>NC_090316.1:15143657-16393657 GCF_039906515.1 Pseudorca crassidens
CTGTGAGAGGGAGAGACAAAGCACAGGGCGCCTCAGCCGAGGGTCTGTGTCTGTCTGCGTGGCCGGTGGCCCCGCGTAGGATGGGAATCACGAAAGCTTGGCCGGTGGAGACGTGGGTCCTTTGAAGTTTCTTTTTTAAAAGTGATTTCAATTAGAGAGCAGTTCCCATTTTAACAGTGTCCTGGGCGAAACCAGGCTTTAAGATTTGAGGTCGTTATAGGTAGAAGTGAGGAAAACGGTTTGAAAGCGGCTAGCCGTTTTGGTGAAAGCATCAATTTACTTTTGACAGAGCCATGGTTGTTTTCTGAAAGCCTCTGAAAGGGCCCTTGGGTGACATCTGTGTCAAAGCAGGTAGCCAGTGTGTGAGAGGAGAACAGGACGCCAACCTGAATGCAGACGTTTCACACGGACGCACAGTGACCTGCTTGGTGATGTCTGTCTCGGGGTGTGCTTGAACTAGATCAGGGCCTCTGTGAGTGTGTCGCATTTCTGTAAGGGACAAAGGAGTGGCAAGGCGGGACACACTTCTCTCTTTGAGGGGCTGTAGCAGACTGGAAACTCAGCAGGAAGGGACCCCAAATAAGGCTGTTCTGAGCCCTCTGGTGGCAGTTGTATTCCAAATATCTATGTTATATTTCTCATCGGGTAGCCTCAAAACCTTCAGTCTCGTCCGAAGTTTCGATGTGGTGTCGGCGATCGCTGTGGGCCTCTGGGGGGGGCCTCTGTGCATCCATGGGACAGCGGATTAAGGAGAGAGCGGCTGGGGTGACTCACAGCTGAAGGCTGGCATTTCAGGGCCAGAGAGGACGTCACCGTATGGGGCCGGGTGGCTGGTCTTGGGCACAAGCCTCACCGAGACTGATTTGCGGAAGATTCGAGAATTCTTGGTGGTGATGGAGGAGGTCTCAGAAATTATTTGGGAAGGGAAACTGGATGAAACACTGGACCTGATGTAGTGAGGTGAGGTGGACGTTTGGAGCCGGTGAGGTCTGAGGTGTTCGCAGGCTGATGGGCGCTGGGACTTCTCCACTCACCTTGACTGTCCCAAGGTTTCTGGTGGCCAGGCTTGGTTACCTAAGACTGTCAGGGCCACCCCGTTCTTTTCGCAGTTTTTGAACTTGCTCTGACTTCGAGAGCCCTAGGCTTTGCCTGAGGATTTGGTCTGCTCTGTTCTGGTGTGTTGAAACATCTCTTCTAGATCCGATTTCAATAGATGACGGATGGAATAGAGTCCGACCCCTGCACGGCATGGCAGTGAATTAACTTGGTGACAGATGGTGTGTTCTAGGCTTCTTACCCCTGAGCATCTCCACACAGACCTAGCACAGAGAGATGACGGTTGACTGCTCATTCTGGGTTTGTCTCCTACACACCACAGTTATTGTTATATTATTATTATTCTCCATAGAAACATGCTTTAGCTTCTTTCGCTCCCCTTAAATTTCTTACTCCCACTTTTTCCATGTTGGAAAGGTTTGTCCAGCCAGGGTAATCTGGTCCCTGAGTCTTGCCGGAGAGCAAAGTTCCTAACACGGAGGCTCATCTCCAGTTACTGCGTCTGCCAGAATCACCACCTCGGAGCAGGAAAGGGTGATCGTTACAGATGCTGCACAGACGCCTAATGTAAAATAATCATGTGTAAAAACAGCTCTTGTGTATTGAACTCCTGCTCTACGCTGGGCTAAGTGACCTAAAAAGCACCATCTCTCTTGGTTCCCACCAAACCCATATTTGGTTGAGAGGATGTTGTCATTGAAAAAGAATGAGGCTAAGGAGATTTGGGGGCTTTGCCCAAGATCACACAGGTGATAACTGGCAGAGCTGGGACTCAGGCCTGGGGCTGCTGAATGCTGGACTGGAGAATTTGGGGTGGGGGGGGCGTATGTTTCCCCAGAGCTGAATTATTTGGGGGGAGCAGGCGTCAGCTCTGCATCTAGGAAGTCAGCAGAGGGTGTTCGAAATCATACAACAGCCTTGAGGCTGGAGAGTCGGGTGATGGTAGCAACCCCATTAGAAAGGCTACAGAGGAAGAAAAACAGAACTTACTAAAATACAGGACTGAGTCAGCCACTGTACTTGTGTCATATTAAGATAAAATTACAGGCTGATCCACACTTTGGAGGCACAGGATGTGACAAATTAGGAAGCACGACTCAAGTTTACAAGAGTCACTATTTTGGGCTGGTTTCTTCCTATCAACTAGACGCTCACCTTATTCTAATCCGACGGTCCAGGGACCCCCACCTCCCCATCCTGGATGCCAGTTGTTCCTTTTCCCCTCCACCCTGGTCTCTGCTTCCTTCCCCAGTAAAAGTTACCTACTCGAACTCCGTCTCAAAAACAAGGCACACGCTCAAGGGAGTTGGTGAGGAGGAGGGATTCAGAAATTCAAGACCACCGTCCAGTTCCTTAGAGAAAGAGGGAGGGAAGAACTTCCGAGGCCAGTCACATCCTCTCCCCACAAAGGCCAAGGCCCGCTTATGTGCTGGCAAGTTCAGGGACCTGACGCTGAAATCATTTCACATCATTATTTTCTTCATTTTCCCAGAAGGCAGTGGAAGATGAATACTATATATTTACCACATGGGAAGATAAAAATGACTCTGGAACAGGTTGTTTGTTTAAAAATATTAATGCTTAGCACCTGAAAACTCACTGCAGGAGCCCCAGGGAGGAAACTCACAGAGAAGTGTTACCTGCGTGTAAGCAATGACTGCATTAGCATCTTGGTATCCCGTTGGTTTAGGTAACACTAGATTTTTTTAGGGTTCTCAGGGACTGGAAAAATGAAGTACAAAAAAAAGACTGGAATGGAAATTACTCCTGTTGATTACACACAAATACGTACACACACACACGCACGCATCTCAATTTAATCTGGGGAAAGCATACTGGCGATGAATGATACCTGTAACTGTAACTGCGGTGGTTGGTACCCACAGGCTGATTACATTTCACTGCCATCATGGATCCTGCTGAGTCCTTCACCGGCCTCAGTTCATTAGGTGGTCTCTTAAAGCCACAGTAACTGGAGGTTTGAAAATTTGGTATCTTCAGGTGCCAGGGTCCCATCCTTCAGAGGGGAGGTCATTAAAAAAAAATCTGTGGTTTCAGGGATGTCTCGTTTGGTTCATTTTTACATGATGGGGCAGTGGTGGCATTTGCTACATGAGGACTGAGTCTGCCCAGATGCACAGAGCAGCAGTAGAAATCTACGTTGTTTGTTATTTAAAAAACAATTCACCCCCACAAAGAATGAACACCAACCAAAAGCTACTGTATCAGCGGAAGACTTACTGTATCAGTTAGAAAATTCAGATTAGCAGGACACGCGGGTATCAAAGAGTGGCCTGATTAAATGGATCAGAGTGTGAATTCTTGTCTCCTCATCGGCTCTGTTGGTTTATCCTCGGCCCTGACCAGCTGTACGTTGCTCTCAGCTTGTGCCTGAGCCTCAGTGGCTGACAGTTTTGTTGTTTTTTTTTTTCTTAGCACATCCACTCCTAATTCAGAAAAAAAATTGCCTTCCACAGCTGACCTCACCCCTACTTTCCATGTGAAGCTTTCTTGGTCCTCCAGGCAATTTGTATTACTCTCCCAATGCTGCCATGGAGTATGCCCTTGTGGGGTGTGCTGTTTAGTGCAATTAGTGAGTCCCTCCACTTCCCCATTCCTCCCAGACTGTGCGCGTCTCAAGGGCAGGACCCAGTTTTACCTTTGTATCTCCGGCGCCTGGCGCTTTATCCAGAACACGAGCCCCTCTGGAAACATTTGTTGGACAAATAATGGAAAATAATGAATGAACTTTCCACCTCTGTCTCTGTCAAAATTATACAACATGAGTTGGCTTTTATTTTTTCTAATTGGCTTTTTAAAAGGGTGTGTTTCTTTTACCCTGTACCTGCTACACTCTATCCAGTCTAAAGACACCAAAAACATTTAGCAGATGTGTTCTGCTAGGGGGTCATTTCCAGAATTAGCCTTAGGCTCTGTTCACTTAAAGTGGGTATGATCTTCATAGAAGAGAGAACAAATGGGTTCATTTCAACCGGATTGGGAGTAGGAAGAGGAGAATGAATCCGTGAGTGTAAAAGCCAAGTAATGAAAATAAAAGATGGATTTACACACACTCTTAAGGCTCTTTGGGAAAAAATTTCAGAGCAGGTTCAAGTTGCTTTTGGCATTATCTTAAGAGGCACTTGAATCAACCTTCCCAAGCTTGAGTTAGCACTTTATCCCCTGTCAGCCTCCACTGGATTATCTTTTTTTTTTTTTTTTTTTTGCGGTACGCGGGCCTCTCACTGTTGTGGCTTCTCCCGTTGCGGAGCACAGGCTCCGGACGCGCAGGCTCAGAGGCCATGGCTCACGGGCCTAGCCGCTCCGCGGCATGTGGGATCTTCCCGGACCGGGGTACGAACACGTGTCCCCTGCATCGGCAGGCGGACTCTCAACCACTGCGCCACCAGGGAAACCCTGGAATATCTTTTGATTATAGATCCATTTTATAGACTTCAGCTTAACAAACCACTTGAAACTGGTCTGAAACACTTCTAGGGACCAAATTTTAGCCCCTTATACTTTATTTGGTGGAAAACAAAACCCAAATTAGGCAAAGCTAAATACTTGGGAATTTTCAGTGAGAGAATTTACAACTGGAGGAAATTACAAAAACTTCAAATCTCATTTTACAAATCAAAGCTGTCCAACTCAGATAAAGAGTTTGGAAATAATCCCTGCTTCACACTTTGCTTTTTTTTAGGGTCACAGAGGAGGGACAGGAGACACAGATGCACAGTTTTATGTTTGTTGTTCTCAGGCCCTGTCTGCCCAAACCCTCCCTGAGAGGTCATGGAGACCTCAAATTACACGTTCAGTCCCTGAGCAGGATATTTGCAGACCTAATTTCTTCAGGTGGGCAGAGCTGGAAGTAGTGAGCAATCCCGAAGCTTGATGCCTGGGGTAAGCTCTGGGGGCCTGCCCTAACCTCCTATTAGATTAGGGCTCTGGTTCCTGGTGTCTCAGTCTTTTTTTTTTTTTAAGATATAGTTGACACATAATGTTGTGTAAGTTTAAGGTGTATAAGGTGTTGATTTGATTCATTTATCTATTGCAATATGATTACCACCGTAGCGTTAGCTAACACCTTTATCATGTCACATAATTATCATTTCTTTTTTGTGGTGAGAACAGTTAAGATCTAGTCTCTTAGCAATTTTGAAGTTTATAATATGGTATTGTTGCCTGTCATCACTGTGCTGTGCTTTAGATCTCCAGAACTTAGTCATCTTCTAATTGCAAGTTTATCCCCTTTAACAACATCTCCCCAATCCCCCCACTTCCAGCTCCAGGTAACCACCATTCTACTCTCTGCTTCTATGAGTTCAGCTTTCCTAGGTTCCACATATAAGTGGTATCACCCAGTACTTGTGCTTCTCTGTCTGACTTATTTCACTTAGCATAACGCCCTCAAGGTCAGGATCGGGCTCTTAGGCAATCTCATGCAATCGTGCCTCTGCTGTCTCTCATTCTAGGAGACCTTAGAATCATGTCAGTGCTCATCATGATAGGAACTCTGTTTAAGTTGAAGATCTCTCTGAGTTGGGAGAAAGCAACGATTAAGTGAGATATATTTAAAAATTTTTAAATTGATATTGGAGTAGAGTTGATTAACAATGTTGTGGTAGTTTCAGGTGTACAGCAAAGTGATTCAGTTATACATATACATGTATCTATTCTTTTTCAAATTCTTTTCCCATTTAGGTTGTTACATAATATTGAGCAGCGTTGCCTGTGCTATTCAGTAGGTCGTTGTTGGTTATCTATTAAGCGTGTGTATGTCAATTCCACAGTCCCTAACTATCACTTCCCCTCACCCTTCCCCTCTGGTAACCACAAGCTTGTTCTCTACATCTGTGAGTCTGTTTCTGTTTTGTATCAATAGATAAGTTCATTTGTATCACTTTTTTTTTTTAACATCTTTATTGGAGTATAATTGCTTTACAATGGTGTGTTAGTTTCTGCTTTATAACAAAGTGAATCAGCTATACACATACATATATCTCCATATCTCCTCCCTCTTGAATCTCCCTCCCACCCCCCCATCCCACCCCCCTAGGTGGTCACAAAGCACCGAGCTCATCTCCCTGTGTGTTGTGGCTGCTTCCCACTAGCTATCTATTTTATGTTTGGTAGTGTATATATGTCCATGCCACTCTCTCACTTCGTCCCAGCTTACCCTTCCCCCTCCCCGTGTCCTCAAGTCCATTCTCTACATCTGCGTCTTTATTCCTGTCCTGCCCCTAGGGTCTTCAGAACTTTTTTTTTTCTTTTAGATTCCATATATATGTGTTAGCTTACAATATTTGTTTTTCTCTTTCTAAATAACTTCACTCTGTATGACAGTCTCTAGGTCCATCCACCTCACTACAAATAACGCAATTTCGTTTCTTTTTATGGGTGAGTAATATTCCATTGTATATATGTCACATCTTTATTCATTCATCTGTCGATGGACACTTAGGTTGCTTCCATGTCCTGGCTACTGTAAATAGAGCTGTAATGAACATTGTGGTACATGACTCTTTTTGAATTATGGTTTTCTCTGGGTGTATGCCCAGTAGTGGGATTGCTGGGTTGTATGGTAGTTCTATTTTTAGTTTTTTAAGGAACCTCCATACTGTTCTCCATAGTGGCTGTATCAATTTACATTCCCACCAACAGTGCAAGAGGGTTCCCTTTTCTCCACACCCTCTCCAGCATTTTTGTTTGTCGATTTTTTGATGATGGCCATTCTGACAGGTGTGAGGTGATAACTCATTGTAGTTTTGATTTGCATTTCTCAATGATTAGTGATGTTGGGCATCCTTTCATGTGTTTGTTGGCAATCTGTATATCTTTGGAGAAATGTCTATTCAGGTCTTCTGCCCATTTTTGGATTGGGTTTGTTTTTTGATATTGAGCTGCATGAGCTGCTTGTAAATTTTGGAGATTAATCCTTTGTCAGTTGTTTCGTTTGCAGATATTTTCTCCCATTCTGAGGGTTGTCTTTTCGTCTTGTTTATGGTTTCCTTTGCTGTGCAAAAGCTTTTAAGTTTCATTAGGTCCCATTTGTTTATTTTTGGTTTTATTTCCATTCTAGGAGGTGGGTCAAAAAGGATCTTGTTGTGATTTATGTCATAGAGTGTTCTGCCTATGCTTTCCTCTAAGAGTTTGATAGTGTCTGGCCTTACATTTAGGTCTTTAATCCATTTGGAGTTTATTTTTGTGTATGGTGTTAGGAAGTGTTCTAATTTCATTCTTTTACTTGTAGCTGTCCAGTTTTCCCAGCACCACTTATTGAAGAGGCTGTCTTTTCTCCATTGTATGTTCTTGCCTCCTTTATCAAAAATAAGGTGACCATATGTGCGTGGGTTTATCTCTGGGCTTTCTATCCTGTTCCATTGATCTCTGTGTTTTTGTGTATCACTTCTTTTTAGATTCTGCATATAAGCAATACCTTACCCTTCCCTTCTCCCTGCTGCCCACAGCATTTTTTTCATCACCATGGAGAACTTGAAATTTTTTTGTTTTTTGGTTAACCATTTTGCTAGTTGTTGCAAAGAGGGACAAAGAAATCTGCTGTTCTTCTGTAAGATTGCCTGGAAAATGAAATCAAAGCCAAGTTGGCTGGTCTTTTCTTGGTAAAGTTTTGATCCTTATGCTTTTGTCATGACTCCAAATGAACGACTTGTCTTAAATCAAGGAGGGCTGGAAGTTCAGGATGGGGGAGGGAAATGGGGAGAGGATGTCAAACATGTTGCCAATACCAGACTTAATTAGCCCAGCAGGAGCACGTCAGCTGTGGATGACGTGGGCAGAAGGATTTTTAAAAGAAAGCAAACAAGGGGAGACACAACTTGGGAGATTGAATTTGGTTTTGTTTGTTTTGTGTGCAAAATGAGATTGTGTGGGAAACAGAGACATTATCCATGAATAATGTTAAGGTAATTTATGTTGCTTCCTTCCATCAATTACATTCTGGGAGCTCTGAGTGGAATTGCGTTCCATTGAGTTATAGGCTTTGCACTGCCAGTCTCTATAGAAATGACTCTCTAGAGTAATTTCATAACCTGTACTGACAAAGATATAATTCATACTGTGCTGCCCTTTGTGGGCACTTTAAAAAAAGAAACCACATACCATTTCACAGTTATTATTATTTTTTTGAAAGTTTGGGCAAGGAAAGAGAAAATACATTAAATTATAAAACCCACTAAATTATAAAACCAAGAGACTTCAGGGAGAAAGGCACAATCAGGCTTCCTAGCCTGGCAGAAAAAACTTGAATCCCATAGCCCCGTAGTTTTTTCTCAAATGAAAAATGACAATCATTTCCAAGTTCAATTTCCACTTCCAAACATCTCAGAATTTCTGGTGCTAGGTTTTATTTCTTTTCCGCAGAAATGTGACTGCTGAATGAAAAAGGAAAGTTTCTCCAGAGGCTTTTCTTTCTACAGGCATCCTCTGTGGCAGATGACTTCCGTCAGGTGCTGGTTGACCTGCTTCCCCTGTGTGCACTGGCGGGAGAGATGGGGATGAAGGTCGGAAGGAATAGTGGTATTTAAGAAGCTTCAGACTCAGCAGAGGATCCCCCTGGGTGCAGGTGGGAGGCAAGAAGGTGAAAAGTGAGAGAAAGCCCTCACGTCAGGGAGGCCGAGAACCATGGCCAGGGCACAGGCATCAGTGAGATCAAACAATGGGAAAGCACCCCAAAAGAAGATGGGTGGTGACAGGAACCAGGAGATCCCATGAGGGAAGCCAAGGTGCCAGCAGCCTGGAATTGACCTTGATAAGGGCGGCAGGGTGCCGGCCTGCCTTCGTCAGCCTGTAGCTGTGGGACCCATCCACCAGCCAACCAGCAGGGGGTCTTCCCTATGGGATAGCAGGAGATTATTACTAAAAAAGCTGACTGTGGAGTAGCAGGGGAAGTGGATCCATTCTCCTGGCCCACTGATTTCCACTCAATGGCAGAACCATGACCTGGTGGTATTTGCCCCTCTCTGTCCCTCAGGCACCTCTGTTTCTAAACAAACCTTGCACATTGCCTTCTCTCTCAGGGTGTTTACAATCTTTATAGACCTCAGGCGCTCCAACCTTTGGGTTCTGTGAAACATATTATAATAATTCGTAACTCACTTATGAAATTGGCTGCCCACTTAATTGACATTTGCCCACGATTTCTCAGTAATCAGCTGGCAGACTCGGGGATTCTTGTGCAGGACGGAAATCTAATGTAACATGCAGATTGTTTTCAGAGGTCATAAAATTTTATGGCTTATAAATTTAACAATGAAGGAAGTTGACATAGTGTTGTTTCACTGAGTATTTACCAGTTTGTTTTTTTTTTTTTTTTTATGATGTTCTGGGACCAAATTTTCTTTAGCACATGGAGCTTGTCAATGCCTTTTAACCAAAGGTCACCAGGAACACACCTGCATCTCAACAAGTTAGGGCTTATTATTCATTGTGGTGATGGAGAATATACACCGTAGAGAGCCATGGAGCATCTCCATAGAGGGTGATAGAAAGGATAGGATTTGGGCTGGTGTTAGGTGATTTGGGAGAGAGTTCAGGGAAGTGGGGCTTTGCTCTGGATTGGATGTTGTCAGGAAGTAGGGTAATTCTGATTCAGTATCTTAACAGACCTTATCGGGGGTGGAGGGTACTAATGGAGGCTAAAGTTATAATTGGTAGAACAGCCAAGGTGACTCATTTTAGCTGGGATGGGGGGAGTTGTTGGGTGTGTTTTGGCCTAGATAATGTTCAGGTTTTGTCTGTGTTTTGCCGTGATTATGGCTGGTCTTGTTTTGTCTTGATCTGTCCTGCTTGCACAATGGCCTTGTCTGATATTGGTGTTCTGTGCAATTGTTTATTTTCAAGAGGAGAATGCCAAGGCCTAGCTGATAGCACCAGGCCAGCTCTTGGATGTCAGGGGCTGCTTTTCTCTTTTTCAAGCTAAATATTTTTTCAGATCTTAAGCATTCTGTGGGCCCCTGAAAAGTTTCTAGGCTGTAGGCTATAGGCACAGTGCAGTGGTACCTACAGGATAAAATGGCTTTGTCTCCATCACAAGATCTTATAAGTCCCTTCCTATGAGGACTCCATTACACACACCTCCTGTGACCCTTTCCACGAGTCAGGAGGACTTAGGGCACTGCAGGGAGAAAAGGTGGGAGGCTGAGGGACGCCCAGCAGTGCCCTCAGCCAGAGGGGGAGCAGGAAGAATGGGAGCTGGTTCTCTGTGTGCTGGGAGGAGGTGCGACCTTGGCTGCATCCTGGTACGTCTGGTGGGAGGAGAAGGCAGTTTAACAGAAGCTAGGGTACAGGTAAGCTCCTTATAACACCAGGACAAACTTTTTCTGGGTTACTGTCTTTTGTTTTGAGAGAGAGCAAAAGTCCAACGTGTTTCTCCTTGTCATAAAGCAAGTCAAGAACATCACTGAAAGCATGGTCCTTGGTTTTGGGTTTTCATTAATTTTTTTTCCCATTTAGAACTCCTAGAAACTTTATTGTTCACACCACTTTTTGTCTCTTGTCACCTCCTCCATTTATTTAAGCCTTCAGAATAGCTGAAAGAATGAACCCAGGTTACTCTTCACCCAGATTCACCAAATGATAACATTTCGCTACATTTCCTTTTTCTCTGCCAAATCGTTTGAAAGTAAGATTTAGACATTGTGACTCTTCACCTCTGAATACTTCAGCGTGTATCTCCTAAGAACAGGGTCCTATTCTCCTACATATCACAATATTGTGTATGTAGGGGTGTGTGTGTGTGTGTCTAAAGTAGGTCAAGTTTCTTCTGAGTCATTTGAGGATAAGCTATCACCATGATGTCCCGTCACCTCTAAATATTTCAGGGCGCATTTTGCATAAATAAGAATATTCTCTATGGAACCATAGCACAATCACCAACATCAGGAAATTAACAGCGATAACATTAGTACTACCTAATATTCAGATCCTTTTCAGAGTTCTCTAGTTGTCCCCATTGTGTGCTTTGTAGTAAAAGGATCCAGTCCCGAGCTGCTGTTACATTTCATTGTCACGCCTCTTCAGTTCCTTCAGTTTGTGACATCACCTAGACTTTCAGTTTGTGACATCGCCTAGACTTTCATGACCTTGTCACTTTTGGAGACTTCAGGCAGGTTATTTTGTAGGACATCCCTCAGTGGGATTGTCTGATGTTCCCTTCTGATGAGGTGCGGGTTAGTCTCTTTGGAAGAAATATCTCAGAAGTGATGCAGGTCTCTTCTCATTGCGTGCCGTCAGGTGGGGCATCATTTTAACTTATCCCGTTACTGGTGACATTCACTTTGATTATTTGATTAGGTTGGTGTTTACTAGGCTTCTCAAATTTAGATGTATTATTTTCTCCTTTGTAATTAATTGATTTTTATTAATTATGTTAATTAATATAAAATTATAAATTGTTAATACATTGTTCATTAAAATTAATGTCTTAAAATTACGTTGGAGATACTTTGAGACTATTCAAATATCCTGTTCTTCATCAAACTTTCAGTTTCTTTATTTCTTTCATCATTTATTTATATCAATATGGACTCATGGATTCTTTTTTTTTGCGGTACGCGGGCCTCTGACTGTTGCGGCCTCTCCCGTTGCAGAGCACAGGCTCCGGATGCGCAGGCTCAGCGGCCATGGCTCCGTGGCATGTGGGATCTTCCCGGACCGGTACACTAACCCATGTCCCCTGCATCGGCAGGCGGACTCTCAACCACTGCACCATCAGGGAAGCCCCCATGGATTCTTATTTTATTCAAAGAGATAAATTCATTGCTATCCTCACTTATGATGCTCCAATTGCCCAATATTTGGCCAGCAGGTGCTCCTTCAAGCTGGTTTCTGGATCCTTTTAGATGTGTCCCATCATTCTTTGGGTCCTTCCTTTCTTTTTTGCAGAGCGAGATGCTCCGGTATTACTTTACCTGCCTCAGCCTTGGAATCGGCCCTTTTCCCAAAGATCCCTTGTTTCCTTTTAGTGAAGAATGGCGTTTAGACATCAAAATCTGATGCTCTGTGTGCTAATGCTCTTGATGAGTCACTACTTCCAGGCCTTCTCAGTGGACAGAGCTAGGGAATAAAAGTATGTGTATATAAGACATATGAATACATATATTATGTATGTATATATATACACACACATATGTATGCATATACACACATTTATATTATATTTATTCTATATCTATATTTATGCATGTACAGATTTTAACAAAAGCACAGATTCATACTGTTATCTCCGCTTCATGTTTATCCAACAAGGTATTGATAATATAAAGTCTCGATACTCTCCTTGGTGTCTCTCAGTACTCATCTGGAGCCGCTTCTGCATATGTGGCAAGACTCATGAGCGGAAATGCCTTCCGTAGGGCCCTCATTACAACTGGATATGAGGAGAAGAGGCAAACTCATTCAGGGAAAGGAGAGAGTAAGGCTTCCAAATTGAGTGGGTGGTGATATCACACATGCTTCTCTCACGTTGACTTGCTTTTGAGCCAGACTGTCGCGTGGCCTCATTTCATCTCTCCAGGAAGGCCTAAGCTGATCATGACTGTAGTGGGGTAGGCGGTTTGGAAATCTCACAGCACCCCTCAGAACCCTTTGGCAGGGGGAGTCTCCCAGTGCCTCTGGGGGATCAAAGTGCGGAGCCAAATGGCACGGTTCCTCTACCTGAGTCACTGGGACCGACTGGGTGAAGAGTGAGCATCTCAAAGCAGGCTGGCAGCTACGGTTGCAGCTCTGTAGCGTATTATCTACAATAAGATGACCCCATTTAAAGATCATTTTTTAAAGTCTCTCACCAGTTCTTTTTGCGTTCCTTGTCAGTCAAGTATATAAAACATAGAATCTTATCAATAGTATTCACAGGAGATATAAGATGTACTTGCTCTTTGCTCTCTCCTAGTACAACCCAGTCTGGATCATCTCATTTGGTTTAAGGAAGTATCTTGTCGAGTTGAAAGCTAAACTCTCCTTTTTCCTCCCTCCTCCCTCCCTCCCTCCCTTCCTTCCTTTTTCCTTCCCTCCTCTATTTCTTCCTCAGCTCTCCCTATCTAAAAGGATTTATTAAGTACTATGCCAGTCACTGGGGATAAAGATGCGTGAGAGCCAGTCCTCACTCCTGAGATGATCACCGTCTAGTGGGGGAGACAGAAATAAAAACAAACCTTCATACTGCATGTGGTAAAAATTGTGACTCACACTGACTAATCCTGGGGAAATTGAGGCAGGAATTCCAAGGAAGGTCATTTTCTGCAGATTCTTTTTTTTTTTGCGGTACACGGGCCTCTCACTGTTGTGGCCTCTCCCGTTGCGGAGCACAGGCTCCGGACACGCAGGCTCAGCGGCCATGGCTCACGGGCCCAGCCGCTCCGCGGCATGTGGGATCTTCCCGGACCAGGGCACGAACCCGCGTCCCCTGCATCGGCAGGCGGACTCTCAACCACTGCACCGCCAGGGAAGCCCTTCTGCATATTCTTAAGAGATGAGTTGGAAGTTTCCAGGCACACCCAGGGCTGTAGGTAGGGAGAGTGTCTCAGGGAGAGGGGAAGAAATCAGACTTCTAGGCTGATTAATTCCAAGGCAAGTTTTTGTTTTCTTTTCCATATTCTCATGTCCCAAGCCCTACTCTTCCATTGCTTTAGTCACACTTGGTTGATGTCTGCGCCCTCTGAAGTGTTTTTCTGATGTGCCTCTCTCCTTGGGTGTGCTGACCTTGGCCTTGTCCAGCCTTCCATCTTTTACTGGGGGGAGCTCAGGGCCATGAGCGATCCTCCAGTGAATTCCTGTGCCCCCAGAAGAGATGCAGCCCGAGCCAGCTCACAATCTGAGCTTTAGGTGAGATATCGAGCAGTGATTCACCATTACTCAGAAACTTGTCAGCTCATAAATTTAAAGCAACTCCATTTCCTTTGCTTTTGAACAAACCAAACTGGATGGTGCATATATGTGAGAGCCGTCGAGTGGAATGTTAAGCTTATCCTTGTGCAGGTTTGTTTCCCATTAGGCCAGTGAGGGAATGCTGATGCTTTTGTGTACCCATGTAAAATAGGCATGCTGACGTCCTTTGGGAGAAGTAGGAGTGTGAAAATGTGGCAGTGCTGCCAGTAATATGGGAGGAGGATGAAAATAGCAATGGAAGTTGTGATTATGGCCAACAGGTATTGGAAACTGCTGCTAGGTCATCTGCCTGGTACCCAGCACTGTCCTATTAGCTGTCATTAGCCCTTATCCAGGAAACAATTTACATCCGTTGAAATCCTTATGAAATTGGATTTCTGCCCACAGACCCATCACCCTGCTTTTTCTTGTGGATTAAAGAGGCAGTGACCTGTGAACGACTGCTCTTTGTGGGCAGAAAGTGCTATCCTCTGGCCTAGGAGAAGTGGGTCCGGTCACTTGTCCTAGCAACAGTATATCCCCGGGCTCATCCTATCACAGGATGGAAGAGACTTTAAGAGGGTATCTTGTCTCATCTCCCACCCCAGGAGAGTCCATCCTCCCCCACGCTGGGAGGTTGTAAAGTTTCCATTGGAATTGAGCAACTTCCCAGAGAGATCCTTTTCAGAAGACCGCATAACCTTCAAGTTTAGAAATTCTCGATGTGTTTCCTTTGATTCTTCCCAGTCTCAAAGTTGGCTCTGAGAGGCAGATAGAACTGCGTGCCCTGGGATCCAGCTTCAGGATGAGCTGGATAGGATGAGCTATCCAGGATGAGCTTTTAGCCCAGGGGACAAGCCATCTGAGGCAGGTCGCCATGTTGAGTGACCCTGTTCTTAAGTTCCCCTGGCTTCTTTCTGCTTCCCATCTCCTATGGCTCAGTCCGAATCCTCTTCCTTCTGCGTGCAGGATTCCGAATGAATCCCCTTCAGATTCAGATCATCTGAATCCTGAATTTTCCCTTTTCAGGTGCAACCTAGCCCATGGTAAAAAGCACCAGATCTGGTCCAGAAAGCCTGAGTTGGGGCTCTGTTTCTGCCTCTTACGGAGCGAGTGCTCAGGGCCCGCTTACCTGGCGACCTAATGTCTCTGAGCTCCAGCTTCTCTGCCTCTGTGTCTTTGGCTTCCCCTTCTTCCCTCTCTTCCTTACGGCATCACTATGAGCCTGTGAAACCATGTTATGAAGAATGCTGAGCGCTTTTATGAATGGGCCATGATAGATACGGGAAGAGCCTCACCTGAGCTTCTACACTAAGAGTTAAAACTCGAGAAGGCCTCTCTTTTCTTCAGCTCTGTTTGACACAAGAATCTCTCTGGTACCTCCATTTGAAAATTTTAGCCAAAGTCTTTACGACAGTTGACCATCTTCTCCTTCTTCCTCTCCACTTCTACCCACCCTTTAAGATGCCCTCCCCCTTTTAGCCAAAGTCTACAACAGTTGACCATCTTCTCCTTCTTCCTCTCCACTTCTACCCACCCTTTAAGATGCCCTCCCCCTTTTAGCCAAAGTCTACAACAGTTGACCATCTTCTCCTTCTTCCTCTCCACTTCTACCCACCCTTTAAGATGCCCTCCCCCTTTTAGCCAAAGTCTACAACAGTTGACCATCTTCTCCTTCTTCCTCTCCACTTCTACTCACCCTTTAAGATGCCCTCCCCCTTAAAAAGTCTTTCTTTTATATTAAACCTACAGTAATCTTCCTCTCTCCCGATCGATACTCAGAGAACATGGTTGCCTTTAACATGTATTTTAGTACTTGGTTGTTTCCTGCCTGTGTTATTTAAGACTTGTCTTAGATTTTTTGTTTTCTCTCCTCAGCTAGAGGGTGCATCTCCTGATTCACCGCCATCAAAGCACTTATCCCATTATACTAAGCTTTTCTCTTTGGGTTCTGTTTCCCCACTAGCCTCTAAATGCTTGAGGTCAGGGATGGATGGATCGTATTCATTTTTATATCTCTAGTGCCTGGTACGTAGTAGGTGCCCATAAATATTTGTTGAAATGAACTAGTAAACTTCATTGCAGTCTGGTACTAACAGAATGTAGCATAGGTAGCAGAAGCAATATATATGTATGCTGCATTAAATAGGATTATGCACCTTCTCTTTTGAACATCTAATTATTTTGCACACACAAAAGTGACAGTTGGGGTCACTCTTCCTGGAGACCCCTGCGGTGTCAGCCTCTGCGGGGAGTCTGATATCCCCTGCCCCATCTTCACCTGTGATGTCTTAGACTTAGCATGGTATAACTGGGAGGCTCTGTGGCCAAAACTCCAAGGTGGCCCCAATATTCATTCTCCACTTCTTCCTAGGTAATAGAATTTTCAGCTGGTCACATGTTCTTCCAGCCACCTGGCAGGCAGTTGTGGTCATATGTCCAAGTTCTAAATCACGAGTGTAATTTCCTTAAAAAGAGTGTAGCCTCCACTCCCTTTTTCCCCATTTCAGTGGCCAAGAGCAAACCTGTAGGGATGGCAGAGCAATAAAACAGATGCCAGGTACCTGAGTGCCTGAGGCATCATGGAGCAGAGCCATGAGGTTCAGCTTCACTTTCTTGTGGGAGACAATGCTTGAGCATTGTTGTCTTGTGTCTGTTTCAGCAGCCAGATCTATTCTTACCTGATGGAGGGTCCATGGAGATGGTTCTGTCTTATCTTGCCTTACAGATGAGGGCACTGAGGTCCAGAGCAGCCAGCCTGTTTCCACAATGCAGTGGTGGAAACTGAGCCTAAAAGTCCAGCTCCAGGGTCCAACCAGTGTGGACCTTGTGATTGCTCCCCTGGCTTGGCTGGGAAGAAGGGTCTCTAAGATCTTGCAGATTACAATCTTGAAGATGTGTCAATGGGGACAGTTCTGTTACACAGTATCCCGTTTCTTTTGCAGTGTGTCAGCAGGCTGGGGTGGGCAAAGTGGGTGGAAATCCAGGATGTAGTGCAGCCCTAGAGAGCTCAGCCCCAGATGCCCTATATTTTAATAGCACCAGGTTTAGGATCGGGGCAGCTGGGTGTATGGGAACACAGATGACTTAACCTATATACAGGCCAGAGATGTGCCTTAGGGAGAAGCGAAAGTAGATTATATATCTTCTCCTAGGAGAAAAGTAGAATTTTGAACATGGAATTTTGGGAGGTAACTGAACAGAGAGGCTGGCTGGGCCAGGGTCCTTGCCATTAGGGGGAGGATGAGAGAAGGAATCTGCTCCAGCTGAGGTCTGTGCAGCATGTGCTCTTCTCCAGCTCCTTGGGTATCTACTTGTTAGGCAATTATGCCGCGAGGCGGTGTTTCCACCAGCGTATGTCTCTATGGAGGATCCTGTAATTAGGCTCTTTCATAAATCATGAATTCTGTATACAAAATCACAAGATGCCCATCATAAAATTATGATCACAGGCTACATGCTTTTAAAGCTAAAGCTATTTCGAGGTGACCCAACCAGCTGGTCAGACAGAAAGGTAGGGTGATCTCTGGGAGGAGCTGTGGCATCTGATCCTCAGCCTGGGGACTCACGTGAGGGCATTGAACTTCTCTGTGTCTGGGTCTCCCATTCCCGGGGTCTCCAACCTGGGGTCTTCTCCTGGTTGTTGCCTTGAGAATGCTTCTTGAGCCTGTGAAGCAACTAAAACAGAGCGGCTTACATCAGGGGCAACCTGGGATTTGCTTTGACCAAATGAAAAGCTCCCAGAACTGGAAGGAACCTGATAATTCACCAATTCAAGTTTTCCCCCATTTTTTAACATGGAAAAACTCAGACTTAGTGAAGGAACATTTTCAAGTTCACAAAGCAGGTCATCAGAAAGTTAAGAAAACCAAGGCCCTCTGATCCTCAGGGTGGTTTTCATAGCACCCCAAATGCAAATAAGGACTTAGCCAGGTAATTAGGGTTTATTTTTACTTTTTTTGGGGGGGGCACATGCTGTGTGGCTTGCGGGATCTCAGTCCCCTGATCAGGGATTAAACCCAGGCCACGGCTGTGAAAGCCTGGAATCCTAACCACTAGGCCACTAGGGAACTCCCATAGGTTTTAGTTTTAAAAGAAGCAAATATATGGTCATCTGTATTGAAACTGAAACAAAAGGATAGAAATTCATTTACACACATAAGGGAACTACTTCCCTTAAAGGATTATGATCTCAAACACTGACTGGCTCTATGCAAACTCTATAGCTTTGAAACCAGGTTGTACTGGACCAGGGTCTTGAGCAATGGGATATAGTGAATGGGATCTGGAAAGACAGTAGGTTTGCTTTCATTAGAATGACGAATTGTGTGGGCTGAGGTGAGCGTGCGTGCACATGCAGACACACACACACACACACGCAAATGGTTCATTGGTAAACTGTGGAGATCCCTTTATGTCTAGGCCAATGAGAGCATTAGACATGAGAGCATAGTAGTTAAAGAGGGAGGTAAATGTGTATATGGGAGGCTGAGTACTAGTAATGAAAAGGGTTTTAATCTTATAAACCCAGAGACCAAAAGGAAGCCACTCATGCTGGACTAGGGATTGAAACTGGTTAGAAACAAGTGCATGGTGTCTGTGTAGGGGGAGCTACAAGAAGGGTGCTGAGGAGAACAAGTGTCTCAGCGAGCTGGGGGAGAAAGCATTTTTGAATCAGTCAGGCGAGGTAAGCTTGGACAGGGCATTGGTTGGACTTTTTGCCTAGGATGGAAGAATCCAAACTGTAAAACCTCAGTTGGCTTTTTCCTCAAAGCTAGATAAAATGGGATTGTCTCTTCCTCTCTAGAGACATGTACTTGATATCAATACGTAGTGTGTGTCTCAGTCTGTATATATTGATCACGTGTGATAAACTGGGTTGGTTACACACAGGCCACGTCTGGAAGTCTGCTGTCATGATGGCTTTTTAAAGCAGATATATTATTGTGGTAAAATAAACGTATCATAAAATTGAACCATTTTTAAGTGTACAATTCAGTGGCATTAAGTACATTCACAGTGTTGTGCAACTGTCACCATAATCTCTTTCCAGAGCTTCTTTATCATTCCAAATAGAAATTCTGTACTCATTAAACAAAACACCCCATTTCCTCTTCTCTCCAGCCCCTGGTAAAATGTAATCTACTTCTTGTCTCTATGAGTTTGTCTATTCTAGATATTTCTTATAAGTGGGATCATATAATATTTGTCATTTTGTGGCTGGCTTATTTCACATAGCGTAATGTTTTAAAGGTTCACCCGTATTGTAGTATGTATCAGAACTGCTTTCCTTTTTATGACTGAATAATATTCCATTGTGTGTATATACAACATTTTGTTTGTCCATTCATCTATGATGGACATCTGAGTTGTTTCCACTTTTTGGCCATTGTGGATAATGCTGCAGTGAACTTCAGTGTACAAGTGTCTGTTTTCGGTTCTTTGTGGTATATATCTAGAAGCAGAGTTCCTGGATCATATGGTAATTCTTTGTTTAACTTTTTGAGGAACTGCCAAACCATTTTCCACAGTAGTGGCACCATTTTACATTCCCACCAGCAATGCATGAGGGTATGATGGCTTCTTTTTAGTATATACATATATGTACCAGACAGGAGTTAGTTAGAAAAACAGAAGCAACTCTATGCGTTCTGGAGATAAAGGGTTTAAAATAGATTTGGAATCTTGCTCATAAATTGGAAGATTTAGGTGGTGGAGGTCAGAGAAATTGGTACCAAAGATTTGGGAGAGCTGCCCCGGAAAGTTAAAGGCGTTGACACTGAGGATGCCAGCCTGAGGCCCCAAGCTGGCTCTCAGAGGCTTGCCTGGGATGCGTGAGACTCTCCAAGAAGCTCCCAGCAGGTGTCTCAGTCTGCACTGGTGAAGAATTTACCAGGAACCTGTGGGAAATCTCTTGTCTCTCCACGCGTCTGCCTGTAACTGTTTCTGCAGAGGGATGGCTCCCAAATCTCATGAGAGCTCCTCTCGATGGAAAGTGAACCCAGAACCGTCCAGAGAGAGGGATCTTGGAGAGTACTGTTGCCATTCTCAGGAGGAAGAGATGGTGTGCCAGCTGATGACAGATAGAACAGCTCAATTGACAGTCTTTTTATTTTATTATTATTATTATTTTTTTTTTGCAGTACGTGGGCCTCTCATTGTTGTGGCCTTTCCTGTTGCGGAGCTCTGGATGCGCAGGCTCAGCGGCCATGGCTCACGGGCCCAGCTGCCCCGCGGCATGTGGGATCTTCCAGGACCGGGACACGAACCCGTGTCCCCTGCATCGGCAGGCGGACTTGCAACTACTGCACCACCAGGGAAGCCCTGACAGTCTTTTTAATGCAGAAAGGAGTACAGGTAATTTATAAAGATGCATGAAATTTGACCAATTGACATACATTCAGATTTGAGCAAATGAAGGCAGGTGGCAGGAGTGCAAATGGAGGCAGAAACAGGACTAAGCATGTCTGCCACAATCATCTCACACTCAGCATGGGTGAGCCTCGTCCTGAGCTTTCCACCACAGAATTCACACTCCCCACAGGATAAACGCTGCTCTGGAGACTGAAAAACGTGCTTACATGTTAAAGTCAGACAAGAACCTCTCTCACGGGTCGGGAAGTCTCACTCTGAGAAGCTCAGGTGGAGGCTGTGGGGTGTCTCTTGGATAGCAGCAATGGCTGAGCCTAGTAGTGCGTCACAGGAGCTGTGAAGCGCTGCTAATTTGCCTCCTGTTGTGGACCAAATTGTGTCCCCCTTGCCCCCAGATACATATGTTGAAGTCCTAACACCCAGCGCCTCAGAATGGGACTGTATTTGGAGACAGGGTCTTTACTGAGGTCATTAAGTCAAAATGAGGTCATTAGGATGGGCCCTAATCCAAGATGACTCGTGTCCTTATTATGACATAGATTAATACAAAGGAAGACCATGTGAAGACACAGGGAGAAGATGACTATCTACAAGCCAAGGAGAGAGGCCTCAGAAGAAACCAACCCTGCAGGTACCTTGATCTCAAACTTCCAACCTCTAGAATTGTGAGAAAATAAATTTCTGTTGTTCAAATCACCAATTCTGTGATACTTTGTTTTGGCAGCCCTAGCAAACTCATACACCCCCATATCTTAAATTGGCATCATTTATCCAGGGGGGTTATATCCAGGATTCCTTGGGGAGACATTGTCTGTAGTCTCTAACTGGACAAGCGTTTACTGTGTGTAGAATTATGCAGGTTTCTCTGCAAGGCCTGCAAGGGATATAAGCGTGAAAAAGACAAAAGTCTCAGGGCTCAGGGAGTTTACAAACCAGGCCAGATAACTCTAGTGAAGGCAGCAAGTGTAGGTGTAAAGGAAGTGCTGTGGGAGCAGAGATGAGAAAGAGACTCACTGCAGCCTGGGGGCAGGAGAGGGAGGGCTTCTGAGGGGCGCTGATCACGTGACTGGGATCTCAAAGGAGAATGAGACGAAGGGCTTTCCTAAGTGTGTGCGTGTGCAGGCGCGAATAGTGTGTATGTGTGGAATACATGTGTGGCGTGTTTATGTGTGGTGTGTGTGGTGTGTATGTGTGGTGTGTGTGTGGTCTGTACGTGTGGTATATGTGTGTGGTGTATTTCTGTGTGTAGTGTGTGTGTGGGGGGTGTGTGTGTGTGTTGTGAAGCAGCGAGTATCTATGGGGATAAACCTCTACGTTTCTTGGGGCACACACTCCAGAGGTGCTGGGGGCAGGCAGTGTGGAAGGTTTGCTGGCCTGTAAATGGTGAGAGTGACTTGCGGATCAGAATCGTGTACTTGTTTCAAGCTTAATGTGAAATTTCTGTCTTGCTTTGGGTGACAGGATTATGTCCTCTGTGTCCTGAAACAGGCATGGAGGTGGAAACAGGGGAACTGGCAGGTGGGGAAAGCATTTAGTCATGTCCCTCGTTCAGGAAACCTCCCTCTGCTCCTCAGTGACTGTGGGAATTCCTTCTGGCCTCTCTCGCCAAAACGCAGTGATGAACAAAAGCGTCGGGCTGGGAGTTTATGGGCTGGGCTGAAATAGACTCTCGTGCACAGAAGCTGAGAACCTCTTTGAGCAGTTCAAGTGACTGTGTGGACACTGGGCTGAGATAACTGAGACACCAGGCTGTGTGGACACTGGGCTGTGTGGACACCGGGCTGAGAGGGCCCCGGGCTGTGTGGACACTGGGCTGAGTGGGCCCTGGGCTGTGTGGACACTGGGCTGTGTGGACACTGGGCTTTGTGGACACCGGGCTGTGTGGACACTGGGCTGGGGCTGGCCTGAGACTAAGCCAGCCTCTCTACTTCACGATTCCATGTCAGACCAAGGCAGCAGGCTAGCACAGGCATTTGCGGTCCAGGTGTCCAGCCCATCCCCAGCCCCTGGCTTCTGGCAGCCCTCAGGGCCTCCTCCCTGAGTCTCACCCCTCCTGGCACTGCCACCAACTCTCCCTTTGATCAGGCGCCTCTCGTGAACAGACACCACTTTAGAAACTAGCGAGTGGGAGGTGGCCGAGGACACAGTCGGGGTGGGTTTGGGTTGGCTGTAGTCCCTTTGGAAAAAAAGAAAGCAAAGACCAGTTCCCCTGCATCCAAAAGCATCTCCGTGGTGCTGGTCCTTGTCACATCCCCTGTCGGATGAAGGAACCAATCCAAAACATTCCAATGGAGCACCCTGAGCACCAGGAAGGGCAGAGCTAAGGGGTCACTGATGCAGCGGGGACGGGGGTTGATTTCTCACTCTCATCGCCGTGCCCCAGAGAAGAGAGGCCGGGCGGTCATCCCACCTCCACTCCCGACACCTGGCAGCAGGACAAGCCGCTTCAGCTCCATCGGAGAGTGGGAATAAGAGCGTCCAACAGAAGAGCCTCTGAGGCTCCTCCCAGCCCTGAGGAATCTGCGTCCGTGAATTACACTCACTTTTCTTTTGAGCAACTGACTCTTGGTTCACTGTGCCTGGTCTCCTGAGGGATGATCGGGGTTATTCAGAACCATAAAGGCCCTCTCCTTCTCTTAGGGGAGGTGGAAGGGGGTCTGAGGGTATGCCAAAGAGAGGGGAAGGGGGAGGGAGGAGGAAAGAGAGGAAGAAGAGCATCCAGTGTCCCTGACGGCGTTTGTCTGGGGTGGGCAGTTTGCTCGATGAAGCCCTGGGCTGTTCAATATGAGGTGCTTTGTGCAATCTCTATCAATTGCTCATTTTCTCTGATCTGAGGAACTTTGCAGATAGCACTGTGGATCCCAGGGAGACCCCAAGGAGACCCTAAGGAGAGAGCTCAGACAGCTCTCTATAAATTTATTCCCAGCACTGGAGAAGCAGCTCCAAGTACATGCCTGCATAGTCCTGAGTCCGTGGCACTGTCTTAGTAGGAGTGAGCGTTTCTATTTATTGAACAGTCACGATGAGCAGGACCCTGTCTTCAGCTCTCTCACAGGTATTACCTCATTTAATCCTCACAACAACCCTATAAGGTAGGTACAGTTGTGACCCCCATTGTAGACCTGGCTTGGGCAAGTTAACTTATCTGAAGTCACTTAGCTAGAAAGTAGTGACACCTGGATCCAGAGCCCACGCTAGCATCTATTATACAATACCCGGTAGGCTCCCTAAACAAGAATCATTGTCTCCCCAGGGCCAAGCCCGAGCCTGACACAGCCTAAGTGCTTATTGAATGAATGAATGAATGATGGAAGGGCAGTGAAGTCAATGATTACAGGGCTGGTAAGAAAATTTATATCCTGTCCCAAGAATCGAATTTCCCTAATAGATTTCCAAGGCAAGACTTAAAAACAGAGAGGGTCTGTTTTCAGCAATGCACATGAATTGATGCAATTTTTTATTTTTGTAACCGCAAAGGGCCCTGGTTGACACAAGGTTCCCTGGTGCCTGAGTTCAGCATCCCGAAGTTTCCAAGAGCAAACAACCCTGAGACGCCTTGGATGACCGTGTCCCTCTTCCCAGCCCACACTTGTGCCCTGCCCCCCTGACGTGTCCTCAGTTACGCGCCAGGGAAACACATTTTGGAAGGAGGGATGTGACAGAGCCCAGGGCCCAATTCTGCACTTGGTGGGGCCCCAAGGATGCTATATATAGTCAGAAATACGATTTCCAGCTGACTCCACGGGATCCTGGTTTCAAAAGAGTTGTCATTGTTGTCTGTTTACCATGTATCTCTGAAATAGCCTCTTCTTTTCTGGAGTTTTTATATTTCCCCAGCATTTTGTCTCTTGGTAATTGACTTAGAAGGATAGTTCTATAACATAAATCAACCATGAAAAACAAATTACCCCTGCCCACATCCTCCCATTTCTCTTTTCTCTCTAATGATATTTTCTGTATGGTGACTAACCCAGCCTGACGTAATTTATCAACTGATCTCCATGATGTACATTAGAAAATGCGTTCCACAGGCCCCAGCATGCAGCCTTTCATGCATGCCAGCTCGCATTAGAAAACAGAAAACCTCTCAGTGCAACAGAAATAGCTAAAGCTTGGCCTCTTTGCTGAGGATATTAGAACCGATGCTAATTACTTTATTAATCATCAGGTGAAACAGCAGTGCTTATGTCACTGTAAAATAAGTGCTTTTGTGGCAAATGTAGTTAAAAAGAAATGACAGGTTGGATTTATGGTACCCAGCAGTTACAAAAAAAAAAAAGAAATCATGCGTACCAGCAATTTTCTTTGGTTAAATGTTCATTAAATATGTATCACTAAGAGCCATTTGTAACTAATTCCCTAGTGGTCCATGTCCTAGGAGAACTTATTTTAAAATACAAATTAAAGCTTAAATTTGCCTTTATTAAAAACATATATAGTGAGTCAACATTTCACCTCCTGAGAGAGGAGAGAGAGATGCAAATGTGCTGGAGGGAGGGATCTGGTGGTTGGAGCCCAGCGATGTTTGCATGGGGGATTCTGGTGAGGCTGTTGGCACTGGTGTTGGTGAGGGCAGCAGGGCTTGGAGGGTATGGTGCAGACTGAAGCGCCCCATCCCCCGCCAGCCGGTGCAGCCACTGTCTGAAGGCAGGGAAACCACAATGACCAAGATCATCATTTAAGGAGATGTTTTCACATCCATTGTCAAAGTGAGTCTTTGACTTTTCTGTTTGCTATTTTGTTTCCTTAAAGTCACTTTTGTCTGTGAGTACGAAAAATCATCTTGAGTTTCCACAAGTATGTTTGGCTTTCATATCCTAGCAATTGAAAAAAAAAAAAGAATTAGGATTAGTCAACATTTCACTTTCCATTTCTGATTAAAGCCGTGTGTGTGTGTGTGTGTGTGTGTGTGTGTGTGTGTGTGTGTGTGTGTATTATGGAAGGAAGTTAACATTTGTTGGGTTACTGACTACATTCCACACACTTTATAAAATCTCTCTGTCTCTCTCTCAATACTTGGAACAGCTCTGGGTTTTAGGATAGCATCAGCCTGCCTTTGCATGACAAAACCTAGGCTCTCTTCGAACATATTACCTCTCTGAAAGTAACACTGTGAGTGGCAGGTCTGGAATTCTGATGCAGAACTGCTAGATTCCAAAATCCACACTTTTGGCCTCACACCAGGATGTTTGTAATTGAAATATGACACAGAATTATTGAGTGCTGGATGATTTCAGAAAGGAGAGGTATGTACAGTTATTCCCATTTTACAGGTGGACACTCAAAGAAAAGGCAAGTTGTTAATAAAGTAAGTTAGCCCAAGGTCACACAGCTAGTGTCTTTCTCTATTATGCCGGTTTTTTAATCTGCCATTTAATATTGCACTCCCTTGGGCATGAGGGTACTTGCTTGCACGGTCAGTATAAACTCTCTCGAGTGCCTGGGGACCCTGTTACTCGGCAGTGTGGCCAACCAGCTTCCAGGATCTTCTCCCACTGGCCGCCGCAGGGTCATGGGAGCCAATCTCCTCTTCCTTTCAGGCGCAAAGCCCCAGCTCACTGAGGACTGGTGTCCCCAAAGGGATTGCAACCTCCGTGCTGGGAAGTGTTTGGTACCTGGAGCGGAGGTAGGCGTGGACGCCTGCCAGGTTGTCTGCGGCCAGGATGGGGACAGCTGCCACCATGCTCTGCCTTACGACACAGCCCTGAGCCTCCCAGTGTCCCCGCTTGTGCACCCTGCCCCCATTCCGGGAGCAGAGAGAGATGACACTGCTGTCCGCCGGCCTAAGTGCCTTGGTTGCTAAGCCTAGGCAGACAGCGGGGCGGGGCAGGGTGCGGGTAAGGGTGGGTGGAGTCAGGGCACCAGGACCTGGAAGCAGCTGAGACCCACCCTGGGAGCTGGTGGGAGGACGGACCAGTGTGTCAGGCTCCAAGGTGCCCACGCGTGCTCCACTCTCCTGTCGAACTTCAATTACGCGACAGAAATTAAAGACAAAATTAAGAATTTCAAGACGGTGACCTTCGAGCCTTAAGCCGCAAGCCCAGGGACTTGGACAACTGCACCAGTCACATGCCCGTGAAGCCCTGATGTAAGGTGTGGTCTCAGGGATCACAGCATAGGTTTTAGAAAATGATAGGGCAGGAACGCCAGACAGGTCATAGCAGTTTGAACTTTAATTAAACATTTCTAATGATATGTACCTTTCATAAGTGTTCCATGGCCTTTTAAGAATTTGGTGTGTCATACTTGTCCAAGTTTTCTTTCTCTATTAATACTGGCTTGTCACTATTTAGTTATCTGGCTCTGGAAAGGTATTAATATCTCTGGTTCTTAGTTTCCGCTTCCCTTCAGAGTTTTTTAAGACCTCATATTGGATACTGAGGCAAATGGCGTCAGTATGGATAGTTCTCCCCTGTGTCGGTCTGTCTGTCCTCCTTCTGTGTTTAAACAAAAGGGGTTGCCAGTGTTGCCAAGTTCTTCACTCACCATCTGGGAAACTGCTTTTTAGATGACATTTCAGGAAAGTGAGGCCCGTGTCCACTTATTGATTAATAAAGGAGGAAAACAGTGGCCTCAACCCATCTCCTGTTAGGAATTAGCTTATCTTTCTCGTGAGCAGCGGGATACTTCAAGGGGCTCTGAGATATTCGACACCCTGGGCACCAAAAGCCCAGGCCTGAGGGCTGTGAGGGTATGTGTGTGTGTTCAGGGAGCAGCAGAGAGCAGAGCATCCAATGGGTCTGCCACCCCCAGGCTGTGTGACCACAGGCCAGTCACCTTCTCTCTCTGGGCCCCAGTTTCCTCATCTTTAAAATAAAGAGATTGGAGTAGGTCACCTCCAGGGCTCCTGATGGCTCAAAAGTGTAAGGTTTTGTGACTGTGAATCTTCCGTCTCCTCCGTGGCCTCCAGTTAAGTCGTTCTGGGGATCACAGGCGTCCAAAGTGTCCCGAGCTTCTTTCCTCAAAACAGCTGAGAGCGCTTTTATAGGCTGGTTAGACAGAGGATCGGTGTTGAGGCGCACTTCAGGCTCTGAGCGTCTTTCCTCTGCTGTAAGGTCTGGGCACGTGGGACACCCAGGGGCTGCGTGCTCAGCATCTCTGCCTAAACTGACAGATGCCTGTGGTAAGAAGTCGCCGGTTAGGTCTCATCATCATAAAGGCGTGCGAGTGAGGAACGTCCCGGCTGACTCAGAGTCGGCCTGGAACCCCCCCCCCCCCCCCCCCCCGCCATGAGCAATCTTCCCAGGAGCCTGGCACCGTTTTTCTCGCCCCCGCGGGCAAGGTTGTTCTGCAGCTCGTGGCTGAGTTTATCACTGGAACAATACAAAGAAGTCGGCAGTTAATTACATACTGAAGGAGCGTCTTCACGTCGGCCTCTACTCAGCTCTCTTTTTCATACCCTCTGAAAAGACGTACTCATCCATTATAGTCATCACCAGCTTTGTTACTTTTTGTGCTTCTAATCGGCACTTTTCTTTTAGACAGTGAGGTATG
The DNA here is from genome assembly GCF_039906515.1 of Pseudorca crassidens. NCBI lineage: Eukaryota > Metazoa > Chordata > Mammalia > Artiodactyla > Delphinidae > Pseudorca > Pseudorca crassidens. The sequence goes on from NC_090316.1 coordinate 15,171,465, forward strand.
GCAGAAAACGTGCTCATTGAGGAGCCAGCGTCCTGGTGCTCTTGTTCTGGGTCTATTAATACTTCAGTGTGTAACCCTGAGTGAGTGCCTTTACCTCTTTGGGTCTCAGCCGTCCAATCAAAGAAGGGAGTTGGGGTGGACCTAGTTAAGCCCTGCTCCTCTTGGATATCCTGGTGTGGTCTCCCGTGATGGGTCCAGCAGTATACTGGTTACCATGGGAGATCTGGAAAAGTAAGCATGTGCTCTAGTCTTGGCTCTGAGAAAGCTCTCAGACTTGGGGAGGCCAGATGGAAACAGAGGAGTACCTCACTGTGTGGCACTCCAAGGGAGATGGCAATGGGGGGAAGGTTGGTTTGTGAGTTGGGGCAAGAGAGCAGAGGCCATCCTGATGAGAGCACAGGGTCTCATACCGGGCGCAGAAGGCTGAAAGGAAGGGAGAAGTCAGACTAACAAGGATCTCAAATAACAAGGATCTCAAGGGAGTTTGGACTTCATTAGCGATAAGGGATCGATGTACACGTTGATTAGTGGAATTCCAGCACAAGATAGATGCCTTTGAAGATGTATCAGTTAGGAATGCATTTGGCTGAACTAGCCGCAGTGGTCTAAACACATCAGGTGGATTTTTCTATTCAACAAGACATCAGGAGGTGGCAGGTGCTGGTGTTGGTTTAGCCATTAGGTGATGTCAGAGTTACTTCTGCGAATCTCTTGGTCTTTCCCTCATGGTTGCAAAATAGCTGCTGCAGCTCATGTCTCCATATATGACAAAAAAAATAGAGTGAATGTAGGAAGGGTTGTAGCAGTTGAGTCTTTTCCTTTATATGACAAAATACTTTCCAATATGCCCCCAAGCTCACCCCTCCCCCTCAAATAAAACTAGACTCCTGTTTCTGTCTTAAGGGGCGTACTTTGATCACATGACTATCCTAACTGCGAGGAAGCTTTCCAACCTCTATAGAAGTCATTCCCAGCCCCACTTTCCCTTGCAGCCTCTTACTATACATTTATCCTGCCTGGATATTTTGGGGGGACTTTTTGTAGTGAACGGCAAGCAACTTAAGAAACTTCTCACCTTTGTATCTTGAGTATTTGGCACTGTGCTTGGGTTCACAGTGATCCTTCCTTCATGACTGTGAGAGTGGATAGGGCTAGGATGGCTGTGCAGGCGGGCTTCCTGCCTCTGTGAGTTTTCTCAGCCAACCAGATGTCTGATGATATGTTGGCCAGAATTTGTTTTATTATTCTGGCCCTATTCCAGCATATTTCACAGACACCATTAAGAGATACATTCTTAGGTTTGTCCTTATAAAACTTCATTGTCTTAATCCATTTATTATCACCCACCTGAAGCTGAAGCCCTGAAGTGCATTCTCGCCTGCATTGCTGCCTCTACCTGCTGCTGATGAGCCCCGAAGGACAGATTCAATTATTTTACCGGCCCTACAGCCTCTGCCAATGGTAGAAGGTTATTTGTAGTGGGCTTTGCTCTTTCCTGAATGACTATAACAAAAGTCTTAGTTTGAGCGAATAACTTATTTTGCTTCATCCATAAATTTGCTCTATCGTATCTGAGCTTATGCTATTGAAGAGCAGGAAACCTTGGATTTCTGCTTCTGGACAAGTTTATTTATGAGCTTCACCCCAGCCCTGCTGCTTTGTCCCCCTTTATCTTTACAAGTTTCCGTGGTGCAAATCTGGTCATTTTTACTGACCGTTACTGCAGGCTGAATACTTCCCTATAAACCCAGAATTTTGTGACCTGGGGGCAAAATACATTGCTGATGTAATTCTTACTCCTTCCCTTCTTGATCTATAAGAATAGTCTTTCTTGTTGTGGAGTCATGATGAGTTCTTGCATTCAACGCATTATCGCAGATGCTTTTTCTAAGGCTTTAACGGACCATTTGCAGCCTTGATGTTTTACCTGTTTCCCAGTGAATTAAATAGTTTCTTCGTGTGTGAACTGAATCTTTACTTCTGATTTTTCCCATTGATCTAGTACTAAAATACATATTTCCTTATGCCTAATGGATGGTTATTACAGTATGCAAAGATTATTCACACATTTTAATATGCATATTAATCTCGTTGTGTTACAGAACTGATCCCTGCAGAGTTGTGCCTCATTAAGGAACATTTTAACCTCATAAGCTTTCTAAATTGATGGCTCAAATGTGGCAACTGCCCTGCCACTGCTGACTGTCTCCATGCTGGAAATGTCAGCAAATATTGTACAGTTGTGGATTTCTGAGTGGGGGGCATGTAAAAAAATAAAACTCACCCTTGTGAGATTGGGTTGTTTACAGAACAGATTGCGTGGTCTAAGCCTCTAGATGCCCTGGAGAGGAGGGGCTGTCATGGAAGCCTGCTGTGTCACTGACTGTGGTGCTTAGAGATGGCAGGCGAAGAAGGGAAAGTTCCGGGGAGAAACACACCTCCCCACGCATTCATGTATATCCTCTCTCGATGGAGGCTGGGTATCTTTCTGCCTAGCAACGAAGCTGTTCCGACACACGACCCCAGCACTGGATTCCAAGTTCCTCTGTGCTCAGAGAACAAAGGTTTGGGTTAGCTGGGATTTATCCACCGCTGCACAGTGGCCATCCCAGCTCCGTGTCTCTCAATGAATGGAGGGAATACTTAACAGTTTCATGAATGGGAGTCAGTTGCCTGATGCGCGGAGCTGCGTTGTCAGGCGGCGTGGAAGGGCAGGCTGGAGATTCCCGGTGCCTGGCCGTCTCCGGTGTGCTTTATTGGTGTTGGCACTCTACAGGGGCCGTGGGTGGAGACTGGACAGAGACCCCTCCTCTTCCCATCCTGCTCACAGACCACACAGGCAGAGACACCCCTTGGTGGCTGGCCCTCCAGATGGAACGATCTTAATTTCACAATGTCCTTATGCAAAGAGCCTGGAACCTACATGTTTTAATCCCCAAGTGGCAGTCTAGTTTTGAAAGTTGGAGCCGGACGTTCACATCTGTAAAAAATAGTATCTGCTGGACTTAGGGGAATATGCATAAAATCATTAAGATAGGTTGTAAAGATTTTGATAGACTCCATCTAGAAATGTTATGCTTCAATTTTTTTTTTTTTTTTTGCGGGGAGGGGGGAAGGGGGGAGAATGGAGGACCATGCATCTAAAACAATTAGTCCTATTTTTTGGAAATTTGTAAGTGGGCAACTCTGGGTCCAAATAGGTCTCATTTAGTGTGCGCACCTCTTATTTCTCAGACTGTAACACTTTAGTCTCCCAGGTTGGCCCCCACTACACTAGCCAAGCTGAATAGCGCTTAGTGGGTTTTTGTTATTCTTTGTGTCTCTTCACTGTTCCTAGGGCTGCAAGAGCGTGGATACCAATATGACAAGTTCAGGGGGGAGAGGAGGTAAGGAGGAGAGGAGTAACGTTTAGTGAAAGCCTGTGATGTGCTACGCTTCACATGTCATCTTACTTAATCTGCCCACAGTTAAGATGCGGTGGTATCATGCCCACTTTAGAGCTGAAGACATGGCAGTTCAGACAGATCCGGCAATGGTCCCCATTAGAGACACAAACCCTACACACTATACAGAACTCCATGTTGCCTGAAAAAAATAAAGCATTTGATTCAGAGATTTAGTTCATTTGTATATATCAACTTGTATATGTCTATTGCTCATACCTTAGATAATGACATTTTATTGGGATTGCTTCTAAACTGCATCCCACCAATACTAAAAAAAAAAATCCAAATACTCAAACTTGGACAGTTTATTCAGAGTCCTTAGATCCTAGGACCTTTCTGGGACTTCTAGCTCATTCCCTTTCTTAATGTAACAGGGAGCTTCTACCAGATATAGGGACATCCCAGGCCCTATTGGTTTCAGGACATACAACCTGTCCCTAATTCCTCAGAGGAATAGGCTTAAGAACAAGAAAACTCCCTGGATTTACCTTAATGGTGGCACTCAGGTTACAGGAAGGGGGGTGGGAGTAAGATCCCCGGGCTCTTTGTAGGGACAAAGCTAAGGTGTGAGAAGGGGGAAGGATTGGGTGGCACCTGTGTTCACCTTTGGCTCCCTCCCCAGACTTTGTTCTCTCTCTCTCTCTCTGTCTGTCTGTCTGTCTGTCTGTCTGTCTCTCTCTCTCATCTGTCTCTGTCTGGTGCATGTACCCATTTGCCGAGGCTCACCCTCTCCCGTGCTGCAGCACGTAAGGAGAGTATATAGATCAGATTACATCACTGACTCTGCCACCACTGTGGGTTGATGCAATCACCAATTAATTAGGCATCCACAGTCTGGTTAATGATAACATGAGGTTCACATTTAGAAGAGACCTTTCTCCTGTACTATTTTAGTCCTTAATTATCCGTCTGGGCCAGTGTGTAGCGGGCCGACCCCAGCCGTTAAGCTGTAGTTCCTCCTCCATCCGTATGTGTGCTCTCAATGGAGTACCCTTGGGGGCACAGGCCAATGGAAGGGGTGCTCTTGGTGCAGAGTTTGACCGCCAGAGTGTGGGGTAAATACTATTAGCATGAGCTGGGTGCTGCCTGAAGGAGCTGAGCGACTGGTGCCATATGGCGAGGCTGCCATCCTTCATAACGGCAGCTGTGTTAGGAATAAAAAGGTATCTCTGGGGCTTCCCTGGTGGCGCAGTGGTTGGGAGTACGCCTGCCGATGCAGGGGACATGGGTTCGTGCCCCGATCTGGGAAGATCCCACATGCCGCGGAGCGGCTGGGCCCGTGAGCCATGGCCGCTGAGCCTGCGCGTCTGGAGCCTGTGCTCCGCAACGGGAGAGGCCACAACAGGGAGAGGCCCGCGTACCGGGGGAAAAAAAAGGTATCTCTATGTGCAGCTATATGGGGGAGGGGAATCGGAACGACGTGATGGAACCCACCGGGGAAAAGAACATCAGAAAAGGAGTCACAATGTGGCTTAACCGTTTCTTCCTGACACTTGGCTCTGCTGAGGGCAGAAGTGGACTCCTGGCGGTCATAACATGGCTAGCTTTCCCTCTCCTTTATGATTGTTGCCACTCTGTGCTTTGTCGGAAAACAGATATGGCCCCCACGCTTTTTGCGTCGACTTCGGTGGGTGACACAGATTGGAGGGTAGGTTGTCAGGCCCGTGTTTGGAGGAAGAGCAACAAAGGGATGAAGGCGTGACCCTGAATGAGGGCATGGAAGCAGAGGAGAGGCTGCGGTCCACGCCTAGAACTGTTAGCATCTCGGAGTTTCTGAGGACCTAGGCTTGAGGCAGGTTTACCTCCAAGGGGAGGTCAGGGCTCAGGGCAGCTCGTACTGTGGGCCCTTCCACATTCCTCTGAATATTTTCGCCTGGCTGGAATCTAGCTAAAATGAGTCGCCTTATACAGGAAGAGGAGTAGCTGAAGTCGAGCTGCGGTGAAACCCCACGCACGCGCAGCCAGGAAAATGTGTGTGGAGGGAGGAGGTGGGGTTTTCTTGCCTGAGCGGCTGCTCCAGGCCCACCTGCATTGCCTTGGCAACGGTGATGGGGGTAGAATTTATAGGCTCATTCTTATGCGAGCACCGTAGGTCTTTTTGAATACCTGCTGGCTCCTCTGCCCACCCACTGCTTCCCTGAATCACTGCCCGGGGCTTCGGGGCGGGGGGCGGTGCGGGGGTGGTGGTGGTGGTGGTTCCGGGAGATCCTCCCCACAGCCTGAGCCTTGACACAGGCTCGGGGAATGCGGAGTGGGGAGTAGGGGCTGGAGAACAGCTTTCTCCATGTTTCGCTTTGGTCCCTAGAACGTCACATCAAGGGTCTAGATGGAAAAGTAATACTTTGAAATGTTGCTGTTCGAATCCCCTTTACTCCCCTAAAGCATGGCCGTCTGAAGGGGTTTTCTAAAGAGCTCAGGGAGGCATCATGGAATCAGGAAGACAAACTGGCAGCCATCCACTCTGCCCTGTTCATGGTGCCACTTTGGGTGAGTTTCCTGTAAGCGGTCAACTCCCCTCTACATGCAGGCATTGGGCTGCCTGTCCACAGAGGGCCCTTCCAGTTCCAGCATTTTGTGGCCCCGTCGGGCTTCTCCTTGGCTAACCACAGCCAGTTTAAAAGCACAGCAGCTGTCCCACCCTCCACTGCCAAGAACTTGCGGAACCAAGCTAAGCAAGCTGCCTCGTCAGCGCCAGCCAGGACTCAAACCAAACTGGGCGCCAAAACCCAGAATAAACCGAACCCAGAGCTCAGCTCCCAAGTTCCATGAAAAAAGACTGAACTTAGAAACCAAGAACCAAATGTGTATTTTTAAAAATAAAGCAAGCCGCTTTTTGAACTACTAGTTAGAACTAGACTGGTTCTTTATATTTTTGAAGAGTATTTAATTTGAACACCAAAATATCCTCTGGAGTGAATCAAACAGATATTTCCATCAGTTTTGGTCTCTGGTTAAAAACAGACAAGCGAGCAAGCAAGCGTATAGATCGAAAAAAGCTTTCTGACATTTAGAAAGAGATTGTGCTTGGGAAAAAAATCAGAAAAAGGAGTTTTTAGTACATTTTCATCGAGCCAAACTCCTATAAGCAATTGGGAAAATATTGGCAACCTCCACTACCCAAATTACCATGGATCTATCATGGATTACCTCTCAGTTACTGGACCACAGTTTCCAGTTGCTTCTATAGCTCTTCCTTCTCTGCTCAGACCGTGATTTTTGGAGGATTTAGATAACCACCAACTACACAATGAATGCACTCATGGGGAATAACCAAGGTTTTCTGAGCAACTTGGTTTGTCCAAAGCTCCAATGACCTTTTCTTGGGAAGCTGGTCCCTGCGACTTGCAGTGCAGTAGGGGGGCTGTAGTGCATGTGGCCTGGATGCTCACATCCGACGCACTGGGGTATTTTACCAGCAAGATGGACTTATGCATTGACCTTTTCCTAAATGGTGACATGACGGCCATGCTGCTGGAAGTGGGCAAATCCCTGGAGAAATAAATCATGTCAATTCAGTGCTGAATGGGCTGATTTGTTTGTGTGGTGCTTCTGAATGTCAGGGAAACTTTTGTGTCCAGAGTCTCCTTGTTTGAACGTTTCTTCTGGTCAGGGAACCTTTTGTGTCCAGAGTTTCCTTGTTTGAACGTTGGTTTTCTTGGACTTTCTTCTCATCTCCAGTTTGTCCCTGGTAAGGGCATTTGATCTTGGAACTTGGTAAACTCCTTAAGTGGGGGAGACGTTCTTTGAGGATCAAATCACCTTCTGTTTTACATCTTGTCACAAGTGCCTGCCTAAGAGGTGGTCGTGTAGCCTTGATAAAAAGAAAAGTGGATGCAATTGCTGGGCTTGGTCTCCAAAGTGACCCCCTTTCCCTGGGAAGCCTTCTTTGACCGACCGCAAGTCTGAGTAGGGACCCTTCCTCTTTTACGCCTGGTCCTTTCCCCAGCGTAGCATCAAATGTAGGTAACTCTTAACTCCTCCATCTTCTCCGCTAGCCTGAACCCCGTGAAGAAAAGAGCTGGGTCTGGCTTGTTAGCCGCTGTGTTTGCAGGGCCTCCTGTGGGGCATGGCAGAGAGAAGTTTCTCTCAGAAGAGTTGGGCTCTTTCGAGAGCTTTCTCATGAGGTTGTCACAGTTGAAGTCATGGAGTCTCTTGTTATTGGTTCCATTTTAAAGCTGTTTAACATTCCCCTGGGTAAGAAAAATAGTTCACACGTTTTGAGCTCTAAATTGTGTATAGCACCATCATGTGTGAATGATTTTTTTTTTTTTTTTTGCGGTACACGGGCCTCTCACTGTTGTAGCCTCTCCTGTTGCAGAGCACAGGCTCCAGACGCACAGGCTCTGCGGCCATGGCTCATGGGCCCAGCCGCTCCACGGCATGTGGGATTTTCCCGGACCAGGGCACGAACCCATGTCCCCTGCATCGGCAGGCAGACTCTCAACCACTGCGCCACCAGGGAAGCCCTGAATGATTTTTTAAAGTTAGTTTTTTCTTCCGTCAAAGTTATAAGTGCACATAGTTTAAAAAGTCAAATTATCCTCCAAGGTTTGTTAGGAAAAACATCAAACCACACTCTTCTCAAATATTCCATTCTCCAGAAGCAGCCATTTTCAACTCTCTCAGTGAATGTTTTTGGGTATTAGCTTCCATATCTTATCTCGTATGCTTATCTTATATATCTTATATGCTTATCTTGCTGCATAATTTATCAGGACTTCTTACTTTGCAAAGTGATTTGCCCTCAAGACACACACACAGAAACATAGACACAGATACACACTTTCCTGGACATCCCGTACTTTCAATATGGTTATATTGTAGTTTTGACTGGTATAATAGCAGTTGTCTTCATTTTATGAATATGTTAATGCTCTGAGCAACTCAGCCATGTAGCAAAGTATGATTACTTCCCCTTGCTGCACAATTTTTCTACTTTCCTGGAGTTAATAATTAGCTTGGGTTCTGTGTGTGTGTGTGTGTGTGTGTGCGCGCGCGCACTTGACGTTCTGTGACATATCGCTTAGTCAACCTCAGACTCCCCTCCAGCTGCACATCTCTCAGGACTTTCAAACACGTTATTTATTCCATTAATTTCACCTTAAAAAAACTTAAATCTCTTTCCTTGGTCTTCTTTTGTAAGCTGGGGGATAAGAAGAATTTTAGCTTTTTTCTGAGGGTTCCACGAGGCCAAACCAGTTTGTAAGACACCCAGACCTATATTTCTAAGGGAGAATCGGTCTAAGTTCAGATATTATTCTTTCAGTGTTGAAATTATTATTATTCTTTCAGTGTTGGTTCACCAGCCTCTAACAGCTGCTAGAACTTTCCCAGTGTAAGACCCATCTGCAAAAACAGAAAAATGAGTCTTACAAGCTGTAAGTATAAAAGCAGATGCATCCTGCCCGCCAGCCTCCTATCAGCCCACATGTACCTCATCTTTTCATTCTATATAAGTCAGACCTAAACTGAGAATTAAAATCCTTTGATATACATATCATATTTGAGGTCTCTGCTGCTGTTGTCCAGGACCGATGTTCTGTGGCTTGTGCCTTAGTGCTGTTTTCTATCTAAAATGTATAAGATCACTCTGGGAACCATAGTGTTCAGTGCCTTTCCCACAGTCCTCTCAAAGTGAGGATTAAATGGACTTCAGCTTAGAATTTCAGGAGGCAAAGTGGCATCCCTGGTGAGCCTTAACCCAATGGGATCCTAAAGGCTAGGATAGGAGATCTGGGTCCATAAGGCCTGTCTTTGATACCCAGGTTTTTATTTTCATTCCCAAACCTCCCATGCCAATAAGGAGCCAGATACATCCTTCTTGCTTCTGAATTAGCCAGATCATTGTCTCACTAAGATAAATAATTTAGATTTCAAGATGGCGTCTGGCCCCGATTCCATCCTACCCTTATTTTTACATCTATCCCTCCTTTTATTTATTTATTTATTTATTTATGGCCGCACCACGCCGCATGCAGGATCTTAGTTCACCGAACAGGGATCGAACCCAAGCCCTGTGCAGTGGAAACTTGGAGTCTTAACTGCTGCACCTCCAGGGAAGTCCCCCTCCTTCCTTTTAATCCTTCTTCCTTCCTTTTCTTCCCCTTCCCCTCTCCCCTCCTCCTCTTCCTCCTTCTCCTTGTTTCTCTGTCTCCCTCTTCCTTTCACCTAAGAGGGGATGGGTATGAGGGTAAAATGATAATCATGGGTTCACATCCCTGCCTGGCTGGCTATAGGACCTGGAGAAATCAACATAGGCTCTCCAACCATATCCTTCTTTCTTTCTTTTTTTTTTAGCATCTTTATTGGAGTATAATTGCTTTACAATGGGGTGTTAGTTTCTGCTTTATAACAAAGTGAATCAGTTATACATATCCATATGTTCCCATATCTCTTCCCTCTTGCATCTCCCTCCCTCCCACCCTCCCTATCCCACCCCTCTAGGTGGTCACAAAGCACCGAGCTGATCTCCCTGTGCTATGCGGCTGCTTCCCACTAGCTATCTACTTTACATTCGGTAGTGTATATATGTCCATGCCACTCTCTCACTTTGTCACAGCTTACCCTTCCCCCTCCTGTCCAACCATTTCTCATCTATAATATGGAGATACTAAAACTACCTAGTTGGTTATGAGGGTTAAACAAAATTATGCACGAGAAATGCTTACTGCAGGGCCTGGGACATACTCATTGCAGAATAAATGCAGTCATAATAATGACAATAATGTCTTAACATTTTCACACCCCTCAACCCCCAATTCAGTGCTGCTGACAAGAGGCTCTGCCACTCTAGGAAATTCTGGCGATATTTATACGATGGGTCCATCTTTCGGGTCTTTGGAATATTTGAACGGGATAAACTATTAGTTTGGTTAGAGAATATTTTCATCCAGTTTATTCTGGCTTAATTATTGTAGTAAATATACAGGTTTTATTTGGGTTCATCTTGTGGATTTCTAAGAAATGTGAGATTGGGGTTTGGTCTAGGCTTTTTATCCTAGTGTTTTAGTTGTAATCTTGGATTCAGAGCTTGGGGCGTACAGGTGGCTCTGATGGGAGTCCTTGCCTTCTGTCTTGGGCTAGAACAGAACATCCAAGACTTGTGATATAACAGCTCTCTACCCAGTCCGACAAGATACTGCCCAGGTGAAGTGGCACAGAAATCACACAATGTCTTCTAATCACATGATCACACAATGTCTTCATTACCTGGTAAAAAACAGTCCATGGGCCCATTGGAAAAGAGCCTCTTAATGTGGTTTCTGTTTGCGGGACTGCATCTCATGCTTACTGGCCAGTGTGAGGGGCTACAGGAGCTGGAACACAGGGTGATGGGAAGGAAGCATTTCATAGCCTTTTATTCTGCTGCGGCACAGTTCGGGTTAGCCTCTCAGCTGCTGTGCATTGTCTGAGGTCATGAATCCCGGTGCTCTGGAAGCTTTTATCTCAAGGAAGCATTGGAGGCTGTTCAGGGTGCTTAATTAGAGAGAGGTGAGTGTTGTCAAGGCAACCTCCCTTTGATTCATTCATGGAATGGTTGGAGAATATAAGAAAGAACCAGGAATAATGGTTGAACTGGAACTACCCACATCTAGCTAGTTCAGAAAATCTGGGCCCTTATTAAAAAAAAGGAAACCAGGAAGAGAATATATACAACCAGGAGTAGCTGGTGTCTGTATTTTCTTCTGTGAGTTTGATCTGAAGAAACAGTTTGGCTAAGAGAATATTTTAATATTCCCACTTCACTCAACAATGTCACAAATTGCTATGACAGTTTGCAGAAAGCACTCCATCTAAATCTCTTCTATGTAAAATCCTGAACACGTGATAGGTGACTTTCCCCAGAAGATTTTCATGGCCTCTGTGGGTGCAGTACCCAATGTGGTCTGTACCTACATTTTTAAAAGTCGAAGTATAATTGACATACAATGTTACAGTAGTTACAGCTGTACAACATAGTGACATTGATATACACTATGAGATTATCACCACGATAAGTTTAATTACCCTCCGTCACCATTTACAGTTTTTACTATCTATGCCTACATTTTGCTGACGTATTCATTTATTTATTCAGCCGTTTATTCAACAGATATTTACTGAGCATTTACTGTGTGCCAGGCTCTGTGTCCACATGAAGCTGCTGTTTAACAAATATTTGTTGCTGGACGTAGTTTCGGCAACATGTGCTCCAAGTACGAGCAGGAAGGATGAATGGGTACCTGAGGAGCCCCAAACAGCACATGTGAGGGAGCCCACCTCCCAAGAGAGAAGCTTCTCAGGCATCTGGGACTCTTCCCTGCACAACCCAGCAGAGATCAAGCCCTCTTATTCTCTCGTGAAACCCCTCTCACATGACCCCTTCTCTGTAGGCAGAGCTTCTGCCTTGGGTCTTTTATCAGCTTATGGACAGATTGTTGAAAGAGCCTCCTAATGGGTCTCCTTGGCTCCCAAGTGTAACCCACCTAATTCATCCTGTGTGGTCCTGACCAACAAGTTGTCCTTAAACACTGTTTCCCTGAGAACCTACAGGAGCTCCAATCCAAACCCCTCCGCTTGACTTTCAAAGTCCATTGTCTGTCTGACTGCAGTGAACATATCTGATTTTCTCTTCCTACTTCACTTGCCTTTCCCGACAGGTTCATTTCCTCCTTGTGTCCAGAATGCACCTCTCAGATCTGCCTGCTCAGGATGCCCTCTTTTTTCCCCTTTACCCACCTGCATTGTTGGCCCTGTACCACCGTCCCCGTGCCTACCCATTCCCCAAGCCCCAGGGGATCCTCTGCTCATGGTGGAGACTGCTAGTTGTTCTCCAGCCTTCATTCTCTCCCCCTCCACGGTAACAGGAGTTTACCTGGGGACATGGCTGCCCACAACAAAGACCACATGTCCCAGTCTCGCTTGTAGCGGTGCTGAGTCAAATGAGCAAGGTCATTGACGAGCAACTTTGTGTGAGCTGTGGATCATTTCCTTAAAGGGAAGGGCATGGTCTTTCCTTGCTCTTTCTGTGGCTGGGATGTGCACAGGGTGTGAGCTTTCTGGACTGGATGGATGTACACTAAGATGGCAGAGCCACAAGGAGGGAAGGACTCTCCATCCCCAACAGCTTGGAGCTGTCCTACGGGCTCTGTGACCTATCAGCCCTGGATGCTGACCCTTAGACACATGGGGGAGAAATAACTTCTGGCTCGCTTAAGCTTTTTGAAATTGGGGTTTCTGTTTCAGCAGCAGAACCTCCTCCAGGAAGCCTTCCTGGCTCTTTCCTTCTTAAACTCTCACCATAACCACAAAGTCTGGTGCATATTTGTTTTCACTTTATTTCCTTGTTCATTTTCTCTTACCAGCCAGTCTGCTTGAGGACAAGAACCATAAGTTAGACCTGCACACAGTTTGGCACAGGTGAAAGAACTCTGAGCTAGAATTTAGAAGACCTAAATTTCATAATTAACAGTGTATATTTGGGTGCACCTCTTAATCGGTCTGAGCCTCAGTGTTCTTGACCGCTTAAGGGGAATAAAAATTGTATCTCTCATGAGACAGGAGATGTGAAAATAATTCTTTTAAACCACAAAGTAATGTACAATACTAAGGTGGTAGCATTGTTCTTTTTCAACATCGATTACTATGCTGCATACGCAAGGGTGATTCAAGGTGATGATGGAATTTAGTGGTGTCAGTTCCACCATTGATGTCAATATTCAGCTGTCTGCTAATCCCCAGTGGTCAATGGTGAAAATGACCTATTGATAAATTACTAATTATTCAAATAATAATGGAATACTTCATAATAGGAATACATTTTAAACAATTCATGGGAAACCTTGGCAATACAGAACAAGTTGAGTTGTCTCAGCACCTGCTGTATGGATTGGGGGTCAAATTAGAGACCCATCATTTTCTGTGTAGATTCCTTTTGGCGAGTCCCATACGTGGATACATGGATTCTGGGTGGGAGAGGGGTGTGATTTACAGAGAACAAATGTGCATGTGTACTTACCGTTTACTCAGTACCTCAAACATTTCTCCTCCGTGGAAAAGCAAATGTCCCCCTGAGTTGCAGCTACCCAAGGGTTAAGGTTATTCTTTCAAGCCCCTCCAGAGCAGTTATCCCTAGTGAACTAGGGTTTTTTAATGGCCTTTCACAATAATTAGAAATTTAATTAACCTCTCTGCTTTGATCAGAGCCTGTGCTTCTCATTACCTTTCCCTATGCCTGTTTCTCAGTCAAGAGCTATTTCGGGGCCTTCCCTTTCCAATTATAAAGTACTGTTTATGCTTAATTTAGCCTGGCACAGCTGTAAGGAAAGCAACTCTCCTGCTCAACAGCCTCCAATGACTCCCTGCTGACCACTGAATTAAGTGCGAGCTCCTTGGCCTGGCATTTGGGCTTTCCACAGCCTGGCCCCAGAACACCCTCCTAATCGCATCTCTACCCTTCCCGTACTTGAACTTTATGACCTGTGATCTTAACCCCTTCTGGATTTGCACAGAAATTTACACCTTTCTCATAAACCTGTCTTGTGTGATAGTTGTTGTGCATCCATTTTATTCTTTCTCTTTGGATTTTAGATTTTATTTTTTAATTGCAATATAGTTGATGTACAATATTATATGTTTCAGGTGTACAACACAGTGATTCACAATTTTAAAGGTTATGTTCCATTGATAATTATGTAACATGTTGGCTATATTCCCCATGTTGTACAATATATCCTTGTAGCTTATTTATTTTATATTTTGCATTGTAGATTTTAAAAGAAGGAAATATCTTACCCATATTTGTACCCTTAAGCACTTAAAACAGCACCTTAATGACAACAACAGCCATTTCTGAGTTTCTGTTTTGTGCTAGACGCCTTAAATTAATTCTCAGATTTACCAGATGAGGTTGTGAAGCGAATCTCAGACAGCTTAAGTGACTCCCCCAAATCCACAGCCAGGAAGCTCGTGTTGGATTGTGCTATGTGGGGAGCTGGGCACACCAACACCATGCTTGTCAAGGGCAGATGTCTGCTGTTACCACTGATCATCATTTTGAGAATGTGGGCCACCATTTCCAGAGGAGAACGACGGCAAATGTGTTTCTGAACCTCTGGTTGAGTGTCAGGTCCGATCCTCAGTAATAACCGTGACCTGTGATGTTTTGACCAGGTCTCCCCTGTTGGTGATGGTTTGCCAAGCAGTGCCCAGTGAGGAGTTGGGGCCTGCTCGCCTAATGGAGCGTCCCGGGCTCTTTGAGCTCCCACGCCATTGGTCATCTTGCCCCAGTTCTTTGGCAGACTTTGAAACTCTTTCAGCAGCTTATGCTTGGAAATTGAGGCCTCTCCCTTGAGCTCTCTTAAGTTTCTGGGGTGACTTCTTTACTCTCTATCCCAGAAAAGAGAGAAGATGCTCACCGTCCCAAGTCAGCATCCCATGGTCCTAACCCCCTGAAAAGCTGCTGGAAGGGAGAAGGAAGAGTGTTGAGCTCGACTCAGGGTTTCCTGCTCAGGGAATGTCTACACGTGTTGGGGGAACTGGGGAAGAGAACTGTGAAGCACACACAGGCCAGGCTTGGTCACCTAGCAGCCAGAGGAGGGGTGGCGGCCATGGGGGCCTGTGGAGGTGTTGAGGCAGGAAATGATGCAGCACGCCTGCTTGACCGACAGCCGCATTTCTTTGCTCCACACCACACCCTCGTTCTAGGTAAAAATGTGCCTTCTTTGCACCAAGGGGAACAGAGAAGCTGAGATTGCCCTTTGGGGTGACCTACTTTTGCAACTTCTCACGCCCCTGCTTTATCATTTATGTCTACTCCCCCCACCTTTCTTAACCAGAGTGGGACCATAATGGGCCTTGGATGCTGTAAGTGAGTGCAAGCAAGTCTTTGGTGTCTCTGTGTTTTTCCAAATTATCCGGTGGCTGGTGAGTCACTCGGTGCTGGGTGTGATCCAGCTGCTGAGCAGACTTGGCTGCAAGGTCAAGGACTCCCGCAGTGGCTGGTTGTGATCTTCTCGGGAATCATCTGGGGCTGATGCAAAACCAGTGAGAACTTCCCCTTTGCGGTCAACTCTAGATTGCATTAGCCCAGAGCCTTCCTAGAGGATGGACTAGAATGTGGTCATCACAGAGAGTCATGTCGGCACTTGTCTTCACCCCACTCCTCACTCCCTCCATTCTCTTCTCTCCCTCCATTCTCTTAGGCCTCTTCTTCCTTTGTATTATATCTTCTATTTCTATTTCTCCGTGGCCTAACTCCCATCTTTCTGTATGTTCCATGCCTCCAATTTGCTGCCCCCCAGTATAGTTTCTCTGTTTCCTCGCCTGCATTTCAGTCCCCTTCTGTGTTCCTCATGCAGTGTGCCAAGCCTAGGTTGGATCTGCAGGTCACTAAAAGAGAAGGTATGTCTCTGTCTTGAAGGAGCTACAAACTAGTGCTGTATGAAACATATGAAAATGGAAACCAACAGAGACCTTATCTCTTCTTCTCTCTCCATCTTCTTGCCTTGCACCATCTTTGGATTCAAATATTTTCCTTCCCAAATATGGTCAAGAAAGGCTCTGGCATTCTGCAGCATCATTTCCTGATACTGTGGGTGTACTTCCTGTTACCAGAGAGGTTGGTCTCAAATTTGCATCTCATTCCCTTTTATGTTAAAAGAAATATATTTGTAATAGCAATATGTGATCATCCTAGAAAGTCTTGAAAATGCAGGAAAGTATGTAAAAGAGTAAAAACTCATTCATAATTCCATGTCAGAGATGACCACTGTTGACATTTTCATGTACTGATTTCCTTCTAGACGTTCCACTTTCACATATATTTTTACATAATTGGGATATACTATGTATGCAATTTTGTGTTCTGCCTTTTTTACTTAATATAATGTGTGAGCAATTTCTCATATCATTAAATAATATTTGCAAACGTCATATACTAAACTATGAACATACTATGATTCATTTAACTGTTCTCCCATTGTGGATTGCTTAAGTTGTTTCTAAATGTTTTATCACTACAAATAATGCTATAAGGAATTTTTGGTACATAATTCCTTGCCTCAAGCACTAATTTCTTCTTTGGGAAATATTCCTAGATGGGAAATTACTGAACCACAAATGTGAACTTTAAAGATATTTGGTTGCTTTCCCCAAAAGATGAATCCCCACATATTTCCACCTTCAGTGTAAGAGAATACCTGGACCAGCAAAAAAGAATTCTTACCAACAAGAATATTACAGTTCTTTAAGACATTTGCTTATTTGAAAGGAGAAAGAGTAGTTTTCTGTAATATTAATTCTTAATCCTTTAATTTCAAATGAGGGTCATCCGTATTTCTTTTCCTAATCATCTAGACTTTTTCTTTCATTAAATATCATCTATACATTTTTATTTATATAATGAAAATTTAATATTTGTTTTACTGAGTAATAATATTTTATTTGTGTATATTTATGTTGAGACTTTAATACATTAATTTATCTGTTCATTTATGAATAATTATGAAATGCCTACTATGTGCCAAGCAGTGCTCTAGCTAGACTCTGGGAGTACTACAGTGCATAAAACAGAGAGGTGGCAGGAAGAGGACAGATAGATGATGATAAGTGCTACATAGAAAAGTAAAGCAAGGAAGGGGTGAAGGAGTACTGGGGAATGCAGTTTAAAATCAGAAATCAGATGGTCAGATAAGTCTGCCTAGAGATGAATTTCTTACAGATCTGAGGGAAATTAACAAATGAGCCGGGCAGGAATTTGGTGAAAGAGTTCCAGGCAGGAGGAACAGCAGGTGCAAAGTTCTAAGGGAGAAACAAGTCTGGCATGTTAGAGGAAAAACAGGGAGTCTGGCGTATCTGGAGCAGAGTAAGAAAGGAGGTAAGTAGTTGAAGATGGAGTCAGAAATGTAAAAGGATCCAGAATATGAGGATTCTTTTAAATCACTTGGATGACTTTGACATTTTACTTAGTGTGAGCTGGAAAGCCATTGGAAGTGTATTGGTCAGCTATCACTGCCTAATGCTGCATAACAAGCAATCCCAACTTTTCAATGGTTTATAAGAATAAATTTTATTTTTCACTCGTGTATCTGTGGGTCTGTTGTGGAGGCTGTGCTTCAAGCTGCAGATTGGATTCTTGACTGCTTCAACTGCTTCTTCATTTTGAGATAGTAGCTGCCAGAGCATGGTCTTATGACAGATAGCAGGAAGGCAAGAGGAAAAGCCAAACTAGCAAGCATGCTGAAAACCTCTGCTTGTATCATATCTGCTCACATCCCACTGGCCAAAGCAAGTCATTTGCCCAAGCCCAATATCAATGGGCAAGGAAGTAATACAACCAACCATAGGAGGGTTTTAAAAATTATTATTATTTATTTTTATTGAAATATGGTTGCTTTACAATGTTGTGTTAGCCTCCACTGCACAACAAAATGAATCAGCCATACACATACAGATATCCCCTCCCTTTTGGACTTTCCTCCCATTTAGGTTACCACAGTGCATTAAGTAGAGTTCCCTGTGCTGTATAGATGTTCCCATCAGTTGTCTATTTTATACATAGTATCAATAATGTATATGTGTAAATCCCAGTCTCCCAATTCCTCCCACCCCACCCGCTTCCCCCTTAGTATCCATACATTTGTTCTCTACGTCTGTGTCTCTATTTCTGCTTTGCAAATAAGATCATCTATACCATTTTTCTAGATTCCACATATATGCATTATTATATGATATTTGCTTTTCTCTTTCTGACTTACTTCATTCTGTATGACACTCTCTAGGTCCATCCACGTCTCTACAAATGACCCAATTCCATTCCTTTTTATGGCTGAGTAATATTCCATTGTATATATGTACCACATCTTCTTTATCCATTCCTCTGTTGATGGCCATTTAGGTTGTTTCCATGTCCTGGCTATTGTAAATAGTGCTGCTATGCACGTTGGGGTGCATGTGTTTTTTTGAATTATGGTTTTCTCTGGGTATATGCCCAGTAGTGGGATTGTTAGGTCATACGGTAGTTCTAATTTTAGTTTTTTAAGGAACCTCCATACTGTTTTCCATAGTGTCTGTATCAATTTACATTCCCACCCACAGTGTATGAGGGTTCCCTTTTTTCCACACCCTCTCCAGCATTTATTGTTTGTAGATTTTTTTGATGTTGGCCATTCTGACCAGTGTGAAGTAATACCTCATTGTAGTTTTGATTTGCATTTCTCAAATAACTAGTGATGTTGAGCATCTTTTCATGTGTTTGTTGGCCATCTGTATGTCTTCTTTGGAGAAATGTCTATTTAGGTCTTCCGCCCATTTTTTGATTGGATTGTTTGTTTTTTTGACACAGGAGGTTTTTGAGTAGAGGAGTGAACTGGTTTATATGTTAAAAAGATCACTTTTAGAATAGACAGATCATCACTAGTCTAAACTATGGTTACTTAATAGTCTTTATTTAGAAGAAATATCTTGCTTTCTTTGTTCTTAAATATTTAAAAATCAATTTTTAATGGCTCAGAAATTGCATAATAAATCCTACCACAATTAACACCCTTTCCTACTACTCCCTGTCTATAAGGTAGAACCCTGGAGAGGAGGAAGAGGAGAGAATCGTTGCAGTCATGAGTTCTGACTTAGTGGGAACTGCTGTGTAGAGAGAAAATGCTTTTACACTTAAAAATCATATTAAAAAATTAGAGGCCCCTGAATCCCAGTTGGACATTTGTTTATGCAGTAGGATGGCCAATCTATCTCTTGTGCCTGTTTGGGGAGTAGAGAAGTTTATCAATTGACATTATGTTTGGCTGGAAGTAACAAAAACCCAACTATCAGGGGCTTACACAAATAAGGGATTTATTTGTTTCAAGCAAAACTCATTTGGAGACAGGCCATCTAGGGTCCACAATGACATCAATATCCCAACCTCCTTCTCTCTTTTCACTCTGCTATCCTTGGCTTGTGGCTTTCATCCTCAGAGTCACAAGATGGCTGCATTAGACATTATGTCCACATTCCAGGCATGCTGAATGGAAAAGGGGGAATAGGCTGAAGGCGGTGTACCAGCTCAGTCTGCTGCCTTTAAAAGCATTCCCAGAATGCCCTCCCTACTGCTTCTTAATACAGCAAGTGGGAGGGGGTTGTGAGTGGTTCTTGAGTACAATCCACAGTGTCCACACAAGAAGAGAGGAGAAGTAAAGAGAGATGATAGGACAGGGGGGACTTGCATGGAACAGCCGCCACTCCCATTGTTTGGCGTGGCAAAGATGACCGAGTCTCCCAGGGATCAGCTGGGTGCCATAGCTGGTAACCTAACTGTAAACTTCTCGCCTATGAAGGGCCCAGGAATGGTCCTGCTGCCTGTGACATAGGAGTTATTCAATTTCACATTTCCTTTTTAATTAAAAATTTTTAATAGACTTTATTTTTTGAGCAGTTTTTGATTCCCAGCAGAACTGGGCAGAAAGTACAGCTAGTTCCCATATACTCTCTGTTCCCACACATGCACAAAATTCCCCACTATCACCATCCCACACCATGGTGGTACATTTGTTACAGTTGATGAATTCACATTGACACATCATTATCACCCAAAGTCCATAGTTTACATCAGGGTTCAGTCTTGGTGTTGCACTGACAGAGACTCTCTCCTTGACCAAACTTTAGTTTAGCTCAGAGGAGCCCCCTTCCTGACGAGGCTTTGACCTTGGCCCTTGTCCTGTCCTTGCCGAGCCTCTGTCATTCAGTCTTAGTAAGAATCCTGATAAATTAGTTTAGCAAGAATCCCCCACTCTTGATATCTGATTGCCCTTGATATTTATTCAGATTCCTCATATCCTACCCTTGATATCCATCTGATCACCCTGGCCTGCCTTCATCAAGAATCTTGTTAAGCCAAATCAATAAGAATCTCTACCTTTGATGTCTCCTCTTAGTAATTTTCCATCCACTGCCCCCCTCCCTCTGCTCATTGACTATAAATCCCCAGCTGTCTTTTTTGTATTTGGAGTTGAGCCTGATCTCTCTCCCCTGTTGTGGTAGTCTTGACACTTGTTGTAATAATGCTGAATAAAGTCTTCCTTACCATTTTAACAAGTGCTAGAATAATTTTTTCTTTAACAGTACATTCTATGGGTTTTGACAAATATATGACTTGTATCCACCATTATAGCATCATACAGAATAATTTCACTGCCCTAAAAATCCCTGTTCATCCCTCTCTCCCCTGTCAACCACTGAAGATTTCTTTATTATTAACTTCAAATCTTTAAACATGTCCTGGTCCTGGATGTGCTGTGGGAGTTAAGGAGGGCTGTGATCAGACTTTGGCCTAAGAAGTGAATGGGAGGGGGGAGTGGTCCTCACTCCTGTGAGTGGAGCCAGGAGTGGAGGATAATGATGCTCATTGGAACTGTGATCTCAGGGAGGTCACATGCAGCAGAGACAATAGTGGGAGACTGGGATGAGAGGACCAGAGTGGAGGAAAGCAAGATGACAGTTCCCAAGCCCTGGTGACATAATCCTGGGAAACTCAGAACTGGGGAGATTTGAGGAAAGGAGACTTAGAGCAAGTTTTTATGAAAACTTAACCAGTTGCCTCAAAACCATGTGTTGAGCAATCCTACCTTTCCCTACAGATTTTTGATAGCATCTTTTAAATTAATTAAATTTTATACATTAAAATTTACATCTAATGTGTCTCTTCTTTTCAACTGACTTGTCAGTTCTAGAGTCAGTACCACATTGTTTTACATCTTATAACTTTAAAATATATTTTAATGCCTGATAGGGCTAGTGGTCCCTCGTTGCTTTTATTTTGTCAAAATTTTCTTCAGTATACTTACACATTTATTTTATTTATTTATTTATTTTGGCTGCACTGGGTCTTAGTTGCGGCACACAGGATCTTCACTGCGGCATGCGGACTTCATAGTTGCGGCATGCGAACTCTTAGTTGTGGCATGCATGAGGGATGTAGTTCCCCGACCAGGGATCGAACCCGGGACCCCTGCATTTGGAGCATGGAGTCCTACCCCCTGGACCACCAGGGAAGTCCCTTACACATTTATTTTTGCCCATGAACTTTAGAACTGCTTTGTTAAGTTCCAAAAGAATGCCCCTTGATATTTTAATTATAATTGGGGATGCTTTGGTGTCTTTAAAATATTTAGTTTTCCTTTTTACAAACCACTGGACCATGTTCGTCAATTGAATATGAGCAGTTTTGAAACTAAGGTTCTAACTGGAGGATTTTGAAACTAAGGTTCTAACTCTTGGAAGTCTACGTGACAAGGAAGGGTAAGCAAATGGAAAAATTTAGAAGAAACAGTTTTCTCTCGATCATATTTTTCTTGTATAGCACTGAATTCTCAGATAGCATGCCCTCCTCTGCTTAATGCTTTTCTCACATCCATCCTCTCTTCCCTCCCTATCAGATCCCTGTACACACATGATGGGGGAAGGAAAGGAAACCTAAATAAAGATAGCTCTTGTTAATTACAAAAAAAAAATCACTGAGTTCAGTGAGGCAAGTAAAGGCTAAACACTTAGTTCTTCATGGTTTGCAGCATTATGTCCCCCAGACTGATGCCATTCTCTGAAGGCGGAAGCTTGTCATGAAGCTGTCAGGTCTCTTGGGTCTGCCATGGTCATGATCACAGATGTTGAGAATCATCCTATTGTTGGTGGGAGTCTGGAATGTAGCCCTGCCTATATCTGCTATGGCTATCGTTCTGCCATGGAGAATGGAAGCTCTGCTCCTGAGTTGGAGGATGAGAATTATTGCTGGTACAACTGTTAGCATCCAGACTTAGATTTCTTCTTTCCTTTGAGATAGATGGTGACAAATGGTGTTCTGTGAGATAGTGTAGCTTTGTGGGTTACTCCATTGTCGTGAAACACGTGCCTTCTTTATACCTGTCTTCTCTCCATTTTTCCTTATCTTTTCTCCATATAATTCTAATGAATATTAATGATTCCTAGTTACTTTTTTTTTTTTTTTTTGATCATAGACTTCCTGGCCCTTGAGGAACACTAGATTGCTCAGTATTACTAAGGAAACTCTAGCCTCTTTGCTAGCAATTGATGAGACTTTGGTTATTGTATGAAATTTCAGTTGCCTTGATCAAGGAAACAGACAGAGGGATACACACGCCCTCTGTAGAAGAGGTAGGGTGGTACCCTAACAAAGAAGAGACTTCTGGAAAAGGGGCATAAACCTGATTCTGCCCACCCAGGAAAGGAGACAAGTACGTAAGTTATCTCGGTGTCGGGCATGAGACATAGAAACGTGAAAGAAGAGTCCAGCGAAGCTCTAATCAAGGTGGCATGTGGTACCTGCCACACCATGAGAGGAGGATGGAGAATAGCTAGGAAGAGCTAGTCAGCTCCAGCTCCTGTAACTTGAGCTCGGCTAGCTTAGATGCAGCTTTGTTTCCATCACTTAGGGAGACTGACAAGGAAGAAGCACACTCCACCATCTCTGATTTGAAAATCATTGACCCTTTCTGCCTGCCAAGAAACTTTGTTTTGGAGGGACATTACAGGTAGAAGTCAGGAAGCAGCTTGGGAGAGGGTTTCAGGCTAATATTCACATGACTCTGCCTAGAAAGTTATAAGCAAATCGTATACATAGACACAATATGCGCTTATGTGTACACAATATACCCCCAAAGCAATCTTTTCTTCTGTTGGCTCAGTACTGTGACTCTTAGTTATAGCTTTGGATTTTTACTGTGTTCTTTGATAATAATAGCTGACATCAGTTAATACTTCAAAATCTTCACAGCCATCCAGTAAGTTAGGTTCTATAGTAGGATATTCTCTGTCCATATAGAGAAAGAAATGCACAATGAGGTGAGTCAACTTGTGGTCTCGTGGGGTGTGAGTGGTAGAGTGAGGATTTGCAGCCAGTCTCTTTGACCCCAGAGCCCTCACTCTTAACCTCCCCAGTCCTACCTTTCTTAATCTGTCCCATTTGAACGTGTGTGTGTGTGTGTGTGTGTGTGTGTGTGTGTGTTGTAGATCTCTCTTGGGGCAAGGCAGAGGGAAACGGCCATTATTGGAGTTCTTAGTGTTCACATTCTTGCTTCTCTCCCTGAGCTGTCTATCCACGCCCCCAGCTCCAAAAGAATGTCCTTTAGACTGAACAGGCTGCAGATTCCAGCCTTACTCAACGCATTGCATCCGTTCTCTGCTTTGCTGTTTGATGTGCAGATTTGGACAATGGCTGCAGGCTGAGGTGACATCTCATTCTCCTGGAGATGTGAGGGTGCTGAGGCTTGACATCTTTTTTGCCACCCTGAAAAGTATTTGAAAGGGGGGAAATAAGAAGGCTGACTGATTGCTGAGAACCTTAGATTAATGAGTGTGAGCGAGGGCTGCAGGGAGCACAGGGAAATTCAGGCGCGGGCTCTTTTCCATCAATTTCGCCTTCTCCTCCTGGGTTTTAAGACCCTTAAGTAAATAGGACATACCCACTATCTATAAAAAATGACAGAAGAACAATTTTCCATGATGTCAGGGACCTCCATTCCATTTTTTTTCTAGTTGTGGTAAAATATACATAATATTTACCATTTTAAACATTTTTAAGTGTACAATTTGGTGGTATTAAGTACATTCGCAATGTTCTGCAACCATCACCAACATCCATCTCTAGAGCTTTTCATCATCCCAAACAGGCTGTGCACCCAGAAACAGTAAGTTCCCATTCCCTCCTCCCACCCAGACACTGGTAATCTCTGTTCTACTTTCTGTCTTTTTGAATTTGCCCATTCTAGGTGCTGAGATAAGTGGATTTACCTAATATTTGTCCTTTTGTACCTGACATTTAACTTAATGTCTTCAATGTTCACCCATGTTGTAGCATGTGTCACAATGTCATTCCTTTTTAAGGCTGAATAACATTCCATTGTATATATCACATTTTGTTTATCCATTCATCTGTTGATGGACATTTGGGTTGTTTCTACCTTTTGGCTATGGTAAATAATACTGCTATGAACACTGCTGTATGTTTGAGTCCCTTCTTTCAGTTCTTTTAGGTACATACCTACAAGTGGAATTGCTGGATCATGTAGTAATTCTGTGTTTAGTTTTCTGAGTAACAGCCAAAGTGTTTTCCATAGTGGCTGCACCAGTTTATAGTCCTATCAGCAAAGTGTAAGGGGTCCACTTTCTCCACATCCTCACCAACACTTGTTATTTCCACTTTTTACTTTATTTTATTTTTATTAATTTTAATTAATTTATTTTGGTTTGTTAAATTTTTTAATTGGAGTATCGTTGATTTACAATGTTTGTTTTGTTTTGTTTTTATAATGGCCATCCTAATAGGTGTGAAGTGGTATCTCATTGCGGTTTTGATCTGCATTTCCCTCATGGCTAGTGATGTTGAGCACGTGTTCATGTCCTTTTCATTGGCCCTTTGTATACCTTTCTGAAGAAATGTCTAGTCAAGTCCTTTGTTCATTTTTTTTTTTTTTTTTTTTTGCGGTACGCAGGCCTCTCACTGCTGTGGCCTCTCCCGTTGCGGAGCACAGGCTCCGGACACGCAGGCCCAGCGGCCATGGCCCACGGGCCCAGCCGCTCCGCGGCATATGGGATCCTCCCGGACCGGGGCACGAACCCGTGTCCCCTGCATCGGCAGGCGGACTCTCAACCACTGCGCCACCAGGGAAGCCCCCTTTGTTCATTTTTAAATTGGGTTTTTTTGTTTTTGTTTTTGAGCAGCAGGAATTCTTTGTATATTCTGGATATTAATTACTTATCTGATACATGATTTGCAAATATTTTTCCCATTCTGTGGGTTTCCTTTTCACTTTCTTGATAGTGATTCACAAAAGCTTTTAATTTTGATGAAGTCTAATTCATCTATTTTTGCTGCCTGTGCTTCCGGTATCATATCCAATAAATCATTGCCAAATGCAATGTCGTGAAACTTTTATCCCATGTTTGCTTCTAAGAGTTTTATTGTTTTAGTTCTTTGTTCCATTTTGAGTTAATTTTTGTATATGGTTTAAGGTAGGAACCCAAATTCATTCTTTTACATGTGGATATCCAGTTTTCCTAGCACTATTTGTTGAAAAGGCTGACCTTTCCCCATTGAATGGTCTTGACACCTTTGTGGAAAGTCAACTAACCACATATACAAGGCTTTCCATTCTATTTTTGAGCATTAGTTGGCTTGGAAGAATGTCTCTGATAGTGCTGAAAAATTATTACCTGGAGCAGCAAGCGTATTTTCTTGGGTAAATATTATTTTTTCAGTCTGTTTACTCTGAATGAGAAGATCTCTAACATACTTTTATCGATTTGTTATTCGCATTTATTTGTTGATGGTATTATCATTTTCCGCTTAAATCCTTTATCCCCCGGCAAGGTGAACTGCGACTTCTTCACTAAATAATCCTGAAATTTTCGGATGAGCACTTGGGAAGGTCTAGGATTTTTGGAAGGCTGTGACCTTGGACTGTGGCAGAGAAGGAGGCATTGAGCAGCTAACATCTTGGTCTGTTGGGAGTTGGTAGCAAGTGGCGCCGCTGGAAGTGTAATATCTATGACATTACACCAATATATGCCTTTATTCCTTGGGGGCATATTTTGGGCATCTGAAAACCGGTGTTTATTGTACTTTAAAGTTTTCAAATTGTTTACACAAATGATGTCTTATATGGTTTTCATGATCACCCTATGAAGTAAGCCAGTTAGATCTATCTATCCATTTTTAGCTCTACATGTATGTATGTATGTATGCAGGTATCTATCTATCTATCTGTTAAATCACGCCCAAAGCTCACAGCTAGTCAGGGGAGGACCTGGAGCATGAGTCCTGGCCTCTGACCCTGAGGTTTCTTTACAGCTCACGGCCAGAATATGGCATCTGCTTTTCTAAATTAAATTGTTTCTAGAAATGAATTAGACAGTCTTCTCCCTCCTGGTTATAGAAAAATGAGTGTCAGGCAGAATGATAAAGATGTACCCTAAGTGTGATATTTCTCAGTACATTCCCTTTACAAGTGGCAGGTCAAGAGCTACCTGAAAAAAACTTTAGCCAGAGAGAAGGAAAGACCTCTGGCTCTGACCTTCTCCTCGCGAGGAGAATTCTGGTTTTACAGGGAGATGGCAGGAAGGGGGACGATCATTCTCATGAATCATATCACATGCTGAAGGCAGAAGGTTCCCCACTGAGAACAACTGTCTCATCTCCCAGATGAATAAACCAGGGTCCAGGGAAGAAAATGATTTCCTCCTGGGCAAGCTGCTGGATAAAGGCAGAGTTGGCACTAGCGCCCGCCCTCTTGGTCCTACTCCAGAGCCTT
Source organism: Pseudorca crassidens (assembly GCF_039906515.1). Lineage (NCBI taxonomy): Eukaryota > Metazoa > Chordata > Mammalia > Artiodactyla > Delphinidae > Pseudorca > Pseudorca crassidens. Next base: position 15,198,202 of record NC_090316.1, read on the forward strand.
CCCTGGGGTACACTCCTGTTTCGTAGTTACCTCCTCTGGCTCCTCATTTCTGTCAACGGGCTGTCATTATTTTTAGGTACAAGTATGACTCCCCAGTCATCTTGAATAAAAAATATGAACTTAGACTAGTTCACAGAATTGTCCTAAATCTTATTTTCCATAAAGGGAAATGATTTAAATCTTGGGCAGAGTAAGTTTAATGCAAATAGAAGAAAAAAAACTGCCTTAGATGACAGGCTATCTACTGTGATTAATACAATAATTAATTATTAAATAAAGAACTAATAATATAATATGAAAATCAGAAGGAACCCGAGAAAACATAATTTACTGACTAATCACCTAACTGATACATTTCTTTTTGTTATTCCTTGGACAATGTTTTGAGTGTTAGTGTGTGCCAAGCATGGTGATCGGTGCTGTGGACACACAGTGACGAGCAAAACTTCGTCCACGTCCTCTGCTTCCACCAAAAGCCCTTTAAGATGCAGACATCCACAAGAGGCCAACGGAATGAGCTGCTGCTTCATGAGTGAAGCCAGAACCAGCATGGGTGTTGAGCATACGGGTCAAGTTTCCTCAGGATTCTGAGACCTGAGGTTGATTTATCTATTGGTCCACTGGCTCTACTGGTCAGAGGTTTCCTACTCCCTATGGTGGGAGGAACTGCTTTTCTGGAAGCTTCTGTTTGCTGTTCATCTGAGGGCACCTTTAAGGATGGTTCACACAGTTAGGGAGGTGGGTGATATAGGTACCTTGAATGAGGAACCGGGGCCAGGGAGCCTCAGGTATCAGACAGCAGCCAGTTCAGCCTCTGGAAGAGATTCACCCACATTTGCTCGTAGCATCCAGACTCTTCCTGTTAAGCCTCACCTACCCTTAATGAGGGTAGGGATTGGTAGTGAAGTGGGATGGTAGTGAGGGCTGGATGGGAAAGAGCCAAGTTACAGTTATAGCTAAAGTGTGGGCCTCTTCAGGCAGTTATATGGGCAGAGGGACCGTGTCGTCAGCCTAGGCCTGGAAGGGACGCCGAGACTTCATCACATCTATCCCAAGGCCTCTAAACAGGATCGCATTACCAGCCATACACCCATCCCCAGGAGGGAGCTGTCTGCTCTTTCTAAAAATATCTTGAGATTTCATTAACACATTGTCCCTTTTAATATACACCACTGTCTTACTGCCACCCGAGGGAAGGTTGTTGTTTTTGTTTTTATTTTCCTTTTGTCTAATCTAGTTCCTTACAGCTGCAGTTTATTCTGTTTTTCCTTGTAGTTCAGCAGCTCTAAAGAGACACTCCCCGGCCACCCATGCAGCACTCCTTTGTGGCAGACAGTGGCACTTGTGAAATGCCACATGCGTTAGAAGCAGGCACGGATTGTCCGAGGAGCCTGTGCAATGGAAACTCCAATTGAAATCGCACATAATCACTAGCATTCTATCTACTTCAAGGGCCTGGAAGAGGGGGGAGTAAGAAAGAGCCTGAGCGTCATTTTCCGACAGGCACAGGGAGCTATAAATACGCTCACGGCCACAGTGACAGCGCACGTGGATGGGAGCTGCGTGGCTGCAGGCGAGCTCGGCCTGGGCCAGCCCCCGGCTCATCTTCGGCAGAACTGGGTGTTGGAGTATTGACCTTGTATCAGAGGAGTCTGAGGTCCCTGTTTCCATGCTGCACCCTTGGTTCCAGGAAGGGACAGTAGTCTCTGCCAAGACGACAGCGACTGGGGCTGATCACGTGGCTGTTCACGTGGCCGATGTGGCTTGGTTCTGGGCTTGGATCTGGCTTGTTGGGGGAATTCCGAGGGGTCTCCATGACTTGACCCTGTTTTATTTTGCAGCAGCCTTTCATATAATCAGAGGGCTGGGAAAGAAACTTGGAAATGCAACATTTTACAGACAAGGAAACAGAGGCATCAAGAGATGGAGTCGGGGCTTCCCTGGTGGCGCAGTGGTTGAGAGTCCGCCTGCCGATGCAGGGGACGCGGGTTCGTGCCCCAGTCTGGGAAGATCCCACATGCCGCGGAGCGGCTGGGCCCGTGAGCCATGGCTGCTGAGCCTGAGCGTCTGGAGCCTGTGCTCCGTAACGGGAGAGGCCACAACAGTGAGAGGCCCGCGTACCACAAAAAAAAAAAAAAAAAAAAGAGAGAGAGAGAGAGAGTCACACAAAGTCACCGAGGGTTAAGGATTATCAAGGATTATTTGATTGTTTGCAAGAGAAGCCCACTGGGATGAGGTTAGGGTTAAGGCAAGGCCAAGGCCTCAGGGCAGGAAGTGCAAAAGGGTTTCAGAAGAGACCGGAGCCTGGATCTTAAAACCTTTAGAAACTGAGAGTTCCCATTCTCATCCTCTCTCTTTCTCTGCCCAGACTGGGTCAGCCTTCCTCCCTCATCCAGTTAACTGTTATTAGCGGAGCAGATATACAACCAGGGCCAGATCTGGGCTTTGTGGGCCTGAGGTTTATGTTAATTGGGGAACCTAATTTAAGAATTGATATAAAACCACAAATACAAAATGAGGTACAAAAGTGATTATTTATTTAAAGTGAGAAACCCCCCAAAGTGACTGGAATCTTGAAAATGTCCATCCCTTTCTTCTGAGATATGCTTCAGCAGTGGAAGAGAAATGCTTGCACAGAAATGCATTTCACCTTGAACTCTACAGTCTCCAGCACTTGTAGGGGCACAGACAAGTGAGGGGCTCTGGAGTTTAAGCTTCTCCAGCTCCCTGGGAAGTTCACTTCATTTAGTGGTGATCCTGGAGCCAATGTTCTGAGAAGTGAGAGTGGGTAAGACAGGGATATTGGCGAATGTGTCAATTACTGTAAGACAGCTGGGTCTGGAACAGATTTCCACTCCTTTTCCTGTGTTTTTTCACTACACTGGGCTGTGCACTGAGCACTCAAGTGCAAACTGAAATAGGAATTTGGGGTTGGGTTTGGGACGAGAGATGATAATTCTGTCTCCTTTCATCTGACGCTCCTGTTTGTTTCTCAAATTGTTTCGAGGGGTGAGGGATCTGTTTATTGGGCTCACCTGAGATTCCAATGGTTGGATTGGCATCGTTCTAGAAGCCTGGCTTCATGAAATAAATAATAATGAAAATGATTTTGCTGTGGATGGCAATTCAGCCATCCTCTCAAACCAATCTGTTTCATAGAATCAAAGGATTTAGAGCTGAAATGGAAAAGACATATTTGTCTAACCTTCCCCTCCCCCATTTTATTCATGGGGAGACTGAGACCTGCCCCCCCTCCAAGAGGTGAAAAGGCTAGTCCAAGCTATCCTAAAAGCTGGTGGCAGCCAGGGGCTAATGGAGACCATTCCCGATCCGCTGCTGCCTTTAATGACTGTTCACAGCAGCTTTTTCCGTGGGTCTGGACCAGCTGTGAGGACATCCGGGAAATGAGAATCCACTTGAAATGCCAACAAGTGGCCAGGCCTTCACTGCATGTTTCTAAGGGGCTCAGAGAGTCGCGGCCTTCCTCAGAGACAGTCAAAGGAGTTGGCCCAGCTCCCAGAGCTGCCTGCGGAAGCTAGGTCTCTGAGGCTTTCGTCCCTGGCTCAGCTCACACACCCGAGATGGGAGCAGCTGAGAAATCTTCCTGTGGCCCTCGTACGCGTCCTTGGGACGGGAGCACGCAGCCATCCTTGCTGTTGCAGTCAGGCCCTGCCAGCAGGAGAGCAGCGCTCGTGGTTCCCTCGTGAGACACAAATCCAAGCACGCAGCGGTTTCATTTTCCTAATGACAGCATTTCTGGTCTTCCCATAGCACTGATCAGTTGCCTCTAGAGTATCACGTGCTTCAAAATAGTGCCCCTCTCCTTTGTTTCTGGGGGGAGCAGGCAGTTCAGGAATCTTATCCAAGTTGATGCCAACCCTTTCCTTTGGCTTCCCTGGGGTAGAACAGATTTTTGTTTGTGTTTTTGTTTTTTTGTGTTTTTTTTGAGGAAGCCTTCTTGTCTGTCCTTATTTCTTCGCAGAATCCTGTGTACATGTTTGACTTATTTACCAGCTGTTAGCGGAGCCTGTAGTGCAGGAACCTGTAGTGTAGGACACTGGGCAGAATCCATTGCAGTGGGTTGGCCAGAGGGTAGAGATGTCCTTTGTAGGTCAGTCCTGACTTTTCTCCACAACCAGTGGCCTTGGGGTCACTTTGTCTCTCCACCAGTTTAGGGGTCTCACTTGTAAAAGTGGAATAGAAATGGCAGGGCCAGAGGATACAGTTGGCAGTCTGTCTACTGTGCAGTTTCTTGAGTTGGAGTGGCAGTGACATAAACTGTGATGTGTACAAAGTTGTGTAATGCACACCTGCACACTCATACAAAATGGCCCTGGCAGTGGCCCACTTGGTATCAGAATTTTTTCTTTTTTTTTTTTAAACATCTTTATTGGAGTATAATTGCTTTACAATGGTGTATTAGTTTCTGCTGTATAACAAAGTGAATCAGCTATACATATACATATATCCCCATATCTCCTCCCTCTTGCATCTCCCTCCCACCCTCCCTATCCCACCCTCCCTATCCCACCCTCCCTATCCCACCTCTGTGGGTAGTCACAAAGCACCGAGCTGACCTCCCTGTGCTATGCGGTTGCTTCCCACTACCTATCTATTTTACATTTGGTAGTGTATATAAGTCCATGCTGGTATTAGAATTCTAAATGCAAAATTTTCCCAAGAGCTCTCACTCCAGCCGAGGAAACCCAGGACCCCCACTATCCAGGCCAGTGGAGTAAAGGTTAAGAGCCAGGGATCTGGATCAGAGACTCCAGGTTTGAACTGAAGCTCTGCCACTTCTCAGCAATGGGTCTTCGGACAAATAAAATATAGTATATGTTCAATAAATGTTAGCTAGTTCATCATTCCTGCTCTTACTGCTCTAGTAATCTCGTCTTCATCAGGAGCTGACCCCACCTTTGTGGCTCTGGTTCTTCCTCCGGAGGCAGTTGCACATTTCTGGCTCTGAGATGCATCTCCTGACTTTAGTCCCCTTCCACCTCAGCTTGTCCTTAGTTATCTGACACAGGACATCCGAATTCCTTTTCATAAAACTCATCACCAACCTTCTCTATAGCTGCCTACTGTCTTTTCATGGAAAAGTATTTTGACAGCATTTTGAATGATAAATCCAGACATGAACCAGCCATTGAGTCTTCATGAAGAAATGGACCAAATCTAAAATATCTCACAAGGAACCCACTCATTGGTACAACCAGCCAAGGTGTCTGAGTGGTGAAACTCGGCCAAAGGTCCACTGGGAGTTTTTTGCTTGTCTTTTGGTGAGGTTGGCAGATAGGGCCTACTCCAAATATTTCTGAGTCTGTTGTTCGATGCTATTTTGAGTTCTCTCACATGTGGGAATTTATACCTATTCTTAGCTCTTGCAGGAGCACCCAGGGGTATTTGAAAATGTTTTCACTGGACCAACTGTAGTGTATTAACAAATCCTTGCACGTGCTTTCCGAAGTACTTAGATCCGGCTGACTCTCCAGCTCAGTTCCCGTTCCCTGCATAACCTCCAGCCTAGGCTGTGCTGACCACACCTTTTTGGAAAACTTTGACCAAAGAACAAATCCAGTTCAGCATCACCAGATCCCACAGACAGCGGCAGGCCTCTGTTAGTGGGTAAACCTCACAAATAAAATGTGGATGCCAGAAAGGGGGCTCTCAGAAAAGGTTTAACTGGAGGAATAGAGCAGAAATGTACATGATTAAAAGCATTGCCTAGAGTTTCTGAGTAATGTAGATTTTTTTTACGCAAAGCCTGGTCCTTCTGTTAAAGGATATCTCTTATCAAGCAGCACAGTGGGGCTTCCCTGGTGGCGCAGTGGTTGGGAGTCCGTCTGCCGATGCAGGGGACACGGGTTCGTGCCCCGGTCTGGGAAGATCCCACATGCCGCGGAGCGGCTGGGCCCGTGAGCCATGGCTGCTGAGCCTGTGCGTCCGGAGCCTGTGCTCCGCAACGGGAGAGGCCACAGCAGTGAGAGGCCAGCGTACTGCAAAAAAACAAAAACAAAAACAAAACAAAACAAAAAAAAGGAGCACAGTGGCAGTGGGTCTGACAGCCTCATGCCTGAGCATGAGCAAAAAAATCTGAGGCTGAAACCCCACTCGCTCTTCTTTTCCAACTGATCAAACAAAACCTTCTGACTCAGCGTGATCCCAGGTTCAGGAAAGGAGAAACAATTGCCCACCCAGGGGGCAGGGAGGGTGGGCGCTGTCTTGCAGTGATGCTCTCCATGCTACAAGAATGCTCTCTGACGCTCCCAAACCCGAGAAGTTTCAGCCCAAATTAAGGGCTTTGTTAGCAACAGGTTGCCAAAGCTTTCTCTCCTTTTATTTCTTCTGTCCACTTGCAGCAAGCTACACAAAAGGAAACCTTTTCTCCTTGTGCCCCCAGATTCCTGTCTCAAAAAGCCTTTCCAAGAAATAATCCAGTTCTGTCTCAAGTGTAAGGGCTTTCATTCTCAGTCCTTTGTATTGTTTATCTTGGTAATTTCTTGCCGTTTTTAGGGTTTTGGGGTTTTTTTCTACCCAAAGTTAAGCACATGGTTACAACGAGAGGAGGATTTTACCGTCTTGGTACTGTGACCAAGCTAAATGGGTTCTGGGTCACGCTCTTTTTGTAAGCATACTCAACAGAGGAAAAGGTGTTTATTCTAGGTTAAGGGCAAATTGTCCATAGTTGGAGTGATTAATCACCTCTCAGCTGTGAAAAAATAATGGGGCTAGGATGCAGACTTCGTAGGGAGCTAAAAGGTTGAATTATATGCTAGCAGGTAAAGTGGGAGCCTGTGAAACACGAATACATCTCCACGGTGAGTCTGTGTGTGGCCTCTTTAGAGTCTGTGTCTAAAGACACAGCTACCTCTGCAAAAACAGATCAGGAAAGCATTATCCTATCTGCGGCTACATTAAGTTCTCTGATACTAGTTTCTTTAACGAACAGTCCAGGCAAATTAAGGTTTTCTTAGTTTCTCTTAAAATGTTTTATATACTTGAAATGTCACCCAATAGTATTTTGCTAACAAAACATAGAAACAAATGGCGAAATTCTTAAACAGGGCTCCAGAAAAGTAAGTTCCACTGATGCAACACATACAGAATGATAGCTCTACCTGTGACTGCTTCCCAGCTGAAGGTGGGGGCTTGTTATACAGATAAAGTCAATTTTGAGTTGGTTCTACTGAAAACAACAAACAGGCCAGTAGTAAGCTTTGCACGTCTCCAAGCTGGCTCAGGTACGTTTTGTCAGAATGGAGGATATCTTGGCACGGCTGATCACACAGAGGCCAGTGGTCCTGAAGTGTAGAGAAGGAAAGTGGAGAGAGATTTCAAATCTGTCTGTTCTGGTCTATGAAAGGAGCATCCGCCTACGAATTTGATCAAAGACCGACATCCTGGAGCGGACTGTTCCTCCTCCTTTTCCCTTCCTAGGGAGCCATTCTGGACACTTCCATAAGTATCTTTACATCTACTTGGCCCTCAGAGCCTGTAGAACCCACTTCTCGGTAGCGCTGGACTTTGCTCCCTCCTTCACCCCTCCCCTGCAGTGGCCTTTGACCTGGCTTATGGCCTCTGTGTCTTAGCTTGCTCTGCCGGCTCTCACCTAGTCTCTGTAGTCCCTGCTCTAGCATTGCTGCCTCTACCTCTTCTCCTTGCCCCAGCCAAACAAAACTTTCTGGAATAGAAAGCTACATGCCGTTTGCTTAAAAGCCTTCAGTGGGTTCCCGGTTCTTGCAAAGATGGATTAAGCACACACCATCTCCATGTCTCCCACTGATTGCAGTTTAAAAAAATCCCTGGAGAAAATGCATTGAGTAGCTCCTGGAGGACACGGAAAAGTAAAGTGATAGCAAGCAGATTGGGGGGGGAAATAACAGAATTCCAAGTACCATAGAACTGGTAACAGAGGCAGTCACAGGAGGAATATGACAGAACAGGGAGATGAAAACTCTGGATTTCTAGCCAGTGGACCAGAAAGGGTGGTGCCTGGGAGCTGGAAAGTTCCAGGGAGATCAAGGTGGCAAACCTATAAAGTTGTGGATGAACTCCCGGCTCAGCCCCGAGCTGCACACACATAGATTTGACCCCGACCACTGGACATGAGAACTTAGTAAGAATTTGGGGGCTGAAGAGATTAGGAGGACCTGCCATGAAAGTTGCCCAGTAAGAAATTCTTGGACAGACAAAGGATTGTTAAGAATATACCAAAAATTTAATTTGAAGCTGTTTTACCATTTTTAATGGGACACATTCAAAATAGGTTTTATCTGCATAGCTAACCACCACCCTCTTTAACATCCGCTAACCTTCTGTAAAAGCTTCTGTCACTCGCCATCCTTCTGTGATGGGGGAAATCAAGGAAACGTGGTGATGTTTTTGTGGTGAAGACGGCAAACTGCCCAATAAAACTCCTGCTCACCCTTCCACAGCACAGAGCTATTGCTGGGAATCAGTTGCTCGACCAAGAGTCCATTTCTCAGCTCCTGTTGCTTCTAGGTGGGACCATGTGGCTGGCTGGCTGTCGCCAAGGGAAGCTGAGCAAAAGTGATGCGTGTCAGTTCCCAGGTGTACTTCTCTGTTCCACTACCCCATCTGCCAACGGGAGGTCGACGTCTCCTTGAACCTGGGAGAGGGGAAGGGTCCTTGGCTTAGCACAGGGAGGAAAGCCGCCTGCCAGCTGGGAACATTCACATTCGACTGTTACTTGAGAGAAAAATAAATCCTAATCTATAGACTTCTTTCCACAGCAGCTGGTGTGACCCTGACCATAACACTTGTGTACTTGGGTGGGTCGGTGCCACTGCTGGCAGAGAAGAGCTTGAGGGTGGGGGAGTGGAAAGCATGTGAGGATAAGGGTTCCATTCAAGCCAGAACCTTTAAGACAGAGAGCCTCGGAAACATGCAGAAACATTGATGCGGGCATAGGGCTGCCTGCTAGCCGTGGCCTAGGGAGCTGCAGCTACCTTTATGTAACTCTCCATGGACAGGGCGACCTCAGCTGATATCTGGCTTTCCTCTGCTGCTTTTTGACAGCAGGACGCACTACTTTGCATTCCAGAGCTGGCTTAATACCTGGGGCATAGAAGGACTCACTCAAACCATGTTTGGTGTCAAAGATATTTTGCTGTAAACGCTTGTGCAGAATAAAAGATCCTTTCAGAAGGTGAATAAGTATTGCCTAATGTGTCCATTTTGCTAAGCTTAGATTTCTATGTGCCACTTTCTTAAAGTGGACTCACAAAAAATGGGCAAAAGTCCCATGTTAAGAACATGCTTTCTTCTCACACTTCTATCCTAAGAACTCAGGACAGGGATGGATCCAGGGAGATCCACGGTCTTCTCTTTTGCAACTTGCTTTTTTTTTTTTTTTGCAGTACGCGGGCCTCTCACTGTTGTGGCCTCTCCCGTCGTTGCAGAACACGCTCTGGACGCACAGGCTCAGTGGCCGTGGCTCACGGGCCCAGCCGCTCCGGGGCATGTGGGATCTTCCCGCACCGGGGCACGAACCCATGTCCCCTGCATCGGCAGGCGGACTCTCAACCACTGCGCCACCAGGGAAGCCCGTGCAGCTTGCTTTTTTGATGGGCTCTTTCAAGAATTCCTTCTCTTTGCCCTTGTCGACTGATTCGCACTTAGGAAATTATTTTACAGCGGGAGCGGTAGCCCAGCCCATTCTCCCATGATCACCCGAGAAGGCACTAAATGTCGGTTCTAGGGGTTTATAGAGGAAACGGACGTCCCATGCCTTGGAGCTAGAGGACAGGCACTGACCTGGGAGCAGAGAAGGGTAGCAGGGCCAGGCTGGGATCTGAGCCTGTGTCAGAATCTCCCCAACACAGGGGGGACGCACGCTGGCCTCCCGGGAGCGGGGCTGATGCAGCCTCACCGCCGGCCGCAGGGCTCCGGGCTCCCTCAGGGGCCTGTGCTCTGATTGGGTGACATGTGGTGGTGGGACATACCCAGGGACAATACAACCTCTGAGCTCTTCCTTCAGCTTCTGGACGTGTTCTCCATGTTAATGGGAGCATCTCTGTTTCCGTAGCTGTCCTCTAACTGCCCCCGGACAGCATCACCTGCGTAATCACCTCACATCTCTGCACCCGAGCACCCGTGGCCCTCCATTTCTAAAGAGGCTCTTGGGCGTCAAAGAGGCACATGTCTTGCCGTGTGGTGGGACAGGAGTTCCTCTGTCCCCCTCCTCCTCTCCTCCTCTCCTCCATGAACCTTTATGCGAGCCTGTTCCTTCAGCCTCTCGTTTTCCTTTCTACCTTGATTTTCCCATCTGGAGCGTTTGCCTGGTCCCTCGAACCCCCTCAGGCCTTGGTGTCCTCCTTGTTTATGCTGCTCCCCTGTCCACCCCATTCCAACTTGATGCTCCTAAGTTTTCCAGTGTTAAGTGGATGACCATCTCACGTGGTCCACAAACTAAGATGAGAGCCCTGATGATCAGGGCTTACTACTGATAAATGCATATTTGTAATGATAGGAACTAATGGATTTTCAGAATTGTTTTTGTGCATATTATGTTTTATTGTAAGTGGCTCAGAACCTGCGGTGCTAAGTTTCCCTTTCCCAGCCAGCCATACGTGTGTGGTGTCAGAAGGTCCTGGGGGTTGGAAGGACAGGAGTTATGCTTCCTGCTCCCCAGTGGTGTGGAAGGCAGGGGCTCGCCTCTGGTCTCCCCGTCCCACTGGCCTCCTGCCTGCAGTGCACGGGCCCCAGCCCTCTGCTCTGACCTTAGGAGTGGCGGCTGCATGTTCTCTCGTGAGCCACGCTGAGCCCCGGGCCCTGGGGGTACCGTGTCCTACTCAGTCCTTTGGCCAGGAGAGCTGACGACTCTACTCAGGAGCCTGGGGCACCTGTGTGTGCGTGTCCTGCTCCGAGGGCAGCCGGTGAATCGTAAGACAGCTTCCAGAGACTGTGGCTTTGGTATCCAATAGCCTAGGCTTCGAACCCCTGTTCTGCAGCTCACTCACCTCTCGAGCAGTGTAACCTTGAACAGCCGGTCACCCTCTCTGGGCTCCGGTTTCTATAACCTTTGGAAACCACCCACCCCGGTGCTTTGTGCACGGCTGGTGGAGAAGGTGTTTTCTTGTTTGCTGTCTCTTTGCCTCTACTGTAACCAGAGCCCCTTCTCCCGCCAAACCCCCCGCCCTGCCCTAGATGCTCAGCCTGGCCACAAACATTCCTTTCCCTTTCCTCTCTGGGGCTGGAGTGGGTTGACTGTTATGAGCACACAGTTCGTTAGCAGACAAATGGGCAGGTGATACTTCCCTCTGGAGAAATAAGCAGCTCGGGAGCAGGCAAATGTAAGGGCTTAATGCCAGGGTGAGGCAGCCACGGGGCCTTGGGGGAGGAAACTGCAGTTAATATAACCTAAAACAAAGCGATGTGCTTGACATCACCGCTGTCTGACAGCTTTCCCAGCACTGAGACCAAGGGAGGTTTGATGGGGCTGCGGGTGAACGAGAAGGCATTTTCTCGTTCAACATGGGGACCTTCCAGACAGTGCACGGCTGGGTTTGGGAGGAACTTAGGGTGTAAACAGGCACATGGAGGTATAAAAAGGGGGCGTGGATCCCAGAAAGCACATTTAAGGAGGGATGCTGCACAACCTTCTCTCGACTTGCTTGTGGCTCTTTCACCGCCCTCCTCTCAAAGGCAAGAGTGACTCCACCCAGCCCTGCAGGAGTGGATGTTTGATAGGGCATGACAAGCCAACCCAGGGTGCCGGTTCTGCCCACTGTGACATTGGTGAGACCAGGTCCAGCTGGGAGCCCCTCTCCTCTGGAGCTCAGACCCAGATACTGCTCCCTGCCTCTGCCCCGGGCCCCATCTTCCTGCACCCACATCACTGGCTCTGCATATCTGGCCACCTGCTCCCTGACTGCCCACCACAGAGGTGGCCTTGTTCTGTTTCACAAGACAAACAGAGGAACAGATGGATGGGGCCCGCCAACAGGCCAGGGACAGCTGTCCCAGCTGCCTTTTCCTGTGCGTGTCACACCACCTGACACTCGTCCGTGAGCTTTACGTGGGGCGGGGGTGGAAGACCCCGCAGTGGCAGTGACCAGACTGAATGTCTTGCCAACTCCCTGTCTTGGGTTCAGCTGTGGAGACTGACTTCCTCATCTGCTGAACCAGGAAATGGGAGTTCAAGGCCATGGGACAAGGCATGAGATAAGGGACAATCTTAGACAAACAGAAAGTCTTCTGTCCCGACGCTTCAACACCTTGGCTTGGTCATTTGTTTTCCTCGCCATGATCCTATCAGGAATGTCCCAGTTTATTTGGATGTGTGGATATCACACAGGACACCCAAACCCCCAGAGTTCAGTAGCTGCAGCTTTACGGGCAGTGCAGGCGTGGGGGAGCCAGGGACTGTTGAAATAAATCATTGGCTCCGCCCAGCTCTGTCTCCCCTAAATCCTCCCAGGCTCAGGCAGTTCCTTGCTGGTCACGGTCACCTTTGTCCACAAGTGCTTCCTCAAGCACCACGGACCTAGGACAGCCATCAGGGAATCCGAGGAGAATGAAAAGAAACACTGCACTGGAGTCTGGCTTAGTTCCCAGCAGCAAAGTCTCTGGAGTTTCATTGAGGCTGGAGAGGCCCTGAGTGGGTGTCTTGGGGCCTCATGGTTACAGTGGCAGTTTTCCTGGGCCACAAAATCGAATGCCTGGGGGGTAGTGCTCTTTCATTAGAGCTCTTTCTGGCCTTTATCCCACTTCTCTCCTTCTCTTTCTGCGGAGGTTTCTAGCACCAGCCTCTGAGTAGATGGCCCATGGAGGACTTACGTGACCCTGGGCTTTGCTCCCTCACCCTTGTCCCTTCCTCAGACTCACGGCAGTGTCCCAGGACCAACCTCAGGCTCCTTGACTCTCACTGCCTGCAGGTCAAGTGTCCTTTAGTTGGTCCTTTGCCCCAGAGGTTGAGGGACAGCTATAGCTTCCTGGCAACCAGAGGTTGTTTAGATCCTGTGGAAGTAAACCCATGACTGCTCGATTCCAGTGGCCGAAGTTCTCAGTGCCTATAGAAGGAAAACTGTCTGTACAGGCAGACCTTGTTTTATTATGCTTTGCTTCAGTGTGCTTCGCAGATAACTGCGTTATTTTACAAATTGAAGGTTTGTGGCAACCTTGCCTCGAGCAAGTCTGTTGGTGCCATTTCTCCAACGGCATTGGCTCGCTTTTTGTCTCTGTGTTACATTTTGGTAATTCTCACGCTATTTCAAACTTTTTCATTATTATTATGTTTGTTGTGTGATCTGTGATCAATGATCTTTGATGTTACTGCTATGACTTTCTGAAGGCTCAGACGATGGTTAATATTTTTTAGTACTATTTTAAAATTAAGATACGTACATTTTTTAGACATAATGCTATTGCACACTTAATAGACTACAGTATAGTGTAAGCATAACTTTTATATGAAATGGGAAACCAAAAAATTCATGTGACTTGCTTTACTGCGATATTCTTTTTCTTGTGTTGGTCTGGAACCGGACCTGAAGTATCTCCAATGTCTGCCTGTAGGTTCTTCTCGTTTAGCGAGCTTTCTTGATTCCTTTAGACAGTGAAAAATGTTTCCCGTCTGAATGAAAAAAGTCATTACTAAATTTAGGGTTGTGTTTTTGTACAACTTTTCTTCTTTCTCTCTGCCTCTGTTATGTGAAGAGGGTAGCAGGTAGGATAAGCAAAACGAGCAGAAGAAGATGCCCGTTTATTAGCGCTATCAGTAGACAGGACATGCAGGACCGCAGTGTACATAAACCATGTTTCCCAAAGATGGAGGGCAGCGAGCTGGGTATTCCAGAGTCATCCTTGAAAGCTTGGGCACCGTTAAGTGTTTAGGTGAGTTAGAAAGGGACAAACTAATCAGGTCAGATGAAAAATAAGATTAAAGAGACCAAGTGTAAGGGTTGGTAAGATAGGTACAAAATTGCTGTTGTGTGCTTATTTTTAAAATCTTATTCTACTTATGTTGTTTCGATATTCTTTAGTGGAACGATTAATTCCACTATGATCTGTTGTTTAAATATCTTAATTTTGTCTATAAAAAGGATAATCGGATAGAAAAACGAGTGATTATTTTCTTCTCTTCACTACGCCAAAGCTACACGATCATCAGCAAGACACCACTTACGTAGCGCAGGCGGGTCCCAAACGCAGACAAAATACCTGAGAGGAAACTGCCAGTTTTGCCAACAGATGCAAACTACATGACTCATCTCCAGTTAACAGCGTCAGTGTTATTTGATTTTGCATTATCAGTATAATTGGTGAAATGAAAATGATTTTCCTCTCCTGCTTGGCTGGCTCTATCTCCAAGCAATTAATATCTTATGAGAACAAAATAAGCCCAATGATAGCTAGCATTTATTGACTACCTGGAACTGTATTAGTCATTTTTGTGTAGACTCTCATTTAACTGATCAAGAGTGCTGTGAAGTAGGCATTATCATCTCTATTTTTCAAGAGAAGAAAGTGAGTTAAAGAAAACATGAAATCATTGCTTAAGGTCACAGAGCAGGCAAGTGGTGGCCTGGGATTCTGTCCAGACTCAAGAACCCAGACACTCCTACAGGTGAAGGGGTTTTTCAGGTTGTGCTTACATCAAAAGTTGTCCCTTGTCTGCCAGAGTTTCTAATCGCTCTGTCATAATCGACAATGTACTATTTCCCACCATTTGATAAGGTGATTACATTTCTTCCACATTTAAAAAGTTATTGAAATAAGTTGGACCCATTTCTGTCCCGGGAATATTCAGGATGTTAAACAGTTTGGTTGTCTTCCCCGTGATTTCGTGCTGCTATAAGAAATGTTTTACCTGGTGCCATCCTTTTGGTCGGGATTACTGTTAAGCCTCATATTACCAACTTGGAGTGTAAACAGTATCATCCCAAAGTAGCATCTCAAAGTACAACAATAAGAGTTCTAAACCTCTCAGGTTAGTGGGAGACCCATCTTACCCCACCCCATTCTCAGAACTCCCTCCAATGGCATATTCTAGAATTCTTAGATTATGCACCGTGTCCAAAGATGAGTTCGAATCGTTCTCACTTCTTGGCTGGTGCCAGAACTCTATTTTGCCTTTAGAAAGTGCTGCTGCCCTGTTACTGCAAGAGGTGCGGCTTGTTCTGCTCTCTCCCCTCTGGCAACCATCCTGACCAGGCTCCAGATGTGTATAGTGCTGCCGCCAGCATTATCACACCTGTACGTGCTACAACGTCCTGGGTGATGCTCAGCCCAGGGTGAGCCTCACAAGGGTTAGGACTCTCAGGGTTACACCTCTTAGAGTTGCAGCTCTTACCTTTCACTTGGCCAACTCCTTGGGGTGCAGGCCCGTCTCCATGATGACTGCACCAGTGGGGACGGATTCTGGTGCTGGGGCTCTTAAACCCCAGAACCACTCTTCCCCCTCAATGCTTGGCCCTCACTGTTCATAGATCCTGTCTGGCGTTTATTTATTGCTCTTAAGTCTGCAGATCGACTGTGGTCTGACTGATGCAGGCTGGATCAGCTGAGCTTGGCTCCAGGCTGCAGGTTGGTTTCAGGTCTGCTCCATGTGTCTGTCATTCTCTTGGAGCCAGTAATCATCTAGGGCATGGTAATCTCATGCAGAGGTGAAGAAGCAAGCCCAGGAAGGCAAGCATACCTCCAGCCTCGCCAAACATCCCACTGACTAAAGAGGGTCACCTGGCCATGCCCAACACTTTATGGGGTGAGGGGTAACTAGTGAATCCTTGCTGAACAAAATTCAAACCAGCCCATCATCTAAGTGACTTCACGCAGCCCTTTCCGAATTTCTACCTTGGTGAATGTTACCCCAGGGTGTCTGGCAGTCTCGGTAATTTTGAATCCTAAAAGAAAGTGTTCGGGATCTCAAAAAGAGTCTGCTCTTCTCCTAGGAATGACTGTCTAACCACTCTTCAGCAAATTCTAAGCTCCTTAATACCAACTTTCCTGTTGGATACCAGCTGTGAATCACCAACTGTCTGCCATGTTGCAACTCAGGCTTGGTTCAGGCAAAAAGCCATCACAAAGGAGTATAGCTCAAAAGAAGTGTTATTATGATGGGTCTGAGCTCTTTAGTCCTCTTTATTTGGGCAGAATCTCAAAATATCTGTGATTATTCTGCCACTTTGCTGCTCACCCACCCAATGTATCTTTATTTGTTTGCCAGTTAATTAATATGGAGTTGAGTTAATTACAGAGGAATAAAAATGATGGCAACTTAACCATGTTCATTATCTGACTATTCACCAGCCACGATGTTTGGAGAGTTGACCAATGTAATAGATGATATTTAAACTGTATAACATGATTGTATTTAATTATCTGTGATCAAGTTAGAGATTAACGAGTATATATTTATTCCCTTTGGTTGCCAAGAGTCTATCATTGGTTTAATTTAAATTTGGAAAGACTGAGCAGAGTAGGACATTACTTAGATGCATGACTACAGCAATTCATTTGGTTTAGCTAATTTTGAAGATAGATATTTGCTAGTAAATAATTAGATCATCTATACAAGTCTGGTTTTTTCATATGGTAAGCTTGATAAGTAACTTGTCAGGTCATCGGCCAGTAAGCTAATCATGTGTGCTACATTACCAATTCCAGTCCTTTGCAATTTGAGATGATTTCTCCCCATAACTGTGGGTGGTTCTACCAAGAAAAGCCAAAGAAGATTGAAGAGCAGGAAGGGGTTGGGAGAGGGGGACATCCCTAACCTATTTCTCTCCTAACTGTCAAATCAAGATTCGAGTGCTCAGGTGTTTGGGCTTTCACCCCGACACAGGGCAGGTGGCACATGACACAGTTGTAAAATCATAGCCCTGGTGTCAGAGACTAGGATGTTTGTCCTCACAACACTATTTCTTATTTCTGTGCCTTAAGCGAGTCCCAGGACCTAGCCAATCCTTGATTTTGCCTCTATAATATATTTGAAATGAGGTAATACATCTGCAAGTATTTCCGGAAAGGTTAGGTGCTATACAAATATTTATTTTTGTCATTCTCAAGACTATTAACATCCACGGCAAGTTTTTCATCAGTTACAGTTTTCAAAGGAATGAATGAATGCACTTACCTTATTTTGTTTCTTTTGTATTCGATTGCAATATTAAAATGGGAAACATAGGAAATTCATGGTAGTTTATTCATATCAAAGCTTTTCTTTCCCCACACTCCCTGCCTGTTTGTGTTAAATATATTTCAGTCATGGTTTATTCTTACTTTAGTCTTGGATGACATAATTTAGTTTCTTCGATGCTACGAACATAAACAATTTCACGTCTTAATGGAAGGGTGCTATGGGTCGGCCCCACTTTCACTTCTTCCATCTTGGTTTCTCCAGCTCCCTCAATGGGTGGCCCATTGTCAGGCTCAAGTTCCCAGACCAACCCTGACTCAACTTGAGCAGGGGCTGGCCTCAGTGCCATGTCACCCTTGGTTCATCTGGCTAGAACCAGGCTTTTATACTGACCATGGACCTCTCATGTGGTTTGACAGTTGCACCTTCCATTCTCCCCCAGCAATACTTTCAGGAATTGGGCCTCACCTATGCCTTGGTTTTCCAATTTAAGCCTGTGATTAGGCTTCCGCTTTGGTCTGAGACCTGAGTTAATAGCTCCTCTCAATGCCCCTCCCTGGAGCCTGAAGTTCTGTCCATGGGCCGCTCTAGGTCACCTGTGAGTTGACCTGTTGAGTATTATGTCTGCTTTTTCACACTTCTAAGGGTTTTATTATTTTAAGAGGTGACACTAGGTTTTCTCTTAGGGAAAGAAATGTCTTTGTTTAGGAGAATTCCTTGATAAATCACTTGGAATCAAAGGTCCAGACTGGGAAGAAAAAAATGTCACCAGGAGCCCAAGATGCAAAACATTGTAGGTAAGCTGGTCCCTATGAGAAACTGGTGGGGTGGGGGAAGAAAGGAGAGAAGGGGAGGAGAAAGGAGCCACTGCTAACTGTCTGGACATGTGTGCATGGATCAGGAACCCCAGAGGCAAGTGACTTTGTGTTTTATTTGTGCGGCGTACGAGGTTACCCTCAAGTCAGCTGACTACAAGTCAGTTTACTGCATGGATAACTGCTTTGTGTGAGCGCATTTTTCTTATAAAAATCAAGGAAGGACAGAGTTTTACAAATAGAGTCAATACTACATGTATCTTTAAGGTTCTGAAAGCAAACAGATGACCCACTCAAACTAGGTAATGAAGGAGAGTTTAACAAACGGAATATTTTCAAGGAGGTGGGCAGAGTTAAGGGAAACCAACAGAGGATGGTGAAGTACGTTGGAACCAGCAACAGTGGAGAGTTTTTCCACCCCAAGGCCCGAAGGGGCAAGCGGAGGGAGCACTTCCTAGGACCAGAAGGTTGTAGTGGTGGCTGTAGGTTAGCAGCCAAAGGGGGAGGGGGAATAACTGCCCTCCCCTCATCCTTCTTTCACCCTTCGATCTCTTGCTCATCCCTCCCATTGGCCAGACCCAACTGGAAGCCAAAAGACAAGGCTTTGATGTAGCGCATGCATATCAGACACCCAGGATGTGGGACTGAGTGGGGAAAGGTGGGGCACTGATCTGGAGGGCCAAAGAATATCCAGTATGCCATGGAAACAGGGGTCCTTAGGCAGAGGTGACGTGAGAAAATGACCCTCCTAGGAATTCCCCCAAATATTTGTGATGGCTTTGGTGTTCCACGGGATAGTGTTCAAAGCAAACTTGTTTAGTTCTAGTGGAGTTGGAGAAGCCCTGGTGAGCCTGAGTTATGAAAGTGTCAGAATTCTAATTTCCCATCGATGGACTCTGCTTAAAAATACACCATCTCCTCTGGAAATCTCTGCTTCGAAAGGTTTCTTGAGCTGTGGCTGGAGTTTTCTCTACCTCTTGGTCTTCATGCCAGATGGGGCTTTTATTGTCTGTTGGGGCCACCTTCCTATACTGATCCTTGAAAGTTGGTGCATGTAATGCCCTATCCTGGCCCCTAGCCTCTGTACCTTGTCATGGCTGAGCAGTCAAATGTTTCTGATACGTCCTAAGATATGACTTCTGGGTCCCTCATAAGCTTTCAGCAGTCTTACCTGCCCATGGAGCATGTCCATATAGGCCATCCATCGAGATGCCTCAAGATTTCCTTCCAGTTCTTTGGCCTGTATTTGTATACTGAGTACATATGTCCACATCTGTTCAATCCATATCCATGAGAAGTACAGGTAAAACATCATATCTGGCAGTAGCCTTCAGAAGCTTGCAGACCTTCCCATGCAAGTGGGTATTTTAAAGTTGATTTTGTTGATTTCAGAGTCGCTGTTGATGTTTTCGAAGAACCTGACATTCTTGTTATATGGCCAGTTTGCTTTGTAGGAAACCTAAGAGGAGATAATTTCCTATTTTCATGAGAAATGTGTTGTTTCGAAAGAGAATTTAATTGTCATCCAAAATTTGCTCTTTGGGGTTAATTATTGAAGTTGCACATTTTCCCCTGCTCACAAAAATCGTGTTCTAATCTTCTTCGCTTGTGTCTGAGCAAACTGAACGCTGTTGATGTCACCTTGGCATTGCTGAGCAGAACCACAGTGGTATTTTGCTTGAAGCTGTCTGTTCTGGCATCAGCTTACGTAAGCAGAAACACCTCCATTTCAAAGACAGTACAAAGGCAAATGGCGAGCACCTGCTTCCGTCAGGGGTGCAGTGGAAGGCTCTGGAGCTCGGACTCTTGACTGTGGAAGAGCCTAGCTCCACTACTTACTATCTGGGTGACTGGAGGAAAGTCAGCTGTAAAATGGGCTGAGGGGGTAACATCTATTTTTGCAGGTTTGTTGCAGGGTCTAAATGGTCCAGTATATGTGTGTGGCACATTGTAAGTGGCTCTAACGTGGTGGCTATGTAATATATATTTGTCTGTTTTCTACAAATATATGGTGCACTTTGGCTGTTTCTCCTCAATGGGCATCTTTAGGCAAGAGGAGATTAGGAGAGATTGGGGTTGCCTTTAACCCTTGTTTTGCAGTAAGAGAGAATTCGCTCATTGTTGCAACATATATTTATAGAGAGCCTACTCCAGGTGCTGTGTTAGATGTCCAGGAACGAAGATGAGAAAGAAATAAGTCCTGCCAGTAAGGAGCTTGCTTTGTCCTTGGGAGGCAGGGCAGTGACCTGGTACTTGCTGTGCTGAAGTGCAGTGTGCTAACTGCTATGATGGGGATGGAAGTGGTGGTATGAGAGGCTCAGGGAGGGCTTTTAATCTAAGTGCAGAAATGAGTGGATATTAGCCAAGTGGAGGGATGGGAGGGTTGGAGGAGAGCGATCCGGGCAGAGAGAGTAGCATAAACACGAGCCGGGAGGAGAGAGAGAGACTGGCATGTTCCGAAAATTGTAAGCGGGTCAGAATGGTGGGAGTACAGTATGCGGTGAGGATGGCAAGAGAGGAGTCTGGAGAGGTGGGAGCGGCATCAGGTGGAGGTGACCTCGTCCACCGTGGTGCAGTATCTTGACTCCCTATCCAGGTGATTTGATGGGAAACTGGTCCACTTGGGCTCCCGTCTTGGTTCTGCCCGGTGGCTGTGGGTCAGTCCCTGACTTCACTGGGTCTTCGTCCCTCACTGTGACGGGAGGCTGTTGCACTGTGGTCTCACATTTGTTTTTGTTGTTACTTTGTGGGGTCCAGATTCCTTCCCTGCTCATCTCCTAGAGGGTGTGTAAGTCCTTCTGAGGCACCATCTGCAAGGTCCTCACGGGTGCCATCAGTCGTGGCCACCTGTGTGCTGGGATTTGGGGATAACTGCTGGGCTGGTAGTAGATTTACTTCAGGACTTTCCTTCTGGTCATCGTCAGCTTTCAATTTCATGTTACCATAAACGTGAAAAGTCTATTTGAAGTCCCCTCAAGGTGGTATATTTTGCCCATTGCTTCTTGAGGAGGCTAACATGGTTGGCCATTTCCGGGAAATGAACCTGGAAGCCGCTTGTCGTTCATTCCTGCAAACGCATGGAATGTTCCCTATGTATTTCCATGCTTCACTGATTTTCCTCAGGGGGTCCTGACCCTCTGAAATGCCCTCTTCCAAACCTGTGTGCTTGGCCAGCTCCAACTTTGACGTCCATGATTAGCTTCCAAGTCTCTATCGGAGCTTTCCCAACCGCCTGCAGGAAGGATTCAGTGCACCTCCCTTTTCGATGATCCCTCCCCACACCTCTGCCGGAGCACCTGACACACCCTCCTGGCCTGGTGAAGGTGCACATCTCCCCCGGCTGACTGGGAGCTCCTCAGGAGTGGTGGCCACACCTGCTCCGTCTTTGCATTGCCAGCGCTTGACCCACGTCTGGCAAATGTTAAGTCCCCACTAGATGTGAACTGAATTAATGAGTGAGTGAGCAAGTAGGCAAATGAATGAACTAACAATTCTTTCCTTGAGATGGATATGAAATGAGGTCTGATTTGCAACTAGGAGAGGGAAATGCATAGTCGAGGAAAATCCATGTGGATTTCTGGCGCCCAAGAGTCTAAATAAGAGAATGTATACGGAAGTGCATAAAATGCACACAGCAATCGTTAGTTCCATTTGCTTCCTATCATTACACCCCAGGCCTAAGTGTTATACTGTAGAGATGATACCAGTTCTCAGCCAAAGACAGAGGTACTTCAGTTAAATTTGGGAGGAGTTGGATGGGAAGGACAAACAAATTTTCCCAGGTTCAAGGCTTAGGATCCCAAATGAGAAATTATTCCAAAAATAGGAACAGAGAGCAGAGTGTGAGTCTATACGGTCTTAGAAACATGCTCTCTCCGTCCTGGAGGGGAAGGGACTATTGTGGCATGCTCACTGTGTCTTAGGTAGTGTTACTGTTATCTCATGTTTACAGCAGCCTCGTGAGATGGGGATTACAATGCCAACTTCATGTAAGCCCCAGAGCTGGGCTGCTAAGCCCACGTTCTCTTCAGGCCACCATGTTGCCTCCAGGACACATGGGGCCCCCATGAGTGTGCTGGGAGAGGTGGGGTGGCTTTGGTCGGGTAGCTCCTTTTAGAGTAGCTGCATCTCCACAAAACATGAGGAAGACATAATCTCCCTCCTTTAGTGACTAAGGGCAGCATGGTGTCTGTTCACCCCGTCACCATTCCCTGTCGCTCAGTGAAAAGGTAGTTCTGGGTGGGGAGGGGGCCCGAGGATGGAAGGTTATCTGGTCTAGCAGCTATTAGGGGAGCAGCGCGGAATCACAGTAAATGGTTGGGCATATTATTTCAGAAACTCTCTACCCCTTCTGGTGCCTGCCGCCTTTCCACCTGCCAGCTCCCCTCCCAAAGCGTGCGCACGCGCGTGCGTACACACACACACACACACACACACACACACACACAATGCCCCCATGTCTGGCCGCTGTCTGTCTCTGAATGCCCCTGGAGCCTGTTTAAAACGAATCAGGGTTGATCGCTGCCATTCACCTGAGCCCGAAGCAGCTCACTTGGGGGCACTTTTCTCCCTTGACAGAGAGAGGGAGAGAGTTAGGGGTCTGTGAATTGGCCAAGAAGCACTGGGCCATTCAAGAAATCAGGTAATGGGATTTTGGAAATAGGTCTGTACAGAGAGAATAGATGTCTTTTAGAAGTTAAGTGATGGACTTAAATAAAGTGTGAGAATTGAGCAATTAATTTTCTTCCTACTTGGATCCTCATCCTGTAAACTCTCCTTCCAGCTAATCTATGAATTTTCCCTTTAGCCAGCATGAATCCGTTACTGCGTGTATAAGGTTTCAGCACCCTTTGCAAAAGCCAAACCCTGCCAGGCACAGAATGTAAGAAGGACAGGGACCCTGGCCCGCCTTTTGACTCAGGGGGCTCCTGTAGCCCCCCACATCTGGTAACTGGACAATTCCTCCCAACATTCCTCATCTAAATCCCAAGTCCAGAAGGGAACTGGGAAGGGAATAGATAGGGGTGGTTACAGCTGTTGAGTTTCTTGAGCCCTGTACCCATGACAGTTCATGATAAGTCTTTCTCTTTGGGGCAGCCCAAGGAGACCCATAAAACCAGAAGCCCGATGAGGAAACACAGGCGTTTCCCTGAAGGGCCCACCATGACCCAGCAGCTGCCTGGGAAACTCCTCCTGCCACCTGGTGACCCACCCACACTCGGGCCCTTTCCCCTTGGCCTGTTGCCCCACACAAGGACACACAGGTTGGGCACACAGCGGCACCCCTGCAGTTGTGCACTCTGGTGGCCCTGCAGAGGGGGTGACACTGTTGCCCAGCCCTGAGGGACTGCGAACTCCAGGCCAGCATGCACCTCCCTTCTGCTGGGGCCACTTTCTGTACCCCCTACCACCCACATTGAGACCACAGTGCTAAGCGAGGTAGCCCCCTCCGGATCTTTCCCCCTGTGACCCAGTCCATGGGGCCCTATGAAGCATCAAGAGTGGAAACTCAAAGCTGGCAGGCACGGAAGAGTCACAAGTCAAGATCAGATTATCAGGCCAGTCAGGAAATTTTGTGGTTGGGGCTCAGGGAAGGGAAGAGGAAAGGAGATCAGAGTAAGTTAGGCAGTTTGAGTTGGGAGCACATGAAGTCAAAGGGAGAGTTAGGCAGACTGCTTGGTGGAATGAAAACCTGTCAGTGAGCTGACACATCATTGTAGGGTCTTAATTATGTGGTGGCCCTTCTTCATCTGACCTTGGACCTGAAGACTTGGACCTATAGCTTTTCCATGAGGTTCTGGCGAAGGAAACCAGAATAGGCCTTCATGTGTCTCTGGGAGCACCTCTTCTTAGCATGATGTTGCCTTTCTAAAGAAGAATGATGTGCACCCTTGGGTGGAATCACAGATCACAGGCTTAGAAGATGACACCTTAAAGATCATCTGCTCCAACTATCTAATTGAATGTTGAATGTTTAGCTTGCTAAGTGGTCATTCAGTCTGGGGTTGAAGGCATTCCTTCCTGAGGTCAACTATTTCACCTTGCTCAACTCTGTCACTTAACTGTTCTTTATATTGAGTTGTAATCTTGTCTTGCCACAGCTTCTAGCTATTGGTCATAGAGCTACCTACCTCTAGGAGCCAGACATAAGTCTAATTCCTCTACTTTCTGGTCCAAACAAACATTATTGAGAATCTACTATATGCTGAGGAGACAAAGAAACTACGACACGGTCTCTGTCCTCACAGAGCTTACAGTCTTGTGGGAGGAAATTAACACGAAGATGAATTTCTACCATATTAGAAATAGGCACACAGTGCTACAAAAGCACAGAGGATGGGACCCTGACCATTCTGGATGGGGATCCTTCTGTGTTCTTCTAAACTTGGGAGACAGTCCATGCCCTCCCACTCACCCCCAAGTCATTCTTTCTTTAGGCATAACATCCCTTTCCTCCTCTGCTGAGCCTTAAGACCCGTCAGCCTTCCCTCACTCTCTTCTGAACCCAGTCCTGGTGGTCTATAATCCCTTGAAAGATGGTACCCAGAGAACAAGAAACAGCCCTCTGGGGCTGCTGTGACCAGGGAAGAGAGTATGCCAGCCTCTTCATTCTAAATTCTGTAAGTCCATTTATACAGCTTAGAGCAGAATTTCTGGTTGGCATCCGGAGCGGTGCCTGAGACCCCTCGCGCTTTTCCCAAGAACCACCACTTAGGTAGATCACCCCTCCCTGTGCTTTTGCCATTGATCTTCAGCCCCAAGGTCAGAGCCTAACTTTTATCCCTATTAAATATCTTCTTGCTACATTCATCTCTTCATTTCATCCTGTCAAGATCAGTTTATAGCATGATTCTGTCATCAAAACACTAGTTGCAATTGCCTCACAGATTGGCTGAGCTTTGCCTTTTCTATTTTTATCAACATCAGCAGGTTTTACCCTTTTTTCTACCCCAACATCTGAGGGGTATGATTCCTTCCCATCTAGAACACGGATGACTCAACGTGTAGGCACAAAGTCCTCCCTGAATATTAGGGTGCAGGGCACGTGGCAGTTGAAGCTTCACCACCTTCCTCTCTGACCTCTATTCATCATTCTCATCAGCCATTTAGAATCGCTAATTCAAACTACATTAATGATTATGTTGAAAATACAATCGCATATGACTCACCACTTCACCCCAGAGTGGCCTCCATCCCCGATCACTTGGAGAACATGTATGTATATGTGTGTGTGTATATGTAGATTCACCAAGTAACTAATCTTCTTGGCTACAGGGTTATCATAAGACAACCTGTTAAATGCCTCGTTAATCCACTTAGACACACTCACACACGCCCTGTCCTCCACAGTTCTTTCATGCAGAAATCAGAATTCAGTACTGATACCTGCTTTTGAATTGTGGAATTTAAAATACCCAGAGGATAGACAAATTCATTAAGAGACCCGAGGCCTCCTCGTGGTGTTCCATGTCACAGCACCATACCCAGCTCTTTTCACAGCCAAAAGCAGCATGTGGAGGTAATTATATAACTTCAACATACTAGAATAGATTTTCATATTAGAGTTATTTTACCTTATATACATGTTTCCTCAAGACTTCTGGCTTGGTTTACTCTTATTTCTTTTAGTCAGTTATATGTTAGCCTTTTTCATTTCCTCTGCAAAGTCAATAAAAGCGTAATTACAAAAAAGTTCTGGGAGAAAAGGCTATCATCCATTTCATTGTCTGGGTTGCTTAAGAAATGTTGATTTCTGGACTGGGAATTTCTTATTTGCATTGGCTCTGCCTTTGTGTATCTATCCACTGCAAAGCAAAAATCCTTTTTCCTGAGTTGGTGAGCCTCGGAGGCCTTTGAAATGAACGCCATGTGGCAGATGCTGAACAGGTGGCCGGAAGTGAAATTAACCCTTTCAGGCAATGAGTTTGCTCTCTGCTAGGACAGAGCGGGAAACAGTATTTATCACATGCCCACGTGAAAGGCAGGTTTTAGACGATGATCCCATATTTTTAAAATATGTCCTATAGTCTTTTTAAAAGGAATACAAAAAAACCCAAGAAGGAAGTTTGTTTATCAGATAAAGGTATCTTTATTACCCACTACATTTAAAATAACATCCTGGGCCTGAACCCTGCAGGAGTTACGATGGTGTGTTCAGTAAAAAAATGCCCTTGAAGAACTTAAAATCTGGTTAAGAAAATCATTATGTTAAAAAGATGTTTTCTGCTTATAAAGATGACATATGTTTATTATAGAAAATTTGGAAAACATGTAAAAATATAAGGAAGAAAATTTAAATCACCCATATGCCACCACCCAGAGATAATCACCATTAACATTTGGTATAGTTTTTAAAAATGTGTACATGTTTAAATTTCTTTTTACAAAGTTGGGATCATATTATACACATTTAAATGAACCTTTTTTACCTACTAGAGTGATACCATTTCCCAAAGTCATTAAGTATTATTTAAAATAATCTATGGTTATGAGATATTCCATCATTTGGATGCATAATAATTAATTTAACAAATCCTTTTTTGGGGCAGTATGTTGATTAAAGCCATTGGCTATTACAAATAATATTGCAGTGTACGTTTTTGTTACATGTATAAATAGTCCCCTAGGAAAATTTCCTAAATGTAAATTTAATGGACTGAAAACCATAAATATATTAAAGGATTTAAAACATATACATGCAAGGTTTGGGCCAGTTTTTCTCATCAAAAAAGCTGTAGGCATTTACACACACTGCAACAATGAATAAGGGTACTCTGGGTGTTACCATTTTTAAAATGTCTTGCCAGGCTTCCCTGGTGGCGCAGTAGTTGGGAGTCTGCCTGCCGACGCAGGGGACGCGGGTTCGTGCCCCGGTCCGGGAGGATCCCACATGCCGCGGAGCGGCTGGGCCCGTGAGCCATGGCCGCTGGGCCTGCGCATCCGTAGCCTGTGCTCCGCAACGGGAGAGGCCACAGCAGTGAGAGGCCCGCGTACCGCAAAAAAAAAAAAAAAAAAAAAAAAAGTTTTGCCAATTTGGTGGTTAAAAAGGATATCTTATTTTGATTACTGTTTCTTTGCTTACTAGAGAAATTGAACATGATTTCTTGTTTATTGGTCATTTTATTTTCTTTTTTTTAAATTGTGGTTTTGTGTTTTTAGCCCCATGTTTTCATGGAGTGTTCATAGTTATTGATTTTTAAAGGTCTTTGTATACTAATACTATTATTCGTTTCTGTCCCATATATTATAAATATTTTACTTGCTTTGTCTACGTTTTTTATTTTTTTAAGCTTTCAGAAATCTTCCATTTTCATGTAATCAGTGCTATCCAGTCATTTCCTTTGGAAATCCTTCTCCTCTTTTGTGTTATTAATGACTTTGCCACCCCCAAGATTGGCTACATTTTAATGTATATTTTTATCTTCTGTCATATTATTCAGTCTCTCTTAAAGATTTAACTCTTTAGTTTATTTGGAATGTGTTCTAATATATCAATCATACAGAGTAAAGGTTGGTTTTTATCTTCATTCCAAATGATTCACCCCATTTGCCATCATCATCCTTAATTTTTCCCTTAGCCAGATTGACGTAGTATCTAATCACATATTAAGTTCATGCATATATATACTTAGGTCTGTGTTGTGTTTTTCTTTTCTGTTCCACTGATCATTCTGTTGTATTTTTCATAACCAAATACTCTAGTATCAGTCCTATGATCCTGTTCTCCCATAATTCTTGTCTTTCAGAATTTTCTTGTTTGGTCTACCATATAGCCTTCCAAATCAATTTTAAATTATTTTGTTAAAATATTCCACTTGTAATTAGATTGAAATTTCATTAAATGTATAAAATATCTTGGGAAGAATTGAGTAAAACTTTGAGAGCCTTTCAGATGAAACTGACAGCTTGAACACACACGTCTATGTTTTCGCTTGTGATGCCCCAATAAGTGATAGCAAAGCAATAGAAAAGTTAGAGCCTATAGCAATTCAGATAATGGAAAGAGAACTCCAAGGACGTGAAATTGCACCAAATTCTTGGAGGATGGGAAGCAGAAGGAAGCTGCAGCCTGTGTGTCAAGGATGGAGGATGGAGCCAACCTGCCCCAGAGACTCTCTGGACCAGGAGAGGGCAAATGTGTTGGAGGCTGGCGTGAGAACTAGGGCTGAAAACCGGGGATTAGGTGAAGTTACATATGTACAACAGATAACTTCTGTGTCCTTTCCAAAACTCCACTGGGAGAAGCGCCCAAGGCCAGACACTTATGCCCAGGAAAAATAGAAGGTTCTTTCCTATACAATTTCACACACTGTCGGGAGAAAGCGATGTGTCTATGGGGGTGCTAGTGGATTCTTTCTAAAATTTAGTTTTGCTTCTCAAGGCAAATATTTTCCAAAGGTTATCATTTTGATGTCTCTCTTGAGGGTTATATTCTACTTCTCCTTTGTTGCCTAAACCCTTCCTTGACTAAATATTGGTTTTGTTTTTTCCCCATGAAGAAGGTGGGTAAATCCTCTCCATCTGCTTATACTTAGAACCTTTCTCTCATTTCTTACTAATGAATGATGGTTGAGGTAAACTTATATTGTTACCAGCTCTTGCTCTTTCTAATAAGGGTTTCTACTGATGTCTCCCCCACTTACTTTTCCAAGGCTCCTCTCTGACTTATGAGGGGCAAGGTGTGAACCCATTTTTCTTCAGTCTGGCTCTGTACCTATACCATGTCTGATGGATCTGCCAATGACATAGTAATCAATATAGTTTCTGGCATATAAATAACATCTATCCCTAGGTTCCAGTCTCATTGGAAATTTCCTCCTGTTTTTAATATTCCTGTTGTCACTTTCCTTAGAATATATAAAGCAGACCGTTGCACATCTGTGTTCATCTCTTCTTAGGTGCAGTATGAGATTATTTTTGTTTATGCATATATTCAAATTATGTGAGGATTTCCAAATGAGTGGGAAAGCTCACTATGACCTGGAGTCACAGGAACTCACCGGATAAATAATATCTGAATGAAGACTTAAAGGATGGATGGGATTCAAGTTGATAGAGCAGATTATGGAGGAGACTCCTGAGTTGGGTAAGAGCATCGAGATACAATGACATCAGTTGAGTCCAAGCACAATAAAGAGAAGGTTTTCTGCTCCTGGGGAGGATTCGTAGAGGGCACTCATGGTAGATTAGTTTGGAAAGACAGGTAGGGACCAGGTGATTGTGAGTCCTGAATACCAAGAAAGGGAGTTTTATGTTTTAGAAATTACATCAACCGGAAGTTTCACATGTTGAAAGACGTGTTCCAGAAGGATTGGGAGCAACCCCCAAAGGGAAGAAGCTGTCTTACAAGTTCTAGGGAGAGCCAGGTCGGGGCACCTATGGGAGGGCTGGTCCCTGCACATGGTGGTGTCTGTCAACTCCCTAAATAAGCACCCAAGCCAGTGCACAAACACAGAGAGCCTGACCAAGAAAAACAAAGACCTTTTGACAAAAGATGAAGTACTTAGGGAATATCGGGGTTTGATGAAGGAGACATCAAATTCCTGGATCTCAAGAATTCACTCACTGGTGTGGGGAGAGAAGTGGGCATTGCTTATGGAGCAGCATGGAACTTGTTACCCTTGTGTTCAGAGCAAAGGAGGAAGGAGTCAGGAAAAGGGGCAGATGGCAAACACAGACACCCCCGCTGGAGGAGAGAGGAGAGGAAGCCACAAAGGTAAATGCAGCTGCTCCAAGGCAGGCATCCAGTGTGATGAGAGTTCTAAGACTCCACAGCTCCAGCTTTGACGTCACAAACAATTTCTTAAGGAAGTGATGGAGCAAACTGTCATCCTTAATCAGCCGTGCCCACGTTAGCCTGGGGCTTGGCTTACGTTCAGGGTAAATGGAAACAGGAGAACCCAGTACTGCTAGTTCAGTTTGCTTTTATTTAGTTTATTAAGTCAGATGTAAAAGCTAAAATCACAAGGTAAAAGGAATGGCCACACATCAAGGGGATCCTTTTCGTGTCTTCTCGTACCAGGAAACTGACCTTTAGCAATAAGCACGTGCCCAAGTAATGCAAGTACCTTTACTTGAAAAAATAGGAAAGTGTACTGGTATTTTTCTTATCATAGACATAATATATACTCATTGAGGGGAATACAGTTAAATAAAAATCATATTATTTTCACCACCATCAAATATTAGCATACTGGTATATTTTCCCACTCTTTATAAATATGTATATATAAACATGTAAAATATATAAACATAAAATATAAAAATATACGAACATTAAGCGTATATAACTATATATATACACATACATATAGACACTCTAAAAATAGGATTCCACTGCACATTCTGTTTGGTAACCTTAAACAGTACAAATTCAAAGATGCCAAGATATTCTCTCTTTTTGGCAAAAATAATAAAAGCAAACAAAATATAATTTTAAAGAAGCCCTTTTTTAGCAGAGCTAATAAGAGCTATGTGTATGGGGTGAGAGGGGGAAGTGGGTACTACTCCTCTGTAAGGAAGGTTGTTTTACATTTCATGATCACCGACCTGCAGAGCCTGCAGAAAGCCATGGAAATGTTTTGCATGGTCACAGCTGCCAGTTGGAAAACACTCCTCTGATACCTGAGAAAGAAGCATGAGACCCGATACAGACACAAGAAAAACCATCCATTGTAGGAGAGGGCAACAAACTTATGGTCACTTTAAAATACTTAAAATAAAATGAGACCCTGAGGAAAGAACGCTTGAGTCCATTCCCGTAAGTCCTGTACCATCGTGGGTTTAGGTTTCCAGTTAATGAGATGTACTTTGAGTTCACTCATTCATTTAACAATGGCAGATACTGTTCTAGGTGCTGGTGTCACTGTAACAGAGCAGAAAAACTTCCTGCCCTCTTTGAGGTTACCTTCTTGTCACAAGAGGCAAAGAATAAATAAAATATTTGATGTGTCAGTTGGTAAAGAGCACAATGGACAACATTAAGTATAGAAGGGGATTGGGGGTGCCAGTGATGAGGGGGTGAAATTTTAAATAGTGCGGGTCAGAATGGGCCTCACTGAGAATGGAGATTTGAGCAAAGTCCCAAGGGAGGTGATGGAGGGAGTCATGAGGCTACTTGACAAGAGGTGTTTTGGGCAGAGGGAACGGCAGGTGCAAAGGGCTTGAGGCGGGAGTGGGCCTGGAGGGTCTAAGGCACAGAAACCAAAGAGAGCACAGGGAAGGCAGACCGAGCAAGGGCTAGTGAGCTCCTGAGCAGTTTGGGAAAACTCAGGAAGATTTTGGATGGGGGAGTACAGGCTCTGACTTAGGGTGAGCCTGGGGGCTGTGTGAAGACCGCGGTGCACGTAAACGTAGAAGCAGGGGCACCAGAAGGGAGGTCAGGGCTGGTAGCGGCAGAGGAGCCACTGGGGAAGTAGAATCTCCAGGGATGAGGGTGGGAGCTGCGGGGTCCAGTCTTTTCTGCCCATGTGGAAACTCCCTCACCGCCAACATTGGAGGATGGGGCTTGAGCTCTTCACAGCCATGCACAAAGTGGTGCCTCAGTAAGGCTTGTGGATGGATGGAGAACCAAGAAGAGAACAAGGAGCATCCTGGTGCTGGAGGCCACTGGTCAGGGCAGCGTCGGGCAGGCACGGGAAGGGGCAGCTGGTGTCCTCACCCCGGCAGAGACCAGGAGGGGACAGACAGCAAACACGGGCACCGGCTCCCCGTGCAGGAGGGACGGCAGCCCGCAGAGCTGGCATCTCAGTAGAAAGGAGCCCTTGACCCCTCAGGGGTCCGCATGCCTCTTCTGATCATCTTCCCAATTCGCTTGCTTCTTTCTGTCATCTGTACCCCTGGGGACAGTCTGTTTGATGCTCATTATAGTTTTCTCTTTAATTCAGCTTCAGAACTGGTATAACTCAGGCATGGTATAATTCATCGGTTGGGCTCTCAGTTTGGGTCCCAGCTGCCAAGGCTATGTAGGCAAAGATGTTGCACAATTTTTTTCTATTGCTAAGTGTTGGCTTTTCCCTCAAATTCTCCCCTGTTTTCCAAATATCTATATACTTATGTATATGCATTAAGCAAGTAGAGATGAGGAGGGAGCGGGGGCAGAGATCAGCCAAGGCACATTGTGGATGGAAAATGTGCAGTCGTGATTCCATTCTAAACTGACTACTGATTCCTTGTATAATCCGAGTCACCGATCCGTAAATGGAAAAATAATATCTGCTCCTCATCTAACACAGAGAGAGCTCATAAATATCCAGAGAGCAGCCCCTTACTGTTAGGAAAGTCTCTGTTTTCTACCCTGTGGGTCATTTATTTCTGAGGGTGTCTGGTGGGCCCATGAAGCTGTCCAAGAAACAAGGATGGACCCCCAAACAGCTTCCCCTCTATGGGCAGATCACTCACTTACTGGTGAGGCTATAAGTTCCACACCACGAATAGTGGTCTGTGGTATAATTACTACTTTTATATGTTCTTAAGTAGGTATTAGTTTGCTAAGGCTGCCATAACAGAATTACACAGACTGGGTAGCTTAAACAACCGACCTTAATTTTCCCACAGTTTCAGAGGCTGGAAGTCTGAGATCAAGGCTTTGGCCGGTTTGGTGTCTTCCGAGGCCTTTCTCCTTGGCTTATAGACAGTCCTCACGTGGTCTTACCTCTGTGCAAGCACGCATGTCCTGCACTATTAAATCTCCTCTTCTTATAAGGACACCAGTCATATTGGATTAGGGCCCACTGTGAAGATCTCATTTTAACTTAATTAGCCCTTTAAAGACCTTATCTCCAAATATGATTATATTATGAGGTACTGGGGGTTAGGACTTGAACATGCACATTTGGGAGGGGTGCATAATTCAGCCCATAACAAGGTCTAATCATTCATTTGACAAGTATTTACTGAGCCCTTACTGTGTGCTGGGCAGTTAGCTCAGCTGACCAGGGCACAGTCACGGTCACATTGTCATGTTAATGGGTCAGTTGATTTAGACTTCATGTGTATCCCTGACCAAGGAGAGACAAGAACATGGAAGAAATTGGGCAGTGCTTCCACCATTATTGTTGAAACAGCCCTAAGCATGTGCAGTAGGTGCACCAGGAGACCATATTCAGGAATAAAGGCAGATATACTCCAGCTAGAAGAAAGATGCTGGGCCCAGGGGGAGAACCCAGGACTGTGGTGTCGGAGATGAAGCCTTTCCCCTTTAGGTGTGCTCCACTGGCCTTGGGCTCAGAGGAGACTTGAGGAGTATGGGCTTATGGGCCTTGAAGTGAAGGAGCCGTTTGAATACTTTGATGGTGTCAGTGATATCATGGGTCAGGGCCTGGAATGACTCAGCCATGGTACATAATTAGCAGCTGTTGATGGAGTCATGTGGGATGGTAAGTGGAGGGCAGTGTCAAGACAGTGGGTGGGCAACCGAGACACTCAGCCGCGGGTGAGGAGAATACTAACCTAGAAGCAGAAGCAAATGAACATGGTGAAACAACACTGGACACAGTCATGGGCTTTGCTTTTACTTATCTTAAACCTTTCATATTTATTATGACTGATCTTCCCAACAAACTTGTTGAGTGAGTAGGGCAGGTACTATTGATGCAGTAAGTTAAATGAGGCAGTGAGGTCCAGAGTGGTCAGGTGACAGGCTGAGGCCACACACCTGATTAATCAAAGAGCTGTTTCCTGGTTCCCTTTCCTGAGCTCATTCCCCGTCAGCACTGAGACTAGCTGTGATGTTTGTCAGCAGTGATTTGAAAAGGAGCCCATCCTGTCCTTTTAGGCTTTGTGGGGGAAAGTATTTCTGCTGGGCCTGAACCTTGCCCATCATATGTCAAGAGAAATGCTTTAGGGGGTGAACCAAAGGTACCTCTTATCCCTGAACATGACTGGGTCATGGCAAAGCAAAGGAAGCCTAGTCCCCCTTCCTTCCTTAATGCCTAGAGGGTAAAGATAGTCTCCACTCTCTTTTCCCTGGGCCACACTCTTGGCCTTTCTTGGCTGCCTAGACTCAGAGTCTCTCCCAAGCAAAGGACAGTCTTTCCAGTGTAACTGCAAAGAACAGAGCCCTGGGACTGCTTCCTCTGGGAAACCCTCCTTGACCCCCCAGACCTGAGGCAGGTGTCCATCCCTTCTGCTCCATTGCTCCCAACACTCTTGTGGTACCAACAGCTTTGACTGACAATTGCCCATTGACGTTTCTAAAATCCCTGCTGGACTGTATGCTTCTCACAGGCAGGGGACAGTCCCTCTTGATCACCAGATCTGCCCCCAAGGTGATCACATTGCTCAGGAATACTTATGGAAGGAATGGGAAGAGGAAACAAAGGAGTTAGTGAGAGTTTACAAGATCTTTACACCTGTTTCCCCAAAGTTCCACTCTAGTTGTAGAGGTTGGGCGTGGAACAGATCACTCATTACTGGAGCTGGTCCATGGTGGGTGGCTCCATTGTGACTACAGTGAGCCCGAGGAAGATGGACCAAAAGGCTGGGTGGTGAGAGGCAAACAAGGACCACCCCCAGGATCACTTACTTGGAAGGAAGGAGGGATGGAGACAAGAAGGATAGTTTCTGTGACCTTAGAGGGTAAGTGATGGGAAGAATGACATGGAGTTCCAGTGGAAGTAGGGTAAGAGCTATTGCTCATGATGAAGGCTAAGAGGGTTGGGTCAGGCCTGCCGTGGCTCATCTTGGCAGCTGCACACGATGTCACCTGTGCAGTGCAGACTTTGAGCTTTGAAACTGAACTGTTATAAAAAGACAGGGTGAAACAAATCTAAACACGCAGAATGCAAATTCCAAGAAATTAAAAAACGTGATGACCTTTTTTCAAAGCCCGAGGCAAATAGCATTCAAAGAGGACATTGATATATGTGGTGATTGTTGCCATTTCCTAACTCTGAAATAGAGGCTGTTCCGGCCCATCTCACACATGGCTATTATGTAGAACAAGCCATAAAATATGACAGTAAAGCACTTTGCGCACATCAAATGCTACACGACTGATACTTACTACTACTTCCCATCATTTAATGTCTGAAAATAAATGTCTACCATTTATAATAATTTTATGTGACTTTGATGGCTATTGACTCTTACCAAACGTGGAAAGGAGAAAACTGGTCAATTGTAGAAGCCACTGATTGCCTTGTAGGTGAAACTGCCTTATTATAATAAATCTGTTTGGGTTTCTCACATTGAAAAAAAAAACGTTTTCGTGTCTGGAAGGTTTTGAAGGTAGATAAAATATTCTACTCACACTTTCCCCCCTAGACTCTGTCACATAGTAGGTAGTTAATATGTTTTTATCAAATGAATTAAGGATTACGTATGGTTCAAGATGAGCTAAGGCTGCAAGCTTCCAGGTAGAAGGGGAGCCATCAACATTGTCCCAACCCTGACACATGGCTCTGTGACTGGAGTAAGGTCACTGGCACTGTCAGGTGTTCAATGCCTAACTTGTTAGGTATTGAATCCAGGTTATTTCAATACCACGCATTTCTCTAAATATTAGAACTGTCAGGTTTGAATCTTCCTCCCTCGTGCACTGTGAAAATTCTTCTTATTTTATGTTCACGATTCAATTAGACGTTTTCTTGGGAAATGTCAGCACTATTTCATTGGTCAGATTAGATCCTTTTCATGCCGTTTCCCCACCACCACCAGTGCCCCCACTGCCACCACCAAAAAAACCCGCACTGCCCTACATACTCTGGATATCAGATCCCTTATCTCTAAAGAGCAGGGGCTGGTCCACATGACCCCTTGCAAGTTAATACTTCATGATTCTGTTAGGACACATTCAGTCCAAAGCCTGCCAATGGCATAGATGCAGCCCCAGCCTTTTAACACCACGCTTGACAATGCAGTTCACCTCGTGCTCCCTCCTGAATCATAGCCTCAATATGCTGTGTGCCCCTGACAGCTGGGGCACCATTTGCTGAGTTGAGGCAAGATACACATTTTGCAGTCGCTCTGCCTCACCCACGCAGGAAGCCATTCACCTTCTGCTGACCTAGCAACCAAATCATAAACTCAACGGAAAAACCGGGGGTGGTGAGGAAAGAGAGAAGGGAAAAGAACAAGATTGCTTTAGGCAGGGCCGTCCTCCAGACCTATTCGTGGCCCCTAAGGTAGACCCCCACCTACTGTTGCCTCAGAAAGAGAGCCCTGATGTTTTAGCAGCGGGGGGGATTTATTTTAGTCCTTGAAATTAGCACATGTTTCCAGAGTTTACCTTGGAATGGCTCGACAAGATCAGAGGACTTTTCAAATGCTGTGTTGCCAGGAACTAGGTGGGTGCGGAGGAGGGGGCAGTACGTGACAATGCCTCTTGCTCTTCCTGGGATTAGAGCCAGTGATAGCTCTTCATTTTGAGTTTAAAATAAAAAAGAAGATTGACAACATGAAATATTAATATCAAGCACCAGCCAACAGCCACTGGGTCATAAAAATTAAGTACTCCTCCTTCCCTGTGTCTTCTCTGAGTGGCTTCTCTTTTCGGACTCAAACCAATCTCCTTGTCATTATCCAATCGATACAGCCTGTGGCAATCACGGACGCTTGGAAGTGGCTCTGATAACCATATGTTTGTTCTGTGTCTGTGCCAGAATTTGAATCCAGTTTAGCCTGACTCTGAGGCCTGCCCGTTTCAGTGTATGCTCCATGGCCTTCTGTTTGCTCAAAAGTTGAAGTTATGATATCTTTAAAAACAGTCATAGATAATTGGTAAAGTTACATTTGTGTAGTCTGATATCAGTACGAAGGCATTCTTTTTGGAGTGCAGGCTGCGGGTGGATACAAACCCTGGCTGCTAGAGAACTTTCTAGAAGCAGGAGCTGAGTAGCAGAGTGGAGCCTGTAATGCAAGCATGTAAACACTGAGAGAGTGACACCGCAATTATTTCTCAACTCAGCACCCAGCCCTGCCTTCCTTCCAGAACTAACGAGCTTCATTCAACCTTTCCCCTTAGGCCCTGCCAAGCACTGGAGGCTCCTCTCTGCTCCCCCAAACCCCCCGGAATGCTTAAACATCCTTACTCTCTGCCTTGGCTTTGAGAGAGAGGCATTCAAAAAGGACCCCCCAGCCAAGCTGCCTTTTGGGGAAGAATCACTTAGCAGCATGCTAATGGACACAGTTGAAAAAGAAATAGGTAATTCCAGAAAGAGCCTTGAAGGCAGTTTTAGCATGAGAAAAGGCTCTTTAAGGTCTAGAACAGAAAAATAGTTAGAAGTTACAGGAATCCACCAAAGTGAGATAAGTCATGTAAAGTGGGATGAACCGATGGTGTTTAGGGCCTGGGGCAAAGCTAAGAATATCTGTGCCAGGTACAGATTCTGAGCATCATACTTAGAGATTTGGAGCAGGCAGGCTAGGGAGAAAGGCAGGGAAAGGAAATCACATCCACTGCAAATGAGAAGCAAGTTTCCCAACCAGGGAACCTTCCTGCTGGAATTATTGCAGCTACACCAGTGTCGAGGGCATTGCCAGTGAGTTCAGAAATTTAGTAGCCAAGACAACTTGGCCTTAGAAAACTGATGTTCTATATCAGTGGACTGATAGTGTAACAGGGAAGAGCAAAATCTGACTCCATGTTGGATGTTTCTTTTACTTTAACCTTTGCTTTTCATTGCTCTTGTTATTATAATCTTATGTAATGGCCTGCCTCAGGGAATTCTGCCCCTCTGCCTGAATGTTAAACTAAAGTGCCTTTGTTCAGCTCACAGGGAGGCAATCTGACCTTGCCCACCTGTGGATGGCTGCAGAAAAGAAGAAATTAACACATCACTACCCCGAAGCTGGCCAAGCCGGGAGATATTTTGCAAAACTAATGGCCTTTTTACTTTACTTCCTCACCTCCTCCCCCTCTCTGTTCTGTAAAAGAAACTGGCATCCAGACCCCAGTAAGATGGTTTTGGGGGACACTAGTCCACCATCTTCTCGGTTTGCTGCCTTTCCAAATAAGGTTGCTATTCCTCGCCTCAACACGTCGTCTCCTGATTTATTGGCCTGTCATGTGGCAAGCAGAGCGAGCTTGGACTCAGTAACAGTAGCACCTCAGCTACGATTCTGGCATGGATGGGAAGGGATGAGAATGTACTGTTGACGTTGTTTTGTGACTTCGTGGGCTTTCGGCAGATCAAAATAGTTTCAAATGATGCCACAAGATGGAATGATTCCTGTCCTGAAAGTTGAATCTGATAATAACCACAAAAATCCATCTATTCCAGCCTTCAGATGATTCAGCTGAGATTAATTCAAATTTTTCACCATGTTAGCTTAAGCGTAAGTTAGCGTTCTTGTTTTTGATTCAGAGGTAGTTATAGAGACCTTTTCAAAGAGGTAGGAAATGAGGCTGGTGAGAACAGCCGTGAATGGGAAATGTCAGGACACTGGGAGCCAGTGTGAATGAAACAGAACTAAGAGCAGCAGCAGGTAATTTCAAACGGCTGCGGTCATCTAATTTCCCTCTGTGGGGGGTGACCAAGCTCTTCAGCCTACCAGAGGCTCTGCAGCTCACACTTCCTGAGGGTCAGTCCAAGGTCAAACTGGTCAACTGGAGGCAAAACAAAGACTGATCACTCCGTCTCCTCGCTGGTGAGCTGGATCCATGGGCGTGATCTAGCCGTGAGTTCCGGATGTTTTCCACCACTCCCATTATTCAGAATGGGGAAGCTAGCTATGACGTTAGTGACATTTGTCTTCAGGGATCTTTGCCCTTTCTTTTTAGGCTCCTTATGGGACCCACTGCTGTCTCTGGACCCTGGACTCTCTCGCTATACAGGGGCCTCCATTCTCTTAAGATCTATTGATTTATACTGAAGTTTTAGGGGTTTAAAATATTGCTTTCCTATCCCCAGATGTATCTTTGTTGTTGTTGTTAATAATAATCAGGTAGATTATTAAATTAATAAATATTGTTAAATCAGAAGGGGGAGGGGCAATTTAGGGGGAGGGGACAAACTATTATGTATAAAATAAGCTACAAGGCTATATTGTATAACCTAGGGAATATAGCCAATATTTTATAAGAACTATAAATGGAATATAACTTTAAAAATTATGAATTACTATTTTGTACACTTGTAACTTATATAATATTGTACATAAACTATAATTCAACAAAAAAAAAAGACAGAGAAAAAATAATCAGGTAGAGAAGACCACAGGAGGGGATTTGAGGAAGCCTTCTCTCTCCCTTCACACCTCACAAAGGTAGAATGCTAAGAACTCTGGATTTGAAGCCAAGAAGCTCTAGTCTCTGCCACCTGGGTGCTGTGTGACCTTGGGCAAGTCACTTCACCACTCAAGGTCTCGTTTTCCTCATCTGAATTGAGGGGGATGGCTTGATCTCTAAAAGTCCCTTTTAAAAATCTTCCAAATGCTACCTATGAGTAAAGCTGGGTCAGTTAGCATGGCTTTGGTCCAGCTCCACAGAACAGCTCAAGGGTTAAGCAGTTACTTCACTATTGGGTCTGAGGGCGACCTAGGGCAGGGCTGGTGAGAATGGGCAGGGGAAGCCTATGAGAAAGGCTGCAGAGCCCACCACTCCGGCCCAGATTGCATGGGAATGTGGTTGTAGATGTCATGGATATTAATGTAAGCAAAGCTTTTGCCTTCTCTCATCACACAACCTGGGGGGCAGCTCTGCTCAGTGTGGGCCCAGAGGAATATTTGCTGGCCCATGATACACTTGGAAGCTAGGCATAAAATGTTATAAAAATGAAAACGATTTCAAATATTCTCGATTTGAAATAGAAAGGGGTAAAACAAAGCTTACCCCTAGCCCCAGCCCTATGGAAATAACTTTGCTGCTTCAGTGCCTACAGATTCCACACCAGGAATCCCCGCTCGAGAAGTACTTTTCCTGTTCTCTATTAGGATTTCTGTAACAGTTGATGATGGAAAGTTTTGACAGCCTCTGTCTACATCATAGGTGGGGAGAGGTGAGCTGAAATGGAACCGTTTGAGATTCTTTCGTCTTGCCATCAAATAGCAGTTACCTTCAGTTGAACGTTACCATGTCAGGGACCTCTGCTTTTAACAAAACCTAACTCAGGGCCTGAATTAAGACCCATGTGGAAGGAAGGATCAGGGGAACTTTTAG
The DNA here is from genome assembly GCF_039906515.1 of Pseudorca crassidens. NCBI lineage: Eukaryota > Metazoa > Chordata > Mammalia > Artiodactyla > Delphinidae > Pseudorca > Pseudorca crassidens. Next base: position 15,238,220 of record NC_090316.1, read on the forward strand.
CTAAGGAGGAAGGGAGGGCAAAGATGGGTTTACTGACATCTTGGCTGCCATCTTTCTTCCTTCATTGGGTTCAAAGCCCGTGCTTTCGCCTGGAAATTACTCATTGGGTAATTTGAACCGTAGCTGTGCCTACTGGGGAAAAGGCTTATACAGGGAAAGCCAGTAACTGGTGCCTGTCTTTCCCACTCGGCAAAGCGCCCACCTCCAAATCAGTCATAGGATGCCTCTGCAGGGTGTTCTGAGTAGATCCAGGCAGAATCCCAGGCCAGGAGAGAGGACGTGTTCTCCTACGTCGTGCTTTGCCCTCGTGACTTATCTCGTTTTCTTTTCTCCGCTGACTTATTTCTGCTCTTAGTAAAGTCCTCTAGGATGTGGCCCAGGAAAGACCTTCCTGTTCAGCAAGCACAGACAATGAACTGTGCAGACTTTCAGGGCCCAAAATAGAAAGTCTGCAGGCATGCTGTGTCCCGAGGGGGCATTCTGTGCCCAGGAAGCGCCTCTTGCTCAGAGGCTAGGAGGCTGGGCTTCTCTGACAAGGCCAGATGCCTTGTGGGCCTCCAGGGGAGTAATGCTGACCCTCAGAGCAGAGGGGATACGGTTTCTAAGTTACCACCCTAATAGTTCCAATAATCATTTCAAATCTGCCAATTGCAGCATTATTACTAAGCCCTGGCTTCCCCACCCTGACCCAATATGAAAAAAAATGTTGATTGCTTTCTAAGATTAAACAAGCTCAGCACACTGATTTTAGGATTTCTGAGAGTAAGAGAGGTACTCGGATATTATGGAGATCAGACCAAGCTATTAAGAGGAAAGAAGAGGAAAGCTTTAAACAAACAAAAGCCTCTTTCCTGCTCTGCTAATCCACCTTGAGATTTGATGACTCATGTTGGGTTGCCTTGGTAACCATGACATAAGAAGAATGAATGTGCGTGTGTGGTGTGTGTGTGTATTGGTGGGGAATCCTTTGGCACCTCCACCCTGTGCCTCATCTCCTGGTGCTGAGCGCCGACCCTGCTTGCACAGCCATCGCCCTTTTTGTACCTGGAATTATTTTGCTGTCACATGGTCAGACCATGGGCTGCTTGTCATTGATCATTTTCTCTGGGTGAGCAGTTTTGATGGACGGGGTGTCTGGAAGTTTGCCCAAGGACATCTAGAGTGTGATCAGAGGCTCTGTGAGCCCTTCTCAATCCCCTCCCCAGCTCTCCTGATGGGGACTGTAGTTGTCCCATCAAACCTGGCGGCTGCAGCCCCAGGGTGATTTTAGTTCCTGGAAAGTCTGGTCTGTCCTCCCACGCTGTGACTCTGGCCCTGTGTTATGACAGCCAGGTGGGCACATGTGACCAGGAATCATAGAGGCTGCCTGTCTGACCACAGCATCACCCGCTGGGGAAGGGTGGGTAGATTGATGTCTGGGTCCCTAGCCTGCCTTCTCTATCTCTAAATCCAAAGGGCAACTCCTCTAATCCCTGGTTTGCTCTGGAATGCCAGCGGCAGAGAAGCAGCTACAATGGCAGCTTGTAAGATAGACCCTCTCTTTGAAGCAGAATTTGCAGTAATGGCTAACCATTCAGGTGAAGTCACATTACAGCAAATCCTTTCACGCAGAAATGCCTCAGCAAAGGTATTCTGTATCCTGGGAAGACCTCTGGATTCAGCAGATCCTCTGCGATTAATGATCCTGTGTGGTGACCATTTTATGTGGCTCTAGTCCAGTACCTGTGAGCAATACTGTGAAAAGCTCTGTACAGTGAGATTTGTCAGAGAATGACTTATATTCAAGAATAAGTGGTGTTGGGCTTCCCTGGTGGCGCAGTGGTTGAGAGTCCACCTGCTGATGCAGGGGACACGGGTTCGTGCCCCGGTCCGGGAAGATCCCACATGCCGCAGAGCGGCTGGGTCCGTGAGCCATGGCTGCTGAGACTGCGCGTCCGGAGCCTGTGCTCCGCAATGGGAGAGGCCACAACAGTGAGAGGCCCGCATACCGCAAAAAAAAAAAAAAAAAAAAAAAAAAGAATAAGTGGTGTTATTAAGAGGCAACATGGAGTAGTCAAAAAATTGACCACTTACAAGGAGGTTGACCTTGGGCAGGTCCCTAACCCTAAGAACCTCGGTTTATTTATTTTATTGAAGTATAGTTGATTTACAATGTCATGCTAGTTTCAGGTGTACAGCACAATGATTCAGTTATATTCAGATTCTTTTCCTTATAGGTTATTACAAAATATTGAGTATAGTTCCCTGTACTATTACTCAGCCATAAAAAAGAATGCAGTAATGCCGTTTTCAGCAACATGGATGGACCTAGAGATTATCATACTAAGTGAAGTAAGCCAGAGAGAAAAACCATATGATATCATTTACATGTGGAATCTGAAAAAAAGATATTTACAAATGAACTTATTTACAAAGCAGAGACTCACAGACGTAGAAAACAGACTTAAGGTTACCAAAGGGGAAAGGTGGGGGAGGGATAAATTAGGAGGTTGGGATTAACATATACGCACTACTATATATAAAACAGTTTATTTTTAACGATAAGGATGGTAATACCTTTCCAGGTCACGGTGAGAGTTCAGGGAGAGAGTGTGGGAAAGTGCTTTGTGACCTGAGGGGTGGCACTCCATGGCCTCAGTGTAGATTTGGATCCCTGCCAGTACAAGTACATCCAAACACTAGACCTTGGCACTGTCCTGTCGTGAGACTTACAATGTCTTCTGTAAACACTATCAAAACAAAAATTGGAATTTTATTTTATTTTTTAATAAATTTATTTATTTATTTATTTATTTTTGGCTGCGTTGGGTCTTCGTTGCTGTGCATGGTCTTTAGTTGCGGTGCGTGGGGGCTACTCTTCGTTGCAGTGTGCAGGCTTCTCATTGCAGTGGCTTCTCTTGTGGAGCGCGGGCTCTAGGTGAGCAGGCTTCAGTAGTTGTGGCACGCGGGTTCAGTAGTTGTGGCACGCGGGTTCAGTAGTTGTAGCACGCGGGCTCAGTAGTTGTGGCTCACAGGCTCTAGAGCACAGGCTCAGTAGCTGTGGCTCACGGGCTTAGTTGCTCTGCGGCATGTGGGATATTCCTGGACCAGGGCTCGAACCCGTGTCTCCTGCATTGGCAGGCGGATTCTTAACCACTGCACCACCAGGGAAGTCCCCCAAATTGGAATTTTAAACAAGAATCCCATGCTTTATATTTAAGGTATAAGATTTCTTGTCCCTTTTCTTCGTGCAAACAGGAGGATGAAGTTGTAGGGGACAAGGAGATGGAGTCATTCTCCTGGCGCCTCTTGCAGGCTGTTACTAATAAGGCAGTAGAGTGTAAAGAGTAAGTGTAGGGGCTTAAAAATTGGACCCACCTGAGTTTCTGTTCAGCTTTGCAACCTCTGAGTCTCTGACATTAGACAAGTCATTAACCTCTTTACTCTTCAGTTTTGTCTTTTGTAAATGAGCCATAATAATGACTCAGGGGTTTCTTGTGACATTTAAGTAAGCCAACGCTTGTAAACACTTACCCCAGTGACGGGCACATGGCAGGTGCTCAAGAATGTTAGATATGAATAATTCCCATAATTGGTTTGTTTCCTAATTGTTTAGTATTTCTTTTTTTTAAAACATCTTTATTGGCGTATAATTGCTTTACAGTGGTGTGTTAGTTTCTGCTTTATAACAAAATGAATCAGTTATACATATACATATATCCCCGTATCTCCTCCCTCTTGCATCTCCCTCCCACCCTCCCTATCCCACCACTTTAGAAAGTTCACTTAGTTCTGGTTTTATTTTGCTGTAGGTTGAAAATATGAGAACACACATTACCATTTCTATTTATGACTTCGAAGTCGTGGGACTTAGTATACTTGTAATAATGTGAAAGCATATAGCACTGTGCCTAGCACAGAGTGAGTGTTCTAGAAACCTATCACAGTTTAATGAGGACGTGTTCTAAAATGTCTGTAACGATGGTTGTGATAGTTAGATTATGTGTCAACTTGACTGGGCCATGAAGTGCCCAGATATTCGGTCAAATATTTAGAGTGTTTCTGTGAGGATGTTTTGGGATGAGATTAACATTTAAATTGGAAGACTGTATAAAGCAGATTGACTTTCCTGACATGGGTGAACCTCATCCAATCAGTTGAAGGCCTGAATAGAACAAAAGGCTGACCCTCCCTTGAGTAAGAGAGAATCTCCTCCTGCCTGACTGCCTTTGAACTGGGACATTGGCCTTTTTCCTGCCTTTAGACTTGAACTGAAACATCGACTCTTCCTGGGACTTGAGCCTGATAGCATTCTGATGGGAACTACACCATCAGCTCTCCTAGTTTGCAGGTCTTCAGACTCAGACTGGAACTAAACTATCTGCTCTCCTGGGCCTCTGACCTGCCAGCTCACCCTGCAGATCTGGGGACTTGTCAGGCTCCATAATCACATGAGCCAATTCCTTATAATAAATCTCTTTCTCTCTCTCTCTCTCTAAATGTATATATATACTATATGTACGTGTATATATGTATACATGTATACACATATATATAGTATATGTATACCACTGATTCTGTTTCTCTGGAGAACCCTGACTAATACAGCCATGCTCAGGAATTTTTATTGACTCTGGTGAACACTGTGAAGCCATCGACGATTACTGAGCAATAAAGTTCCTGATCATATCTGGGTTTTAAGGAAGACAGTTCTAGAACAGTCTGCAAAATAGATTGAGTGGGAGGATGTCTGGATGCAGGAAGATTAGGGCTATCATGCCAGAAATAGAATTGTGGCAGCAAGAATAGAAAGAGTGGGATACTTTGAGAAGCATGACAATGGTAGGACCTACAGGAAGGGTTCTGAAGCTATTTGGAGCAGGGGCCGAAATAGAAGAAGGAGTGAAGACAAGTGTCAGGTTTCTAGGTCAGGTACGTGAAAAGGCAACGCTGGTGTGGAAATGGGAAGTCAGGGACGGAAGGAGGTGGGAATGGAAGACCACACATTCCTTTGGACCGTTGGGTTTGGAGGGTGGGGTTGGCAGACGGATATTAACGTGGAAATGCTTATCTAGGGCTCAGAAGAGAGGGCAGAGCTTGAATGAAAATAAAGGAATTGTCTGACTGAGGATTATTGCTGAAACCTGGGATTCTCTGTCTATATCCAGGGTGGGAGGGAGAAAGGGCTCCAGGGAAGGAGTGGTTGTAACGGTGCCGGAAAGGGGAGGGTGGAGCATTTGGACAAGGATGAATTGGCCAAGCAGTCACGTGCTGCACATCCTGGAGGAGGACAGGGTCAAGGCGGCTGGGTTTGTAATGAGAAGGCCCCTGGGAACTTTGCACTTTGCAACATCTGCTAAAGAAATGCAAGGATGGGAAATCAAGGAGGGGGAGGAGGCCTGGCTCCAGAAGTTAGTCACTTGCCCAGATGTGACTAAACGTACAATGGCTACAGGTACTAACAGCTTTAGAGCAGGTCTGCATCTTGCCAAGGACGATACTGTCCCTTCTGGAAGCCACGTGTCAAGGTGATTGTTTAATGAGACGATCAGGAGTCAGGAGTCTTGCTCCTGACCTGCTGTGTGACGTGGGGCCAAATTTTGATTTTACTTTCATCTCTAAAGTGAAAGGATTGATCCAGGTCATCTCTAAGATGCTTGAATAGAGTATGACTATTTTAAACTTAAATTTCTCCCTATTGTAGGAATAAAATTCAATTGATTATATTAAAAAAACCCCAAGATATCAAGAACCCCAAACCCCACCAAGTCAACTGGTTTTCCTCTCTGGTTTCCTAGCCCAGCCTCAGTCAACGTCTGGGTTTGCCCAAGTCACCACGCTGCCTTGTTTCAAAATCTTTAAGATGGAGGATGGAGAGGGGAGAGGATTGACAGTGTGCCTCTTTCCTTTCCTGCTTGTGCGTTTATTTGGAGGAAAGGTCTGGGTGTATTTGTATGTAGGAGGGGAGGAAGGATAAATTTTATTTGATCCTCATCTCACAGTAATTCTGTAGGGCATATAGACCGTATTATTGTCCATATTTTATAGTTGCTAACACTGAGACCAGAGAGATGAAGACACCTCCATAAACTCACACAGATAATGCATTAAACGTTTACTGAGCACCTTCTATGCTCAACTTCCAGGGGAACAAAGAGGAATAAGACATTGACTAGCTGCGTGATCTAAAGTAAATGACTTCACTGTGGCTTCCTTTTTTTGTAATGTCTTTGTCATGATTATGTAGGAGGGTTATATTCCCTCATGAAACTGATTGGAAAATATTTCCTATTCCTCACTTTTCTGAAGAATATTGTTCATTAGAAAATGTCTTCCTTGAACCTACTGTATAGCACAGGGAACTCTACTCAGTGCTCTGTGGTGACCTAAATGGGAAGGAAATCCAAAAAAGAGGGCATATATGTATATGTATAGCTGATCCACTTTGCTGTACAGTAGAAACTAACACAACATTGTAAAGCAACTATACTCCAATAAAAATTTTTTTAAAAAAAGAAAATGTCTTCCTTAAAGTTTGAATAAGTTCAGAAGTGAAACTATCTGGGACTAGAATATTCTTTATGAGAAAGTTTTATGATGGGAAATTTAATTACTTTAATAAATGAAAGGCTTAGCAATGTGTAAAAAAAAAATAAAGTGAATGACTTCACCAACCTTGCTTCAATTTTATCGCCTTTAAAAATAAGGGGACCTCTTTCTGTAACTCACTAGATCCTTGCGTTTCACACATGCTAGGATTCTGTGCCTAGGTTTCTGTGTCCTCCTGTTCTGTTACAGGAGAACATTGGAGTCTTTGCCTGGGCTCCAACTGGGTCAAGGATGTGTGAGCCTCTAGATGCAGAGGTCTTGGGCAAGAGATGCCAGTTTTCTCTGGCAGATATAGTTAGAGAGTTGGCTGTGGAAGATGATTTTGCCTCTGTTTCCAAACTCATGAGGAGGTGGGGTCACACAGGGGAAGATATTAGGATTTCCACCAGGTTGCTTTTTGGGGGGATTATTTTAAAGCAAGTACCAGCTTCTGCCCAGCAAGCTTGCTGTTAGGGACATTCTTCAGCATCTTTTCAGCCTACGTCTTGCATGGGGGGCAGCAAGTCACTATTAGTCAGTTTCCCCGATCTGTCCTTGCTATTTTTATCTTTATGCTTGTGAATAATCAGTAGTGGAGGATAAGCTTAAAGATTAAAAAGATTAAAAAGATAAAATGATCAATGTCAATCTAAACCCATTTGTGTGCAAGTTGATGCACTTGATTAGCTGTGAACTCACTAGAGTATCCTGCAGGACCACTTTGCCAGGGTAATGGAGGACTTGGGAGCGTGGATTGTAGAGCCAGATATCAGGTCGTACAGTCTGGCGCTGACACTCCTTAGATATGTGTCATGGTGATGTCTTAGCCTCTTTGTGCCTCTCTTTCCCAGCTACAGAATAGGGATAATTATAGTACCTGTCTCATAGGGTTATTTTGAGGACAAAATGTTCTAATTCATATGAAGTGCTTAGAGCTGTGCCTTTCACACAGTAAAAACTTGAAGTATGAACTGTTAATCCATTCTTATTATTCATAGGCAATTAGCTCAATCTCGCACAATGTCTCCACACTGGCTCCTTGAGGGTCAGTAATTGTGATTGTAAGTCAGCCTTCCCTCTCAGAGTAACTTGAGAGCCTGACATCAATTTCCTTAGACATTTCAGAGACCACCAGGTTAGAGGTTGTTATTATCTCTTTTTATCAATGAAAAAATTGGAATGAAAAATTAAGTATTGGATTATCCCAAACTCCCTTGTATAAGCAGACCTCATTTTATGACACTTTGCAGATATTGTGTTATGGTTTGTTTTTTTTTTAACAGATTGAAGGTTTGTGGTAACCCTGCATTGAGCAAGTCTATCTGAGCCATTTTGCTAACAGCATTTGCTCACTTTGTGTCTCTGTCATATTTTGGTAATTCTCACACTATTTCACACTTTTTCATTATTATTATACTTGTTATGGTGTCCTGTGATCAGTGATCTTTGATGTTGCTACTATGACTTGCTGAAGGCTCAGATGATGGTTAGCATTTTTTAGTAATAAAGTATTTTTTGACTAAGGCATGTATGTTGTTTTTTTAGACATAACGCTATTGCACACTTCATAGGCTACAGTATAGTGTAAACGTAACTTTAATATGCACTAGGAAACCTAAAAAATTCCTGTGATTCACTTTATTCTATTATTTGCTTTATTGTGGTCGTCCTGAACCAAACCTGCAATATTTCTGAGGTAAGCCTGTATATTCATAACTCTGGTGGTGGTAGAATGCGGCACCTGTACTGACCTAGCTCATCTTATTGTCAACCTACGGTGACTAGCCAGTGCGCAGTGGGTTTCTTATCATGTTCAGAGGTCCTGTCCTACCCCTGAAACACAGCCGGCCTTTTCAGCTAAAGGACCACACCTGAAGACTCCAACTGGCTTTCCCTGAAAGTCTCCTTAAACTTGGAGTCCTCACAACACTTGCCTGTGTCCAGGTGGCCCTTTTCCCACAGGCCCCAAGTTCACAGTCAACTGGACCAGTGCTGATTCTCAGGAGGCCCAAGGCAAAGGACGTGACTGTGGTCCTTCCTCTCTACAGCCGGGAGAGGCCCCTACACATTCAACCAGCCAAATCGCTGCTGTTCGTCAAGGCTGGGGGGAGGGGGATTGTTAGGACCTGTATTATTTTTTTCTTCAATCAAAAGACATGTTCCTTATAAAGAAATAAGTTTACATTATTCAAATAAACAAAAAGAAGAAACCAAAGTTTACCTATAACCCTACATATTTATTTATTTAGTACTCATAAAAACCCATCAGGTTAAAAAAGACACACAGAAATGAAAAATCCAAAAATTCTGTACTGTGAGAAGAGTTACTGGTCCTAGAGGTGACTAAAGAAACAAAAAAATTTTCACCGTTCAGTTATCTTTTTCATTTTTCTTTCTTTTTCTTTTTTTTTTTTTTGTGGGACGCGAGCCTCTCACTGTTGCGGCCCCTCCCGTTGCGGAGCACAGGCTCCGGACGCGTAGGCTCAGCGGCCATGGCTCACGGCCCCAGCCGCTCCGCGGCATGTGGGATCTTCCCAGACCGGGGCACGAACCCGTGTACCCTGCATCGGCAGGTGGACACTCCACCACTGCGCCACCAGGGAAGCCCAATCTTTTTCATTTTTAACTCCCAACAAAGGGAATTTGAATTGGAATAGACATAGGCAGACTTTCTGGCTATTTTCAGAGTAAAAACCACTGCACTTAAAATAAGAGTTAGATTTGCTGTATTTAGAACGGAAGGGTGGATGTTATAGGGGAAAAAAGCTTGGAGTCAGTGACTGTGTCATATAGGACACTGTGATCACGTGACTATGTCACAGGAAGCTGTGATTCCAACCGAGTTCACTGGGGTTGTCAGGTGAAAGCCATAGTCCAAGGTCTGGAAGTTGGTAGACCAGATATATCAGCAAAGTGGGGGAAGTAGTGTGTCTGGATTGTAGCAAAGCATTTGATAAACTTTCTCATGTCAAGTTAGGTGGATTCTTAATTCATTAAATGATCATAAGTCAAAGGCTCTAATTCATGGATAAAGGCAAACAACTGCTTTTAAATTCCTTCTTTTTGAATTAGTCCCTTCATTCAGATTAAGATAGTTTTGGATCCTGATTTTGTTATTCAGTCTGTTTAGTGTCCTTCTGGGCTTCAAGTCACATGCAAATCTGACCACTGGCCTCCCATTTCTTCTTTTAAATCATGGGTGAATGTGTTAAAGACAGGGCCAAACTCCAACGCCACAAAGGGTCAGCAGATACATCCCAGGAATTTATATCATGCAAAATTCTTACTCATGAAGTGTAAAGACAAGGGTTTACTAGGCAAATGAGAAATAGCATACCATGCTTTTAATCAGGAATTTATATCGTGCAAAATTCAAAGGTAAATTAAAAAAAAAAAAGGAAACCTGTTTTGGAAAACGTGGCATAAGTTTGGAATTCAGAATGTTCTGAATTTTAGGAAGGTGCACATGCCCCAGTGGGTTAGAGGGCACATGCTGTAATGAAATACATTAATATTTCTGTAGCCATAATGCCTGGATAGTCACACTCAGTGGGATAAATGAAGACTACTACTGAATAGCTTCCTGGCAGCTCACACCAAGTTTCACTGCCAAATGAGTTTGTTTCAATCTTACGGCAAACTCAGTTTTCAAAGCCGTTTTGATTTCAAAATTGAAGGTATGACTTGTGGACCTGTAGGGTCCCCACAACCACACATTCAGGCATGAAGAGGGGGAGAGAGAAAGAGGGAAGGAAGGGGAGTGAGGAGGAGACTGTGTGTGAGAGAAAAAGAGACAGAGAAAGGAAGCAATTGAGAGCATGGAGGTTGGAGATAGGTCTACAAAGCAAAGTCCAAGTCCAGGTACCCAACCACCTGCATGGCTGAAGACCAGTTCCTAAAAGAACAGGGCAGGCATGGCTGATGTGCCGCCATTCCAAAGCCCTACCCGAACTCCTTCCCATGGAGGCAGGTACCGTGGGGCACTCAGCTTGCAGGAGGTGCAAAGAGCAGGCAAGAGTCCCCCGGCTCCCGAGCAGGGAAGGAGGAGCCTGCTAGCCCAAGACCTGCCTTGGAAGTTCAGTAATCAGGCCCACCAGTAAGTTACACCCAGTAAGCATCAGGGGCTCACCAATAAGATTATCTATGAGACAGGAGCAAAAGCTTCTTTTCTGAGTAAAATGAGATGAAGGGGAGAAGGGACCCTTCCCACATCCTATATTATAACCTCAATATGGGAAGGGCTGTAGTGTAGAAGAACAATCAGCTTGTCTGAAATGTTCCGAAGGAGTGCAGTAATACCGATGGAAGAGTCCTATAGAAATACATTTCAGCCCTTGATAAAGTAGAAATTTCTAGTGGCATGAAAGTCAAAAGAAAAGATGGGCTGCCTCTTGATGGAATACGTTCCCAGTCCCTGAAGAAGTTTCACCACATGCAGGGTAACCACTTCCCATAGAAGAGGTTCAGTTTTTATGGACATCTAAGAATTAAAAGTAAGAATTTTGCAATAATGGAAGAGGCTCCTTTCAAAATAATGAGCATTCTCTCTGTGGTGTCTTCAGTCAAAATATCTGCCGTACGAGAATGTGGAGAAAAGGGAACACTTGTGCACTGTTGGTGGGAATATAAATTGGTGCAGCCATTATGGAAAACAGTGTGGGGGTTCTTCAAAAAATTGAAAATAGAACTACCACATGATCCAGCAGTCCCACTGCTGGGTATATATCCAAAGGAAATGAAAGCAGGATATCTAAGAGATATCTGTCCTAATGTTCATTGTAGCATTATTCATAATAGCCAAGATATGGAAACAACCTAAGTGTCTGTCAGTGGGTGAATGGATAAGGAAGATGTGGTTATATATATTATTATTATTCAGCCATGACAAAGAAGGAAATCCTGCCATTTGCGACAACATGGATGGACCCCGAGGGCAATATGCTAAGTGAAATAAGTCAGACAGTAAAAGATAAATACTACATGATATCAGTTATTTGTGGAATTTAAAAAAAAGTCAAACTCATAGAAACAGAGAGTAAAAAAGTGGTTGCCAGGGCCCAGGGTGGATGGGGGAAATCGGGAGAGGTTGGTAAAAGGATGCAGACTTTCAGCTGTAAGATTAATAAGGTCTGATGATCTAATGTATAACATGGTGACTGTAGTTGATAATACTTACATAACTGAAATTTGCTGAGAGAGTAGAACTTAAATGTCCTCATACACACACAAAAGATAAATATGTGAGGTGATGGGTGTGTTAATTAACTAGATGGGGGAATCCTTTCACAATGTATATGTATATCAAATCACGAAGACATACACTTTAAATATCTTACAATTTTTATTTGTCAATTATACCTCAATAAAGCTGAAAAAATGCCATAAAATTTTTCTTTTTAAAAAAAATTTTTTTAATTAATTTTTATTGGACTATAGTTGATTTACAATATTGTTAGTTCCTGCTGTGCAGCAAAGTGAATCCGTTGTACATATACATATATCCACTCTTTTTTAGATTCTATTCCCATATAGGTCATTACAGAGTATTGAGTAGAGTTTTCTGTGCTATACAGTAGGTTCTTATTAGTTATCTATGTTATATAGAGCCATAAAAATCTTCAAGCTGCCCCAAACACCTCGTGCATGACAATAATCACTGGGATTCCTTAAAGGAGGGAAGGGTTGGTTTTAGCATTGAGTTAAATCATCTGTGAGGGGATCAAATCAAAAGATCTTTATCAAGCATATATATTCCAAGTACACGGCTGGATGCTGAGGGAACTTGAGTGGTATAAGGTCCAGCTGGTACTCCCAAAGGAGCTTATGGCTGGTGGGGACATAGGGAATTGAGAGGTCAAACCCACGCTGAGGTGACAGCTCAAGAGATCCGACATTAAAGAAGGGGCAGAGGACAGAACACAGACAAAGGAAGAACGACGACAAGAGAATGCATTTAACTTCTGGCTATTTTTCTTCCTTAATTTTATTGAACTTTATTCTTGACACAAAATGCTTAGATGGAGGGAAATGCCTTGTTCTAGAATAATCTCCACCAGAGACCCTGTTTTAGGAGGGGCACCTTGTATGACATTAGACGGGCAATGACTCCATTCCTAATAGTAAAGCAAACCACCACCACCCAACGCCTGATCTAGCAGAAGCAGTTTGTTCCCTTTTAATTAGAATCTAGAAAAGGCAACACCACCTCCGTGGGAGCATGAGTAACGTTGCTACCAAGTCGCTGAACTTCTCTGCATTCCTCCCCCAGGGTTAAGGGCTCTGGAGAACCTGTTCGAGGCAACATTTTCAGCTGTGTCATCTCGTGTTGAGCTTTGCTTTCTATCTCTTGGATCTTTTCTACACATCAGTTCTGTGGACAAGACCCACCTTTCAGCAAAGGCGTGGTTAAGCCAGTGTTATGGAGGAAGGGACGGGCGTGGAACCACAGTGCCTGGATTTCACCAGCAAAGATCCATTCAACTGGGTGCCTCTCACTGGTCCATTCCAGAGGTTCTTTTTAAAAAACATAAAGTTTTAGAAAGGGCCACACAGATTCAAATGCAGCTGTGGCAAGGCTGTGTCCCTCCGGGTCCGAGGTTTGGGGGTCAGGAAGCTCAGGGAGCCATGAGATCCTAGAGTTTGAGACAAGAAACATCCAGAATCTAGGAACTCTGTGTGTGACTACAAAGGCTGCAGCCCCCAAAGTGCCTGCAATCTTGCATGTACTGCTCGTCGTCCCTGGGGCACTCCTTTCCCGCATGGAGCACTGATGTCTGGGATTAGGATATGGGCGTCTAGGCAGTGTGTGTTAAAACTCAATTCCCTTGTCTTCCATCGAAAAGAACTCATCATCCCTGTGGTCAGCTGTAGACCCCCAGATCACACATGTGAACATAAAATCCCAGGTCCCCAGAGATGCAGGAGGCAATAATCGGATTCTGTACAGGCTGAGTATGAACCTCCTTCTTAAGGGGCCCCCGGAGCAGGCAGCCACCTGCCTTGAAGGAAGTAGATCATGGCTGGAACCCCTTGCTTGGAACTGCTTCTAAATGCACAGCGTGTGGCCTCTCTCAACCCAGCCTTGCTACCCTGCCGTCAGCCTAGCCCCTTCCATCAGCCTCACGCCCATGGACTCAGGTATGCTGGTGCCCTCTCGCTGACCCCCGCCAGGGACAGTCCCCAGGAACAGAAGAGCAGGTTTTCATGCTGGCCCTGAGATGCACTCACTTAGAGCTAAGTCCACAGACAGGGTCAGCTTTGGGCATAAATAGTGATTAAGCTTGTCTCTGGCAATCCCTGCCCCCCTGCCTCATAAGCACCTTCGCTTCCTTTACACTTTTCCTGTCTTTTCTCTCCTGCACTTACTGCATTTATTCTCCTAGGTCAAGGATGGCAAATATATTTCATTTTGAGTGCCACCTCTGATGAATTAGTAGGTACTGCCTGGACCACTCTATCGAGATAGATAAAACAAACAAACAACAACAAAAAACACCTGCATGTGAACTCTGTGATTTTTTAATGTCTGCTCTGGGGACATTATTTGCCGTCTTCTCGTTTGTCCATGAGCTTTTAGAAGGCAGAGACTGTCTTATTCAGCTTTGGATCTCTAATTATCAGCCTTCAATAATTTTTATAGTTGAACTGTGCCTGTAGCAACTGTGGAATCTTTAATCCCCATCTTGCTTGTTCCCAGCTCTGCCCAAACTTCAGCTATCACAGAGTGAGTGACATGGTGTAATCGAAATGTATCATTTCAGTTCCCCATGTCCTGAAGGTACATACAGGATGAGAACCCATAGAGGAAGAATGTGAGGAGTTTTTGAAAAAGTGAGAAAGTGGAGAAGGAAAAGGAAGGATGCCGGGAAGATGAGGGAGTGTGTCAGAGATCCTGGCACCAGTGAAGAGAATTAGAAGCATTCCCAAACACGCAACACCGAGTGCTATTGAAGAACTCTGTAGCACATACACGTAGGAAGTACACGCAGTATGATGACGCAGCAGGCTTGAACAGACTTGCAAGAGCTGATTGTTAAATTTTCAGGAATTTTGCCAGTCAGTTAACATCATGCTGGTAGCTTGAAATTGGCTATGATGGGAGTATTTACACCACAGAAATTGGCAAAGGCTACAAACCAGGACTCTGCCCCCCCGTCTCCCAACACCCAGAACTGATTGTCAAACATTGACTAGTGCACCACTGAGTAGATGCCCCCAAACTCTGCGTGCAAAGAGGAATGAGAGCATTCAGTGCCAGTTTGTATGTTACCCCGAATGGGCTAATCTGTCCTCAATCTTGAGTCTTGTCCATTCTGATGAGGAGGCAGGATTGGGAAGCTCTTCATGGCCAGTGGGTTGCTGACTGTTTCAGGGTTCTGGACTTTGACTGGTTGACTCATCAGAGGCTCTCCAGGGCATGAGAGTGGAAGAACAGCACCAATCAAAGCACAGACTGTGGAAAAGTCAGCTGTGCACAAAGGGGGCTCTTACTGGTTCTGCGATACTGTAAGTTAGGTGGCGGGTTGCATTCCTGCAATGACGTCTTGAAGGGAAAAATGGCTCAAGAACCCACTTTTCGGTCATCCCATAAATGAGAAATGCTTCTTAACTGAATTGGGATGAGCCCTGGAGGACAGACCCGGGCCCTCACTGGCAAGGTGCTGGTGGGGGGAACGCCCGAGGTGGCTCAGATGGAAGGTTCTCGGTGCAGCCCTTTCCCCTCTGCCTATCCATGGTGTCGATGGCAGAGGCTTCTCGGGGATCCCGTGTGAGAAAAGGATTGCAGCAGCTGCCTTCTTCCTGTCCTCAGGCAGGAGCCCATCTTCCCCACTGCTGGAGCTGTTGACCGTGTCATTGGCACGTGGCCCTTCTTTTGTGGGGAGGAGTGAGCTGGGGGATGCTGGAGGGGAGGGCAGGAAGGTCCGGGAGGATGCCCGATTTGGAGACAAGCTGCCGGGGACAGTCTAGTGATGCCCCCTGAGCTGGGCCTCAGTTTTGGAACAACTGCCGGACAGGCCTGGAGAAGGAGGGCTGTCCTCCACATCAACATTGTAATTGGTTCTGAGCAGCGGGAAATGTGTCAGGTAAAGACAGGAGCCAGGCCAACGAAAGAAGCAAAACAGACCAAGTAAAACATGAGAGGAAATCAGTCTACTGTGTCACCAGAGAAAGGAGAGGAAAATACTCGAATAGTATCTGCTACTTACAGCAGGGTTTTCCGAACCTCAGTGATTCTGAGAGCTCACTCATGATTTTCACCGCCCCTCCTTTCCACCCATTTCATTATTTATTTAGTATTTGTCTTTAAAATAACTCACTTTGGAAAAAAACGCGGCCTCTTGTTAAAAGTGGTATCCTTAAGTTCACGGCTTTGACATGGCAGTTTAATTGTTTTCCTAATACGCATTATTATAAACACATGACTATGAAAAGAGAAACTCTTCATCCATCTACCCCAGAAGCCACTGGGAGGCCACCGTGGGCCCCTCGGTGGGAGCAGTGTCCCCCTGAGCACAGAGGTCACTTAGAGTGAAGCCACGGGAGGCGCCTGGCTCTGGGTTTGTGTCATTTGTCAATGTCCCCCGCTCACCTACCCCACTCACACAGTTGCTAAAGCTCTCACTTGGCAACAGGCACACTTTTCCCCTTTGTAAAAGCCCTCAAGCACAACATGAACGAGACATAAAATGTCTGTTCTGTTAGGTCAGGTGTTGGGTGGTGGTAGTTTGTTTCATTATTAGGAATGGAGTCATTGCCGGTCGAATGTCACACAAGGTGCTCCTCTTAAAACAGGGTCTTTGGTAGGGATTGTTTTAGAATAAGGCATCTCTCTCCATCTAAAGCATTTTGTGTCAAGAATGCAGTTCAATAAAATTAAGAAAAAATGTGTTTTCATGTACTGTGTATTTTCATGTCATCCTTCCTTTGTCTGTGTTTTGTCCTTTGCCCTTTTTTTCTTGTATGTTCCTAACTCTTGATCCTTTTCTTGTTCTATCTTCTCCTTATCCTGACCCCAAATTATGAATCTGGTTTCCGTCCTTTAAAGAAAACCACAACAGGAACGTTTCCCTGGTAGAAGCTTAAACCCAATGTACATTTTTTGGCAGCACAAATGACTTTTGGAAGGAGGTTGTAGGAACAATTTTTCAAATATGAACACCATCCGACAGCTTTTAATGGTGGGCCTGGCTGCCTGATTGGATTATACTTCCACTAGGGGGCACTGTTCTCTTTATATGTCAAAATTTTTATGGCAATAGTAACAATAGAAATGCTGGTTTCCTTTTGGAAATAAGGGCAACTGAATACAGCTTTGGCCGGGCGGGGGTGTGTGTGTGAACATTAAGGATATGAAGCCAGTTGCAAAGAAAACACTTGGTTTTAGCAGCAAATTCACCCAATATTGTAGACAGAAAGTCAATTAACAGTGGAGCTGGTGGGAGCTGTGACATTCCTGATGTTGCCACTTTCACGAAATCCTCTCTTATTCCAGTTGTCAGCTGGCAAATTTCTTTCCCTAAATTCAACCTGAAGCTAAGGGATCCTTCTCAATAATGTCAAGACCTAGGTCTGAGCCAATCATCTTTGTAGGATTCATCCCAGGCTTGTTTTAAAGCTAGGTGAGATCTCAGCCATTAGCTGGTCCTAACTCCACATGACAAGGACACAGGCTCAGAGAGATGGAGCAGTTTGTCCAGACCACACAGCGCTCATTGGGGCGACGTGAATATTCTCTGATACTGTGACTCCAATTTCTTCCGTCCTTACACACCTATGTCTTCCTTAAAAATGCCCTCTTCCAGCTTCCAGTGGTGTCTTGTGTCAATGGGATTTTTAAAAAGTCTTTTCTGAACTGACAGTGTAACTCAGACCTTGTAATATTTTACTGTAGACACTGGGTTACAGTAGCTTACCTGTACCTCCATACCTGAGGTTATTGCAAATCTTTCTTTAATAATCTAAGATATTGAATTCTAATCAATGACTGTCTTGAGCCCCTGAACAGTGAGCCATGATGAATAGGAGCTAATGTAGGAGAATGAAAGGGACTGTCCCAGTTTCCAGAGACCCAGGTTTTCATCTAAGCAACACCTTAAAGAGTGAGTTACTTTGGACAAAATTGCTTAACCTTCTTCTGGCCTTTGTTTCCTTTTCTGTAAGCTCTGGCTAGCGGCAGAGCAGCACTCAGTGAGCCAGAGACTTCGTGTACATGATCTTACCCATGCTTCAAAATGGTCTGTGAGAGATTGTCATCTGCATTTGATGATAAAGGGAAACTGAGACTCAGAGAGGCCAAGTCATCTGCTCAAGATCCTGCAGTGATAAGTAGCTGACCTAGGAGGTGGGCCTGAATCTTTTTTGTTTTGAAAACTTTCCTCTTAAGCATAAGATGAGGCCTTCAGTCAGGAAGTATACAGAGAACCTTCTATGCGCTCGGCAGGTCTTGCTGGCTCTCACACCCGACATGCTCAACTCAAACCACAGAGAGAATGCGAAAAGGAAATGAAAAACGATACGACATTTGAGAGGCAGCGTGGTGTTGTCAGGGGACGCGAGTTTACGTCCCTTCTCGTCCACACATTGGGCGTGATTTGAAGCAGGTCACTTCACCTCTGACGGCTCGTTTCCTCATCTGAAAAGTGATGGGGTTCAGATGAACTCCAGGAGCTCGTCCTCACATGCCGCATTCTCTGGAGGAAAGGCCCGAAATTGAAATTCCTTCTCGGCGCTCAGGCCGCTGCCATCCGATCTCCAGGTCTCAGGTGCCCAGCCTGAATTTTTCCAGCCTGAGCTCTGGATTATTTTGTTCTCTCCCCCTGCCCCTCAGCTTCCGTCCTGGGGAAGCTCCATCCTGCTCTCTCCACCCACCTCTCCACCCCCCTGGAGCTCTGGTTCATCCAGTGGAGCCGGCCAGGCAGAGGAGACTCCATAGCATCTTCTTTGTGGGGCTGCACTCGCTCAAGAATTTAATAGGACTTGCTTACTGCCTGTGATCACCCGGTGGAAGCAGGCACAGGAATACCGTTCTGAACCAGCTCGTCTGAATCAAGTCAAGACGATGGAGCTAACCGACCGTGTCACGTGTCATCAGGTCCCACTGATGCCCTCACTCTTTTCATCCAAATGATTGAAAAGGTATTTCTAAACAGAATTGAGGGGCCCTGTCTAAATCAGACTGGTGTATTGGCCTTAAGATCCCGATTTGAAGAGCTCCATGCTCCAGTCCACAGCTGCTTCTCAGTAGAGGTCCCTTATTATTGCTGATAACAACTGTATGAATAAAGAGAAAAGAAGTTCCTACTCCATGAGAGGGAGAGAAAAAATCTCATTCAAACCGAGAGAGAGAATGAAAGTTGCTTTTGTTCAGCAGCTTTACAATTCCTGCTTCCCTTTTCTTCTGGAAAATGAAACCGAATGTAAGAGCTTATCTTGGTCTGACTTTTTTTTTCCCCTCAAGCCAAAATAGAACAGCTATTTAGCTGGAAAATTCATAGGAGCTCATGTCAATTGGTTAACAAAACACATGCACACATCTTAATGTCCTCATTATATAAAATCTCAATCATCAAAAATTGACAAGAAAAAAAATGCTGAGACTCCAATAGGCAATTGAGTAGAGGATATAAACAGATGATTCATAAAGCAGGAAATGCAAATAGCAAAAAATCATATGGAAAAATATTCAACACACATATAATAAAAGAAATCCAGACTAAAATAACAATGAGATAGGGTAGCCACTCATCAAATTAGTAAAGATTTTTAAAAATTAAAGGCAGCTTTTGCTTTTGGGTAATGGGTTCCTGGAAAATACATATGAAATCTAAATATATAAAAGCCTAATAATAACCTTGTATGTTTTAAGGGGCTGGTATTAGCTGAGGGTTAATATTCCTAAGAACAGAGCCCTCCTTAGGTCTCTTACTCCCTCTCTGCCCATTGTATTCTGGTCCCCCCGCCCTGACCTTCCCCCCGCCCCCCATCTTCCATCAATATTACCATCTGGGAAGTGGGTCAAGAGGCATAGTCCCAGCCTTGGCTGTGAAGACTGTGCAAATCCATCATTCTCTTTATTTTTTAAGTTCTTCTTTCGTAAGAAACTTGAATTCAGATTTTTAAATTCCACGGTTCTCCCACGGTCTGTTTTTCTTTGCTCCAAACTTTTGTCTTCACTAATACATATGCAGAAACATGATGAATACTAGACATGGACTGTCCTTAAAGGCATCCAATCCAGGTGGTGCTTTTTACAGCAGGAGACTGGGATGAAGATCAGTATCCTCGTGGCACCTGCTTGCTGCCCTTGTTAAAAGACGTATGTACCTGACCACTAGGCTTTGCAGGTTAGGGCCATGGCCTCTCAAGTGTGTAACACAGAATGGCCGCCTTGGGTGAGAGAAAAACCTACTCGGATTTCTGCTCTTTACTTTGTCTTGTCCTTTTAAAATGTCCATTTTTAACACAGTTACAGGGTACAGGTTAGTACAGCAATTTATTTATTGGGGATGCGTGATCAAAATTGCTTTGCTGGTAGGATATTGTTATTAAAAAGTTTGCAGACAACTGGATTAGAGAGAGCGTACAATTTAGGAAGAAAGAATTAAAATTAGAATTAAGGGAGGAAGCAAGGTGGGCTGTGGTCGTAGGGAGTGACCAACAGAACTCACAGTAAACGGCAGGGATCACCTCCTTGCCACAGAGGCCACGATGCTATTCAAACAGCTGGAACATTCGGCTGAATCACAAGGACATGCTGGCACGCTGACAAAGAGGCCAATGTTTTTAAAGGCCACCTTGCCGGAAAAGGTCATGCCCAGGCACCATAGGCCAAGATTCCAGGAATCACCTCCCCGAGCATGCCAAGCTGAGGGTCTCATTGAGATGGTGCCAGTTGGGACTCAATGGTAGGGAGGCCAAAACCGGCTGAGGGGTGTGGAAATGAAAGCATCTGAGTAATCTAGCTGAAATCCAGGGACAGACAAGTGACCTAGAGGATTTAGCAGTCTTGTCAAAGTGAAAGCAGGTGTCACCAGGGGCCTGGAAGCAAATCCCTATGCTGGGTGAGGTGCGTGTGGTGGAGGAGAAGGTGGAGCAGAGCCTGGTATTTGGAATACCCTTGAGTAGTTTTGACCCGACGGAGCTGGGTGTTAGGGAAGATCCAACAGCACGATTCTGAGCCTCATTTATATTTCACTTAAGCATCACAACCTCTGATCAATCTGATGACAAGTTCATGCCTTTATTCAAAAGGAGAACCATGAGGAAAAAGTATAGACATATCACCCAAATTTATAACCTCTGCTGGATAAGGAAACCCAAGGAGATTTCCCATTATTTCTGGGTGTCCCAGCAGCTTCTCTCGTGTGTGCGGTGTTAAGTGCTCTCATGTGTTCTGGCCTCGTTGTGGGAGTTTAGTACCCCAAACCAGCTGGAGAGGCACCACTGTTCCAACTTCAGTATCTCTTCATGGTGGTGAGGGGTGAGAATGGCAGAGCTCAACTTCACCCTTCTCCTTAAGGATGGTGCACGCTCAGAAAACGTTGGGAGCCAAGTGGAAATCAAACTGTCAGCGTTATTAGTGGGTGGGCTAACTAACTCGCAAGTATAGGGCTCTCTGGGAAGCTGGAACGGAGAAAGTGGCTTGAGCTTGAGCACAGAGTTGCTGCTTCTCTAATTGCAGATCTTGAACCTGCCTGTCTACCTAGACCGTAGCCCACCTGAGGACAGGGGTGGTGCCTGGGGCAGGTTCGATGCCCAGCTGTGGACACACAGACCCACTAGATGCTGACTGAATCACAACTCATTTCAGTTTAGAACTGAAGCTTTAACATCTGCTCTGCTCTAGAATTTTTTTTTTTTTTGGCGGTACGCGGGCCTCACTGTTGTGGCCTCTCCCGCTGCGGAGCACAGGCTCCGGACGCGCAGGCTCAGCGGCCATGGCTCACGGGCCCAGCCGCTCCGCGGCATGTGGGATCCTCCCGGACCGGGGCACGAACCCGTGTCCCCTGCATCGGCAGGCGGACTCTCAACCACTGCGCCACCAGGGAAGCCCTGCTCTAGAATTTGATGGAAGCAATGAATTGAATTTAGAGCTGATTTCCTTTAAAAATATTTATAGGAACTCTGAAATTTCCTAATTATTTGAAAATGTTATTTTTGTTTAGTGTTGCTTTCTTTTGCTTTGTTGTTATTAAATATTTTATTTTGAGATGATTGTAGATTCATATTCGAGTGTAAGAAATAATATAGAGAGATCTTGTACCTCTACCCAGTTTCCCCAGTGGTAACGTCTTGCCAAACTATTGTGCTGTTCCACTCCAGGACATTGACATCAAGATCCAGGACATTTCCATCACTATAAGGATCCCTCATGTTGCCCTTTGATTGCTACATCCACTTCCCTCCTGCCCCCACCCTGCCCTAATCCCTAGCAACCACTCTTCTCCATCTCTATAATTCTGTGATTTCAAGAATGTTATATAGCTTGCAGCTAGTAGATAAACAAATCCTAGAGATCTAAGGCACAGTATAGAAATATAGACAGTATTGAATTATAATCATTGAACTTCCTAAGAGACTAGATTTTTTTTTTTTTGAGACTAGATTTTAATTATTCCCAACACAGAAAAGAAATGATAATTATGTGACATGATAGAGGTGCTAAATATTGCTACAATGGTAATCATTCTACAGTATATAAATGTATCAGATCAACATGTTGAACACCTTAAATTTATACAGTGTATATGTCAAATATATTTCAATTAAAAATGCAGAAGAGAATGTTATGTAAATGGAATTATATAGTATGTAACCTCTTGGGATTGCCTTTTTTCTAATAGCAGAATTCTCTGAAGATTCATCCCGGTTGTTGTGTGTCTCGATAGTTGGTTCATTTTTATTGCTGAAGAGTGTCACATGGAATGGATGGACCACAGTTCAACTATTCACATATATATATTTTTTAAGATGTTGGGGGTAGGAGTTTATTAATTTATTTATTTATTTTTGCTGTGTTGGGTCTTCGTTTCTGTGAGAGGGCTTTCTCTAGTTGCGGCAAGCGGGGGCCACTCTTCATCGCGGTGTGCGGGCCTCTCACTATCGCGGCCTCTTTTGTTGCGGGGCACAGGCTCCAGACGCGCAGGCTCAGCAGTTGTGGCTCACGGGCCTAGTTGCTCCGTGGAACATGGGATCCTCCGAGACCAGGGCTCGAACCCGTGTCCCCTGCATTAGCAGGCAGACTCTCAACCACTGCACCACCAGGGAAGCCCAACTATTCACATGTTGAAGGACATGTAGGATGTTTCCAGTTTGGGATTATTACAGAGGTGCTATGAACATTAGTGTACATGTCTTTGTGTAAACATAAGCTTTTATTTCTCAAGGATAAATGGAGGACAATTATTGGGTCGTGTGGTAATTACATGTTTCGTTTTTAAAGAAACTAAACTTTAAAGAAACTAAATTACTAAGCCATTTTCCAGAGTGGCTGTACCATTTTACATTCCCGCCAGCATTGTATGTACATTGTATGTACCACCCAATGGTGGTGTCATTATTTTCGTTTTAGCCATTCTGATAGGTGTGTTGTGATATTTCCATGTGTTTTGCATTTCCTTAATGGCTAATAATGTTGACCATCTTCTCATATGCTTATCTGCCATCTGTACACCCTTTGCAGTGAAATGTCTCTTTTTGTCTTTTGCCAATTTTTTAGTTGGATTGTATGCTTTTTTTTTTTTTTTTTTTTTGTGGTACGCGGGCCTCTCACTGTTGTGGCCTCTCCCGCTGCGGAGCACAGGCTCCGGACGCGCAGGCTCAAGAGCCATGGCTCACGGGCCCAGCCGCTCCTCGGCATGTGGGATCTTCCTGGACCGGGGCACGAACCCGTGTCCCCTGCATCGGCGGGCGGACTCTCAACCACTGCGCCACCAGGGAAGCCCCTGTATGCTTTTTTAAATGTTGAATTCTGAGAGTTCTTTATATATTCTAGACGCTAGTTCTTTTCCAGATATATGATTTGGAAGTATTTTCTCCTGATCTATAGCTTGCTTGTCTTTTCCTTCTCTTCACAGGGTCTTTCACAGAGTAAAAGTTTTCAATTGTGACCAAATCCAATATTTCAATTTTCCCTTTTATGGATCTCAGTTTTTGGTGTTAAGTCTATGAATTTTCTTTTATTGCCTAGCCCTAGACTCTGAAGGTGTTTTTTCCCCATGTTTTCTTCTAAAAGTTTTATAGTTTTATATTTTACCATTCATTTGTGATCCATTTTGAGTTAATTTCTTTATAAGGATGACACTTAGGTCAAGGGTTTTTGGTATTTGTTTGTTTGTTTCTTATTTGTGTGTGTGTGTGTGTTTTGTTTGTTTTTGTTTTTGTTTTTGCAGTACGCGGGCCTCTCACTGTTGTGGCCTCTCCCGTTGCGGTGCACAGGCTCCGGACGCGCAGGCTCAGCGGCCATGGCTCACGGGCGCAGCCGCTCCGCGGCATGTGGGATCTTCCTGGACCGGGGCACAAACCCGTGTCCCCTGCATCGGCAGGCGGACTCTCAACCACTGCGCCACCAGGGAAGCCTGTGTGTGTGTTTTAACTTGTGGATGTCCAATTGCTCCAGCACAATTTGCTGAAAAGGCTATTTTCCCCCCATTGAATTGCTTTCACTCCTTTGTCAAAAATCAGTTTGGCACATTTGTGTGGGTCTGTTACTGAGTTCTGTCTTCTGTTCCATTGATCTATGTATCTATTCCTTTGCCAACACAAAGTAGTTTTGATTACTGTAGCTATACCATGAATTGTGAAGCCAGATGGACTAATTCCTCTCTTTTATTCTTCTTTTTAAAAATTGTTGGGACTTCCCTGGTGGCGCAGTGGTTAAGAATCTGCCTGCCAATGCAGGGGACATGGGTTCTAGCCCTGGTCCAGGAAGATCCCACATGCCACGGAGCAACTAAGCCCGTGCGCCACAACTACTACTGAGCCCGCGTGCCACAACTACTGAAGTCTGCATGCCTAGAGCCTGCGCTCCGCAATGAGAAGCCACTGCAATGAGAAGCCCACACACTGCAATGAAGAGTAGCCCCCGCTTGCCACAACTAGAGAAAGCCCATGCGCAGCAACGAAAACCCAACACAGCCATAAATAAATAATTTTTTTAAAAGTTTAAAAAATTGTTTTAGCTATTGTAGTTCTTTTGCTTTTACATATAAATTCAGAATAACCTTGTTTATGTCTATGAAAAAACTCTTGCCTGGATTTTGATAGGAATTTCATTAAATCTCTATATCAATTTGGGGAGAAGACATCTTTATTTTATTGAGTCTTATAATACATTAATGTGGTGTGTCTCTCCATTTATTTAGAGCTTTAATTTCTTTCATGAGCTTTTTGTAGTTTGTAACATGCAAGTTCTATACATATGTTATTAGATTTACACCTGTATTGGCTTGCTAATAGGGTAACTGAGTGGCTTAAACAAACAGCAACAAAATATTTCTCACAGCTCTGGAGGCTAGAAATCTGAAATCAAGATGTTGGCTGGAAAAAAAAAAAAAGATGTTGGCTGGAATATAAAAAATAAAACAAACTAGTGAATATAGCGAAAAAGAAACAGACTCACAGATTACCAGTGGTTACCAGTGGGGAGAGAAAATAGGGAAGGAATTAAGGGGTACAAATTATTATGTATAAAATAAATGAGCTACAAGGATATATTGTACAACACAGGGAATATAGCCAATATTTTATAATAACTATAAATGGAGTATAATCTTTTAAAATTGTGAATTACTATGTTGTACACCTGTAACTTATATAATATTGTACATCAACTATACCTCAATTTTTAAAAATTAAAATAAATAAATAAACCAAACCAAATAACCAATAACTGAAACAAACCAAAGCAAAAAGATATTGGTAGAGTTGTTCCCTTCTGAGGGCTGTGAGAGAAGGATCTGTCCCAGGACTCTCTCCTCTCTATCTCTGTGTCCAAATTTCCCCCCTTTTATAAGGACACTAGTCATATTGGATTAGGGCCCACTCTAATAACCTCATTTTAAGTTGATTACCTCTGTAAAGACCCATCTCCAAATAAGGTCACATTCTGAGGGACTTGGGGTTAGGACTCCAACATATCTTTTTTAAGGGGACACAATTCAACCCATAACATCACCTCTCTCCTAAGTGAGATTCTGGGTTGACAGTTCTTTATCTTCATTCTTTCCTTCTTGACTCCATGGCTTCTGTTGAGAAATCCACTTTTATTCCAGTTGTTTTCACCATATAGGTTAGGTGTCATTTCTCTATAGCTGCTTTAAAGATATTTTCTTTGGTTTTGGTTTTCAGAAATTTGACTGTGATGTGTTTTGGAATGGACTTCTTCAGGTTTATCCTGTTTGGGATTTGTTCGGCTTATTGAATCTAGGTTTATATATTTTGCCAAATTTGGGAAGTTTTCAGGAGTTATTCTTTAAGTGCTTTTTCAGCCCTGCCCTCCTTCTCCTTTCCTTCCAGGAATCTGATGACACAAATGTTACATCTTTTATTGTAGTCCCACAGATTCCTGAAGCTCTGTTTATTTGTTTTTCCAGTCTATTTTCTCTCTGTTGTTCAGATTGAATAATTTCTATTGTTCTATCTTTAAGTCCACTGATTCTTTCCTCAGTGTTCTCCATTCTGCTCTTGAGCCCACCTGTAGCATTTTAAACTTTCATGTATTGCATTTTTCAGTTCTAAAATTTCCATTTGATTCTTCTTTATATCTTCTGTTTCTTTGCTGAGTCTTTTCATTTCTTTATTGAAACTTTCTACATTTGCATTTGTTTCGAGTGTATTCATAATTGCTCATTGTCACTTTTTTATGATAGCTGCTTTAAAATCTTTCCCAGATCAAGACTATTTATCAAGTAATTCTAATACTTTTGTCATCTCAGTGTTGACATCTATTCATTGTCTTTTTTTCACTCAATTTGAAATCTTCCTGGTTCTTCGTATGATGAATGATTTTCTATTGAAAACTAGACGTTTTTGACATTGTGTTTCGAGACTCTGGATCTTATTTAAACTTTCAGTTTTCACTGTCTGTCTATGACTCTGCTCAGGAAAGGAAGCAAGGGATGCTGCCTCGTTTATGCCAGGTGGGGATAGAAGTCTAAATTCCCCACTCAATTGCCACTGACACCCATAAGAGAGGGCTCCTCTTTACTGCTGGCAGGGGTGGGAGCTCTGGGTCCCCACTAAGCCTCTACTGATACCCCTCTAGCTGGGAGAAGTAGGAACGCCTTATTACTGCTCACTGTGTGACCTCTATTGGCACCACCAGAGGGAAATAGCCTCATGACTGCTAGGCAGTACTGAAAGTTCTGACCCTCCAGTAGGCCTCCTTTGACATCGCTCCAGCAAGGAGAGGGAGGGATCTTTCATTATTGCCAGGAGAAGGTGAAAGTCCAGGTTCCCCACATAGTCCTACTTGATACTGCCTTACTGTCTGGCAGAGATGAAAGTCCCAACCCCCTACTTGGTCTTCTCTGACAGCATCTGCTGGGGCTTTGGGATGCCTCATTACACCCTTGCCTGGGTGGAAGTCTAGGCTCCCCCACTGACCATTGCTGGCACGGATGTCGGTGAGGCCACAGTTCTCGCAGAGGTGTTTGGCTGGAGTAGAGCGGTTATTGTCTAAGAGTTTTCTATCATTGCTAGGCTGTCCCTTTCCTGGTCCTTTGCCTAGAGTAAGCAGACTTTTGTCAGAGGCTTTTTCATCTGACCCTGGGGGCATTTCTGAGTTGCTGGCTATTTTAGCTCTGAGTTGGGATAAGACGCAAGCAAGCAAACAAACAAAAACACCAGAGAACTCACCATCTTATTATTCCTTGGGTCCCAAGGCCCCTAGCTGATCTGCCTTCTTCTCTCCAGCTTTCAGAGTCTTCTTATGTTTGTTTTAGGTACAGTGTCCAAGGTGTGTAATTGTTCACAGTGAGAGGAGTAAGGAAACACATGTCTGCTCCCTTTTCCCAGAAACAGAAGTCCTTGGAGACATTATTTTAAGATAAATGTCTTTCAGTGAAAAAGTAAAATGGAGATGTTGGTGGGGCTAGGATGTAGGGCAAAGAAAAGGTGATCCCCCAAAGGGTACAGACAACCAGCTATACTTTGAGTCTACTGAAAGGAATCAGGACAAGTTCACGAAGATGTAGCCCACCTAAAGGCACCTGTGGCCACTTCGAATCTGAGAGGCACAAAGAATCTGGTGACTGGTGTAGTTCTTTAACATGATATATTTCATTTATGAGAGTTACCCTCCTCTTTCACAGTTTTTTAAATATCTTTCTCCCACTGGACAGAAAGCACCATTGTACTAGGTACAATGCCTAGTGCGTTAACCACTGTAGCTGAGCTATTATAGGTTCTCCCTCTGTTTATCTGTCTGTGTTGAATTGAAATTAAATTGAAGAGTTTATAATCTTGTAATACATGCTTTAAAAAATACTTAAGATACCATTCTTTAATAATTATCGTTCACATAAGGATTCTTAACCTTTCTACATTTTCTCTTCGGTCTCAAAGGGAAAATCCTCAACTCTTATCTCACTTACTTTAGGCTTGTACACAACTGTCTTCAGCTTGCTCAGAACTCAAATCTCTTTTTAAAATTTTATTTATTTATTTTTGAAGTATAATTGATGTACAATATTATATAAGTTACAGGTGTACAATATAGTAATTCACAATTTTAAAGGTTATACTCCATTTATATCTATTATAAAATATTGGCTATATTCCCCATGTTGTACAATATATCCTTGTAGCTTATTTTATATCTAATAGTTTGTACCTCTTACTCTCCTACCCCTATATTGCCCCTCCCCTCTTCCCTCTCCCCACTGGTAACTACTAGTTTGTTCTCTGTATCTATGAATCTGCTTCTTTTTTGTTATATCACTAGTTTGTTGTATTTTTTAGATTTCAGATATAAGTGATATCATACAGTATTTGTCTTTCTCTGTCAGACTTATTTCACTTAGCATAATACACTCCAAGTCTATCCATGAGCATGTTGGGAAAAAGGAACCTTTGTACACTGTTGGTGGGAATGTACATCGGTGCAGCCACTGTGAAAAACAGTATGGAGGCTTCTCAAAAAACTAAAAATAGAACTACCATGGGACCCAGCAATTCCACTCCTGGTTATAT
The DNA here is from genome assembly GCF_039906515.1 of Pseudorca crassidens. NCBI lineage: Eukaryota > Metazoa > Chordata > Mammalia > Artiodactyla > Delphinidae > Pseudorca > Pseudorca crassidens. The sequence continues at coordinate 15,266,978 of NC_090316.1, forward strand.
ATCCAAAAATAATAATAATAATAAAAAGACTAATTCGAAAAGATACTTGCACCCCAGTGTTCATAGCAGCATTATTTACAATTGCCAAGATATGAAAGCAACCCAAGTGTCCATCAACAGAAGAATGGATAAAGAAGATGTGATGTGTACAGCTATCTATCTATCTATCTATCTGTCTATCTATCTATCTAGTGAAATACTACTTAGCCATAGAAAAGAATGAAATTTTGCCATTTGTAGAGCTCAAAACTCTTAACTTCCTTCATAGCTCTGGACTACCTTCACCAACTTGAGTTCGTTTTAGTTCTATAGCCTAAGCAATCACTGGACTCTGTATTGGAGGGAGACCTGCAGCCCCACTCCAGTCTTTTCCTCCTACTTTTGTGGATCTTCTAAGTATATGGCCAAAGGAGACAGTATATGGCTGTAGATTTGAGGTTTCATGCTAATATTTATTTCTCTGGATATTTCCCATTTAGAAAGATAACAGATGTTTGCCCACTTAAAGAGTGAATAGTTTCCCTCTAACAAGGTGTCTTCAGCTGTCATCGGCCCATGGAAGCCTATATGTGATAATATTCTCCTATCATTTTTAGTTGTCTCTGGTTTCTGCAAATTTCATGATGGTTTACTGGTAGACAATCTTCTTCTTCCAGTTAGATTCCTATCTTATATCAGAACCTAGTTTTTAAAATAACATTTAAGCTGTGTGCGTTACTTACCTTGACTCTTAGCTTGCCAGCTAAGGCTGCCACAAATCAGGGCATGCCTCATTTTTCATTGGCTGATTTAGAAGGGCAGCCCAGATGGCATCAAAATGTGTTGTAAGCCTGAGAAATCCTGATAGCTAATAAAGTATCACGTTAAACGTTGGTTTCATTTTAGGGAAATTCAATATACTGAAACTCTAACTCATCGGAAAGATGTTTTTAAAGAGTGACTGTTCATTAAGACTTTGGGCTGGGATTGTTGACTATTCTAATCCATCACACTGATTTCCATCATACCTTCCTCTTCTTGCACTATTTCTGTCCAAACTGTAGCACAGCACCAGGCATTTATGAATAGCTGGTAGATGTAAAGTCAACAAATAAATGGAATGAACATATGAATGAACAAGTAACGGACTAACTGAACGAATGAATGCATAAGTGAAGTAATGTCCAAATGAGCGAATCATACACTATATGCATCTGTCTGTTGTAGCTTCCAGTTTCTATGTTTAAGGACGAATCATTTCAGGCCCACAGGATGCTTGTTAGATTACACTAGATGAAATTATTAAATAAGCTATTGCTAAATTGGTCATCTGTTCCTTGCTGGGCACTGTGCACAGTATTTTTACAATTGGCTTCTTTACGAACCCTTCACTGAGAATTTCCTCTAAAGAATAGGTCTATATCCTGAATAAAAAATAACAACAAGACAACAATATGTTCTAGATAGTCTATTTCCAGGTCATATTTTATACATGACATATTCTAGGTGAGGCAGAGCCTGGTACATGCCAGGCCTGTTACCAGGCACAGGACATGGAGTGATGAACAAGATACACAATGGCTCTGCCCTCATGGAACTTATATTCTAGGGAGGGAGACAAACCAGATAGTAAATAGTAGTCAGTTGTGATGAATGCTAGGAAAGAACCAAGCAGGGTGCTGGGATCCAGAATAACAGGGGACCTCCTTTAGACTGAGTGGTCTCTGAGGAGGAGACATTTAAGCCAAAAGTCTCCATTTTCAAGTGGGTCACAGGGGCCATCATATCTGACTTTCCAAATTTCCACCTCATCGGCACTTGTTAGACTTCACATTACGTATCTTCTTCTCAGGATGGTCCCACAGGACACCAGTCAACACTCTGCAGAGGGTGTTGACTTTCCAAAATATGTGTGCTCTTCTTTATTGTATTTTCTGCCCTTTTCTGCGCTTCCCTGGAGGGATAATTCTGCTTCTCATTAATGGAAAGCTTCATTTGAAATCTTGGTAGTTGTTGAGTAACTGCCACCTCTTGATATCTTGTGTAAGATGTTAATTATAAGTTTGTCTGGGGACAACTTTTCCGTATAGTAAATACAAAGAAAAACACAAAGACTGTAGGCCATGTCCACTGAATGCAGCAATTTATTTATTCATAATGTGAGTAGCAGGGCCAGTCAGAGGAACTGAGGTAGTGGGCCCAAGAAGTATTCGGCCCCCCTCTGAAAATGTGTTATTTCTTCCCTTTCCTAGATTTTGCCTTTGCCATGAGATTGAATGAACTGAATGTCTGGGCTCAGAAAGTTGCTTGAACTCTCTCTGCCCATTTCATATGCATTAACAAAAAGAGATAACTGATATTAAAAGTGGAGGTGGGTAGCATAGGTGCAAAGCTAATGTAGAATTTTTCTGGTTAGATGAAATTTTTAAAACAAATTGCAATCTGTAAGTATCATAAAATTGTCTTTTTCCTGACTATCTAGCTGATGGACATAAATGTACACACATATACAGATATTTATGCAAATAACCATGAACATATATGTTCGTATGCATACAGACCCATTTGTGTAACATAGATGCTTGCCCTTGGGGCTAACAGCCAAAAACTATTCATTCTTTCCATGGGAAAAACAACTTTAAAGCTCATTAATTATGCCTAAAATTTACATTTTTATTTTTATTCCAAGCTTTGATTGCAGTCTATTAATAAATGAAAATGTGCTTGCATTTTTAAGTACTTCTGTATTTCACAAGCTTTGTTTCCAAAGAGGGCAAAGCTCAGTCAACACTTTAATTTACTAAGGGAACAATCAAGGGAAAAGTCTTTATCAAATAAAGAAATTGTCTTTGAAGAAGTAATTGGAGTTGAATAAATGTACTTAATGCCTGCTGAGGCCTTTTTCTCTTTTTCTTTCTAATTGAATTTATATTTTTATCAAACTAAAATAGAGTTTTAAAAAAATCAAAAAAACACTACAAAGCTTATAAAGCAAAAAGCAGTACCTTACCCCAATACTCCGCACTCCCAAATCATTTAATGTCTTAATTTTTTTTGAATTTATATCTGTATTTTTCAGGAATATACTTACAGTGTTTAAATTTTTTTTCAATTTTATGAATTATCTATTGAATTCAAAATAAACACAGATTTACTTCTTCCTTTACAATTTTTACACCTTTTATCGCTTATTCCTGGCTTATTCCATTGGTTAGGACTTCCTGTGTGATGTTGAAGGGACTTTGCCTTGTTCTTGATCTTAGGGGTAAAATTACGTTAATGCCTTCATTACGAAGTATGATGTTAATTGTAGGGTTTTGTAGATTCCCTTTGTCAAGTTGAGGAATTTCCCCTCTAGTCTCAGTTTGCTGAATTGTGTTTGTTTGCTTGTTTTAATCAATGGGTATTGAATTTTATCAATTTTTTTCTGTATCTCTTGAGAAGATCATATGACTTTTCTATTTTGTTTTGCTGATATGGTGAATTACAATAGTTAATTTTAAAATGTTAAGGTAACCATTGGACCATGATGTATGATTCTTTGTAAATGTTCTGGATTTGAGCTGTTAATATTCTGAAAGAATTTTTGTGTCTATGTTTACGCAATATCAGTTTTTAGTTTTCTTTTCATGTAATATCTTTATCAGGTTTTGGTATTAGGATTCTGCTGGCCTCATAAAGTATGTTGGGGAATATTCCTGTCTTCTCTAATTTCTGAAAAATTTATGTAAGGTTGCTACTAGTTTTTTTTTAATGTTTGATAGAATTCAATTTGAGGCCAGAGGTTTTCTGTAAGGAGGTATTTTATTATTAATCCAGTTTCTTTAATAGGTATAGGATTGTCTATAGTTTTTATTTCTTCTAGTGTCTCTTTTGGCACGCTGTGGTTTTAAAGAAAGTTTTAATTTTCATCTAATTACTAAAATTATTGGTATAAAATTATTCCACATATCCTCTTATTAGCCTTTAATATCTCTAAGAACTGTAGTGATTCTTCTTTTTCATTCCTGATATTGGTTAATTTCCACCATTTACTTCGTTGAATTTTCTCTATTTTCTATCTCATTGATTTCTGCTTATTGTTTCCCCTCCTTACTTTGGACTTAATTTGTTCATCTTATTCTAGTTGCTTATTGTGGGAACTCAGACACTGAGTTTACATTTTTATAATATAAGCATCAAAAGCTACAAATTTTCTTTTAAACACTGCTTTAGATGTTGTTTCTATTATATTACAAAGTACTTTCCAATTTTCTTTTTAATTCTATCTTTGAACCACAGGGTATTCAGAAGTGTGTTATTTTGTTTTCAAGTAATTATGGATTTTTCCAGGCATTTTAAATTATTGATTTCTAATTGAATTCCATTGTGGTTAGAAAGCATATCGTCTGATTTGAATCTTTACACCTACTGAAATTTGTAAGGGTTCCATGTGTATTTGAAGATCACGTATATTCTACCGTTGGGTGGGGTGTTTTGTAAATGGCAGTTAGGTCAGGTTGGTTGATATGATTGTTCATGTCTTCTCAGTCCTTAACTAATTTTCTGTGTACTTGCTCTATCACTTTTTGAAAGATGAGGGTTGAAATCTCTGACTAAGGTTATAGATTTGTCTGTTCCTCCTTGTAGTTATATCAGTTTTTGCTTCAAGTGTACTGAAGCTCTGTTATTAAGCACATAAACATTTAGGAATGATAAATTCACCCCTTAATCATTATAAAATGTACTTCTGTATCCCTGGGTGGCAGTTCTTTGCTCTGAAAGCTATTTCATGTGATATTTATATAACCACTCCAGCTTTCTTTTGATTAGTTAGCATGGTATCTTTACCTTTAGCCTATATGAGTATATTTTAAATGGGTTTCCCATTCCCCATCCCCACACTTCAGCAGCTGCTGCCTGGCACTGGGTGAAGACTTGCATCCCTCAGAGGCCCTATCTTTCTGTGCTCCTGCCGTGCCTTCAACCGGGATCTTCTGAATTCCAATCTATAATGGCAGCTCACTCATGACCATTAATTGTCAGCAGTTTAGCTGGCTTTTTCCTCCTCCTGTTTCTGGTGGGTTACCTCTTCTGATGCTCTATCAGGAATGAAAGCGGGCATAAATCTCTTCACTGCTGCAAAGGGCTTTATTTCCTTCTGGATTTTAGTTCATTCAGGTTTCCTTGTACTCTCAGCTCGATAATGTGTTCAAAAGAACTATGATTTTGTAGCTTATCCAACTTGTTTCATTGTCAGGTTGACGCAGTGGTCTCTTATAGCTGTCTACATCCTAACCAGAAGTCAAAACTTGAATTTTTATTATGGAAGGAGGAAACCCAGTTCTCTTATTTCCCACTGCCCCTGGAATCCTCACAGCTCTTAACATATATACCTCCTATCTTTCCTACATAGGTCTGTCAAAATTTTTTGGTTGAATCAATATTTTTTCTCACATCATTTTAACTGTGTAACTGTTGTTTGTTACTGAACCACAATTCCTTCCTTTTAATGGACTTAATGATTTCTCCAGGACTTAATGATTAGCGATGAGAATACAGGAAGTTCAGTAAATGAAAAACAAGAGTTCAGATTCTCATAGGGTCTTATAAACTCTACCAAAATTGCAAAAATTTGCTAAATCTTATTATTCTCTACATGCTCAAACACATCAAGAATCCTATTGATTCCATTTTCTCCTGGAGCCTTTCCTCTTGGGGCCCTCTGTTCTGTTCTGTTCTGTTCTAGAACAGTTGTGCCATGCCCAGTGCACAGCTGACAACCTGGGATTCTAGTTCACCTCCTCCCACGAGAGGAAAAGATTGTTGCCCCAATTCTTTGTCTTATTTTTTCTTGGTTTATTCTCTTGTTTGGTGCAGGACAGACACAGTAGCTGCCTGACCAACAGAGCATGAGAGGTAAAAAAAATTTAAGTCTTCATGTACTTGAAAATATTGTTGGTTGGTAGCTTGGCTGACTACAGAACTCTATCAATAATTTAGAAATCATTATCCCTCTGAATTTTGAAGAAATTTCTCCTTTGCTTTCTAGCATTGCTAGAAATATTGCTGTGGAAAAGCCCCGTCCACAGCTTTTTCCTCTTTTGAAGCTTTTAAAGGATCCTCTCTATCTCTAAATGTCTGAAGTCTCATGATGAAAAGCCTTGATGAACCTTCTTCATGGACAGTATTAATCTGGAAACCCATCTACTTCAGTCCTGGATTTTTTCCTTTATTCTTTTTTTCATACTTTCCTCTTTTAATTTTTTTCTATTTTACCTCCTCTAACACTTGCTATTTGGTTATTGGAGCAGGTTTTCTCTTTTTGATTCCCTTCTTGATCCTTCTGATCTACCTCAGATAAATGAATGAAGGTCAATTACAATAAAGGAATGAAGGTCTATCATTCATTTATTGTAATTTACCACATGCTACGTCCCAGACACTTTGCTAAGCACTTCAGCTATAAAGACAGTAAGACGCAAGTACTGTCCTCAGATCCTGACATAGAGGAATTCATAATCCAGTGCGGGGTACAGGCATATAAATAAGTAAACTGGATACAACATGCCACGTGCAATGATGAAAGGGGTGTGGAGCAGTTTCCTGGAGGAACTGACATCTGAACTGAGTGATAAAGAATGAATAGGAATGAGTTGAGCAGAGATGGGTGGAGCCAGGTTCAGCAGGAGCAAAGAAAAGGCACAGAGTAAGGAAAACCATGGTGTATATGCTGGACTCTTCAAGCAATTAGTGTTTCTGGAAAGTAGGGCAGAAAGCTGGAAGGGGTGGATGGTGGTGGTATCTGCCCTTTTAAGCAATATGAATTTTATCTTAAAAATACTGGGTAGTTTGGGAAAATGGGATTAATTACTTCCCTTTTAGGGCTCTCTTCTACCAAAAATATATATTTCTACAATGACATTATAGCATTCTCTGTAACAGCAAGCGATTGAGAACAACCTACTTATTGGTTAGAAATAGTTAACTAAACCTTAGACCATTCAGACTATTAAATATCAGGCAGTCGTTAAAAGAACAAAGTATCTTCATAAGGAATGAAATGGAAAGACCTCCAAGATATATTGTTAAATTAAAAAAAAATAAGATGAAAGAACAACATGCATGGTTTGATTCATTTGTGTAAGAAAACAACAACAGCACAGGATTCTTTCTCTCCATTTTGCTTATCTCAGTTCTGTTGTCAACAAGTCCATGCGCACAATGCACAGTGAGGCAAAACAAACTGAAACGCTGGAGTTTGGAGCAGAGAAAGGTGTGTTGCAGGACTAAGCAAGGAGAATGAGTGGCTCGTGCTCAAAAGCCCAAAACTCCCCGATGGTTTTCAGGGAGAAGTATTTATCGTAAAGTTGGAGGTGAGAGCTGCAGGGTGTGTGACTTTCTTCTGATTGGTTGATGGTGAGGTAACAGAGTGGTGTTCCAGGAATCTCAACCATCAGCCTTCTGGTTTCAGCCAGTCCCGGGTCTCAGCTTGTAGTTACCATCTTCCACCTGGGTGGGGCCGTAGTTCCTGCAGAAGAACTCAAAGATATTGTTATGTGTATCCCTTGTGGAGGAACCAGGACCTTGCCCCATCACTGCACTATTGTTTCTTGACTGTTCCTCCTTTGTTTCTGCATTCCCTCCCTTCCCTAATTAGCAACTGTTTGAATCTGCTAATTTGGAACTCAGGGAAGGTCAGGGAGGCTAGATGAAGCTTATTTCCTACAAACAAGAAATGGGGGACACAGAAAGGCTTTTGTGCCCAGGAGCCCCACAGGGCCCTGCTCCGTTTCAGTAGCAGACATGGGAGAAGGGGGGAGTCTGAGAAATACTCAGGAGGTAAAATTGATAGGTCAAGATGGTTGATGTAGACAGGAGGTAAAAGAGATGAAAATCAAGGATGACACCAAGGTGACACCAAGGTTCTGGCTGAGATAACTGTATAATGAAGTACAGAAAATAAAAGAACAGGTTCGTGGAGAAGGTTTAATTTTTTTGGACACGTTGAGGCTGAGCTGTCTGAGACACCTGGGCAGAATTGCGTGCCCCTGATGGCAATTTTGGGGAGAAGTCTGGCTTGGAGAGCTGGAGTAGAGAGTAATGGACATGTAGTGGTACCTGGAATTCAGAACATGTTCATGTACCAAAACAGAATATACATGACTCCCAGAAACCCTCAGATAAGTGGCTGCCAGTGAGGGGAAATTAGAATCGACGACGCCACCTTCTTCTTTTTCTCCTCCCCCTTCCTCCCCTTCTTCTTCTGTTACTGAGTCCGGGCTCATACTGCTCACTGCACGACAGGCCAATAAGAGACAAGTTGTGGGGACAAGGAATAGTGACTTTATTCAGAAAGCCAGCAGACCGAGAAGATGGTGGACTAGTGTCCCAAAGAACCATCTTACCTGAGTTAGAATTCAGGCTTCCTTTATACTAAAAGGGGAGGGGATGTAGTTGATTGTTACAAACTTCTTGGTGTCAGAATCCTTTGTTCTTGCAGCTGTCCACATAGGTCAGGTCCTGATGTTCCTGTAAATCTCCAACAAGACAAATGTTATCTGTGTTCTGCAACATTTTATCTCTATATGAATGGAAGAGTGTTATACCTTTAAAGGTCAGAGCCTTGAGAATGGGCTCTCCTGTATATTTCAGGCTATAGGTAACATTCTTAACTTGTAGCAAAAGCAATAGAATACAAAGGTTAAAGTAAAAGTAACAGATCCAATATGGAGTCAGATTTGTTCTTCCCTATTACACTTCCTCTTCTTTTTCACATATAAATAGACTAGAATATGATAGGGACAAACGCCCACTAGTCCTTCCCATTATAATTAGTAGCTGAAACTAATCAGCTCAGGACCATCCCAGGTCCTAGGGCTCTTTTGTGTGTAAGTAGCCCCAAGCTAGAACACGGTCACCAGGCAGCCAGCATTGGGCCTAGTGAGCAGACACACAGGTACTAGCCCAGGTTGTGTGGGTGGAGCCTAACCCAGTGAAGGCTGAGCCCTTGGGTTCCCCATTTCTCCAGGAAGGTAGGACATTGGGGACTGAAAGAGCACTTGCGTTTCCTAGAACCACCTCTGGTAAAAACTGTCTTAGGTCAGGTTTCCTGGAAACAGACTCTAAGACAGAGGTTTGTGTGCAGGAGTGTTCTTGAGTTATTATATAAATTTGTCGGTCTTTGTCCCAGGTTCCTGGCATAGAGCTTCAAAAACCCTTGTAATTTCCGGAGCCTTAGGAGTGTCTTTGTTATGCTAACGAGGTGACTCAGGATGGGCCCCTAGAGCTTCAGGGTGAGGACTGGTTACTAGAAAGACCAACCATGTGATTAGAGGGCTGGGGTTTTGAGCCCGCCAGACTTCCAGGAGGGGAGGGGGGCTGGAGAATGAGTTTAATCAATCTCACCTATATAAGGAAACTTCCTAAAAACTCTGGACCAAAGCTCAGTGGAGCTTCCTGATTGGTCATCGCACATCATAAATCAGACATCCAGGAGGGTGACGCACCCTCATCTCATGAGGAGAGGGCATAGAAACTCTGTGTTCCTTCCCAGACCTCACCCTATGCATCTCTTCATAAAAGATACACATAAGTGCCTTGATCCTGAACGGTATTTTGGGGTGGTAACCACAGCATTCAATATACCAGCTCAGTTATATGCAACTGTCTATGTACTGAACATTCATGCTTGGATTATTAAGCATCTACACTCTACATCTTTTCCCCATAGTCTGAAATAAAGTCAGCACCTTTCCTTGCTCTCTCTTTATCAAAGGATGCTGAGCCAGATTCTCCTCAGAAAGAATGTGAATGATTGCTGCAAGTTTTCTTACTTATAAGCCAGCCATAGTTGTGTTGATAAAAGAATGTGATTCTTCGTGTAGCCTTTGAAACTTAACTTTCCAATTAGCTGCGTATTACTGTAGTTCATTTGTTTTGACTGCTACATAATATCTGTTTGTCTGACTATATTACAGTTTATTCATCTGTTTCCCTATTGATGGCATTTGGGATTGTTTTCATGGTTTTGCTAAGTCACGGTGCTGTGTGCATTGTTTATACATGTCTCCTGTGCATGTGCAAGAATTTCTCAATATAAGCTGAGGATGCATTGCTGCATAATAAATAGATTAACTTAGACGATAATGCCAGTTTTCCAATTGACAGCCCCATCAGCAAAGTAAAAGAAAGCCTGTGGATTCACATCTCCTCTGACACTTGGTATTGTCCAACACTTTCTGATTTTTGACAATTGGATGGGTCACTGTGGTCCTGATTTTCATTTCCCTGATCTCTAATGGTGTTGAATATCTTCTCAGACATTTATTGGCCACATGGCTTTGGAAAAATGTCTATGTGTCTTGCCGAAATTTAATTCCTTCTTGCATCTTAAACCTTCCCATTAAGATCACTTTCTTTCATCCTGAAGTTCCTCCTTCAGTGTTTTCTTTAGAGAGGTACTGCTGGTGACAAACTCCTTCCACTTTGTTTCTGGAAATGTCTTTATCTTTGCCCTCATTCATGAAAGATAGTTTCATCTTGAATAGAATTCTAGATTGGCAGTTACTCTCTTTCAGCTCACTGAAGATATCACTCCACTGTTTACAGACTTCTATTCTTGCTGTTGAGAAGTTAGCTGTCAGTGTAATTGTTGCTCCTTCAAGAGCAATCGTGTTTTCCTCTGAGTGCTTTTTGTATGTAGATAGATAGATGGATAGAAATAGATGGATGATCTATCTCTAGCTATATATGTTTTGTATCATATAAGACAATATTAATGTAGGTATTGACAGACGCTTCATCTTGTAAACAGATGATGTAAACTAATGGTATTATTAAATATAGTACAGTACTGTAAGTGTGTTTTCTCTTATGATTTTCTTAACAACGTTTTCTTTTCTCTAGCTTACTTTATTGTAAGAATACAGTATATAATACATACAACATACAAAAGATGTGTTAATCGACTCTTTATGTCATCAGTAAGACTTCTGATCAACAGTAGGCTGTTAGTAGTTAATTTGGAGGGGAGTCAAATGTTATGAGTTGAGGGCTTCCCTGGTGGCTCAGTGGTTAAGAATACTCCTGCCAGTGCAGGGGACACGGGTTCGATCCCTGGTCCGGGAAGATCCCACATGCCACGGAGCAACTAAGCTGATGCGCCACAACTACTGAGCCTGCGCTCTAGAGCCCGTGAGCCACAGCTACTGAGCCTGTGCACCACAACTACTGAAGCACACGCGCCTAGAGCCCGTGCTCCACAACAAGAGAAGCCACCGCAGTGAGAAGCCTGCGCACCGCAACGAAGAGTAGCCCTGCTCACCATAACTAGAGAAAGCCCGCGTGCAGCAACGAAGACCCAACACAGCCAAAAAAAAAAAGTGACGAGTCGATTTTCAACTGTGCGGGGGCTTGGTGCCGATAACCCTCACATTGTTCAAGGGTCAACCATATATCATATACAAAGAGATTCATTTTAAGGAATTGGCTCCCCCAATTATGAAGACCAGCAAGTCAAAAATTTACACGGTGGGCAGACTGGCTGGAGACCCAGGAAGAGTCTATGCTGCAGTTCAAGTTGTCTGCGGCAGAATATTTTCTTACTTGGGGGCAGTCTGTCTTTTGTTCTCTCAGGTGTGCAAATGAGTGGATGAGGCCCACCCACATTATGGAGGGCAGTCTTCTGTACTCAGAGTCCACCAATTTAAATGTTAATCTCATCCAGAAATACTCTCACTGAAACATCCAGCATAGTGTTTGAGCAAATATCTGGGCAAAGTGGCTCAGCTAATTTGACATATAAAGTTAACCATCATAATAGTTGAAGAAAAGGGGGCTTGGAAGGGTTCAGTGATTTGCCCCCAGTTTCAACTCACACAGCCACGGTCAGGGAGGGGGAAATTTCCCCTTCTACCCCTCTTGAGTTCTTATGGCTGGACTAATAATAAAATTGACACAAGACAGGTTAACAGGAGAAAAAGAAACAAATTTTCATTCATGTGCATGGGAGTCTTATGGAAATGGGACCTAAGAAGCGGCCAAAGCAGGCAGCATTTATAATTTTTTTTTTTTTTTTTCGGTACGCGGGCCTCTTGGCCTCTCCCGCTGCGGAGCACAGGCTCCGGACGCGCAGGATCAGCGGCCATGGCTCACGGGCCCAGCCGCTCCGTGGCATGTGGGATCTTCCCGGACCGGGGCACGAACCCGTGTCCCCTGCATCGGCAGGCAGACTCTCAACCACTGCGCCACCAGGGAAGCCCCTTTTATACTTTTTAGACAAAGAAACAATAAATTTGTGAGGAATCAACAGGACAAAGAAACTCAGGTTTTGGGTGCTCAATTAGTGAAGAATCTAAACAGAGTTTGGGCTTGGGGTAGTAAATAAGTCATGAGGTTTGTTTATACAGGCTTCTTGGCCCAAATTCCCTATTTCTGGTGATAAGGGTGTCTTTCTACTTCCAAATTCAGGGAGTGCACGTTTCACATGAGATTTATTTCCTGCTTTCAGAGAGACAGAAAAGAGGGTCAGAGTATCCCTCCTACATTGGCCGTTTCTTAAATAATTTTAATTCAAAATAATCCATATGCCATGTGGCATATCTGGGGGCTGCCTGCCCTTGGACCCAACACCGTTATAGTACTATAGAAATTGTTCTCCAGTGAGGGGTAGATAAGAGACTTTTACCGAGAGGAGGGGAGTCCATGAGGGCAGGACCGTGAGCCTGCAGTCAGCAGGCGTGGGTTCCACTTCTCACTTTGCCACATACCAGCTGTGTGGCTGTAGGGAGGCCAGTTTACCCCTTAGCTTCCATTCTCTAATCTACCCTCTAAGTGTACTCATATCTGCCCTCTATAAAATTGTGGCGATTAAATGAGATGACGTTAAGCAGAGTACTCGCCACTTTTAACACACTCAGTCATTGCTAACCAGTATATAGTTTCTAAGATAAGACACCTTGCAAGCAATAAACACTGCAATTCACAATGCAATAGATATGTCATCTCTAAGAATCAGTCTTGAGAAAGATGTGCAAATGCTTGAAGAGTGTGTGAATCGGCCCCGAGGTGCTTGGCCACCATCTGCTTGTTTACATACATGGATTTTTTTTTTTTTAATTTCTTCAGAGCTGACTTTGCCTCTGTGTATCCACGTGTAAATTTGACATCACAACCTGCATGTCTCAGAGACATCTACCATCTACCACCTAATATGAGTTGTTGGTTTTCCCTGTGGGAATTGTACTCACAATATTCCCACAGCTGTCGCTCCTGCACAGCCTCCCCATCTCAGGAAATGGCACGCTGCCAGAGGCGCATCTGGGAGCCCAGAAGTCATTCTTGACTTTTCCTTTACCTGAAGCCCACATCTAGCCCGAAGCAGACTTTGTCGATTCTATCTCCAAAACACATCTCAAGTTCATCCATGTGTCTCTGTCTCGCCTGCCACCATCTTGACCCTGGCCATCCGTATTGCTTCCCTGGACAACTGGTACAGTGTGCACATGGTCTCCCAGCACCCAGTCGACTCTGCTGCCATCAAGAGGAGTCGTCTCAAATGTAAATTGAAACCTGACATTCACTAGCTTAAAATTCTTCCGTGGTTCCCCATTATCCTTAGAGTGGACCCCAAGGTCCGGCACGATTGGCCTCTGGTCTATAGATCCACGCGCGTCTTCCTCATGACAGCCCTTCCTCACTAAGCTCCAGGCATGCTGTTTTCTGTTTTCCTTTTCCTTCTTCAAACCTGCTAGGGCTTTCTTTCGACCTCAGGCCTTTGCACGTGCTGCTCCTGCTGCCTGGAACTTTCCCCTGCATCACGAGGCTGGCTCCTTCCAGCAACCTTGTTTCAGCTGAAATGTTACCTCCGAGATTCCGGGTCAGTCACCTCATCTAAAGTAACCCCTCCTCCAAGCCACCTCCCCAGCAGACAATCTCCCCTTCCTGGCTGCTTCCTGCACAACACTTATCACAACTGACAACCTTTTAAATCACTTGTCTATTTATTCCTATTTCGTCTGGTCTTTCTCACTAGAGTAACATTTGGTAAGAGTAAGGATCATTTCTGCCTTGTTCACCATTACATCTTAAGTGCCAAGCACGGGAGCTGGTGCTCAGTAAATACTGAATTAATGAAAAAATGAGGATCTTTTTAAAAAAAAAGTTAAGTTGTGCTCCTGAATCACAGGCTTAGAATCAATGCTTCTCTTAACTCCATGAGTTTCCATCATAGGCTTGTTTGATTTTATGAGTGGCTCGCCTCTCTTTCCTGGACGTGTGGGAGGGGGTAATTGACGTCTGTAGACGCGTTCCTAGTCATTCCTGTCCTTATTACAGTTTTCCTAACTCCCAACTCTTTTTTTTTTTTTTAACATCTTTATTGGGGTATAATTGCTTTACAATGGTGTGTTAGTTTCTGCTTTATAACAAAGTGAATCAGTTATACATATACATATGTTCCCATATCTCTTCCCTCTTGCGTCTCCCTCCCTCCCACCCTCCCTATCCCACCCCTCCAGGCTGTCACAAAGCACCAAGCCAATATCCCTGTGCCATGCGGCTGCTTCCCACTAGCTATCTACCTTACGTTTGTTAGTGTGTATATGTCCATGACTCTCTCTCGCCCTGTCACAGCTCACCCTTCCCCCTCCCCATAACCTCAAGTCCGTTCTCTAGGAGGTCTGCGTCTTTATTCCTGCCTTACCCCTAGGTTCTTCATGACATTTTTTTTTCTTAAATTCCGTATATATGTGTTAGCATACGGTATTTGTCTTTTTCTTTCTGACCAACTCTTTTTAAATACAAGTGGGCAGCTCACGCTCTAAAAGAATCTTCTATTGTGAATCTTTGTTTTTGGTAAATGGAATGACTTGTTGCCTAATTTCTTCTGGGCTAGCTTAGAGGCAGGTATACCTGAATTGCATACATTTGTATTAGAAAAACTTAGAAATTCCTTTGACTTTGTGCAGTGACTCGCAGCAGCCCTTAGCGGGCCGACTTGATGGCCTTGGGTGCTCTGTTTCTTCCTTGATCTGCAGGGCTCAGCCAGACTTTCTCATCCAGTTCCCAAGACACACGATTAGCCCAGCCCAAGAATGACATTAGGTTTCTCCCCCAGAGAGTCATTTCTCTGCTAACTGACATGCCACGAAAGGCAACGAGGCTTTGACACAAAGGAAAAATAAATATTCGTGACAATAGGAGAAGACTTTGTGATCACTTACAGTCAATCGTCACCTGACTCACTGCGGACTCTTTATGCAAATCCATTAACCCACCCCGTACCCCTGCACCCCCGCTAGCCCTCAGATGCCAGGCCCGTGCCACCTGCAGGCCGTCCCTTCCTAGCACCCCCGTTCCTCCGCCCTGCCAGTGCTCAACCTCACCCGCTCCCGCCACACCCTGGACTCTTCAGCTGACTTTCCCACCAGGTTTGATCGGGCACTTGGCTCCCCCGTCAGCACTTTGGACCTTGGCTTCCTCCGCAGCTCCTGACCTCTGTCATTCTATTTGCTGGCATCTCCCACGGACAGGGATAAGTAGTGCCCATCCCAGCTTGCCCCCCACCTCATACCACTCCTGCACACTCTGCTTGCTCAGCTGGGGCCCCTACTGGACAGGCTCCGCCCACTCTGCAGAGGCTGGGGAACTGGAGAAGACTTTATCAGAGCTGTTCTTAACGTGACGGAAGATATAAAAAGAACATGCTGTTTCTTAGTGCTTCAGAACTGCCCAGAGAAGAAAAGAAGGTAAACCTTAGTGTTGGGGAGCAAGATTTCTTACTTAACTGTAACTCTGCACGGCCCAGACCCATCAAATGTCCCCCAGCTGTTGCAGGCCCTTCCATCCCAGAAGGGGGAGGAGTTTCAATATCAACGCCACCAAGTGCCTGACGAGCAGCCAAACAGCATAACACCCCCTACGGCAGTTGGCCCTGTGGTTCAACAGGCATTTACTGAATACCAACAAGGTGCCAGGCCCTGTGCTGGTGACAACCACGTTAAAGACACAGTCTTTGCCCTCAAGGAGCTCATAGTCTGGTAAGGGACTCATATGACAAAGCAAACACATTATGACGAGACCAATTGTACAAAGAATTATTGGCACACAAAGGAAGGGGTCGTGCACTTTGCCTGGCGGTGTGGATCAGGGAAGGCTTCCCAGAGGAGGTGACATCTCAGCTGGCTCTTGAAACCCCAGAGTTTTTCAGAGAGAAGAAAACTGAGGGAATGGCATCACTGAGGCACGGAAGCAGGATGGTCCCAGTGAGTTCCTGGGAAGGTGAATTGTTCAGTGTTGTTCAGTCCATGAGGAAAGGAGAAGACAGAAGTAGAAGAAGCTGATGGACAGGCTACAGTCAGAATAAGAGATGTGTAAGGAGCTGGGACTTCATGTACGGGGAATAGGGAGGAGGGGACTTCAGGATTTTAAGCAGGACAGTGACGCAAGCAGGTCTGGGTTTTAGAAAATCCCCTCTGTCAGCAGCAGGGGAAGAGGTTAGGTGGCTGGGGGCAGGATGGGGCCGAGAAAGAGAAGCTGACATGGGGCAGGAAGAGCAGCTTGGAGGCTGCCGCCTTGGTTCTGCTGTGCAGTGGTGAGCGCCTAATGCAGGCGGTGATACTGAAAGTGATACAGCGGACGGAGCCCAGGAACAGCCTGCAAACAGAAATGGAAGCACGTGATGATGGCTTTACAGCGAACAAACAGCAGATGGGAAACAGAGAACGACGTCACCCCACCTGCCTTTTGTAAATTGCTTGTGTCTCTCAGGACATATTGATGCACGTCATTGTTTTGTTTTGGATTTTTTGGTTGTTGTTCGTTTGCTTTTTGAAACAATCTCAAAGTTACAGAAAAACTGCAAACACAGAAGAAAGAACTTCCCCCCTAAACCACTTGAATAAGTTGTCAACATGATGTTCCATCAGCCCTGAACTCTAGTGTTTTTCCTATAAACAGGATATTTTCCTCCAAAACCACAATATAACCAGCAAAATCAGGAAATTAACATTAGTGCGTTACCACTGTCTGACCTTCAGACCTCATTCAGGTTTTGCTAATTTTCGCATCATGTCATTTAGGGCAAAAAGGACACAGTCCAGGGTCACACATTGCATTTCATCATCATGTCTCGAGGTTCCTTCAGTCTGGAACAGTTCCTCAGGCTTTCCTTGTCTTTCACGACCTTGACACTTCGGAGATTTTCTATTAGTTATGTTGTAGAATGTCCTTGGGTGGGCTCTCACTGTTGGAGAAGGGAGTTAGTCCTTCACGGTGAGATTCAGGTCCTGCATCTTTGGCTGGGATATCCCAGAAGTGATGCTGCGGTCTTCTCATTGACTACTATTGGGTGGAGTCTCATGTCCAGTGCGGTGGTAGAGCTGAGGATCCCTCCTAGGCCCTTTGAGTCTAGTTCTCTGACCTCAACATCACATAGCCTATGTCCTGATGGTCTCCCAGAGACATGTAGGTATTCCAAGAAATAAAAATTATTACTCAGATTAAAAATGTGTCTGCAGGGGGCTTCCCTGGTGGCACAGTGGTTGAGGGTCCGCCTGCCGATGCAGGGGACACAGGTTCGTGCCCCGGTCCAGGAGGATCCCACGTGCCGCGGAGTGGCTGGGCCTGTGAGCCATGGCTGCTGGGCCTGCGCGTCTGGAGCCTGTGCTCCACAACGGGAGAGGCCACAACAGTGAGGAGCCCGTGTACCGCAAAAAAAATAAAAATAAAAAATAAAATAAAATAAAATGTGTCTGCAAGGAATGTAATTGTAATAATAAAAATGCGCTTTGGCTACTGATTCCCAGAAGATCCTGATGTCCCTGAGGGCTCCCTAAAAGAAATACATGGACTGCATACCCGTGGGCATCACCAGGGTGCAGGCATCCTCCCTCCAGCTCTTCCTTACTCCCTCCATCAAGGGTTCAGTCAGAGAGAAAAGAGGATGAGCCCTTTTGCTCTTCCAGCAGAGGATGCCTTTGCTTAAGATTTACCCTGGTAGGGGCCACCATTCAAGGCCTTTTCTGGAATGTCCTGGGTAATAGTTTGAGCTCTAAGAATCTAGAGGAGCATTACTCAAAGCATGGGGGTGGCAGCAACATCCCCGGGAGCTTGTTAGACATGCCAATTCTGGAGTCCCACCCAAACCACTTGAAGTAACGTTTTAGGGATGGAGCCCAGGCTTTCCAGGTGATTCATGTGCTCACCTGTTCTAGAGCTCTGGTCTGGGGCCTGAGATCCTACATTTCTACCGAGCTCCCAAGTGGTTCTGAGGCTCCTGCTCTTGAGGCCACAATCTGAGTGCCAAGCCTGGGACCTCTGCAATCAGAATCCGCATTTTAATCAGATCCAGCAAGGCTCAAATGCCCATTAAATCTGGAGAAGCACTGCCCAGAGCTCTCTCTTCTGAGCTGCATCCACAGCGTTTGAGGCAAGTCAGGGAACAAAATGTCTCTCTGAGTCACTTTGCTGCTGATTGCAGTGAAAATAAATAGGTACCTAAAGTAAATATCTTTACTAGGTTGATCAAGTATCATAAATTAATTGGGGATTAAAATTTTAAGAATTTCGTACCAAAGTGGGACCTTTGCACATGCTCTTCTCTCTCTGGAATGATTTCCCCCTCCCTTCTTTTCCTGGATAATCATAAAATCTTGGCTCAAAATGTCACTTTCTCAGGAAGGTATTCACTGACTGCTGACGGAGGCCAAGTCCCATGGGATGTGCTTCCTTAGCACCATGAGTCTTAATTTTACAGAAGCTCATGCCTGTCTCCTCTTTTGTAGGTGCGTGGGAGTAGGTACCATGTCTCATTTTGCTCACTTTGTTTTACCCCCTAGCACCATGCCTGGCCAACAGTAGACTCTCAATATATATCTGTTGAGTACAAGAGTATAGTAGGAGCCTCTAAGATAAGCCCTAACGATTCCCTCCTCCTGGCAGTCATGCTGGTGTGGAAATTCTCTCCTTTTGAATGTGGGCTGGATATTGTGACAGAGTAATGAGCTATCGTTTCAAGACTACAGTAGACCACGGCTTTGTTTTTCATGCTTTCTCTCTCTCTCTTGCCTGTCATTCTGAGGGATAACGAGTTATGAGCTGCCGCGTTATAAGATGCCCTGTAGAGAGGTCCACGTGGCAAGGAACTCACGTCTCTGGCCAATAGCCCATGAGGAACTGAGATCTACCAGCAATATGGGAGTGAGTGTAAAAGCAGATCCTCCCTCGGTTGAGTCCTCAGATGAGACCCCAGCCCTAGCCAACACCTTCACTGCAAACTTGGAGAGACCCTGAGCCAGAGGCGCCCAGCTAAAGTGGACCCAGATTCCTAACCTAGAAACTATGAGATAATAAATGTTTGTTGTTTGAAGGCATTATGTTTTGGGTAATTTGTTACACAGAAATAGACGACTAGTACAAAGTAAACTAATGAATATTACATTAGGTGTCAGACAGTTTGCATCTACTTGCTTTAGCCCTTCCCCTAAAGATAATAGGTTATCCCTAGTTTACAAGTGAAGATACAGCTGATCAGATGGACTGGTCACAGCTAGTAGTGGCACAGGCGGGATGTGAACTCATGTCTGTCTACCTGCAAAGCCGAGCTCTTTTCAACAAGCCATGCTGCCTCCACACTTAAGGCAGAGTTTTCATTTTACAGCGTCTTTACCAAGGCAGAAGAGGGGGAGGAAAACTTCCCCGTTCTTTACACTCATACGGTGTGAATCATGCTCAATTTTTCTATGTAGTATTAGTTCACCCTTTTTAATGAATCTTTCACAAAGACACTACAAATTGAATTTTGATTTTTTCCACCTCCCACCACCACCCACTGAGGATCCATTCTTCTGATTTCTCCAGCCTCATCCAGGGCTGGGCCGGAGTCATTTCTCAGACCCACCACCCATGACTCAGTACAGAGAATGTGGTCCTTTGGGGAGTGGTATGATAATTATGAGAATGGAAGGAGGGATGAGTCATGTACCACACACTTGATTTTATTGCTTTGTTTGATTAACTTTCTTTGATGACCAGCAGAGTCACAGGCCTGCAGAGTTGACGAGAGGAGAGAAATCATGAAAAAAAAGTATGACAGGACTCAAGTAAGAATCCCTTTGAAATTCCACAGTAGAAGTGATAACTACAGAGGATGAGGATTGCAAAATAAATTCTTGACCGTGTATCAATACACAGGGCAGAGGAGTCTTGTCAATCTCTTTGCCGACAGGCTTAGTAACAGAGGGGACCCCCCCCCCCAGGATTTGGGAGAAAGGGGAAATCTGCTGATCTGAAGCAGCTGCTACTGGTGTGACAATTATGTGACGTCTCATGTTAATCTTTAAAATTCATGCAAAAAGATGCCATTGTGTTACATCACAAATGCACATTTGTTCAATACAAAGAGATAATGTCTTCCCCAGATTTTCAAGTACAATTTATATTCAAAGAAATTCCCCATTCCCTTTGGCTTTATATACCTCCCCGCAACTCTCCCCCACACAGACACACACCCTGCAGGTACGTATAGGAGGAAGTAAGAATATGCATTTTCCATAGCTTAGGTTGCTTCAGGGAAGAATTACTTTGTCAATAAAAAACAGTCTTTCAGGGACCCCCTGAACAAAATTATAAACAACCTGTTAAATTACCTAAAACAGAAAATCAATTATCAAGCTTCTGACAAAATTCCAGAGTTATGAGGTAACAGGGGTTGTCCTAGAAGAGTTGTTTTTTTCTTTTTTTTCTCTCTAAGCTTGTCCTACTCCTGCAGATAGCTCTGCCATTTAATACCCTCTTGGCACTAGGTTTATTTTCCTCCCTTGATTGCCTCCGAATGCAGTGTAATCCTCTTTTCTGGTTACTGTCCCTTTTAGTACAGGTAAATCAACTGTATCTAGTTGTAGGACAGATGCCACATGAAAGAAGGTTACAGTTGCTTTATCTGAGGCTGTCACTCACCTCTGGGGTTGAGAGGCAGACATTTGTAAGAGTCCAAGGGCTCAGATACGTGAAGGAAACAGATGGGAAACAAATGAAGCATTGAAGGGTTGAAAAATTCCAGTTCTTTGATTTTGTCTTCCTGGGAGTGGACGGGACAGAGGAATATAGAGGAATAATAGGGTTATGGGTGGGGAAAGTTTGCAATTTTTCACATTCTTCTTTGGATATGGACTAAAAGGCATTCATCTTTTGTTTTGTACCCTGACCTTTTTCTAAGTCGCTGTAGGCTTTCAAATATAAAAGTGTAATCAGGGGCCTCTAATGGATAACTCTACAATTATACATCAATTCATTTGACAAATACATATTAATACCTGCTAAATTAGGCTTGAAAGGAACTTCATGCCAAAATAACGGAAAAAGATGACATTCCACTAGAGAAGGACTCTGTGCCTTTTTCCAGATCTAAATCCCCATAGTCAGCACGTCTGAGGGTTGGACTAGTTAAGCAAACTAACCTGCAGGATGAAATCAGAGGGGTGAACACACAATAAATAGGCAATCCTATGGGCAGTAGACAAGACCTCTGTGCAATACTTCACAAGGAAAAATTTAAACCCAACTCACTCATTTTTCCCTTTATTCACCAAGCATTTATTGAACACCTACTGTGTGCCAGGCACTTCCCCGGCACTAGGAACACAGAGATGAATAGGGTGCAGCCCCTGCCTTCTAGTTGCTCCCTGTCAGCTAAGGAGCAGGTGTGTGCTCTTGCTCCCTGCAGGGCTGGTGAAGAGATGTGTGAGGGAGCTAGAAGGCAACTCACCACCTTCCAGAATGCTCGGATTTCTGCTGAGGAGGAGTTCCACTCCATTCCTTTATCCCTTTTGAGCACAATGAAAATTCCAGGGAAGGCTGCCGTTGCACCTTTATTAAGGATTCAGGACTTCCCTGGTGGCGCAGTGGATAAGAATCCGCCTGCCAATGCAGGAGACGTGGGTTCGAGCCCTGGTCCAGGAAGATCCCACATGCCGCGGAGCAACTAAGCCTGTGAACCACAACTACTGAGGCCGCATGCCACAACTACTGAAGCCCGTGCACCTAGAGCCTGTACTCCACAACAAGAGAAGCCACCGTAATGAGAGGCCCACGCACTACAATGAAGAGTAGCCCCCGATCACTGTAACTAGAGAAAGCCCGCATGCAGCAACGAAGACCCAACACATCCAAAAATAAATAAATAAATAAATTTTAAAAATTAAAAAAAAAAAGGATTCACATGCCCCTAAACTACTATACCTCCCTTATGAAATAGAGCTTTCTTCCCCAAAGTTTGGCAAATCAAACCTGTTATTGGGGAAGTAAGTCTGAGACCAGAAGGCTTAAGAAATGCATCCATTTAGTGCCCCTGAACCTGCAAGCTCCGTCCAGAAAAACCTGGCACACGTGCTCCAAGATAAATATCTCTTGAGCAGTCGGCCAGGGTTTCAACATTTATTTAATAATCTTGCTATATTCATAACATGGTGAGGTAAACCTGTATCCCTGCACTTGGAAACTTTCAGTTGAGGTGGGGACATGAATAAATGTATTAAAATAGCAGTAAAAAAAAAAAAAGCATTTAAATGGTACAGCAGACATGGAGAAATGATGCATAAAAGGACAGAGGGGTCACGGGAAATGTAAACAGGTGGAAAGAGTTTATCAGGGAATATTTCTAAGAAGAGATGTGCTTAGAACTGGATTTTAAAAGACCACAGAGTGTGTGGAGGTAGGCTGGTGGCTGACCTCCTCTGAGGTTCCATTTCCTCATGCAGAGAATGGATGTAATGCGCATAGGTTGCAGGAGTTGCGGGAGGACGAAATTCGATAGAAATTTCCTGAGTCGGTGCCCGAGCATTTAGGAGGCACCAATGAATATCAGATGCCCTTTCCTGTTTTATTTTATGCCACTCACATTTGTTATTGTTTAATAATAGAAATGCTGATGGAAGTAAAGAAGAGTGCACTTCTCACATTTTCTGTCAGGAGCCTGAAGTACTTTTAACAACAGCAGAAAAATATAGTAAAAAATTAGAAATTTAAAGGAAAATGTACAAAAAGTAATCATAAATCTATGTTAATAGGCACATTATATAAAGATTTAATGTATAATAAAGTCATATATTTATACATACAATATACACCCATTATATGTACATATAATACGTATTCACATAACACATATTTATACACTATACAAATAAATATATATAAACACATTATATAAAGATTTAATTTTTGAGAGTTAACATAAAGGGGGCAGAGGTATAAAGGAATAGTGTTTTATTAGGATAGTCCTAGTCTGAGGGAAGCAATGGGTCTGTGGAGGTAATGTCACACAGCGGAATCTTGAATGAGTGATTTCCAGTCACACAGAAAGGTTATTTTAACCCCACGTTAAACACCCTTCAGTAGCTAGTTAGACCCACTTAGGCTGAAGTAGATTCTAGAAACGCAATGCTGCGTTCACCAGCCAGTCATTAGCCAGAGGCGTGGTGAGGACTGAGGTTTTTGTCATCCACGATATGAGAGCTGCTGTCCCCGCCGAGTACGGCTGTCATTGCTTTATGCAGTCACAGCCCTGCCAGAGACACAGCCTCATCCCAGAGCTGCTTTGCATCCTGGGCTGGAGACCTGGAATGGAGGAGGCCCTGCTTGGGGGCGTCTCCCAAGCAGTGTGTGCAGCCACAGTCTTGTCCCATCCAAAAGCACCGCCTTGATTATCAAGAAAGAATAGGGAGAGGAACCAAGATGGCGGAGTAGAAGGACGAGCTCTCACTCCCTCTTATGAGAACACCAGAATGACCACTAGCTGCTGGAAAATCATCGAGAGGAAGACACTGGAACTCACCAAAAAAGATACCCCATCCAAACACAAAGGAGAAGCCACAATAGATGGTAGGAGGAGCGCAATCACAGTAAAATCAAATCCCAGGGCTTTCCTGGTGACGCAGTGGTTGAGAGTCCGCCTGCTGATGCAGGGGACGTGGGTTTGTGCCCCAGTCTGGGAAGATCCCAAATGCCGCAGAGCGGCTGGGCCCATGAGCCATGGCCACTGAGCCTGCGCGTCCAGAGCCTGTGCTCTGCAACGGGAGAGGCCACAACATTGAGGGACCTGCGTACCACAAAAAAAAATCAAATCCCATAACTGCTGGGTGGGTGACTCACAGACTGGAGAACACTTATACCACAGAAGTCCACCCACTAGAGTGAAGGTTCTGAGCCCCACATCAGGCTTTCCAACCTGGGGGTCTGGCACGGGAGGAGGAATTCCTAGAGAATCAGACTTTGAAGCCTAGTGGGAATTGATTGCAGGACTTCGACAGGACTGGGGGAAACAGAGACTCCGCTCTTGGAGGGCACACACAAAGTGGTGTGCGCATCGGGACCCAGGGGAAGGAGCAGTGACCCCAGGGGAGACTGAACCAGACCTACCTGCTACTGGTGGAGGGTCTCCTGCAGAGGCGGGGGGTGGCTGTGGCTCACCGTGGAGACAAGGGCACTGGCAGCAGAAGTTCTGGGAAGTGCTCCTTGGCGTGAGCCCTCCCAGAGTCTGTCACTAGCCCCACCAAAGAGCCCAGGTAGGCTCCAGTGTTGGGTTGCCTCAGGCCAAACAACCGACAGGGAGGGAACCCAGCCCCACCCATCAACAGTCAAGTGGTTTAAAGTTTTACTGAGCTCTGCCCACCAGAGCAACACCTAACTCTTCCCACCACCAGTCCCTCACATCAGGAAACTTACACAAGCCTCTTAGCCTCATCCACCAGAGAGCAGACAGCAGAAGCAAGAACTACAGTCCTGCAGCCTGTGGAACAAAAACCACATTCACAGAAAGACAGACAACATGAAAAGGTAGACATATGGACATAGTCATTTTCATAATATTGGTTCTTCCAATCCAATAACATGGTATATCTCTCCATCTGTTGGTATCATCTTTAATTTCTTTCAGCAGTGTCTTATAGTTTTCTGCATACAGGTCTTTTGTCTCCCCAGGTAGGTTTACTCCTAAGTATTTTATTCTTTTTGTTGCAATGGTAAATATGGTATATGTCCTGATCTTAGAGGAAATGCTCTCAGTTTTTCACCATTGAGAATGATGTTTGCTGTGGGTCTGTCGTATATGGCCTTTATTATGTTGAGGTAGGTTCCCTCTATGGCTACTTTCTGGAGAGTTTTTATCTTAAATGGGTGTTGAATTGTGTCAAAAGCTTTTTCTGCATCTATTGAGATGATCGTATGGTTTTTCTTCTTCAGTTTGTTAATGTGGTGTATCACATTGATTGATTTGCATATATTGAAGAATCCTTGCATCCCTGGGATAAATCCGACTTGATCATGGTGTATGATGCTTTTACCTACCTCAACATAATAAAGGCCATATACAACAAACCCACAGCAAACATCATTCTCAATGGTGAAAAACTGAGAGCATTTCCTCTAAGGTCAGGAATAAGACAGGGATGTCCACTCTTGCTTTTACGAAATTGGGTCATTTGTTGAGACGTGGCTGGATCTTGAGACTGTCATACAGA
Source organism: Pseudorca crassidens (assembly GCF_039906515.1). Taxonomy (NCBI): domain Eukaryota; kingdom Metazoa; phylum Chordata; class Mammalia; order Artiodactyla; family Delphinidae; genus Pseudorca; species Pseudorca crassidens. Next base: position 15,292,453 of record NC_090316.1, read on the forward strand.
GTGAAGTAAGTCAGAAAGAGAAAAACAAATATCATATATTAACACATGTATATGGAACCTAGAAAAATGGTACAGATGAACTGGTTTGCAGGGCAGAAATAGAGACACAGATGTAGAGAACAAACGTATGGACACCAAGGGGGGAAAGCGGCGGTGGGTGGGGGAGAGGTGGTGTTGTGGTGTATTGGGAGATTGGGATTGACATGTATACACTGATGTGTATAAAACTGATGACTAATAAGAACCTGCAGTATAAAAAGTTAAATGAAATTCAAAAATTAAAAAAAAAAAAATCACCGCCTTTCCTCAGGCTCAGAGAGAAGAAATTAGCCTGCTGTTCCAGGGTTCTGTGAGGAAAACCATGCTCAGCCCTCAGGTTTATTCTGCAGCCTGCACTGACCACACTGGTAATAGCCAATACCTTTCTTGTCTAAGAAATTCTCTTCATTTAGAGCTAAACCTACCACTGCAAGTTGATATCACTGTGAGGGAAAATATGCTTCCAGAGAATCTCCACTCATCCCGGACCTCTTAATTCCTCTGAGAAAATGTGGGCCCGAGGAAGCCACATGGCAGCTGTAAGTTCCAACTCTTGTTCCAAGGTTTAGGTATTGTTATGGGTTGAATTGTGTCCCTGAAAAAGATATATTGAAGCCCTAACCCCATTAGTCCCTCAGAATGTGATCTTATTTGGAAACCAGGTCTTTACAGAGCTAATCGAATTAAACTGAGGTCATTAGGGCAGGCCCTAATCCAATGTGACCAGTGTCCTTATAAAAAGGGGAAATTTGGACACAGAAAGACATGCACAGAGGGAAGATGATGTGAAGACAGCCATCTACCAGCCACAGAACACTAACGTTTCCAGAGCTAGGAGTAGGCCTGGAAGAGACCCTTCCCTAGAGCCTTCAGAAGGAGAATGGCCCTGCGAACACCTTGATTTTGGACTTCCGGCCTCCAGAACATGAGACAATGGATTTTTACTCTTCTAAGCTATCCAGTTTGTGGTACTTTATGACACATATACGTATATAGTAGAGCATTTTCTCACTAAAAGAAACCGAAATAATTGGAAAGACCCAGTTCAATCAGAACATCTAAGTTCCACCAGGCAATTACGGGCTTGCAAGAATCCCAGAAAGGGGAAAGGAACCAGAGAAACAGCGTGTTGGCGGTTGGTACTCTTGGACTGAACGTGGCTGTGGGCACCATTCAGTAGCCAGAACTCTTTCTTCGGCCTCCCCTGCAAGTCCATTGTCCATTTTAACAGATAAATCTCAATTGTGCAGGGCCTTTCGTTCCATAATATTCTCACTTTTCAGCAACTCAGCTCATCCTTAGGTCTGGAGAGAGGCCCATATTCCTGGGACACTGGGCATGCTGTCAGGGACAAGTGGGAGAGAGGGACTTTCTCTGTCCTTCTCTGGCTCATGTCAGACTCGGCCATTTCTTATCAGGCCCTGTTGGAAAAGGCAAAGAGTGATGATTTCTGAATTACCTTACTGGAACAGGGAGGGGCACCAAAAAAAAAAAAAACAGGAAAAGTGAATTCCAGTGAAGTTGCTGCATGTCCGGGGCTGTCCTGGGGTGAAATGACAAACTGTTATCTGAGTGGAGGTGGGATCATCAGGGCAGGCAGCGTGAGTCACCACAGGCAGGTAAGCCGGCTGATGGTCATATTTGGAATTCTAGCCGCACCTTTGCAACTGCAGTCCTGTGAAGTCGGAGAGAGTCAAGAAAAATCTGCCCTGGACTGTTCAAAGAATGTGATATCTTGTATAAACAATCACTACACCTCCCATTAAAAACAAAAAAAGTTCTTGCCTTAAAATTATTTTTGATAATAAGAATAACATCAGACCACACTAGAGCAAATAAAAAAATTAAAATGAAATAGAAACAAAATCACCCATAATTCCATAACCCTAATACAACTTCTCAAATATTGAAAAATAAGGGAATCGTTAAGTATAGCCATATATACATATGGTATAACCATACAGTTGAAGGTTATGCATTTAAATGGAAATTATAATAAATTTTACCTAAATAGTTAACAAAACTTTACCTAAAAGAATCAGAATATTAAATTCTGTGTGCAGTACGATCTGGAAACGGGATGCTCAGAAGGAAATACACCAAAATGTAGTGGGTCAATTTTACTTTCTTCTTGATAGGGTTTGCATTTCCTAAATGTTTTAAGATTTTTAGAAGTTACCTTCTACCCAAAATTTGGTAAATTTTCAGTTTTATTTCCTTCTCATTTTTCTACCATCTAAGTATTTACTTGTTTAATTCAGCTGAAATTTTTTCAAGAATGCCATGGCCCTCCCCTAGCTTTTTAAAAAGTTGTCAACAGATAACCAGAGGATGTTAAAACTAGAAGAGGTTTTTGGAAATCAACTATTTAACTTGCTGCAGCAGTGGAAACTGAAACCGAAACTGTTTACATCTGTTCACATGGCCAGTGGCAGGGCTGGGACCGCAGGATTTCCAGAACGTCTGCCTCCGCACTTCATCCTCAGTGTTAGCTATTCAACATGGTGAGTGGGCCACACATTCTGGCACTGTCCCCAAGTTACTGTGAACTAGAGTGTGTTGCACAGAGATTTAAAAATTGATACAAAAGACATATACACGACATTGACAACTATTGCTTGCATTCTGTCAATTCAATTTTTATTTTATTTTTTTTCGTGTTGTAAATCCTCTGGGATCTACCCTCAGGTACCAAGTTATTGCCTGTTCCTGGCCTCATGCACTGTTTAATCATCACCCCAACAGTAGCTTTCTCAGTCATAGATGATTGTCTACAACAAGATTTCTCTAGGTGTGGCCCAGATACCCATGGGAGTCCCTGAGTTGCTTTAAGAGGATCCACAGGGTTAAAAAGATTTTCATAACACGAAGACATTGTTTGCTTTTGCACTCTTATTCTCTCATCAGTTGCCATTGTTGTTTGCTGTATACTGTGTGAATCGAAACAGGCTGAATGCAGAAGGTATGAGAACCCAGCTGTCTTCTATTAAGCCAGACAGAAAAGAGATTTGCCAAAAGTAGAACAATGCCACTCTTCTCACTACATTATATTTTTAGAAAATATAGCTATTTTTCATAAAATACATTAATTTGAAATTTTAGTATATGTTATTGGACTGGGTTTGCTATTTCATGTCTAATGTCAATATCAATAGGTGTAGCTCCCACGTAAACAAAAGCTCTCCGGGGTCCTCAGTAATTCCGAAGCGTGTAAAGGAGTCCTGAGACCCTGGTGGAAGATCCCACTGTGACTTCCTTCTGGGTCACAGGGAGAGCAGGGAGCAGAATGTTGAGGGAATTTTCAGGGAAGGAGAGAGGGATCAATTAGAATGGACTCTGGTTCCCTGACATTGGGGGTCTTGGGGAAGAAAAATGGGAGGGGAAAAAAAGAATTAAGAGAAGAAAGCTAGAAAGAGAGTAGTAAGCTGCCCTGTGCCCTTCACTCTGCTTTCAGACCTAAAATATCCTAAATCAACCATAACCCATTTATCTTCAGCACCAATATCTGATGCAGAAGTCTTCACAGCTCATGGAAAAATCTCTCCAAAGCATGAACTTCTTTAATTTAGGACAGAGCATATGTCATTAGACTATTACAGATGCAAATTCCTATGGAGGGTTTATGCGCTGGCTGAGGGACACGACGCACAAGCTTGGTTCTGCATTGGAATCACCTGGGGAGCTTGTAAACATCCAGATGCCTGGGCCCCAGGAGTAGAACCGGATATCAGGATGTCTTCATCTCTCCAGATGATTCCACGGTGCAGCCAACTTTGAGGACCACAGAACTAGGGAGGTAGAAATCAAGAACACAATCAAGTGACACCTGGAAATGGATGGGGACCTTAGTGCCTGAAGGAAAAGAGGGGTGTGAAGGGGAGCCCCGAGAAACAGCACCACCTCACACCCCAGCTCCAGGCTTCAGTGGGTCCTCCTCCTCCCTGGTACCGCCTGTTTGGAGATGCTGGGTGTTCTCTGGGTTCTCTTTCCTTCCAGCCAGGCCCTTACCCAGCTGGTCCACAGGAGGCACAGCCCCTCGACAGGGAAAGGAGAGAGAACTTGGCAGTTTTCTCTCCAGCTCTTCAAATCAACAATTTTGCTCACAGATCAGACTGCTGAATCTTTTCACATCTGAAACTCAGAATTTGACGTGCTTGTTTTTCTTCCCCTGTGTGACTCACAGGATGAGTCATAGCGAACCTTGTTCATCTCCACTGGACTAGGGGAAGCAAGGGCAGAGGGAGCGGCCTTCCTCTCCCTGTGAGGGTTGGGCTGAGGCTGAATTCCAAGCTGCCTTCTCAGCTCCCACCCCAGCTCTGCCCGCTGCCTCTGAGGTTTATTCTTGGACTCCTGCCCTCCTCTCTGGCAGAGTGATGGTCAGGGATCGATAAGCCCAAGGCTCCAGGGATCTGTGGCTGAGGTACCCACCGATTTCTCCCCGGCCTCTCTGTTCCCTGAGGTACCTGAAACAAACGTAACACTCAAAACTCTCAGGCTGAAGGACGCTTTGGGGTGAAGAGGATGGTCCGATAAGTGTCGTAGCAGCACGGAGTTCCCGGGCAGGGAGATATCTTGAAATAAAGAGAAATGTAGCCCTCTGCTAAGACACTTATCAGAGGCATGGAGACAGGACAAACATCTAGGATGTTTATATTTATTCCTGCTTCCAGGAATGTGAAATTCTCTCCTTTCTGATGCTACCTGCCTCTCTTCCCGGCCATCAGAGGTTGCCCAAGCTCTGAGGACCTTCCTCCATGGACAGATTTAGAATGGAGCCCAGAGGGGCGAGGCGATGGAGTGAAGGTCCCCTGCATCCCGGCCTGTGCTGGGGGACACCCACCCCACGTGCTGGGGTCTGACACGGGGAAGGAGCAATTCACAAACCGCCCCCCCATTCTTTCAATAGCCATCTACTGGGCAAGTGAGACAGGCACAAGGGAAGACTCAGGATGAGGCAGGCTTCCCATCCCCAGCAACTCACTGCCAAGCAGAGCAGCAAAACCCGCACAGGACAGTGTGGAGAGGGCGCAGCCAGGGATACCCCAGGGTGCGGCGGACGTGGAAGGGAGGGGGTTAAAGCAAACTGTCTGGAGGCGGGGAGAGCTCCTGGGAGACTGAGCTGGCGGGGGAGCCAAATGGAAAAGCCAGGGGATGGGGGGTGGGAGAAGTCAGTGGTTACAAATGTCCGTGATATTAACCCTCTCCACCCACAGACATGAAGAGCAGAGGGCAAAGTCTAAAGGAGTGACCTTGTCACTGTCATGGTAAATCTACAAGGCTGGTCCCTGAGGTGTTGTGACACAGACTCTGGAAACCTGTCTTGCTCTTGCACCTGCTCACTGGGCCCTGGGAAGGCTCTCCCTTGCCTGGACCTCTCGCCGCTGGGCCCAGCTGCAGCTGCTTCATCCTGCTGCGGCTCTTCATCCCAGCTCATGGGTCCATGCGGGACGCCCCATCCCTGCCGACTCTATCGAGTGGCTCCAAGGTCACTTTGCCATTGGACGACCACTCAGAAAGGCTTTCACTTTTTTGCTCAGCAAAGAAGGAGTTCCTTGTGTATTCAGCAAACGTTTATTGAGGAGTTGCTGTGCACAAGGCACTGTGTCAAGCTGTGGAAAGAAGTGAATGAATTAGACGTGGCCTCTCGTGAGCTTAAAGGCAGGTACGCCAGCTACAGGCTGCAGTATAATAACAGAAATGCCGTGAGGACAGAGGGGAGCAACTGACTCTGCCCTGAGAGAATCAGGGAAGGCTTCCTGGAAGAGGGGGTCAGAGATCCAAGCCTGCGAGAATAACTGAAGCTGGCCAAGTAGAGAGGGGAGAAATGGCAGCACTGGGCAGAGGGAATAGGATGTTGCAGAAGGCACAGCATGCGTGTTTGAAGAACATCTTGTTTGAAGAAAGTGCTTACAATGTGTGGAAGAACAAGAAATCTGGTATAACCTGAAATGAGCTGAGTTAGCCTGTAGCCTTGAGTGAGGTTTCCCAAGTTTTATTTCATTCTGTTTTAGGATACTTTGGCTTTCTATCCAAGGAATACATGTCCATAGTTTAAAGAGGGGCTTTCTCAACCCTTCCTACCCAGTCAGCATCCATTCTCCGGAGATCACCCCTTCAACTCTTCCCACCTGGTATTTGCCTCCATATTTCTAACTTGCATGCTCACATTGCTGTTCTTGAGTTTTCAGTCTTAGTATCTATTGACTTCATCCTATGAAAATTGAGAATTTCACTTGCTGGTACACCTGCCTAGTGCCCTGATACAGATATACGCGTGCACACACACATATACATGCTCCCATTTTCCCAAAATGATTTCATGAATTATGGCTACATCAATACCCAGGGATTGCATTATTATGACTATGTGAACCTTCTCAGCCGATCATTAATACTTTATGATTGCATTTGTTTTCTTGCTCAGCTGCATTGTTCCTAGGGTTAATAATTATTCGTATGATTCTTTTCTTGCCCAGTTTCTTATGTCCCTATTGCAAATTTATCCCAAAACTCTGCCAGAAGTATAGATCTCCTTTCAAGACATCTGAACATATCCACCATCAGTTTCATTTTTTTTTTTCTTGGAGACATCCTTCCAGAGTCCAGTCTCCCTGCTGGACTTGTTACTTCTTACGGATGCTGCCCCATTATTGTCAGTATTACCACATGGACATGTCTGGGGGGGACCCTGTTCTACCTACCGCAGTGAAATCTGTTCCACTTTCAGAGACACTGGTAATTCAACCAGCCCTGCCCTCGTCGCACCCGCCTCTCTTTGTCAACCAACAATTTCTTGAATGTGTAGCTGTAAAAATGCAGCCTCGCAGCCTTGTCTTCTGGTTCACAAACTACTTCATCTCTCTTTCCAAGAGTCAGAAATCAGTGTTCCCATTTTACAAAGAGAAGAACCAAAGCGAGAGAATATTAACATTTTGTGTAAAATCCCAGAAGGCAAACTCCAGTCTCACTTCTAGGGCCGATCTCTGTCTTCCACATGTGACATCCATGAAATTCATTTTCAGTTGATCCTGGATAATGTGATAGACGAGGTGGGAGATCAGCATAAGGCATTTCCACCGGATCCCTCATCGGAGAAAAGTGCCACCTATGCTTGCTCCCAACACAGACGGCCATTCTCCATCCACCAGGTTGACTTCCACAATTTACTTTTTTATGGGCATTTCACTCCTCAATGAGAGAGAATCACGTGGTCAGATGACTTTTATAGCCTTGAATAGTGGAAGTCCACGACAGCATTTCAGTGACTCCCGCCCACCTCCTCCTGCCCAGTTCAGGCTGCGAGAGCTGCAGCCTCAACACCATCTAGAGAAGCCGGTGGAGGCTTGGTCGGGGCCGGTTAAGAATCAACTGAAACAACCCTCTTCCCTTTATGCTCAGAATGCCACTTATAAACGCATTTCAGACCTCTTGGTTTCTCTCAATCCTTTTGAAGTTCAAGTTCACATTCAAGATTGCTACTATCAATCCTTCTCTGTTCGTGGTCGGGTTACCAGCCTTGGTGAAATAGAAATACTGTCAATGTTGGCTTCACTAGCTTCATCACATATCATAGAAGGAAGCACAAGTGACAATGATCTCAACGTCTGTGTGTTGAGAAGTCAAAACTCTGGGGGGTGGGGGGAGGAAACTTGGCAGGAAACTGCTTGGAAGGAGAGAACAGAGGTAACGGAGGGCCTGGGGGGGGGCACTGAAGAGGCACGAAGAGAGGTTGCTCTGAGATAGCTCAGTGCAGGCAGTAGTCAGCCACACTCAGAACCCTGAGCATGCAAACATTTAAAAAATAACAGCAGAGATTTGAAAACCTACTGCCTTGTGCTGTGTCCGTGTGTACCTGTGTTCTACTCAACACAACTCTGCGAGTCAGAGCGAAAGCATCAGAGTAAAAGAACAGAGCAGTCGACCCTCTATATCCGCAGGTTTTGCATCCGTGGATTCAACCTACCCTGGATCCAAATCCACAGATGCGGAACCTGCAGATACTGAGGGCCGACTGTACTATGCCTAATTATATAAAGGTCTTGAGCAGCCGTAGGGTGTGGTAGCCGTGGGGGCAGGGGCGTGGGTCCTGGGACCAACCCTCCACAGATACCGAAAGGCAACGTCAGGAACAGCTGCTATGGTGACAGTATTGTCTGCTTAGCCAGCCTCTCAAGGGTCAAACACAGACACAGGAGTTTACTGCAGTAAACTCAGTAAAATATGCACCTCAAAGCAGGGGAAAAGTGGGTCTTTTCCCAGTTTAATCCCGGATCATCCTCACACAACTGCTCACCTACCTCTTCCTTATCCTTGTAAATAATCAGGTACTTAAGGAAATCTTCGTCTCTGCCCCAAACTAGGTCAGGCTCCCCATTCTATGCTCCTTAGCGCCCTGCCCTGTTCCTTTGTGGACTTAGCACAATTATAATTAGATAATTAGATATTATAATTAGATAAGTAATTGTAATTAGTTATTAAATTTGCCTCCCTCTTCTCACTGCTTTATGCCAATTAATATTATATAATTGTCGAATGAATTGACATTTCACATCTAAAAGTCTCTGTAGCATGTAACAGCAAAAATCCAATTCAGAGAGATGTAGAGGGTAAATTTTCCACTTATTCTAAGATCGGATTGTTTCCTTTGTATGTCTGTTTTCAAATCCAAAAGCCCAAATGACAAAGCTAACAAGAGGCTGTGCACTTAACAGGGTGGCTGGGACGTTTCTGGACACATAGGTGCCCTTAATGTGTGTGACGACACTTGGTGGCCATGATGACTAAGCCACTCTTTAGTGCTCATTGAGATAGTTATAGATTTCTATTTAGAGTAAATTTAGCCATAATGATAGCAGCAGTCATCACCATAACAGCTAACTCAGAGAAGCAGTTTTCATCCAGAGAACTGCGGGCTCCCATTTAGCCTGCTACGCCTGCATCCCTCAGACAGCCCAGGTGGATCCTAACACACCTCCCAGCACCTTCCTTTCCTGCCTTTTACTGGGACCTTCTCTGACATCTCCAGTCTGCATCATCACACCTTATCTGAACCCCCAGAGCGCCCCATGCTTCACGACACTATCAAGCATTCATCCATTTGTCCAACAAATATGCGTTGTACAGCATCTAAAACGTGCCGGTCACTGTACTGAGCCTTTGCAAATATTTTGAAATACGTCGTTCCCTGTTATTTCACAGGTCCAAGTTTTGTGGAGGGGATGAGGGTGAAAGTGAAGGCTATGTTTTACGTAGTTTAACCCCCAAAGCTCTCAGAACGGTGTTCAGTAATAGAGTTAATAGACGATGTTATGTTGGTGGCATGACTAATCAAATTAACGCACGGCAGAGAGGACTGGCTAATCCAAACTGAAAGGGAACTGATGTGAAATAAACCAGAGCAGGGAACCATGACAAGGAAGAGAATAGGCAGAAGATGGCAAACAGAAACATTCTTGGGAAGGGCTAAAGCTAGCAAACCCTAGTCTTTGCGGTCCACACAGCATCATTCCCCAAACACTTCCAAAATGGACGTTCCGGCTGTGGCTTTTGTGTGACACCGCTGAGCGAGGTGGTGAGGTGCAAAAGAGGATGCGTTCCAGAGGAAGCATCGGGAGACAGGAAGACAAAAGGAGGGGGGCTGTGAGGAGTTAGGTGTGTAGAAGGAGCGGTGCAGAGTCACGCAGTGCTGGTTTACTAGCATCACGAGCAGCGGAATCTGAGTGGGCACGAGAGTTCCAGGTTGCTGGAAATGCATTGACTATTCAGTGGGCATCCCCTGTTCCATGAGGCTTGCCGACATACATCCCTGTTCTCTCCGGCTTCCCCATGTGAGCCTCTATCTATTCCTTGCTTCCTGAAACAAGCCCAATTACGAAACAGGTCAAAACTGAAATTGTCCTTGACGCAGAGCAACCTGTCACCTCTGCTCAGGTATCCAGCCCACTTTTTTCATAAAAGCAAGACCTTGAGAATGGTGAGGATTTTAATTCTCACTATAGTTGAACTGTTGACTGTATCACTGCTGTGCCCGAAAGAGCCGAGCGTTTGATGTTGACGTCCGGAAAATATCATTGCATCCATACATTTTAGAGTCTTTTTCGGTTCCTATTTAACTTAAAATATGTTCTCTCTCACCCAGTGAATCCCCCCTAGAGCCACAGGATAAGCCAGGCCACACAGTGATCAGAGCAGAGAGACAGAAGGCAAAACACTGCGATATACACGGTGGCTGGATTCCCGAGATTGGGGGGAAGGAGGGGAAAGGGGCAAAAAAAACCTCTTTAAATTTCAAACAAATATCAGTTGAAAAGGCAGATATCTAGAGCTATAGGATTACAACTGATAACTCTCCCCTTAAAGTTGAAAGCAAGAGCAGATGGAGAAACAGAGTTCTCAGCGTTTGGTATGCTCTCGGCCCTTATGGAAGAAAGAGCCCGTTCTAGCATAAAGAGACGTGGGGAGAGGACTGCAAAGACGGAGAGGGTTGGTCGAACAGGATAAAGACATCTAAATAGAACACACCCAGAACTAGCCAGGAAGGTTTTCTGTAGTTCTGTAAGAGTTTGTTATTCTCTTAGAAAGGAGTGAATGGAGGTTAGTAAGGGATCATGTGTTACTTACTGCACGTATGGTGATTTGCATGGTAACTGTGCAGCAAATTCTGTGGGATCTCAATTTCCTTCTCTGTTAACTTCCTTGTCATCGTTAGGAAGTCCCAATTAGATCTTTTACCCACCACTAAAATGGCTTCAGTTTCTGCTGGATTCACCAGGTATGTTGATAGGAAGCAAAGCCCCAGAATTAAGGCCATAATAACCTATTCTCTAATTTGATGTTTATCACTGCAGTGGTCCCACTTTGTGTGACATTCCTCCATCCTGGACAACCTCATGTTCACTGAGCATCGTGCCTTGCCCTCTGGCTTCAGGCAGGAGGACGAGGTGGGCACTGGCTGCAAAGCTGTCCCCCAAGGATGGCACGTGAGTGGCACACGTGCCACCCAGCCCCCTCCTTACTCAGAGCAGACATTGCTCATCCATTAGGCACTTCTTCCTGCTCAGTCCCTGTCTCACGATTATTTTCCACATCACCACAAGGAAGCCCTATAAATCGATAGATGTTGGTAGAAGAGAGAAAACCTATTACCACCCAGTCCTATCTTTGTAGTAGTCAGAAAAACCATGTTCAGAGAAAAGTGTCAGAATTTACCCTGAATATATTCTTCAGAGTAAAAGTTCAGAATCTTAATGATATGTAGACACCCAGATATGAGTGAACAAATTATACTGACAGAATCGAAACAATACTCCAAGTATTAGTCATATTTGACTATTATGTAACATATATACGAAATACATATACATGGGCAGACATATAAAAATGTCTATTAAAAGAAAACAAAGTCTGAGTTAAAAAGCTCTTCCAAGTATGATTAGATGCCCTCTAACCTGTGAGGAACCCAATTCTGGTTGTCCCCTTGGTTCTGTTATCCAGAGGGACAAACTAGAGAAGCACTTTGTAAGACGTACTGTCAGCTGAGGGTGCCAGGTGTTGCGCTGCAACCGTGATTCAGAAACCTTAGTGGGAGGGAGATGGTGCTAGCACGTTGGCTAAGAGGCCTCTCGTAGGGAGGCATGAGCTGGCAGCTCGGCAGAGGGGAAGCTGGTTTGGGAGCCTGAAGGAGGTCCCTGGGGGAGAAAGAGAAAGGCTTAGAATACAGGTCAAGAGACGAAGGTACAGCAGAACCTTTGTCTCCACTTCCCTCGACCACCAGGGCAAACCAGAATGGGATTGTGGGCATGAACCGAGACTCCCACTGCTACTGTCCAAGTCTTTTAGAGAACAAAGACAGGAAAGGGTTCAAGGGACTATCAAAAATAACTTAAAACCCCAAGAGTCACACCAAGTGGCACCATAACATTTTCAAGCTGAAACTGTCTTTCCTGATCCAGCCCTCAGCCAGCCTTCTCTTTGCACAGATGAGAGAGGTCAAAAAGTTTAGCAAAGTTAGACAACAGAACTAGGATTAGAACCCAAGAGACCTGACCCTTGGCCCCGGACTTCTCCTTTCTTCCTGCCTTTCTGTATCCAACGGCCTTGAAAATCTAAAATCGGGGGACCTCCCAGCTCAAGAGATCATGACCGAGTTGCTGGATCATTGAGTTGTCACTGCGTTGAGGAATCATCCTTTGTGTGCAGGCCCTTCTTGGTGATGCCCTTTCAGAATCTCTGTGGACGTCCAGCATGAATCACTAACGCACGCCAGCAATGTGGCTGCTTTAGACGGAGTTTATGAAGGAGCAAATGGTTCAATGCAGAGAAAACTAATAGCATGCTGACACTTCTGCTTCCTTGAATGAGGTATTAGGTGTGAATTATTACAGCAGGAAATGCTAAACTGCTACGGAGAGAAAAGGTGTGATTACTCATGTCAGTGTTAAAATTGCCATTTTTCACAAAGGAATTAATCAACAGCCACAAAACCTGCTGAACTTGATATAAAGTACTTTTCTCTTCCCCGTGAATTTTCCCTCTTGGCAGTAGGATTATAATATAATTATGTGGTCCCTTCCAGAACTTAAAGAAACGCTAGTCTAGGGACTTCCCTGGTGGCGCAGTTGTTAAGAATCCGCCTGCCAATGCAGGGGACATGGGTTCGAGCCCTGGTCCGGGAAGATCCCACGTGCCGCGGAGCAACTAAGCCCGTGTGCCACAACTACTGAGCAGGTGCTCTGGAACCTGCGAGCCACAACTACTGAGCCCACATGCCACAACTACGGAAGCCTGCGCGCCTAGAGCCCATGCTCCACAAGAGAAGCCACCACAATGAGAAGCCTGTGCACCGCAATGAAGAGTAGCCCCTGCTCATCGCAACTGGAGAAAGCCCGCGCACAGCAACGAAGACCCAAGGCAGCCAAAAATAAATAAATTAAAATAAATAAATTAAAAAAAAAAAGAAACACTAGTCTAGAGAATGACTTAGGTCTGTTCTGGGTTTAGGAGGTTTCCTGATCAGGACTGGGGTCAGAGTGTGGCAAGAGAGGCGCTTAGCATGCAGAATTTAAGAAGGAACTCCCTCTCTGGGTCGTGCAGTTTCAAGGTCAGTGCCAAGAACGAGCGCTTCCTTAAATTGTATGTCCGGGAGCCTCCCTTGCCTCACTCTAGTCTTGTCCCCAATCTTCATTTGCTATTTGACTTCCAAGGGTCCTAGATGCAGATGGGAAGAGGCAGGATGGGTCAGAGTGGTATGACAGAAGGGACGTTTCAGACAGAGAAGTGTGGATAAGGCGGTGTTGACGAACCTAACACTCAAACAGCCAGGGTCCTGCTGCTCTGCAGTCAGCACATGGGGTTGTAGGGACTTCTGGTCTGCAACCAGAAGATCCGGCCCAGAAGGAATGATCAGGCGGGCTATGCGTCCCTTGAGGTTCAGAGTCTGAGATCTGGGTGAGTAGTGGTGAAACGAGGGGAAGAACAGGCAGTGCTGGGAAGGCTGGTCCAGCCACGAGTAGCAAAATCTGAGCCCCTGAAGCAGGACCCCAGGCGCTAGGAACTGAGCTCTGACAGTCAGAGAAGAATCAGCCGCCAGACCGACTCCCCGTTAAGCCAGATGAGCTACAGACAGAGGTGGGTGGAGAAGGGAGGAGCTGGGTACAGCACGCACTTGACATTTCTCCTCCGTAGAGGGTTGCCTTGCGTTGCTTTGAGACAAAGTGCCTGCCTCAGTCAAAGACTGAAATCATTGTTTAATGTTAGAAAGTACCATGTGTAAAGGAGTCTGTTGGGGCAGCTTTATTATAGAATCAAGAATTGAGTTTTGGGTAAGAAGACACTAGAACAGTGTTCTAGCCCAAAGATTTTTAACCTGGTATTCATGAATGGGCTTCAGTGTGTCTATGAACCTCCTCAACTAACATGCAGAATTGTGTGGGTTTGTTTATTTTTATGGAGAGAAGAACTCAGTGAACTATGAAATTGGGGTCATGGGGAACTCTGACCCCAAAAGTATCCAAGCTTCTCATTTAAGATGAGAACTTGACACACAGAGAAATTTGAGCTTCTTTTCAAGGGCTTTGTCTTGCATCCATGTACATCCAACATATTAGTCACTCAGGGAACATTTGTAGAGTGAATGGTCGAATGGATGGATGGTTGGATGAATGAATGAATGAATGAACGAATGAAGGCTATCTGCTTATACTTTCACTTCATCCCCATCACTCCCCATTGGTCTCTCCAGCTCCAGTTTAATGAAGGAATGTTGAATGCCAAGCACGGTGACCTCAGGAATGAAGGACAGATATATTTAACAGTGGTGCAGGGGGGCTGGGGCCACAGGTTGTAGAAGCCTGCCTCCGAGACAGCCCTGCCTAATACATTCTTCCCTAAGGGATCATCACCTGTCTTTCCCTCCTCCTAGAGCTGCCACTGACTCTTTTCAATGGAAGAGGAGCTGGGTGCCCCAGGTTAGTGAAATGAGCACTTGGTCCTGGTCTCCCGGCTCAGCAGCCCTGCCTCTAACTCTGGGAATATTCTGTCTTGTTTGTTTTTCAAGGGAATAAAAGAGGTCAAAGTTTCATGTTACAGGGGAGCATGTATCTTCTAACACCTGGCAAATGACCATTTATTGTCAAGCCATGACAACCATTTTGAGTCAGGGTATCTACCCCTCCCACAGCTCCAGTTTCCACCTGGTGGAGGCAGTGAGAGTGGCCACAGTGACCAGCCATGAGAAAGATGCTTTCATATTATCATTGGCTGATTAACTGATGCTGGCTTCCTCCTTCCTTCCCCCCTTCCCTTCTTCTTTCCTTCCTCCTCCCCTTTCTTTCTTCCTTCCCTCGCACCCTTCCTTCCTTCCTATGTGCTATCAGACTAAGTGCTGGCGGTACTAAGTTGAATACGACGTAGTCCCTGCCCTTACCAAACTCTACGATCTGGCCGTGGACAGGGTTAGAGAGGCACCCACAGGAGGGAGTTGTCTGTACTACTCAGAAGGTCAGGGAAGGCCAAGAGGAAGTAAGTAAGGACTGAGATGAGATTGAAAAGACTGTTGCCAGGCAAACACGGGAAGTTGGCCAAGAAGAGAAGTGTGACGTTTGGGTGTGAAACAGTGGGGTCTTTGGGAACTACAGGTAACTTAGTGTGACTGACATGAGCCAAGTGTACGCCTGCTGTAAAGAAAATGGGTCAAGAAAATACAGCAAGAGATGATGCCAGAAAATCAGGTGCCGATTGATGTACATGGTGAAATTATCAACTTATTAATCATCACAATAAAGGACGATGACCACGATCTGGGAATCTAGGAAAACTCCTGGATTCCTGCTTGGGAGACTGGGTGGATGATCTTCAACCAAGATAAGCTATTCTTTTTTTTTTTTTTTTTTTTGTGGTACACGGGCCTCTCACCGTTGTGGCCCCTCCCGTTGCGGAGCACAGGCTCCGGACGCGCAGGCTCAGCGGCCGTGGCTCACGGGCCCAGCCGCTCCGCGGCATGTGGGATCCTCCCAGACCGGGGCACGAACCCGTGTCCCCTGCATCGGCAGGCAGACTCTCAGCCACTGCGCCACCAGGGAAGCCCCAAGATAAGCTATTCTTATTCCCAAAGGCCTTGTGATACAGCGCATTGCTATGAGGAACCCCTCGCACTGCCAATTCTGCTTTTCCTCATCAGGAAGGTAGAAGGGAACAGAGTTAATATTTGTAAAATTCTTACAACATTGCCTATTACATTGTAAGTGCCATGCACTTAAATATCATTAAATAATAAAAGGGAATGCATATTTATTGAGTCCCATGTGCCATGTATCATCCTAGGTATTTATTTAATCACCTCATGACATCCCTGGAAGTGAGGTCCAAATTCTTGTTTTATACTTACAGAAACTGAGTTTCTACAAGACTAATAGGTGGCAGAGCCGGAAATTCAAACCTAGAGCCATCCAAGCCCATGCGGGCCAGAATCTTACGCCCTTCTGTCTCATATCTGGGTGTGTGAAAGCAGCTGCTGCCCGTCCTTCGTGGTGAGCACCTCTTCAGACTTGGGGTTGGAGAACAGCCATCAGAGTGAGCACAGTGGCCACCATGGGGTGGAGTGTAGGATGGGGTGTCACAGGGGGCTCCTTAGGTCTGCACAGCCATCCCCAAGCTCTGGGCCTCTGAGCTGTTACTCTTGGAATTTAATGAGAATGTGATTCCAACATAACCCAAGTACCAAAAGGATGAGCCCTCAGAAGAGAGGATTGACTGGGGACACAGGAGGTTTTACTCAAGTCTGCTGGGCTTAAAATGTGCAGAATTCTCGTAGGATCTCAACTTGATGCCTTGATCCTCAGAAATTTCAAGAAGGGATATTTTTTAGTGATATAAGAAGAAGGCACCTTGATGCTACTTTTAAATATCCTTTTTTATTTTTTAACATCTTTATTGGAGTATAATTGCTTTACAATGGTGTGTTAGTTTCTGCTTCATAACGAAGTGAATCAGTTATACATATATATATATGTTCCCATATCTCTTCCCTCTTGCGTCTCCCTCCTTCCCCGCCTCCCTATCCCACCCCTCTAGGTGGTCACAAAGCACCGAGCTTATCTCCCTGTGCTATGCGGCTGCTTCCCACTAGCTATCTATTTTACGTTTGGTAGTGTATATATGTCCATGCCACTCTCTCACTTTGTCCCAGCTTACCCTTCCCCCTCCCCATGTCCTCAAGTCCATTCTCTAGTAGGTCTGCATCTTTATTCCCATCTTACCCCTAGGTACTTCATGACCTTTTTTTTTTAGATTCCATATATATGTGTTAGCATACGGTATTTGTTTTTCTCTTTCTGACTTACTTCACTCTGTATGACAGACTCTAGGTTCATCCACCTCACTGCAAATAACTCAATTCGTTTCTTTTTATGGCTGAGTAATATTCCATTGTATATATGTGCCACATCTTCTTTATCCATTCATCTGTTGATGGACACTTAGGTTTGCTTCCACGTCCTGGCTATTGTAAATAGAGCTGCAATGAACATTTTGGTACATGACTGTTTTTGAATGATGGTTTTCTCAGGGTATATGCCCTTTTAAAAAAACCCTATATGTTCTGATATATTTAAGAGAAAGTATGAAGTAGTTATAGAAAGAAAACCCCAAAAACCCCAGGATTCCAAAGCTTGCTGTTTCACTAACTCACTATATGACTAGAGGCACCTTACTTCTCCATGCCTCAGTTTGCCCATCTGTAAAATAAAAGATTTGGGCTGGATGATTTTGATAAATGCCCTAACTTTAAAATGTGGTGAGCCAATAATGGAACCAAAAGCAAGTTTCTTCTGATGAACTGTGTTTCCACCTCTGGGGCTTCTTGCTCCTGTGAAGACTGCCCCAGCACCTGTACCCACGAGAGTACTTAGTCCCTATGCTATGGATTCCCTTTCTTCTCTTCCAAGCCCACGTGGTTCTGCCCATATTATCTTCCCAAGCCTTCTGAGGTCCCAGTTCATTCCTTCACAGCACCCACCACAACTTATATATGTCCACGTTGGTTTGTTTTGTATAGACTGTATCTCCCATCAGGTTGCAAGGTCCATGAGAACAGCTATCATGCCTTTGTTTACCAGTGCATACCCAGTGTCCTAGCACAGTGCCTGGAACGTAAAAGACTCTTGGTTAACTCCTGTCGAATAAGGAATCTTTCATTTTTCCTCTTTCTAGGCGTTACGGTGGCTACCACTGATTAAGGGCTTCCTAGGGGCCAGAACTTGTGCTGGTGCTTTGCATGTGTTACCGCATGGACTCCTCACAAAAACCCCACGCGGCAGGTGCCATCTGTTTTGTAGATGAAGGCGCTGAAGTTCACAGAGGTCGTGAAGTTAGTACAGTCTAGAACTTGGACCCAGTCACATCTGACTCACCAGACCCTGAGCCCTGAACCCTTGCTTTGGGTCCTCAGTGAATTGGGCCAGACACAGAGTAGGTACCCAGGGCATGTAAACTGACTTGAGTCCCTGTGTGAAGAATCCAACAGATGGTAGATGGAGGTCATACTTAGGGCCCATGAGGCTAATACTCTGAAATTCCAATGCCTGGAGAGGGTTCTGAAGTCCAGAGTCAGGACTGGAAGAGTAGGAAATCTCTTTCTAACAATGAGATTCATTCTCATGTCTGTGGTGAATTTAACAGAGATCCTTTCTTCCACCGTAAGTGGGTATGACTTCAAACTTTTCTCAAAATGCACATCTTTAATTAGAGTACTTTACGTGGGCTGCTAAGCTTCTGAGAATTAAAAGGACACTTGTGCCTGGGGGACAGTTGCAGAGACTGACCCCTGGGTAAGTGCGTAATAAAAAAATACACAGAGAGCAACTGAGATTAAACCCACTGGGAAACATTTTCACTCAGTTTCAAATATCTAGAAAATGACTTGGCAGCTACAGAATAAAGGGAAAGAACAGAAACAAAAGCCAATGCTGATTTATGCAATACTTAACTTTGGATTCTTTTTCCTGAGGGAATGTTTCTGAGAGTCTAGAGTTGGCAAAGATTTTTGAGATGGTCACGTCTAAGGCCCCCTTATGCGGACGGGATGGTGAGGCTCAAAGTAGTCATGTCAAGTTCAAAGCAAGGTCAGACCAAGTGAGCCATGGGTGGGAAAGGAAAGAAGAGAAAATATAACTGTGTCCTACAGCTGCAGCCCCCGTGGGCCCTTAAGCCACGGCTAGAAATTTGCTGGTGGTGAGGAAGATGGGAGGTGGTGTTGGAAGGCAGCTCTCTGGCAACGTGGCTCTTTGCTTTGTTCAAAGGAGAATTAATGTATCAAGGAGCAGATCAGATGTTGAGGCATATGGAGTCATTTATTGCTGTCGTTGGTCTCCAAGACTTGATCTGGTCAGTTGCGGCCCCTTCTGTTGTACTTGGGACCCCCAGCCTTCAGACACATTGGTGTCCCTTATGGTCCTTTTCTGAGAGTGGCATCAATAAGATCATTAAATATCCTGGACTGAAGAGGAATCAAAACAATATTAATGTGCTTAAAGAAAGAATGGGCCACTGAGTGGGGGAGTGGGTGTAGTATGGTCAACCTTACAATATACAATTCAAAGGGCAGAATTATCTGGTACCTTCAGCCCTATCAGGGGAGAGGGATATGGTACCTGAGGGATGCTAGTAGAGGTAATCACCGAAGATATAGGGCTGGGATGTAGACATATTTTATAAGGTTTTCTGTGATCTGTTTCTCCAAGCTCTACCTGATTCTATGGTCACCAAATAACTTATAAGTACTTCAGTGACCAGACACCTTGATTCTAGGAATAGAGTTATGAGCATGTACACAGGACTGCTGAGAACTGGTTTTGAGCCTCAGTGAAGAAAAAAGATTTGAGAGCCCCAGCAAGGGCAGATGGTTAAAAACCTTCACAGGAGTTATATTCTGATGTGCAACATGGTCAGGCCCAGGTCCCCCTTCCCAGCCTGCTGGCTCCAGTAATTTGTCCCCAGCTTCTACACTCCTACACACAATCATCAGCCCTGTATGGACAGAAGCCCTCCAATACCTGGGGAAAGTGATTCCTCTTGTTATAAATAAATAAGTTGCTGGTGTGCCTTTTTGTCCACCCAGGCGATGTGAGTTATTGAGAGGAAGCCTTCCAGAGTCTGTGGACCTCATAAGTGAAGGCGGGTCCCAAAGCCTGTTAGTTCTCTGAGGTAACAATCCCCATCTTAGACACGTCTTAGCATCCGGCCATTCTTCCCCAGATGATGCCTTTCCTCCATCTCCTCCAATGCTTTTTCAAGTCCATCATTCTCCCCAGAGCTACCCCTGCTAGCTGGTCTCTCTCCTGTGGCAATGCCTGGGGCCACGTGGGTGGCCTAGAGAACAGGGCTGGTGCTGCCTTCGTCTCTCACTTCCGTGTGGCGGTAAGGCTCTTCACCTCTTCCGGGCCTGTTTCGGTTCCTTCCCCTGCACCAGGGAATGCTACCTCTGAACCTTTCCCACAGCCCAAGTTACATCAGGTATAGGAAAGGGATGTTTAAAAGCATCAGACATTTTACAGATGTGATATACTGCTAATAATTCTGCCAGCTCACTTTCTGTACGTACTCCACATAGTTACCAAAATCGTAACGATTCTCTTCTCCGACCATTTGCCTTTAAATGGGCAATTGTCCAAGACAGGTGGCCAGATGGCAAGAGATCTGAGGGTGACCTTATTTTGGCCACCCTAGTGTTTTATTACCAAAAAAAAAAAAATCATCTCAATTCACTTCCGTTAACAAATCAAGATCTTTTCTCCTAAATATAAGTCCATTTCCTCCTTGTTCTTTTAGGAATATAGGAAATGATCAGGAAGGATTTAATTCACAAAACATCTTCATTCACTTAAAGACAGTCCTAATGGCACCCTCGTCTATAAACAAACAAAAATTCCAATTATCTTGATTCCCGTATTTCCTAAATTTTACTTTGTGTTCCATGTATCATTGTTTTTATTTCATTAGCTAAAAGTCTGAGCATCTGGAACAATTTTTCTTTAGTAGCAATCAACATAGTTTGAGAATCTCTGTTTTCTTATGGCTCTTCTATTAACAGACCATTGAACAGCTGTTCTGGACTAAAGTTGGGTGTATTCATTCACCTAGAAACTCTCTTTAAATGTTATCTGTAGTGTAATTGTCTTCATTGTCATAGTAATAGGGTATTTGTAACTAAATAAATTCCTAATATGGCTAAGATTCTAGGGGAGGAAACAAGAAACTCTCTCATCTTTCCCACTGACCTTTTTAGAAGGTTCTGACAATTACGCTGGACACTGTGGTCCCAGCCTATACGAATCTTCCAGTTTATGTAGCTACAGTGAAATAGTGTTCACACGGGGGCTGGTGCTCCTAAGGACAAAACATGCTTATGTAATAAATCTTATCAAGAAAGCAAAATAATTCGCTACTCACAAAACATTTTTCTCATCCACTCTGTGCCATTCTGAAAAATAACCGAAGTCAAACTAGCATTCGTTATTTTTAGTCCATCCAAAATTTTACTCACTTGAGGCATGTGGACGTGGAGCTATCTTTAGAACCATCAACCAAATGCCTTGGAATCACAGATTATTAGTGCCTGAGCAATTCTGCAGGTGATTTTTTTTTTTTTTTTTTTTTTTTTGGCCTAAGAACCTCACTGTATAAAACAAGTGGAAAAGGGGGCTTGAAGCCTTGCCCATTTGGGCTCCCTCTTATCTGTTCCTTGGGGGCTACCATGAAATCTTAAGGGTCAAGAACTACTGGGAAGCCACTGATCTAAGCCAAACCCTTCATTTTACAGAGGAAACAACAGAAGCCCACAGGGATGAAGTGACTTGCTTGAAATCCCCCTGTAGGTGTTGATGAAGCCAGGAGAAGAATTCAGGTTTCCTGACTTCCGGTTATGCATTCTTTCCATCACACAGCACATAAGATACTATTATAACAGAAATTACTTTTTTTTCTTAGTATTAGCCAGAAAAGTTCAGCTGAGAAACAGATGACTGGTTGGGGAAGTTTGCCTACTTGGGGGCACGAGGAAATCCAATGACTTAATCAAAAATACCCAGTAGCTCTTTTCTTTGAGAGGAGAGTGAAAACTGCAAGGGGAAACCGGCATAGACTTACTTCCTACAAGTCAGTCCATGATGGTTTGCCATGTGTGCTATAATGAAGGATGCTTGCCCTATTACTCACTACCTGTGTGACCTAAAGCAAGTCACTTAACTTCTTCGGGCCTTGGTAGCTCTTGTCCCCTCTGAGAACACAGAAGTAGCACTGTACAAGCCATTGGACAGCATGGTGATCTGTTGTCTTTTCCAGATCAGCCCCTTCCTACCTTCCTGCCTTATCTCAGTACTTATAGAACTAGGACATCCTTAATCTTACACTACGTGTATTTTCTCTGTAGGTATTTTGTGCATTGAATAATTGTCTTCCCACTGGACATTAATTTCTTGTGGCATGACTATGTCTTTTTAATTCTTTAACATGCATTTTGCTTTTCTTCCTCTATAAGTTTTGTCTCACTTATAATGCAGGAACCCAGACCCCTGCAAAAATTCTCCCTCTGGTATTTCCAGAAGCCCTGGCTGGTCCCGTATGTGCTTCTGTACAGTCTGTTCAGCTCCCCTTTCCTCCTTGCTCTGCTCCTGGCCTCTCTACATAGCACCATGTCCATCTGGCATCATCGCATCTGCATGGCACCACTGGCACTTCTACTGGGCACTGCTATACCCTCTCGTCACCACTTGCTGCCAGCTGCAGAAGATACTATAGTGGCTACCTATATTTTCTTCCTTCCTCTGATGTATATGTGAGTGAGTAAGAGTGTGTGAGTGTGTAGGAGTGTGTATTTTCAATTTTCCCCTCCCTTTTCCCCACTATTTATTTATTTGCCTTATTATTATTGTTTTTGGTTTTGGTTTTTTTTGGCTGCATCGGGTCTTAGTTGTGGCACACGGAATCTTCGTTGAGGCATGCAGGATCTTTCGTTACGGTGTGTGGTCTCTTTGGTGTGGCACTTGGGCTTCTCTCTAGTTGGCGTGTGTGGGCTTTTCTCCAGTTGTGGCGTGCGGGTTTTCTCTCTCTAGTTGTGGCGCATGGGCTCTAGGGTGCGTGGGCTCTGTAGTTGTGGCGCATGGGCTCTGTAGTTGTGGCGTGTGGGCTTAGTTGCCCTGCGGCATGTGGGATCTTAGTTCCCCCACCAGGGATCGAACCCGCCTCCCCTGCATTGGAAGGCGGATTCTTTACCACTGGACCACCGGGGATGTCCCTCCCACCCCCTACTATTTATTTATTCCCCAGGCTACTGGGTAGCTAGACAGGATTGTGTCTGTGTTAGAGAAGGAACGCATGTCATGCAGAGGTGGAGGCACTGAGCAATGAGACTTTGAATCTTTCCTTTTAGGGAGAAGGTAAGTGCATTTTCATTTGTGGAAGGACAGCTACATGACATCTGGTAGGCGCATGCTCTTGTGGCTGACGTTGTCATCTAAAAGTTTAATTATGGAAAGAAGGGTGTATATAGATGTTGGATAACAAAGAGGTGGACTATTGTTCCCCCATCACTTATTTCAACCCCCTTTAGTTTGCCTTCCTGAGAATAGGAAACTAAAATTACATTTCCCAAATTTCCTCCAGCTAGGATGCTTGCTCGAGCCTGAGTTTAGATTTACTATTACGTGCAGCCTTGATATCAGGTAAAATTAGCCTAATCTCAAGTCTCTGCCCATTCTGCCTCAGTGGATAAGGTCCCTTAGCCAAACAGCCTTTCCTGTCACGGGGACCACTGTGCCTGCTTATCCTTGAGTACTGGGTTTCAGCTTCCTGCAGTCTATGAATTACTCAACAAGCCAATCACATCCTCCCCTGGGAAGCAGGGGTCACCTCACCCTCTTGTTACTACAAAGCCTGCCTCACACAGCTCCTGCTTGTTCCCTCTGTTCCTGAGTGCAACACCTGTGTGGTCCTGCATGGTGTGTAGTGTCCTCCTTCCCCGGACTGTGAGTACACGGGACTAAGAAACTGCTGTCCACCTCACCTGTCCAGTGTTGGTGTCATGAGTTCAGCCTCCCTTATAACCCTGGAGCAGGAGCCCCTCCCTCACCAACTGGGTGAAGAGGAAGTGAATAAAACACATGGTTCTACCAACTAGATGCTCTTGCATGAGGTTTTGAGGCACAAGTGAGCAGAGTGGAGTAGCTACATGTGGAGAGTACAGACGACAGAGTACAGGCATTACATCCATTCTTCCAGGGTGGCCATGGAGGACGTTTTGGTGTCCATTCCCTAATAACATAGGTACAGGGAGTGCGAGGCTGTGAACTTGCTTTTCCACTAGACGGTCCTGCATGGTCGTTAGGCTTTTCTCCTGGCTCTGTTGTATCTGGCTGCTCTCTTCCTGGTTAAGTAGAATATAGACTGGTTTTCTAAATTTCTAAAGGTTCTATAAGCTAACTAGTGTTCGTTTGTTTGCTTGTTTTGCGGTACGCGGGCCTCTCACTGTTGTGGCCTCTCCCGTTGCGGAGCACAGGCTCTGGACGCGCAGGCTCAGCAGCCATGGCTCACGGGCCCAGCCGCTCCGCAGCATGTGGGATCTTCCCTGACTGGGGCACGAACCCGTGTCCCCTGCATCGGCAGGCGGACTCTCAAACACTGCGCCACCAGGGAAGCCCTAACTAGTGTATTTTTAATAAACCACTTTCTACCCAAATTACCTGAAATAGATTCCAATGTCTGCAACTAAGAACTAGCTGATACAAATGGTTTAATCACATAGGATTGCATTTTTCTTACGAAACATGAAGTCTGGAGGCAGGTAGTCCTAGGACGGTACGCCCATTCGTTCTACAACATCATCGGTTTACCAGGCCCCTTCTGTCTTTCTGAAATGCATTCATCCCCCTGGGTGCAAAGGTGGTTCCTCCATATTTAGCCTCACGTCCACATTCCAGGTAGGAAGAAGAAAGTGATCTGGGGAAGAGGTATACGTCCGTTTGCTTTTGCTGGGTAATAAAGCCCAAAATCTAGTGGCTTGAAACAACTGCCGCTCTGTCAGTCAGCTGAGTAGTTCTTCAGGTCTGGGCTAGCTCCTCTGACCTCTGCTGGGCTCAGCCATGCAGCCGCAAGGCAGGTTCGCTGAGGGCTGGACGATCCAGCATGGCTCATGTATGACTCTGGTAGTTGGCATGCTGTTGGCCAGAGCAATGGAGGTACCTGGGCCACACGGTTCTTATTATTCAGCAGGCCAGCCCTGGTGTCTTCCCATGGCAGTCTCCGGTTTTCCAGAGCAGCCAGAGAGGGCAACTTCCATTCTGTTTTGGTTTATCTTATTTGTTACTGTGCAGTGGCCAAAGCAAATCACAGTCCAGAGTCAAGGGGTGGAGGAATAGTCTCTGCCTCTTGATGGAAGGAGTTGCAAAGTCAGTTCCGCAAGTATAGCGCTGGGAATCTGTGGCCACTCTTGTAAACTACCATGAACTCAGGAGACCAGAACTTTCCCAGAAATCCCCAGTAGACTTCTAGCTACTACTCATTGGTCAGAACTGTGATTTGTCATATGATCATCTCTAAAAGCAAGGGATACTGTGAATGTAATTTATTTGGGCTGCTCCTGGAACAAAACTGTAATTCTCTGAGTAATAAAGGGTGAAGGAATGAGAATTAGGTTGATGTGAAATAATAAGAAATGTATATATATTGGTCTCTTCCCCAGCTCCCGCTAATACTTAGTCTTCGCTTGCATGATGAAGCCGCCAGAAAAATCCCCAAAGTATGGGATTTGGAGAGTTTCTGGGCAGGTGAATAGATCTATGTTTGGGGAGGGTGGTGCACCCCAGCTCCACAAGAACAGACGCTCCTGCACTCACGACCCTTCCAGACCTCACCTCACTGTGTATATCTTCATCTGACTGTTCATCTGTATTCTTTATCATATCCCTTATTATATGAGAAACCAGTAAACATTTTCTGTGAAACTGCATTTTCCTTCTCTTTCCCATGGAAGACTGGGTGGTGGGCAGACACCGTGGTCTCCTCCTAGCACGCCATGGCAACAGCTTTCTAACTGCGCACCTCTCCTTGCAGCCTCTAGTAGACGGTTCACTGATTGGCTCAGGCATCACAGCTGATCAAGCTTGGTCTCTCTGTCCCCCAAACACACACAACACACATCTCACTTCTACCTCCCCCACCCCCAGCTAGGACCCACGAAGCACATGCATTCGACCTTGACGGAAGGGCAACACTGCCATTGCAGTGCAGTCCCGCTCTCGGCACAGCCCTTGAGGCTGACTGTGGTGAGTCCTGCAGGTCATTGTTAATCCTGCTGCTTCACAGTCCTGAGCTACAAAGCACAGACACCTGGCATCCTTGTGATCTAGAGAATCTGTGTTCAACTAGCATCCTTGTGATCTAGAGAATCTGTGTTCAACTAGCATCCTTGTGATCTAGAGAATCTGTGTTCAACTAGCATCCTTGTGATCTAGAGAATCTGTGTTCAACTAGCATCCTTGTGATCTAGAGAATCTGTGTTCTTTTTTACAAGATGCCAACCTCTTTCTTTTGGGGCCCTTGTGAAAAATTGAAACGTTCTCAAAGTCTGGAGACAAGCTTCTGAGTGACCTGCATCTGAACTTTTAAAACTCTTTTTTTCCTCTTGGTTTAAATCTCAGTGGAGCTGGAGATGATCATAATTTTCATGAACACAAACTAAAGGTTGTGTTGCTTGTTGAGCCAAGTCGCTGCTTCTTCCTGCAAAAGAACAGATTCCTATTCTCACTGTGTTGGCGTTTTCATTAAAATTTCCGTGATCCTCTTCCTTCCAATGCAGTTATGGCTGGAATTGGCCTGACTGTGTTTCTCATGCAGAATCACTCCCGACTCAAAATATACAAAAGGGATATAAGAGGAGAAGAGCTGCACTTCCCCCAACTATAGATCATCTTGGCAAGGGAAAAAAAAGACTTAGTGTTATTAGCTTCATCAGCCATGCTAGGTCCAGAAAAACAAATCTGGACTGAGACGCAGTCATGGTGGTAAAGGTAGAAGAGATGCTACCTAAAGATGCTCTGGTACTAATGGCGGCCTGTTTGTTGAGGGATTTCTCTGAGCCAGACCCTGGCCCCAGCCCTGATCTGTGCAGCCCGAGTCACGCCATGAGCTACAGGCTGGCCTCCAACTGGCCTTCTCAGGGACCTGGAGGGGTAGGCCTGTCACAGCACAGAGTGCCCGTTCTGGCTCTGCTTGATGCTAGGTGACCTTGGCCAAGGACTCTACGCTCTCGGAGCCTCAGTTTTGTCATCTGGAAACCAACACTAACGACACTTTCCCTATCCTCCTGCTTTATAGGGTATCGGTCAAGTTGAATGCATTTGAAAGCGCTTTGTCAACTGGAGAATTCTGTTCCAGCACAAGAAAGATGTATTGCCAAAGGTCATAGACAAAACTTGGTGTGTGAATCAGCCTTCTCCCACACCCCCGCCCAAGCATGACTAAAGTCAATCTCTCTCCTCTTCTTGGAGACTGGTGTCAGCCCTGTGCTTCCACACCTCTATGGGGAAATAAGAAAACAGAAGCATTAAGCCCTGGGCTTAATAGAGAAATAGGGAGAAAAGGGCTTTCACTTTATTTTGATCACACTTAAGTACTCTTGAAAATTTTGCAATGTACATATATATGTATAATTTTTATAATTAAAAATATATCTTTATAGATCTGAATATTTTTGCCCTCTAGTTTGGGCATTAAGTACAGATTAATTATTTCTAATGAGGAACTGACATTTTCCAGAAAATTCCAGAAATCTAGAAAAGATGCCAAGAGCAGTCGGGTTATTCTGAAGCAGAGTCTGCGTTTGTCAGGCAAGTCTAGCAGCTCGGGGTCATGTGTCCTCCCCCCACCTCTATCCCAGCGCATCACCAGCAGGCAGGGAGCTCTGAGGCTGCATTATGTGGATTTATATCCACCCTGAACCAGCGAGCAAACGGAAAAATGTGAATTTTGGGAGCTGCTTTTGTGGGCACTGACCCCCCGGGACTCGTTCAGTCCCAGACCTCACCCTAGGAGTGATTTCCCCACATCCGCTATAATTTATTGACAAGAGTTGTTTCTCTTCCTGAGGCTGAAGGAATTGCCCAGTGCAATTTTAAACAAAACACCGCGCGGGGCAAAGCGATGAACTGAATCATCATTTTCTTACACCCCCAGCCCTGCCCAGGGTAGAGTTTTCCCCTCCATCGTCTCTTATTTTTGAAGACGCTGGCAGCACAAATCATCTCCAGACACTTCCCATTGTCCCTCTGTCAGCCCGAAACAAAGGCAGGTCACCGTCTGCCCAGCCTAGACCCAGCTGGGCGGCTGAGACCTCAGGGCATTGTTCCACGGCGCCTCGTCCAAGCTATCTTCTCGAGATAAGCACTACCAATATTACACGATGTTAACTTAAAAATATATAGGTTTCAAATTTCCCTACTGTCCCAAATGTCACAAAATTAAACAGACGGCATCTTTCTACATTTTGGACAGACTAATGGAATCATAGGACAGTGTCACCATTTTTTTAATTTTTAATTTCTTTATGGCTGCGTTGGGTCTTCGTTGCTGCACGCAGGCTTTCTCTAGTTGTGGTGAGCGGGGGCTACTCTTTGTTGTGGTGCGTGGGCTTCTCATTGCGGTGGCTTCTCTTGTTGCGGAGCACAAGCTCTAGAGTGCAGGCTCAGTAGTTGTGGCTTAGTTGCTTAGTTGCTCCGTGGCACGTGGGATCTTCCCGGACCGGGGCTCGATCCCGTGTCCCCTGCATTGGCAGGTGGATTCTTAGCCACTGCACCACCAGGGAAGCCCCAGTATCATCATTATTATTTCAGGGAACTTCACGGTATGGCTCAGGTACGGTTACCTGTCTGGATTATGATTGTAAGTTCGTTTTGCTCTAAGGATGGACAATTGCCACCATCTGAATGTTTCTCTGAACGTCACTAGGCATTCTGTGAATGATCATGTTGTCTGAGATACCAAAACCCCATTAGATCTCACTCAACCCTCTGGGAAGTTGGGGTGGTCATGAAGAGGGGTCCACAACGCCCAGGTCATGGACCGGTACCGGTCCATGGCCTATTAGGAAGCGGGCCTCAGAGCAGGAGGTGAGCGGCGGGAGAACGAGCAAAGCTTCATCTGCCACTCCCCCATCACTGGCATTACCACCTGAACCATCCACCCCATCGCTTACATTGCCGCCTGAATCACCACTCCCCCACTGTCCATGGAAAAATTGTCTTCCACGAAATTGGTCCCTGGTGCCAAAAAGGTTGGGGACCGCTGGTCATGAAGATGGTTATATTAGTGATCATTACTATTTGGGGGGAGACTTTCTAGGTGCCAGGCGGATGGCTAAGCACTTCCATCAACGATCTCCCAATCCCCAGAACAACCTTTTGAGCTTGGGGTTATTATTTGCATGTCACAGATGAGGAAGACAGGGTTCTGAGAAGTTAAGGCCTCCCAAATAATAAGACACACAATTCAAGGAGGGACCCGATGGAAATTTCCCTTCACACTATGAAGGGGATGGGATCAAGCATTTAAAGGAGCAGAATATTCTCCTGTTCTCTTAGGGTTCAAGGTATCACGCTGCCTGGCTTCCTCTCTCTGGGACACTTCAGCATGTCCTCCGAGCCTCCGTGGCCGAGCTCACCCTGCTCCCTCTCTCTGGATGGCCCTTCCTCTCCCCTCTGCCTGGGAAACATATTCATCGCTCAAGACTCAGCTCTGGCACCGCATCCTCTAAGAAGCCATATCACTGTCTCTCCCGCCCACGCACACCCTGTACACAGGATCACGCGGTGCTTCTGTCCCAGTATTCTCCACTCAAAATTTATTACAAAACCCATGACACTTCATGTTGGTATTTATTTTTATGCCTCTCTTAGTACTAAACTGTCATCCCTTTCAGGCTAGACTGTATCATCTTCATCCACATATTACCACAGCCTAGATAGATGCCTGGCAATGAGTAGGTGTTCAATGTGTATGTTTTTTTGCATCGATGAGCAGATGGAAGAAGACATGAATGGATAAATATATCTTCTAGAACTTAAGGGAATCAGCATAGAGACAATCAACACTGTAATGTGTATTTGCTGTATTCTTTGAGAATATTCAATTCTGCTAAAGAAGACAAGAAAACGGTAAAATGGGTGAAACTCCTAAGATACATGGGATATAGGTAAGAAAGAGCAAGTAGTTCATGAGACATTGACAAAAGTCATAAAATGTGTTAGGGTTACATAAGTAAGTTAGTAACCCTTGAGACAGGTTCGACATAGATAAAGTTGGTGAAGCATGTATTGCTGAACATAGACCAAGAACCCAGAGGCAACAAATATTCATGAACCTCTAAATATATATGAGGAATATGAGACACTCAATATTCATGTGGTCTTACATTGACTACCCATAAATGATACCCCTTCTGGCATCATGTACCTTTTGCCTAAGGAATGTAGATAGAATCCAAAGCTGCTTATCAGGCTAATTGGCATAGTTATTGGTCAGGGGACTTGCCCTGTGTCTCTGTGAAACAGCAAATGTGTGTTGGTTTCAGGCACCTTCGGGCTGAACCCTCTTGCATAAACCTCATCTTTCATCTGCATAACCTGCCATCAGTGGGGAAGGCTGATGAGGCAGAGAGAGAGAGAGACAGGATGCATGAATACTGGATCAGGTAGTGTGGTCCCTCCACCCCACCTGCACCCTATCTTAATTGTGTTTCCCTAGCATCTGTCCCTTCTTGCTTCTAGCTCTGTTTTTGAAAGGCTTCAATAAACTATACGTTTCAAGCATATTTGTTTGGTGTGAGCCCCTGTATTCCATGATCTCAGGGATATCTTGCCTGGTGGTATAATTGTAAGCTACCACTACATCAAGGAAATTTCCCAATGACAAGTATGTGTCCTGAAAACACCACTACAGCTTCCTTCCTTAGGTAGCCAAACATAGTTACTCCCTGTAAGACTGACCAATCTTTTCTCCTATTACTATAAGAAAAGGGAAAATTCAAGGTACTAGAGTCTTTCATAGCCAGAGTGCACAGAAATATCAAATTATAGACACAGTAAACATTCTTTAGAACTCAGGCGAGTTGTTGTGGTCCTAGTTTGCATGCAAAACACTTATGACAGATTCCCTCTTGTGAGAACACTGGAATTACAACTAACTGCTGAATAGTCATTGACAGGAAGACACTGGAACTCATCAAAGAAGATACCCCACATCCAAAGACAAGGGAGAAGCCACAATGAGACAAGAGGAGGGGTGCATTCACAATAAAATCAAATACCATAACTGCTGGGTGGATGACACACAAACTGGAGAACACTTATACCACAGAAGTCTACCCACTGGAGTGAAGGTTCTGAGCCCCATGTCAGGCTTCCCAACCTGGGGTTCCGGCAATGGGAGGAGGAATTCCTAGAGAATCAGACTTTGAAGGCCAGCGGGATTTGATTGCAGGAATTCGACAGGACTGGGAGAAACAGAGACTCCACTCTTGGAGGGCACACACAAAGTAGTGTGCTCATCAGGACACAGGGGAAGGAGCAGTGACCCCAGGGGAGACTGAACCAGACCTACCTGCTAGTGTTGGAGGGTCTCCTGCAGAGGCAGGGGGTGGCTGTGTCTCACTGTGAGGACAAGGACACTGGCAGCAGAAGTTATGGGAAGTACTCCTTGGCGTGAGCCCTCCCAGAGTCTGCCATTAGCCCCACCAAAGAGCCAGGTAGTCTCCAGTGTTAGGTCACCTCAGATCAAAAAACCAACAGGGAGAGAACCCAGCCGCCCCCATCAGCAGACAAGAGGATTAAAGTTTTACTGAGCTCTGCCCACCAGAGCAACACCCAACTCTACCCACCGCCAGTCCTTCCCATCAGGAAACTTTCACAAGCATCTTAGATAGCCTCATCCAACAGAGGGCAGACAGCAGAAGCAAGAAGAACTACAATCCTGCAGCCTGTGGAACAAAAACCACATTCACAGAAAGATAGACAAGATGAAAAGGCAGAGGGCTACGTACCAGATGAAGGAACAAGACAAAACCCCAGAAAAACAACTAAATGAAGTGGAGATAGCCAACCTTCCAGAAAAAGCATTCAGAATACTGATAGTTAAGATGATCCAGGACCTCAGAAAAAGAATGGAGGCAAAGATCAAGAAGATGCAGGAAAAGTTTAACAAAGACCTAGAAGAATTAAAGAACAAACAAACAGAGAGGAACAATACTATAACTGAAATGAAAAATATACTAGAAGGAATCAATAGCAGAATAACTGAGGCAGAAGAACAGATAAGTGACCTGGAAGACAAAATGGTGGAATTCACTGCTGTGGAACAGAATAAAGAAAAAAGAATGGAAAGAAATGAAGACAGCCTAAGAGATCTCTGGGACAACATTAAACGCAACAACATTCGCATTATAGGGGTCCCAGAAGGAGACGAGAGAGAGAAAGGACCCGAGAAAATATTTGAAGAGATTATAGTCAAAAACTTCCATAACATGGGAAAGGAAATAGCCAACCCAAGTCCAGGAAGTGCAGCGAGTCCCAGGTAGGATAAACCCAAGGAGAAACATGCTGAGACATATAGTAATCAAATTGACAAAAATTAAAGACAAAGAAAAATTATTGAAAGCAACAAGGGAAAAATGACAACATACAAGGGAACTCCCATCAGGTTAACAACTGATTTCTTAGCAGAAACTCTACAAGCCAGAAGGGAGTGGCATGATATATTTAAAGTGATGAAAGGGAAGAACCTACAACCAAGATTACTCTACCTGGCAAGGATGTCATTCAGATTCGATGGAGAAATCAAAAGCTTTACAGACAAGCAAAAGCTAAGAAAAGTTAGCACCACCAAACCAGCTCTACAACAAATGCTAAAGGAACTTCTCTAAGTGGGAAACACAAGAGAAGTAAAGGACGTACAAAAACAAACCCATAACAATTAAGAAAATGGTAATAGGAACATACATATCAGTAACTTCCTTAAACGTAAATGGATTAAATGCTCCAACCAAAACACACAGGCTCGCTGAATGGATACAAAAACAAGACCCATATATATGCTGTCTACAAGAGACCCACTTCAGACCTAGGGACACATACAGACTGAAAGTGAAGGGGTGGAAAAAGATATTCCATGCAAATGGAAATCAAAAGAAAGCTGGAGTAGCAATACTCATATCAGATAAAATAGACTTTGAAATAAAGAATGTTACAAGAGACAAGAAGCGCCCTACATAATGATCAAGGGATCAATCCAAGAAGAAGATATAACAATTATAAATATATATGCACCCAACATAGGAGCACCTCAATACATAAGGCAACTGCTAACAGTACTAAAAAAGGAAATCAACAGTAACACAATAATAGTGGGGAACTTGAACACCTCACTTACACCAATGGACAGATCATCCAAAATGAAAATAAATAAGGAAATGGAAGCTTTAAATGACACAATAGACCAGATAGATTTAACTGATATTTATAGGACATTCCATCCAAAAACAGCAGATTACACTTTCTTCTCAAGTGCACACAGAACATTCTCCAGGATAGACCACACCTTGGGTCACAAATCAAGCCTCAGTAAATTTAAGAAAATGGAAATCATATCAAGCATCTTTTCTGACCACAACGCTATGAGATTAGAAATCAATTACAGGGAAAAAAACGTAAAAAAACACAAACACGTGGAGGCTAAACAATACGTTACTAAATAACCAAGAGATCACTGAAGAAATCAAAGAGGAAATCAAAAAGTACCTAGAGACAAATGACAATGAAAACACGATGATCCAAAACCTATGGGATGCAACAAAAGCAGTTCTAAGAGGGAAGTTTATAGCTATACAAGAGTACCTCAAGAAACAAGAAAAATCTCAAACAATCTAACCTTACACCTAAAGAAACTAGAGAAAGAAGAACAAACAAAACCCAAAGTTAGCAGAAGGAAAGAAATCATCAAGATCAGAGTAGAAATAAATGTAATAGAAACAAAGAAAACAACAGCAAAGATCAATAAACTAAAACCTGGTTCTTTGAGAAGATAAACAAAATTGATAAACCTTTAGCCAGACTCATCAAGAAAAAGAGGGAGAGGACTCAAATCAATAAAATTAGAAATGAAAAAGGAGGAGATACAACAGACACCACAGAAATACAAAGCATCCTAAGAGACTACTACAAGCAACTCTATGGACAAGCTGGAAGAAATGGACAAATTCTTAGAAAGGTATAACATTCCAAGACTGAACCAGGAAGAAATAGAAAATATGAATAGACCAATCACAAGTAAGGAAATTGAAACTGTGATTGAAAATCTTCCAACAAACAAAAGTCCAGGACCATCTGGCTTCACAGGTGAATTCTATCAGACATTTAGAGAAGAGCTAACACCCATACTTCTGAAACTCTTCCAAAAAATTGCAGAGGAAGGAACACTCCCAAACTCATTCTATGAGGCCACCATCAACCTGATACCAAAACCAGACAAAGATACTACAAAAAAAGAAAATTACAGACCAATATCACTGATGAATATAGATGCAAAAATCCTCAACAAAATACTAGCAAACAGAATCCAACAACACAGTAAAAGGATCATACACCATGATCACGTGGGATTTATCCCAGGGATGCAAGGATTCTTCAATATATGCAAATCAATCAATGTGATACACCATATTAACAAACTGAAGAAGAAAAACCATACGATCATCTCAATAGATGCAGTAAAAGCTTTTGACACAATTCAACACCCATTTAAGATAAAAACTCTCCAGAAAGTGGCCATAGAGGGAACCTACTTCAACATAATAAAGGCCATATATGACAAACCCACAGCAAACATCATTCTTAATGGTGAAAAATTGAAAGCATTTCCTCTAAGATCAGGAGCAAGACAAGGATGTCCACTCTCGCCACTATTATTCCACATAGTTTTGGAAGTCCTAGCCATGGCAATCAAAGAAGAAAAAGAAATAAAAGGAATCCAAATTGGAAAGAAGTAAAACTGTCACTGTTTGCAGATGACATGATACTATACATAGAGAATCCTAAAGATGCCACCAGAAAACTACTAGAGCTAATCAATGAATTTGGTAAAGTCGCAGGATACAAAATTAAGGCACAGAAATCTCTTGCATTCCTATACACTAATGATGAAAAATCTGAGAGAGAAATTAAGGAAACACTCCCATTTACCATTGCAACAAAAAGAATGAAATACCTAGGAATAAACCTACCTGGGGAGACAAAAGACCTGTATGCAGAAAACTGTAACACACTGATGAAATAAAGATGATACAAACAGATGGAGAGATATACCAAGTTCTTGGATTGGAAGAATCAATATTGTGAAAATGACTATACTACCCAAAGCAATCTACAGATTCAATGCAATTCCTATCAAATTACGAATGGCATTTTTTACAGAACTAAACCAAAAATATCTTAAAATTTGTATGGAGACACAAAAGACCCCAAATAGCCAAAGCAGTCTTGAGGGAGAAAAACGGAGCTGGAGGAATCAGACTCCCTGACTTCAGACTGTACTACAAAGCTACAGTAATCAAGACAATATGGTACTGGCACAAAAACAGAAACATAGATCAATGGAACAGGATAGAAAGTCCAGAGATAAACCCACGCACCTATGGTCAACTAATCTATGACAACGGAGGCAAGGATATACAATGGAGAAAAGACAGTCTCTTCAATAAGTGGTGCAGGGAAAACTGGACAGCTACATGGAAATGAATGAGATTAGAACACTCCCTAACACCACACACAAAAATAAACTCAAAATGCATTAGAGACCTAAATGTAAGACTGTACACTGTAAAACTCTTAGAGGAAAACATAGGAAGAACACTCTTTGACATAACCGCAGCAAGATCTTTTTTGACCCACCTCCTAGAGAAATGGAAATAAAAACAAAAATAAACAAATGGGACCTAATGAAACTTAAAAGAAGGGAAACTACAAACAACACGAAAAGACAACCCTCAGAATGGGAGAAAATATTTGCAAACGAAACAACAGACA
The DNA here is from genome assembly GCF_039906515.1 of Pseudorca crassidens. Lineage (NCBI taxonomy): Eukaryota > Metazoa > Chordata > Mammalia > Artiodactyla > Delphinidae > Pseudorca > Pseudorca crassidens. The sequence continues at coordinate 15,328,107 of NC_090316.1, forward strand.
AGGGATTAATCTCCAAAATATATAGAGAGCTCATGCAGCTCAATATTCAAAAAACAAATAACCCAATCCAAAAATGGTCAGAAGACCTAAATAGACATTTCTCCAAAGACGACATACAGATGGCCAAGAAGCACATGAAAAGCTGCTCAACATCACTAATTATTAGAGAAATGCAAATCAAAACTACAATGAGGTATCACCTCACGCCAGTTAGAATGGGCATCATCAGAAAATCTACAAACAACAAATACTGGAGAGGGTGTGGAGAAAAGGCAACCCTCTTGCACTGTTGGTGGCAATGTAAATTGATACAGCCACTATGGAGGACAGTATGGAGGTTCCTTAAAAAACTAAAAATAGAACTACCATATGACCCAGCAATCCCACTACTGGGCATATAGCCAGAGAAAACCATAATTCAAAAAGACACATGCACGCCCATGTTCATTGCAGCACTATTTACAATAGCCAGGTCATGGAAGCAACCTAAATGCCCATCAACAGACAAATGGATAAAGAAGATGTGGTACATATATACAATGGAATATTACTCAGCCATAAAATGGAACGAAATTGGGTCATTTATAGAGATGTGGATGGATCTAGAGACTGTCATACAAGGTGAAGTAAGTCAGAAAGAGAAAAACAAATATCGTATATTAACGTATATATGTGGAACCTAGACGTATATATATATATAACGTATATTTATAACGTATATATGTGGAACCTAGAAAAACGGTACAGATGAACACAGATGTAGAGAACAAACGTATGGACCCCAAGGGGGGAAAGTGGCGGGGGAGGGGGGGTGGTGTGATGAATTGGGAGATTGGGATTGACATATATACACTAATATGTATAAAATGGATAAGTAATACGAACCTGCTGTATAAAAGAATAAATAAAATAAAATTCAAAAAAAACCCACTTATGACAAATCTTAAAGGAAAATTGCCTAGCTAACTAAGATGCTTCATGGTTAACTTATGCAAATGAGAGAGACTCTGAGTCTTTTCTCCAATAATGAGTAAGTAATTATATTTTTTCTCAATGTCAGGGCACCACAAGTCCACAAAAATATGCCCTTGCAGCATCCCATGATTGCACCCTATGTAGCCAGTTTGAATTCCTATGTGTGTGGACCAATGAAGAGTTATTATCTGACTGAGTGGGATATTGGCTATCTGAGTTCGTTCCTAGTGTGCAGTATAATTTCAGACTTTCATTCTTGTTTATTGGCTGTCAATAGTATTATAAGTCTTGTTTATTACTGCTGGTTTCACATAGCTCAATTCATGTATAAAAAATGCTTTCTCCCCTGAGTCACATTTAAATTTATTCACATTGAGTTCCAAGAGTTTTCCTTTCTTTGGACAAAATCTGTGCTAAATGGATCTGTACAGCCACTGATTCCTTTCCCGCAATCCTATCAAATGGCCCTTTTAAAATTGATTTGTTGAGCATCACATTGTAACTGTGCTTGTGAAAGTTTAAAAGCTCCACACAACCAAGATCTGTTGGTTCAGGAAGTGAAGAAAAAGAAAGAAAAGAAAAAGAAATGCCTCCACTTAATCTTGTATATTGAATTACCTTTCATTTTCTAATAATGGGATGATATTTAGTCTCTGCTAGAACAACGTTGTGACATCTATGGCTTGGAGGATGTGATATGCTAGGAAAATAGCCTTATGGGGCCTTGGGGACCATTGACGTGTCTGTGATCCTGTAGAACTTCTTATTGGCAGTGCATAACGGAGTCAGGGCTCATTTTATATATACTGGTGAACATAAATAGCACTTGGTGTTACTTGGGACTTTTTTGTTTGTTTGTTTTTGGCTGCATTGGGTGGCTTCTCATTGCGGTGGCTTCTCTTATTGCAGAGCACGGGCTCTAGGCACACGGGCTCAGTAGTTGTGGCTCGCGGGCTCTGGAGCACAGGCTCAGTAGCTGTGGCGCATGGGCTTAGTTGCTCTGCAGCATGTGGGATCTTCCCGGACCAGGGCTCGAACCCATGTCCCCTACATTGGCAGGCGGATTCTTAACCACTGCACCATCAGGGAAGCCCTGGGACTTTTTATCCTAAGATTTCCATGGGTCTGGAGTACTAGGACCATGCAAACTTTCTGTTGGAAGATTTCTCCTTTCATCTCATGTTTGTCTATTTACAACCCAATTAAAATTCCCGTAGCTGGGAGGAGCACCTGGATTCCAGCACGCTCCGCTCTCTGGGGGCACTGCTGATGTAATGTGGATCCCCAGTGAGCTGGCTCCTCTCTAGACCATGGGAAGAATGCTTGAGACAGAAGGGCACATCACCTCACCTGTGGACCAGAGCCTGAGATCCACCCACTACCTGCTCTCCAGGAGAATAGCAACCAGCCCAAAGCCCAAATCCTCTGGCCTCCCACAAGTGAACAGCAGCTGACACCCAGCCCCCGCCCGTACACGGAAATGGAAGTGGTGGCTGCCTGCGGAACTCCGGCTGGCCACCTCCCCTTCCCAAGCATCTGCCCAATCGCTCTTCCCCAGTTTGAATTCCCTTGGAGGACAGTCTTTCACTCTGCCCTAAGATCAGCCTTCATATTGAGATATGCCAAGGGACAAAGCCCATTGGCATCACATCATATTAAGATGCAAATAGCTGACTTCACAGGCTTTCCTGACAGCTGGTTGTGCAGGGGCCCCGCTCTGGGCTGTGTGAGGGAAGGAAGATGCAGAAATGGAAGGGGGGTGATCGTCAACATAGGCTGAGACATTTAATGTTGCCCTCTTTGATCAGAAGCTCTTTGGGGTGTGTGGGTAGTGCAGGTGAGGAAGGACGCAGGAGTCCACTGGTTACTTATTCTTCCCTGCACGGAATGCTCTGTTTATGCCATACACTTTATAGCCTCTGTCTGCATCTCTGAGACCCTTGCCCTTCTAAAGAGGTCCTTGGTAAACGACCAGATCCAATGTGCACAATCCGAAGCATGTTCCCCTTGGATCGCATCTGCCTCCCACACCGCCCCGGTCTCCCTCTGGGATTGCTCTTGCTTTGGAGATACACCGTTACGATTTTTACTTTGTTTATACAGAGGCTGACATGACTTCTTAGGAAGTGGGTTAGGCCTCAGAGTATCTCTGCTCTAGCAGACTCTGAGGACAGGAATATGTGATGGGGGTGGGGGGAGCGTCCCTCTAACTGCTCCAAGCAGGAAAGAGGGGTCTGCGGGCCTTGTTGCATTTCTCAAGTGCAGGAAATGTAGCAAACAGGGAACCCACTTTCTACCAGTTTGCTCAGAAAACTGTGGTTTCTTATCCATTTAAATTAAGCTGAAGAAATCAGCCCTTCACCAGGGCGGCCACAGTTAAGTTTCAGCTCTCCCAGACTTTTGTGCATCTCCCCCAACCCCTGCATCATGGTGCATCTCCCCTTCATCCTTCTCACTCAATACCCTGTCTTTTCTTGTCAAACTATGCTCACAGAATAGGACTTGAAAAACATTCAGGTTAAATTACAAATTACCCAAAAGACCATCAGCTCTCAGCTCTCCCAGGGTATTTTATTACATTTGAACAAGGGTCAAGATCTTAAATGAAAAGAAATCATCTCTTTTGAAATCTAGGTGGATTTCAGCCGTCAATATAGGAGGGGTGCATCCCTGAAATCATAGCCTCAGGCGGTAACTTGGAAAAAGACAGTTGAAGCCTTGCCCTATTATTCACCATTCCCTGTATCTGTGGTGACGTTTCTGACGTGGGGTCACTTATAGCCCTTGCTTTCCTAAAGAAATCATCTAATCCAACCTCCCAGACAAAGCCTGAAACTCTTCTAGAACATTCTTGATTTGTGCTTAATCAATAGTTCAAAAATCAGAAAATTCACAGTCTTCCTAGCTGAGCCGGCCGCTGACAGACATCCCTAAATATTAAGAAGTTTTCCTCTGACATTTATTCACTGGTTCTTAGTTCTGTACTTGAAGGCTTGTGGGTTAAATCTGTTCTCTCTTGCATGTGACATTCTTTCAAAGAGTTGAAGGCAATAGTCACGTCCTCCCTCCCCAGTTTTTTCTTCTACAAATTGGGACTTATTCTGTAAGTAATTGAGCTAAAGGCCTTCAGGGAGGATGTGCTTCTTAGGGATACAGTGGTTTTTAAATATGGCCACAAGTTCACTGACGTATCTCTTATTACAAGATAAGGTCTATGTTTCTTCCCCTTGAATCTGGACAGGCTTTTGACTGCTTTGACTGATAGACTATGTTGAAAAGATGCCATGTACCTTTCACCTAGCTTGCTAGAATGCTTGCTCTTGGACCTTCAGGCTGCCATTTAAGAAATCCAACTACCCTGATCTGCCATTCTGTAAGGAAGCCCAAGCCACATGGAACACCTCCCACAGACAGTCCCAGCTGAGCCCAGCCCTCAGGTCATCCCAGCCCAGACACTAGATATGTGAGTGAAGAAGCGTCTAGATGATTCCAGCCCCCAGATATCTGAGTCACCCCCAGCCATTGCAGTCCTACCAGATGAAGCCCCTTATATTGTGGAGTAGAGACAAATTGATCCTGACATGGCTTGTCCAAATTCCTGACTCGGAATCAGTGAGTATAACAAAATGACGGTATTTTACATCATTGGGTTTGGGTTTGGTTCATTACAGAGATCAACCCCTAAATCACCTTGGCCACGGCGGCTTGTGCCCTGGAATAACATTAACACTAAATTCCCTTACTCCTTAAACTTGGCTATTAAATACATTAATCTTGCGTTTTAAAAGTCAACTTCCTCCAGAGTCCCAGGGGAAAGCAGAAATCTCATAAACTGCAGGAAATAATCACAAAACTAGGTAATGCATCAAAAATAGCGCCAAGAGGATTCAAGTCTCTAAACGTTGTGTCCTAGACCTTACTGCTTTGTATTATACCCTCAGTGCAAGTTGTCAGTTTGAGCTCATTTATTCAGATAATAAAGACTTTGGGAATCCTCATCCCATCGTCCAGTATTAATTACACCATCTTCGGCCCTGCATCTTCAGAGGGAGGGAAGCCAACTTGGATGGGAAATTCACGTAAGCCCTACAGAATTCTGTGATGTAAAATGAAAGTTATGATAATGCGCGCCTTGCCAGATTGTGGTGAGGATGAAAAACCAAGCAAGGACCATACTGAGCACTGGTGTGTGCTCAGAATTGCTCTCCGCAGAGTCGACCACGTGCCCCTTATGTCTTCATCCAAGTTGTTGAAAGAAGCACAGGACAGGACAGGGCCGAGGGCAGGCCCACCACTGGTGACCATCTCTGAGCCAGTGATCAACTCTTTGGGTTCTATAATTGAACCAGCTTCAAATATAAGCTCCACCGAGGCAGGGTTCTGAGTCCATTTTTTAATGACATCTCATGTGATTAGAACGGTCTTAGCACGTAGTAGGTACTCAGTAAAGACTCGTTAAATAAACGGATGTAATTCTGTGCATAGCTCTCTCCTCAGCCTCATGATATGCCTGGATGTCCACGCCATGCATCCTGTGACCCAAGGCTGGTCTTGCCTCCCTCGGTTGAGAGTCTGAGCTCAGAGGTACAGAGCACAAAAGGTCACATATAGAGCTCAGGAAACTGACAATTCCCACTGCTACACCTATTTTCCACTTCCTAATTACCGACATGTTTAAACTATAACATGAATAGCCACATTAAAGTCATTTGTTATATGTAACGTAGGGGCATAACACATTGATAATTAAGGCCTCCCTCTGTGCCAACCTACATGCTAGAGGTATAATTAAGTGTAAGTACCTCTTGGTTTGCTAGCCATTATTACTGGGCTTAAACATATATTCAGCGAGTTAGTGAAATTCTATAGTGTCCTGAGGAACTATTGTTTAATAAATGGAATAGGAGTTTTCCAGATGGTACCACGCTCGCTCAGCTGATCTTGGGCAGTGAATTGGCGGTATAATTTTTGATGTCTGCAGAGTCTCCGTTTTCAGTATGGAAAACTCAGATCTTGAACACCACGAGGACTATTAGAAGAGCTTCCTGACTCTCTTTTCTGGTTCACTTTGGCCATAAAAGAGATAGTTCCCTGGTCTAAGATTCGCTCCTGCAAGCCTCTCGGTTCCACGCAAAACAAGAAACATCCGAGGATCAAATTCACTTCATATTTGGTTCCAGGGATCAAGGACTTACAACCAAGCAAACGACATGTAATTATTAAGGCCTTGCTATGTCCACAGCCCTAAGCTAGGACTATACTGAAATAGTATGTTTCAACTTGAACTTGCATTAGAAGTAGCCATATTGTATTAAGCTCTCCATCTTATTAGAAGGACACAGGAGAGCAAAGATAGTGAGAAAGGTGCGGTGGCTCCTCCCCTCACTCCCTATCCTGACCACTGTTGGCGAATGGGAAGAGCGAGTCATTGAAATGGAAGAACCCCCAGAAAGGAATGGAGATCTCTCCCCACCTCCCGCGAGACTGGCATTGCACGCTTTCTCTTCCCAGATCCTCAAGCTGCAGTTCTGAAATTTTCCTGTAGGAGGGGCTCTACAGCGGTTACCAGGAGACGTGCGATTTGAAGCTGCCCTTGTATAGAGAGCACAAAAAAGGGTCCTTGAATCATTTGTTTCCGCTGACTTGTCAGGATGGGGGAGAAGTAACAGAAGGCATTAAGGAGGCTGAGGCCACCTCTTAGAACAGCTCCTGCAGATTTCCTGCTGGCTGAGGGAAATGGACCAAGCTCCCCATCCTTGGGTACCTCTGTTCCCAGTGCCCGGTACTTAGTAGGGGCTCAATCCACACTTGTGGAAGGAATCATGCCTCCTGTGAGTAAAAAGGTAGCATTTCTTCTGCTACCATGTGGTGATTTCAGAGACATACGTGAAGATGATCTCTGAGCTCCTTGGAAGCTCTGTTATTTTGAGAACCAAAGGGGCGAAAAGGTGTTTGGGGACAGAATAGACACTGTATCCTGTGTTATTGGCTGAAAGGAAGGCTAAGGGAGAAGTGCATTAGACAACTGAGATTACCAGGCATTGGAGCAGGGAAGTATATTAGATTCCGGAACCACAAAGGGAACATATGCACAGAGGAGCTCACACCCCCCAGGACATGCTCACCGGAGGTGCCCTAACACTGATCCCCAAGTACGTTGCGTTTTTCAAGGCCTGAAAAATCGGAGTCGAGACCTGGAAAGATGGGTTGGGGGCTGCTTGCTGGCCCCAGGATTGGTCCATTGCCACAGCCTACCTTCTACCACCCCTCTGGGAGGCTGGTTATTCTCTGGAGTCTTCGCTCCTTTCAGTGCTTCCACGAGGCTCCACTTCTACAGGAAGCCCTCCCTAATCACCTTCTCTGTATCTGTATCTTTGCCTCTTGGAGACAAACGTGCACTGCTCCCATGAAGGATTCAGTTCCTAGTGAACGATGTGCTAAGAAAGGAATCACTTACAGAAAGTGGGGCTGGAGGTGAGAGGAAACCTTAGCATGTGGCAGGCTCTGTACGGGGAATTTTACACGAATCACTGTCTTTAATCCTCGGAACACACACAGGGAACTCGAACCCATAGAGGAAGTGATATCAAAACAGACTTAAAAGAGGGCAGCACTACCGGGATGTCAGGGGGGAAGAGTGGAAAACTGAAAAAAGGAAAAGGGGAAAGGAAAGAAAGAGTTTTCCAGGCAAAGGAAACCTCATGTGCACAGACCTGCAGGCTTGAAGGAAATGAAAGGACAGTGTGGCTCAACCACACCTCCTTCAGAAAAGACTGGAAGTAGCTCACAAGGATAGAAAAGCTGGAACAGGAAGGCATGAATCAAAGAGAGAGGAACTTAAGAAGGAATGAAAACAAGGATGGAGATTTCAGACGGAGCCAAGAGTAAGATGTTCAAGACTGCATCCCATAATGAGGTGTATGCGTGTTGCAAGGGGGCCACGGATCGGACACTAGGAAGCTTTCTGGGAATCAGCCCTGAAAGGAAGAGCTGGTGCCTCTGCCGCCGAGGCTTCCTCAGGGAAAGTGCGACCATTGGATCAGAGAGACCTATAATCCTTACCTAAGCAGGTCAGGATACTCTCCGCTGATGTTCAGCCTGGAAAGCATCCCCACGATGGGACGTCCTGTCCATCACCCCAGGCACCTGCTACGAACGCGATTCAGCCGGTAGCCACACAATATCATCCATGCAATGGCATCCAGGGGCCCCACTCTTGGTTCATGTGGCTTAATCCCAGGGGAAGATCTCAAAGTAGCCAAAGAAGACTGAAGAACTGCTTATCCTTCAAACAACTGTCCCTGGAATAGCCTCTCGCTGCCAAGTTTTTGGAGAATATTAGGCATGAGTTACAAACTACACCTCCTTACAAAGAGGAAGAATTCAGCCTGTCTGTGCTGTTGATTAAATATAGACCCCTGTGCCTTAACATACAACCGGGCTGAGGGCAGAGTGTGCCTAGACGAAAAAGCCATCTCTCTCCTCCCTTCCTTCAAGTCTTACCTAAATGCCATCCTCTCTATGGAAGCTTGGTATGTTTCCAAACCAGAAATGACTTCTCCATCCCCTAACCTCTCAGCACGTTTTGCCCTTTTAAAGACACTTATCGCGTTCAATCTGGTGCGGGGCATCTTCAGATTCTACCTCCCCGGATGTGCCCAGCACGATACCATCCTCATACTCATGATCAATAAAATCTCATCGAGTGAAAGCAACACCTTCCAAATTGCCGCTTTGAACGTAACCTGTTCTTCACATCACTACCCTCTTATTGAGTGTGTGGATTCAGCCATTTATTCAGAGGATGTAGTGGTGGCCTTTGATTTCTTTGTGCAACAGTTTGTGTTGAATCTTGAGCTCCTTCAGTCTGCATGAGACCTTTTGTGACCTCCTCATCTATACTCTGAGGTCATGGGTAAAGGTCATATCCTTTGAGGAAACATAAGAGCAGATGGGACAAGGAACTGGAAAAAAATGTAATGCAGGAAACAGCCTTGACCTCTGGCCCTGACCCACAGACTGACTGGATCAGAGATGCTTGTAAGGCAACCGGGCCTGATGTTGTCTTAACACACAAAGACTAGCATTCATTGAGCCCTTGACATATTATAAGAATTGTGCTAGGCTTCTTTCAAGATTTTAGTAGGCATGAGTTACACCATTGAACCATCACAATAACCTGTGCACTGTGGCCATTTTTTTAGATGTGGACACTAAGACTCAGGGTAGTTAAGTAAACCACTCAACGTAGCCTAGTTAGTAATCTGCAGAGCAAGGATTTGCTGACTTTAAAGCCCAGGTCTCTTCCAACTGAGAAGGGTGAAATCCCAGTTCTGCCAGTTGGGAGACTCAGGCTCTATCATTTAACCTCTTAGTCACTTAAGCCTCAGTTTTCCCATCGAAAAAGTCAGGCATAACATAGACATAGTACACACCTTATAGGATTGTTTTGAGGATAAAATACCTATAAACACAGTACTTGGCAAATAGTAAGTGCTCAATAAAATTGTCATTCGTAAGAGTAAACTCTGCTACCTACTTTGACAAGGAAACTCGTGTGCACTCAAAGTGAGCCGTTCTAGCCAAAAGAGAGCCCAAAGTCATCAACATCTTAGAAAGCATATGAATTGCTAGGGCTCCTCTAATAAAGTACCACAGACTGGGTGATTTAAATAAAAGAAATTCATGCCCTGACAGTTCTGATGGCGAGAAGTCTGAGATCAAGGTGGCAGCAGGATTGGTTTCTCCTGAAGCTTCTCTCCTTGACTTACAGGCGGACACCGTCTCCCTGTGTCTTCACGTGGTCCTTGCTCCGTACATATCTGTGTCCTAATTTCCTCTTCTCATAAGGATACTAGTCATATTGGATTAGGGCCCACACTAATGACTTCCTTTTAACTTAATTATCTTTTTAAAGACCATATCTCCAAATAAAGTCACATTCAGAGGTACTGGGGGTTAGGACTTCAGCGTGTGAATTTGGGGAGGTGGGGGGGACACAGTTCAGCCCATAACAGAGGGCCTCAGTAAAATTTTTCTAAAAATACTCAGTTTTTAAAATTTTTTCCGTTAAAGGCAAGTTAGGGCACTCACTTGGCTTTGAGTGGAAAACCAGTTGACTGTCTTCTGGAGACAAATTATTGCTTTTTTTAAAATGGCATTATCAATAGGGACTACAATGGCTTTTGTTTGTTTATTTTTATTTTGGAATCTCTGAAGGGTCAGACTTCCCTACGGCAGCAGGCTGTTCACTTTACACACATCGTAATGTATATAAGGTGACAATCATGTTCGCCAGGATCCTTTTCTCCACCAAAGGCCAGGTCCAATATGGAGAAAACCTCGAGCAGCACAGAGAGGCTTGTCAGAGGTGGGAGGTGTTTGCCTGGGGACAATGCTTCTTCCTTTTTATTTTGGAAATAGGAGCAAGGTCACAGGCACATTGCTGGGCACACCAGAGGAGTATCAGGTTACAAACAACGGTGTTGTAACAAAGCACACTGACTTTAGTAAAATAGATTATTGGTCTCTCTGGGGTTGATTGACTGCACTGAAGTCCCCAGTTAACGGTTCTCTGTGTTTGTGCCCTTTTGCCTTGTCACTTCATAGTTTCGCTCTGAAGAGGTCGGCCTGTGATTTGCTCTGTCCCGTAGGATGCAGCAGAAGTGGCAGAATGCCTGTTTCAAGCCTAGGCCTCTAGAGGCCCTGTGCACTTCCGTTTACTCTCTTGACCAGACAACAAGCAGAGGCCCGAAAACTGGAGACGTCTAGAAAAACGATGATCCATTTTATTTTATTTTTTTCATATAATGTTCTATGTTAATTATACCTCAAGCTTTTTCTTTTTTAATTAATTTATTTAGTTATTTTTGGCTGCATTTGGTCTTCGTTGCTGCGCACGGGCTTTCTCTAGTTGTGGTGAGCAGGGGCTACTCTTCGTCGCTGTGCACAGGCTTCTCCTTGCGGTGGTTTCCCCTGTTGCGGAGCACGGGCTCTATGCACGTGTGCTTCAGTAGTTGTGGTGCGCGGGCTTAGTTGCTCCGCGGCATGTGGGATCTTCCCGGACCAGGGCTCCGACCCGTGTCCCCTGCATTGGCAGGCGGACTCTTAACCACTGCGCCACCAGGGAAGTCCCTCCATTTTAAACAGTGCAAAACAATTGGTAAAACCATTGCGGATAGTAGGTTGGAAGACAGAAAATGTAGCTTGTGAACTTTTAGATTTGAGCATTGCGATTTCCAGGGAGAACTTGCAAATGTCTACTACTAAAGAAAGAAATGGCTAGTTTGCAAGCTGAATTGAAAGGGAATATAGAGGGTGTGGAACAGGCCAGAATGGAAAAGAAAACTTTCTTATCTCCAGTGAATCAAGCCAGTAACAGATCAAACTCAAGGCACTGCCAAAAAGATAGAAGCTTAGAGTAAAACACAAATCAAACCTGTGGTTATAAGACCTTTGAAAGAATTAAAGCAGTGCCTAGTATACCCTCTCAGCTGGACAAGAGGGCTTCTAGGAACTTTAAAGATTCTGCCCCATAGCAGCATGAGTACCAGAAGTAGCTGAGAAAAAGTCTACAGAGTCTGGCATGTCTCAAAAAGAATTGGTGAAATAGAGTGGATTTAAATCAGATCCAAAATAACCCCAGCCCCAGGAACATTTTGAAAGGAATTGTGAGGCGAAACTGGCCTCAGGCTGAACTCGAAGATTCTAAATTAAAGTTACTCAAAATTATAAAAGGCCTCTGGGTCCCCAGGGCTTTATAGCAGGAAAAAGGCTGAGGGTGTCGCACATTTTCCTGTGCCCTCATCACAAGTGGTGAAGGAGGGTGTTGGGAAAGGAAGATGTCCCAGTGGAAGGAGCCAAAAGCCAAGGAGAACAATGGAGGGGAGAGCCAGCTCCATGACCGTGACCATGACCATGACCATGACCGTGACCGTGACCATGACCAGCGTGTGGGAAAGGGGTAGCGTGTGTACTGCGAGACTTCGGAATCGTCAAAGGCCTGTGACTTCCCATCGTTCCCCTCTTCAGATGGCAGAGCTCATTGTAGTTACCCTGTGCTTGTTTCCTTGCTGTATGTTCAGTGTGTGGGAGGAAGATTACTTCTGTTTTTAGCTCATAAGCCTTTGGATCAAGAGGAAGCACCTTGGGACCTGTTGTTGGTCGCCTTTTGCAGGTCTTGGAGGAGGATGGTGAGCATCACTGCGTGTGAGCATCTGTGGCCAGAGAGTGGACTGTGGTTTACTGACTGCAAAACTGATTCCAGGGCTTCCCTGGTGGTGCAGTGGTTGAGAGTCTGCCTGCCGATGCAGGGGACATGGGTTCGTGCCCCGGTCCGGGAGGATCCCGCATGCCACGGAGTGGCTGGGCCCGTGAGCCATGGCCGCTGGGCCTGCACGTCCGGAGCCTGTGCTCCGCAATGGGGGAGGCCACAACAGTGAGAGGCCCGGGTACCTCAAAAACAAACAAACAAACAAACAAAAAAACTGATTCCAATTCTCTATGCATCTCTGTATCCCCAGTGTGGACCTGACGGCTCCATCCGTCAAGACGTGGAGTATATTTCCCCAACCCTGGAGGCCAGGTTGTGACCACGCCTGGGACTTCGTGCTCCAGGTCGTTCCTTTGGGTGGAGGTGCTGGGGCCAATCAGTTCTCCAGCCATTTGCTAAGGACTCAAAGCCACCCTCAAGGTCCCTGTTGTTCCTGGTGACGCCTTGCTGGCATAAGACCAGGGCCTTTCACTCTACTCAGGTGGAGGCGGGTCGTCTCAATAGGGAGAGAGCTTGCTAAGGAAGCTGAGACTGTGGGGAGGTAAGCAAAGCGGGGTAGTTGAAAAGCTCTCCGGTGCTGTTGCCCCGGCGATGCCCGTGGCGTTCCTCAGTAAGCTGCTCTACTTCCGCACCTGCGTTTCGCCGAACCAATGGTACAGGTTGAGCCACTGCTTCCATGCTTCTGTTGCCCTCGTGCGCTTCCCTCCTCGGCTCTCTGCCCAGCTTTGAGCAGCACCCAGGTCTGTGAAGAGCCTTTGGCTGTGGGCCCTCAACCAATGCCAGCCCTTCCCCCCTCCCTTTCCACTCTGGGCCTCTGCACCTTTGCTCAAAACTGTTCCCAGTGCCTGGACTCCCTTTCTCCTCCTCCTCCTGGGAAACACCCACTCAGACTAAAATGAGAGTCAGCTGCCACCACCGGCTCCTTCCTCTGTACTGTGCCACCTCTGTTCTAATACGTGCCAAGACAGATGTCATTTTTCTTCTGCCATTTCTATCACTACCCGCAGACTGGTAGCTCCACAAAGGCAGGAACAATTTCTTCTTTTTTTTTTTTTATGCTCAGAGCCTAGCAGAGTGTCTAAGATTGAGGAGGAACTTATCCAAATTCATAAAACAACTAAAACAGAGAGTCCCGTTCAGGATTTTCTAAGTCTCAACCACGCCAATCTCATCCTACCTCCCTGACTCTCGACACTAATGACCTATTGTTTCCCAGTAGTACATTTCTCTAGGAAATGGAAATGGACTTTTAAACTGGAAGAAAAATTCATAAGGTGTGCACTTTTCTTCATTACTCCCCCATCACTACTTGTGTTGCAGGGAGAATTGCAGGTGGTGCAGCAAAGGGGAAGGTGAATGTTCATTTAGGACATTTAAAACCTGGTTGAAAAGCAAAACGCTCTTTCCATGCCATTGCCTCATGTGGAACCAGAATATGGCATCCTACGTTTATCAGTCACGTGGCATTTTTGCAGTTTACTGTGTGCTTTTGCTTAAGCTCTTCTTACTTGGTGAGAAAGTAAATGAAGGCAGAATTCTAAAGCCAAACGGGGTCTACAATCAAGTCAGTGGCATAGTGTTAAGGGATTCTAGGCTGAATGGTGCAGTTGGTGTCAGAAGGTCTGAGTCTTTGGAAAAATATGTGTCAAAATTCATGGCCCATCACATTACAAACCAGCCTGCTTTCCCTGTTCTCAGTGGATGGATGGGCTATCATACCACCCTATAGTAAATGCCATGATAAGGGTACTTACTAGTTTTTGGCACAGGCTACCTGACCCTGGCTTGAAGGAGCAAAAAGGCTAGGGAAGCTGAGACTGCAGGGTTGGCCTACAAGTGTGGATATGTGTGTGTGTGTGTGTGTTTGTGTGTGTGTGTGTTGAGCATCAGTTGGCAGAAGATAAGAATGGGCCAGATCCTGAAGGGCCTTGGGTACCATGTCCATTCATTCACTCAGCAAATATTTACTGTGCCCCTATTACGCCATGCACTGTGACCAAAACATGTTACCATAACTGGGCTTTTATTCTAATAGCATGTAATAGCCAGAGTTCTAAAATGGCCCCCAAGATTGTCACCCCCTGGTACCTTCAATGTGGACAGATCCTCAGAGTATGAGGGAGTAACACTCCCATGTGGTTGAAGATTTTATGTTACGTGACAAAAGAGATTTTGCAGATGTAATTAAGGTTGCTAATTGGATGGCTTTGATTTCATCAAAAGGGAAATCATCTGGGTGGGCCTGATGTAATCATGTGAGCCCATTAAATCTGGGTGGAGAGACCCAGGGAGTTTTTTCCACTGCTGGCTTTGAAGGAGGATGAAAGTAGCCGGTCAGGAGCCGAGAAGGAAAGAGAAACCTCAGTCCGATAACCTCCAGGAGTTGAATTCTGTTGATAACCTGCGTGAGCTTAGAAAAGGACCCTGAGCTCCAGATAGGAATGCAGCGTAGCCTATACTTTGCTTTCGGTCTTGTGAGACCCTGAGCAGAGAACCCAGGCACACCATACCCAGACCTCTGACCTAGGGGACTGTGAGCTAATAAATGGGCATTATTTTAAGCTGCTAAGTTTGTGATAAATTGTTACAGAGCAATAGAAAGCTAATTTAGGACATTTCACCACAAATTCAGATTTGACTAATGTTTGAGCGTCTTCTATGTGCTAGGGGTGGTGCTGGGAACGCTCATATATGCTAAATTACCTAATCTTCCCTTTAATCCTTCATGCATGATGCTACTTTTCATCAACATCACCAGCACGGTGCAGGAAGGGGGACCCCTTCCAGGGCCCAAGAGTGGCCTCTTGTCTAACACTCAGAAATGAATTGTCGGTGGAGACACACGTACTGACAGAGCAAGAGATTTTATTGGAAAGGGGCACTCAGGCAGAGAGCAGCAGGGTAAGGGAACCCAGGAGAATTGCTCTGCTACGTGGCTGGAAGTCTTAGGTTTTAAGGTAATGGGGTTAGTTTCCAGGTTGTCTCCAGCCAATCGTCTTGCTTGGGCCATAGTCTGACTCAGGGTCCTTCCTGGTGGCTGTGCATCTTTCAGCGAAGATGGAGTCTTATTATCATTTTTTTTTTACAAACTTTTACAAATTTTTTATCATTTAAATTTTAATTTAACAAATTTTTTTATCATTTTACAAATTTTTTTATCATTTCACTTTACAAACTTTATTAAATAATGAGCATTACTAACTTTCATTATCATATATACAGTATTTGAACTATGTTTTCCTAGATGCATAGTTTTTTGTTTGTTCAAGCCCTTGATCAAACCATGCCTGAAGCTTTGGCCACTAATGGACTTTTCATGAGCCATGAGCTAAATCATTTCCTCTAGTATTTAAGCCACTTTGAATTGGGTTTTCAGTTCTCTGCAAGTAAAACCATCCTGATACATTACTATTCCTACGGGATAGATGACCAAATGAAACTTAAGGAAGTTATTCCCGGAGGTCACAAAGCTAGTAAGTTGCAGAGTTGAGACTTAAAACCCAATCCTTTAGCCCCCAATTCAGGGCTTGTTCTGTTACACAAAGTGCCTCGCCCAACTTACCTTTGTCCCGTCCTAACTGGTAGAATACCTTCACTTCTCTCTGAAAAAATCATTCTCATTTTAGGGATTCCCACTTCTCCTCATTCCTGGAAAGGGACCCCCAGCTTTACAATCTAAATGCTTCCACATCTCAGTTTCCAGCACCATCCTATGTCCCAGTCTTCTCAACCACAATTTAAATCCAATAATGGCAGAACTCTTTTTTTTTTTTCCACTCACTGCTTTTTCCTTCAATGGGTCACAACACAGCCATCCTTTGGAAATAAGCACAGACCTTTCCGGTTAGGTGGAGAATGGGGCTTAGACCAGCACAGCACGTGAGGAAAAGTGCCTTCCTGGTCTCTAAACACCCATCTGAGCTGGTCTCAGTCTCTGAGGAATGTCTCAGGAGGTGGGCAGTGAGTAAACAAAAGAGAAAGCCCAGACGTAAATGAGAAGCCCGCTCTTTAGCAAGAAAATGTCCCATTAATCACTGTCAAGACACCTCCACCTCCCAAGGGACTGGCATCTGAAAGAAAATTAAGTAACCAAATACAAGTTCCTTCCTGTCAGTGGAAGGCAATATTATTAGCAAATTAGCAAACGTATCCATCAGTGATAAAAGAAAATCAATGGGTTTTGGAGTTTTACAAAAACAGGAAAAAGGTTAGAACAAGCTACACATCCCTTATAGAGCTTGATGTCTCTCGCACAGGGATTAGGGCCCCGGCCAGCCTCACAGCCGGAGCCCCGCTTCCTCCCCTGGGGAGGGGGCCTTACCGAATTAATTGCTGCATACCGGCTGGCCAAAGAGCCCCCTCATCCTGGAGTGGGGAGTGCCTTCGGGGGCCATCACTTGGAAATCATTCTGGAACATGTGCCTGGTGGAGGAGGAGAGGTGTGGATCTGAAGCTGCCTGGTGATGTCACCTTCGAGCGTTTTCCCTGCCTGGCAATGAGTGGCTGGGCAGCTGGGAGCCTTCAAGTGACTAAGGGGGCAAGAAGGGGTGGTCTAGTGTCCTGCGTTTGGAAAAGTAGGGGGACATTTGGACTGTACAGAGAACAGCGAGTCAGCTGGTGGTCTGGGGAGGGGTTTTGCATTATTAATGTCTTCTCTTTATTCTTTTTTCTTTTTAAGAACCTGATAATAGTTACAGAGCCTATTAAAAACAAAAAAAAAACACATTTTCTGGAGATTCACACATACTTTGGGGGCCCAGTTACTCCAAAAAACCCCTCGTCTTAAGAAAAATCACTCTGCTCTGGAGACGGGCCCACCTGACATCCTTCTCAATGAAGTGCTGCGAAGGACATGAACCTGGCACTCTGCATCAGGGCGGCCCAGGTCGCTTTGAACTAACAAAGGGGGCCTTAAATCACGGAATGGAGCATAGCCTCCTTCCGACATCTGGAATTTTAATGAGGTAGGAGCAGGCAGACAGAGTCAGAAAGCATACTTTAGGGCTCATAGAAAAGCTTTTTTTATAAGCATCTTGGTTGATTTTCCAAGCATACAGCGGGCACTTTAATAAAGATTTCTGTAAATTAATTTGTTTTGTTGAATAGACAACCATTGCTAAAATGTCTCCACCTGGGATTTTTTTCTCGTGCAGCCCAAGAGGAACCACCAGAAAGGGCAAGGGAAGTTAATTCCCACTGTCCAACCCCGCAAGACACAGCTTGGGGCAGTTGGGCTTCTCCACAGGGAGGACCGTGGGCCTTGGGACACGCTGGGGGGAAGCCTGTAACTGCCATCCTTCACCAGTTTGGAAGTGAAGAGAGGCACGGCCAGAGCACCTCTGCGTGGCAGCCACATGCCCCGCTGGTGGTGGCTCTCGCCCTCCTGACTAGGTTTGCATTTCAGCCTCTTTATAGGTTTTTATGAACATTGACTTTTAGAAATGAGAGACGTCAAAAGTAACCTGAAGGACAGTATATGGTTTGCATGCTTTTGAGTCAGCATTAGGAGAGCTATAGGCTAACTTTTATGCTACTCGCTTATTCTATTGAGTATTAACGCTTATTTAATACCTGCCCTTTACCAGGCACTGTGTATAGAGTGCATGAGTTGGACAAAGTCCCTGCTTTCTGAGTTTGCAAATCTAGTGGGGAAGACAGCTAGAGAAGGCTGTCCCTGCAACATATGACAATTGCTAAAATAAAGGATAAACAAAACATTATAGGAACACAGAGCAAAGACCTTTTACCTGCTCTGGGTGTAGGAGCTTCCGAGGGGGGTGACACTTGGCCCCAGAATGAAAGCGTGACTAAGAGTTCAACAGGCAGAGGGGATGAGGGTGTGGGTAGAGCAGGGCACGGAGGGCGTTCCGAGCCCAGGGTACAGCGCAGCTGACCCACAGACACACGACGCCTCACGACAGCAAGTGTGAGCCGAGTGTTCTTCCCCCCGCACCTCCCCATCTGAATCCTTCCTGCTGATCTGCATGTTTTGATTTCGACAACAGTTTCTCCAAAACGATTTCTCTGACTTTCCCCACCTCGCATCTTGGGACTCCCTTCCTTTTCTTTCTTTCTTTCTTTTTTTTTTTTTTGAGAGTTTTTTTTTTTAATTGAGATATAATCGACATAAAACATTGCATTAGTTTCAGGTGTACAGCATAGTGATTTGATATATGTATAAATTATGAAATGATCACCAAAATAAGTTTAGTTGACATTCATCATCATACAGAGTTACAGATTTTTTTCTTGTGGTGAGAACTTTGAGATCTAATTTCTTATCAATTTTCAAATTTGCAATCCAGTATTGTTAACCATAGCTACCACGCTGTGCATTACATCTCCAGGACTTATGTGTCTTATAAGTGGCCGTTTGTACTTTTTTTTTTTTTTACATCTTTATTGGAGTATAATTGCTTACAATGGTGTGTTAGTTTCTGCTTTATAACGAAGTGAATCAGTTATACCTATACATATGTTCCCATATCTCTTCCCTCTTGCGTCTCCCTCCCTCCCACCCTCCCTATCCCACCCCTCCAGGCGGTCACAAAGCACCGAGCTGATCTCCCTGTGCTATGCAGCTGCTTCCCACTAGCTATCTACCTTACGTTGGGTAGTGTATATATGTCCATGCCTCTCTCTCGCTTTGTCACAGCTCACCCTTCCCCCTCCCCGTGTCCTCAAGTCCATTCTTTAGTAGGTCTGTGTCTTTATTCCTGTCCTTTTGACCCCCTTCACCTATTTTGTCCGATCCCTACTCCCCACCTCTGGCAACCACCATCTTCTGTATCTATGAGTTTGGTTTGTCTAGATTACATATGTAAGTGATATCATACAGTATTTGTCTTTCACTGTCTGACTTATTTCACTTAGCAGAATACTCTGAAGATCTAACCAAGCTGTCACAAACGGCAGGACTTCCTTCTTTATGGCTGAGTAGTATTCCACTGTATGCATGTACTACATCTTCATTATCCATTCATCCATCAGTGGACACTTAGGTTGTCTCCATATCCTGGCTTTTGTGAGTAGTGCTGAAATGGACATGGGGTTACAGATAGCTTTTCGAGATAGTGGTTTCATTTCTTTCAGATCAAAGGGGACTCCCTTCCTAACCACTACCCCTGCTGTTCGCCGGTCTGTGTTCTCCATTGCTGAAGCCCCATGAAGACAAATCAGTGTTTCTTTCGCTCACAGTTTTCACCCTGGTGCTGAGCACACTGGCATATGGAACATGGCCTGCAGTAATCTCTCAAGAAATACCTTTGATATGATTAAACCAAAATTTCTACAAAGAGTCCATTATATACATTTTCTAACAGGAGTGGGAAAATATGCTACCATGTGCTCAAGAAGTTAGTGGCTTAATGTGAACTACATTATCAAGCATTTCCCATTTCCATTATGCGAGATCTAGTTGAGAAAAGAGGGGCTCTCAAGACACAATCCCAAGAGCAAGTCCTGTCTCTGTTACTAAGGAGCTTGTAACCTTGAAGGTACCTCCGGGCTCTGGGACTCATCTTCCTTCTCTGCAAAATGAGAGGATTTCAAAATCGTGTTTAATGCTAGTTCCCATTCTCACCCATGACTCTTTGCTTGTTTACTCAAGCCCAAAGCAAAGCCTGCATCCAGAATTTTTAATACAACTGGAATCAACCACCAACACATTTGGAATCAACCACCAACGCGTTTGGAATCTTCTCTTTTGAAACAGAAGCTTCCTTTTTGCCTTTCAAATAAAAGCTTTATGTTGAGCCCAGTTCTCTAAGAGAACCCAGGACTCGCTCTCAGGGAATGACATGGCACAGGTGAGGGTGTGGTGAGAACAGAATCGGTAGAACTTACTGGATTAGCCGAGGGCAGAGGGGCTTTTGTGACGGTGTCTGTTCTGTTTCCTGAGACCTTTAGGAATCTTAACAGTGTGGTTCTGCCCCAGAGGGTGTAGTCTATCAGCAAACCCCAGACTCAAGGCACGATCTCTCAATTCCACTACCACCCAAGGACTTCAGGTATATTTGAAACAAAACAAGCAAAACCCAAACACTGCTATATACTAACTGCAGAATGTCTCTCACTTATTGGGGAAATTGCAGTTGCACGCGCCCAAACTATAGAAATGACCTCTTCAGCTGCAGAACCTACTGATGTTTTAAATTTGAACCACATTCAATAGAGGAAAATTGCTAGTTGAATGCAAAGCGTTTGCCTCCCAACGATATTAAGGTGCCAGCTACATTCAGGGGTTTTTGACGCTGTGAGATCCAAACAGGGTGCGTCCGGAATATGGGATGAAGTTTAGACGACGTCACCATCTGGACTTGAGACTAAAAAGAATCCAGGTAAAACTGGATGATATATGCCTCCTTCCCTCTAAAAAATGACACACCAAAGACTGATACAAGTGTGTTACTAGTGAAGCTAGAGCATTTACAGAATATTAAACCAAGGACTTAAGAGTTCCTCCCCCAAAGGAAGACCTTCATTTAGAATGCAAAATGAAAGATAAGCCGGAATCCTGGACACTGAAACATAGCCATTAGGAGGAAATAATGCCATTACAGAAGTTTTAATGACTGGCCAGGAATACTGGGAAGGCGGCGGAGAACTGTGGGAACTTGTTAGAGTGCCTTCCGATGCTGCTGAGAGGGGAGTCCCCTGTCCCTCTGGTCTGCGTCCCCCCAGTGTAAGTCACGCCTATCGAGCAGTCCTGACATGAATGTCTCGCTTCTTTCCTTAGCTCTATCCGCTGGGCAGCATTCTGATTTTGATTTGGCGTCTCAAATAAACTTCCATATTAAAAAGAGAACATGCTAATCTTTGAAGCTCACCAGGAGCTTTGAAGGACCTCCTGGTGAGCTCTGTTTCTCAGTGAAAATTGATGATTTGCCATTTTGGTCTGTTAGGCATCTTAGAAGTTGGGTATGAATGAACCAGGCCCCCACAAGCAATAGACTCGCCCTGAGTGAGCTGACAAAGGTTCCTGAATCCTGTGATGTCACCAGGAAGCAGGCCTCCGGGGAAGCCGGCCTCCATACACTTCCTCGCTGCAACACCAAGCTTCCAGTGACCGTGGGATGAATGGATGCTTGGCAGGATGTACATTCCAACGTGTTTTCTCTGAGAGGAAGCGCATTTTCTAGAACGCTAACCAAGAGGATAATTGAAAAAAAAAAAAACCCAAACTCTTTATGGATAGGAAAGATAGCGCTAATGACGCTTTTTGTGAGTTATAGGTTTTAACGTTTGCAGTAGAGGATGAAGCCACAGCAATCGCCTTGGAAATCATTCACTAGATATTTACTCAGTGCCTGCTACTTACAGGTGGGATGAGGGCTAGCAGGCAGAAACAGCCACCGCTCTCCTGCCAGGAACTTTCAGTCTAGGAAAAGAGAGAAGAAAATGTATATAATAGAGAGTAGAAATGGTACGCACTATAGAAGATATCGTTGAAATGTTGTTAATAGCTCAGAAGAGGAAATACTATTTATTTAACAAACACTTCTGTAATCCTTACCACGCGCCAGGCACTGATTTAAGCGCTTAATGTGTAATAGCTTATTGAACGCGCCTAGTAATTTTTGAGGTAGTTACTATTATTATCCCCATTTTACATATGACACAAGACACAGTGAGAAACCTTAACGAAAATCCTGTGGCTAGAAAGTGGCCAAGCTGGGATGTGAACTGTGGTGATGGTCTGGCCCCAGAATCCTTTCTCTCTGCCAACCTCCTGCTGTCTTACAACTGGCAGCTGGAGGACCCAAGGAAACGTTCACGAAAGTGAGGTTATTTTTCCAGAGCCTTGAAGAGGGTGGGCAGCTTTTGAATATGCAGACATGGAAGGAAGCACATTCCAGGCAAAGTAAACAGTGCTAGGGAAGGCGGGGAGGCTAGCGTGTTCGGGACTATTGTTTCCTAGTCAGCCAACAATTATCCTACTGCCTCAGCACAAGTTCAGGTTCAGAAAGAATAACTTGTTAGAATAAAGGGCCTGAATAAAGGGTCAAGTATGAGGGACAAACAATGGTTGAAAATCTAGCCTTTGAACTTCAGTTTCCACAATTTCCATTCATTCTCTCTATCTCAGTCTTCGAGTAATTGACTCAAAAAGAAGGCGTGGGTTTGATAGGAGCAAACCAACGTTAAGGTACCGTAAGCAGGGCAAATCATAACCTGACGTGGCATGGACCCAAAGGCAGGGTTAGCCATTGCCCTAAAACCTCAAGGTTTGGTATTTCCTGATCTATAGGGAGGAGTAAACAGACCACATTTATTTTTTTATATATCCCGGAACAGAGGAGAAGGCAATGCTGGGAGACGTGGGACAATGTTCTCTTTCTTAAGAAAAATTCAACCCTGTTTGAAAAGTAAGAGCTCTTCTTTTGCTGCAAGGCTGTCTCACGAGGCTTTAAAGGCAACCAAATAATGATGGTGGCACTCTTCGTGAGTGATGACGTTACTCCCTGAGTACTGAGCTTGAAGAAGCTGCATGATATTTCGTTGAACTAATTCCTGATTTCCTTCGTCTCCATCTCCTGAATTGGGACTGTGACGAAAAACCAGGAAGACTGAAGGTCAGGTCCACGACCCCACAAAAGCTGAGTCAGGACAAGCGAATAAGTGTGCCAAGGTCCTGGGCCCTGTCTTCCAGGGTGACGTAGAGAGGGGCTTTAGCTTCTTTTGACTCCGACACCAGCCTCCGGCCCGTGCCCACACGCTCCGGCGAAGGCGGGGTAATTGGTGTGGTCATGGTGCCAGTAGTTCACATTTGAATAAAACACGGTCCAAAAATCAGATCGTCGGGTTTGCCATCCCCATCCCAAGGGCCTGCCTGGGGAAGAGAAGGTTTGCCTCCAGGCAGACATCGGTGTAGATCCTTGCTGTAGCACATGCTAGCTGTGCAACCCAGAGGAAGTTACCCAACTTCAAAAAATCTCAGTTTGCTCCCATGGAGAATGGAAATTATAACATTATATTTAAGAGGATATTTGGAAGAATCAAATACCATGATGTAAAGCACTTAGCACGGCGCCTGATGCATAACAGACGCTAGAAAGAGCCTCAGTTCCCTTGCCTGTCTTCTCCATGGATTCATCCACATCCTTGTAACGCCCTACCTTCTGAGCACACAGGATTATAACCATTCCTCCTCCGGTTCAATAAGAAGGCAACCTGGAAATCAGAGACTCAATCCCTGTAACGGAGAGAAGAACTGGCATGAAGTGCTAAGAGTAGAAGTGACATCAGAGCCTGTTGGAGGCTGTAACAGGAAACACTGGCAAGAGAAAGGCCTTAAGTTTAAAGGGCGTCATGAAGTCAAAAGAGACAAACATTCAGGCCTCCTGAAGTCCGCTGTCTACTGAAGCAGCCATTCATGCCTCTGGCCAACGTTGCCGCCAACAGGATCCTCCCACGTGGGCCCTGAGCTCTCCACCACCTGCATCAAGCCCCAGCCAAGGAGAAGGATGGGTTGCCTGTTTCAGAAGGAGAGGAACTGGCTACTGACAACACAGCTCCTAAAACATATATGCGGCTCCAGGGTGGTTACTCGTGAGAAAAAGGCACTCCTAGGCAACTGCATCATAGCAACATCCTGAAGAGTCTGCTTGCACCGTCCCACACAGGACCGTTACAGCCTCGCCGAGGACTCAGGCGCGCCCTCAGAGGATGAAGCATGAGTGTGGCGGCTGGTGTGTGGCAGGACCGGCCTAGCGATCACGCTACCACCAGCCCTTTACATCAGAGGGAGGAAGAGCGCCCTAGGGGGAGAACTGCCCCAGGACAGGACCTCCTCAGTCAGAGACAGCGGGCTGTGAGGAGAAAGCCAGGACGGCCGGCGGATGTTTTCAGAGAGGAAGACAGAGCTGCAGGAGGAGAGACGCCGGCTGTCACGTCCTCCACCTCAGACGAACATCTGAGCTCTAGGGGGAAACACTCTGGAGGGAAAGCCCACCTTTACACACAGAGGCAGTGCTCAGTGAAGACAAACGTTGAGTGGCCGACCTTTTTCAGATAGAGAGAAAGCCCTCTGAGAGGAAATGCCAGAGGGTTCACCCTCCACCTCATGCAGAGAAACAGAGCCCTCTGAGGAGAAAGGCAGGGGGTTGGAGCTCCCCTTCAGTCAGAGACCGTGCTCTAGGCTTTAGGAGGAGAAAGGCTGGCGAGCCAGCCATCTTCTTTGGGATGACCAGCTCACTTCTCCAGGCAGAGAGATACAGCTCTCTGACGAGAAACGCCCGATGGATGGAGGTTCTCCACCTCAGACAGGGAGACCGCACTCTGAGGAGAAATGCCAGATTGCCAGCTCTCTCCCTCAGAAAGAGAGCCAGCGCTTTATGAGGAGAAATCCCGAATGGTGCCCTTCGTTTTCAGACAGAGAGAAGGGGTTCTGAGAAGAAAAGACAGATGCCCACCTCTCTTTTTCAGACAGGGAGACAGCTTTCTATAAGGCGAAATGCCAGAGGGTCAGCCCCCCTCCTGCAATGGAGAGACAGCGCTGGAAGAGGAGAAACGCCCCATGGCAGACACACAGCACCTCAGATAGACACACTGTGCTCTAGAAGAGCATGACGGAGACATGTTCCGTCGGCCCTCATTTTTGGACAGAGAGACAGTGCTCTCTGAGGAGACATGCCAGGTGTCCACCTCTCTAAAAAGAACAGGAAAGAATCATATGAACCGATCTGACAAACATCCAATGTATATATTGTTAAATAAAAAAAGCAAGTCGCAGAACAATATATACAGAGTAGCCCCATTTTGTTTAGAGTATACACACAAATAAAATTGTACCTGTCTCTATGTGTGTATATGTTTTTACAAGTCTAGAAGGATGCACACAATACTGGTGACAATGTTTCTCTCTGGGAAGGAAGGCAGGATTCAGTGGGGTGAGAGAAAGAAAGGGGACATCTGCTTTTTGCCTCTATAGTTTTTTCCGTTTTGCTGGAAGTTTATACATTGAGAATGTTTTCATATGTTATTTGTGCATTTATGGATATGTAGTGAGGGGGTAAGGAGTTTGGGAGGAGGGTGGGAGAGTATTTTTCACACAGAGTCAACTACTGCCAGCCTTTGGGTGAACTCTCCTTCCAGAAGTCCCCCTATATTACATACACATATACAGATAAAGGTACAGAAAATACAGAAGTGAGATTCATGTATGCATTTGTTCATTCAACAGACATTTTAAAATTCCTACGATGTTCAAGAATCTGGGTATAGCTATAAACTTAAATTCCCTGATTTATGTAGTGAGGGCAACAGGTAATAAACAAATAAAAATATATAATTTCAAGTGGACGTAAGTTCTACATAGAAAATAAACGAATGCTCTTACTGTAAATGCACCCAATGCAATCTGTCTAACAACAGGGGAATCTTTTCGTTTTGGTAAATGTAGATCCGCAGCAATATTTTTAATGGCTGGGCATCCATCGTATGGAGGATCATGGTTTCTTTTACACATGGTTTTTCTTTTTTTTTCTTTTTCTTTTTTTCTTTTTTTTTTTTTTTGCTGTACGCGGGCCTCTCACTGTTGTGGCCTCTCCTGTTGCGGAGCACAGGCTCCGGACGGGCAGGCTCAGCGGCCATGGCTCACGGGCCCAGCCGCTCCGCGGCACGTGGGATCTTCCCGGACCGGGGTACGAACCCGTGTACCCTGCATCGGCAGGCGGACTCTCAACCACTGCGCCACCAGGGAAGCCCGGTTTTTCTTTTTTTATGTAAAAGAAGTCAGAAAAACAGAAATAAAAAAAGAAAGAACAGAGGGGCAGATAAAAAAGTAGCAAGATGATAAATTTAAATTCAATTCTATCAAGAATCACATTAATTGTAAACAGTCTAAACACTAATTAAAAGAGATTGATCTGAAAAGTAAGGCCCAAATATATACTGCTTAAGGGAAATTACCTTATATATAAAGACATAGGTAGGGTAAAAGTGAAAAGATGAAAAAAGATACACCATTACACTAATCAAAAGAAAGCTGGAGTAGCCATATTAATTATCACAAAATAGATTTCAAAATAATATTACTAGAGATAAACAGGGACATTACTTAATGATAAACAGGTCAATTCACCAAGAAGGTACATATGGGGCTTCCCTGGTGGCGCAGTGGTTGAGAGTCCGCCTGCCGATGCAGGGTACACGGGTTCGTACCCCGGTCCGGGAAGATCCCACGTGCCGCGGAGTGGCTGGGCCCGTGAGCCATGGCCGCTGAGCCTGCGCGTCCGGAGCTTGTGCTCCGCAACGGGAGAGGCCACAACAGTGAGAGGCCCGCGTACCGCAAAAAAAAAAAAAAAAAAAAGAAGGTACATATGTTGAAGCTCTATTGTTAGGTACATACATATTCAGGATTGTTCCATCTTTTTGATGAAGGCGCCAAACAGTGAAGCTTCGAAATACATGAGACAAAATGTGATAGAGTTGAAAGGAGAAACAGACAAATCCACAACTATCAATGGAGATTTCAATATTCCTCTCTCAATAACTGATAGAACAAGTAGACAGAAAATCAGCAAAGATATAGACAACTAGAACAATTTTATTTAATTAACATTTATAGAATATTCCATTTAGAGCAGTATGCACATAATTTTCCAACGCACATAGAACATTCACATAGACCCCTTTCTGGGCTGTAAATTAAACCTTAATAAGTTTAAAAGAATTGAAGTCATACCAATTATTCTTGCTGACTACAATGCAATTAAAATAGAAAATCAATATCAGAACAATATTTGGAAAATCCTCCAATATTTAGAAATCAAACAAGTTGCTCATCTGAGAACAAGATATCTCACCATTTATTCAGGCCATCTTTTATGACTCTTGGTTGGGTTTCATTGTTCTCTTCATCTATCATGTATATATTTTAAAAGTTTATTCTAGGTATTTATTTCATTTTATCTTATTTTATTTTATAGCGTGGCTGCTTTTGTGAATGGGGTCATTACATTGTATTTCTAACTGACTCTAAGGACATTGATTTTGCTTTTTTGAAAAAAAATCTGACCTCCTTATTGAACTCAATATTTCCAATGATTTCATTTTATTCAGCTTTTCAACTGTGTGATCAGATTATCTATAAATAAGTAAATTAATAATAATGACAATTTCCCCCTCTTTTAAAATATTTATATTTCTTCATGCTTTTGTCTAATTGTATTGACTAACACTTTTGAAACAATGTTAAATAAAGTAGTGGTACCCAGGACACTTGTTTTGTTCCTGATCTGGAAGGCGTGCCTCTGGTATCTCACTACTTACCCAGCCTGGTTTCTAATGGCTGCAGTGAACTGATGGGTTGTGAAGGCAGACACAACCCAGTTGCCTTGAGCAAGTAAAACTGAAGAACCTAGTTCCATGCAGTGAACAGCCTCTGTGGGGGGAAAGCTGAGCTAAAAGTCTCAGACTTCAGCAGAGAACCAGGGTTGCTCAAGTGCAGAAGTGCAGCGCCATATATGCGGCTCTCCAGGTAGCTCCTCTGTTGGCTTTTGGAGAAGGAGAGGGGCTGAGAGCGTGATTTCAGGGGTGTGTAGACATCGCCTGACTTGGAGACTGAAATTCCTCAAGAAGTTCATTTGAGATCTGGGGCTTTTTGTTCTTTGTCCTGAAAAGATCCCACCGTTAGCCTTTGCAGCTTCCAGGGATTAGCTGACAGTAGTTCTGGGCTGAGAGGAGGGGCAGAAAGCCTGGGAAAGACACTGGTCGCTGGCTGGCGTGCAGTGCGGGGAAGAGATTGTTAGAAGGACTGTTAGAAGGACGCAAATACAAACCTTACTCTTTCCACAGTGTTGACTGAGGCTTCCCCATCCTTCCCAGGGCCCCTTATCAAACCTTAGTGAAGGGAGTTCACACCTCTGAGGATCAGCTGGGTATCTTGAGGAAACAGCCCAGGGCAGTCTTTGGTGCCAGAAAATCCTGGCCGCTTCTTCAGAGGTGAGCCTCAAGGTCACAGCACTACAGTGGAAATCATAAAATCCACTTCACAAGAAAGGCATGAAGGAATTCAATAATACACATAAAATTCCTAGCCCAGTTCTAGGCACATAAATGCTTGTTGCCTTGCTGTACTAAGGAGGGGGGAGGGAAGGGTTTACCTGATCCTTATTATGTGGATGGGGCCACTGAGGCTCTGTGCTGATGTCTGTTTTCCTCCTTTGCTGTTCCTAGGACTTTGAACCTCAGTAGCTAGCATGGGGTCAGCCTCGGGTGATTTCTACAATAATAAAGGAGTATTAGAAATGCCTGTTGTTTTTGCCACCTCTGTTGCTACCTGACATGAAATAGACTATGATGAAAACACTGTGGGCTGAGTGGGACAGTCTTAAATCCCACCTTCATGCTTCCCTCTTAGGCTACTTTTGACTTTAAAAAAAATACGCACAATGTGAGAGTCCCGAGTTAAGTTTTACTTGGGGCAAAATGAGGACTGCAGCCGGGAGACAGATAACGCAGAAACTGTCCAAGGAGGCGAGGGGAGGAGCCGGGATAATAGAGGAGTTTTGCAACAAAGGATAGGTAACTGGGAACATCAAAAGATTATTGTTAAATAAAGAAAACCAGGTATCTCAAGTTAAGGAATTTAGCGCTTTTCTACGTATGGGAAGATGCAAGAGTCTGGGCTCACTGAAATCATTCCTTTGATATGCACCTCAGCTTTCTGGGGCCAGTATCCTGTATTTTCACAAACAGTTTCCTCAGGGCTCACCGCAGGGAGTGGCTTCAGTCTGATGGCTGCTAGATGGCAGGTATTCTTTTCAGCCAGGAGTTTCCTCAGGGCTCACCGGCTCAC
Organism: Pseudorca crassidens; assembly: GCF_039906515.1. NCBI lineage: Eukaryota > Metazoa > Chordata > Mammalia > Artiodactyla > Delphinidae > Pseudorca > Pseudorca crassidens. The sequence continues at coordinate 15,357,155 of NC_090316.1, forward strand.
GCTGGAGGGCTCAATCATCGGTGACTGTGACATCCTTTGTTTATCGATATGGCAGGAAATAGTCCATTTATAAATATTCCATTTATCGCTACCATGCCGCCCGGAAGGATGGGGCAGAATCTCTCTCTGCTATGGTGACACCAGAGGTAAATGACTGAGTGGAGAAAGCGCACGCCTTGGGTCAGGCAGCTGCTGCCTCTGACCTGTCCTGGTCTTGTTAATGGTGGTGGTACCAAAACATACTCAGAAAGAGCCGTCATCACAGCTGCCCCCTGTGTGATGCCATAAGAGCCGTCATCACAGCTGCCCCCCATGTGATGCCGTAAGAGCCGTCATCACAGCTGCCCCCCATGTGATGCCGTAAGAGCCGTCATCACAGCTGCCGCCCGTGTGATGCCGTAAGAGCCGTCATCACAGCTGCCCCCCGTGTGATGCCGTAAATCTCTAGCAAAAGATCCTGAACATCGTATCCACCTTCTCTCCAAGTAACTTTGTTTTAGGAGGGAAAGTATCATTAACACACAGACTGAGTTCACTTGAAGAGGAGAATCACCAGGGGTGCTGGATGAAATGGTAGACACGGTCTAAATAATAGAATGTTAGCCCCACGAGGGGGATGGTGCTTCTTGGTGACCTCCCTGTGCTGTGACTGGTACAGCAGAGAAAGAGCCAGGACCAGGTCAGAAAGATGCCTCAGTGCAGAGGAGGGACATCCTATCAGTGACAGCCAGAAGGTGAGACTAGTTGGATGTAGCAACTGGGGTGCAAAGGAACAGAGGTGGGGAGGTCATAAAAAAGAATGACAACAAACTAGTGAATATAACAAAAAAGAAGCGGACTCACATATAGAGAGAACAAACGTGTGGTTATCAGTGGGGAGAAAGGAGCGGGGAGGGGCCACATAGGGGTAGGGCAGTGGGAGGTGCAACCTACTGGGTGTAAGATAGGCTCAAGGATGCATTGTACGACCCGGGGAATAGAATCAATAATTTTGTAATAACTGTAAATGGAAAGTAACCTTTAAAAATTGCATAAAAATAAAAAGTATTTTATAGCTACTAAATTCCAGCACTATATTAAGAATAAAGTATTTTCTTTATGCACCTTCCAAAAAACAAAAAACAACATGGCTAGGAGCCACCCCCGAACGCTGGCTCCAGCCACAAGTTCCACCAAGCATTGTCTTTCACTCACATGGGGCGGGTCTGACCCCCTGCTTCCGCTCTTTCCAAGAAAAGACAGTTTAAGCTTCTAAATGCCACACATGAATGCTCAGTTTTATAACTTCCTTGTGAAATGAGTTCCCAGAAAAGTCACTGTTTTGTTATTCCCTAAGTTCAGTGTTAGGGGGCCTGAATCTGGAGACAGAGACAAGCCCTCAAGTTTTTCTTTCACACCAGAAACCATCCACATGGGACAGCGACAGCCCCGTCCCACCCCAGCCAGCCAAAATGTCATGTGAAGTTGGGCCACGTCTTTCTGACTTGGTTTCTTCAGGAGTTGAGAATCTATCAAATGACAAACATGGAAGTAAGAAGAGGCAAAGAATACATATCTCAGCGTTCTACGTGTGACTAGAGACGAGGGGCCCTGTCCCCTGCTGGTCTCACCTCTGATTCCCTGGCAGAGAGCTTTCCCTCGCAGGTTCCAAGGAGTGGCTTTTTGACACATGGAGGAAACTGGACATTTTCAAGCACTAGGAGGCAGTTCGGTCAAAAAGTGAATTTTGCCTTTTCCGTAAAGCAGCCACCTCTAGGCCTGGAGGGGGAGCTGTCCACAGGGTCGATTGCAAGGAAGAGGCTGACATGGAAAGGAAAGCTCAGCCCTTCTGAAATGAAAGACAGCACACGGAATAAACTCACTCTCTCCCACCAGCAAATGCTTTTTCCCTGCGCTGTGGCCCAAAGGCCTGTCCGGCAGTTGCCCACTTCTGTACTTAGTCTGCGGCGCAGGCCCGGTGATGGCCCCTGTGGGCCTTTCAGGAGAGCGGCCAGAACCAATCCAGCCATCGTAGGTGTGGAGACCCCCATCCAGCCTGGTCATACCTTCTAGGCTGGCATTCTGGAACTGCAAACAGGAGAAGTTAGCCTTGTAGGCAACCAGGAGGCCAGAGAAGGAGGCCAGCCGGTCCACAGACAGAGAGGAGGCAGATCTGACCAGAAGACAAGCCACTCAGGTACAGCACTGAGGATTCTCCAGTTCCTGGACCCACGTCAAGCCCTGACCTGCATTCTGTGACTCATCCCTGCACCCTTATAACATTTAACCCCCATTTTAGGTCATACACTTAAACAAACAAACAAAAAACCTTGTTCAGTATTGAAGTGAATTGGACCCGGGCTTCAGTTGATTGCCAGCCACCGAAAGGGTCTAAACTAAGACAGAAGAGAAAGTCCTTCATCTGGGCTTTATCTCACCCACGGGTGTCTGACTCCGTTTCCTTTGTCCGTGGCCTCAATCACCTCCACCGGCCACTTCCACCTTTTGATGATGGGGGTTCCTCATATGTGAGTCACCTCTGACTCTGTGTGACCTTTGGAAGGCGGCCTGGCCTCTCTGCATCTCAGCCGCTTGTCTGTAAGACTGCAGTTGGCTCAGCTGCCACACTGTGCTGGAGGGAACCCTTGGTAAGATCTCAGGATCCTTGAAACATGTTTTGCACAGGCAGGGTTGTTGCACGAATGAACCCCGTGCTTATTAAGTTAGCTGCAGACTCTGTTCTTTCAGCCCCGCATGTTTGGGACCCTCTGTAATCCGGTTCCTTTCTCAGCACCCTGGCCCAACTCAACAAAAGCCTCCTTGTAGGAGGGAAGTCTCATGGCCCAAGGAGTAGGTGGAGGGTCCTGCCCTCTCTGGTGGCAGGGGGCCCATTTTCAGGAGTGATAGAGTTGAAAGAGAAGGGGATTTGGAGTCAGGAGTCCTGGATTTCAGAGCTGGCTCTAGCATTTGCTAGAAGTCTGGCCTTGGGCGAGCCTGTCAAATTCTCTGAGTTTTAGTTTCCAGATCTGTAAAATCAGGGTAGAAATGATCTCCCCTGTTGTGGCATTGTTGAGAGGATTCAAGGGGGCAATATTTGAAAGTGCTTTGTAAGCCAGAAATCTCTACTCAAATCGTGTGTTATTAAGTATCGTGATGCAGTTCTTTTTCACACCATGCTCAGATGTTGCAAAGTAAACATAACATCTTATTTTTCATAACTGACCTAGCTGTCCCCAGGAATGCCACCTCTCTGGGGAACAACTGTCACAGCAAGGATGTCAATTACAACTTGTCAGATTCCAAACGCTTTCTACATACTATTTATTTAATTCTTACAGCAACCCTGTAAGGGCAGTGAAGCAGGTGCAATTGCCAACTGCAGTTCAAAGAAAAGGAGGCTTGGATAGGCTAGTTAATATCTGAGTCTCTTCCTAAAAATGGTCTCTTTTCAGTTGAAAGCAGTCCTTTTCAAGGACATGCTGAGCTCTGCCCCACTCCATCCTCCTCCCCAAGGTGGCCTCTGAGTAGGGGGAGTTCATGGAGTCCTTGTGGCTGCAGAGGTGGTCTCTGATGCCTGCGGTGCCCTTGTACTATTCTCTGTACTGTGGGACATGGCGCCCCCTGTCGGCCTGATGCTGCTGGTGCTGTGGCCCCTCTGGGTCAGCACAGCCCCCAAATCCCCCCTGCTGACTCAGCCCCATCTGGCTGTTGGTGGAGCTGGGTGTCACCCTGACACTAGCTGAGGACACTATTGCCCCTCCGGCCCACAGGGTCCTCCTTGAAGCCTCCATTGTGGCAACACCCCACATAAGATCACCACCCAGCCCCCTCCACTCACCATGTCCCCCTACGTGGCTTATAGAAACTCTTGGACGCCTTCCAAGCCACACGGGGGCACTCTGCCCAGAGGCAGCGTCCCATCCGTTTTACTCTGATGTAGTCACCCCGGAAATATTTATTGAGCACCTACTATGTTCTGGGCACTGTTCTAGGTTTTGGGGATCAGTGAACCAAACAAACATCCCTGCTCTAGTGGAGCTGACATTCCAGCAATGCCATGGCAGTGGACAGGGCATCCTCCTAGGGGGTCTCCTCCCAGGGTCCCAAGATGTGATGCAAAAGCCCCTCTCACCTCGGCCTCCCTCTCAACTAACAGCGCCCCCTCCTGGGGAGAGAAGTCCAGGCATACTGATCTCAACCCACGCTCAACCCATGTAGCCGGCAGGTATACGCATTTCACTTTACGGTCCTCATTGGCAAGGGTTTCCTTTGCCCCGATCCATCCCCTTCTGGGCAGTGAATTGGGAAGGGCTGAGGGGGTGTCTGCTCTCCCTTCCACTCTTTGATAGAGATGCAGGTGGTCTCGGCCCTTAACATGCCAAAGGGAAATATTGGGGATTTAGAAAAGATTTCCCCTCTTTCTACAAAAACTGACTTTCAAGAGTATGGTCCTGATAAATAGGCAAAGAAAGTCAACTTTGAGACTCAAAATCAAGTGGGGACCTGCCCTGTACTTCCTTGGGTGTGTCCAGCCTCGGGGTTCCATGTTGGAGGTACAATGTTGATAGGGAACAAAAGATTTCAGGGGAAAGTGAAAATACATCAGCAACCTCAGGGACTAACCAGGACAGAAATATCATCAAACAAGTCTCATATTCTGACACATATGCTGAAGGTCAGTAACTTTGTCATGTGTTCCCTGCAACTTTCACTATAGCTCTTTATGACAAAGTCAGTGGGGATTGTAAAAAGATTTACACCCAGTAAATCTTTCTTTGAATAAACAAATGATCTATTAGAGAGCATACTTCATGTTATTCATGTCAAGGAATAAAGTCTGAGGACCCTAGACTACAGTCAGTTCACAAAACAGTGTATTTAACTGCTATTTGACACCCAACACTGAGGAATAGACATGAAGACAGTTCTTGCCTGTGAGAAGGAAGAGAAAACTTGCACATGTGAAGCAATGACTAACCTATTAATTCAGAGAAGGGAGAGGTGAGTGTAGGATGGAGTTTTCCGAGGCTCTTCCTGGAAGAACTAGAGACTGAGGTCAGCAAAGGGAAGGAGACAGAGGGCAGGAGGTGCAGCGGGCTTGGGGTGGGAAGACAGGAGTGGGCTTGCTGAGGGCTGAAAGAGACAGGCTGACCAGAGTGGACGGCAGAGGAAACAGCGGCGGGAATTGAAGCCAGACAGGGGCAGGGGCAACCATGGGAAACCTGAAAAATCAGATAGAGGACTCTGGACTTGAAATGGGTTTTGACCCAAATATTTTCAAATACAAAACAAGCTTATTTCTTGTTGGTATAGATGGAAGTCTGATCTCACTGGTGGTGGCTTTCCTCCTCACTGTAATCAGGGACCGGGCACCTTCCGTTTCCAAGGCTGCCATCACCTAAGCCTCCTTGTCTGCTTCTAGCTGGTACTCTTCTTAATTTTGCTCATATTCCCCTGCCTAGAACTCAGCGATTTGCTACATTTAGTACCCGGGAGTCTGGTAAATGTAAGCCAGCCGCGCTCCCAGGGAGAGAAAATGGATTTTGGGTGCACAGTTAGCAGATTCTGCCGCGTATTCTTGACCCAGTCCATTCCCTCATCATCCAGGCACAGCTCAGGGAGGTTTGGGGAGAGAAACACCAGCTGCAAATCGACAGCTCGGCGGTCATACGTGATGTTATGAAGGCCCAAAGCTGTCTGAGGACAGTAGAATGCAGAAGAAAAGAAGGGTGTAAAAAGAACACTGGAATTGGGAAGCGGGGGCGGGGGCAGGATTGATTTTAGGAAATGAGTGAAAGAGTGCTCAGTGAATTTGCTAAATCCAAGGCGACTCCAGGGTCTGTGACCTCAGAGACCAGAGACGGATGGCGCATGTGACAGAAACATGGACGATCAGTGCCAGGTTGAGGGAGCCAGTCTGGGGGAAGAAGGTGATGAGGTGAGAAACCGAGTGCCTTGCAAAAGCAGTAAGAAGGGATTCAAGGAAAGAGATGAATGCTAACGGACCTCAACCTTCTTATTGGGACTGAGACCTCAACCCCTTAGGACTATGTCCTGTGGTCCCCAGATGATGAATTGAGAGGCCGCGGGTCCACAGACCTTCAAGGGCTGAACCAGATAAGCTGGTGTCACCCTAACCTTCAGATCGGCCCCTGCCCGTTTTAGACACAGAGGGTACTCATGCTCCTTTTGAAAAAGGTTCCAGAAAAGTGGATGCTGCTTCCACTGTGAAGTCTAATACCACCATCCCCCCAGCTGCACGTTTAAGCCTCTTCCCATGTATCTTTTTCAAAGGCAACAGTACTGTAAAGCAGCTGTGGGGTAACACACACAATACCGCGGCTCACCTGGGTGGGATTGCTCAGGCTTCTCAGGAAACACAGCCCTCACTTTGCCATGGAGAGGCTGGAGATCAGTTCAGCACCTTCAAGCACTTAGGACACACGAGGCACAGAGCTGGAAGGAAACTCGGAGACCACGTCCTCTGCACCAACTAGTGGCGCCCAAGCCAGAAGCCCAGCTCCCGTTTCCTGTATCTCTTCACCATCCACTCTCTCCCACCTTCTCCCAGGCAATTATTTTATAATAAATGAGACAGGCTTTCCCAGGAAACCTCAAGATTGAGAACAGGAGAGAGAAGATGTCCAGCCGTTGAGGTGTGATTCCCAGGGCCATGCCTGTGGGGAGAAGCCAGGTGTCCCTAGAGCCGACAACCCTTTCCATTCTCATTAAACCCAGGCAGGCCCCTTTCCCCGGTCTCACGGCAAGACCGTCTCCTGCCCCAATTCACTGGTATCCCTAGAATCAGGGATTCCACGTACTTGTCCCTTAAAGGTCAACAGCCACAGAGCCGCGCCAGAAGGAAATGTGGTTTCCATTTCCCTCTCATTGCTATTTCCTTGCATCAGCCTCAGTTCGCCATTCCTCATTGCTTCCCCCCAGTAAGAGGACCTCTGATCTGGTGCAATGAGCATGTAGCGAGTGAACGCTGAGCGTCAGATGGACGTTGTTTGCATCCAACATCCATCCTCACCAGCTGTACAGTCATGAGCAAGTTCTTTAATCTCTCCATCTGTGTATTTATTTACAAATTGAAATTGAAAATATCCTACTTTCAGAAGTTTTTTGAGAGCCCTAGCGCATAAATGTGACATACAGATGGAACTCGATACTATACTAATATCCTTTATTCGATTATTCATTCCAATCTATGCTAGCTTGGTGGTGGTGGTGGTGTTTTAGAGCACAGAGCTGGGCCAAGGAGGAGGAAGGTGGATGATGAGAAGGAGGTGCCCAGCCGCTGTGCCCTTCCCAGCTCTCCCTCCTGGTCTCACGCCCCACCCCACCACCGGCCTGGTTTCCTCTTCACCTCAGTACCAGCGTGCCCCCATGTGACCCCACCTGTGGACTGGCCCAGTCACAAAGGCCCAAGAGACTCACGGCTTCTGGCTTTCCCTCTAACGCAGCAGCGCTCTGACTATAGGGTCTTCTGTGACTCCTGTAGTCACCATTGCCATCTCTGGGCTCCTTCATTTGCAAGGCCTAATCAGGAAAGAGACGGGGGGGGCCCTGAGGAGGAAGTGCCTTTGCCTGAATCCCGTTCCCTTGTCTGCCAGCAGCGACATCAAAATGGTACAGATGAACCGGTTTACAGGGCAGAAGTTAAGACACAGATGTAGAGAACAAACGTATGGACACCAAGGGGAGAAAGTGGCGGGGGATGGGTGGTGGTGTGATGAATTGGGAGATTGGGATCGACATATATAAACTAATATGTATAAAATGGATAACGAATAAGAACCTGTTTTATAAAAAAATAAATAAAATTCAAAAAACAGAAAGAAGAGGCAGAAGGGCTCTGAGCTCACCTGGGGACCAAAGGGGTGGAAGTCCGTTCCTCTGAGAATGTGGTATTTGTGTTTTTCAGAGATGACTTTGATGGTTAATGTCATGCATCAACTTGACGGGGCCTCGGGGTGCTCAGATATTTGGTCCAACGTTTTTCTGGGTGTGTCTGTTTCTGGATGAGATTAACAGTTGAATCGGTAGACTGAGTAAAGCAGGTTGTTCTCCCCAGTGTGGGTGGGTCTCACCCAATGCATCGAAGGCCTGAATAGAACCAACAAGCTGACGAAAAAGAACTTTTCTTGCCCGCCTGTTGAGCTGGAACCACAGTCTTTCCTGCCCACAGACTGGAACTTACGCCACTGGCTCCCCAGGGAGCGGACTGCAGATCCTGGGATGTCTCAGCTTCCAGAACGGCATGAGCCAATTGCTTATATCAATCAATCCGTCTCCAGCTGGTTCCTTTGTTCTGGAGAACCCTCATACATGCCTGCAGCAATAGCTGCTGTCCCACCCTTCTCCTTACTAGGAATGTTGTCGAGAGGTCGGGTCTATACCCCCTCCCTTTGACCCTGGGTAGGCTTGTGACAGAAACGAAAATGACACTATGCAACTGCCAGGTCAGAAAAGGTGATACAGCTTCTGCTTGGTTCTCTTTTCCTATTGTCACCTTTGCTGATATAACACAGAGAAGTTCAGAGCCCACAGAAGCAAGAAAGCTAGAGGCAGGGCAGGGACCGGGACGGGCGCCCACCTCTCAGCCTGAGCTGTGCCCACCTCGGTGGACTCCCACTTCCCACAGCCTGGCCCCTACCTTACTGGCAGTTTGATCAGTCTCCAGGCTCCCTTACCCAACTCCCTTGGGGGCACAATGCTGAACGGATGTCCAGCACCCAGAAAACAGAACAGCTTTCTAGGACAAGAGCTCAGTGACAACCCACTGCTCAGTGACAGTTTCCTGAGGGACTCAGGCTATGGTCCTGAAGCGTGTCTTCCCAGTTTCACTTTTAAGACTCCTGCTTGCCGCAGACTCCCGCCCTTCCTCTGACCCTGGAATCTTCCAGAGTATACTTTCCACCAAGGAAAGGGGAGAGAGAAAGATATTTCGCTCCCCATTGTAGGCCAGCTTTTATGTCTCGGTCGGAACAGTGTGGCCTTCCGATCCAGGGAGACAGAGATGGAGACAAGAGGAGACAGACAGACAGTGGGAAGCAGAGAGAGCTGGGAGTCTGAGAGGCCCAGGAGATGAACTCGGCTCAGCCAGTGTTGGCGTGGAGCCCGCCCTTTGCCAGCTCTGCTCTGCACTGAGGGGAAAGAGGTAAATGTGCCCCAGCCTTGCCCTTGGGGCCCTTGGAATCTAGGGGATTTGGACACACACATAAACAAAGTCAGACAAAGACATGTGCTAAGTAAGCCCAGGGTGGTCACGAAGGCAGCACTACGGGATTGGGACCAGCTGGCTCAGGGCCCCAGAGCAGGCTGCAAAGAGGGTGACCCGGAGCTGAGTTCATTTGTAGTTTTAATACAACAAACGTATTCTTGAGCCCTGGCTGTCAGTCAGGCACCGTTCTGTACTCTTTACTTATTTAACTTCATTTAATCAGCAACAAGCCTACATGATTGATATTCTTATCACGCCCATTCTACAGATGAGGAAACTGAGGCATAAGGAGGCATGACTGGCCAAGGTCACACTGCTGGTAGATCACAGAGCCAGGGTTTGAACTCAGGCGTTCAGGCTTCTGGGCTCTTGCTGTAGCCCTTGCCCTACTGCCCTTCCGGGTGTCACAGGAGAGCGAGGCTGAGAGGGTCTTGAGAAATCACCTACGTCTGTTTCCCACACTCCCTGTTTCTCACCCCCCCGATCCCTTTGACCACAGCAACACTTAGCAGAAACAGAGATGCCCACATCCCTCTGTGGAGAGTCGAATCCAGGTGGTCTGTCGTGAGGCCCAGAGAGCTGGGTTTTCTACAATTAGCCTGGATGACTCTTCTACCATTGGCCTGGATAATTTTTCTGGTCAGACACTGATCTAATTTGACCTGATTTACCACTAACTTCTACAGGTGAGCAAAGCAACTCAGAAGAGTTTAGAGAAGGCCCAGGATCACATGACCAATCGGCGGCTGAGCCAGCCCCAGAAGCAGCCACCCTGGCTCTCTCAGCCTCCCCCGACCCATTGTCCTGCAGGCTCTTTGAGGGAAGCCTTCTTTAGAAGAAACTCAAGGAAACGTTTCTTTTCCTGGCTCTGACTTCTGAGGTGAGGCTGAAAAACCTCTGCAGATCTAAACAAATTCACTTCCTATGTTGGTCCTGAGTCTGTTGAGTTCACCAGTGCAGCCGGCAGTCACATATGTCCTGTGCTTTGAGGGCCTCTAAGAGACACTCCCTCACTGCCCAGTCCACCATGGCGCTGCAATTCCCACCATTAGATCCAAGAAGGCTCTGAAATGCAGATGGATTACCTAGGAATGCAGGATGCCCATGGCCACTAGGATCTTTGTTCATCAACAGATCCAGCCTTTAAAGGGTTGAGACAAAGGACAGCTATGCTTTGATAGAGAAAAATGACAAGAAGAAAAAGAAGACAAAAGTTTGAAATCTGAATATCTGAGTGCTGCCACAGAGGCGGACCCAGATGGAAAGTAGGTTTCAGGGATTGCAGGAAAACCACCAAAGGTCAGCCACCACAAAGCATCAGAGCATAGCTTGGGACCTTATTAGCAGCAAAGTGTTCTTAACTGGAGCGTTTTCCGGTACTCCAGAAATAAATTCCCTTGGGTGGAGACAGTATTGATCTATCTAATATATAGTTCTCTTTTGGAGTAGCTAACTCCAGAGATTTCCTTGAAAAACACACAGCCTCTGGGAAAGACTGACCTCAGGTTGTATATTTTTCCAGCCGAGAACTTGAGGACAATTCCGAATAACACATGCCTCACACATGGATAATAGTGACCCAACAATGTAACATCCCTGCCGCAGGCCTGTGTTTATTTCTTCTATTCTGCAAGGAAGGCCCTTCTCACCCACAGTCACCCAACGCTAATTTTCCAGAGTCATGCCTTCCTACCCTCCAGGGATGGCTGGAACCCAGCCAGGCGACAATCTCTCTCGTGTCTTCATGAAATAACTCACTGAGTTCCCAGTTCTGGAAAGTCATCATGCTGTATTTTAGGAAGATATTTCCTTCCATAGTAAATCAACCAAGCTATTCAAAGGGTGATAGATTGCATCACCTCCAAATACTCTCCAAAAAAGTTGGGTTATCAACCCACCACCCCCCATCCCCTTGCTAGAATGCTAGTGTGTCAAAGATGGGGAAGACTTGAGAGAGCGTGTGACCCAGAGGACACAAGCTCAAATGCTCACAGGAGGCAGACAGGAAAAGTCATGAGCAATGCAAGCCAGGTAGGGGCCATCGTGACTCCGAGAGTTCATTTCTCAGACAAGTAAATAAAATGCAAAAAAAATTTAAGACACGTGTCCTTCTGACTCCAAATCTTTTTTTTTTTTTTTTTTTGTGGTACGCGGGCCTCTCACTGTTGTGGCCTCTCCCGTTGTGGAGCACAGGCTCCGGACGCGCAGGCTCAGCGGCCATGGCTCACGGGCCCAGCCGCTCCGCGGCATGTGGGATCTTCCCAGACTGGGGCACGAACCTGTGTCCCCTGCATCGGCAGGCGGACTCTCAAACACTGTGCCACCAGGGAAGCCCCCAAATCTTTTTCCTTAGACCAGGTGTACTCATTTCCTGGAACTGCCATAGCAAATTTCCACAAACTACATAGCTTAAAACTACAGAAATTTATTATCTCACAGTTCCAGAGGCCAGGAGTCTGAGATTAAGGTGTTGGCCGGGCCATGGTCCCTCTGAAGCCTCTAGCGGGAAAGCCTCTTCCAGCTTCCGGTGGCTCCAGGCATTCCTTGGTCTATGGCTGTGTAACTCCAGTCTCTGCCTGCATCTTCTCATCTCCTTCTGTGTGTGTCTGTCTCCTCTTCTGTGCGTTATGAAAAGACTTTCTTGGATTCAGGGCTCACCTACATAATCCAGGATGATCTTATCTTGAGATCCTTAATTTGATTACATCTACAAAGACTCTTTTCCCAAATAAGGTCACATTCACAGGTTCTGGAGGCTAGGACGTGGACATAGTTTTTGAGGGCCACCATTCATCCCATACCAGACCAGAGGAGAGAGAGAAGAGAATAAATGAGCCCCTCTGGGATCTGCAGGTGAATCTCAGCCATGTAATTCCCTTTTTTTATTTCAAAGAGTAATTTGCATCCACGTTTGTTCTTTTACCTTTGTTGGCTGTGTCTCTCCTTAAAACTTCTGCATGACGTCAGTGGTCAGCATATGCTAACTAAGGATCCAGGCTACCTTGAGTGGCTACAGTCATGACTCACATTCTTTTACGATCCCAGCAGCCCTCATCACTTTTCCTTTGTACAGAGCAGAACTTCTTCTTTCTACTTTTGAGTCCATTCTCTACTCCTTCCTCTGCCTCACTTCTCCCCTAACCCAGTGCTATCAAGACTCTCTCTTCCTCATTCCGGAAGGGCTCCTAACACATTTTAGCCTGAATCAGAAACACCAGAAGGACTTGCTCAAGTAGAGATGGCTGGGCTCACCCTCAAAGATCATGACTCAGTAGGTCCCAGGTGATGCTGATGCTTCTGGTCCCGGGGCCACCGTGACAAGCACTGCTCTAGCGCAGCACCATTCTCCTCCCTCCTCTGGTGGTGTTCACTTATTCCCATCCCCCCAGTACCACATCCGCCTTCCTCTGCGCCCTATGGTCGCTTGCTCAACCCCATCTGCTGGAGTTACCTCCAAACAACTGGAGCCACAGCTGATTCAGCTTCCATCCTACACACATAGAATCCTACCTAACCATTTCATACCTTTGATGTTGATGCAAAACCTTTCTGCTATTCCTCCACTCTCTTACTTCTCCAAGTCAAAGCTGAGGAAACCCAAGTACGTAACTTGGACTTATAATCAAAAAGCAGGAACATCTAGTCCTGAACGGGGAAGGTGGCAGCCTTGGTGACAAGCCTGACTTTAGATGCTCTCAAAGGGCTAAGAAAGTGGGCAGTCTGGAGTTGGCTCCAACCCAGTCTGGGACAATTACTGAGAAAACATCCAAGCCCACTTCCACCCCCTCCTCCACTCATGCTTCTCCTGTCCTCACCAGACCCACGTGCCCCAGAGCATTGCAACCCTTCTCCAGGGGGAGCGTCCAGATGCCAACAGACTGTCTTCCCAGGATGTTGAGCAACACATGGCGAAGTATTTCCAGCATTCGTGCTCTCCCCCAACGGCCTGCAAGACATTTTCTCTAAGGAATTTCAACACACATAACTACTGCTTTGTTCCGATGTGAATGAGGGTTTGTCTGGGTGCCAGTGTTTCACCATGTAGGAGATTAGCAACATGAGCTGAAGCCTCTTAGCAGCCACATTACAGGCTTAACAATCTTTCTTCATATTATGCACAAATGTCAAGCAGTCTAGAAAAAAAAGGGGGGAGGGCGTCAGTCCTGTTTGGAGAGCTAATTAATATAGACAGTCTGCTGTTATGAACCCTTTTAATGTCAAGTCCCCACCAACAGTTTTGTTAAAGATGGTTTGAGCTAAGCATGGACTGGGTACTTTAGCCAGGATCCTGCTAGCAGAGGGTTGATATTCAAAAGCTCATCACACTTTCCCCTTCTGGCCACATAAGTGCAATTAAAAAAAAATAAGAAGTCAATTCAAAAAGATACATGTGCCACAATGTTCATTGCAGCACTGTTTACAATAGCCGGGACATGGAAGCAACCTAAATGTCCATTGACAGATGAATGGATAAAGAAGATGTGGCACATATATACAGTGGAATATTACTCAGCCATAAAAAGGAATGAAATTGAGTTATTTGTAATGAGGTGGATGGACCAAGAGTCTGTCATACAGAGTGAAGTAAGTCAGAAAGAGAAAAACGAATACCATATGCTAACGCATATTTACGGAATCTAAGAAAACGGCACTGATGAACCTAGTGGCAGGGCAGGAATAAAGACGCACACATAGAGAATGGACTTGAGGACACAGTGGGGGAAGGGTAAGCTGGGACGAAGTGAGGGAGTGGCATGGACATATACACACTACCACATGTAAAATGGATGGCTAGTGGGAAGCTGCTGCATAGCACAGGGAGATCAGCTCAGTGCTTTGTGACGACCTGAAGGCATGGGATAGGGAGGGTGGGAGGGAAGCTCAACAGGGAGAGGATATGGGGATATATGTATACATACAGCTGATTCACTTTGTTATACAGAAGAAAGTAACACAACATTGTAAAGCAATTATACTCCAATAAAGATAAAAAGAATAAGTCAAGCACTAGTGGTTCTGGTTTACATATAGCTCTGACGTGCCAAGTGGCCAGTTGACTTCTCAGTGGATGGAGACCCAGGTGGAAGGGAAGCTCCAACTTGGTACTGGGTTGATGGGATACAGGGACCAGGTGAGGAGGTCTTCTGCTAAGACAGGGCTGTCCCATCACTCAGTTCCCTGTCCTGTGGTCTTAGAAAGCTCTATTGAGGGATCTATCGTTGTTTGGTAGGGCTGCCATACAAAGTACCACAGACTAGGTGGCTTAAACGACAGGAATTCATTTTATCACGGTTCTGGAGGTCAAAGGTCAAGATCAAGGTGTCGGCAGGGTTATTTCTTCAGAAAGTTCCTCCCAGGCTTGCTGGTGGCCGTTGTCTCCCTGTGTGTCGCACGGTCTTCCCTCAGTGTGCATGTCTGTACCCTAATCTCCTCTTCGTATAAAGACCCCATTCATATTGCATTAGGGTCCACTCATATGGCCTCATTTCACTTCATTTACCTCTTTAAAGACTTTATCTCCAAATATAGTCACATTCTGAGGTACTGGAAGTTCAAATTTCAACATATAAGTTTTGAGAGGACACAATTCATCCCAGAACAGTATCATCATTCGTTTAAATTATATACCACACCTCATTGGTTGTAAGATGCATATTTTCCCACATTTTAACCCCTGTGAGATCATGCCACATCTAACAATCTCTGGTGCTCAGATATTGATGGAAAGAGTTTTCTCTGTTAGTGGTGCACAGAGTAATGGTGCACCCTACAACAGATGACATCTTGGATTCAGTGAATTTAGTCCTCACAATACACCGCTGAAGTAGCTACTATTTTTGTCCTCATTTTACAAACGAAGAGCTTGAAGTATACAGGTTAAGCAACTTGCCCAAGGACACCAGCTAGAAAGTGGTGGAAGCAGGTTTCAAACCCAGTGAGTCTGACTCCCAGGCCCACCCTCTTAACCACGGCACAGGACTGTCTCCTGGACGTGCTGTGAAGGGAAATGAGTTAGTGCTCCTGGGGCAGTTGGATCAGTGCCTGGAACAGAGTACCTGATAAATCTATGCTAGCAAATGTTATTCCTTGTTTGAGGGCATCATAAATGGCATGGGTGTACCTCACAAGTCACAGTGTGTTCCTGATAACAGGGTCATCGCCATAGTGATATGTGACCCTGGTGCCTTCCCCCTTCATGAGCGAACACTTTCGGTCTAATAAAATATAATAAAAGTGTACCTGTTTGTTCCTTCAACCTCAATGTATGCTTTCTAATCATCTACCATATACAAGGTTTGATGAGCTTTGAAGGAAAAAATAAATAAATAAGGAAGATGACTGTTTTTGAGGGACTTAGTGTCAAGCAGGGGAAAAAGGTAACAGGTAAGTACATATGAAGGGCTGCGTGACAAATGACATTCGGGTGGCATTAAGGAGTCACAGTAAGGGCTGAGCGGATGGGCATTGCACGTGGCCCGTCAGAAAGATGGAGTCGAGGGTGGAAGCATTCGTTGCTGGGACTTAAACGATGGGTATGATTTCAAAATGGGCCAAGAAGGTGATTGCAGCCAAAACACAGCACAGACAGAGACCCAGAAGTGAGGCTATCCTATGTGAAGTGCAGCTCAGTTGACCAAACTCTACATGTAGGAGTAATGGAAGATGAAACCAGAAAGGCAGGTTAGGCCAGACTGCTGGCAGCCTTGAATGTTACCGTAATTAATGTAAACTAATTAGAAAGCAAATTAAAAGTCCTTCAAGGTTGAAGATTTGGAGGTCAGGAGCAATTCTGCCTGGGGAAATTCAGCTGGGGATAGTGATGTATAGAGTGGAGATGACGTGGGCTCAGAAGCCAGGGAGATGCTTGCTGCAGTGGTCCAGGCGTGGGGGGACCGACTCGTCCTAATTTCTTGGGACCTTCCCAGTTTTAGCATGGACAGTCCTGCGTTCCTCAGTCCCAGGCAGGCCAGGAGGGTTGGCCACCTGGTCCTCATGAGAGAAGGAGGTCCTAAACTCGACTGCAGGAGACGGAGGGAGAGGAACGCCATAAAGGTGGTAGACACAGTGAAGGGATGATCTTTCCCCCGTGGGAACTGGTCAGGTGGGCAGTGGGTGGGGGACAAGAAAGATTTAAGCATATTTTAGTTCGTGAGCCCGGTTGTTGAGGAAAAGGAATCAGTAGGTCAGGGAGCAAAGCTGAGTTTGGAGGAATAGACAAGGAATTTCATTTCAGATGCCCTGAGTTAAGGTGGTTTGGGGCCAGCCAGAGGGGCTTGTGAGTGTGTGGACCCGGGGATGGTCAGAGCTGCCAGGACAGACTCTGGAAACATCGCCTGGAATGTGGCCACTGCCCAAGGTTGTGGTGAACCGCCAAGGGCAGCCTGCAGAGGAGAGTCAGCTCCTGGGGTCAGAGAACAGGCAGTGCGGTAGCACTAAGTCTCCTGTCCTTCTCTGCCCTCTCCCACTTCCCTGCTCTCTTTGCTGGTCCTATCGTGTGTGTGCCTCCCCTGAGGTGTCGATTGTAGGCTCCGACTGGCAGTGCCACTCCCTCTCCGCTTGGCTGCCCTGTCCCCGCAGTCCCGGCTGTCTGGGTCATAAGTAAAGCAGGGCCCCTACGTCTGGGTGTGCCCAGCACCTGACTTCCTACCCACAGTGGGTAGTGCCAGGAATATCGGTTGATTCCCCCAGAAGACTGACCTCGTATGTTCTAGATTTTATCAAAAGCATAATTGTAACCTAAGCTAAAGAATTCTGTGGGTTTGTCAGCCGGCTCACCTGTTGGAGCCCATCACTTTCAACCGTGACCCCATTCAACTCAGTTTCTCTAGTAACCTGACTCCAAGAGTTCGCAGCCCCCCGGGACCTCTCATCACCTTATCTTACCATCTGCTCATGGCTCTGCACTCCCTCCATGTCCTCTTTTTCCTTCTTATCCACTTACATCCCAAGGTTAATCGTTACTAATCGCTCCCTGCCAAGCCCTCAGCTCCCTTGGCCTCTCTTTTACAAAGTGCGGTTTTGACAAAACCACAGCCCTGATCATTCCTGCTATCCCCCCACCCCACATCTGCACCTCTGCAACCGAGTGCGGCTGGAGAAAACATTCACTCACTGGTCACATGTTAAAGTCATGACCACCCAAAAGCCACAGTCAGGCCTGCGTGCTAGCAGAGAAATGGAGTATAGCACCGTCCCATTCACGCTGCCGAATCTTGACCAATTTGTTTGTGATTTCTCTTCCCTCCTCCACCCTCCTGACCTTGCTTCTTATTTCCTGAGAAGACTTATGCGTCTGCCACGGATGGAGTGTGACCCAGGAACAGGTGGCTGAGGTAGAGTAGAGGACAACACCATTGGAGGAGAGGAGGTCAAAGGACTGAGAGGCCAGGGTGTGGGAAAGACCGTGTGTGTATAAGAATCCTGAAATCACCAAACATTAAGACCAGAGAAAAATGGAGGGTGACAGGAAACCAGGAGCTAAAATCCCTAAGAAATAAGGGGGAAGTGACCTCCTTCATACAAGGCAGCAACAATGAAGGGTACTGAGGGACACAGTCTGATGTGAGATTCACAGCTGGTGATGTTTGGGGAGGAGAGTGAGGAAAGGGCTTTAAGAGTCCATGGGAATCACAGAGAACACCTAGCTCTCCTCCAGGCCCGGTGCTACAAAGACTACAGGAGAAAAATAGTCATCCTTTGAGGAGCTGCAGGGGACAGGGGAAGCACTGTCCTCAGGGGAGATTCAGGCAAAGAGAAGAGATTAGGATATATGGGATTTTGCTGAGGATGGACTGGGAATTGCAGAGACATGGTAGAAAAGGTTCAGGAGTTAGGAAGGGGAAAGAGATGGAGATAGAATAGCGGGTATGCAGAACCTACAGGGATTAGAGGGTGGGGATGGGAGGTGACCTGAGAGGCTAAGGCTTCTTGGGATAACTTAGGACACAGGGCATACTGAGATTAGTCCTACTGGACTCAAGAAAAATGTTGGTGGTGAAGCTGTAAGTATTGAAAGGTTGGGGGGGGGGCTCGGTACCTCAGCCTCCCTCTGGAGCCCCAAGATGGTGGGATAGAAGGCTTAGGGAAGCAAGGTCTTGATTCCTGAGCTCAGGGGCCATTCTTAATACCTGTAAGTGACTCTGAGTGCTGGTTCTGCCTGTCTCCCCTTTGAGCCTCGTATGTGAAGTTGCAGACATTTGGAGGGGCCAAGTGTTAATCCAAGACCAAGTCTGCTCTTGAACCCTGCCGGTAGAGAGTGGAAAGCTTACTGTTTTTATGAGTTTTGAGAATAGTATTAACCCCGTTATATCTGATGTAATCAAAATATTAAGCATGTTGAAGGTCCTAGTAAGAAGAGGTAGAATTTCTAACGAAACAAATATAGAAATAAGAATATTGACCGTGGTGAGAAAAATGTCAAATGTTGCTGGTTTGGAGACACTTTGAACTTGTAAATAACTAGATCTAAGAAGGACCTGAAAATCAAAGTGGAATGGTGGTTTTCAGAGGCTGCGGGGGGAGGGGCAAATGGGGAGTTGTTCATCAACTGGCATAAAGTTTCAGTTAAACAAGATGAATGAGTTCTAGAGACCTGCCGTGCAACACTTACTTACAGTCAGCAACACTGTATTATACACTGAAAATGTGGTTGTGTTCTTACCGTAATGAAATAAAATTCTAATACAAGAATGACGTTATAAGCCTAACCTGTTTGTAGGTAAAGAACCCTCAGTGTACTCTGTACGTTCACTGGTCAATATTTTGACATAATGTGTCTTGCATACTAGGTGCAGGTAATGGAACATGGCTACTAGTGCGGGCAAGCCATCTTTAATTCCACACTACTTGCTCTTCTGAATCCTTTTCTGATGTAAATACAATCCGAGGAAGAGAAGAAAACCTGTTTGGATGATAAAACTCTGACCTCAAAGCACTTATTGTCAGATTCATACAATGATGGATCTAAAGTCAGGGTCCAAGGGAATCATCTAATCCAACCGCCTTTGTTCTTCCACTTCAGTGGAGAGTCTCTGCTCACACCATGCTTATATATCATCTCGTGAGATCTCAGTTGTCTTAGTATGTTTGGGCCGTTATGACAAAATATCATAGGCTTGGTGGCTTAGAAACAACAGAAGTTTATTTCTCACAGTTCTGGTGGCTGTGAAGTCCAAGGTTAAGGCACCAGCAGATTCCACGACGGGTGAAGGCCTGGTTCCTAGCTCTCAGGCAGCGGTCTTCTTGTCGTGTGCTCACAGGGCAGGAGGGACAAGGGAGCTCTTGGAGGTCTCCTTTATAAGGGCATGAATCCCATGCCTTAGCGCTCCACCCTTATGACCTAATCACCCCCAAAGGCCCCACCTCTTAATGCCATCACATTGGGGGAATAGGTTTCAACATATGAATTTGTGAGGGATATAAACATTCAGTCTATAGCATCCGTTTATACTCGTATTGCTATTTACTTACTCGTGTATTTACATCTTCGCCTTTGCATCTACTCATACGCTCCTGGAGAGAAGGTTGTGCTTTGAATATTCATCACGCACGATACACATTTGATGGTGAATAATTCAGGTGCGATCGATCCCAATCTACAAACTCCAAGGGACTGCCTGAGTTTTCTTATACTGTTACTTTATGCTTCCAACAGGAGTCCTTTTCTTGAGACTCTGCATTAGTATGAGTGCAGATAGCATAGTTCATCAGTTTTACTCCAGAGTCCCTGCTTCTTGTTTGGAGTTTTGTGTCTTCTGGCCATTTCAGAGGAGATTCTTAATGAGTGGGACCAACGCCAACCAGTAGGAGCGAAGGTGGGTACGGGGGAGGGGGAGGTCCCTGAAAGTTAGGAGGAGGGAGCCGGGGGTGCGCTCCCTGGAGGGGCTCTCCTTTGCCTTTGCCGTGGTCCCTCTTATTTATGGTGAGGAGAGGTACAGATCTGTGTCACCTTGAGTAGAAGGGACAGACTCCGAGATGATGAAGAATCCCTGGCAAGCATAAGAGGAAGAGTGGGTGTCCTCCCCCCTCCTCTGATTTTTGAAGTGTTAATTATCCTTTAATGTCCTGCCCAAAGAGAGCTTCTTCTCTAAATGAAGCCATGAACCACCACCCCTCCCCTGTGCTCTCATAGTCTCTCGGTCACTCCTTTGGGGGACAGATCATTTCTGCCTCCGCTGTAACACTGCATCATTGAGACTGTCCTCCTCCCGCTTTGGATGACACGCCAGGGTCTAGTGTGCAGCCCTCTGCAAACGTTTATCCCTAGCCGAGGGCCGTTTTCTGCTTTTGAGAGGAATAAGTGTGTGTGTGTGCACACGTGTGCACGCACACGAGCGTGTGTATGTCCTACTATAGACTGCAAACTCCTTGAGCATAGGTACTTTATGTTTTGTTATTGCCTTTGTTTAAATTACAAGTGTCCCCATTGTTTGCTTAAGAATATCCTATTTATCTTAAATTCCACTGACTCTGCGAAACCTGCTTAGACACCTCAGGACAAACTAGCCCTCTGCTTTACATATCTCATAATGACAGTGATTAAACATTAATTGTGTCATGGTTTCTTTAGGTATAAATCTGTTATCTTTCCATGAGAAGCTGAGACATGGGTATTATTCATGTTTATATCCCTAGCTCTTTGCCTAGTGTCCAGCACATATTAGGGTTAGAAATATGTTGTTGACCCGAACTCAAGACATTTCACAAGTAGAAGTCCAAATAAATAAGGTCAGAATTATATAGCGTGACTTTAAGAGGCTGGAAGTTTTCTCCCAAATTTTTGTAACATCCAACTAGGGCAGGAAATTGCACCAGAAGGGTCCAATCTTTTTAGGTTTAAGGCTTAGACGGTGTCACAGTGAGATTTTCTCAAGATGGCGCTCCATTTGGGTTCTGTTTCAAGCAGTCCCATCCCAGGAGACTTGGAGGGTCAAGAGGACACATTCAAGGGTCCTGGGGCAAGCCTCGCATGCCCACTATGTGATTTCTTCAGGATATCAGCGCCGATACTGCAGTTCCCCAGAAACCGCCCAGCCCACGGTCAGGAAGGGGGACAGAAGCAAACACTGCTCAACCAGAGGGAAACTTTGGAGAAAGGAAATGGGCTACAGAGAAAATAAGAAAGCAAACTCTTAAGTGTGCCATTAATTTGCAACTCATCTTACATCATCCTCCCCCCAGTTCTGTTGTTTGTCTGTTTCCCCATAATTTAGAAAATGAAATCACTTCGTACCCTGCAGTGCACTTAACACACATTTAGAGGAGGGACATCAGCCTGCTTAATGCCAACTCTGCTTTCGCAACCTAGAGATAAAAATCAGAACCCCATCTCACCTTTGACAGAGTTATGCCAGTTGCTTTGGGCAGGAACAGGAGAGGCTGCCACACCAGCGACAAAGTGAAACCAACCTCAGAACAGGGAATGAGCAAAATGAAATTCTCTGCTGTTCGCATCATTAGTGCTGCAGGCAGGTGGGTGCACCATTCAAATGGTGACAATGAAGGCAATTTAAGAAGTAATGATGTCTTATATACACTACTTTACATACAATAGACAACCAGTGAGAACAGAAACAGTGAGAACCAGCACAGGGAGCTCTACTCAGTGCTCTGTGGGGACCCAAATAGGAAGGAAATCTTATAAAAGGGGGTTATATGCATACGTATAACTGACTCACGTTGCTGTACAGCAGAAGCTAACACAATATTGTAAAGCAACTATACTCCAATAAAAATTAATTTTTTAAGAAAAGAAGTACTGGTGTCTCTGTGAGGATGGATGACTCCATCCACAGGGCCGTGGGCGTAAGGTGGAGGATTTTCCTTGACAGCTTTTTAAGGCTGCAAATAAAACACCAGAATTGTTATGGGTGTTTTTCCAGTTTTTTGTGTGTTTTCCAAGAAAAGTCCATTTTAAAGCAGCACATTTCAATTAATTTTACAAATAGAGAAATTCTCGAAATTTAATAGAATATTTTCTCTTCTTTTTTCCTCCTTTTGCAAAGTCTCAGTGTAACTGGCTCAGTGAAAAGAACAAACAGACGACAGATGGTAGGTATTAGGGATTCAACAGGCACAATTATTTGGTCCACTCTTTCCAAATATTATTTCTCGAGGACCCTCAGTGTGTCTGGCACACTATTAAGTGCTAAAGGAATCGCAAAAAATGCAAAATGCTATGCTCCCTGCCCTCAAAGAGCCACGTGCTCACTAGAGATTCAAGGTGTCCGTGCAGAAAACTACTGCAGCATCTGGTGAGTTTCAACAGCCCTTTCCATTGGCCTGGCCCCTCCCAGAAAGTTGCGTTAAAAAGAGCCCAACATCCTGAGTCTTTAGTGTTTCCACCATAGAATCTTATTAGAACCCTGCAGCTGGGTAGTTTTGCACACTCGTGTGATTACCAAGCTTCGCGTCCTGGCCACTGCCCCTTCCATCCATTAAATCAACAAGCAACAAGCACTGCTTCAGGTATAAAGTCTCTGCTCTTTCCCCCAGATTCTCATCCTCAGCTGTGGCCCAGGCCCCCATCTCCTCTAGAAGTGATCCTTGACCGTCGATGTTGTGTTGTACAGGCTGTGTGTCAGGGAAAGCAAAGTTGCAGCTTATAATGAGGGGGTGGAAAGTGTGTGTGTGTGTTTTGGGGGGCGGGAAACAAGATGAGAGAGGTTTGCTTTAAAGAGAAGCAGTAGTCTAGAGGGTCTAGACTCAAGTCCTCTAGCCTGTGTCCTTGAACCTGTGTCCTCAAGTCTGCATCCTCGAGCCTGTGTCTTCTAGACTGTGTGACCCAGACTGTGGCCTCTAGAATATGTCTCCCAGTGTGTGTCCTTGAGGCTATAGGTTACCTTGAGTCTAGACACCCACCATTCTTCCCTCACCTGTCCTTTTCCTTCTCCCTTCTCCACACATAGCACCTTAATGTTTGACAAGGTTAGGAAATGAACAGTCCTCAGGTCAATCTAGTTAATTCATTTGGTGATCTTCAGACTGTGCACCTTGGCAACCTAGGGCAGCAAAGACAGCTTGCAGGAGTTTCCCATGAAATATTTTCCATCAGATGCTGAAGACACAAATTGCCCAGTATACCATTTGTTAAAAGCCATTTACCGGGCTTCCCTGGTGGCGCAGTGGTTGAGAGTCCGCCTGCCGCTGCAGGGTAAACGGGTTCGTGCCCCGGTCTGGGAAGATCCCACATGCCGCGGAGCGGCTGGGCCCGTGAGCCATGGGTGCTGAGCCTGCGCGTCCGGAGCCTGTGCTCCGCAGCGGGAGAGGCCACAACAGTGAGAGGCCCGCGTACCGCAAAAAAAAAAAAAAAAAAAAAAAAAAGCCATTTACCATGTCAAGATTCTGCCTAAGGTTTCCTTTGTAAAAGAGAGCTCTACCACTAAAACATTTTTAAGCCACTGTACTAGTTACTAATTGCTGCACTAAAAATAAGGGTGACGCTCAGATATGGTTAAGGAACAACTCTGAAGCCAGGACTCTGAGGCTCATTGTTCAATAGACAGATGAATGACAGTTACCAATGGCATTGATTCCTTCTGCACGGACTGACTGTCTGCAGTAACCCCCATGCTGGGCCAGGTGCTGGGGACACAAAGGTAAATCATATTTAGTTCCTGACTTAAGGAGCTTCCAGCCTAGTACTTTGTATTTGAAATTAAAGGCTGTATTGAACTTTTTTTCACAATACTTAATAACATTGTTCCATGAAAAGAGCCTGACATTCATCATCAGATGTCCTGAGTTCTAGCCCACTCTTTGTGTCTTGTCAAACCTCAGTTTCTCGTTGGTGATATGTGGCTAGTAATTCACTAAGTTACCGTGAAGGGCCAGGAAAATATTGGATGTAAAATCACTCTGTAAGTGTTCAGCTGCTGCACAGTCTAAAGCGTTCTGCTTATTGTGACCTGAATTTTTCTCTGAAGACTTCAGAGTGAGGGACTTCCCTGGTGGTCCAGTGGTTAAGACTCAGCACTTCCAATGCAAGGGATGCAGGTTCAATCCCTGGTTGGGGAACTAAGATCCCACATGCCACGTGGAGCAGACAAAAAAAATAAGACTTCAGAGTGAGGAAGTCCAGAAGGGCCTGGCTCATCCTGACTCCCCCTGAGCCCAGGAGCCACCCGGCTGTGTGACAGTGGCAAGAGCAGAGGCCTTGACAGAACTCCTAACTTGAGCTCTATCCTTTACAAGCTGTGTGACCTCAAGCAGGTGACTCCCCCTCTCTGAGCCTCAATTTCCTCCTCACTAAAGCAGGGCCATATTTCCTCCTCAGGAGGCTGCTATGCAGATGAAGTGAAATAATGCACATTATGTGCCTGGTTCAGTGCCTGGCACATGGAAACTCTTGAACAGATACGTTATCTGCCAACCTCCTCAACTTCCCCCACCCTGCAGCTCTCTGCTGTATGGCTCTATTCTGTCCAAACTTCTACACAGTCATCTGCTGCTTGGGGACAGCATAGAAAGAAAGGCTTCTAGGCTTTGCAGTACACTTTCAGAAGAGCTTCTCTTTAAGCCAAGCTTACCACCACACTGAGAATGTTTTCAAGCGGATAAGCGATCCAGAAGCTGTTCCATTTATCCAATTCACTCAACAGGTACTTATTGATCGCCCACTGTGAGCTTCTCACAGGCACTCCTAGAGTGAGAATGACCTTAGGAAAGAACTGGTCACTGTTCTTTATCTGGTAAGAGCTATGGAGCTCTGAGAACATCCTGTGCCCGATAAGCGTGTCAGAAGACAGCTGTTTGCAGGGCCAAGTGGTGAGGAACAAAAGGACATCTCAAGCCTCAGCCAGGGGGCACTGGCTGCCTGCTGGGCAGTGGAAGTGTCCTGCCAGCTTAGCATCGACACAAGCAGGAAGCCAGCTCCACCCAGCGGACCACATTTAAGGTTCTTTGTATGTCAAGAACATGGGGCATTAAATGAAATCCAGACGTGCACCTGGACCACAGAAGGTGACAACACTACAGCACAAGCACTGTCCCCAGGGCCCTAGAATCCTCCCTGTCATTTGCATTTAAATGTTTGGAGCCAAGTGCATTAGGCTAGGTGTAGGCTATGGGAAATACTGTGTAATTACCTTGGGAGAGAGAAGGAAGGGGCAGCCGCCCCCGTGCTTAGGAAGGGCGCTGCCAGCCGCTTGCTTTGGAACTGGAAGTGGACACTTGTCAGGCAGCCATCCATCCCGGGAGCACATCCTGCCAGCACAGAGTAGACCCTGCCCTTTTCTGTGGCCAACCCTCAAGCTCTACAAGCCACCAGCAAAGGCTGTGTGATAACAGACACCAGTCTGAAGGCTGAGTCAGACTTCACAGCGGACTCTTTGGTCAGCAAAGACCTCAGGGAGGCAGCTGGACGACGTTCAAGTTCAATAACTTAACTCGAGAAGTGACCTGAGCATCCCAGCAAAAAACAAAAAACAAAGCAAAAACAAACAAAATAAAATGTAAAAAACTGGATTAGAATCAAGTGAAAAGATATTCATTCAGAATTTCCATGGAGTTCAGATCCCTTAACTCTTATGTCAGCAGTAATGGCTTCAATAACTCAAGAAGGTGTCAATTCTTAAAAAGAGCCAAGTGCAAATTCAGCTCAACTGAATAACCCCTGATCACAGCTCTCATCTTGGTTTTAATTCTGTTTGGTTAGACCCAGACAAGTTAAAACCCTCTCAGCCGCATTGGAACCATTAAGTTATTAGGTGTTTCTCAGTACAGTTCTAAATCAACCCATTTTTGCAGAAACCCCTTATTATCTTTAATTTTTTTTATTGATTTATTTAATTTTGGCTGCGTTGGGTCTTCGTTGCTGCGCACGGGCTTTCTCTAGTTGCAATGAGCAGGGGCTACTCTTCGTTGCGGTGCGCGGACTTCTCATTACGGTGGCTTCTCTTGTTGTGGAGCACGGGCTCTAGGCGCACAGACTTCAGTAGTTGTGGCACGGGGGCTCAGAGTTGTGGCTTGCGGGCTCTAGAGCTCAGGCTCAGTAGTTGTGGCGCATGGGCTCAGTTGCTCTGCAGCATGTGGGATCTTCCCGGACCAGGGCTCGAACCCGTGTCCCCTGCATTGGCAGGCTGATTCTTAACCACTGCACCACCAGGGAAGCCCCCTTATGATCATTAAATAGCACAGGAAGGAGAGAAAAAATATTATAGGCTGTGGGGTTTGGGTTTGGGAAATAGAACTGCAGAGCAGGGTTTGTTGGTACAGATGAAGTCCTAACAAACAATAAATTGTTCTCTCCTCCCCCTTTTCTTTGAAACTCAAACTCCAGAAGGCAATGGGGTTCCAGACACCAACTGCTGCATTAGGCAGTCCATAATGAACAGGAAGCACCCACATACCTGTGCAGGATTAACTCCACTACCCGGCAAGTGGATGTTACGCAGTGGAGTAGTCTGCGTTATTTATAAGCATAATCAGCTGGTGAGTGTGAATGAGGTCATAAACTCTGCTGTCTCATCATCCCTTTTGTCTATGTAAAGTCTTCTCAAAATCCTATGGGAGGATTTCTCAGAGGCCTGTGGGAATGTCTTTGATGTCTGTGAACAAGTTCCAGGCTGTTCTTCTCCCACTGGGCATCCACCTGGTCTCCACTGAGGAAAGGCCGCCCTCCCCGCCCAGGACCTGTCTTCCTGTGTCTCCACATCTGCCCCTCCTCCCAGTGCCGGGTATAAGAGCTGCATTACTCCAGCCCTCGCCATCCTAGAGCCAGGCCGGTCCCTGCAGAAAATAGAAATGGGGAGGATACTGACCTTTCCTTCCAAATGGACACCCCTCCACTGTCACCATCTCTTCCTTCAGTCCTCCAGGTGTCTTAGCACCTAAAACTTTCTACTCCAGGATCCTATTCTGGGTCTTACTTCCAGGAAAAACAACTCACCTAAGACACCTCAAGGCCCTGAATGAGTTTAAGCTCATCCA
Source organism: Pseudorca crassidens (assembly GCF_039906515.1). Lineage (NCBI taxonomy): Eukaryota > Metazoa > Chordata > Mammalia > Artiodactyla > Delphinidae > Pseudorca > Pseudorca crassidens. The sequence goes on from NC_090316.1 coordinate 15,384,288, forward strand.
GGATTACTCTGCTCTAAGAAACCCCAGAAGTTCACAAGGCAAGGCCAACATTTGAGAGGAAGTTTGCAAAGGAGGTGAGACTTGAACAGGATTTTGAAACCAAGGAGCCAAATAGGTAGCAAAGAGGACGGAAGATGTTACAAGAACTCAAGAACTTTGTCTAGTCACTGAGAAGGAAAAAGAGGCAATGATGTTGCTGGGAGCCCAGCCCTGGGCAAGGTTCTTTCCACATGTGTCATTTCATCTACTCCACAGACAACTTTATTAGTTCCCATTGTTTTACAGATGAGAAAACCAGCACTTTGACGGATCAAGTAACAGTCTTCGTTACACCATGGATTATACTTTGGGAAGCGCTCCTCAAAGGAGTTCTCAATGGAAGAGTCAGGTTTCCGGAAAACACAGGGTAGCTCTGAGCATCTCTTCTCTGGGGTAACGGGACACTGTGGACTGGGAGAATGGAGGCAGTTGTCTTCCTGGCGTCTTGCACACTAGGTCCTTGGTCCACACCGCACACTCCTTTGGGCATGACCACGTCTGCAAGATCATCGTCGTTACTTCTCAGATCAAGAGAGGTACAAGGTGCCCAAACCCCAAAAAGGGGGCATGGGATTGAAAATACTTGACGCCCTCTTTGTCTATGAGCAGAGGAGCCTGGGAAGAAAATAAAGCGATTGATAGCTCTGCTTCCAAATACAACGATTTTTATGCTTCCCCTGGCGCAGTTCAGAGGAGACCCCTTCCATGGCTTAATTTGCATGGGCATATCTAAATTCAGACTGGCGGGATTATTCAAAGCTACTTAAAGTCCTAAACCATTGGGCTTCCCTGGTGACGCAGTGGTTGAGAGTCCACCTGCCGATGCAGGGGACACGGGTTCGTGCCCCGGTCCGGGAAGATCCCACATGCCGCGGAACGGCTAGGCTTGTGAGCCATGGCCGCTGAGCCTGCGCGTCCGGAGCCTGTGCTCCGCAACGGGAGAGGCCACAACAGTGAGGGGCCCAAGTACCGCAAAAAAAAAAAAAAAGTCCTAAACCATGGATAGGAATGGAACCCAGTAATGCAAGGGACGAGTGAGCAGGTTTCTGTGGTCCTTAGCTATTCATGCAGACAACGGTGTACTGAGTGTCTTCTATGGGCAGTGCCTTTCTATGTGCTGGGCTAAGGGCCGGGGGAAGATGGGAAGATAAATAACTCAGGGTATTTCATACATTGCTGGTAGGAATGTAAAATAGTACAGACACTCTGGAAAATAATTCGGTAGTTTCTTTAAAAACTAAACATACACGTACCACATGACCCAGCAATCGCACTCTTGGGCGTTTATCCCAGAAAAATGACAACTTACGTACACACAAAAATGTGTACATGATTGTTCATACCAGCTTTATTTGTAACAACTGCCTCCCAGATAGGACAACCAAAACGTCCTCCAACAGGTAAATGATTAAACAAACTGTGGAACATCTGTACCATGGCATACTATATCAGCAATAAAAAGGAATGAACTATTGATAACACGCCACTGCTTGGATGGATTTCAAGGATATTAAGCTGACTGAAAAAACCCCTTCTCTAAAGGTCACACACTGTATGACTCTACTTATCTAACATTTTCAAAATTTCAAAATTATAATGATGGAAAACACATTAGTGGTTGCCAGAGGTTTGGGAAGTTTGAGGGGGAAAGTAGGTGGGTCTGACTATAAAGAGTTTGCACAAGGGAGATCTTTGTGATTGAAGGAATAGTTCTGCACCTTGACTGTGTGTTGGCTACATAGTCTGGCATGTTCTAGAAAGATCTAGCATGCACATACACAGCACCAATGTCAGTTTCTTGGTTTTGATGTGTTATACTTATGCCACACGTAACTACTGGGGCACATTCTTAAAAGTTACATAGGACCTCTCTATACTATCTTTGCAACTTCCTGTAAATCTTTATTTCAAAATAAAAAGTTAAAAAAATTTTTTAAAAACCCCAACAACCTCAGGGTCCCTACCTTCAAGTGAAAATCAACCTCTCTTTCTCTCTCCTCGAAAGAGTTTTGTTCCCTCCTCAATAAACAAAGGAGCTGATAGAGTGACATCAACAGGGTATCTTCCCCTATTGGAAACACTCAGCCTGGGCCCATCTATACCCGCAACAGTTTTCAAATTCACCCACAGTTTCACTGCTTTACTCGAGTTTTAAAGGACAGGTGTAGGGCTTCCCTGCTGGCGCAGTGGTTGAGAGTGCGCCTGCCGATGCAGGGGACACGGGTTCGTGCCCCGATCCGGGAGGATCCCACATGCCGCGGAGCGGCTGGGCCCGTGAGTCATGGCCTCTGAGCCTGCGCGTCCGGAGCCTGTGCTCCGCAACGGGAGAGGCCACGACAGTGAGAGGCCCACTTACCGCAAATAAATAAATAAATAAATAAATAAATATAAAGGACAGGTGTACCAATGGGTTAAAAAAAAAAAATGCCAGTGGTGAAACAAGGAAATACTCAGCTGAACTTTGCAAATCCCAAACACAGTTTCCTCTGTATACAAATGAACACAGAAGCATGGCTTGGAACAAAGATGACCCTGTAATCCAATCCTCTCTGTGCAAATAGGAGTATGTGAGTGGGGGCGGTGTGCTCCTCGATCGAAACCTGTGTTCAGGGGAGGTGGGTCGTGCCTCAGCCTTGGAAGGCCATTTATGTTGGAGGTCAGCAGCCTCTCAAGACCCGAGAGCAGAAGGAGCTACTAATCAAGGCTGCTTTTTTGTGTGGCTGAAAGTGGGAAACACTGGACCAAGGGTCAGAAGGTTTGAACTGGAATCACAGCTCTGTAGCTCACGGACGAGGGTTCCCAGGCAACCCCTATAGACCCTGTGAGCCTCAGTTTTCCTATATTTAAATAAGAGGTGGGGGGTTAACGATACTGGGCCTGATGATCACAAAGCAGCACTGAGAGTCTAAAGAGGTATTGGAAACCCTGCTGTAAGCTGCTTAATGCGTCACAAGTGTAACGGATTCCCTGTGTTACTGGTATAATAGTCTCCAGAACAGTATATGTATTTAGAAAATTCAAGTAATCCCATTGTGATTCTGTGTGTTTCCTACCATTTCCCTTCCACAGAAGCGAAAAGTAGCTACCTGTGAATAGAAGGCATGCCCAACAGAGAGATGGGCAATTTTTCCTGAATTCTATGAAGACTCTAACCTTCCTACTTGGGGGGTATTATGCTTAGTGAAATAAGTCAGACAGAGAAAGACAAATACTGTATGATTTCACTTACATGTGGAATCTAAAAAGTACAACAAACTAGTGAATATAACAAAACAGAAACAGACTTGCAGAGAACTAGTGGTTACCAGTGGGGAGAGGGAAGCAGGAGGGGCAAGATAAGGGTTGGGGGTTAAGAGGTACAAACTATGATGTATAAAATAAATAGGCTACAAGGATATATTGTACCGCCCAGGGAATATGACCTATATTTTATAATAACTATAAATGGAGTACAATCTTTAAAAATTATGAATTACTATGTTGTACACCTGAAACATATAATATTGTAAATCAACTATACCTCAATTTTTTAAAAAAACTATAAAAAATAAATTAAAAATGATCACATTAACTCAATTTTAGAAAGAGAGAAATGAATCAGAAAGATGGTAGAATGTTGTAGGTTCAAATATGTGTTTGTATTTTTCTGTTCATATTTTCACTGTAATGATCATAGTATTTTATTTTGAAAAATGAAACTTCTAAGAGGAGAAAGTAATGTAAGTCCAATTATAGTCATTAAAAATAAATTAAATTAAAAAATAAAATTTCTGATGTTTTAAAAAAAAATGTAACCATCCTGCTTCAACTGACTGTCATATAAACGCTAGTAATAATTAGGTATGCTGCTAAAACAGCCTGGGCCTAGTTTTTATTGTTTCCAAAAATCTGTCTTCTTTTCTTCTGCTAGAGGCAGAGAAACCCACAAGAGGGAAGCCCCGCGAGGCCAGGGAAGGAAGCCCAAAGCTTAATTCTGTCCCAGCACTGCCACAGTGATGTCACAGACAGCCCTTAGAGGAAGCTGCAACTAAGCCCCTACTGTCCCTGCATGCCTTGTCCTGGGCTCAGGAACCCCACTCCCTGGAGCAAAGCTGATGGCTGCTATGAGAACAGGTCCAGTTGGCCTCCCAGGGGGCTCTCAGCAACTATGCGCTTCCTATTTCGTGGTTAATTATTCACCCTTAGCTTACAAAAAGCAGACAGGAGCTCAGTCTGTAAAATCCTCATCCAAACACCATACCAATGGTTTTTCTCTTGTCGAAAGAGAAAGCCCCAATTTCTTAACCAGGCATGCAAGGTCCCTCACAGTTTCTTCCTAATCTAGCCTTTCAGTTCCATATCCAGTTCTATCTATCTATCTATCCATGTATCTATCATCTATCTATCTATCTATCTATCATCTACCTATCCATCTATCTATCTATCATCTATCCATTTACCTACCCATCTACCTATCTTATCTATACATATACGAAAATAACCACATGGGAGAAAATTATTCTAAGTTCCAAGGGACCCCCTGATGTAAATTGTATCTGAAACAGTAGATTTATTTATTTATTGACTCTAACAGCCACATGAACTTAGATGCAAAATGTAATTGTACAGATATTACACTCTTGATTTCCATGTGGGCAGAAAAAGCTCTTAGCAGTATTATCTTCTCACAGATTCACTATTTCTTGTTAAGAAAAGTTTAATTTTTATGCTGCCTTTTAAAGTCATTCTGACTCACAATGATCTCCACTCGCCTCATAATTCTCAAATCCTCATCTGCTATTCACAAACAGTTCTGTGTCCTCTCTCAGTAGGTTGGATGTCCTCATTCTGTCTTTGGTTTAACTCCCAGTGAGTTTGTGTCCACGCTCAGATGGTCAGGTGGCTACAGACAAGCCCCAGGACGTGCCCAGCTGTGCGAGTTCTCCTGTTACAGCTACACTCTGCTTTTGGCTCCAACTCCAAACACCTTTACTAATTCACTTTCTCATACTTTCAGTCGCAGATACACACTCGAATGCCTACTGAGCAACACTTGCTGTAAATAATGCCTTCGGTTGGTCACCTCCCTAGTTTACCCTCATCTGGAAGCAGAGTTCTGAACACCCTCATCTCCTGTTCTAGTTACACAGTTTTTTGCAGATGTCCTAGCAAGCGTTGGGCTCCCTTGACTGTGTCTTTGGTCTGTGAATTTCACCTGTATTGTTGCATTGCATTGCTTTTGCTATCAGAATCCTACCTCCCTTCAAAGCCCAGCATAAATCCCTCTTCCTCTGAGAAGCTTTTGCTGGCCACCCACAGTTGGGTCTGAGGTAGTATAAGCAGGCACAGCACTTAGACTCCCTGCCAGGCTTCGCACTTGCTGTGTTTCTATCTGTTGTTATTCTTTCTTCAATAAGATGACAATGCCTGGAAGGCAAGGACTGTCCGTCTCTACAAGGCACGTTGCTCTTCGTGAGCATCTCACTGCTCATTCGTAGATGAAATGACACAGGAGTCCTGTAAGAATGAGCCGCTGAAATGAGCTATGTACAGAATACGTTGTGAGCACGAGCTCTTCCATGCCTGCCTTGGTGGAAAATGTTAGTTCTAGAATCCCAGAAGAGCCCTGACCACCGAATCCTTGGCTAGAAGGCTCTTTGGGGTATATAAAAATTCCCTGCCCTTTGGACAAATGAAGAAACTAAAGCCAAGATAAGGGTGATGGTTCACATTTGTACAGCTAGTTAACAGCAGAGCTTAAACTAGAATAAAATAAGAAGCCACAACAATCCAGAACAAGTAGTATAAAGTTCAATTCCTTACTGAAGTGTTTGAAGAGTCAGAGAACATCTTCCGTAGTATCAATGATCGCTGTCATCAACATCTACTGAGCACCTTCCAAAGTCAAGGCTCTTCTTGTGGGGAGGGGGTACTGGATGGAGGTGGTCAAAAGGTACACACTTTCAATTATAAGATAAAGAAGTCCTAGGGATGTAATGTACAACATGATAAATATAATTAACACTGCCATATGTTATATATGAAAGTTGATAAAGGGTAAATCCTAAGAGTTCTCATCACAAGGAAAAATACTCTTTCCATTTCTTTAATGCTGTATCTATATGAGATGATGGATGTTCACTAAACTTATTGTGGTACTCATTTTATGATGTAGGTAAGTCATGTCATTATGTTGTACACCTTAAACTTACATGGTGCTGTGTGTCAATTATATCTCAATAAAACTGGAAGAAAAAATTAACATATGTTATAAAAGTCTCTTCTAAGTCAAGGTAATAAAGGGGAGAAAAATTGGTCAAGCAAATCCACTGCTAGTTCAACAGGAGAAGCAGAAAGTTATCACTGCACCGGGGCTTCCAGAGACCAGCCTGGGGAAGCAGCAAGGACATGTTGGAAGAGAACTGGGTTGTCATTTGGGATCTGGTCCAAACCAGCTGTGCCTTCTTCGTTTAGCCCTTCAGCCACTCTGAACATTGGCTTGCTTATCTGTAGAGTTACTGACTGTACTTTCTAGTTCACATGTTCTGAAACTGCTTCTCCTTTAGTATATGGATGATAAGACCTCAAACCTTTATCCTCTGGCATGGAGCCAACCTCACTTCCATGTGTAGCTGTGTCTACATTAAAGCCCCTCTATTCTAGGACCAAATAAATGACTTCTGAATGTGAGGAAGGAGGCAATCACTCCTGCCTTCCTTACCCTTCCAAGTTTTGTCTTAACCTAATCTACTTTTCCCTTGTCCTGGCTCTTACTCTTTCATAGGGAAGAGGGGAGATACTCACGTATAATACAAAGGGTCGTGTTCATTATGTTTCTCAGTTCACGTTACATTAGCACCACTGGGCCCTCATGAGTCACCTCTCCTGTCTTAGATATTTATTTGTTGCCTTTCAGCGCTGCTTCCCATCCCTATTCCCCACCCCCAAGAGCAACCATTACAATGGGTTTAATATATGTCATTTTGCTTGAATGTGTAAAGTGTGGGTTTTTGCTTTGTGTGTATGTGTTTTTAAACTTCTGTAAATTGTATTCAGTTGTATATGTCTATTTTGCTGGTAAAGCCGGCAAAAGAGTCCCCAACCCCAAGCCCCTCCCTCTCCATCTCAGAGGATGTCTTCAAGCAGAGGAGATCTGCTAGTACTACACTCCCCCCAACGTGAAAGAGCACATATTACTCATCCTTTCAACAAAAGGAAGGGAAGCAATATAGCACAGTGATTAAGCATACAAACTCTCTCAAGTCAGATGCACTTTAGCCTGAACCCTGTTTTCCCACGTGTATGTGACTTTAGGCAAATTACTCAGCCTCTCAAAAATTTCCACTTCTATCTGTAAAACAGAACAAGAGTAAATCATGAGGTTCTTGTGAGGATTAAATAATATAGGCTTAGGGCAATGGGGGCTGGCATAAAGTCTAAATAGATGACAGCTGAATTATTAATAAATACTTATTAGAGAGCTCGCAGATGCCAAACCCACACATCTCGTGCAGGGGAGTGAGCTTAGGGTGAAAGACACACAGAAAGTTAAGAACCTTAAAGACACAACTGAGAACACAGAAAATTATAAAACTAAAATTCTGTAATCGTGAATGCTTCAAGTCCCTGGGATAAAAGTTTCCAATGCAGATGCTTACAAGTGTCATAGCTGGTCGTTTTTTACACTAGCACGAAGAAAGGAAAGGAAAAGAGTCACCTTACATGAATGGAACTTTGTTTTTAAAGGTTAAAATATGTACTTTGAGGCACATGCATTGTCTCCACCTAGCTTTCCCCACCCCCAATGAGAGTCTCCCACACACGTACATTGCCACCTGTCTGGTGGCATCAACTTGGTCAAGAGTGTAGTACAAGGGCAATCTTTATTATGAGATTTACTCTTGAAGGAAGCTTAGAGTTATACAAAGTTGGTCAGAGCCTGGGAGATCCTTAGAGGCCATCTGCCCTACTCCTCCTTTACACATTACTCCTCCTTGAGTAGATTAAGCCTCCATCACATCACATGGTTTTTTGTAATGTGTTCCAGTAGACATGCAGTGATCATACAAATAACCCCTGTGACTGATAGCAAGTTCTGTTGTTACCTGCAAGTTCATGGGCAACTGCAATGGGGACAGCAGTGGGACTGATGCCTGACCTCTCCTTAGGACAAAAAAACACTCCAGAATGATCTCTGGAACCAGAATCTACTAGGGAAGAATGCAGCCTAAATATAGCAAGTCACATATTCCTGAGCCCCACAGCCTGTCCCATCTCCCCACCGATTTAACCTTTAAAGGCCATGCCCTGGGAAACAATGACCTCAGTCATTGCCCTTCAGCAATGTGAACTCTGGATCAGTTGTCTAAAGCAGACCCAACCAGGTGAGTCACAAAAGTGACGTCTAAAGCTGCAGTGATCGCAACATGATTATGAAAAACCCACACTGGGGGTGGTTAGCTTAGGGAAGCAAGTTGAGTACTTCCTCAAAGAAATGTCTTTCAACTAGCCTAATGATTCATAAGAGGTCAGAAAATATGTTATGCTTCTATTTATACTTTCCAAACTAGATTAACTGCCATTATCAACTGCTATGTGCTGTTAGCACCTGGGGAAATTATCTACTGAGTTTTAGCAGAGGGATAGATTAAATTTATCTTTTCTCTGTTTCTCAACGTGTTGTTGCTTTCAAATACCTTCTTTTAAATGTACTACCAGCTTCCACAGACATCAACTCATGAAGTTGAAATTACATACACAATTAAGACTAAATAGCCAGTGATGTCTGTGATGGACATTAGCTGGTCAGTGGATCATAGTCATAACTAGCATCAAAAGTATAAGAAAGGGCAATTAGACTTCATACTGTGAATGTTAAGGCAACCAGAGAGAAGAAGTATATGTAATCCTGTGATTCCAGAAGAATTTTGAAAGAGGTACGTTTTAGAGTTGCATGTGCATCCATGCTCTGCCTGTTTCTAGATATATGTAGAAAGTACCCCAAATTTATCATAATTTTTTTCTGATGAGTTTCAGGTCTTATAAAATTCTGCCTATCAAATAAACTGCATTTATTAAGACATAATTAACTTATTTTTACATTTTAATCATCTAAGACATATATAACTGTAATCACAGCTTCAGATCAGCATGATAATCAATGTTATCAAACTGAATTAATTTAACACTAATCAAAAGCAAAAATACCATGACATTCTACTTAATTCATGCAGTTTTATTTTGGGAAATGTGCAATTTCTGTTGGACGTTTTAAAATTAATGAAAATAATTCAAAAATCATTCTTATTTCCTTCAAAGATGCCCTAAGGGCTCAGGTACCCCAGGAGGTGAAGAACTGACTTAGGGCCTCATGAAGGGCCCAGTAGTAAAGGTTATATAGCCTTGAACTGGAGAGGATGACCTGCCTTTTCTTTCTGTCTTGGTCCCCCCAAAAAGGTGTGTGTAACTAAGACATGAGCACAATGTTTATGTTTCCAGTGTTTCCATTTCCCCACCTGAAAAGTGGGAATAACTAACAGTTAAAAAGATGAAGGGAGGGAAGGAAGGGAGGTAGGGAGAGAGGAATTGAAAGTCTGCACCTCAGGGCTAAACAACAGTGCTCCATAGAACACTTCAGTGCGCTGAGTTCAGAGAAAACGTTGTAATATTGAAGTTCATCTGAGTCCCAGATAAAATCAACTTGTTTGAGGGTTTAAAGAATTCCAAAAATTCTACCACACCAGGTTAGCTCCAATTCACATGATTTGAATTGAATATTATTCATAAAAAGAGTAAAGACCAGAGGGAGAAATTATTTTGAATTCTGGATCAGTGAATGAAGTCAAAAGTATTAACTCAAGCCCTAAGGAGATTCAAGTTATATTTCAGTTGGAAATAAAAATTTGAATTATGTCCACAATCATCTTCTTCTGCAGTTTATATCATAGGTGTTTGGGGTGACTTTTCTTAGGAAACAGTTTGTACCTTAATAGAAAAGGGGTCCTTTAAAAAGTACACAGAGAGGGCAGACAGCAGAAGCAAGAAGAACTACAATCCTGCAGCCTGTGGAACAAAAACCACATTCACAGAAAGAAAGACAAAATGAAAAGGCAGAGGACTATGTACCAGATGAAGGAACAAGATAAAACCCCAGAAAAACAACTAAATGAAATGGAGATAAGCAGCCTTCCAGAAAAAAATAATTCAGAATAATGATAGTGAAGGTGATGCAGGACCTCAGAAAAAGAATGGAGGCAAAGATAGAGAAGATCCAAGAAACGTTTAACAAAGACCGAGAAGAATTAAAGAACAAACATCTAGAAGAATTAAAGCACAAACAAACACAGATGAACAATACAATAACTGAAATGAAAGATACACTAGAAGGAATCAGTAGCAGAACAACTGAGGCAGAAAAATGGATAAGTGACCTGGAAGACAGAATGGTGGAATTCACTGCCACGGAACAGAATAAAGAGAAAAGAATGAAAAGAAATGAAGAGAGCCTAAGAGACCTCTGGGACAACATTAAACGCAACAACATTCACATTATAGAGGTCCCAGAAGGAGAAGAGAGAGGACCTGAGAGAATATTTGAAGAGATTATAGTCGAAAACTTCCCTAACGTGGGAAATGAAATAGCCACCCAAGTCCAGGAAGCACAGAGAGTCCCAGGCCGGATAAACCCCAGGAGAAACATGCTGAGACACATAGTAATCAAACTGACAAAAATTAAAGACAAAGAAAAATTATTAAAAGCAACAAGGGAAAAACAACAAATAACATACAAGGGAACTCCCATAAGGTTAACAACTGATTTCTCAGCAGAAACTCTACAAGCCAGAAGGGAGTGGCATGATATATTTAAAGTGATGAAAGGGAAGAACCTACAACCAAGATTACCAGGCAAGGATCTCATTCAGATTTGACAGAGAAATCAAAAGCTTTACAGACAAGCAAAAGCTAAGATAATTCAGCACCACCAAACCAGCTCTACAACAAATGCTAAAGGAATTTCTCTAAATGGGAAACACAAGAGAAGAAAGAGACCTACAAAAAACAAACCCAAAACAATTAAGAGAGTGGTAATAGGAACATACATATCAGTAACTACCTTAAATGTGAATGAATTAAATGCTCCAACCAAAAGACACAGGCTCACTGAATGGATACAAAAACAAGACGCATATATATATGCTGTCTACAAGAGATCCACTTCTGACCTAGGGACACATACAGACTGAAAGTGAGGGGATAGAAAAAGATATTCCATGCAAATGGAAATAAAAGAAAGCTGGAGTAGCAATACTCATATCAGATAAAATAGACTCTAAAATAAAGAATGTTACAAGAGACAAGGAAACACACTACATAATGATCAAAGGATCAATCCAAGAAGAAGATATAACAATTATAAATATATGTGCACCCAACACAGGAGCACTTCAATATATAAGGCAAATGCTAACAGCTATAAAACAGGAAATCTACAGTAACACAATAATAGTGGAGAACTCTAACACCTCACTTACACCAATGGACAGATCATCCAAAATGAAAGTAAATAAGGAAAGAGAAGCTTTAAATGACACAATAGACCAGATAGATTTAATTGATATTTATAGGACATTCCATCAAAAACAGCACATTACACTTTCTTCTCAAGTGCACACAGAACATTCTCCAGGATAGATCACTCGTGGGTCACAAACCAAGCCTCAGTAAATTTAAGAAAATTGAAATCATATCAAGCATCTTTTCTGACCACAATGCTATGAGATTAGAAATAAATTACAGAGGGAAAAACGTAAAAAAACAAACACGTGGAGGTGAAGCAATACGTTACTAAATAACCAAGAGATCACTGAAGAAATAAAAAAATACCTAGAGACAAATGACAATGAAAACATGATGATCCAAAACCTATGGGATGCAGCAAAAGCAGTTCTAAGAGGGATGTTTATAGCAATACAATCCTACCTCAAGAAGCAAGAAAAATCTCAAATAAACAATCTAACCTTACACCTAAAGGAACTAGAGAAAGAAGAACAAGCAAAACCCAAAGTCAGTAGAAGGAAAGAAATCATAAAGAGCAGAGCAGAAATAAATAAAATAGAAACAAAGAAAACAATAGCAAAGATCAATAAAACTAAAACCTGGTTCTCTGAGAAGATAAAAAAAAATTGATAAACCTTTAGCCAGACTTATCAAGAAAAAGAGGGAGAGGATTCAAATCAATAAAATTAGAAACGAAAAAGGAGAAGTTACAACGGACACTGCAGAAATACAAAGCATCCTAAGAGACTACCACAAGCAACTCTATGTCAATAACTTGGAAAACCTGGAAGAAATGGACAAATTCTTAGAAAGGTATAACCTTCCAAGACTGAACCAGGAAGAAATGGAAAATATGAACAGACCAATCACAAGTAATGAAATTGAAACTGTGATTAAAAATTTTCCAACAACAACAACAAAAAAAACAAAAATCTTCCAACAGGGCTTCCCTGGCAGTGCAGTGGTTGGGAGTCTGCCTGCTGATACGGGGGACGTGGGTTTGTGCCCTGGTCCGGGAGGTCCCGCGTGCCGCGGGGCAGCTGGGCCCGTGAGCTGTGGCTGCTGGGCCTGTGCGTCCGGAGCCTGTACTCCACGGTGGGAGGGGCCGCAGCAGTGAGAGGCCTGCATACCACAAAAAATAATAATAATAAATAAAATAAAAATCTTCCAACAAACAGAAGTCCAGGACCAGATGGCTTCACATGTGAATTCTATCAAAAATTTAGAGAAGGGCTAACACCCATCCTTCTCAAACTCTTCCAGAAAATTGCAGAGGAAGGAACACTCCCAAACTCATTCTATGAGGCCACCATCACCCTGATGCCAAAACCAGACAAAGATACTACAAAAAAAGAAAATTACAGACCAATATCACTCATGAATATAGATGCAAAAATCCTCAACAAAATACTAGCAAACAGAATCCAACAACACAGTAAAAGCATCATACACCATGATCAAGTAGGATTTATCCCAGGGATGCAAGGATTCTTCAACATAGGCAAATCAATCAATGTGATACACCACATTAATAAACTGAAGAATAAAAACCATATGATCATCTCAATAGATGCAGTAAAAGCTTTTGACACAATTCAACACCCATTTAAGATAAAAACTCTCCAGAAAGTGGCCATAGAGGGAACCTACCTCAACATAATAAAGGCCATATATGACAAACCCACAGCAAACATCATTCTCAATAGTGAAAAACTGAAAGCATTTCCTCTAAGATCAGGAACAAGACAAGGATGTCCACTCTCGCCACTATTATTTGACATAGCTTTGGGAGTCCTAGCCATGGCAATCAGAGAAGAAAAGGAAATAAAAGGAATCCAAATTGGAAAAGAAGTAAAACGGTCACTGTTTGCAGATGACATGATACTATACATAGAGAATCCTAAAGATGCCACCAGAAAACTACTAGAGCTAATCAATTAATTTGGTAAAGTTGCAGGATACAAAATTAATGTACAGAAATCTCTTGCATTCCTATACACTAACAGCAAAAGATCAGAAAGAGAAATTGAGGAAATAATCCCATTCACCATTGCAACAAAAAGAATAAAATACCTAGGAATAAACCTATCTAAGGAGGTAAAAGACCTATACTCAGAAAACTATAACACACTGATGAAAGAAATCAAAGATGACACAAACAGATGGAGAGATATATCAAGTTCTTGGATTGGAAGAATCAATATTGTGAAAATGACTATGCTACCCAAAGCAATCTACAGATTCAATGAAATCCCTATCAAATTACCAATGACATTTTTTACCAAACTAAAACAAAAAATCTTAAAATTTGTATGGAGACACAAAAGACCCCAAATAGCCAAAGAAATTTTGAGGGAAAAAAATGAAGCTGGTGAAATCAGACTCCCTGAATTCAGACTATGCTACAAAGCTACAGTAATCAAGACAATATGGTACTGGCACAAAAACAGAAACATAGATCAATGGAAAAAGATAGAAAGCCCAGAGATAAACCCATGCATCTATGGTCAACTAATCTATGACAAAGAAGGCAAGGATTTACAATGCAGAAAAGACAGTCTCTTCAATAAGTGGTGCAGGGAAAACTGGACAGCTACATGTAAAAGAATGAAATTAGAACACTCCCTAACACCATACATAATAATAAACTCAAAATGGATTAAAGACCTAAATGTAAGACTGGATACTATAAAACTCTTAGAGGAAAACACAGGAAGGACACTCTTTGACATAAATCACAGCAAGATCTTTTTTGATCCACCTCCTAGAGTAATGGAAATAAAAACAAAAATAAACAAATGGGACCTAATGAAACTTAAAAGCTTTTGCATAGCAAAGGAAACTATAAACAAGACAAAAAGACAATGCTCAGAATGGGAGAAAATATTTGCAAATGAATCAATGGACAAAAGATTAACCTCCAAAATATATAAACAACTCATGCAGCTCAATATTAAAAAAACAAACAACCCAATCCAAAAATGGGCAGAAGATCTAAATAGACATTTCTCCAAAGAAGACATACAGACGGCCAAGAGGCACATGAAAAGCTGCTCAACAACACTAACTATTAGAGAAATGTAAATCAAAACTACAATGAGGTATCACCTCACACTGTTTAGAATGGACATCATCAGATAATCTACAAACAACAAATGCTGGAGAGGGTGTGGAGAAAAGGGAACCCTCTTGCACTGTTGATGGGAATGTAAATTGATACAGCCACTATGGAGAACAGTATGGAAGTTCTTTAAAAAAATTAAAAATAGAACTACCATATGACCCAGCAATCCCACTACTGGGCATATAGCCAGAGAAAACCATAATTCAGAAGGACACATGCACCCCAATGTTCATTGCAGCACTATTTACAATAGCCAGGTCATGGAAGCAACCTAAATGCCCATTGACAGATAAATGGATAAAGAAGATGTGGTACATATATACAGTGGAATATTACTCAGCCGTAAAAAGGAATGAAATCGGGTCATCTGTAGAGACGTGAATGGACCTAGAGACTGTCATACAAGGTGAAGTAAGTCAGAAAGAGAAAAACAAATATCGTGTATTAATGCATATATGCAGAATGTAGAAAAATGGTACAGATGAACTGGTTTGCAAGGCAGAAATAGAGACACAGATGTAGAGAACAAACGTATGGACACCAAGTGGGGAAAGAGGGGGATGGGGTGGTCGGATGAATTGGGAGATTGGGATTGACATATATACACTAATATGTATAAAATAGATAACTAATAAGAACCTGCTGTATAAAAAATGTAAAATAAAAATTTTTTTTAAAGTACACAAATTTCTCTAGAGCAAATTTACTGAGACCTAAGTTAATTGACTAGAGTATTATGAATTAAGAATGAAGCCAATTCTAATTAAGTTGATCTAACAGACCAAATACTACACTTTGGGGTCTTGAGTTTACAGGAAGGTAGGTATAAAAATTAACTTCCAGAAATGAAGGCAGTAACCTTCACAAAGATTTCCAGTGTGTATGCAGGGTCCTGACGTGACTGGTTCTATGGGATTATCATTGTACAGAGCAGTAGAGTTGATATTGCTTAACTGAATGCAGGTGAGAAAAAGCCAGAAAGAATGGCAACCAAGTCATCTCTTTACAGCAAAGGGGTCATGTTTGCTGTACATTGTAGTGACTTCCTGATAGGAATTTACAGAGTATGAATGTTAGGAAGACCTCCAAATTTTACCCGTAAAATCTTATTCCAAATCCCTATTTCCGATGGACCCTGGGAAAAACAAAAGCCAAACCCAAAACAAAAAACTGTTTCCTATCATGGAATATGGTCTCAAGCGATTTGTGTTTGTCATCCTGAAGCAATTTTACTGACTTAAAAATCAGGTGCTGCCTCTCACTGGTAGCACCAGTCCCATTTATGATAATGGCATGTCAGACACACATCAGGAGGCTCTTTGTTGCTCATGCAGCCTAAGCCAATAATAACATAAGCAGCACTTACGGACCACTGACTGTCTGCAAGTCCTTAAGCTCCACCCCCATATTCTGATTTGGGAAGATTAAGGTAGGGGCCAGAAATCTGTATTTTTAGCAAGCATGCCAGGTGATTCTGATGTTTGAAGCCCTTAGCCACATTTTTAAAAGCGCTGCTTTAAAGGAATACTCTTATTTTGGCCCACTGAGGCTGGAAAAACCTAACCTCTGCCACTTTGAGACTAAGTGGAAGAGCAGCAGAGATTCTGTCTGATTTAGAAGGTTCCATGCCACAATCTTCCCTTACCTCCCACTTTATTTATATGTCATTTCACAATCATTAAAAGATCTTGTCGGGGTGAATATAGTGGCGGTGGTACTGTCATTTGCACACAGAAACTCCAAAAATCTCAGAAATTGGTGGCACTGAGTTACTTTGGAAGTGGAGGTCATGACTGAAAATATAATTGTTTAAAAGAAGTTAGAAGGAGTTTACTTCTGGTATAGCAGAGTGAGCTCGTACTGGACCTGCCCTCTCACAGGTAATAACTATTAACTCTGAACAACATTAAAAAGGAATAAACTATCTGAAGGCACTGTGCAGTGAGCAGAAATGGGCAGATTCTAGACAGGGCAGTTGACATTTGGAAAAAGGGGATGGTACAGGTTGGCAGGGTGTTTCCCGCCACTTATTTTCCCCTTAGACGCAAGGAAGGTGACCAAGCAGCACAGCTAAAACTCCAATAGGAAACCTGTGGTCTTTCCAGCCTGAAGAACCATAGAGCTGAGTTCAGGGCAACCACAGCCACTAGAAAGTGAAGTCATAATATTGGAAAGGTGAGGGCCAGTGATGGGGGGGCCACAGATTACGTGTGTAAACTCTGACTAAATATCTGAGTGACTCTCAGGCTACTCGTGCACAGAGAAAACTGCAAACAGCCCAGATAAAAGTACATGAACCAAAAGAATATTTTAGCTGCCACCCAAAATCAGAGTTTTCAGTTAGAATGCAGTCAAGGTAACTGCTTACTAAAATAAATCAATGGAAGAAGACAGCATTCTTCCAGATTACCCACAACATAACATTCATAATGTCTAGAATATAATCCATAAAGATTCAACATATAAAGAAACAGGAAAATGTGACTCATACTCAAGAGAAAAAGTAATCAACAGAAACTGAGCATGATACGACCAAGATGTTTACAACAGCAGACAAGGACTTTAAACCATCTAGTATAACTATGACCAATAAAGCAGATGAAGATATGTTATAATGAATGAAAGGTAGAAAATCTCAGCAGAAATATGGGAACTTTTTTTTTAAAGGAAATTCTAAAACTGACTACAATTGAGCAACATGGGTTTGAACTGAGCAAGTCCACTTATGTGTAGATTCTTTTCAGTAGTAAATACTGCAGTCCTACCCGATACGGGGTTGGTTGAATCCCTGCTGGGGAACCACCATACGGCGGAACTATGGATTGGGAGGAACCATGCATAGGGAGGGTCGACTATAAGTTATATTTGGATTTTCAGCTTCGAGGAGGTTGAACACCCCTGTTTTCAGCTCCACCCTCTGCTGTGTCAAATATTCCTGCCAAGGTGGTGAACTGGATGTCTGAGGAATGGGGGCCCAAGGGAGGCTTACTTCTACCTATGTTTGCTTTTGTAATTTTGAATTTTTAACATGAGCATATATTATTCACTAAAAAAATAAATAAAACATGAATTTTTAAGAGCTCAGTAAAGGGGTTGATGGACAAATTTGAGGAAATACCCCCAAAGGAGCAAAAAAGAAGAAAAATAGAAGTAAGAAATTTAGAGAATCAATTTAAAAAGTCTGACATCAACTAATAGTGGTTCTAAGAAAAGAATGAAGAAAATGTAAAAGAGGAAATTGTCAAAGAATAAAAGAAAACTTCCCAGAGCTCAATAATACGAATCTCTGGACTGAAAATAACCACAAAGTGCTCAACACAATGAATAAATAAACAATGAATAAAGTATGCCAGCATAAAAAGGAAGATACCAAGAGCATTTAGAGAGAACAAAAACGGTCACATATGAACGACATGAAATTAGAAAGGCATATGAACCACATGAAATTAGAAAGGCTCAGGAGCTAGAAAGCAATCAAACCAATACTAACTTCAAAATTCCGGGGGAAATTATTTTCAACCTAGAACTCTGTAACCAGCCAAAGGAGTGATCAAGTGTACAGATAGAGGAAAGACATTTTCAAATATTCAGGGAGTCAAGAATTTTAGCTCCAATGCACTCTTCCTTAATATGCGTCTAGAAGGCGTTCTTCAGGAAAGTAAGGGAGTAAAATAATATGAAGAGAGAGGGCACAGGAAAAGTGTAAGGAAAACCCAGGAGGCAGCCAGGCAACAAATCTAGGATACAGCTGAGCCCAGATTGTGAGAGTGGGATAAGGGGTTCAGGGAGGGCAGGCTTTCGGAGCACAGCGCAATCAGTTGATTATCCAAGGGAGTTGATCATTTGAAAATAATACAGGAGGTGTCTGACAGACCTGAATGACCCTGTGTGTGTATGGGGATGGGAGGGGGATTAAAGAAATGTAAGGAAATGAAGAAGTAAGGCAATTAATTATCTCCAGTAAAAACAACAATTTCTAAAACAAACAAAACATAACTACAGCACACCACTTGGCTCAGAGGTCAGCGACATATACACAATCGTAATAAATACCGAATCTGATTTAACCATAGTTTTCGGTAGAATTAGAGAAATGGAAAAGGGAAGGGTTCAAAATCTAAACTTGACTGCTATAATAGAAATTAATAGATAATGTCAAAAGTTGATAAATCAAGAAATAGCAGTATATGCATCTTATTTATTTTTCTTTTTATATAAACATTTTGTTTACAACTGGAGTATGTAAGAATTTTCTTCACACCCACAAAAATATTTACCTTCCCCTGTTCTTTTTTTTTTTTTAACATCTTTATTGGGGTATAATTGCCTTATGCATCTTATTTAGAACTAAGGAAGTAAATACCAAAATAATCAGCTAAAAGAATAGATTAGAAGTGACTGCCTCTGGACATCAAGATCATGGCACGGTTGTGGAGATGGGGAAGGCTGTTTTTCAAGCTTACTCTTCAAATATAATTTGATTTTTAACCAGGTTATGTATAACTTTGACAAATATAAAAAGCAGTTTAAACCAAATAAATACAATAAAGGCTGAATCGCCACTCATCAGGAATATTCTAGAGAGTGATTCTGGGAGGGATAATCATAATGATAGCTAAGACAGGTTCTGCTTACTATGTGCCATTGTTTTCTAAGCATTTAATATATATTAACTCATTAAATCTCATATTTATGTTATGTTCCCATTTTGCCGTCAAAGAAACTGAGGCAGAGTGAAGTTAAGTAACTCGTCCAAGGTTCCTATAACTGTTAAGTGGTCGAGTTAGAATCTGGAAGAAGTTTCCGGAATCTGGACAATTTACTTCTAATTGCCCCTTTAACGGCAATATTGCAGCAGACAGCTGAAATTTTTTCTAACTCTCCTCCCCCTTCCTTATGTTTTATGCTCTATTTAGCTTCAACGATCACAGTGCATATGAAATATATCAAAACAAATTTCAATTTCTAAAAATATTCAAAGAATATTTTGCTTGCAAGAATTTTAAAAAGTAAACATTTGATGACTATAAATCATATACATTATAAAATGATGATTACCCATTGTGTAAGATTTATTAAAAACTCAGAAGAACATAAAGAACAGATTACTCTTCTCCCCAAAGGTTCAAGCTTAGCAGGTCGCTGAAGTCGGGCAGAGAGGTTTGAAGACTACTGAAACAAAGACCCTGGGTTGTTACAGAGCTTCTGTCCTTTGGAACTGTTCAAGTTGGAAGTGATTTAATTCTTGAAACATCATCATCTAAGCCAGGTCACAATTTCATATCAACATCCTCCCCATGTCTAGAAGTATCATTTCCCCATGCATGGGCAGCAGACCAATGATACTAATCGTTTTGCAGGAAGAGTAGGTACTGCTACCATCATTGCCCCAACTATCACGGTCCCTGAGCTACCTGGTCACGTAATCCCAGGCAAAGCAAGCTGCTTGTGGTATCCCAACAAACAACTTTGAAAATAGATGCATAGCACCCTCAAGTTCACGTATGCTAGATTGGTTTGTTAGGAACCATGACAGTTTTCCAGGTTCCAAGTATGTGACCATGTTCTCTTTGTCTCGTAGGTTGTCTGCCAACATAGCGTTCTCAGTAAGAGCCCTGAACTCTGAGAAGGCTCACAAATTACTGTGGCTGTTTTCTCACACTGTATTCCATGTAAAAAGTACCCTCAGGAAAAATACCTCAATGCCCACACACAAATCCACTTGCCATTTACAATAAGCATGCAGGATAGTATTGTTATCCTTATTTTACAATGAGAAGACTGAGATTCAGAGAGGTTAGGTAACTTGCCTATAATCACACAGTAGTACCCAAATAAGTGGCATTCAAATCCAGTTGTATTAATAGATTTCTTCATTGCCCAAACTGTTCTTGGTTTCTTTTAGCTGCAAGAACAAAGCTATAATATACTTAGATGATTCAAACCTGTATAGTATTTTTCAAATGTCAGCTGTCCCTTCTTCACAAGTCAGTGCAAAGGCCTTGACAAGAAATCATTACTTTAAAGAATGGTTTGACATGTATTCAGAAGCAGGGAATGCCTTGTCTTTCATTAAAATCACATATGCTAAAGGTCAGTCTAACATTATGAGCTTTGTCTTGGGGGGTTTTGGAGAAGGAGGGGAGGGGGTAGTGCTTAAATCATTTAAATTACCTCTTAAGTTTCCCTTAGCTTCAACATAATTCCTTATAAGTTGATGGCATGTCCAGCTCTGAAGGGTTTTTGCATATATTTGATGTTCTGCAACTTCCCCTTCCTTTGAAAGAAACGTTAGTTATCTTCCAGAGAGCTCTGGGAACATTTTAGAGATCTAAGTATCTTTGGGGGGAAATGGTTTCTTACATAAAATATTGTTTAAAGCATTTAAAGCTGGCTTTGTTCACCTTCCATTTTTTAAAAATTGGGACATCACAGTGACATTATAAGAGAGCAGTTGTCTATAATTTGCCCAGCTAAATTTGGTTTCCGGACTGTCAAATATGCAAGTGTATTGTTTGGAATAATAGTTAATAATAGTTTCCAAGCAAGTCGGAAATAGAGCCACTATCATTTGAAAGCTGGAGCCAAAATGCTACTGCCTCTCCAGCAAGATAATGAGTTAATGAGGAGGAACTCTTTCAAACTGACAAACAACACCATCATTCAGAGTTATCTGGGCACCCACTACCTTGAACTTCAAGTCACTAACCCATGACAATGTGCTCACTAAGAATAGACCCATTACCGCCTCTTCAGCCAGGGCTTGAGCTAAACAGCTGGCACTTGTATCTGGGTTCTGCAGGAAATGATGATTCCAATAAGAATAAGGTCCTGGGTTTATAGAGCTGCTATTAAGAACAAGGACAAAACTGTTGGATTACAAAAGGGAGTGGATTTAAAACGCTGAGATTCTAGGGCACCTGGAATAGCTCCTCTGATGTACTGCCCAGAAAAGCCTTCCCGGATCCCCCTAGCCCAGGTTTTGCACTGACATTCTCCATCTGTCCCTCCAAATCCACCGTCTGTCCTTTTCCACTCTGCCCTGTACCCCAGGAGGCTGACCTCTGGGGACTATGCCCACACAGTTCCCATGACCTTTGGCTTTCTCTTGGTTTGGGTCAATAGGAGAAACTGGTAAGTGACCAGAGGATGTGGGGACAGTAAGGAAGAGGTATTTATTCTCTGACCTAAAGCTCTGCACACTGGTTCTGGCACCCCTCCTCCTTCCCCTTGCCCCTCACACTTGGGGGTGGCAATGGCTTCCTGCTTTGTCTGGTCCTGGTGCTTCACCATCCTTTTTTACTTTTTTCTAAACCTGCTCCACCTTTTTCAGTGGGCCCTCCCCGGAACGCCCTTCAATCACCCCTTTTGAGTGTGTCATCTGTCTCCTGTGGGACTCCCATGCTGTGGTCTAATTAAGATTGGTTCTTATGATATAAAGATTTCAGCTTCTGGAGGATACAGAGGTTGGTAAGATGTACAGACTCTGTAACCGAGTGGGATTGGTTCCGGGACACCCCGCAGATTCCAAATCCGTGGATGCTCAAGTCCCGTATATAAAATGACATAATATTTGCATATAACCTTTGCACATTCTACCGTGGACACTTTAAAACATCTCTAGATTACTTATAATTCCTAATACAATGTAAATGCTATGTAAGTACAAAGGAAGTGCTATGTAAATAGTTGCTAGCACAGCAAATTCAAGTTCTGCTTTTTGGAATTTTCTGGAAGTTTTTTCAAAGATTTTTGATTTGCAGTTGGTTGCATTCGCAGCTGCTGAACCCACAGATAGGGAGGGCCAACCGTATAACTGGGCAGGACGCCTGCCACTCAGCCCTAGCTTGGCTCTTAGCTCTCCACGTAAACGTGAGCAAGTTGTCAGAACTTCACCGTCTGGT
Organism: Pseudorca crassidens; assembly: GCF_039906515.1. NCBI lineage: Eukaryota > Metazoa > Chordata > Mammalia > Artiodactyla > Delphinidae > Pseudorca > Pseudorca crassidens. The sequence continues at coordinate 15,406,890 of NC_090316.1, forward strand.
TTTTAAAGCTCTGTATGTTGAGACCCTTAACTACACATCCAACTCTTCATCCTCCAGTTCTCTTCCCCCCAGTCAGGCCCTTCCCAGAACCGCACCACTCTCACAGTCACGGCATAGCGTCCCCCACTTAACGACTCACATCTCCAGCAACGTGATACCCTCTTTGCCAGCAGATGCTACAGCTCATCCTTATTTTGTTTCCATCAAAATGCAGAGCACAATTCTTAGGCCATAATAAAACTTCTTAGCACTTGTAACTAGAACATTTGAAGTCAACTCAATATATGTCGTTTCATACAAAGAGCAAAAGTCACTTAATCCCTGTATTTTATAACCAATTTGCCTCCATGCTCTCTTATGGACCATTTTTTTTTTCCTAAGGGCTTTGGGAGTGTATAACATGTAACATACAGCACATCCCAATAGGTAGGTATGTATATGTGTATATATATATATGTGTGTGTGTATGTATGTGTATATATATATATAATCTATATATCTATATCTATATATAAATTGTTAATATTTGTCTAGAGGTGGGGAGCAGACGGTAGAACCATGATATAAAAAGGTTGAACTCTAAAATAAAACAGCTCTGAGTTTCAACTCCAGCTCATGTCACCTTGACCAACTTGCTTAGACTCTCAGATCCTATTTCCTCTTCTATAAAAATGGTGATAATCCTATTTCCGTTGCAGTTATTTTGAGGATTAAATTATTTATTTTATGTGAAGTGCTTGACACTTAGAAGATGCTTAATGAGTGTTTACATCCTTCCTCCCAGAATTATGGTTTATAAACAAAGGAAATCCTGAAATTCCATGGAACTTCTGTCTCTTTTTTCCCAGAATCCTTGAATCTTTGAGTTAAACTGCTCGAGATCAGAAGCTTTGGCACTAGGAGTTTTACAGGCTGACAAAAATAAGCTTTTTACTACAAATACCTTCAAATTAATCTTCCCAAAGTCCCTTGAGTTCAAATGTTTAATCGTCAGAAATTAGACGATTAATAAGACATAGCAGTAGTAAAGACTTAGGTTCTGTTACCTACCTCCTGGGCTCTTAAGAAACTGCTGGACCCTCAAAGAAATAACCATGAGGGTGTAAATCAGCATAATGTTAGATGTCTTTAGCTCAACTCATCAATCTGTTTCAACCTAGTAGCTAATAAGAAAATATAGAGGTGGGAATTGCCCGGCGGTCCAGTGGTTAAGACTCTGCGCTTCTAATGCAGGGAGCACAGGTTCGATCCCTGGTCCAGGAAAAGCCCACATGCCGCAGAGCAACTAAGCCCGTGAACCACAACTACTGAGCCCACGAGCCACAACTACTGAGCCCACGAGCCACAACTACTGAAGCCCGCGTGCCTAGAGCCCGTGCTCCGCAACAAGAGAAGCCACCGCAATGAGAAGCCCACGCACCGCAATGAAGAGTAACCCCCGCTCGCCGCAACTAGGGAAAGCCCACGTGCAGCAACGAAGACCCAACACAGGCAAAAATAAATAAAATAAAATAAATAAATTTATAAAAAGAAAAAGTCAAGCAAGAAAAAATAAACTTTAAAAAAGGAAAAAAATTCATTGGCCTGTACACTTATGTTTTGTACATTTTACTGCATATGTTATACTTCAGTAAAGTACTGTTTTCATGAAAAAAGCAAATTGTCCAAGGATGAATATTGTTGCTGTCTTTTGTATAAGAAATACACAGCAGGAATAAGAATATATATCTTTATGTGTTGTTACCTGCCTAAGAGTGTTAGAAAAATAAGAATCTAAAGACAGTTGTCCATCCCTGTGGCCCAGAGAGAGGATGAGGACAGAGGAGGGAATGAGACTTCCCAATGCATACTTTTTACGTCATCTTGCTTTTTGAAAATTCTGTAAAAACAAAAAATAAATAGTCTCTAAAGGAAAATGAGTTACCAGCTAATTGGGGTGGGGACTTGAAGCAGAGAAGAGAAAAGGCAAGATGAGTGTTTTCTAAAATCAGAAACACCTTGAAAAAACAAACAAGAAGAGCCCAAGCTGGAAGATTTGCAAAGGTTGGCGACCATGCCGTCCAGTCCAAGATCACTGACTAGATGGAAATCCGCTTGCCATGTGACTTATCTCCTGCCCAGGAGTGTAAGGATACTGCTATACTCTAAACAGATTTGCCAGAAATATTTAAAATTACACAAACCCAGACGACCCTAGGCTGCACTCCTGCTGCGATGCCAAATCACCCAACTAGTAAATACAGATTGAGAGACCCGTGCATGCCAAGCACGTCCTGGCACGGACAGAGACCCAGAGAAAAGTCCCCATAAGATGAGGTTTATTCCCTGAGGGTCTTCTGATCCCATCACAGGTGAAATGGCAGCAGACAGTTTTCATCTGCTGAATGAAGAGGTGCAAGTTCAAAGGGGATGAGACCAACCAGAGATGATATCAGAGACTTAATTTCTGGACATTAATTCTTTGCTCCCTACTGCCGGGCCCCCCAGTGGCTAGAAAAGAAATAGGCCGGTTTCTTATTATTTTATTTTATTTATTTTTTATTTATTTATGGCTGTGTTGGGTCTTTGTTGCTGCGCGTGGGCTTTCTCTACTTGTGGCGAGCGAGGGCTACTCTTCGTTGCGATGTGTGGGCTTCTTATTGCAGTGGCTTCTCTTGTTGCAGAGCACAGGCTCTAGGCGCACGGGCTTCAGTAGTTGTGGCAAATGGGCTCAGTAGTTGTGGCTCACGGGCTCTAGAGCGCAGGCTCAGTAGTTGTGGCGCACGGGCTTAGTTGCTCCGCGGCATGTGGGATCTTCCCCGACCAGGGCTCGAACCCATGTCCCCTGCATTGGCAAGCGGATTCTTAACCCCTGTGCCACCAGGGAAGCCCCATGGTCCCGGTTTCTGATCAGCTAGAAAGGGACCCACATGTTGCTTTGCTATTCCCCTTGCTCACCTTTAGGCAGCACCAGATAAGCCCCACATGGGCTTCTGAGGGCCCTTCCTGGGCCCCCCTCCCTCCTTCCTTTTCTAACCCCATCTCCAGATCCTGGCTTCCTCCCACCTCAGCTTCCTGGGTTCCAGCGAACAAGTACCATTTGCCCTGTGTATTTTCCTAGGGCTGCTGTAACCAAGTGCCACAAAGCAGTGGCTTAGAACAGCCATTTTAGTCCCTCCCAATTCTGGAGGCTGTAAGTCTGGCATCAAGGTGTCAGCAGAAGCCTCTAGGGGAGGATCCTTCCTTGCCCTTTCCAGCTTCCAGTGGCCCCGGGCATTTCTTGCCTTGTGGCAGCATAATTCCAGTCTCTGCCTCCGTCTTCACAAGGTGTTCTTCTCTGTGTATGTTTATTTTGTGTCTCCTTTCTTCCTATAAGGACACCAGTCATATTGGATTAAGGGCCCAGCCTACTCCAGTATGACCTGATCTTAACTTGTATCTTATTTACACTTGCAGAGACCCCCCTATCCAAATAAGGTCGCATTGACGGGCACCCAGGGTTAGGACTTCAGGATATCTTTTGGGGGTCGGGGGACAATTTAACCCACAGCACCCCATATCCCTATATTTTACTGAGACGGATCTCCACCCCACAAACAAGTCTTTTTTTATCGTTGGGATGGTATCTCATAGCAAAACTTTGATGGGTAATTATGTTAAAAGCCTCCCTCCCCACCGCAGGGGAGGATGGAGATGAGCGGAGGGAGGAGAGGGTGGAAACCCACTTCCTTCCACCTTGGGGAGGATGTGCAACGACAAAGCGGGGAGAAGGGCAGAAGGTCTGCTTCAGTGCTCTCCGGAGCTATGCTGACTCGAAGGATGTGGGCTGCAGGCTGAGCTGTGCCTTCCAGCCCTCATCCCCACCACCTCTGATAAGCTGCTTGACCTTCTGAGCCCCGGCTTCCCCGGCTGTAAAATACAGGGGTTCAAATATATTGCCCAGGTCCCTTTTAGCTTGCAAATGTCCCGACTTCATGGTGACATCTGGGGGTTTCCTGTCATCACAGACTGTGGGTAACCAGAGGTAACAGGCTGGGGTGTATACTGCAGTCAGCACGCAACATGGCCTGGGCTGGAAGGCAGAAGCCTGGACTGGCAAGAAGGAAGGGGCGGCCCCAGAAGGGCGAGGAATGCAGCTCTACAGGACGCAGGCCCAGAGCCTTTCACGCCCCGGAAGGGATTCTTTTGGGCTCCTTTGACTACTCCTCTTCAGCCAGACCCTTTCCAGGCTCAGTGACCCCTTTGTCAGAGCAGGAAAGGGACACTGAAAAAGACTAGTTAGAGTTCCTGACCTACAAGGGCTTAGGCAAAGCCTTAGATTTCTTGAAACGGGCCCTTCCAGCATCCCCACCTCCGTATCCCAACCCTGCATGCCCACTGCCCGCCCCGAACAACACCAGGTGGCCTGCCTGCTCTCCTGTGCCATCCGTGCTCTCAGCCCCACAGGCATGCATTCATGCATTCAGGCAACAAACTGCTTTCAGGCCCCTACAGTGTGACTAAGGTGCCCTGCCTGCCCCCAGAGAGCTCACAGCACAGTAAGAGTAATCAGTCTCCATGATTACTGATGTCTGAGCCTCATAAGAGGGGCACCCGGAGGACGGGCGACGGGACCTGTCTGATACTGTGCTTTACAGATTAGAGTTTGAACTCAGATCACTTAAAGCTTTAAGGCCTTTGGCTTGGGGGGTTGGAGCAGTTTGTACTGAGAGTCCCTAGAGCTGATGGAAGGGTCATATTCCTTAGGCCCTGTTTTGTGAGTTGGTGTCTCCCGTGTTCCTGAATACCCAGCCACTGGATGAATGTGTAACCATCTGTATCTCTGCCTCTCTGCTGCAGGGAATGTTTTTCTCTTGGTTTCCCCACTCTTCCACCGTCTAGCAGCCCCCATGGGTCAGAATCGTCCCAAACCTTTGCTTCCTCCGTAGTCAGGACTGACATCCAGTAATTATGATCACTATTGTTTCATTCAGGTTACAAAATTTTTTCCGCGTGGCAACACAAGCCTCTACTCAAGATTGATCCCTTCCCTCCACTGCTACCATTTCTCAAGTCTTGTTTTTACACTGATTTCATCCCAACAGCTTCATTTCAAGTGAATGCAAGCAGATTTCCTCTTTTAACTTAATTCAGTCTTAGGGAAAACCGGTCTTCAAGTGCATTAAAAGATCTACTGACCCTTGTAAGTGCAGAGAGTAAACTTTCTCCTTATTTTTGCCTTAGTGGCCTCTGACCCAAGTCCACTCCTCCTGTGTATTCTGGTCCTTGCTTTGGAAGTCCTCTACCCAGAATCTATAGGTAGAGGATGACAAGGGTCACAGGATGCCTGTGATGGTACTTCATAGAACTACCAATCAGCCCCTGTTGTTCTAGTTATGTACTTCTAGGAGCAAACACTCCAAAACCTAGTGGGTTAAAAAAACAATCACTTATCTATCTCTCAAGTGTATAATATGGACAGGCCTTACAGGAAAGGCTCATGTCTGCTTCATACAGTATCAACTGGAGTGGCTTAACTGGACGTTGAAGGATCACTTCCATGATGCCTTATTCTCATGCCTGGAAAGTTGGTGCTGGCGGTAGGATGGGAGGTCAGGGCAAGGGCTGGGGGCCTCAGTTCCTCTCCACGTGGACTTCTGCCTAAACTACTTGATGTACCGGCAGCATGGTAGATGGTTTCCGAGAGCAAGCAACCCAAGAGAACGTGACACTTTTATGACCTAGCCTCAGAAGTCACATAATGTCACTTCTACCATACCCTATAGGTATAGACAGTCATAAAGGCCTACATAGGGCCAAGGGAAAGAAACATAGACCCCACCACTGCATGGGAGGAATGTCAAGGTTACACTGTAAGCGCATGTGGAATGGGACATATTGTAGTGGATGTCTTTGGGAAATAGGATCTACCATGATTTATTCTCTGGCCATAACAATTCACATTTATCCCACATACAAAATATACTCAACGCCTCTGTAAAAGTCCCCGAATCTTATCCAACAACAGCATCCTTTTGGAAGCCCAGGACCTTAGCATCTAAATCCAGTCCAGGGGCAGATGAGGCTCAGCTTTTTGAGAATAGCTCCTTGAGACTGCTTCTCTCTGCCCGAAGCCCTATGAAGACCTATGAACTAAAGAGACAAGGCATCAGCTTCCGCCACCACCACCACTTACACAACCAACATTCAACAGTGAGACTGGCATGGGGTAACCACGACAGGCTCTCATTCAAGAAGAGGAGAAATGGAAGCACACGGTATTCTCTGGTGCGTAGCAGCTCTGAAATCCAGCCAGGAACACATTGCCGGGTCCTTGATTAGGGCTCGGAGCTACTGCCTGGGAATTGTTCACTGTGGCTTTTGGCTTTGCCTTCTGGGTACTTAGTTCTTTCCTCTCAATCATCTTTTTTCCAAAAAAAGTAAGCTTCTGTTTGCAGCTGACTAGTTTTCCCAACCTGTCTCCTACAAGTAGAAATTTGGAGACCCAAAGACATCTTTTCATTTTGTGCTCTCTACCCCTTTCAGTTCAAGCTGGAGTGATTCTTGTTTTAGAGGTCAATTTATAAATCTATAGCAGTAGATAAAGGCCACGTCCACAAACGTCTTTGAGAAGAGTTCTTCTCTACTTTGGACTCCTGGTGAGGCTGGGGTGGGACAATGCCTTAAGGTTTTTAGAAGTCCTGTTTCTTTAATGAATTGAAGATGTAACACCTGCCCCTAGGATCCTTACAAAGGCGTTTGTCTATCCGAAAGTTTTTATGAGGCACTGCCTTACATCTTTCTGATGTCTTAACAAAAAACCTTAGAGACCCTCCATGAATCTGATTTTTGCCTAAAATTCATTTCTTAATTTGAATATAATTTACTATCCAGAGAAGTTGAGAATGAGAAAGTTAGCCCAAGCAAAACAGAGGCAGCGCACTTAGATAGACCACAGGGGCCAGCAAAGCCCTCCTGACTTTTGATGTCACACACAGGTTCATGGTCAAGTTTGATCAGAATTGGTCCAAATCTATACTTGAGGTTTCTTAGCACAGGTAACAATATTTTCAAAAGTCACCTCGTTCCACTTTGACTAGTGGTCTTGCCACGTCATATCCTCCAGTGTCCTGTTGGTTCGTGCCAGTAACTTAATTGCTTTCTTTGCAGTGGCTCAGTTCTACAGACAGCCTGACTTGAGGTTTGGCTAACTCTTAAATATTTATCATTTCACTGGATTTATGAAGAGAAGAAAAAAGTTTAGAACCCATTAAGACATCAAACACAAGCACATCCATGCTCCCAAGGCAAAAATGAAGGGGCCAGCCGAGGACCTCATCTCTCCTTTGGCCTCCCTTGCAATGACAACGCCAGGGCTTTGTGTTAACACCCCGTGTGCGCTGGGCAGATTTTCATGATGTTCTCAGTATTAAGAGCAGCTGTCCTGTGATTTGCTGGTGTCTCCAGGGAGTTGGAGCTGAACTGTTGGACAAACTGCTACTGATTAGTCTAAAGCTCAGATTTAAAGAGAGAAAGAGACAGGGCTTTCTGAGCTAAATGATAACTCCAAGTGGGTCCACCATTGATCCATATCCTCAAGGGTTAATAGCTTAAAGATTATTGGGGTTTCTGGCCACAGGGCAAGCCGGCAAGAAGCATCTCTCTTCCTAACCTAAGCCCCTGCCCCATTCTTTTAATACACAACTTCCTCCAGCACTTCCTCTGACTTGAAGAAGAAGGATGCAAATTTGTCTAACCTCGCAAAAAAAAAAAAAAAACCCCAAAACTTGTCGTATGCGCAGTGAGTGTTTTAGGCAGAAAGAAAGCAAAGAAACCCGAGGCTGTTTCCGCCCACACGCCTCAGCTCAGCTTCCAGAGAACACCATGCGGTTTGGTTTGACCGTCCCAGAGTCCCTTCCAGATGCTGTTAGAAAAAAAACAACCTGGGCAGCAAATGTCATAACGCAGATCCCTGCTGGGCGCAGAAGCAGCGGAAACAAAAGACACAGCATTTACAGCACCAGGCAGGTGCGGGGCCCTGGGTGCCGCCTTCTGCTTGGTGCCACAGCCTCTGTCTGAATCTTTGAGGGACTTCACTCGGAAGGGGAGAAGGGGCACCTTCCTACCCACCACACTAAACTAAGGTGCGTGGGTGGGAAGCAGAGAAATGACTGATAGCCCCAGGGGTGTGTTAGAGCCACAAGCGTGCTAGCGACTCGTCACTGGCAGAAACCGTCCCACTTGCTCTGGGTCTTTGGTGACAGAGAAAAGTTCCTGGCAGCTTTCGTGCCCTGGGCTATTTATGCGGTTGGTAACTAGTGGCCTGGAGGTCAGAACACACCAAAATACAATCTTGGCCATTACTACTTATTTCAGGACCCTGAAACGGTGCTCTTTTATTACTTAAATTTATTAAGAATGAACCGGCTGGTTCCACTGTAAGGAATCTGACTTCAGCCCATCTAGTAAGGACAGAATCTCCCTCCTGCCTTCTCTCCCACCTGGCTGGTCCCCAGGCCCACCCTGAGTGGTAACTGGCCCAGGTAAGGCCATCGTGTGGGAAAGGCTGTGGCTGAGGGAGACCAGGGCAGTTTTAGATGTCCTTCCAGGCAGGGATATGACCAGCTGTGCCTCCACCTTTGCTCTGAGGACCACCTACATCGCATCCCCAGAGAGCTGTGAAAAGGCAGCTCCCCAGGCCCCATCCCACTCCAGCTAAACTGCACGGTCTGGGAGAGGCGTCTCGGAACCTTTATTGTAAGCAAGCTCCTCAGGTACTTCTTACACACATTTGAGCTCGTGGACTACTCTGTCACTACTTTAGGAATTCACAAAATACTTGTTGAATGAATAAAAGCCACCTAACGCCTGCTAATCAATCTCTCCCAACAAAGAGTCGCATTTAAAAAACAAAATCTTGAAGATTCCAAAACTAAAGTCAAAATGGCAGAACCTTGGGTGTGAACTCTCAGGGTGGCAGCACCGTCCATGTCCCCTCTAACTGCCACGTAGGCCCTCCACTTGCAGGTCCAAAATCCCGCAGAGAGAGACACTATTGGCGTCGGGCGCTGACAATTCTCTCATCACCTAGCAGGCACTCACCAGGTACTTTACAAACACTATCTCAAATTGCCATCAAAGTGCAGACAGGGAAACCGGGGCTCAGATAGGTTAAGGGGCTGGTAGTCCCTCATATGGCTACTAAGGTATGTTACCTTAGTAGCAGGCACAGATTGAAACCTAGTCATTCAGGTCACGCCACACCCACTAAAATCGATTTCATAAAACCCAGAGGGCATCAGAGGACCAGGACCTCCATGCTTATCGAGTCCAGCCTCCTCACACACAGGTGAGAGGCAATTCAGTGTGAACCTGAGGTTCCCTGATGTGTTTTGTCTGACCTGCCTAGTGTTTTTAAGAAACTCGAATTAGTCAACATTTAAAACTCTGATGATTTTGCATGAAAACCCAGACTTTTCCTCTTGAAAAAGCAGAAAATTTTACAACCCTGGGCCTTATTCCTGGGTCAGGAAATGGTTAGCTATACAGGTTTCAGAATCCACAGACCTGGATTTGAGTCTTGACTCTAGGCCTTATTGGTTGTGTGACCTTGAATAAGTCACTTCACTCTGAGCCTCTTTCCTTCAACTGTAAAGTAGATATAGTAATAGTATCCACCTCGCAGGTTGTTGTGAACATAGAATGAGATGATATATGCTCACTGCTAAGTCCTTGTGTTTAATAAATATTAGTCAGTATAAGCTCGGGGAGGGCAGGCCTTACCCACGGCAACACACCTAGTGCACAAGAGAGCCAAGACTCACGCCCAGATTCTAGACTCCATTCCCTAAGTTGCTCCCTCTGCATCATTCTTCTATCCATCCCCAGATTCTGCCACTCCCCGTGAAATGCCCAAGTCATCACGCAGGTGATGAGAAAACCTGAGTTTTCCAAATGTCCTACACAGCACTAGCCAGATACATCATTTTGCCTCAAGAGACAAAGTGGTCACAGTATTGCAATCCAGATCGTAGTCTCAACTGGTTTATTGACCCCTAGCAAGTCACTTATCCTCACTGGGCCTCAGTTTACTCATCTGTGAGATGGGAAACACCTGTGTTATGGGCTAAATTGTGTCCCCCTAAAATTCTTATGTTGAAGTCCCAACCCCCAGTACTTCACAATGTAAGCGTATTTGGAGATAGGGTCTTTAAACAGGTGATTGAGTTTAAATGAGACCATCAGGGTAGGTCCCTAATCCAATATGGTGAGTGTCTTATACGAAGAGGAAGAGACACCAAGGGCCCATGTGCATAGAAGACAGCCACCTCCAAGCAGAAGAGAGAGGCCTTGGAGGAAACCAGCCCCGTTGCCACCTTGATATTGGACTTCCAGCCTCCAGAACTGTAAGAAAATCAATTTCTGTTGTTAAACCACCCAGGCTGTGGTATCTTGTTATGACAGACCTAGCAAGAGAACGCAGTCTGCTTTACAGAAGAATCATTGAAGAGCCTGGTACGTGGTAGGTATTTGACCAGGGTTAGCCATCGCCCTTACACAACGGGAGCAGAGGGCGTGGGATTTCCCCAGCGGAGACTTTTTGTGTTCTGAGGCTGCCGGTTGATCCGGGGTCTTCCTGCCGAGCACCTGGAAAGTACACATTGGCCAGAATACCCTCTGCCTTGGACAGGACTGGGAAGAGAGGACAGATTTGTCAACTCTCCTTCAAGGCACCACCTTTGTGTTTGCACTTGTCATGACAATAAATCCTTTCTTTACTTCAACATGTTTCTTAACATGCCTCAGTCTCTAAACACATCCAGCTCAATCACCATGACAGCCTTTAAGATTACTTCTTAACAACATCTAGGGGACTACTTGGACTCACCAGTGAAACATGTTTCAAAGTGCAATGGATTACTCATAGGACACACCCCTAGCATGCTAATATTACTGATTCTTGGGAATCTCCCTTTCCGTATCTGATGGCTTTCACCTAACAAGGTCACCTATTCTTGACCTTGCCTCAAATGGTCTCTTGTAATTCATAGGCTCCTCATCTGATCGTTTGAAGTTTACCTGACCTTCCAGCCCACCCACGAAGGAAAAAAGACTATTCGTATTTTTTTCTTGGCATCACTGTGAATCCTTACCCACATCTGTCAAATTGTTTAAGGCAGATGTACACTCAGCTCCAAAATACTCTACAATACCCCTCAAAGAGCAATAGACATTGATTCCTCTTGTTCTGAGAACAGTACACCCGTTCCTCGACCGTAGAATAACCCCCGTGACTCAATATTACTATATTGTGGTGTCGTTTTGTGCAACTTTGAACAATTAAAAGACTTTTTTTGAAACAACAACAAAAAACAAAAGACATCTTCCACGTTATAGAGCTGCTCTGTCTGCCAGCCACGTGTGGCTTGTGAGCGCTTGAAACGCGGCTAGTCTGAATCAAGATGCGCTATAAGTATAAAATACACAGCAGATTTTAAGGACTTGGTATGAGTAATAAGAATGTAAAATATCTCATTAATTTTCGTATTGATCTCACCTTGAAGTGATGCTATTTCAGATATATTGAGTGAAATAAAATATATTCAACACAGTTCACTCATTTCTCTTTATTCTTTTAATGGGACTCCTAGAACATCTAAAATTACGTATGTAGCTCACATCCTATTTCTATCGGACACCACTGATAAGAAAAATTGAGGCACGGGAATATTTTTAAGTGACTTGCTCTAGATTCCACAGAGAGTCAGAACTAAAATCAATGTCTTATATACACTACCAAGTGTCGAATAGATAGCTAGTGGGAAGCAGCCGTATAGCACAGGGAGATCAGCTCCGTGCTTTGTGTCCACCTAGAGGGGTGGGATAGGGAGGGTGGGAGGGAGACGCAAGAGGGAGGGGATATGGGGATATAGGTATACATATAGCTGATTCACTTTGTTATACAGCAGAAACTAACACACCATTGTAAAGCAATTATACTCCAATAAAGATGTTAAAAAAATAAAAAAGAAAGAAATTAAAAACAAAGTCTGACACCCTGGGCGGGAGTATAATCATTCCTCCAGTGAAATAGGACCGGAACTATTGGGCATGATGATTTGAAAACATTTCTCTAACACTGAGATCTTCATCCACCACTTTGTGTCTCCCGAGAAGGAAGCATGGGAAGACAAAGCCCAGAGGATGAACAAAGAGCCATCAGCCTCTATGAGTCTTGAGGGCTAAACTGAATGAGGTAAGAACTTTCCGTCCCTGATGTCTAGAGTAGTCATCAGAGTCCTATTTACTCCCACTACCATTTCAGAACATATGTGACTAAGAAACTTCCTGAGACTCAGATGACAAATATTCTCATAGTTATCTCTTCTTTATCAGCAGCAGTGTGGTCACTCCACAAATCCCCAGATGATGTCATCTAAGGTACTGAAAGGATCATTATCTTGCAGAGGGACCCACCTGGGGATGAGCATTGAATCTAAGTGAAAATATGAGGCAAAGACAGGGCACCTCAGCTGCATTTGTCTCAGCATTGAGGAGGGCAAGGGCACCCGTAAAAACCACCAGCATCCAGCGTGGCAAACTTCACTGAGTGTAGGGACCAAGCTCCGAGCAAAAAGGTCCTTCTCTCACCCAGATCTTGCCCATACCCTTAAACCCTCAACCTAGTCAGAGCCATTCAGGAAAGACCCCTGGCTCACCTTCTCAGAGCCTGCGAGACAGGCAGGAACCTTGATATAAGAATAAAACAAAAACAGGTCTGGGAAGAGCCTACAGAGCTGTCAGTGAAGTTCATAAGAATCTCATTAGTTCTTTCCAGAGCTTATTTATTCTTACTTTACAGATGAACATAACAAAGCAATTTATTAGTTTCAGTAGAAACGAGAGGGAAGAAAAAAAAGAAGGAAGTACTTTCACATAGACTCCAAAAAGACGTCAAAGCAGCAAGAAAGGTTAAGATGATGAAAGATAGACTCACACACTCTAAAAGCATAGCGCCTTGTAGCTGGTTGTTAGACCCCCTACAAGTTTCAAGATAGAATTCATAACAACAAAATCAAAGAATAGCTATAATAATTAAATTCATTATATGCAGAAACTGATGTTCATATTAATGACCCAAAGCCATGCGTGGATGTTTATAATTTGTTCCCTGTTTTCTGCTCTCAGAGGCATTAAGATACAATACTTAGAACGCAGTCTGATTAATTTGTCTTAAATGTTTAATCACTTGCAGGGGTGAGCTTCAGTGAGCCTTCACCCTCCCTATAATACCCCCTGACAAAAGAGGCTTTGTTAGAGAAAGGATACTTAGGACGTTCACGGAACATATGTCCCGGTAATCCCGGGACAGAAGTCAGTTGTCTCCCGCTCAGAAAGGGGCCCCTAACTGACCTCCCTGCGCTCAGAGCCTGTCATTTGCTCCGTGGCCACGTGGGCCAGCATCCTGGCAAAGACGATGCTGAGGGCAGTGGCTTCCTGCGTGCAGCCGACCCTCCTCTCCCTGAGCAGATGGGCCAGCCCTCAGGGAAAGGAAGCTCTTCTGAGATCCTCCTGTCTTCATTCTCCCCAAATGGGCTTGGCTATAAAAAGCAAATTAAACAGCCATTGTTCCTTCCCTCCGTGAAGCTGGCAGACCAACATCCTGCCTAATACCAAAGGCTCCCGGATGTGTGCTGTTTGGCTGCTGCCGCTGGCTACTCACTGCTTAAAGCAATGAGAAAAAAGGCACCTTCCACCGGGAACAGGATTTTTCTTAAGCTCCGAGCCTTCCTTTATCGTTGGGTCCTTTTTGTGTGTGATGACATATAATACACAGCAGAAGAGGGCTTTCTTTTCAGCGCTGGCATTCTCCTCCATACCTGCAGAAGCACTCCCACTGGCTGTCCAAATAGGTTAGGGTCAGCATGGGAGGCGAGCCTGAAACACAGCCCTTAGATCTTCCCCTGCCTGCGAACCTGGGCTATTTCTCAGTGAAAGACTTATTTCAATGTTGTCAGGCGTTCTAAAATACCCAGTAGTCAAAAAAATAGCTATGTGAGGTGATGGGGATGTGCTAATTAACTTGTTGTGGTAAACGTTTGGCAATGAATATGTGTATGAAGTTATGTACACTTTAAATACATAAGATGTTACTTGTCATTTAGACTTCAATAAAGCTGGAAATAAAAAATAAAATATCCCACCCCTAATCTAAAATAGAAAACAAAATATAACCAATATTTTATAATGACTATAAATGGAATATAAGCTTTAAAAATTGTGACTCACTAGATTACACCTGTAACTTGTATAATATTGTACAGCAACTATACTTCAATTAGAAGAGAAATCAGAAAAATAAATTTGAAAAAATCAAACTCATACAACTTTTAAAAATAAAGTAGAAAACAAAATATTTTCTGAAAAAGCAAACAGCTGAGATGAAGATAATATAGACCCCACCGAGTACACTTACAAAGCAGGGCCCTGAGGTGCGGAAAAAAGGAAGTCGATCAGATCAGCAGCAGCTTTTGGTCTCTGCAGGGAGAAGAAAAACTGGGGAGAAGAGAAAGAGGTAGAGAAATTGGAAGAGAGCTAGGGAGAGAGAGAGAAAGAAGAGAAGCAGCCTGTATTTCTCATATGGCAGCATTTATCAGACTGTGATATAATTGCTTGTGTAATACACTCTCTCTCCTTACTATATATACTCCAGGATTTACATTTTAGGCTTCTACTTTGTATGTAAACTTCATCTCAAATTTGACTTTCACTATAATCTAACGTTTATCAATAGCTCACTGAAAGCTGTGACATCCTAAAGAGACCCACTGGCTCATCCTCACGGGAGAGCGTCTCCAAGGCTTCTCCCTGGGTCATCTGAAGATGCTCTGTGCTGGCTGAAGTCCTGTGACTGGATAAGCTGAGAGCCCTGTTTTCACACATTTATATAGTCCTAAGAGTGCCATAAACCACGGATCTCTCTAGCTTTGTAATTAATAACTTAGAACAAACAACAAATATCTGAGTCATTGCACTTTGGAAACCCTAAGGCAGAAATTCGACATTTCCAATAAACCTCAGGTTGTTGATACAAGGTGCTAAACAGGGATGGTTCTATCAAAGTGAGTCCCGGGAAGAAAAACACGTCTTTAAAACCTAATCAGGCTTTAGGCCAAGAGGCTAAAATTATTCACAAGTCATCTTTGATCCTTTAGAGTGAAGACTAGAAGAGGTTTTTTTCAAAACTAATTTCTGAAAAGCCCAGTGTAACATTGGGACATTTCATACTTACCAGTTCTCTAAACTATTACTAAACTTGGGGGTCTTTGAGGTTTTCAACGTCACCTCTTACATTAAGATTTTCAGAATGAAACCTTGATACGTGTTTCCTGAACATCTTCTCTCTACATGGTCGAGTGGACTTGTTCTCAGAAAGGGAGAGATGGTTCTTCTAAATAAAGGACCAAAGCAGGAAGTGAGCCCATGACAAGCAGAGTGTGTGTATTATGTGGAGGGATGAGGAAAGCTTGTGTGGATGGTGTGGAGGGATGAAGAATGTTCCATGGGGATGTGGCTCATACTTCTCCAGGTAGATCCTCTGGGGAATAGCCTTCCCCCCTCAGCCCCCCAGCCATGAGAGTCCTGTATGAAGCCACCAGCCGGTACGACCGCAGGGGCTAATTTTCAGACTCATGGCAGAAATTCAACATTTCCAATAAACCTCAGGTTGTTGATACAAGGTGCTAAACAGGAATGGTTCTACCAAAGTGAGTCCCCAGATGCATCTACCTGATGGGGCAGTATTGACCAAGCTAATATTTTGAGAGATGCAAATTGTACTAGATGCCTATGGCTGCTGTGATAACTGACCACAAACTTAGTGGCTGAAACAATACGATTTATTATCTTAAGGTTCTGGAGGTCAGAAGTCTGACACAGGTCTCACCAGGTTAAAATCAAGGTGTCAGGGGGTCCCTGTTCCTTCCGGAGGCTCTAGAGGAGAATCCGTTTCCTTACTTTTTCCAGCTTCTAGAAGCCACCCGCACTCCTTGGCTCGTGGCCCCTTCCCTCCATCTTCAAAGCCAGCAAAGGCAGATTGAGTCCGTCTCACATTGAATCACTCTGACCTACTCTTCTGCTTCCCCCTTCTACTTTTAAGGACCTCACGTTGACACAGGGCCCATCCAGATAATCCAGGGTAGTCTCTCTATTTTAAGGTCAGAGGATTAACAACCTTAATCCATATACAACTTTAATTCCCCTTTGCCATATAATGTAACGTTTACAGATTCCGGGGATTTAGATGTAGACCTCTTTCAGGGGCCTATATTCTGCCTACCATACAAGTAAACCAAAATGAAAAGGATATAAAATAGGGAAACACTCCCTCTACATCAGCACACGTGAAAATATCTTGAAAACGCCAGGGAATAAATGCAAGGTAATAGGTCAAAAGTGAAGAAACAAAGTACACCATCAATTCAGGGCCAGAAAGCTCACCGTGTATCATTAGTGAAATCAAAGCGGAATGAAGAACCCCAAGAGATTTTTGATCTATGAGAAGCGGTAGGACCCTCGAGAAGTCACATGGCCACGCTTGCTGAGCACTCATACAGTAGTTCATGCTCAAACGTTTTCACAGTCAGACGTTTCAATGCAACAGATTAAGATGCCAAAAGATGTAAACCAACACTAAGCAAGTTGTCCATCCCTGCAACATTTCGCATTGCCTTTAAAAGCGTCCAAGGGTTTCACACTATTTGCTTGGTTCCCACCCCTACCCCCTTCAACTCTTGAGTCACTGTTGAAAAGAAGTGTTTATAGTCCTGACAGCTTGGAAAGCAAAATTCTTACATTTAACGGTTAAAAAAAAAAAAAAAAATTTGACACGAGCTTTCATGTAGAAAATTGAATCCCTATTACCCTACATGTTGAACTGGATGTTGAAAAATCTGATAAATGTCTGGTGCCCATTAGGGAAAGATGCACAGCGGACATCCCTGAGAAGGGCCTGAGGGATACCAGTTGATCCTTTATCTTGGGCCCAAGAACCTATTAAGTACCAGGTCAGACCTCTCTTTTCATCCACCCAGCAACCCATTGAGGTAAAGTACTGGCATCCTTGTTTGTTAGACAAGTGAATTGAAATTCCAGCTGAAATGGAGCTGTGGACAAAAAAATGTTCCCCACCATATTAGTAAATGAAGGATGTTGCAGGCATCGGCCCCTGCAGCTGCCCCAACTGTGCAACCTGAGGGGATTCAGGATGAAGGGAAGCAGGATACTGGCCTTAGATAGTTAAGGTGCACGTCAAGGGAATGATTTCAACGAGCCCAGGCTCTTGCACCTTCCCATACATAGAAAGTGCTAAATTCATTCACTTGGTATGTCTGGTTTTCTTTAATCAGCAGTAATCTTTCGATGTTCGACTATCTGGGGTTTTTTGTTTGAACTCCTGTATCTCCTGGCTCCACCCTTACCTCTTTGGAACAGTCCCTCAGAGCTATCTGAGAGGCTGCATCCTGGGCTTAAGTCCTCAGCAAGTCCACTGAATAGAACATCATTCTCAGCTTTTAGGCTGTGCGTTATTTTTCATAACCTAGGTCTGATCTACTCCTAAGTCGGACTTTTTCTACTGTATTTGACTGTCACTTATCGAATCATCCCTGAAGCCTCTGCTATGCCTAGAACCTTAGAGAGAAGATGCATTTCCTGACTATTGCTTTATAAATGTATGTATATGTTATCTGGGTCTGCAAGTTAGTGTCAGTAAATATCTCTTTCTGTCCCTTCTCTAAATTTTCCCAAACACTGAATTTCATTATTCTTAGTTTTTCTATGAAATACTGTATCTATAAAAGTCTGTCTCTCTGTCTCTGTCTCTCAACCTCTCTCCCTCTCCCTTCCCTTGCTTTAGAAATTCACTCCAGTGTGTGACAGGCACTTTTCTCCATCAGGAAGAGATAAGCTCTCCTCAGTCGTAGATCTTACTGTACTTCCTCCTCTTAAACCGCCTTGTTCATTTGCCTCCACTGCTCTCTAGCCCATCAGTCTCAGGTTGGACGCACTTCCCTTTTCTAATATGACTTACAGCTCTGTGCTCAGTCTCCGTCCAAACCATTGGTCCACCACCCATCAATTCGAGGCCCCCTGCCCTACTGAGCTCTGCCTTTTCCTTCTTTCGTTGATTTCATCCACATTTTTAAGGTCCTATGCAATGTGTTCCCATCAGAAGGTTTTTTTTACCCCAGATACCCACCCACTCCCCTCCCCCCCTTCCCCATCTGGCAAACTCCTCTCATCTTGCAAAATTTCCATCTGTCCTACAACATTGTCCCAAGCGCTCTGCTTTAACAAAGACACACTTTCCTCTAGGGTGGCGGGGTAAGTGAATAATACCAGGTAGCAGCTTTTTAAAATAAGATCCAGAGAGAAAATGTCTGACATTATAATTCATGAATGTAAATTCATGCAAGAATGGAAATGCGTTCATCAAAGCAGACTCCTCCTCTCTTCATCAAAGGGATGTTTCACTCTGTCAAAGGAAAGAGAATAGGTCTTCTCAAGATATTGAGCCACTCAGCTCACTCAGATGCAGAGGTTTGTAACACCCCTTAGGTGAGAGTTTTTGCAAAGGAGGAGCTATGTTCGAAAGGCTTCTGTGCTAGAAAAAGTCCCAAGGTTCCGAAGAACAATTAAAAGAAGGTGCGTCGCTGAAGCGAGGCAAAAGGAGCGGAGAGAACTGATCCTTCTCCCTGGTGAGCAGACGGGGGAGGGAGGAAGGGGTTTTGTTAAGATCAGAAGAGATGGGAGCCTAGTGTGGAAATCCCACATTGTCTTTCTGTATAGAGAGCAGGGACAACAATACAGACAGTCTGGCCTCAAAACTTGCTTTAAACTGAGATGTTTTATCTCATTATCTGGCCATTAGCTTTACATTTGAGAAGATACCAGAAAGGGTTGCTGTCCAGAAGGGCAACACTATTTTGCTTCCATCTTTTAATGCTTGGGGCAAATACCAAATGGGAAAACTGGACCAGAAAAAAAAGTGGAAACAGAGCCCAGTAGAGGCAAGAACCTTATCATTTTGGAGACCAGCTCCCTGAGAAGAATGGACAGCTCTAAAGTGTTCAGAACCACGCAGAAATTCTAGGATTTTTTTATACCCAGGAGGAGAATACTATCATTTATTTAGCAACTATTATGTACCAGGCATGATTCATCGTTTTTACAAATTACTATAATCCTGCAAGAAAAATATTTTATGCCCATTTTACAGTTGTAAAAACTAAGGTTTTACCAACAAAGGAGTTGGTAGAGCCAGGACCCAAAGCTAACTTACCCTGATTCCAAAACTGATGTTCTCTCATTCTTTGAGGGAAGGAGAGGCATGTTTATCCCTCAATACACGGCAACTTAACAGGCTTTCAATAGGAAACCCACTTGCTCTGGTCTTTAGGAATGAATGTGCATGACAGTCCCGATTCGAATGCTTTGCTCCATAGTCCCTTTGAAGACTGAAATTATCTAGCCATTTTTCCTGATGTTTAGACAGTAAATGTAGATATTCCAACATTGTTAATACTCAGAATGAGAACCTCAATGGCCAACACAGAAGAAACGATCTTTCAAGAGAGGAAGTCTCAACTGACAATTTCCAGTAAGACTTAAAAATCACTTGGGTCCATGGTTAACCATGCTGGTTGCACATTAGAATCACCTGGAGGAACTTTTAAAAATAAATGCCCAGCTCCGTGGCTAGGGATTCTGTCCCATAGGTCTGGGGCAGAGCTAGGCAACCTGTACTTTAAAAATACAGCTCAGATGACTTTGATCTACCTCTAGGGTTGGTACCCACAGAAGCATGGTTCAAACAGACTTCAACTTTCCTCTCCTTCCTGTCACTTGGAAATGCAATCACAATGCAATCAAAGAGAGTCACAAATCCCTAATCCAGAAACTCCTCCAAAGCACCACAAAGCAATCACAGAATAGTTGTTTGTTTGTTTGTTTGTTTTAAATGAAGGCCAAAACTAAGCATCACTGGAGCAGGAAATCACCAGATGTGAATATATTAAGCTTTATTTTAAGAGATGGAGATTGGAAATTGTTTAAATACTAGGGAGTTCTGTGAGCTGACAGATGGCCAGCGGGGCGGAGGAGGAAAGAAGCCTGGTTCAGCCAGCTCTACCTTAATCCCGCCCCACCTCTCTGGACATCATTATAGGCGGGAGATGCTGTATTGTGTCTTTGACACGACTGCTCTCTGGCTGCCCCTGAACAATTCCCATTTTAATCCAAACTTGATCTTTTAAAACAGACAAGGTCTCAAGTGCTATCATTTATAAAACTATAATTTCAACAGTAATACCCCAAAGACATATTATTCATTTGTCCCATGTACAGACATAAAAGCATGAGTTTTAAGCCCAAGTGCACAGACTGCTGGAGAAACAATGGGAGCATTTCCCGTGGGCCATAGCATGTCAGGGATAACTGTACACAAGTCGTGTTCACTTACTGTAGTCTGAGGACTGTGTTTCAACACCAGGGATCTATTAAAACTAGCACTGCAGCTGCCTGCTACAAAGTACTGTGCTCTGGGATCCACTAGATTTGTTCAGAAGGTTTTCGATGTCTCATAATTGTGTTGCTTTAAGAGTTTGGGGCAGGGCTTCCCTGGTGGAGCAGTGGTTAAGCATCTGCCTGCCAATGCAGGGGACACGGGTTCGAGCCCTGGTCTGGGAAGATCCCACATGCCGCAGAGCAACTAAGCCCGTGTGCCACAACTACTGAGCCCGTGTGCCACAACTACTGAAGCCCACGTGCCTAGAGCCCATGCTCTGCAACAAGAGAAGCCACCATAATGAAAAGCCCACGCACGGCAACAAAGACCCAATGCAGCCAAAAAGAAATAAAATAAAATAATTAATTTTTTTAAAAAGGAGTTTGGGGCATACATTTTGTGTTCAGAAAGAGCAAAAAAGCCTTCAGGAAGCAGGTTTGGGCTATAAGCTTAGAAGTTTGTGTAAACGCAACAGACAAGGCTCTGGAAGCACCTGTGTAGCTCACTCCCAGCTGCCCTTTCCTCTAAATGCTGCTCTCCGGGGGTAAAGCAGTGCTCCCAGCTCCCTGAGTGGAGTGGTGAAGGAAACTCCCCAACAGGAAGAGCGGATGAACTAAGATGTGAAGGGGATGGTGGCGAGAATTAGAGTGATAAAAATTGTAGCGGGGAGAGAGAACACCATGTGAGAAAGAGCACAGTCCATTCCAGGTGATGTAAGTTCAGTGTGACCGGACTGTGGAATGACAGGGTGAGAAAAATCCCAGGAGTTAGAAAGAGGCTGGGCAGGTGGGCCTCGGCTGATTGAAATGGTCTTGTAAAGCCCAGTGAGAGGTTTAGACTTTATTCTAGAAGCTATAGGGTATAGTTGGAGGGGTTTTTTTTTTTTTTTTTTTGTCTGTTTGGTTGGGTTTTTTTAGCTGGGCCGCACGGCATGTGGGATCTTAGTTCCCCAACCAGGGATCGAACCCTCACCCCCTGCATTGGAAGCACGGAGTCTTAACCACTGGACTGCCAGGGAAGTCCCGTAGTAGGAGGGTTTAAAGCCAGGAAGAGATCTGAGCAAATTTTCATTCTAGAAATATTGTTCTGGCCAGGAGAACGGGCTGGAAGGGGGTAGAACCAGCAAAAGGAGACCGGCTGGCAGGCAGGAGATCATAATGGTAGGCAAGATGAGAATGACAGCACAGTGCAGTTGGAGGGGAATCAGTATATCCCATAGGAAGCTGTGTTAGCAGGACTTGAGGGTTAATTTGATTGGGAGGCAGGCAGGTGAGAGAGAGAGAAAAAAACAAGATGGCTCCCGTGCCGTTTGTTGAAGGTGGAGAGAGTCTGAGACCATTGTGGACTGGCTGAGTTTGAGGTGCCTATGACATATTCACGCGGAGGTGTCAGGTAGGCAAACAACTAACCAGCCTCCAGCCCTTCAGGCAAGTTCCTCCCCCTAAGGCCACACTGCCAGCTCACTTATTTGGCTTTCCTGTACCCTTTTCATGTTTCTCACAGTGACATATAACCGGCACCAGAAAACTCTCTAAAGTAATTCACACAACAAGGCAAATACCCAGTGGTGTGCTGGTAAATATTTACAGGTGCTTATTCTTCCCACTTCCAAGAAAGTCCTGATCTGTAGCCTTTGCTGATTCCCATAGTATAAATATTCTCACTATGGCCAAGTTCAAGATACTGATGTGACATCTCTGAATGTGAAGTTGGGAAGAGATGGTCAGAATCAGCTTGACACATACCCATCAAAACTAAAATAAATAAACACATAAATAAATAGCCCTATAGCAGAGTCCAAACCATACTGGCCCATCAGGCCAATGCCAAGTGGCCTCCACTCTCAAATACGTTTCCTTCAAAAGCTCTAGAGAAAAACAATTCTGTTTTGTGCCTGGGACCATCAGAGACCTTACCGGAAGCTGAGTTAGACACTTAGTTGGATTCTTGTTCTCTAAAACAGGGATCAGCCCCTCACAGCCCTCAGGCCAAATTTGGCCAGCTGCCTGCTTTTTAAGGTCTGCCAGCTAAGAATAATTTTTACATTTTTAAACAGTAGCATTTAAAATAGTTATATAAGAACCCACATAATAGCCTTCACTGTGCCTCTTCCCATGCAATCCCCAAAGCCTAAACTATATACCATCTGGCCCTTTCACGTGAAGTCTGCTAACTCCTGCTATAAAGGGTCCTGAAAACAAAGCCAATGCTGCTTCCTGAAACCTTGTCGACAGCACCGGTAGCAAGGATTTTTTCCCTCCGCACCCAGGCCATCTCCCATCGGGGGCGTGGGCAGAACCTAACCAGACGCATGAGGTTAGGAGATCACATCTAGTTCTCCTCACTTCTCAGGCTCCTCGGACACTTGGTCCATCTGAGGCCGACCTGGACATCTCCCGCTGCTCCCTCCATGGCCAGATTTGGCTAAAACTCCAAACCACGGGATGTGAGCTCTGGCTTTCCCAGGAGCTGGCCTGTGCAACCTGCAAGTGTAGGTTCCCACCAGACAAACCTTGACCTACAGAGACAAAAGATAAAAGCGAACCAACGGATAAGTTGCCATCGAAATGAAAACCCGTATGATAATCCTTTATACAGACCTGCAGAGGTTTTCCTGAGGTGGTTTCCAAACACAATTACGCAACTTAAGCTTTTAAAAATGTGCAGGATTTAGGAGGGCTTTCTATGCAACAAAATCATTTAGGATTTTACAGGGAAATGTTTTCTTTTTAAATGAATAAAACTTCCCTGAGCCCCGTACAGGGTTGAACTTTCTTAGAGAACAGTAAACATTTGGCCACGAATGACTTGCACACGCAAACAGGTTCTTGCCCACTTGGGCCTGAAATGAGAATCCTTTTTCTGTTGCCATCTGCTCTAACATGTGTGTGTGTGTGTACGCACACACACACACACACACAGCCCCCACTGGCCTCATGCCTCCATTGACATCTGAGAAGAGTAATACTATATCTTTACATTGACTCTCTACCTTGCTATTGCCTTTAGGAGTCCAGTGAACCAGAGAATTCTCTCGTTCCTGACTCTGCAATATTATTTCTTCCCCTCTTGCCAAACTTACTCAGCTGCTAATCACCTGCTCAGAGGCATCGGTGACTTCCATATGCCAAAGAGCAGCTGTCAGTCAATGGAAAAGGTGACAGGGCTCTGTGGGGGCTGAGGCCACGGCAGCAGTGACACAGCAAGACGCTGGCATGGGGGAGCTTCCAGGAGGCGAAAAGGTGCTCACCACCCTTCCATAGACTTTCGACCCTCAGCTGTCTTCCATGAAAGTTAAATCTGAAGCATATGCTTCATAAAGCTATTTCAGACACTATTTCAGACATTTTTTCTCAGGATACCTGGCTCCTGGCTTCCACAGCCCATGACACCTCCCCTGCACCTTGAGACTTTCCTGCGGCATCATCACTGAGGTTCATTGGTGCTACGGAAAGAGTTAGGGGGCCTGGTTCTAATTCATCCATCTCTTCACCTCTTTGTAGTCTTGGAAAAACCATCTTTAATTTAAAGGAAACAGACTAGATATCTCTAAGGACCTTTCTAAACCAGGGACTATTCTAACATTGAATGAGTGAGGAAGAGTACCTCTGACTCTGCTGAATGAGAAAAGATTCCCACCCGTGGGTGCCTGACCCAGACTGAGAGAGCATCACCGGAAGAGACCAATACAAGGGAGACTATGAAGTAGAGGGAAGCAGTGATGCCAGGACAGGTTCAGTCCTGTTCAGGATTTTAAGTCAATATTAAAGAAGCCCCTGGAAGAGTGAATGCATCAATTTAGTCAACCAAAACATAATTGAATAAATATTAAAGGAAGGGGAAGGGAGATGCTAAAAATTTACTCCATCATTTTCTAGAAATGTCCTAACTGTCCAGTGGAGACCTGGGGGAGAAGTTTAGTACAGAGTCATGTTTGCCAAGTCAGATACGCTCCCAGGCTTGAGATCTTCTGGATGAGCAGTGCGAGACCACGTCTCTGGGGCTGCCACTGTTCATCGCTCAGCTGAGTCTTCAAAAGTGCAACAGCTGTCCATCCTCCTTCCAGGTCAGGACACAACCTCTTCCCTACTTCACGGGGCGCACCATGGGACACACAGCAGGGAAAAGACAATAGCAGTAGTGTTCAAATCAGAAAAGGAGTGTTATGGAGTACGTTTGTGCCCCCATTCTTATGTTGAAGCCTTAATCCCCAAAGATTAGATTTAGATGGGGGTGATTAGATTTAGATGGGGTCATGAGAATGGGCTTCTCATGATGGAATTACTGCCCTTAGAACAAGAGATGACAGTGAACCTGCTCTTTCTCTCTCTCTCTCTCCACCATGTGAGGACACGGCAAGAAGGCAGCCATCTGCAAGCCCAGAATAGAGCCCTCACCAAGAACCTGACCATGCTGACACCCTAATCTTGGACTCCTCAGCCCCCAGAACTTGAGAAATAAAAGTCTGTTTATGGTATTTGGTACACCCAGTCTTTGGCATTTTGTTATAACAGTCCAAGCTGACTAAGACAGGGAAATCTCTAAATAAAACAGAAGTGGGAGACTTCCCTGGTGGCACAGTGGTTAAGAATCTGCCTGTCAGTGCAGGAGACATGGGTTCGAGCCCTGGTCCGGGAAGATCCCACATGCCTCGGAGCAACTAAGCCCACGTGCCACAACTACTGAAGTCCGCGCGCCTAGAGCCCGTGCTCTGCAACAAGAGAAGCCACCGCAATGAGAAGCATGTGCACTGCAAGGAAGAGTAGCCCCTGCTCACCGCAACTAGAGAAAGCCCAACGCAGCCAAAAATGAATAAATAAAATAAATTTATTTTAAAAAACCCCAAAAAGCAGAAGTGGGTCCAACGACTTTTGTAACGCTCTCTAAGCTCTGGTGAAACAACAGCTACCTTGTTCTCATCCAATCTAATCTTTCAGAATTTATGTTCCTAATTCTCCTACTTGGCCTCAGTACAGACAAAGGAAGTAACGTGACCTTTGCCAAATCAGGTCCTAGTGTCCTGCCAAGTCACAGACCTTACCCAAAAGCCAGAAAGCCTATGTTCCTTCAGGCAGCTAACTTATTACAGAGCT
The DNA here is from genome assembly GCF_039906515.1 of Pseudorca crassidens. Classification (NCBI taxonomy): domain Eukaryota; kingdom Metazoa; phylum Chordata; class Mammalia; order Artiodactyla; family Delphinidae; genus Pseudorca; species Pseudorca crassidens. The sequence continues at coordinate 15,432,507 of NC_090316.1, forward strand.
AGGTGTGTGGCATCCAGGCACAAGGTAGGTGAAAACTGAGGCTGTCTAGGAAGGTGGAGCTTTTCTGAGGGTCCCCGGGGAGGGAGGTGATTTCTCTTCTTGAAGGTCACTTGGATTCCATAGATTGACTCTAATGTCCTTCCCCAGAATCAAAACACACAGACGATCAGATGCCCGATGGAGTATGCTGTACAGAGGCTGCAGGAAGCTGCGTTTCATGCCAGACACAAGCTTCTGTCAGAGCAAAGTGAGAAGGATACACTCACTTCTGGGGGCTAAACTGAACTCCAGCATCAGCCCTAAAGTCCCTCCAAAAATTGGCACAGAATGAAGCAAGTTAGACCTTCATGAGACCACTTTAAAGAGCTCATGATCTGAAAACGCTGCCAGCTGGCACGGGCTATAAAGTAACCCTGACCAAAAGCAGGTGATATACAAATGATTTGCTTGTATCCAGAGCCAGTTTTGAACAAATCACATCCAAGCAGCCCTTCTGTGGAGCGCTGAGTCTGCTCTTTGTGTTTTTGGTGGTCCCTCTAGGCCACTCAAGATTCCCAGGACCAGGAACGCTTGGGGCAAAGCTTGAGAGTTTAAGTGGGTGAACAAATAAATAGAAGCAAATTGCCTCTTCTGAAGGCCCAGTCTTCTCGAATAAAGAGAATTCACTTCGTACAGATGAGCACTTTAAATGAACGCAAGAGGGAACACATTTCTAAATCCTTCACTGTGATTGCATAAAAGTGCTCACGTGCTAACACCACACAGGTGCTGCAGAGATTGGGGAAAAGGCATGGTTTTTACCTGCGGTTTTCTGCGGTAAAGAAAAGTGACTCTCGCATTTGGAGGATGGGTGATTTCACAAATGAAAATTGCGCTGATTCAGTCCTGTTAAGAAGAAGCAGATGGACGTCTGCCCCGGCTGCCTTCCCTCACTCTGAGTTTTTGGTGGTTGTATTTGCGGGGAAGGGAGACAGAATTGGGGATTTAATATTTTCTCTTCCCATCTAGCAACTGCCCAAGAGGAGTTATAGGGTCCATTGCATTTGGGAAGGGATTTGAGAAAAGCAGGACGACAATGTAAAGGAAAGCCAATCCCATTCACACGTGGGAATGACTCCAGCTGTATCCAGACAAAGGGAAAGGAGACAAACTATCAGCAAGTAGCAGTGAATCTCACGGGCTTGAAATTAGGAGAAGGATTAGCTTCTCCTGTATGAGATATGCCAGGAGTGGTCTGCTTCCCTTTCTTATTTAGTATCAAATTTTCTCATGCTATAGTGTCCTAGAATACACAGGCATCAATACAGAAATCTTTATTTTATAAGTGGTACAATAAGTTAGAGTCCATGAATTTACTTGTTCAGCATAACCCAGTAGAGACACAATCCCAGAGCCAGTACCAGACTCTCTAAACAGCCAGGAGAGTGGGATAAGAATTTGAATCATCTGCTTGGAACAGGTGAGTTTCTTGGATGCTGGTACCTACTCACATGAGCAAACACCAATCAGTGCTGTCAGATCCAATACGGGACACCTTAGTTCATTTGGCTTTTGAATAAACAGCAAATAATTTTTAGTATAAGTTATGTGCCTAATATTATACGTGCCAAATATGGGACATAATTATACTAAACATGTACTCAGGGTTTATCTGCAATTCAAATTCACCTGGGCATCCAGTATTTTTATCGGCTAAATTTCACCACCCTAACACTCATGGCTTTTCCTCCCCACTCAGTGTGTTCCTCCTGCTAGAAAAGCTATCCTCTGCCCTTGTCCCTATTTCAATCACGCCCATCCCATGAGGCTGAGACCACACCTTGTCTACTCTGAAGTCTTCTCCTGACTAGTCCCACCCATGCCATTTGTCTCCCTCGTGAGAACACCTATAATGTCTCCTGTTGGGACGACAGGGGCCAGCCTGGCGTACACGGCTGCACCATTCTCAGATTGTTTCATAAGCTTTCAATGCCTCTCTGTATCAAGGCTTCAAGCCGCTTTGATCAAACAATGCCTGACTCCCACTCTGTATCCTCTGTTACATCTGCCACAGGACTAGGCAGAATAGTCCATAATGGACGGAAAATCATTTGCTTTAGGGCTCACAGAGAAGCTGACACGGAGAAGATGGTGATATCTTTTTCTCTCTTGTTTCTCCCAGGTGTGAAAAAGGCAAAAGATGGAGGAGGAAGCGTCGAGAATGCTCAAAAAAATGATTTACACATAAATCGAAGATAATATTTGTGTGTAAAATAAGAAGCCACAACCAAATTATGAATTAGGACAATTATAAGAGCAGTCCGTGGATTTGCTCCTGTGGAAATTCTTCTCCCCATGGAACATCTCTGCAAGTCCTGTTCCACACCCTGAGCATTAGATCTGGCAAGACCTCAGACATCACTGGGGTCAGACTATCACCATACAGGAAAAGAAACCGAGACCAGGAGAGGAAAGTCACTAGTCCTTGGCCACGTAGCGGGTTAGTGACAGTCTCCTGGTCCCGGGCCAAAGCTCTTTCAGTTTGTTGAGCTGAACCTCCAGTTTCAGGGAGAAAGTCTCCTGCCAAGGAGCAGGTTTTCAGCTCTGCTCATTTTAAAAAATATTATTTGCTACCTTTTTCTGTCTATAAGAGGCGTTTACTTTTAGTGGAAAATCTGATAGATGTAGAAACTCGTAAAGACAATTTAAGTTACCCACCACCCAGAATAAAAAAATTATGAATATTTGATATATTTGCTTTTGATGCCTTTTCCTATGCATACAAAACTATAAACTGCATGGTGGCAGGAACTGAATTAATCTCATTTGGCTCTCTACCCTCAGCCCTTTAGCACGGTGTCTGGTACATAAAATGCACTTGATCCATGCTTACTGAATAAATGACTATATAAATATACGTATTTATGTATCTGTGCATATAATTATGTTTATGTAATTTAAAAAATTGAAGCCATACCATTATACACTTAGGGGTTTTTTTCACTTAATATCATAGAGTAAGTATTTTCCTCTGTCTGTAAATATCCTAAAATTATTAAAAATAATATTTTTAATAGGTACATAATCTTCTATTGTATAGTTAAACCATAATTTATTGACCCATCTCCAATCAATGTACATTTAGGTCATTTCCAAATTAGTTTGAATTATAAATAGTACTATGATAAATATCTCTGGACATGAATTTCAGTGAGAATCAGTCTGTGGGGAAATTGAGTCTACCTTCCCTAATGAAAGAGCTTTGGGCAGGAAAGTGATAGGGAGTCGACAGTCTGGGGTTATCTTATCAGCCTTATAGGTCGTTTGACTCAACTTCCTTCGCAAATCCCAAGCCTCAGGTCAGAACTGCCAGTCTGTGATGGCAGGCATTAGAAGATCAATTTAAATTTTATCTCAGTCGCATCTTACATGTAAAAGTCATCCCACGTGGGTGAGATAAAGTAATCGAACAAAAGGCGTTTTAGAGTTGATTTTATCAGTCTCATGCTTAGCCAAAGAGTACTAAAGTATAAACAAAATAAAGCGCCCTCCTCTCTCCAAACAAGCTCAAAATACATATTCCACTAAGAAAGTGACTTTAAATTCAAGAAAAATAGAACAGATGGCCCAAACTTAAGTAACAAATATATTTAAGTAACAGATATATTTTTCTAATGAAATCTGTGCACCAAGTTCCCGGCAGGACCCACACTTGCTTGAATATTTTTTTTACGATTGTATATTACATATCCACTGATGCTCAACAGACTATGATTTCAAGCTGCCTCGTTATTTTCCCTTTGGGCTGAGGCAAAGCAGATCCTTCAACGGCCAGAAGTCTCTGTGCAAAGATGCAAAGGGGATCTTCATGGTATCGTTTTATATTCTGCTATGAGCACTGAGGTAAGAAAAAATTCTTCTAGGGAAGAAGCAGGGAGAGGACGTTTCTTTCTCACCAAAGTCACCTGCTCTTCTCATTCAAGTCCAAACTCAGCTTAGTTCTTGGTCTGGGGAAAGGATATCAGATTCCAGGACTGGGCTGGTATACAAGGCAGAGAGCGTTAGTAAACTCTCTAATGTAAAATGTTTTGGCATCAATATTCTGCATGTGATTTCAGACCACATCTGTTTCAGGACTGCTCACACCTGCTGTAGTGTACATTGCTGTTTTGCTAGCCAAGTCATGGCAGGACATGTAATGCCTCTCTCACCTAACGTTCTAGCAGGAATCCAACTCATGCAGAGGACTGTGGTCATTTCTGATCCTCACCTTATATATTGCTGAAGATTTGGAAGAGCTAGACTTGTTCAGCAAGAGCCTCAGTTTCTCCAACTGAAAAATAAAAGATTGGACGAGGATAAACATTTTCCATCTTATGAGCTAGTTCTAACTGACTAGTAGTAACTTCCTTGAGTACTATCTGAGGACAGAAATCACCTAGAGCATAGAAAAAAAAAAAAGTTTTAGAGTCACAGAGTGATGGGGCCAGAAATAAAATCTAGCATACCCAAACCCCGGGCCTGTGGGTCTTGAAAGTAGGCATTTCTCTGATTCGTCTTGTAACCTCAGTGGCTGACACAGTGCCTGGCACATAATGGACACTGAGTCATGACACTGGACATAATTGAATGAATAAACAAATACTAAAAGTCTGACCACAGAGCTTACTTTATTTTAAGTTGTTACCATTGGGTATAAACAAAAGAAAATCCTCTGCAAATAGAGGGACATGTTGCCAACTTTTCACAGAGATAAAAGTAAATTTTAAAATGAAAGATACCTTACCAGGGACTGCTGGGGAATCAGAGGATGGGAAGAACAGTAGAGATGTTCTGGGTCCTCCACCTCATGCTTAATCAGCAATATGCTGGGTGTGATCAACAGGTAAAGGCAGTTTTCCACATACACTGGAGACAACATTCCTGGAGCAGAACCAGCTGCTACAAAATGGATGGTATCATCAGTCAGGCCTTCATTTTCCCACCCCCTTCTTCTATTCTGGTAGCTAGGAACCTCATTTTAGAGAGCTAACGCACCAGATACCTTCACAACTTCCTCTGCAGTTAGAGCTTGAGCGTATTATACCCAGTCTAGAGAGGTTCCTCTTCAGTCAAACACTGCTGTGTCTACGGGTGATGCCTGCAACTGTGACCACCATCTTTTAAGCACGAGAAGATAATTTTAAGGATGCAGCAGGTACAGGGTGGAGGGTAGAGGAGAAAAATGGAGAAAATCCAAATCTTTGGTGACACTACTGAATGACAGAAGCGAGCTTGAACTACCCGATTCAAGAAACTTTTGTTGTATGATTTTAAAATTGTATTATATAAGCTACTTTTAGTTGGGTATTCTGTTGTATTTTGTCAAAAACATTCTATTGCATGTATCCAAGTTCCATGGCTGCAGAAGGCCTGTAATAGGCATGATTCCAGGAACCAATTCACCTTTAGGTGCAGGTACCTAGGTCTTTAATTCTAGAGGTGGAAGTTTTTCCCAAGAAATCCGGGGGACAATTGCTACAACCCAAGATTGGCTGGAGCAGTCCATTTCAGGTTGTGAATGACAAAGACAGGCCGAGGGAGGAAACAGTTCTAGAAAGAAATCATCCATGGAAAATGAAGAAGAAATTGAAATCTGTACACTTCCCTGCTTCCTGTCCCCCAGGAGAGTTTTGTTGAGGCAATTTTTTAAAAGATCAAACGTCGCAAAGGAAAATAGATGACTTCTATTTATAACTTATGGGTGGTAACCCTGCCAGCAACAGCATTTATATCCCTATTTTCTTTCCTAGTTACTATTTTTCCATGTGAGTATTGTAAGAGTATGTTATCAGCAATTGTCGTTGGCAAAATGAAAAGAGTTCAGTGGAGAATAAAACTGAATTAGAAAAAAGTCAGTAGAGTCAATCTACAACAGTGAATAATGAAAGAAAGAAAGAAAGAAAGAGAGAGAGAGAGAGGAAGGGAGGAAGGAAGGAAGGAAGGAAAAAGGAAGGTAGGAAGGAAGGTAGGAAGGAAGAAAGAGGGAGAGAAGGAAGGAAGGAAGGAAAGAAGTAAAAAAAGAGAGTGGCAGGAAGGAAGAAAAGAAGGGTGGAAGAAGAAATAAAAGGATGGGAGGAAAGAAAGAAGAGTGAAAAAAGAGGGGAAAAAAGAATCTCTTACAATAGGCCTTCAAAATGCTAGAGTGAGGTGAGTGATGCAGAAATAGATGGGGTACTCTGTCTGTGCTTCTTCTAGGATGATCTCATCACTAAAAAGACTAAAACAGTTCATTAGTGGGAGGCAATGTGAGATATTGGAAAGAGCACAGACTTTGAAGAAAGAAAACATAGATCTGGATCCCAGCTATGCCAGTTGCTATTTGCAAAACTTAGGCCACAGATCAGCAAACTACAGCCTACAGGCCAGTCACCTGTTTTTGTTAATAAGGTTTTATTGGAACACAGTTGCAACCACTGGTTTACATAGTCTATATAGTTTTTGAGCTACCGTGGCCGAGTTGAGTAGTTGTGACAGAGACCACATAAACTGCAAGCCTAAAATGTTTGTTATTTTGCCCTTTAAGTAATGGTTTGCCTTAGGCAATTACCTAACCTCTTTTGTACACGGTTTTTCCATCTGTAAATAAGGTTAGGACTCAAACGCAGGTTTGAACTTCAGAAGAAAAAATCAGTCAACTCAAAGACAGATTAGATAGTAGAAATTTTCCAATCTGAAGAACAGAGAGAAAAAAAAATTCAAGAAAAATAGTCTCAGAGACCTGAGGGAAAATATCAAGCAAACCAACGTACATGTAATGAGAGTTCCAAAAGAAGAAAAAGGCAAAAAGAATATTTAAGAAAATAATGGCGGGGGGCTTCCCTGGTGGCGCAGTGGTTGAGAATCTGCCTGCCAATGCAGGGGACACGGGTTCGAGCCCTGGTCCGGGAAGATCCCACATGCCGCGGAGCGGCTGCGCCCGTGAGCCATGGCCGCCGAGCCTGCGCGTCCGGAGCCTGTTGCTCCGCAATGGGAGAGGCCACAACAGTGAGAGGTCCGCGTACCGGAAAAAAAAAAAAAAAAGGATCATACACCATGATCAAGTGGGGTTTATCGCAGGAATGCAAGGGTTCATCAATATACACAAATCAATCAATGTGATAAACCATATTAACAAATTGAAGGATTAAAACCATATGATCGGGCTTCCCTGGTGGCACAGTGGTTGAGAATCTGCCTGCTAATGCAGGGGACACGGGTTCGAGCCCTGGTCTGGGAGGATCCCACATGCCGCGGAGCAACTAGGCCCGTGAGCTACAACTACTGAGCCTGCGCGTCTGTGCTCCACAACAAGAGAGGCCGCGATAGTGAGAGGCCCGTGCACCGCGATGAAGAGTGGCCCCCTGCTTGCCACACTAGAGAAAGCCCTCGCACAGAAACTCAGACCCAACACAGCAAAAATAAATAAATAAATTAATAAACTCCTACCCCCAACATCTAAAAAAAAAAAAAAAAAAAAAAAAAAAACCATATGATCATCTCAATAGATGCAGAAAAAGCTTTCAACAAAATTCAACACTCATTTATGATAAAAACTCTCCAGGAAGTAGGCATAGAGTAAACTTACCTCAACATAATAAAGGCCATATATGACAAACCCACAGCCAACATCGTCCTCATTGGTGAAAAACTGAAACCATTTCCACTAAGATCAGGAACAAGACAAGGTTGCCCACTCTCACCATTATTATTCAACATAGTTTTGGAAGTTTTAGCCACAGCAGTCAGAGAATAAAAAGAGATAAAAGGAATCCAAATCAGAAAAGAAGTATAACTGTCACTGTTTGCAGATGACATGATACTATACATAGAGAATCCTAAAGATGCCACCAGAAAACTACTAGAGCTAATCAATGAATTTGGTAAAGTAGCAGGATACAAAATTAATGCACAGAAGTCTCTTGCATTCCTATTCACTAATGATGAAAAATCTGAAAGAGAAATTAAGGAAACACTCCCATTTACCACTGCAACAAAAAGAATAAAATACCTAGGGATAAACCTACCTAAGGAGACAAAAGATCTGTATGCAGTAAACTATAAGACACTGATGAAAGAAATTAAAGATGGTACAAACAAATAGAGAGATATACCATGTTCTTGGATTGGAAGAATCAACATTGTGAAAATGACTATACTACCCAAAGCAATCTACAGATTCAATGCAATTCCTATCAAACTACCACTGACATTTTTCACAGAACTAGAACAAAAAACTTCACAATTTGTATGGAAACACAAAAGACCCTGAATAGCCAAAGCAGTCTTGAGAGAAAAAAACAGAGCTGGAGGAATCAGACTCCCTGACTTCAGACTATACTACAAAGCTACAGTAATCAAGACAGTATGGTACCGGCACAAAAACAGAAATATAGATCAATGGAACAGGATAGAAAGCCCAGAGATAAACCCATGCACGTATGGTCACCTTATCTTTGATAAAGGAGGCAAGAATATACAATGGAGAAAAGACGGCTTCTTCAAAAAGTGGTGCTGGGAAAACTGGACAGCTTCATGGAAAAGAATGAAATTAGAACACTCCCTAACACCATACACAAAAATAAACTCAAAATGGATTAAAGACTTAAATGTAAGGCCAGACACTCTAAAACTCTTAAAGGAAGACATAGGCAGAAAACTCTATGACATAAATCACAGCAAGATCCTTTTTGACCCACCTCCTAGAGAAATGGAAATAAAAACAAAGACAAACAAATGGGACCTAATGAAACTTAAAAGCTTTTGCACATCAAAGGAAACCATAAACAAGACGAAAAGACAACCCTAAGAATGGGAAAAAATATTTGCAAACGAAGCAACTGACAAAGGATTAATCTCCAATATATAAGCAGCTCATACAGCTCAATATCAAAAAAAAAAAAACCAAACAACCCAATCCAAAAAAGGGCAGAAGACCTAAATCAACATTTCTTCAAAGAAGATATACAGATTGCCAAGAAACACATGAAAGGATGCTCAACATCACTAATTATTAGAGAAATGCAAATCAAAACTACAATGAGGTATCACTTCACACCGGTCAGAATGGCCATCATCAAAAAATCTACAAACAATAAATGCTGGAGAGGGTGTGGAGAAAAGGGAACCCTCTTGCACTGTTGGTGGGAATGTAAATTGATACAGTCACTATGCAGAACAGTAGGGAGGTTCCTTAAAAAACTAAAAATAGAACTATCATATGACCCAGCAATCCCACTGCTGGGCATATACCCTGAGAAAACCATAATTCAAAAAGAGTCAGGTACCACAATGTTCATTGCAGCACTATTTACAATAGCCAGGACATGAAAGCAACCTAAGTGTCCATCAACAGATGAATGAATAAAGAAGATGTGGCACATATATACAATGGAATATTACTCAGCCATAAAAGGAAATGAAATTGAGTTGTCTGTAGTGAGGTGGATGGACCTAGAGTCTGTCATACAAAGTGAAGTAAGTCAGAAAGAGAAAAACAAATACCATATGCTAACACATATGTATGGAATCTAAAAAAAATAATAATGGTTCTGAAGAACCTAGGGGCAGGACAGGAATAAATACACAGACACAGAGAATGGACTTAAGGACACAGGGAGGGAGAAGGGTAAGCTGGAACGAAGTGAGAGAGTGGCATGGACATATATACACTACCAAATATAAAATAGATAGCTAGTGGGAAGCAGCCACATAGCACAGGGAGATGAGCTATGTTCTTTGTGACCACCTAGAGGGGTGGGATAGAGAGGGTGAGAGGGAGACGCAAGAGGGAGGGAATATGGGGATATATGTGTATTTATAGCTGATTCACTTTGTTATACAACAGAAACTAACAAAACTTTTTGTAAAACTCCAATAAAGATGTTAATAAATAAAGTCCAGCATGGGACTTCCCTGGTGGCGCAGTGGTTAAGAGCCCACCTGCCAATGCAGGGGACACGGGTTCAAGCCCTGGTCCGGGAAGATCCCACATGCCGCGGAGCAACTAAGCCCGTGAGCCACAACTACTGAGCTCGCATGCTGCAACTACCGAAGTCTGCACACTTAGAGCCCACACTCTGCAACAAGAGAAGCCACCGCAATGAGAGCCCACGCACCACAACAAAGAGCCCCTGTTCACCACATCTAATGAAAGCCGGCGCAGAGCAACGAAGACCCAATGCAGCCAAAAATAAAATAAAGTATATTAAAAATTAAAAAGAAATCCAGCATTTGCACCCAAAACCACCACAAAAGCGCAGGCTGGTTCATGTATTATTTTAGCAGCAACCTGTGTGAAATTGACTCCTGCATGTTTTAACTGAGCCAATTTAAGTGCGTGGTCTGATCAAGATGGTGCCAAAAGTTCATGGTTCATCACACTCCCTCTGCTCCAAACACAAACAAAGAAAGATAAATTATCCAAAGAGAAACCTAGTAAAACACAACTGGTCTCAAAACAAGCTAGACATCTCCAAGGACCAGAAGCAGATGGAAACCAAAGCAATGGGTAGAATGGGAGCCTTGAGCCTGCTGGCTTCCGGGGTCTGATTCGGGCAGTGGTGGCTAAGAGGTAGCTGCCTCGAATAACAAGGATTAAATGTGTTCCTCCTGCTGGGGCAGAGGTGGAGCCAGGCTTACTGCTTGATGCCACCCATACGAGGCAACTGAAACAAACGACGGCAGCCCAGTGCCTGGGGCTGTGCCTTTATGGAAAATGGTGGCTCTAAGACATGGAGAGGATTAAGACTCAGCCCCAAGATCAGGAACTGAATTAGCTGCCCACTGCCTGGGACCCTGGACCCGAGCCACAGTCCCAGGGCAGGAGGGAGCTCCCACCCAAATAACTGCAGATGGGAGCACGGTCCTGGCTGGAGGCCCCTCAGATGTGCTGAACAGAGATGAATGGTGGGGGGGTTAGGCGGAGGGCTGGGCCTGCTTGAGCAACAGCAAGGGGACAGCAGAGAAAATATGGGGACAGTGACAGGAAATGAGGTTGAAGAGCAGCCGGGGGCCATATCCTGCGGGACCCGGTAGACAGTGGTAGTTAAGTATGGAGTAGGTTGTGGGAATGGAGCTGAACAGCAGAAAGATTGGACTGTGTCATTCAGTTGCCTGTTTGGCTCTCAGATCTGTACATTCCTCATCTTTCTTTGCTCTGGTCTGTATTCATAGGAAAATGTACTTTCCAAATTCTCTTGCTGAATTCAGGTCGTTTTCAGAAATGGGAGGCATTGGCAGAAAAACAGGAAGGCAGAGGAGAGGGAGAAGCCAGGGTATTTCTGCCCTTCGTTCTCTGTCTCTGGGGGCATCTCTTTCAGCAGGTACTTCTCCTTCAGCTCTCTTCTGACAGCCTTTCTTTCCATCCCCCCAGCTCCTGCCAGGCAGGCAGTTCCAGCTTCATCCAATGGTCCTGCCTCCTGGGGTCCAGCAGCCCTGCCAGCTCTTTGGCCCATGGGTGGTAGCAGCTTCCTGCAATGACTCTTCCCTGAGCTGCCTCCCTAGCCCATGTTTGACTTCAGTTCTTCCACCACCCGCATACCTAGTCCCCCTTTTAAGATTTCTTCTGTTGAAAATCCTGAACGATAACTCTTTTTCCTGACTGGTCCTTGGCTGATAATGTGAGAAAGTGGGAGAACCAGCAGGTGGGAATTAGAATGAAGTAGAACATTCTTTGCCAGTAAGAGTGTAAACTGGCAAAACTCTCTGGAGTATAATTGGGCAACATCTATGTGTCTATCAGAATTACAAAAGCATACACCCTTTGTCCCAGAAGTTCCACTTCTAGAAATTTCTCCCACAGATATATTTGTACATGTTTAAATAATGTTTGCACAAAGATTATTCATTGCAACATTGTTTGTAAAAATAAAAGATTGGAAACTACCTAAAAATCCACTGATGGGAGATAAGTTAATAGATTAGCATACATTCATAAAGTGAACTGATATGTAGTCACTCAAAAAAATGAGGAAGTTCTTTATGTATAGTTAAGAATAAATCGCTAAAAGATGAAAAAGCAAGGTACAGACAGTGCGTATAATGCTACCATAAAAGAAATAAGTATACAAATCATATTTACTTACACTCACGATGGCTATCTCCAGCAAGAAACTAACGATATCAATTGCTTTTAAAGAGAAAGACTGGGAAGATGGGAAAAGATGAGAGGGAAAATTTTCAGTTACTCTTTAGTATGTTAATTTTTTAAATTAATTTTTATTGGAGTATAGCTGCTTTACAATGTTGTGTTAGTTTCTGCTGTACAGCAAATTGAATCAGCTCTACATATATATCTATCCCCTCTTTCTTAGATTCCCTTCCCATTTAGGTCACCACAGAGTATTGAGTAGAGTTCCCTGTGCTATACAGTAGGTTCTCGTCAGTTATCTATTTTTATATATAGTAGTGTGTATATGTCAATCCCAATCTCCCAGTTCATCCCATCCTCCCTTCTCTGCTTGGTAACCATAAGTTTGTTTTCTACATCTGTATCTCTATTTCTGCTTTGCAAATAAGTTAATCTGTACCATTTTTCTAGATTCCAGATATAAGCGATATTATACCTTTAGTATACTTAGAATTTGGCGATATATGTGGGATTACATAGTTCAAAGATTAAATAAAATTTAATTTAAAATGCAGCTCTACACTTCTTCTAAGAGACACACTTAAAATATACACATTCATGGGGAGCGAGAGAGAGAGTTGGAAACAAATGGGTGAAAAATATATGTTATGAAAAAGTAAATAAAAAGCACAAGAAGGCTGGGGAATAAATCATAATCAGACAAAATAAAGTAAGGCAAAGCATTAATAGGGACAAAGAATGACATTATATAAAATTTAAGGGAAAAACTATCCACCAATCATGAATATGTATATAGCTAACCACATAGTCTCAAATATACAAAGCAAAAACTAAAATAATCACAGGGAAGAAGCTGATTGTGTCAATAAAAAATTAATAAGAACATGGAAGGTTAGAATAATAAAATTATTATGCTAATTATGTAATCAGATCAAGTCTCACCTAACAGATACACATAGAATCTTTCATCAACAAATGGAGACGCTGCAATCTTTTCAAGCACACATGGAGTATACAAAAAAACCAACCATGACCACAGGAGACAGAAGAAATCTCAACACATTTCAAAGACCATGTCATACCTACAGCCCATCTTCTCTGACCACATGTTGATTAGAAATCAGCAGTGAAAAAAGATAGTTTTACAATATGTTTGGAAATTTTAAAATCCATTCCTAAGTAACTTGTGAACTTAAGCAGAAATCACAGTGGAAATGACAATATCTTTGGAACCCAGCAACAGTGGAAGTACTATCAAAATGTGTGGGAAGAATATTTAGTGGGAAATTGATAGTTTTGAATGCATCTATGACAAAGCAAGAAAGGTTGAGAATAAATGAATAAACCATTCACCTCACAAGGCTGATGAGTTTATAGAAAATGGAAGGATTCTGGGTTAGGATGTTTGAACACATGCATGTAATTTCTCTCCCTCCAGAGGCTCCACTAAAAGTGCAGTAAAGAGATTACTTAAAAGGATAGAAAGTCACAGCACACTGAGGACAGAAGAGGAGACGACAGCAATAAAACTTGGAAGCTGGAGCACAGAAGTGAATGATAACTGACACGACAGACCTGCCACAGGCAAATCCTCAGATGGCGGTGGGCAGAGCTGGGAACAAACCCGGCTTTCACAGCAGCTTCACAGGCTCGGTGACTGGCAGCACTGTGTAACTCTGGAATCGGGAAGAAAGGAGGTATTAAGGAGGATTTGGTGAAAGCTGTTTGGGAAACAGTTCATCCTTAGAGTCCTGCTGTACTCCACACTGTGTGTAACCACCTGGAAGATGACAAAAATCTTCTGGACTGGGCACCACAAAGACACAGCTGAAGGTATGGGCATCTGCTACAATCTTAATATTTGTGTCCTCCCGAAATTCGTATGTTGAAACCTAACCCGCAAGGCAATGGTATTAGAAGGTGGGGACTTTGGGAGGTGGTGAGGTCATGAGGGTAGAGCCCTCATGAATGGGATTAGTGCCCTTATAAAATCACCCCAGAGAGCTCCCATGCCCCTTCCACCACGTGAGGACACGGGGAGGAGATGACCTTCAACGGGGAAGCGGGCTCTCACCAGACACTAAATCTTTTTGTTTCTTGATCTTGGACTTCCCAGCCTGCAGAACTGTGAGAAATAAACATTGTTTATAAACCACCCACTTCATGGTATTTTTGTCATAGCATCATGAATGGATTAAGATAGTATCCTGCCCAAAAGAGGGAGATTGTCACGTGTAACTGAATGCCGAATACTGAGATCCCAGCCCTCTGCCTCCACTTGGTTAAGATAAAAACTTGTAAAACTTCTCTTCTGGGAATCTGATAGCCCAAGAGGAAAAATCTGAAGAGGCTGATTCAGGGGTTTCTCCAACAGTCCACCTAGATCGCTCTACCGTGAAGATACATCTTGGCCAGCCTCAACGCTCTCTCAATTCTTCCAAACAGCTTTTAAATCTCCTACTTTTAAATATGTACAGATTTCAGAGGACCGCTTTCTTCAAAAGGGGCTCTTGTAAATTCTCCAGAAATCCGAAGCCACGGCATGACTTGAAGACTCGACTCAGCGTATCCTCTCTGGCAGGGGAACTACTGCCCTTTCTCTGCACAGCTTGCTTTGGACTGGCCACCCAGTTTTGGACAACCTACTTTCAACAATGCTAAATTGGGATACATATATAGGTTGCAAAACTATAATGAAACAGAGTGATGCATCTCTGGGAGAAGGACTGGTAAATGAGGTAGATGTACACCATGGAGAACTGGTCTCACTTGTACCACTTGTACCACACACAGATCCCTCCTCTGGCCTTCAATGTGCTGCTCTGAGCCCTGAGTAGGTCGACCCCTACACACTGCATCACCAGGGCACCGTCGCCTATGGCTTGCTTTGGGTTTGACCAATGGGAAGTACCAGCGAAAGAATGGAAGGCAGAAGAGAGAGGTGGAGATATTTATTACCCTACCCCCTCTCACTTTGTCATTATTCTGTCAGAGGCTACATCTGTCCATGAATTTAATTCTTGTGGGGTGGCCCCTTTTCCTCAGCCCCAGGTCTCACTTGGGCTCCACTAACACTGTCCCCTGCCCTTGCCTACACAGGTGGAACTGGACCAGTAGGAGAGACTAGTGTTCTGCAAAAAATATTCTGGGGCAACCGGTGATCTTTATGAAAAATATAATAAAATTAAAATCTCTACATCACACCACACAAAATGTCAATTCCTGGTCAATTAGAAACCTAAATTAAGGTTAGAGGGGCTGTGAAACTTAACAAAGAAAATATAGACTAGTCCATTTATGACCTCTTGTGAGAAGCAGGAAGATTTCCTTAAAAAGAGACACACTAAAAGAGAGCAAACCATTAAAGTACATTTTATTACATTAAAATATAAATCTTTTTGTTCACCAAAAGACACACATAGTTAGAAGACAAGACACAGTCTGGGAAAAGATATTTGTACTGCTTAAAACTAACAACTAACTAACTGGCAGAAACCCTAGCCATCAGGTCCACCTCTCTCTTCACACTTAGGTCAGTATTTCCATCTGAAATACTGCATGTGTACTTAGGCCATGGATAAACAGGTGTCTGACTAATAAGTAGGGACTAGGACCTGTTAGCAGACACAAACTGGTCAGAAAAGAAATGGGGAGGCATCTGGGATATTTAGGCTGGAGTCAAAGACTTTCCGAAGTTTTACAAGCGGCGGGGCATGCCAGCAACTCATGGAACGTCATCGTGGAAAGTGGCAGCCTTCCAGTGAGCACCTTGTGCTCCACAAAGGTTGTAAGTCCAGACAAGAGACAAATGCTGTCCGGTTCTCAGCCTCACTCTCATTGCAGAGCAGCTCTGGTGATACGGATTCATTATGAAAAAAACAACTGCACTTCCTCTGCCCTAAAGATGCACAGAGCCAAGCCTTCCAGGACTTGCCAGAAAGACGCATATCCCCTTGCTGCCCCCTGAGTCCTGAACCAGATCCCCTGGTGGGGCTGACTTGGGCTGACTTCTGGGGGCTGGAAGGTACAGCAGCCCATTAGCTGACTCAGGGTCACCCATGGTATTCCAGAGCATCGGAGTCTTGGTCTTGGTCTGAGCCCTTGAGTTCTGGTGTCTAAGTGCTTAGATACAGTGATCTATTTACATGGACTGGAACGAACCAATAAATGGGCAAAGAACTCATTTGTGACACTAAGTATGGCTTTCTAACGTGAACAGTCAACCACACGCTCCCAATCATTTCTATTCCATTAAACATTGCTAATTAGAGTCCAAGGAGGAAGCTAATTTCCAATCAGACAGAAGAACCCAGGGCCCCCAAATCTGTTCCCCAGTTTTTGCCCAGATTGACATGCAGGCACACAGTCACAGGCCAACTCACCCACTCTGAAATACAACAGAGCAAACACACACAAAAATAAACAAGTGACTAGATCCTGTGTCATGTGCTCTTTTGCTATTATTATCATCATCCATTTTTGAAACAACTCCAGGGGCATGATTTGGACGCTCCCATATTTTATGGAAAGCATTCAGGCATTTAAAAGTCTGCTCTCTGACTTGGGTCCTCTTATACTGACGCTAGTAGGTTGTGCCACAAATGCCCAGAAATCCTGGAAGCACAACTACAACTTTCCATTAGCACTGATCTTACCCTGTGCCAAATGAAAGCACTACATGCACACGGCAGACCAATTCATTCTACTTGAATATAATGTCTCATTAATCTCTTCCATCTGTTGTTTATGTGCAAGAACAATTCTAATGGGAAATCTAAAAGTCTGACACAGGATTTCCTACTTGGGCCTCTGAGTCCAGGTTTAATTTGTCACGAGTTACTATTCCTACAGATGGGACACAGATATCTAAGAACTGACTTTCCCCCAGTCACAAAGACATTTGTGAGAACTTCCTTGTCTGCCTGGGCAGCGTTCCCATGGCCAGTGCCACACAGATGCTCATATGTGAACCTCTCCTGGCATTATCAGAAGTCAAAATGGGATTTCCAAGACAGGAACAGAGGGCTGCCAACTCTGTTACTCTCTTTTCCTCTTCCTACTGCCACTGCTTTCAGATCAACTCATTGCTTCACGTACCCTCCACCAGGCTGCAGACAGGAGAGACAAAAGTCAATGTCAGTCAGTTTTATACTTGGTATTAGAGCAGGCGAGAAGACTCTGACGTTAAATTGGCTACACTCAGGATTGGGAATTACTGACAATACAGTCTTCCAATTCCCGCATCACCAAGGATAATCAGCATCTTTGAGGGAAAATTAACACCTTATAAACAGCCAATCTAAAAACCCCCATTATAATTAGATGAGGATTACTAAGTGTGTTCATTATGTCAGCTAATTTATGGGGGCCCAATACGTGCCATGCCTTGTGCTAGACATGGGGGCCTTCCGTGGTGAATGAGACAGATGCCATTCCTACTTGTCTAAAGTATTCGATGCTGTTATGGGTTGAATTGTGCCCCACAGCCCAAAATTCATATGTTGAAGTCCTAATTCCCGGTACTTCAGAATGCGACCTTATTTTGGAGCTAGGGTCTTTAAAGAAGTATCAAGTTAAAATGAGGCCATTAGAGTTGACTTTAATCTAAAATGACTAGTGTCCTTATAAAAGGAGGAAATTTGTAGACAGATAGGCACATAGGGAGAATAGCCAAGGAGCACCAAACGTTGCCAGCAAACCACCAGAAACTAGAGGAGAGGCATGGAACAAGTGTTCTCACCCAGTCCTTGGAAGGAACCAGCCCTGCTGACACTTTGATCTTGGACTTCTAGCTTCCATAACTATGAGGCAATACATTTTTGTTGCTTAAGTACTTAGTCTGTGGTACTTTGTAACACAACCCTAGTAAACTAAATACAAATGCCTCCTATGAAACAATGTCACTTAAAGAGGAAGAATTCATGAAAATTAGAAAAAAAACTTTCCCGATTTCCATTCTACCGTGTAAGGAATCCAGCTTCCAATAAACATGGCAGACTTTCATCTCTCCCAAGAGCAACAAGTGTTCCCAGCTGTGCATAAAGCCAAGACACAGCTCTGGTGCAGCCACTCTGAAGGAACCAGAGCCGGAATATGTGAGGGCTCCCTGGGGTCCCGTGGAGGGGATCTTAGGGGTCAATGGAATAAGAAACTATGAGAAGAACCTCTCCAAAACTTCTCTGGGGAATCCAGGATTTTCCTGCCACTTTAGTGTCTCAAAAACTTCTGGGATGCACTAGCTGGCTTCAAAGATATACAATTTCTAAATTAATATTTTTCACCTGGATTCTAATCCCATTTATGTTACTAGTAAATTCTGGGACCTCAGGCAAGTCTTGTCTCCTCTCTGAATCCCAGTTTACCCATTAGCAAAGTGAGGGTTTAGAACAGAAGATATCTAGGTCCTCTCCTTAGAATCAGTCACCTTGCAACTAGCAAAGTGCTGGATAGTGTATGATAATAATAATAATAATAATAGTAGTAATAATGTGAGTATTTACTTTACCAAGTTTCATTCTATGTAATTTTTCTAAGTTAATGCATTTAGTCCATGCAACTGCTTTATAAGAAGAGTAAAAGCAAATAGCTCTTGGTTATTCTCAAGTTTCTTCCTGTAATCAGACTCAGTGGAATAGAAAAGTTGTTGTCACAAGAAAGAAAGCCACTGTCTCAGGCAGTGTATGAGACGGTCCTTCACCGTCAGAGCACCAGAGGAGGTGGCTTGGTCTGACCCACGTGCTAGAGAAGGGCCTAGAATCAGCTGCAGAGGCCGCTTCCTGGGCAAACTACCTACACAATGAACAGCCTGTACAGCCCATTAGAAACCTCTCATAAACAAGCATACAGAGGCCAGTGGCCAAAAAGCCGGTGATAGAGAAGGGGATTCAGTATGTGATGAAAATCATTGCTAATAATTCCACAGCATAGAAGCAAAGTTTCCTAAAATATATCCTCCATGAAAAATAGCTCCTCTCAAGAAGGGGCCAAAGGCCAGTGCCTTGTGATGACTTCCAGGTGCTGCTAGGGGTTAATGCTTTAATCTAGAATTTAGAAGCAATGGGGCAGGCCTGTAACTTGGAGAAGGAAGTCACTAGGGTCCATCTCTCACTGCACAGAGCAGGACAATAGGACCAAGATGACCAGGGACACTCCAAGTGGTTGCCTGCTGCCCGGAAAGAATTTATGAACCCAGAAATAACAACTCTTGGACCTCTCTGTGGCCAAGCCAAGGAAGAATGCGGCAAAAATTCATGATTGAGTTCAGCCTCTTGGCCACACGTTTTAAACTGCCTCTTTGTAATGAGAGTAGCTTTAAAAGTTATACAAGCAAAAGCACTTTGAAAAGTGGGTTAAAAGATATTTTACATTCTTATTCATGCTAAAACCAAAACTTTAGTGTACATTGTCTTGTAACAGAAGACAAATAGCTGATTTAATTTAGATCAATTAATTATCCATTATTAAATTTGACGCCATTGATTCACCTCTAAGAACCACTAAGTTTGTCTTAAATCCATCATTCTTTAGTCAACCCCTGGGTGGAAAGGGTAATCAGACTGTAGACCCATATCTCTTAGAGCTGAAAGGAGCCTTCTAGAACATGTGGTCTAACTCCCTTTTTACACTGAGGATACTGAGGTGTGGAAAGAAATGAAGTGATGTTCCCGAGATCACGTCAGCTCAGACACAGAGCTGACAGGGAAACCCAGAGCTGTTGACAGCAGCTAAGCCAGGATTTACACCTCCTAGAGACCCTTCCATGTACCCCCTCCTTGGCCTGGTTCTTCATTTCTATCTCTTATGCACGGAGGCTTGGGGCTGATCTTCTATAAGATGGAAGCATCTTTAAAATTATATTTCGAATCTAAAAACATCATTTTAAGTTTCTAGGCTTATAGCCAGATTTTTCCACTGAGTGCTACAACTTACTGCCTTGAATCTCATTTGCCAGACTTTCTTCCCTAACCTCCCTTCTCCTGTCCTCTATTTAAAAGAAAAAAAAGAATCAGGAAGAAGGAACAAGGAAGAGGCTCTACATACCTAGAAAAACACAGAACCAGCCCCTGGTCATTAAGACCTGGCTGAAGCCCAGGAGAAGGCTGAGAACAGGTTTAAGGAAACAGGTTCCTCTAGAAGGTTCCCAGGCTGACAAGCAATGGTGCTGGATGTGAACTGAAGAACTAACCTTTGTGGGTAAATCACAGGTCAGTGAACTTTGATGGAAAACAATGAGCTGAGGGAGATCTTAGTCATGGCCCGACTTGCATAATACCGTAGGCCCTTAGCACTCTGGCACTTGTGCTTGGCTTTCAGCTATGGACACGTGATCCCGCAGCCCATGACATACTCATTCGTAACTGGGGGGGTACCAGTTTGAATCCACATGCTTTGAGTCAACTATGAAGTGTAGGTCACTCAGCTAAAGACTGGGCCTCATTAAGTATCCAACGTACATACTTCACTGGCGTCTTATTATTTTTCTTGAGATCCCAGCTCCTAACATGAAAGTATGTTAGAATAGTATCTGTCTATGGAAATTTTCAGAGGTCTAGTATTTTCCCAAATATCAAAGATTTACTCTGCAAAACCTCTCTGTGGAATCCCTCAGAGATACATCGTCAGCCTCTAGTTGAAAACTGAAACAATACAAACCCTTGACCTACTTGCCTTGAAATTCGTCCTCATTCTCTTGGCAGTTTACCTGCTGTTTCTTCTTCCGCTCTATTTCTTCCCTTTCATTATTGCTCTTTTTTTCTCACTTGTCTAACTCAATGGTACTTCATGTTCCCATCGTAGGGTCTTCCCAGTGATTCACGAGTGTGGTGGTGGAGCTCAGTTTACCAGAGCAGAGATTCAGACGCACATGGAACCCAGAGCTGGGTGATATTCCCTATCGTGGCACCCTCTGGCACCCTTCCAGCTAGTTGCATCCAGAGAGAAGCACCCTAGGAAAAAAACGGAAAGTGTGTCCATGCATAGGGGTCAGGTAGCTACAGACACATCCGGCAAGTTGGCAAAAAATTAATAGAAACCAATCTGCACGAGGGGACCTTGTGAAGACTCTGGCCTCGGGAAGGTGGCAACAGGTGTGACAAAACTGATTCAGCAACAGGTTTAAGAGATGGAAGGAAGTGGTCCCTGGAACAACACAGGGACTCTTCCTGGAATCTTTTTCCAGTTCAGCCCCTCCCCACCAACAGCTTTTCTGGAAGGCAGAGGCAGGAGGGCCGTGTCCCTGTATGTTTTGCAGGAGAGCAGTAAACGTCAGTAATCTGGACCTTAGCAGCTGGAGAGCATAGAGCAGGGGTCTGGGTAAGGTGGCTCTGATGGTGAGCATTCTGCTCAAGTGAGTGGCACACCCTGGAGGAGAGTGGTGGTGTGAACAGCTGCCCTCTGGGGTGGCCCAGGGGTCTGGAGGAGGCAGCCCCTGCAGAGCAGCAGGCAGTGGTTCCAGCCAGGGTGGCCCAAGAGAGTCTCAGTGGGCATCCCCAAGAGACCAATGCAGAGCGATGAGGCCAAAACTGCCAAGAGCATCGTCTAGATTAAAGACAACCTCTGTCCAGTGAACTCTCAGACGTTCTGCAGGAGGGAGGGGACTGACCTTGAAAGGTGCCTGGAGTCTGGCAGTCAAAAAAGGAGGAAAGGGGCTTCCCTGGTGGCGCAGTGGTTGAGAGTCCGCCTGCCGATCCAGGGGACACGGGTTTGTGCCCCAGTCCAGGAAGATCCCGCATGCCGCGGAGCGGCTGGTCCCGTGAACCATGGCCGCTGAGCCTGCGCGTCCGGAGCCTGTGCTCCGCAACGGGAGAGGCCACAACAGTGAGAGGCCCGCGTACGGTAAAAAAAAAAAAAAAGGCGGAAAGAACCAGCAACATTTGGACCCGCATAGTAACGTGATCTCATTTTTCTTGAGGTTCATGAAGTCTGGCAACAAATATTAAGTTTAACAATACAAAAAAGGCTTTGATGACAGACAGCTTTTAACCATTCACAGAAAGAGGCATCCCTTAATTTCTCCATGAATCACTGCGCATGACTTGGCACAAATACAGCCATAAAAGGAATAAATAGTAAAGAACAGGTGGGCAGGTGAAACCTGCTGGGCACCACGGGAAAGGCAGTTTGCTGTAGGACAGTGGTGCGCAGGATGCTATCAACAAGTATTTTAAAATTGTGTATGGGGTATAGGCTCTTTTTGACCTTTTCTCATTCAGTGAGCAGTCTTTTGGGTATATGTGGTCTCAGACTGACTTTGCCCTTGAGTTCACCCAAATCCTGTGCGCTCTGGAACAGCCTGTGTCTGTTAGTGATGCCAAAGAGTACCCTGAAGCCTTCCTACAAGGTGATGTCACCTTAACACTTCAGATTGTGTGCACTGCCTTTCATTGACTCCGTAGAACGCTGTATTACATTCTGAACCGTAAAAGCAAGGAGGCAGAGGCAGAGGCTAACTCTTCTCCCCAGGAAGCCTCTGAAGGTTGAGAGGACTTTCTCCGCATGTGCCATAAACATAATAAGTGCCTATTGTTTTGTTTTGATTATTGAAGTATAGTTGATTTATAATATTGTGTTAACTTCAGGTGTACAGCATAGTGATTCTGGTTTTTGTTTTGTTTTACAGATTATAATGCCATTGTCTTTTTTTTTTTAAGACTTAGAGTATAGAAATGAATAAAAGTAAAAAAATTAAAGTTTTTACTTTTCTGTTTTTCAGCAGCCCTCGCCCCCATGCAGACAGTCCAGACTCTCCAAGATGGACACTGTGAAGAGATTGGGGTGTGTTTTATTTTCTAAGCATTTACAAGAACACACACACACACACACACACACACACACAGAGCAAGAAATGTCATCATACAAACATAGTGTAGGCATCTTACTATTTTCAATCAATACTCTGTCTTGGAAAATTTTCCACATTAGCACTTACAGATTTTCCTTATTATATTTTTTAATAGCTGCATGGTTATTCCCTTCTGTCTATGAACCATATTTATTTAACCCATCTTTTATTAATAGACGCTTAAGTTATTGTGTGTTTTTTGCTGTTACAAAGAACGCTGTAACTTGAGGACACGGGGGGGAAGGGGGAGCTGGAATGAAGTGAGAGAGTAGCATGGACATATACACACTACCAAATGTAAAATGGATGGCTAGTGGGAAGCAGCTGCATAGCACAGGGAGATCAGCTCAATGCTTTGTGACCACCTAGAGGGGTGGGATAGGGAGGGTGGGAGGGAGACACAAGAGGGAGGGGATATGGGGACATATGTATACATATGACTGATTCACTTTCCTGTACAGCAGAAACTAACACAACATTGTAGAGCAATTATACTCCAGTAAAGATATTACAAAACAACAACAACAAAGAATGCTGAAGAAAAAGTATCTTTGTAAAGATATCCTAGCCACTTGCATTGATTCATTTCTATAAGGTAAATTTCCTGATGTAAAATTGCTGAATCAAAGGGTATGTGTAGTTTTTTTCATGAGTATTTTCAAAAGGTTGTGCCAGTTTACCCTCCCAGAGAACTGGGTTTTACAGATATGGAGTATGTCACTGTTGGAGGTCTTGGTAGGTCCCAATCTTGCCCATTGGCTTAGAAGTAAAATCCTGGGCTCCCATCGTGACTAAAAAGTACTCTCGGCCATTAGAAATTCAGCACGTTTACACAGCTCTGCCGGTTTATTTATGGACAAGGTGGTCCTCAGCAGTTACCAGGGAGGCAGCGTTTCAGAATCACAGAAGGTTGGCACAGTTAGGTCCTTGGGGAGATGATTTAATCGACCTCCTCATTTGACAGATGAGCAAATGCAGACGTGGGCGGCTGCTGGCTCTGGACGTGCATCACGCTGCCCCCACCCCTCTGTAAGACGTGGGTGTTCATCAGTCATCCAGATCACCTGGACGTTTCCAATGCAACCTCTGGGGGGAAACACGCTTTTGTAGATACAGCTGCCACCAAGGCTATCAGAGGTATTCTCAAAATGTACATCATCCCAGTGTGAATACACAGTGCCTGCTCTGGGACGAACAAAATGATGAAAATCTATTTGTTGAACAACAGATTGAAGTACACATCTACCTCCTGTGGCATGACACTCTCCAGCGTGGTCTGCGGGAGCATCTCTCTCCAGCCCAGTCTTCCTCTCTGAGCCCTTAAAGTCAAACTTTCTCCCTTTCAGAAATAAGAGGGAGGAAGTGTCTACTCATTTTCCCACCTCTCTCCCTTCTCATCGAAGGTGAAAGCCTGGCTCATTTAAGTGGTCAGGTTGGGGGGAAGGAAAGCCCACCCCCAGCTCCTGTCTTGGGAGAGCTCTACTTAGAGCGCTGTCCTCCCTCGCTGCCTTCTTCTCAACGACCGCATACCCTGGAGAGGGCGGCCTGATGCTGTCCCGCTCTGACTCTGGTTACTCATGCATCTGGGGAGGGACGGGCAAATTGATGCAGGCTCATTCTGGTCCTAGTTCTAAGCTGGCTGGGTCTGGCTTATCAGTAAGAGGATATTTTCATCTGACCCTTGTTTTGATCTCTTGATGGATTCAGAGCTCTGATGAACAAAGGGCTTTTGTTAATTGGCCATCTTGAAATCAAAATATTCTCCCTCCATGATGGTGGGTTTAAAAGCTCAGGAAAGGAGAGCTGGATCCAATTATTCACCTGACAAGTGCTCAATGGCTTTCTATGTGCAGAAGCTGCTGGACCACGAGACCCTCATTCTCTTTTCCCTGAAAGAACAGGGATCTGTTTCGATTGCGTCTCTCAAGTATATAGTTAAGTGATGACCTTTTTCCATAATAGGATTGGGAGCTAGGAACCTCCTGGAACATCAGCAGGTCTGAGGTGCCTGCAAAGCCAAACTGCAAATAAGAATGGTGAGACAGTCCGCCTGCCGATGCAGGGGACATGGGTTCGTGCCCACGTCCGGGAAGATCCCACATGCCGCGGAGTAGCTGGGCCCGTGAGCCATGGCCGCTGAGCCTGCGCGTCTGGAGCCTGTGCTCCGCAACGGGAGAGGCCACAGCAGTGAGAGGCCCGCGTACCGAAAAAAAAAAAAAGAAAAGAAAAAAAAAGAATCGTGAGACAAACAAACAAAAATTTATATATATATATATATATATATATAAACACACACGTGTAAAAAGAGAGAGAAAGAGGAATTAGAAAGGAAAACTATAATCAAGCCGTATCTCTTGAATTGTTAGGAATGTTCTTAATATATTGTCAAGGGGGTAGGGGCACCAAGAGACCAATTACAGACTAATGCATTTACTTTAATTATATGTGAGTAAAAACAAACCAAAAAAGAATCTATCTATATGTAAATATGCATTTGCATCTGTTTGAATGAGCACGGGAGAAGAGGGAAAAGCATGGGCAGTAGGTAGCAGGTGTTAGCATGGGTAGCTCAGGGGGATGGGACTGGAGATGGGGCCAAAGGAGATAGTTTGCTTTTATTTTATATGTCTTTGTACCATTTCCATTTGTTACGATAAGCGTGTGTTACTTTTGTATTGAAAAACATCACTAAAGGAAGCGAGATGAAAATGGAAAGAAAATGTTAGTTACAAATTAGTATATTTCTCTGTGTTTGGGGAGAATTGTGTGTGTGTGTGCACGTGTAAGAGAAGAAAGCAAGGTAAAGAATTGTGTATATCATATGATCTATTTATAGCAACAAAAATTATTCATTCACGTATATGCTACCGCGTGCATTGACATATTTTTCAGTACTGTTTGGAGGTTGCCAAGGGTATGTAATTCTTTCACTTGTCAAAAATTTAATTATATTTATGAATAATTTATAATACAAGGAGAAAAATGCTTGCGATGTATTAAACAAAAGAGCAGTATAGCAAACTGCTTATATATTAAAATTTCAGTAGTAAGAGAACAGTCAGGGTGAAATTCACAAACAAAAACCTGGATGAGAAAATGCCATAATGTTAACAGTGATGGTTAATTATAGGTGGCATTGGTTAAAATTAAAAACAGGTCCTGTGGGCATGAGTTTAGTGCTACTGCAGTGTTGGGAAAGGTTTTGCCTGGTTGTGGATAGACAGAGGATTTTAGGACCACTGCATCTGCCTGGTATCCCTTTGAGGTCCCAAATGATACCCTTAGCCTTGGCTGGGACACATGAGGGCACAAGAAACACAAAGCTACCAGCGCAGAGAGAAAAGCAGCCATGAGCCCTGCCCCAATGACAGGGTCAGTACCTTTTTCTTTGACTACAAACAACATTATTAAAGACAGAAAAGGACTCCACTAGGATTAACAGAAGTTAGGAATATTCTATGTTAAACAGCTTCCTTTTGCTAGAGTGATGCAGAATACAGACTTGTTGTTAGACTGCCTGGATTCAAATTCCAGGTCCACAATCTGGACCAGCACAAGCTTCTTAACCTCTCCATGCCTTGATTTCTTCATCTGTAAAGTGAGAAGAATAATAATAACCTATGCCCCATAGGATTATTATGAAGAGGCAATGAGCTAAGAGATGTGCAAATCTTAGAGCATAGCACTTTGAACATAGCACTATATGGGTTTGCTATTATTAATATTATTATCATTCCTTTCACATTTAAACATGATGGTGTTAATATTGGCTTTGTCATCATGCTTTAATAACTACTATAGTTTATTGGAGCTCAAAGTTGTGTCTGGAAATCACATGGATTTTTTTCTGAGGAAGAGCCACGGGTTCGAAACGAATGGTACTTCAAGTGAGGAACAGCGGTTGTGAGCTCCAGAAAGCCTTTCCCAAATTGGCACCCCCATGAAGGCTTTGGTTAGGGGTCTTATGGAGAAGTTATGCATTGGGACAGGTGGTAGAGACAAAAGACATTCTCAACAGGAAACATCTCACACCAAGGTCTTGGAATTTTCCCTAGATTTAAGAAGCTTGGTACTGTTTCAACACCTGAAGATAACTAACCAGGTCGGAACCATTCATTATATTTCAGGACATGGTCTGCTTCTTGAAGCCATAACATCACATGTCTCATTCCTGCCATGAACCAAAGTGGGCAAAAGAGAAAGTGCTACAAACGATAGGCCTTTTGCATCTCCTTGTATAAATATACAAATAAGTGACAACCACACAAATAAACGAATATATGTAAATATAGTGCCTGTAGATGTATGTTTTTCAGGTACTTTATATGTACGTGGAATGCTCACATCTTCATCTCTCAAGTTCTGCCCAGGTGAAGTTTTACATGACCATGTCTTCCCTAGAATGTCCCGTAATCACTCCCAGAACCTATGGATTCCCAGTCCATTGGAATTCTTAAGGCTTTTAAATAATTTCCAATTTAATTATAGACTATCTTGCACTGTTTATAGGTGTTTCATATATATTTATCTCTCTCATCTTGATAAACTTCTTAATGATAAGTGGTGTAAAGGGTTAGACTTCTTTTAAATCTACTCCCTTCTCCCCCTCCCTCCACCCCAGAAAAAAAAAAAGGCTGAACCTACTATGGAACTCAATATAGAATGACTGGCTCACAGAATGTTAGAGCTAGAAGGGACTTGAATCTATGAAGGGATTCCTTTCATAAGATGAAGAACATGATCTAGCATCACCTACTTGGATGACTGTGAAACCTAACTTATGGACACTGCCAATAAACACACACACACACACACACACACACACACACACACACACACACATATTCTTAATACACCTAGCTACCCAGGTCTGAAACTAAATGGGCACTGTCTCCTATGACAGAATTAAACACACCAGAATTTTGAAGCAACCTCTGATCAGCCAAAGAGAGACCTAGAAAGTCTTTCCCCACCTGCCTCAGGCAGGACTCATGAGATTTCTGGATGCTGGGTGTTTGGGGTTTTTTTTTTTAATTGTTTTGCCTTACAAATGCAAAGGGAGAGCAACAAGGTTTGACTAGCCCTAAAGTCTCAGCCAGTAAACCATGGAAGCTAGTTTCCTGGTTCTAAATGCAAAGTACTATATTATTTAACATGCTACTTAATCCTGTTGGTCACATTAGTGGGGAGAATCTGTGCATTATTTTATATTTTTATGCTAATCTATTAGCCCAGGATAATGTTTCACCACTGCATACAAAAGAGAAAGAAGTGCTAGCTGCGGGCATGGGTGGGTGATTATAGACACCAGGAACAGGGCCCAAGTCTTAGTTTCCTCACCCACTGAGGAACACAAATGGAACCAGGAAGTTGGTTCCCATGGCTTACGAACTGTGACTCTGGGATAAGTCCGACCCTGTGCTTTTCCACTGCATTTATAAAACACACACAATAAGGTGTGGATGAGGAATACCCCCTGCCCTATCAGTCAGCAAAGGATGTTGCAGCCATCAAGCCATGGGCTACTGCAGCCACCCCCAGTGGTGCCCCCTGAGGGGATTCAGGATGGAGAAAAGCAGGACTCTGGCCCTAGATAGCAAAAGTGCATATCAAAGGAGTGATTTCAATGAGCCCAGGCTCTTGCACCTTCCCCTATATAGATAAGCACCAAATTCATTAACTTGAAATATCTGGTTTTCTTTAATTAACAGTAATCTTTTTTAAAAAAATGTATTTCTATTTATTTTTGGCTGCGTTGGGTCTTTGTTGCTGTGTGCGGGCTTTCTCTAGTTGCGGCGCGCAGGGGCTACTCTTCGCTGCGGTGCACGGGCTTCTCATTGCGGTGGCTTCTCTTGTTGCGGAGCATGGCCTCTAGGCGCACGGGCTTCAGTAGTTGTGGCACGCGGGCTCAGTAGTCGTGGCTCGCAGGCTCAGTAGTTGTGGCGCACGGGCTTAGTTGCTCCACGGCATGTGGGATCTTCCTGGACCAGGGTTTGAACCCGTGTCCCCTGCATTGGCAGGAGGATTCTTAACCACTGCACCACCAGGGAAGTCCACAACAGTAATCTTCTGATGTTCCAAGTACCTGGGTTTTTCTTTTTGCAAAGACTATATATCCTGGCTCCTCCCTTACCTTTTAGGAAAAGTCCCTCAGCGCTATCTGAGAGGCTGTCTCCTGGGCTTAAGTCTTCAGTAAGTCCGCCGAATAAAACCTAATTCTCAATTTTTAGGTTGCGCTTTATTTTTTTTCAGTCAACAAAAGAATAGGACTTGACTATTCTATTGACTATTGACCATTCAACAAAGTTGAATAGTTCGTATTCAACAAAGTTGCCCACAAACGTCTTGAGTCCTATGGGCTGACAGTTGTAAGAGCCATAGGCAAGTGGAAAAGAACTTTGCAACTCTTGAGTTTGGTAGTCAGGCAGTGGGTTCAGAATTTTGCTGTGATTAATCTCTGAAAAATTTCCTTCTTCTTTTCTGTATCCATTAGACTGCAAACGGACCAGCAAACCTGTGTTGTTTATCTCTGTATTCTGGTCCTAACAAAGAACTTGGCATGCAGTAAGTGCTCAAATGGTATCTATTGAACTGATTTGAAACTGAACAGGGTAGACAGTAGGCAGACTACTGCCTGGACCGTAAGTGTTCCTTTAAAACAACACCTTCATACTCTCCACCAATAATCACCTTCCTCTTCCTTTCTCCATATCTCCTGGTTGAGCAGCTTGGCCTTGACTACAGAAAAACCCCCAACAGGCTCTCCTTCCATTTAGAAAACTGACATTTGTTTACAGATGACCCCAGATTATGCAATGTTCCCCATTTTCCCAAAATGTCATGCATTAAAATGCAGCCTGAATATAGATAGTAAAATGAACACTGATGTTCTGCCTAAAGGCCTTCCACAAGCTGCAGGAAGAATATTAATTATGTGTTCTATTTGTCTTCATAGCCTAGGGGAAGCCCACGACAGACACCAATGCATCTTTAATCTCCTTGCCATTTCCTGTCTGAGGGAGAGCTGACTCTTCCCTCCACTGACTTTCTAATTCAACCACATCCATTCTCCTCAAGCTACTGTGCGCCAGCAGAGAGCACTTAGGAATCTGAAACCTGGTGGGGGACGTCTTTTTCCCAGTGAGGAGTGTTGCGTTAGTGTACTAGAAATATAACAAAACCTTACAACAGTTCTGAAATGACTTGTTTCTGCATCATTCAAACACAAGATATTTCTTCTTCCATAATGGTCCATTATAATGACTATTAGATTATTTTGCCTCTCTTTGTCAATTTCTATTTCTCAAAGTTCACCTCTAGCCCGGATTTCATACATTTATTGAATTGTAGAATGGCAAGAACCTCATCACAGGTACTAGAGAAATAATAATATTATACTAATTATCTTTTTACTTATAGAACACTGGCCTAAAGGTTTGTGTGTTAAGGCCTTGATCTTTTTATAAACATCTTAGGTATCTATAGTCTCATGCTCCAGTGAATGTCTGGAAAAAAAATGGAATAGTAGCTGTACTTATGATTTATTTGTTAGCATTTCCTGAAATTGATTTTACCATAAATTAAGATTTAGAAAGGGAAATATGTTTAAGGAAGGACCAGATATTTATCATCCAACCTAGAGTCTGCTATATTTGGACTTCGAGAAAAATTGTTCATTTTTCTAGCAAACTTGGAAACCATTTCTTAAACCAATTTTTAGACAAGAGGAAGGATTTTCTGATTATTCTCTGGCAAGCCGTAATCTCTGACAGGATAAGCCTTACAAGTACTTTAGTGACCTGGCTTTTAAAACACTCAGCATGAATCATTCCCACTATTATAGTCCTTTTTAAAGAACATAATAATATATTTAATGCGTATGGAACAATGAAGATTATACAAACTAGTCAATCAAAAAGTACCAACGGTCCTTGCTAAGTGGCTGTGGTTGGCCTAGCTTTTCAGGCTACATAATTGATCTTACGCAGGCGTAAGCAAGGTTGCAGCCTATGCTGAGGATAAACCAGAGCCCTCTTTGCTGATTCTAGATGACACAGCACCCTCTCCCAGGGGTGTCTCATATTACATGTTGCTTAGCACCATGGTCCTTGTGGGTGGTGAAATACAAACCGTCACGATAGGAAATCACACGCACGCACGTGAGCGTGCGTGCACACACACACACACACACTTCATAACACCCAGTGTCTTTCACTGATGTTCCAATTATCCATTTCTTTGATCTCCACCCCAAAGGCAGGACTAGGATATATGTGATGAGTGAGGTACTTGCCTTGGGGAAAAAAATTTAAGAGGATACAAAAAACCTCAGTTATCAAGATAAATAACATTTTAATGTATTATTTACAAAATAAAATTAAATGCAAAAAAATCCATGTTGAACAAAATATTAAAATTGTAAGTAACAACAAGATCCAACCTGCTCTTGCACAACCTTGCCTCACTTGCCCTACCCTAATCTTGGCCCTGGTTCCAATAAAATGTCATTTACAAAAACAGGGAGACAGCCCATGAGCCATGGTTTGCCAAGTCAATTTTTTAATATATTGCATTAAAATATTATCTTGATTATTGAGTTTTTTGGTACCCTTTTAAATTTATTTCACATCCAGGTCCTGGCTCTGTTCTCCCACTAGACTGTAAATACATTGAGGGCAGAGACCAAGTGTTATTTACCTTTGGTACACAGCAAGCACTCATTAAATGCTCAGAAGTGATTCTCAGAACTAATATTTAATTTCACATTTAAATCATTTCCCTAAATTTAATCCTTAAATTTTTTAGTAAAAGAAATACATTGCTTGTCCCTCAAGGAAAATAGAAATATATAGCATGAACTACAAGTATAATTATCTTATTCAGTATGGGTACTCTACTTCTAGTAATTTATCATAAGAAAGTAATTCAGCTAAGCAAAAAGATGTAGGTGTGAAAATGTTTACTGCAGCATAAATAATTCCCAAGCTATGGAACTGTTTACTATATTGTGGTAGAATATAACAATATATATAGTAATATATATAATGGAATCTTATGTATTAAAGAAAATAATTTTTAAAGACTACGTAAAAATTTGAAACATTTTATATGATAAAGTAATAAGTAAAAATTAACAAAATACAAAGAAATATGAATACATGAAAAATAAGCCAGTATATACAATTAGAAATTAATATGCAAACCAAACTTTGCTTGGATTATGCAATTACATTTTCATAATTTTTACTCAGTTATTCTTTAATCTTGCTTTGATAGTGCTTCTACTAAAATATTTGTAATGAAAATTTATTTTGATTAAAGCATTCTCAGCAGGCACAGGATAAATCCAATATGTGCAGTATATTTCTTCTCTTGATAAGTATCCTAAATCTTGGTGAGAGGAGTTGAAAAACTGAGAACAAAAAAAAATACCCTTTCTTTTACTTCCAGCCAATGAGTTAATTCTTGACTCTTCATTTTTCTTACTAAGCTTTCAAAATTACCCTATTTATAAGCATGGCAAACACTAGGGGAAATCACATCACGTGGAGAGCATTTAGATATCACAAGTTTCCACTTCAAATGTAGATGAGAGTAGAAACAGGAGGGGGAAATGTGGATGGGTCTGATAAAGATTAAGGAAAGAGGAAAAGTGTTCTAGGGCAAAAATCAGTAAATTACAGACCTTGGGCCCAGATTGTAAACCAAGGATGTTGTTTAAGAAAAAGAAAGGGAAAGAAGAGGAAGAAGAGAAGGAGAGGAAATCATAGAGACCTACATGGCCCACAAGCCTGAAATATTTACCATCTGATCCTTTACTGAAAAAGTTTGCCAATCTCTGCTCTAGGATAAAAAAACACACTTCTGGGTGTTAAACAGTCTACTTAATAGTTCTACATTAGTACTTTTTATGTTGTTAGAGCAGTTTTAGATTTACAGAAAGATGGAGTAGAAAGTACAGAGTTCCAGATTCCCCCTCCACCCCAGCACACACACACGCACAGTTTCCCTTATTATTAACTTGCGTTACTGTGGTACATTTGTTACAATTGATAAACCAATATTGATACATTATTATTATTAACTAAAGTCCATAGTTTGCCTTAGGGTTCACTCTTGGTGTTGTACAGTTCTATGGGTTTTGACAAATTCATAATGTCACGTATCCACCATTACAGTATCACAGAGAATAGTTTCACGGCCATAAAAATCCTCTGTGCTCCACTAATTCATCCCTCACTTCCTCCTCCATGGAAACTCCTGGCAACCACTGATTTTTTTATTGGCTCTGTAACTTTGCCTTTTCCACAGTGTCACATAGTTAAAATCATATAGTATGTAGCCTTTTCAGACTGGCTTCTTTTACCTCATTTCAATAGCAATATGCATTCAAGATTCCTCTGTATCTTTTGCTAAACCGATAGCTCATTTCTTTTTATCACTGGATAATATTCGATTGCATGGGTTTGTTTATCCATTCACCTACTGAAGGACATTTCTATTGCTTCCAAGTTTTGGAAATTATGAATAAAGCTGGTATAATATTTGTGTGTAGGTTTCTGTTTGGACAAAAGTTTACAACTCATTTGGGTAAGTACCAAGGAGCGCCATTGCTGGATCGTACGGTAAGAGTCTGTTTAGTTTTTTTTTTGGTGGTACGCGGGCCTCTCACTGTTGTGGCCTCTCCCATTGCGGAGCACAGGCTCCGGACGCACAGGCTCAGCGGCCATGGCTCACGGGCCCAGGTGCTCCACGGCATGTGCGGTCTTCCCGGACCGGGGCACGAACCCGTGTCCCCTGCATCGGAGGGCGGACTCTCAACCACTGCGCCACCAGGGAAGCCCGAGTCTGTTTACTTTTGTAAGAAACCGCCAAACTGTCTTCCAAAGTCGCTGTGCCATTTAGTATTCCCACCAGCAGTGAATTGAGAGACCCTGTTGTTCCTCATCCTCACTGCATTTGATGTTGCCGGTATTTTGGATATTGACCATTCTAATAGGGGTGTCATGGTATCTCACTGTTGTTCTAATCTGCAGTTTCCTAACGATATATCATGTTGAGCATCTTTTCAGATACTTATTTGCCATCCATGCATCTTCTTCAGTGAGGTATCTGTTCAGATCTTTTGCCCATTTTTTTTTTTTTTTTTTTTTGCGGTACGCGGGCCTCTCGCTGTTGTGGCCTCTCCTGCTGTGGAGCACAGGCTCCGGACGCGCAGGCCCAGCGGCCATGGCTCACGGGCGCCGCCGCTCCGCGGCATGCGGGATCCTCCCGGACCGGGGCACGAACCCGAGTCCCCACATCGGCAGGCGGACTCCCAACCACGGCGCCACCAGGGAAGCCCTTGCCCATTTTTTAATTGGGTTTTTTGTTTCCTTATTGGCAAGTTTTAAGAGTTCTTATATATGTTAGATACAAGTCCTTTATCAGATATGTGTTTACAAATATTTCTTCCCGTCTGTGACTTGTCTTTTCATTCTCTTAACAGTATCTTTCACAGAGAAGAAGTTTTAAATTGTAATAAAGTCCATTTTGTCAATTTTTTCTTTCACGGATCATGCTTTTTGTGTTGTATCTAAAAACCCATCACCAGACTCAAGATGATCTTAATTTTTTCCCCTATGTTACCTTCTAAAAGTATAGAAGGTTTATAGTTTTGCGTTCTATATTTAGGTCTACGGCCCCTTTGGAATTAATTTTTTTTGAAAGATATAAGGTCTGTGTCTCACTTCCTTTTTTGTGGTTAAGGGTGTCCAGTTGTTTCAGCAGCATTTGTTGAAAAAAAATGCTTTCTGCATTGAATGACCTTTGCCCCTTTGTCAAAGATCAATTGACTATATGCATGTGTGTCTATTTCTGGATTCTCTATTCTATTCCATTGATCTGTTTGTTTATTCTTTCACCAACACCACACTGTCTTGAAACTATAGCTTCATAGTAAGTCAGGTAGTGTCAGTCCTCTAACTTTGTTCACCTTCAGTATTGTGTTGGCTATTCTGGGTCTTTTGCCTCTCCATATAAACTTTAGAGACAGTTTGTCCACAAAATAATTTGCTGGAATTTTGATTGGGATTGTGTTGAATCTATAAATCAAGTTAGAAAGAACTGACATCTTAACAAAATTGAGCCTTCCTATCCATGAACATGGAATATCTTTCCATTTATTTGTGTTTTTTTTAAAAATTTCTTTCATCAGAATTTTATCGTTTTCCTCATATGGATTTTGTACATATCTTGTTAGATTTATACCTAAGTATCTCTTTTTTTTTTTTTTTTTTTTTTGACCATGCTGTGCGACTTGCAGGATCTTAGGTCCCCAACCCGGGATTGAACCCAGGCCATGGCAGTGAAAG
Source organism: Pseudorca crassidens (assembly GCF_039906515.1). Lineage (NCBI taxonomy): Eukaryota > Metazoa > Chordata > Mammalia > Artiodactyla > Delphinidae > Pseudorca > Pseudorca crassidens. The sequence goes on from NC_090316.1 coordinate 15,467,788, forward strand.
CACCGAGTCCTAACCACTGGACCACCAGGACACTCCCCAGTATTTCATTTTTTGTACTATTGTAAGTGTTGTGTTTATATTTCAAATTCCAGATGTTCATTGTTGATATATCGGAAAGCAATAGACTCTTGTATGTTAACTTTCTATATACCCAACAGCCTTGCTATAAATGCTTATTAGTTCTAGGAGTTGTTTTGTTGATTCTTTGGAATTTTCTACATAAATAATTATGTCATCTGTGAACAATTTTAGTTTTCAGACAGTTTTATTTACCCCTTCCCAATCTGTATACCTGTGTTCCTTTTCTTGTCTTACTGTATTAACTAGGACTTTAAGCATAATGGTGAATACGGATGGTGAAAGGAGACATCCTTCCCTTGTTCCTTTTCTTAGGGGGAAAGTATCTAGCATCTCACCATTAAGCATGATAAGAGTTTTTATCATGAATGGGTATATTGGGTTTCATCAAATGCATTTTCTGCCTCTATTGATATAATCATATATTTTTCTTCTTTAGCCTGTTGATGTAAAAGATGATATTAATTGATTTTTGAATATTGAGCAAGCCTCGCATACCTGGGGTAAATCTCATTTGGGCATGGTGAACAATTCTTTTTATATTTTGTTGGATTTTATTTGCTAATATCTCATTGAGGATTTTTGCATATATGTTCACGAGAAACATTGGTCCGTAGTTTCCTTCCTTGTAATGTCTTTGGTTTTGTATTGAGGGAATACTGACCTCATAAAATGAGTTAGGAAGTATGCCTTCTGCTTCTATATTCTGGAAGATATTGTAGAGACTTGGTTTCATTTTTTTTTCTAAAAATTGGTTTAATTTTCCAGTAAAGCCATTTAGACCTAATCTTTTATGTTTTAGAAAGTTATGATTCAATTTCTTTTACTGATATAGATGTATTCAGGTTTTCTATTTCTCCTTGTGTGAGTTTTGGTAGATTGTGTCTTTTCAGGGCATTGGCTTATTTCACCTAGGTTATCAAATTTGGGGGCATAGAACTCCTCACAATACGCCTTTCTTATTCTTTTAATGTCCATAGGATTAGTAGTGATGGCTCCTCTTTCATTTCTGATACTAATAATTTCTGTCTTCTCTCTTTTTTTCTTGGCTAGTCCAGCTACAGTCTTATCAATTTTACTGATCTTTTCAAAGAACTAGTTTTTGGTTTTGTTGATATTCTCTATTGATTTTCTGTTTTCAGTTTCATTGATCTCTATTCTAATTCTTATTATTTATTTTCTTCTGCTTACTTTGGATTTAATTTCTTCTTTTTTTTTTTTTCTAGTTTCCTAAGGTGGAAGCTTATATCATTGATTTTAGATCTCTCTTCTTTTCCAGTATATGCATTCAATGCTATACAATTCCCCCAACCACTTCTTTTGCTGCCTACATGCCAGAAATTTTGATGAGTTGTATTTTCATATACTCTTATGTGTTCATCTGCTTTTTTTAAAGTAAACAATATCTATACTATCATATCCAATAGAGTTCTTTTTTAGAAGTTCTTTAAGGTTAGAAAAGACTTAATGGAGGGAAAGTAATAGATAAATAGGAGAAAGCGTCCTACACTGACTTTTCCTGAACTAATTCTTGGAAGAGTGACTCATTCATCTTTCTAATACGTAGAGCATATGCCAAAGAGCTCAGACCAAAAACAGCCACTGTCCACACTCCTCTTCACCTTGCCTTCCTTTTACTTTTTAAATAAATTATTTATTTATTTATGGCTGCGTTGGGTCTTCGTTGCTGCACGCGGGCTTTCTCTAGTTGCAGCAAGTGGGGACTACTCTTCGTTGTGGTGTGCAGGCTTCTCACTGTGGTGGCTTCTCTTGTTGGGGAGCACGGGATCTAGGCATGCGGGCTTCAGTAGTTCTGGCTCTCCGGCTCTAGAGCACAGGCTCAGTAGTTGTGGCACACGGGCTTAGTTGCTCTGCAGCGTGTGAGATCTTCCCAGACCAGGGCTCAAACCAGTGTCCCCTGCACGGCAGACAGATTCTTAACCACTGCATCACCAGGGACGTCCCTTGCCTTCCTTTTAGAAAAGTGATGACTGACTAAATTTTATGGTCTCAGTGGTGTGCTGGAGGCAGGTTGTACCAGCTCTAGAGAGTCTATTGTTCACCTGATGGTACCTTGCAATTGGCCATGGTGAAAGTATTTGTACCAGAGAAATTGGCACATACCAAAAATCAGGGATATTGGGGGTGGGGAGAGTTGATTCATCAGCATACCAGTGCCAAATTATAAAACCTAGGAATTCCTCCCCCTTTCTAAATTTACTGGGCACAATAAGAAACACACACTACTGTATGTGGAAATTGGAGGATCCTAGAGCTTTCAAAAACCATATTCCTGGGCTTCCCTGGTGGCGCAGTGGTTGAGAGTCCGTCTGCAAATGCAGGGAACATGGGTTCGTGCCCTGGTCCGGGAAGATCCCACATGCCATGGAGCGGCTGGGCCCGTGGGCCATGGCCGCTGAGCCTGCGCGTCCAGAGCCTGTGCTCCGCAACGGGAGAGGCCACAACAGTGAGAGGCCCGCGTACCACAAAAAAACAAAACAAAACAAAAAAAAAACATATTCCTCCAGATGCCATGAATAGGTCAGACCATCTGAGAAGAGGAGTTCTTCTTTCAAGTAGCAATGTAAATGTAGCTGGGCAACAGTCAAAAACAGATTTTCTAAGAACACTGAGTTATGTATTCTATAAACATAATGGAAACATTCTTCAACGAACTTTCATAGGGTTAAACTTAAGTGTAGTGATTTATCCAAATGAACAAGCTAAAAGTAACTAAAATTGGAAGCCACAACTTGGAAGATTATTTACTCCATGGTGGTTCAGATCAAGGTCTTTCCTTAGGAATCAATATCATCCACTAGTACCAGAATAAGGACAATTACCTGAGGTTAGGGGTTTGGAGGGACTGGGCAATAACTGAGGGAAAGAGGTTGGAAGAGGAAGAAAGGATTTTCCAAAAAAGCTAAAAATAAGTTTAGTGACATACTGTTACTTGAAATGTACATTTCTAACATTCCATAATTTGAACAGACTATGGCCCTACAATCTAATTACTGCCAGAAAGAATAGAGATCAATTATTCTAAAATTACAGTGACTATTTTTATTTATAAATAGAAATTGTACAAATTATCTCATTTAATTACTTTGGTCTGTATTTCACAAACTCATGAATACAGGCGCATACACATACATACACATACCCACACATGTGAAAATCTAATTTCATCTACCTCCTTACGAAAATATAGATAAATAAAAATCAGTATGTACAGCAGTCCAGAAAGCATTTTCACAGACATTATCCTATTAAGTTATCATTTGTTAATAATGTAAACATTATTTACATCCTAGTTATATAGTTCAGGAAACTGAGCCTCTGAGAGATTAAATGACCTGTCCAAGATCACACTGGAGGTCAGCATACGAATCAGGATTAACATGCAATTTTTTTTTTTTTGGACCAAGCTGTGCCACTTACAAGATCTTAGTTCCCCGACCAGGGATCAAACCTGGGCCCTCAGCAGTGAAAGCACCGAGTCCTAACCACTGGACCGCCAGGGAATTCCCACATGTAATTTGTTGTGGTTTTTTTTTTTACATTTATTTGTTTATTTTTGGCTGTGTTGGGTCTTTGTTGCTGCGCGCGAGCTTTCTCTAGTTGCGGTGAGCGGGGCTACTCTTTGTTGCGGTGCGTGGGCTTCTCATTGTGGTGGCTTCTCTTGTTGCGGAGCATGGCGTCTAGGCGCACGGGCTTCAGTAGTTGTGGCTCGCGGACTCAGTAGTTGTGGCTCGCGGGCTCTAGAGCACAGGCTCAGTAGTCGTGGTGCACAGGCTTAGTTGCTCGGCAGCACGTGAGATCTTCCTGGACCAGGGCTCGAACCTGTGTCCCCTGCATTGGCAGGCGGATTCTTAACCACTGCGCCACGAGGGAAGCCCCGTAACTTGTTTTTAACTGGTGCCCTCCATGTCCCTTTCATCACACACAACTCCTGCTCCATTTTGTCATTTCCCCCTTATGGGGGCCCCAGACCAATATTTTAACCAGAGTCCACCAGTAGTGTCGTAGAGGAGCAGAATATGCCACCCCCAAATATGCCACGTTGGCATGAGGATTGTTTAGAGCTGAAAGCAATTGAGAAGCAGCAGGTACAAGGAAAGCTCTCTGCCTCCCCCTATTTGCCTAAAAGCAAGACATAAATTTACAAAGGTGTCCCTCTCACCTCTACTGGGAAAGACAGAAGTTAATCACCAGAGACAACTCTAGACCCTGATTAGTCCAGAGGAATCTACATAAGAAACTTTGCTAAAACTAGCCCTTATCTTCCATTCATTCCCCCGTATATTCGCCTTCCCACAATTTGCCAGCCCTAGAAACTCAAAGTCCTTTTCTTTTCACTTGTCACTTCTCTAGAACTTACTGTCCCTTTAAGATGCTGTATAAGCACAATTCTAACCACCACTATGAGTAATTCATCACTGGGTACTCCCACGTGTATGCTCAATGCACTTGTTAATAAACTTCTGTTTGTTCTTCTCTTGTTAATCTGTCTTTCTTAGTCTAATTACAGGGCCTGAGAACCTAAGATGGATATAGGAAAAAGATTTTTTTCCCCTCCCCTACAGTGTCATACAAAAGAAATAGCCTTGGAGCAGGAATTTTCTCATAATATCCATGCTATACTGGGCATTAACCTGAAGGAGTGAAGGATTTGCCCCTGCAGGTAAGAAATGTACCTGCATTGGCCTAAAACATGATCCAGGAGAGGGCCTTTCTGATTCAACCATATCCCTTCTGAGTCCATGGGCTGCAGCCCTGCTTGGGTTTGGTTCTCTAACACACAGATAGCAGCATAGTAAATGCTCAACTCAAAATGCTTAAAAAGAGAGCTTTCACTATGTCCTGAATTCTTTTTGGACTTTCCAGTAAAGAAATAGAGAAAATAACTTTTTAAGTCAAATGAATTACTAAGAATGAAGTCATTTGCATTCCTGGAATGTCTAAATTTGTATCGATCTAGCTCATGTCATTTATCACTAAAAAAAATTTTTTTTTGATTTCTCTAAAAATGAAAACTACTTGCCTAGTACCATTGCAAGGCTCCAAGTCATTCTGATGGTTTTTTTTTTTTGATGTTTAAGGATTTTTTTTCTGATTGTTATTACCAATGATTTTCATAATCTTTGTCAGCCACTTCCTCTGTATCTGAGACCTCATGCAAAGTGTATTATTCAGGTCATAAATGCAAATATGAACAAAGACTCTGTGCCTACTTCAAATTCTAAGAATTTATGACCAATTCCAAGAATTTTTTTTTAAGTAGCCATTTTCTTCAAGTGTTTTGAAGCCCAGACTAGTTTTAGAAGACTGTCTTTGGATTTCAAGGTTCCCTAGGTTTTTTAAATGTACATACATAGACAAATGTTCAGGTTATAGAAGTCGTGGAGAAAGGCTAAACAAGCTGGAATCATCCTAGAAGAGCTTCTTGATTAGTATCAAATTTGTTCAAATGCCCCTTTACTTTGCCTCCAGTGGGAGTCTGCTTCTAATTATAGACACTATTTGAAAGCAAACGTGCTATAACCAACTTGGTTCACTAGTGTCAAGAAGTGTCAATTTGCTTCAAGACTGACTCTCTCCAGGTATTTTATTAAGGTGGCGCCTCTAGACATTAGAAGTAGGCTCATAGTTCAGTCTCCAACAGGAAGGTGAGAAAAAGTATTTTCTAAAAGCTCTTATGCATTAAATACCGGAGCAGTTTAGCTGGGTGTTAAATTAATTGAACAAGGAGGCCGTTAGACTGAGGCGGTTCTAATGCCTGGGCAGCGTAAGTAAGCAAACCAGAGCCTGATCCTGTGACTGCCTCAAGGTAAGGAAACTGAAACCTGAGGACCACCAATCACAAACAGCCAACTAGGCTTTGCCAAATACGGTCTCCTAACCACTTTTGGTTTGGTACCAAACCAACTGGAATTGATGTTTGCTCAAATAAACTCTCGAAAATTTTAATATGCCTCAGTTTATCATTTAACATGAAGGAAGATACATGGAATGGTTGTGTTGTTATTTTAATTAATTTTCAAGTATTTTACCCCTGACCTGAAACTCCTCTTTAGCTATGTGGCATAAAAGTTGAAAAACAGACTGGTCCTTAAATTTAAGTAGAAATATGCCACACAAATTATTCCCTCTTCATCTACCCTTTGCTAGCAAGGATTTGGGAGAGAGCCGAAGGGGTTGGTTCTGCAACTCAATACACATTGCCTGTTACTTCACCGGCTGGACCCCTTGCCTGTTTAGGTAGCTCAGATTATGTAATGTCAGCACAGATCCTCAAAGAGAGAGCTTGGGATGGGTTCATAGAGTGGAGAGATCTGAGTTCTGAGATGCTCCTGGTACTTCCTGTTAATGAAGAGCATCCTTTGAGAAATCCAACAATCTTAGGGAGACCAATACCCAACCTCCTCCCTCCTACCCCAAAAGCCTCAGGGCTGTCTCTTTGTTTCAATTTCTTGCTTAATGGAAAAGCACTTCCCCACTGGCAGAAGCAGCAATTTTCCCTCTTCTCTAAAAGAATTAGGCAGGACACACCCAGGGCTTTCCTTTGTATTTGATGATAGCTTGCTGTCCCTTCTTTTACCCTCAAAGCCCACATTGTGTTGCCTAAAGTGATTGATAAAGGCTTCATTTACAATCTCAAACTTGTTTTTTTTTAAGCAGTGGAGGGAATTTAAATAGGTAATTCCAACAGAGCTTTCTGACTAGCCAAGAAACCAATTACTCTAATCCTGCTATTTTAACTCCCTAAGGTCCATCCCTTTCCCACCCTCCCAACGATCGTAAGCAAAATTTTTGTTTTGAAAATACCTGTGTGCAGTTTCTTTCCTTGGGAAAGGGTGCAGAGAACTCCTCCGATTTTCAAAGATGTCCAAGACCCAGAAACTTTTAGAACCATCTCTGTGAGGTGGAGACATGGAAGTGCAATCAACAAAGCCTGAAAAAAGGAAATCCACCTGAACCCCTGTGTTCAGCTGCTCCCTAAACCCCAGGCGCACCGCTCCCCTACAGCACTGCTCAAGCAGCAAGGGTTAAGGCCGTTAAAATCAGCCGTCAGATGAGCTTCCTGTGGACTCCCCATGAGGTGTCACTCTCCTGAGACTCTAGGAGGATTTCTGGTCCTTGGATGCAGTGTATCTCCAGGAAAGCAGTCAGACACATACTGAGGAAAAGAAAGGCAACTCCTAGCATTGCTTGTCTGCACTCCTGTAGGAGACAACTAAATCAGTAGGCATGGCTGGATTGGGTGGGGCCTCTCACTGCAAAGGGCATATCAGTGAGTCACTCACTGAAGCTGCCGCCCTGGTGGGGCAGCTGGGGGCTGGTTGACCTAGGGAGTCTCGGCTAGGATGCTTCATCTCTGTTTAGCATAGTTTTGTCCTCTAGTGGGCTAGCCTGGGCTCATAGCTGTGGAAGCGTTCCAACGGAAGGAGAACAGCTATGAGCTCAGGCTAGCCTCCTGTGGCCCAGGCTTGGAAATCATACATTACCTCTCCAACATTCTGTAAGTCAAAGCGAGTCACGAGGCCAGTCCAGCAGCAAGGGGTGGGGATAGATTTCATCTCCTGATGGAAGGACCTGCAAAGGGTTTGTGGCCCTTTTTAAACTACCACATCAATAAATCCATGTGGCTATATCATCTCTGGTACTGATGCCTAGGCTTCTGTCTTTGTTCTCTGGTGATGATATTCCAACGGGATGGGAGTGGAAACCTTTTCCAAAAAGATACCAACTGTGATGAGGCAGCTGCAGCCCCATTACTTCCTTCATGGTTGTTGATAAGGTGGGACACATCAAACCTTTTCTGAAACTCTCACCAGTATCTTGTAGGAAGGAGGCAGAATGGTCTCAGTTTGCTACCCATGACAGGTTGCTAGGGAAATGGTTGCTTTCTTTACACTCAAGTGCCTTTTTCACAGCACCCTTTGATAAACTAGCGTTAGCCAAAAACCAATAAGCGTGCTGACATTTCACTAAGAGTTGTTATCTCTAGACACCTGTGGATAAATGTGCTAATGAGAGACTTCTCTTAAGGGCTCTTATATCCATGATTATTCCAAGCCACTGTTGAATTCAAACATCATTAGAACAGTGTGTTATGCTTAGTAGCCTAGAATGCTCCTGTAATCCTTAATCCCCTTTATACTTGTGACAGATCAGCCTCTGAAATAGGAACACAGCCCCAGGGGAGAGAGCAGCTTAATCATCAAGCTTCAGGTAGGAAAGCACCAATAAGTAATGACTTCCCAGCCCAGGGATGCTTATATAGACTCTATATATTTCCAGTCTAATCAAGACCGCAACCAAAGTAATCCTTTTTCCCTCAAACTTCATTATTCATTTATGGAATAATTCTCTGAAAGGGGTAGCTGTTTCTTACACATCCTTGGTAGAGTAAGAAGCCAGTAGAAGACTTTTTATATTAGCAAATGCTTTAATGAAAGAGAGACTTGGTGCCCGTACCATGTTGACACAAACTTGATGACCAAGCAACTAGAGTTGGTTCAAGTTCCTATGGGATCAATGTTATCCTTGATGTCCACTTAATAGCAGATCTTAAACCCGGACCTCATGGTAATTTTGCCCCTCCCTTCTTGAGAGTTTCATGTTTATCTGGACGGTCAGCAATTGTGGGTGTCACCTTATCCGTCAATTATAGTTACCGCTTCCTTTTCCTCATCTCTTGCAACTTCTCTTTCCCACCGCCCTCTTTCCTTCTGTTTTGTCCCTTTCTTCATTCTTCCCATGGGACTCGTTTACAGTACAAATTAGGATTCGGTGCTTGAAACATACTCCACTGAATTTTAAACAAAAAGTGATAGAATTAGGGCAGTGGTGGAAAGACCAGAGACGGGGACTCTTGGATGAACCTCCAGGAGAAACTCCTGCAATGCCAAGGAGTCGACCCCTGGGAAGCTGCGCTCCCTGCGCTGAAATCCAGGCACTGGGGGACTCAAGAGGCTGCACCTGAGTCTGTGGAGTTCAGGAACATATCACCCTAAGTGCAGTCCAGGGGTGAAGAAACAGGGATCTGAAAGCCAGGATCAGAAAGTCATTGCTTCTCATCACCTACAGAGCTGGACAAGTGCTCCAGAAAATTCCATGATCCCATGACCTTGCTTGCCTGCAGAAAATAGTCAAAAGCAGCGTGAAAATGGCCACCACCTCACTGCCTCCTTGCAAATATCATATACACAGATCTAATGAAAGGAAACAATTTTCTAGCTGAAAGAGAGTCTGGGAAATGTGGCAGTCTGGGGTTTTCTAACCTCTGTAGTGAGGGAAGGCATTCTGGAAGGAGGTGAGCATGGGTGTGAGTGCCAACCAACCAAATCCTGCTCAAGGACTCTCACTGCTCAGCTCGCCTCCTATAGCAGAAATTAGGACGTTTAACAAACAAGCACGTGCCAGGCATTCCTAAACTCATTGTCAACATTATTCCAGCCAATGCTTACAGCACCCCCATAAATTAGGCACTATCAACCCACTTTTCCGGGCAGAGAACTGGGGGTCAGGGAAGTTGAGTAATTTGCCCAGGGCCACACAACAGCAAGGGGGGAGCTGGTGATCAAACCCGGGTTTGTGGTGCCAAAGGCTCTGAACTTCACCACCAAATTAGCCCACCTTACTGAGGTGCTCACTCTGTCCCCAGACGGGGGACTCAGCCAACCGGGCACATGAGAATAATTTCCCATTCTCCTTTCTGGAATGTCACCAATTACTTCATTTGCTTAATCAACTCCAACCAGACCTGGATCGAGGAGCAGACATGGGCAGAGTAAAGGACGGACAATATTGCCCCACATGTACCATCTCGCCACCCATATGCAATTGGTAGTCTAAGAAAACGATATCCTCACAGAGAGACTTGAAAAGTACTTAGAATCTAATGGCATAAAAAAAAAGAGCTCGAGAAGGATTTTTAGCTCGGCATTCATAATCATCCCATGCATACGGAATATCCTTCACAAACATTAGGACGAAAAATGCAGGCCCTCAGATCCACTGCTGACCCAATAAGAAAGAGCTTTTTGACAGATGAAAATCACGACAAGGACGTAGCCTCACCCACGTGATTGGCTGTTGCAAGCGTTTTCTTCTAGTCTGATAAAGAATGTAATTTAGAATCTGATGGAAAAATCCCCCTCCAGAGGCTGCTTGAAGCACCTCTCTGTCATGGCTGATTACCAGACTCGTGTTTATTCTCAGAAAAACAAAAACACAAAAATACTGTTCTTAGAATCGTCCTTTTCCCCCCCATTATGATTCAGTCATGGCTTAAATCCTCTCAACTGAGTGAGCAATTCTTCAATCAAAGGACGCTGCACACGAAAGCACACTGGAGGCGAGTGTGTGACGGCAGAGACAGTCGCCTGACTCCATACCTGGCTGGTCCTTCTGGCAACAGACAGGCTCACCTCCACCCTCCAGACGGTTCCTTCTTAGACACAAATGCCTTGAGAGAGCATCTGGGAATCAGTTTACACACACAAACTCATCAGTAAGAAATGCTTTCAGCAGGCAGGCCCTTTTAGAATGACCACTTCCTAAAAAATATGGCAAACACTGCAAAAAGGAGTTATTTTTATCTGAGGAGCCCCATGGCTTCATACCTTCCTTCTTCCTCTTTGAGGATCTCTTTACCGACAGTAAATGTTCTCAGTTAGCCATGAGGTACGCTTTCTGCCTGGAAATCACCTCAGCGTGTGTGGGCATGTGCTAAATGGGGGTGACGATTCATCACGGGTACTAACCAAGGCTCTGGCATCATCAACCAAGAGGATAAGTCCTTTCATCAGTCAGATAACCTTCTCTTTATATCTCAACTGATAATAATATAACAACCCGCGCTTGTACCCATACACTAAACTTTTGTTTGTTTCCACCAGAATTCGGAAATTCTCTCTCTCATACAGCCCACCTATCCCAATGGGAACTGTTATCATCTTTAAGTATGAATGGCTATTTATTATAGCAAAAGTCTAATGTTCTTGGGCTTAAATAATTCTAGAACATTTGGCTTTTCCTTACTCTCCAACAAGAGAAAGTCAGCTCTGTGACTCACCTCCAAAGTCTCTCCTACTTCTTGTATTCTTCTTATTCCCTAAAACCCTGAGCAAGTTTTGACCCTCTAGAGATGTCCCAGCCTCCAGACATGCAAGAGGAGTATGATCTGGCCTGATAAGGGACCAACCCTCCTTTGTACATAGAAGGTAACGCTAGGAAAGGGAGGGAAATGCTAAGAGTCTGAGCCTGGGCTCAAATTGTGACTGAGCCACAAATATACCGTAGATAGATGCTGGGCACTCAGCTTTACTCCTGCTGTGAGTCCAACCACAGTGACTCAAAACTTTCCTGTTCCAAAAATTCCTTTACCACTTATTTTCCCCAGTGCCTCTTGGGTAAACTCCTTCCCTTTAAAGTTAAATCGATTTTCATCTAATCTGTTTGAAATTCAATGTTTATATTTTTTTCAACCTGATGGTTGGTTAGCATTTTGCTAAAATTTTATATCTACTAATGGGTATTCAAAATATACTTGTTATTTAATTTTTAAACATGTTCTCTCATAAAAATGAAAGACAGTATGTGCAGGAAGCCCCACACCCTGACCATGCTCTGCTCATAATGTGTCTGCAGCTGCCTCTAAAGGAGGGTTGTTTTATTAAGCCCAAGACATGTACTGACACAAAATTCGTAAAATAATCTAGCTGTACAAGCACAGATTGTACAACAACATAACCGTCTAGGCTGTATGGAATAGATAGAAATAAGCTGATCGATTTGTCATGTGTTTTAAAAAACAAAGGATGAGAGCAAAGATGTCACCTCATATGCCAGTGAGTGAAAAGAGTCATACAGCATCATTACCTTTTGGCTACATTATCCTAAAAACTAACAGACAGTAAACCTGAGATTTTCCATCTTCCTTACCTACCTCACTGTTTCCTCAGAGGCATCATTCATGAAACCAGCTGGCTTCATATCAAGCCCTGGAGAAGTACTACTGATTAAAAAAAATTGATGGATATATGCCTTCCTTTATTATATCGCGAGGTATGAAAATGCTATTGTTTGATTTGAAAATTAAATGTCATCAGCATATGTTGTTGTATCGTATTGGCAGCTCACACCTGTTGAATGCCAGAGCACCAGGCATTCAATACTGATGTTCCAACCTGTCCCCCATAAAACATTCACACACACACACACACACACACACACACACACCCTGCTGCCATCATGGCACCATGTTTGTAAGAGTTTCTTCCCCAAGAAAACTGCATTCGTTCACAATTTACTTTCCCATTTTTACTCATCAAACAGACCTGGTTTTGATGAGCATACGAGCTGATCAGAATTCTGTAAGAAGCTGATAAAAATCCAGTCAAGGGCTTCCCTGGTGGCGCAGTGGTTGAGAGTCCACCTGCCGATGCAGGGGACTCGGGTTCGTGCCCCGGTCCGGGAAGACCCCACATGCCGCAGAGCGGCTGGGCCCGTGAGCCATGGCCGCTGAGCCTGTGCGTCCGGAGCCTGTGCTCCGCAACGGGAGAGGCCACAGCAGTGAGAGGCCCGCGTACCGCAAAAAAAAAAAAAAAAAAAAAAATCCAGTCAAGAGCAAGGAATCTTGGGATTTTTAGTTAACCTGAAGCCTTACTGTGAGTCAGTGGAAATTTAAGGCACCGATCTCACCCTTCAGCACACCTGACTACCACAGGGTCTTCCTTTATAGGACCTAAGGGTGTGGGGACTCAGCCTAGAACTTCTGCTCCAGGAGAGAGAGCCTCAGGAGACCTCCTCAGATGGTCCCAGGAATCCCCGAAGCCCCAGTACAGCGGCTGTGATGACCACGGAAACACAAAGCTGCTTCCACCAGATGCTAAGATGTAACCTAGTCTAATTAATCTGGCCACGCACCACGGTTGGGATTTTGTCAGTGGCAGTGTTGGGATGAAGTGGTCAGGGTGGCGTGGTTATTGTTGTTTTGCTCTGTTTTTTCCTCCCAAGATGTTCACTTTTGGAATGATTCTGGGGGCAGATTGGTGACCATTATCTCTGTCATTCCGTTCCCTGATTCTCTTCCTTTCCTCTGTCCTCCCAATCTCTCACAGACTCCCAATTGTCCTAAAGGGATCCACTCTTCCGTGGTTATCTTCCTCCTGCCTCTGCCATCGCACGACAAGTCCAAGGTCTTTGGTGGCTTCGTTACAAAGCAGGGATCCTGGCAGGGCTGAAGCTGAGATTCTGAGGCATCTGCCATGTGGAATTATACACTTGTCTCCACTGATTTGCATGGGAACTAGCATTCTCTAGGGCTCAGACATTTTTAGGCACATCTAGAGATCAAGGGAGTAGAGATTGGGGAACAGACTGTTGGGGCCCAGGGCAGGCCACCCAAAATATACTTCAATGGTGTATTGATTATTTTGAATTAAAGTTATTTAAGAAATAGTCGATGCAGGAGGGACACTTTGACTCTCCCGTGTTTCTCTAAAAGCAGGAAATAAGTCTCCCATGTGAAAGTGCTCTCCTGTATCTGAAGACAGAAGTTGTTGGTGGGAATGTAAGTTGGTGAAGCCACTATAGAAAACAGCTGGAGTTTCCCCAAAAAGTAAAAATAGAGTTGCCAGATGATCCAGCAATCCCACTCCTGGGCACATATCCAGACAAAACTATAATTTGAAAAGATACATGTACCCCTGTGTTCATAGCAGCACTATTTACAATAGCCAAGACATGGAAGCTCCCTAAATGCCCATCGACAGATGAATGGATGAAGAAGATGTGGTCCAGCTCCGGGAGGTCACTCCAAGTGATGTCCTTTCAGCTTCATGGATGGGAATCAGGGGCGACGAAAACCTGCATTGAGCTTTGATAGCTCTCAGGCAAGAGCTGCTCTTAGTGAAAAGTTTTCCGTTTACAAATTCTACTCTGTCATCCAAGCAAGAAATCTCGGGGATGTCCTGGACGCTCCCCCTGCACACTGCCTTTATCAGGCCTTGCTTGTCTCTTGCCTGGAAGACTGAAATTGTGTCCTGGGTCCTAGGCACTCAAAGAGTGGCCAGAGAAGCGGGAACCACAGCACGACCTGGAAGCCTGTTAGACATGTAAGATCTCGGGCCTGGCCCCAGGCTTACCCAATCAGAGTCAGCCTTCTAACAATATCCCCAGTGATTCATCAGCACCGTCCTAACTCACGGCCCTTCTGACCCTGGCTCTCCGACTCCTGTAGATCTTTCTAAGATACGGCTATGACCAAATCTTCCCCGTACAGTTTTACTAGTATAATATCCTATACCCTGACGCCTCTCTGCTTAACTCTGTTGTCTCTAATCCTGGCTGAACTGGGTTGCTTTAAAAACTATCAACGCCTTTGCCTCAGCCCCTAAAACTCTGATTTAATGGAAATGGGGGCTTGGTATAATGTTCAAGGTCTCCCAAGTGGTTTTAATGACTAGCCAAGAGTTGAGGACCATTGACCCAAAGATGAAGCTTCAGTTCCTTACCATGGAGGTAAGTTTCTCTAGGATCCAGCCCTTTGCTGGCTTTCTCTCTCTCTCTCACCCTGTTGTGTCCGTCAGATGGTGAGCTCAGCCTAGCCAAAGGCATACAGGAGTGCTTTCCATCAGCATCTCTGCATCCTTTTCCCAGAAGCCCCGGATCTCCCACCCACACAGGCTTCTGCTAGCAAACATCTTACTCCCCTTTTAAGGCTAACCTTGTCCCCCACCCCCAGGGACCATTTCCACCTCCCTCCTTCTTCCCTCCGCTCCCACTCCTGCTCTGCTGGGCTTGTTTACAAATCTGCATCTCCTCCCACAGGACTATATGACCCTACCCCGACCCAGGGCCAGGACCGAAATCTAATGCTAGAAAAATGATCTGCATGAGAACAATACATGTCTGTTTTGATCACCACTCAGGACTGGCTACATAATTTGCAGAAGCCAGTGCAGAATGAAAAGGAGGAGCCCCTTGGTCAGAAAAGAATTAAGAATTTCAAGATGGTACCGGTGGAGCATTAAAGCATAGGGCCCTTCTACCTAATAGGTAGTTAGTGCTTCAAAGTGTTTGTTGAATAAAGGAGTTTTCGCATCTCCTGCGCTTGGCATGGGGGCGCTGTGGAAAGAGTGTGTATTCCCAGCATTCTGAAAACACAGAGGCTGCAGAGGAGGAAGGAAAGAGGGGAGGGTGGGAGAGGCATTTTTCAATTTTTGTTGTTGTTGTTGTTTGTTTTTTGCGGTACGCGGGCCTCTCACTGCCATGGCCTCTCCCGTTGCGGAGCACAGGCTCCGGACGCGCAGGCTCAGCGGCCATGGCTCACGGGCCCAGCCGCTCCGCGGCATGTGATATCCTCCCAGACCGGGGCACGAACGCGTGTCCCCCGCGTCAGCAGGCGGATTCTCAACCACTGCGCCAGGGAAGCCCCATTTTTCAATTTTTGATGAAGCAAGTGCCTCATTTAACCACAACCAGGCACTGCTAGCAACCACGCAGGGATTCCCTTTATGGCCCTATTGAGGAATCTACACAGTAACAGCTTTCTCCTCCCAGACTGGCAGGCAGGACAAGAAGAAACGGGTCTCTCCATCCAATCAAATATTTTCTACTTTTCATTGGGCAGCAACATAGTCCAGAGAGCTTTAGCAAAGGCACCTGATCCTGGAAATAAAAACACATATTTTTAATTTTGCACATCGCTTTACTGTTTTTTCCATTTGCTAAAACACAATGTGCTTGTTTTTCTAATATTTCTCATGTTCCTCACAGGCAGAGAGGTCACTGCTAACCACACCTTTTACACAAAGATAACTGTTACAGTTTTGGTCTACTTCATATGTTTAAAAGCAAATCTAAGGCATTATGAAATGTTATCCCTCCATGCATCTCTTAAAAGCTTGGACATTGCATCCATCCCATAATGCTGCTAGAAGTCCAGAACCATCATTGTTAGCACCACAGCCTAACGAAACTATGACCATACTGTCATTATCACACCTAGCACAATTATCAACCATTCCTTCCTCCCTCTCATCTGTTTCTCTCTTTTATTTATCTATCTCTTTCTTTCTTTCTTTTTGGCTGCGCTGGGTCTTAGTTGCGGCGAGCGGGGGCTACTCTTTGTTGCGGTGCACGGGCTTCTCATTGCGGTGGCTTCTCTTGTTGTGGAGCATGGGCTCTAGGTGCACGGGCTTCAGTAGTTGTGGCATGGGGGCTCAGTAGTTGTGGCTTGCGGTCTCTAGAGCGCAGGCTCAGTAGTTGTGGCGCACAGGCTTAGTTGCTCTGCGGCATGTGGGATCTTCCCGGACCAGGGCTTGAACCAGTGTTGCCTGAATTGCCAGGCAGATTCTTAACCACTGTGCCACCAGGGAAGTCCACATCTGTTTCTCTCTTGAACAAATTCTCCAGATTCCATCTTTATTAATCTCACCGCCTCACCCCCCCAAATCCTTGTGTCCTTCTCTGTCCACTCAGACCATCTGGAAAAGTACTGCCTAGGAACACCCAGCTTCAAAAGAAGAGTGAGTCATGTCGAAAGTACATGGTCATGTCCATTCCTACATTACACACTTTGTAGAAAAGTCTTAACATTATGATTTCTGGGAGATTAGGGCACCTGGTTTTGTGCTTAAAAAGGAAAAACAGTAGGTCACTTAACTCTCTTCTTTCTCTATTTTTATTTTTATTTATTTACTTATTTATTTGACCGCCTGGGGTCTTAGTTTTGGCATGTGGGTCTTCATTGCTGCGTGCCTGATCTTTTAGTTGCAGCATGCGAGGTCTTTAACTGTAGCATGCGAACTCGTAACTGCGGCATGTGGGATCTAGTTCCCTGATCAGGGATCGAATTCCGGCCCCCTGCATTGGGAGCATGGAATCTTAGCCAGTGGACCAGCGAGGAAGTCCCCATTCTCTATTTTTAAATAGAATTTTCTGTAGTAATTTCCTGTCCTATCTCGTCCTACCCACCTTTCTCCTTTCCCTGTGGCTCAGCCACCCCCTCATCTGCTGAAGACTGATAATGTGGCCCTCAAAATCCCAAGATCAGCTCACAAACACGTCTCCAGAAAACTTAGATTTGACGTCCAGTCACTTGGATCACGGGTTTTGTTAATCATTCCATTCTCAGTCTTAAATGCATCCTATTAATTATTCCATTAGCAGCAAGGGATCCTTCTCTGCCTCTTTCCCCTCAGGGCAAATTTGCTCCACTGAAGTTGGGCTTTCCACAGAGACCCATTTAAGGGAAAAAGGCATTAACATCTAAATGGATTTTAAAATATAAAATAATACTTATTTACTAACACCGAGTTAATCTTTGACGGGAATGCTCTGTGCATGATTGAAAAAGACCATGGCCACCGAAAGTCCAGAAGTGTTGTGACAATCACAGGCAAATTCTAGACTATAGATACACTACAGAAGCAAACACACAGTATGTAGGGCCCTATATACTAAAATTCTAAATAACAATGTTAACATTTATCGAGCAATTTATCATGCTCCCATTTGTCCTTGAAACAACACTACGAGGTGGGTCTGATTATGCCTGTTTTACAATATAAGTGGCTCGCCCGAAATGCACAGCCCGTTGGTGGCACATCCGAGCCAAGGTCTTCCTTTTTGCCAACCAGATACCCACGGCTCTGTGGGATTCACGTGCATCAGGCTTCTCACTCTGGCAATGATGCCTCCTTGCCTCTTCTTCCTTCCCTTCTCAAAACTGCATTGTTTCCTCTGCCTCTGAAGATCCTTCTGTAAACCTGAGACCCATGGCCTGCAACTGTGTATGTCTATTTGCACTTGTTTATTTTTTCTAGGAAAAAAGGACTGAGTTGAACAGGAAACTGAAACGTAAAAGTTAAAGGGGCACTCTGTTAAAACTCTACACTTGGGACTTCCCTGGTGGTCCAGCGGTTACGAATCTGTCTTCCATTGCACGGGACACGGGTTCGATCCCTGGTTGGGGAGCTAAGATCCCATATGCCACGGAGCAACTAAGCCGGCGCGCTGCAACTACTGACCCCATGCCCTCTGGAGCCCGCGTACCTCAACTAAGACCCAATGCAGTCAAATAAATAAATAAATATTAAACAAAAAAAACCCTACACTTATTTTATTTATTTATTTTTTTTTTTTTGCGGTACGCGGGCCTCTCACTGCTATGGTCTCTCCCGTTGCGGCGCACAGGCTCCGGACGCGCAGGCTCAGCGGTCATGGCTCACGGGCCCAGCCGCTCCGCGGCGTGTGGGATCTTCCCGGACTGGGGCACGAACCCACGTCCCCTGCATCGGCAGGCGGACTCTCAACCACTGCGCCACCAGGGAAGCCCCCCTACACTTATTTTAAACCCCTGGTTGTGCAATTGGCCCCTGCAATCTCTGCTGCACATGCGCACACACACACATCCCTACAGAATCCCCACATCCTTAGTTTAATTGACACGTGACAAATATTCCTCTAACCCAAGGGGTGTTTTAAAAACCAAGCTTGGCACAGCTCATATAACAACTAAAAATATATCCAAGAGAGACCATTTTTCCTGGAAATGATTGCCTTTAGAAATGAAAATTCAGATCAGGTGTTCAGGTGAAAATTTTATTATGACTTCAGTCTGTTCCGGGGACAACAGTAATGGAACGAGATACACAAATCCCTGGCTACAGATTCATTATTGATTCAACAAACACTAATTAAGACATCTTTGCTGTCACAGCCTGTGGGATTTTTGCCATTAAAGTATTCCATCAACAAGATTTGTAACCCAAAGAGAAAATAACTGCCCACCTGAGAAGCTGGAGCAGTCAGAAAGAGAAGGATGAGATTAAATCATCGGAACACATGCCAGTGAAATAGAGTTATTTAAGGTGATACCTGGATATCTGAAGAAAAAAAAAAAATGAACCTCATCCCCCTGCATAATCCTGCAGCCTAAAAATATAGTCTGCAAACTGAAAATTTTAGTAGCTGAATTCACTCTTCATATCTGAATTAGTAGCCTGGAAAATCAAGAACATCTCGAAGAATGGAGAGAAGAAAATTATGGGGAAAAGTTAAGAGACTCAGAAAATAGATCAAGGAATCAATGTGTGAAAAATTAATGTTTCCAGAGGCCAGGTATTGGATATTAAGGCATGATAATAGTATTGCAGTTTTATTATGGGTGAGATTCATATTGCTGTTCTTATGAAGAAAATGACAAAATACCAGAGACTGGCCTTAAAATTCTTAAAAAAACAAGCAGAATAGGGGAGGGTGGGATTAGATGAAATAAGAATAATAAAATGTTGATGATTGTCAAAACTGAATAATGTCCATGGAAGTTCATTATAGTGTTTTACAAGAAGTTGAGCGGAAAATAAAGTGGCAGAGAAGGGTGGAAAATTGAGGGTGGCAGCAACATGGTGGACCAGATGCCCTGAAGCTCCCACTTCTGTTGAACTCATTTCTTAATAGATTACAACAAACAAAAGTTATAATGATAATACATATAGGACGTTCTAGAAAGTAAGGGAAATGTTCAAGAACCAGAAAGAAAAGAAAAAGAAAAGCAGAGATCTCAAGCTTGAGTTGGAAGCAGAGCAATACATTGGTAGGTGGAAGGAGGATTAATAAGAGCGGGTGCCCTGAAGACACCTCCTTATATCCTAAATTAGCTTTGCCATTGGCTTAGTAAGTCTTGAGTGCTCTGAAAATTGGAGAGGCTGATGCCTGAAAGAGAGAAATTCCCTTTACACTTCCAGACATATCTGGATAAACAGCTGAAGGAACTGAGTTATGGGGAAGTTTGGTTTCATCTCTACCTTTCAACCCAAGGCAGGCATCTTCTTGTGTTTCAGAGAACGAAGACACGAATTGGGTGTGCCAGTCTGTCTATTGTCTTTTATAAAGGAGATTGGACTAGACTTTCATCTAGTGGTGAAATGGCTTTTAACACTTCAATGCTGCAATGGCAAGATAATTATAAATTACTTCACTGTGCATTGAAGAGTATGTTTACTTGCTCCGCTTGTATGTATTCAGCACTTTGTGCAGGACATGAGCTGATAGATTCCATTTGGTTTGTTTTCCAAAAATCTACAATATCAGCCAAAAACAATGGAAAGGCATATCATCTGGTCAGATTCCAGCTGCCCTGCACCTCTGGCTCATACTAAAAGATGGAAGTGGGTAAGAATGTTCTGGCACTGCTCACTGCCCTCCAGTAATCATCCCAGTGGACCTCAGATCTCCACTACCTGCTCCCTAATCACCGAGGCTCATGTCTCCAAACCATATGAGCCTGGAGTATTTTTTAGCAAAGAAAGGATTGGAACAATAGTTTTCACGATTTAAGAGTGAGGGTAAGTCCAAGCATAGCAGGTGGTGAGACTTCCTGAAGCCTTCATGCTCTTGCTGAGAAAGCAACCTCCTAACCAACCTACGTGTAGTTGAAGATCCTACAGGACTAGGGTATTCAGAAGATGCATCTGGACAGGAAACCATTGGAACATTTTAAAGGGATCAGGGTTGGACATGATATTTCCTCTTACCAGGTCCCAGGGCTTTCCTATTATGGCTCAGGAAGAAAGCCAACACAATGACTTGAGGCTTCTTAAGCCTAATGATCACCAGTAACCACTTATGATAAAAAGCATTTTTATATCATTCACTTCATTGGACCCCCACATCCCATGGAGGTCATTAGTGCTATTTGCCAAATATTGCTGGCTCCACCCCTTTCCAGGTGCATGATGGAATTGCACTTCCTGGCTCCCTTGTAATTAGGTGGGACCATGTGGATAGTTCTGGCCAGTGAGTCGTAAGCGAAAGGGATGGGTGTCCATTTTACTTTACATGATTTAATCACAACACAACCAGGAAAATTTCAGGTAGGAGCCACTCCATCAGCCTGGGTCGTTGAGTAACTATGGTGAGTGGAGCCCCCCAGTCAACCTGTAATGGACACAAAGCAAGAACAAGAAACGTACCTTTGTGGTTCTGAACTGCTGAAACTTTGGGGTTGCTTGTGACCACGTTACAATTGGCCCGTTACAATTTATACCATCCCTGGGTGGAAGAGACCATCATTTAATCACATCACAGTTTCATTCATTTCTTTATTCAACAAACGTTTGCTGAGCCCCAACTTTGTACTAGGAATGGTACTAGCTCTGGGGATACAGGAGTTCAGAAGGCAGACATGATCCTTTGTCCCAGGTCTGTGGCTACAGATATAAAAATATCTGTGTGGGGGGGGGCTTTATTCACTTAAATAACTTGGCTTGTCGGTTAGTCTCTCTGAGGTCAGTTCCCTCCTCTGTAAAATACACAAAATAGCTGTCTTACAGGATTTTGGTAAAGATTAGCAGCAATGCTTGGCATATGAGAGGGGGAAACTAAACAACAGCTATAAATATTTTTTTCACATTTCATAGCAAATTGTTTTTGGCAAAGAATGAAAAGGTAGTGGAAATTAAGAATTTAAATTCTCTGATCATCGATTGCCATTTTCACATTATTCTTTACTCTAGGATGTCTTGGTGCTGATGTTTCCTTTTTTAATTTAGCGGTCGGTACCAGTTGGTCTTCCAGCCCCTCTCTAACTAGGTCCAAGATCTGTAACAAGTCGTCTGGGTTTTCCTGGGAGACGAAGCATCTTGGAGAGGCCCCTGTGTTTCCCTAGGCTGAACTTACTAAGGACAAGTACCATCTTCCCAGAAACTCTCAGGAATGTCCCTTTGGAAGGGGAATGCTGATGTGTTGGTCTCTTTTCTGCATATGGATTAGCTCAAAGGTGGGAGAGGCAGGGAGAGAAAAAATATGCCCAGAGAATAGTGTGGACAGAGGGACTTAAGATGTCGGAATATATGCGTGTGGCCCACACGATCATGTTCAGGAGCATGAATGTGTCTCCATGACTGGGTGTCCATGACTCAGGCCAGGCCTGAGCCCCAAAGGATTTGTATCATCTAGAAGTTCTCCCCAGCTTTTTCAGCATCAAACAGAAAGTGAGAAGAGAAGAGGCCGGCACATGGAGGAAGTTTCCTTGAGATAACCATCACCACCATCTCAAAATAGTCCTTCAACCCTACGGCAAGAGTGATGACATCTGGCCCGTCTAGAAGACATGCAAAGTAGCTAAGACTCTACTGGATCTTTAGGAGGCCAGCAGTGATGGAAAAACAAATGTTTGGCACTCACACCTTGGGGAGCTCATCAAAGCTGGGGAGCTGTTGACTAACAAGCCTAAGGAATAGGCAGGTCTGAGGGTGTGAAGACAATGCCTTCACTTTGGGGACAGGTTGAATTTGGGATGTCTAGGGAGGTGTTGAGTTGGCAGTCAGAAATATGAGTCTCAAATAAGATGAGATGCTGGGATTGAAGCTAAATATTTGGAAGCCATCCTTATATGAATAGAAATTGAATCCTTGAGAATGACTGAAAATAATCTAGATTTTAGACAATAAGGAGGAGAAATAAGAGGTGAGTGTGAAAACCATTGAGATTACTCAGAACATCATGCCATCTTCTTGATGCTGCTAGAGTAGTAACGAAAAACATAAAGGGGACTGACCATTGGGGTTGGCACCTGTATTCTGTTTTAGCTATTAAGGGCCCAAATATGCTGGTTCTGCCTAGGCAGTATAAAGAAAAATTAAAAGCACTAGGTTTTAGAATCAGGAAGACAAGGATTTGAATCACAATTCCAAAATGTACTACGTGTATTCTCAGTTTCTTCATCTATAAAATATGATGATGATAGTATCTACAACAAATGACTACTTATTAATTCGAGAACTAAATTAGATAGTCCATATATATATACAGTACAATGCCATATAAGTAATGTGTTCAAAAGATGATATATATCTGGACAAAACTATAACTCAAAAAGATAGGGGTTTCCCTGGTGGCGCAGTAGTTGACAGTCCACCTGCCGATGCAGGGGACATGGGTTCGTGCCCTGGTCCGGGAAGATCCCACATGCCGCGGAGCAGCTGGGCCCGTGAGCCATGGCCGCTGAGCCTGCGCGTCCGGAGCCTGTACTCCGCAACGGGAGAGGCCACAACAGTGAGGGCCTGCGTACCGCAAAAAAAAAAAAAAAAAAAAAAAAAAGATACATGCCCCCTTATGTTCATTGCAGCATTATTTACAATAGCCAAGACATGGAAACACCTAAATGTCCATTGACAGATGAATGGATAAAGAAAATGTGGTACATATACACAATGGGATACTACTCAGCCATAAAAAAGAACAAAATAATGCCATTTGCAGCAACATGGAGGCAACTAGAGATTAACACACTAAGAGAAGTAAGTCAGAGAAAGGAAGACAAATACCATATGCTATCACTCATATGTGGAATCTAAAATATGATGCAGATGAACCTATCTATGAAACAGAAACACAGACATAGAGAACAGACTGGTTGCCAAGGGGGAGGGGGTTGGGGGAGGGATGGAGTGGGAGTTTGGGGTTAGCAGATGTAAGCTTTTATATATAGAGAAAAAGCAAGGCCCTACTCTATAGCACAGAGAACTATATTCAATATCCTGTGATAAACCATAATGGAAAAGAATATAAGAAACATATATATATGTATAGCTGAGTCACTTTGCTGTACAGCAGAAATTGACACGACATTGTAAATCAACTGTACTTCAGTTTTAAAAAACTAATAAAAACAAAATTCTTTTAAAAGATGATATATAAAAACGTGATGATGATGATTAAAGAGAAAGACACCTATGTATCTGACAAAAATCCAGGCTCCCTCTTCCGTTGTGTTGCTAGACAGTAGATGCCCAGTCAGGGACTATATAGTTCCTGGGCTCCCTTGCAGTTAGGTGACCATTGACAGAGTTCTGGCCAGTAGAATGTGAGCAGAACTGATTCTCACCACTCCCAGGTCTGGCCACTGAAAGCCTGCCATGCAGTGACCCCGTGTTTTTTCCCCCCTCCAACTGATAAAGTGTCCATCTTGGAAGCCATGTATTGGAGACAGCAGAGCCGGTGAAGCCTGGGTCCCAGAATTATGATGTGGAGGAGGGTCACCCTGCTGAACTGCTCAAGCACCCACTTGTTATGTGAGCAAGAGATAAATTTTGAGTGGTCTAGAGTCATTCTATACCTGGAGGTCTATGTTACAGCAGTTACAAACAGCAAATACCAAATAAGGTGCGCTTCGCCTACCCTCCTGGATTTTATGTTTCGGTGACATGGTTCTTGAGAGTCAAGCTTCTATCTGAGAGGCACTGACTGACAGATAATGGTAGGATTCTAGTGCCTTCATGTCCCACTTTTGTACTTTTTAGGGCTTTAAATACTCAGACATGTATGCTCTAATCTTTTGGAGGGAGAGAAATTGATAGTGTTAGGGTTAGATAGCATAGGCTTTTAATAATGTACCATAGGAAAGCAAAGTGGGTTCTGAAATAGGGCATGGCCATTGGAGTCTGCAGAAATGCAGTCAGTAAGGAATTTCTCTTTTTTTTTTTAACATCTTTATTGGGGTATACTTGCTTTACAATGGTGTGTTAGTTTCTGCTTCATAACAAAGTGAATCAGTTATACATATACATATGTTCCCATATCTCCTCCCTCTTGCGTCTCCCTCCCTCCCACCCTCCCTATCCCACCCCTCCAGGTGGTCACAAAGCACCGAGCTGATCTCCCTGTGCTATGCGGCTGCTTCCCACTAGCTATCTACCTTACGTTTGGTAGTGTATATATGTCCATGCCACTCTCTCGCTTCGTCCCAGCTTATCCTTCCCCCTCCCCGTGTCCTCAAGTCCATTCTCTAGTAGGTCTGAGTCTTTATTGCCATCCTGCCCCTAGGTTCTTCATGACCTTTTTTTTTTTTTTCTTAGATTCCATATATATGTGTTAGCATACGGTATTTGTTTTTCTCTTTCTGAGGAATTTCTGGTGGGAACGTGCCAGCGAGACTTTTAAAAAGATAGATGTCGAATATTCATTAACTTATTTGCATTGCTGCAAGGTAAACCTCCTTCTCTCTGAAAGTTAAACAAGTCTGATACATACACACACACACACACACACACACACACACACACACACACACTACACCTCTATACTATATAGCTTTAAAAGTAACACAATTTTCTGTAAAGTTAGGGCTGAGAAGCTTTGGGAAGACTAAAATGTAACCTTGGCAACTTAGATACAGTCTCAGAGAGGCACTTAATAAAATCTGAGTCTAGATAAAAAGAGAAAAAGCTAATGAACTGCGCTGTGCTCCAGAGGCGGGGTAATGATAAACATGAAACCTGACTGGGGCGGGGTGGGGTGGAGGGAGTGTTAAAAAAAAAAGGGGGGGGGTCAGAATTTGTCAGTGTTCATTGGTGTCCAGGAAGAAAGTCATTGGACCTGGTAGACAAGACCGTTCCATTCAAAAGAGAGGGATATCTTATTAGAGCACTCCATGGTAAAAATATCCCTTATATCATTTATTAATTTCAGCAGTTTTTGTAATCCAAGAAATTGTAAGCAACAGACGTACCCATCAAAGTATGGTATGTCCATACAGTGGAAAAAGCAGACATCTTGGAAAGATGTACAAAATATAATGATAGGTGAGAAAGCAAGGCATTGGAACAGTGGGTCTAGAGTATTATAGAGGTACATATAAAATGGGAGTGGAAGAAATACACACGTGTTTCTACATAATCAGAATGTCTCTGGAAGCACAAGATTGGTAGCTGTGGGGAGGCATTGGGGAACTGAGGACATAGTGGGGAACATGAATCTCTTTTCAATGCATGCCCTTTATTTGAATTTTTTAACTTGTGTCTGTTGATTATTATCCAAGAATAATAATAAATAGTAAATAAAATACAGAACAACAGAGAATCTGTAAAACTCCTTCTTTTTAACTTTAGCAAGTCTGCTACACAGGACAACAACGAAGGGGTAAATAAAATCGGATGTACATTTTAAATTCTCCTTGGGATAGGCAGGGTGGGAGGGAGGGAGACACAAGGGGAAGAGATATGGGGATATACGTATATGTATAGCTGATTCACTTTGTTATAAAGCAGAAACTAGCACACCGTTGTAAAGCAATTATACTCCAATAAAGATGTTAAATAAATAAATAAAAATAAAAATTATAAAATGGGAATAAATAAATAAACAAATTCTCCTCCTTTTCTTCTGCTTTCAGCTGTACCAAGACCCTTTCTAAAATTTTAATTGGCTTCTCATGTACATAGATCGACAGGGAGAAAATGAGCCGCCCCAAGAAGTGACTTCTGGTCCACTGGTGGTTATATTTCTGGTTCTAAATTGATCGTCTCTTCTTGGAAGTTTGATTACAACTGTGTTCCTCGGCGCCTAATCAGAATGTCTAGATCTGAAACAGCAACCAGAAGACCAGCTCCTGGGAGGGGTTGTGCCCTGCAGGCTCTGTTGTGCAGCCCCACCGTGGCAGGACGTCGCGGCTATTCCATCTGGAACATTCCATCCACCACGGGGGTGGCCAACGCCCGGAGCAGAGGAAGAGCCGGCTGCCCAAGAGGTCACGAGCCCACGTCAGCCGCGCTCCCTCCCCTCTACCTCGTCCCACTCGCCCGCCCTCATCCAGCCCGTCCTCTCCCCCAGCCCAGGCCATTTCTGGGCAGAAAGGAAAGAATGCAAATTTTTCACACTACACCTCATCTGAGCCCTAAAATAAGAGCAAAGGGTCTGTCGTGAGCCAAAACAAACAAACAGAACAACAAAAAAAGCCAGCCCGGGCTATTTAGCGACTGTGTCATTAAAAAGGATTTCATCAGCTCTCGGTTCCACAGTGATTTGCAAGAGGCAGTCAGCCTTCCCAGGTGGTGGGAACTCGTTTTAAATCAATGATAGCGAGTAGGTTTGTTCCGACCTGTGACTATGAGTCACCGTATTTGAAGCTGACAAACTCCCTAAGAAACAGGTGACCTTGGCCATGGGGCTTTTTCTTTCTGGGAAAGCCAAGTGCATTTCCTGCGAGTGGTACTGAGGCCCCAAAGTCTCAAATCAAATCACCCGGAGATATGTGGGCTGGTCAACTGCGAAAACCTGTCCCTATGTCACCGGGTCCCTCGCTCCTCAAAAAAGGCTGTGATTCAGCGTGCTTGGAACCCTGGTAGGAGGAACAGCGTTTAAATCTGACTAAAACAGAGCTTCGGTGGGAGAGGAGGATAAATTACTTTTGGCGGTGGGGAGGCGAGGGGAGTCAGAATCTTGTGATGCGTGCTGTCATTAATAATACTGTAAGTTAGTAATGGGCTGATAGCTAAGCGTCTGCTTTTTACTTCAAGTCCCTTGTCTCTGAGACTGAGCGCCTTTCCCAGGAGGGAAAGGAGGAAACTGTTCGAAGGCACACAGGTACCTGCGCTGCATTGGGCTAGGGGCCAATCTGCAGCAACATGGATGCAACAAAGGACTTCTTTCGGGGAAGGAAAAGGGGAAGGCTTTGTGAACCTCCACGGGGTGGGAGTGACGGGAACCGTGCACTCTCCGGGCTGCAAGGTCACCCCTTGCTGGACACACGCCTCCCACACACTGTGAGCTGCACAGAGCACAGCTGGGGAGGTGCCCGCCCCGGGGGTGGCGGGCTGCTCAGGGGCGGTGTCAGCCGGTACCTCCTCCTCTGCTTCCCTTCTCCCCATTTCCTCTGCATTTTTGCTTCATCCTTGAAAGTACCCATTCCATCGTGTAATAGTAAATTGCTTTTTTGAAAGGGAAGAAGAAACAGGTGTTTGGGGATCAGAAATAAATAAAAGCGGCTGTTTCTCTTTGAGCTGGAAGAGGGAGGAGTGAGAAAATCGTAGAGATTAGAATCTGACTCACAAGCCAGAAGTCTTAGTCCCAAAGAAAAAGGCACAGGGTAGGGAGGGAGGTCAAGCAGAGTGATCCCAAACTCACTTTATTTCCGGTCTTTGTTTTTATTTTGGCCCAAACTTGGGGCAGTAAACATCCGTGTGTGTGTGTGTGTGTGTGTGTGTGTGTGTGTGTGTGTGTGTGCTTAGATAAACAAGAAAAATCTCTGGCGGCTTTCGTGGGGGCGCAGTGGTTAAGAATCTGCCTGCCAATGCAGGGGACACGGGTTCGACCCCTGGTCCGGGAAGATGTCACATGCCGCACAGCAACTAAGCCCGCGTGCCACGACTACTGAGCCTGCGCTCTAGAGCCCACGAGCCACAACTACTGAGCTCTTGCACTGCAATTACTGAGCCCGCACGCCTGGAGCCCGTGCTCCACAGCAAGAGAAGCCACCACAATGAGAAGCCCGGGCACCTCAACATAGAGTAGCCCCCGCTCGCCACAACTAGAGAAAGCCCGCGTACAGCAATGAAGACCCGATGCAGCCAAAAATAAATAATAAATAAAATAAATAAATTTTTTTAAAAAAGAAAAATCTCAGGAAAAATGCACAAGAAACTGATAACTGTTTGCTTCCAGGAGGGAACTTCTTGTACCTTCTGAATGTTGAACGAGGTGGTTATATCACCTATTCAGGCTGTACAGAAAGCAAACAGAAGGCTTCTCAACTAATGGCAATAAGAAGCGGTGTCCCTGTCTGAGAAGTGATGGGTGTAATGTTTTAGGTAACCTAACGTGTCAGCAAGTGAAACAGTTATAGATGCAAGTCACAATGGGAGGTCTCCACAATCAGCTACACACACACACACACACACTTCACTTCAAATACATGGCAGGGTAAAGAGGTTTTAGTTTGGAGACTCAAGAATATGTAAATCTTCCATAATATTTCTAGTTTAATAATTGTAAAAGCATTACATACAAATGTAGAAAATATTAAAAAGTATTTAAGGCAATAAAATTACATTTAATCCTGCAATCAGAATTAACCATTTCAAGCACTCATCCTGCCTAAGGGGGTAGAGTCGAGATCACAAGACCACTTTTTGGTCACGTCTGACTAAACCTAATATATAATTGGCCCAGAAAGAGATCATCCCTTAAAATATATCTGGTTCCTGCAGGATGGAAGATCCTCTAGGGTCTCTTCCGAAAATATACTGGCTTTTCCTAATCTGGATAGACTAAGGTTGAGCTTTTCCAGAAAAGAAGAAATGGGCCACCATCAACCATAGGTTCCAACCTTGAACAAGGACATCTGCACCCCTTCACCACCACTTTAATATCCACCCAACACACCCTCCAAAGAAATAAAAATGCAGCTTGTTTTACTGCATTATATTCCTTAAGTTAAACTCCCTTTGCAGGGCTAAAGGCAAGTAAAGTATATTCAGAGATGCCACAAACAGAAGCGATAGAAAGTATATTGTTTAGTATTGTTTAGAGGTAATGACCCTCAATATGTCACACAAAGTGTTTATATTATGTGCACATCAGACTCACTTTCCTGTTTATCTCTATGTGGTAGACTACACCAGTTAAAAGTAGGGCTTTGGAGTCAACCAGACTGGAATCCAATCACTGGTGCTGTTGATAGTTTAACTGGGACTTTGAACTAAGTGTTTAATCTTTTAAGTCTCTATTTTCTTATCCATGAAATAAGGGTAACAATATCTTCCTCATGGAGTTTTGTGAAGTTTAAATGAGAGGATACAGAAAAAATTAACCTGAAGCATGTTACATGACACACACTGAATCAACATTATCTGTTATCATTGTGCACACACTGTGGAAACAAGAGTGCCTGTCCCGTGGGTGAGTAAACATTGCTCAAAGTTTCCAAGGACCCAAACTCTTACAGTCTATCTTTCTGGGTTCTAGAGCCCTTGACTTTTCAGGAGCCAGAAAAGTAACGACTGATTACTTGGTGTCCATCCAATTCCACCTCCGACCCCATCCCACCCCCAATGAATGAGCGAACAGTACATTGTCATAAAGAACTGGATTTTATCATTTAGGGTTTAACCCAGATCACAGGTGAGCTGTCCTTAAGAGAACTCTGAACAATAAAAAGTTGGCTTAACATTTTTTTCTAAAAGCCAAAATAGTCTGGAAAGTTTTGCAAAGAGAGGGTAAACGTTTTAAAAACTTCCATTTGTCTGGGTAAAAAATTTACCAAGTCCACGAACGTCAGCTGCCAGACCAGCTTCTCCAGACAAGAAGATAGAATCCCAGCTGCAAAAGGTTGCAGCAAGTGACTTGAGAGTTCCCAACCACTGTTTCCAGATCATTGTGCTGAAGGTCTCAGGGTCACACAATTTGGAATTTGTTACAGTGATGAACAAAGCGCATTTCCTATATCCCACAGCAGTGAGAAATGTCAGCACATAAGGCACTTCTGTTCAAAACGAACACTTTCCCACCAATACAAGGATAGAGCCATGCAGATTGGCTTAATTCCAGCTCACTTGATATGGTCTGTAAATTCCTCCACTATGTTCCTGAAAGGAGTCTATGAGAATACATGCAGTACCCCACCCCACCCCTGGCTTTTTCCCTTTTCCCCTCACTCCAGCCCTACCATTCCCACCCCACCTCTACTGAATAACATTAACTTAAAAAATAAATAAATAAGGTGCCTCACATTTGTGTGATAAATTTTCCTAAAAGTAGGCTGTATATATTATCTATACTAATACATATATATATTATTTTTCAGATTCTTTTCCATTATAGGTTATTACAAGATATTGAATATATTTCCCTGTGCTATACAATAGGACCTTGTTGTTTATCTATTTTATATATAGTAGTTTGTATCTGCTAATCCCAGACTCCTAATTTATGTCTTGCCCCACCTCTTCCCCTTCGGTCACCATAAGTTTGTTTTCTATGTCTGTGAGTCTTTCTGTTTTGTAAATAAGTCCATTTATATCATTTTTAAGATTCCACCTATAAGTGATAGCATATGATATTTGTCTTTCTCTGTCTGACTTACTTCACTTAGTGTGATAATCTCTAGATCCATCCATGTTGCTACAAATGGTACGATTTCATTCTATTTTATGACTGAGTAGTATTCCATTATATATATGTACCACATCTTCTTTATCCATTCATCTGTTGATGGTCTTGTCCAATACTTTTAGTGCAAAACAGTACCTGACCAAGTCTTCTTGGCATATATACTTCTTAAGACAAGAGAATGACTGATAAATGTAGCATAGATTAAGGCTATCCAACTGCTTTTGCTCTGCTTTTGATTTCACCTTGTGGTTTTTTTAAATTTCCTAAGCTAATTTTCCTATTAGAAGAAAAAAAAAAAAGAAGCACTTAGTCACCAGTGCATATGAACTCAATTGTTATTTGTATCCATGTATCAATCAGGATAAATTAGGTTATGCTGCAATAACAAAAACTCTCCAATCTAAGTTTTGTTTATTGCTATCACTTACATGCCCATCATGGGTTCACAGCTATTTTTCTCATTGTATGATTCAAGGATCTAGAAAGATGAAATTCCCATGACCTGAGTGTTGCCAGTCTCTGCCAGAAGGAAAAAGAGAGAGAGCTGTAGAGGGTCTTGAACCAGCAGTTAAATGCTCCAGCTAAAGTGAAAATTGGTCTGGTTTTCCAGTGACTATCCTGGTTTAACACTGTAAGTTCCATGTCCTGGGAAGCCCCTCAGTCTCCAGGAACTGGGGTGGTTGGTCACAATCCTGTCCCACAAGTGACATATCATTTCTATTCACAACTCAATGTCTAGAACCAGTCACATCTTTACCCAACCACAAGGTAGGCAGAAAGTAGAATCTGCATATGTGACCAGAAGAGGAAAGAAGAAGAAATGTTTGCCAAGGAGGTTAGCATAATCCCTTTCCATAACTTGGTATTCTGATTTATAAGTCACTCTCTCATGATTGTTTTTTCTCTTTGCTTTTGATCATAGGGGAACTTGGCTCTATAAGTAAATTCTGAATTTGCCTCACCGTACTGAATTCTTACCTCTGTGCTGAGTGATGCAGGAGCTGTAGAGATAACTAAGGTCTAAGCCCTGCCCTTAAAGAGTTTAAAATTAATAGGAGAAATAAAACACAAACATAATGACATAAGATGGAAACAGAAGTACATACATAAAAGGGGCTGAGCCATGAAGAGGAAGGAGGGATCACACACAATAAGGAAGACATTCAAAAGAGTAATCCAAGAGGAATTGTATTAACCTTGATAATATTCACCAGAGATGTAAACATCTAAAAAAAACCAAAACCATAACATCAAGTCCTCTAGGAAATCTTGTTCCATTAATCAAACCCTCCATCAAATCCCCCAGAATGTAAGACTTTAAAAACTGATCCCAAAGGCTGGGCTGGTTACTTAAATGTTATTATCCTGAGCTTCCTATTTTCCACACCCTTGGCAAACCAGAAAAAAACTTTCCTTTTTTCGATCAATAAATAGTTATAAATGCTGTGTTGTTCTGCTAGTGTTATTTTCCACATGACACTAGCAGAACGACAGGCTCTGTGTAGGTTTAGGATATCTCTTCCACACTCTAGAATTCTTCAGTAACATCCCCTATGAGTGGAAGTTAGCAGCGCCATGTGGGGGTGTTTTGCCCTGTGATAACTACTCTTAATAAAAATGACTAAGCGCCTAGCAGGCAACTTGCAACTAACAGGGGAGCTGTCGTGCTTGTCCTCACATCTCACTCACCAGAGAGTCAGAAACAGATCAAAAAGAAACTGATCATTTCTGGCCTCCCCTTCCTCCAGCCAGATTTTGGTCAAGCGATCCTGGGAAATGGTATCTGAAGAGGGGTGAAGCTGACATGCCTTTCTGCACTTTTCTCCAGGATCTCAGGGGGATCTGTCACCCTGATGACTAATACTTGAAAACGTGACCATGGGAATCTGTTTCACAACTTGATTGAGAAAAGGCCAAAAACAACATGGTATAGGGATTGTCACTTGTCTGAGGGCCTGGTGTCCCTCAGCAAAAAGGCAGCCAGCAGCACCTGTTCACCTTCTTGTTGGACAGTATCTTTTACTCTCAGGTGGTTATTACAGGAGTCTCCCCTAGTCAGGTCCCTTCCAGAAACACAACAGTGTCAATAAACAGAGTCTCTCAAAGGTCAACTGTCTGCTAGGCTGTGCTCCATATACAAGTCTGATTAGTCAAAAGCTTTAGAGGAAATCATTTGTCAACTGAAAAAAAATTCACAACCTAAAAATTGAGAATTATGTTTTATTCAGTGGACTTACTGAGGGCTTAAGCCCGGGAGAGACTGTTATAAAGAGGTGAGGGATGAGTAAGTATATCAATTGTAAAACAAACAAACAAGCCAACAAACAAAAACAGGTGGTCAGAACATCAAAAGATTACTGCTAATTAAAGAAAACCAGACATCTCAAGTTAATGAATTTAGTGCTTTTCTATGTATGGGAAGATGTAAGAATCTAGGTTTATTGAAATTATTCCTTTGATATTCACCTGAACTATCTAGGGCCAGTATCCTGTTTTTCTCTATCCTGAATCCCCTCAGGGCGCACCATTGGGGGCAGCTGCAGAGGCTCAAGGCTTGGTGGCAGGCAACCTGTTTTTCTGTATCTTGAATCCCCCTCAGGGTGCACCATCAGGGGCCACTGCAGTGGCTGATGGTTTGATGGCCTCAACGTCCTTTGTTTACTGAAATGGCAGGTGACAATCTTGGTCCACACATCCATTCACAAATACCCCTCAGCTCCCACTAGGTCAGACACATGCTAAGCCTGGGGCACCAAGGTAAGTGAGGTTTGGTCCCTGACATCAGGGATCCCTTCTGACTCACAGGGTAGACAGATAAAGGAAGTCACCATAAGGCAGTAAGAGCTACAGTAGCTCCAGGCGCTTGGTCCCAGTGCAGTGCTGGAGGGGGGACAGCTTTTGAGCTGGTTCTTCAAGCGTAGGTAGAATTACAACAGAGCAAGGGGGGCCTTCTTGGCAGAGCAAACAGCATGGAGGTGATGGCATGGCGTATTTGAAGAACGGCAAGAAGTTTTGCGAGGTAGGAACATGTTGGGGGAAAGAGGAATAGAGATTTGCTCCTTCCTTCAACAAAGACCTATTAAGAATTTTATACTTGGCTTTGGGCAACAGAGAACAAGACAAAGTTTAGGCTCTCAAGATTTCTCCTTCTCTTGGAGGAAGAGAGGAAACAAGCAAACAAATGAAAAATGTAAAAGAATTTCAGATAGAGATGAGGGCTAGCAAGAGAACAAAACAGAATGAAGTGGTGGAGGGGGAGAAGGACATGGTTTAGAGAGGTGGTCAGAGACAGCCCTGAAATGGGGAGGGGACATCTGGAACCGAATGTGAAGGAGGCAAGTCCAAGGAGAGAGTTTCCAGAGAGAGGGCATGAGCAAATGTGGAGATGGTGAGAGGGACGCACTTAGCTTCACCCGCTAAGATGATGGCTTAGAAATTCAAGTTTTTATTCCGAATTGATTTTGAAGTTCTAGTCAGTCGGAGACCTTTTAACATACTTAAAACTTATGTAAATAATCCCTGACAGAGTTAAACATCAACCTTTTATACCTATGTTCTTCTAAAATGTTTATATTAAGAATTTTCTAAAGAAAGTTGATTTGCACCACCACCTATCCCAAGAAAGGAGGTCAGGGTTGATCATGTATAATCCAAAGAGGACTAAAAAAGAAAATAATAGCTTCGTATCTAGAGTGGAAGGAATCTTTAAAAGTGGTCTAGTCTAACCCTTCCCTTTCACCGCCATTTCACAGATTGGAAAAAACAAGGATCAAAGCGGGTCACAAACTAAATCAATGGCAGAGCTGGAGCCAGAGAGAAGCCAGGTCTCCGACTTCCAGGTTTAACGCTCTTGCCAGTTTGTTTGTTTGTTTTTCTAAAGAAAAACTCGGGCTTTTAGCCAATAGTCTACACAACTGGACTAAGAAAGGATATTTACCATTCTCATCTATTTCAATTTAAACAGAATCACAAATAAGAGAGGGACAATTACACGAGTCCATCTGTGAACAATCTTGGAGTCTATTGAACCCACTTGTGTCTGTCCTTCCCCTGCCCCGACTCCTCCTGTAGGTACTGCAACAGCCCCTGGGATCGAGGGCCTTTACTGTATACTCAACTTCAGACTTGGAAACATCAAACCTAAAATAAATAATTATTCTGCAACGGAGCCGGAGACCTTAACGTGGAAGTGTTCCTTCCTCTCGGTGGAGGATTCTCTCCATTTTTCTTCACGAGAGGATAGTAGCCATTAGAACGTATCTGCCTTGAAGGAGTTGAAAAACCATCCCCAACCTTTCCATATGGAAAATGAAGAAAATATTGTGCCTTGAGAAACTTCTGGCATTTTCCTTTTCCCAGTTGTGATCTATGCAGCCTGAGAAAAGCCAGTGTCATGCAGACTATTTCGGTACCTCTAATCCCAATGCTGGAAAAAGCACAATTACATCAAGTCAAAGGAGAGAGACTGAACCACAAGTTGTGTTCGAACTGGGTTCCACTGAGTTTTGTGGTGAAAAGGGAGTCCTGCTTCCTACACAGTCTTTGTGGGTTAATTCATAAATGCTACCCTTCCAAGCCCTGGAGCTTCCTCCTTGTGATTAAAGCCACCACGAAGTTTCATGATTGAAAAGTCCGCTTTGCCTAGGATTTATTTAGATTTTCCTCTGACACACTGTCGCTGACTCTGCAGCTCCAGTGGGAGTTGTACAAGGAAATTTACCCATAAGTCACAAAGCCAAGCTACTACGACAGGTGGAGGAGAGCCATTTGGCAAATTGTTTGTAAGACACTTTCCTTGTGTTTGTTAAATCCCGTGTCCTTGTAAGTCACCTACCAGGAGACCTAGCACACTTGGTTTAACCAGTTCTGAAAGTCCCTCCAAAGCTTTCTACATTTATCAAATGCAGACTTAAGAAGGAAGACTTAGATTCTTTCAGTGGTAGGATTCTTAATCGTGGTGTTATGAAAAAGATCCAGGCATTATGAAACAAACTCAGGACCTTCTAGAACTTCCACTAACTGACGTCACAAAACCAGCCAACTGCCTTCCTTGGAGTTTACAAGAGGTTGAGAAGAAGGGGAAAGAGCATGATACATACACACGTACACACACAGATGTGTGCACATACCGACATGCATACGCATACACACACATACACACGCATGCACGCGCGCGCGCACACACACACACACACACACACACACACACACAAGGTTCTCGCAGACTTAAAGGGCAGAACCAGAGTTCTAAGACGGTCATCCCACAGCACATCATTTCTCCTGGGATGCTTTTTTTAATGAGAATTAAAAGGCCTCAGGCTCCCATTCCAGCTGATAGTGGGTAGGGAGCAAAAGCCATTAGGCAAAAATCTCATCAAGCCCAGAAGGGTCTTCAACTAGCCGTCCATTTCATTTCAAAGCACAGTTTACAACTCTCTAGTTGTTCTCTTTGGGCCCTGGGACTACAAAACGCTAAAGGACTTTAAATGGGTCTTGGGTTAGAATCTGAGAGTTCATAGTCCCTCTTTCTGACTCTGGCTTTCATGGATGACTTAATTAGCTAAGCCCACGTTGACTCTTCGGGTTTGGAAGAGCACAGCTGAGCTTTACCCCACACCCTACAGCCCAGCCTGCCGCCCCCAAGTGCCTGCCCCCTCCTCCCCTCAGCCTCGTCCCCTCCCGATGCCAGGACCGCAGGTGTGGTCCCCTCCCAGGTCCAGCTGCTCTGACTGCTCAGCTGCTGGCGGTGGGAACTGGGGTGATGACAGCTGTCATTACCCAGAGCTCCTGCAGAGAGATAGGTGCCAGGGGTAGAGACCTACAAAGTAGGTACAATGTGTTTTAGCAAACCGATGTGGTGTCGCAGGGAGAAGCCACAGAACAGGAGTCTCTGGCCAGAGGTGAATGAGGGGTTCCAGCAGCACCTCCAGAGCTCATCTGTCCCCCGCATGTGGGAGGTTTCCCACCTCTCAGCTCACTCCAACTTTTCATAAATCCCCTCCACTCCAGGCTGATCCTCCTGAATCCTTTAGCTCTGGGAAAACAATAGGAAAAGACGCTGGTTATATCCTCAAATACCTACGGGCCCAGCAGCTCAGGGGGGAAACGTCTGGCTTAAAATCAGGGACTGTGCACTTTCTTACTTCACTTTCTCTACCTTTTCAATGAGGACAGAGTCCACCCCACGTCTCCTGCCTACACTTTTACTACCTCACAACCTTAGCTTTGGAGAAAAAGGATTTGTTTATTTTTAAAGAAAGATATCTACGAATATGATAAATTGGAGGAATTGGGAAGTTTAAAAATTGAACAGTTTTGTTTCAAATAAAGTAACCAAGACCTAGACATTTTTATGCTGGCCCCTCAAGATAGCTTGGTGCCCATGATGTGTGGTGAGAAGTTATTTTTCCAGCAGCTGTGTGCACTTATATAGTTAATTTTTTAATTATCTATGTTGATAAGGACTAGAGATAGTCTGATGACCTGAATCCTGAATTTATTGCATTTGATTGGTGCTCTAACTTATTTTCAAAGCAAATAAATGTCATCCCATTTGCTCCTCTCATCAGTAATCTGAGGAGATCAAGAGACTAAACTGCTTGAACTACCATATGACCCAGCAATCCCACTACTGGGCATATACCCTGAGAAAACCATAATTCAAAAAGAGTCATGTACCACAGTGTTCACTGCAGCTCTATTTACAATAGCCAGGACCTGGAAGCAACCTGAGTGTCCATCATCGGATGAATGGATAAAGAAGATGTGGCACATACATACAATGGAATATTACTCAGCCATAGAAAGAAACGAAATTGAGTTATTTTTAATGAGGTGGATAGACCTAGAGTCTGTCATACAGAGTGAAGTAAGTCAGAAAGAGAAAGACAAATACCGTATGCTAACACATATATATGGAATTTAAGGGAAAAAAATGTCATGAAGAACCTAGGGGTAAGACAGGAATAAAGACACAGACCTACTAGAGAATAGACTTGAGGATATGGGGAGGAGGAAGGGTAAGCTGTGACAAAGCGAGAGAGAGGCATGGACATATACACACTAACAAACGTAAGGTAGATAGCTAGTAGGAAGCAGCCACATAGCACAGGGAGATGAGCTCGGTGCTTTGTGACCACCTAGAGGGGTGGGGTAGGGAGGGTGGGAGGGAGGGAGACGCAAGAGGGAAGAGATATGGGAACATATGTATATGTATAACTGATTTACTTTGTTATAAAGCAGAAACTAACACACCATTGTAAAGCAATTATACTCCAATAAAGATGTAAAAAAAAAAAGACTAAACTGAAACCCAGATGTGGTCTGTCTCGCAGGAGTGGTGTGGACTCAGGTTTTCTGTTTATTCAATGTTTACAGTTTCACTGACCTCCCATGGAGATGCTCCAGGCCACTTTCCCAGCCACAAGGTCAAAGCCCATCTCCAGCCATTTACTGGAGCTGCTGAGTGACTTGAAGGTCGAAGCTTTTCCCCCCTGTGCTCTCTCTCAACGCCCCCTGTCAGATCGAAAGAGAGAGTCAATAGATGAGAGAAACAGGAACAAGAAGAAAACAGGGTCTCTCTGGAGGGTCTTCCCCTGGTTCCAAATATGCCCGTCCCTCCCAGCCCTCCCCTCGTCCACCATGTCCAGCCCCAAATGATCAATTCTCAACTTATCAGGTTTTAAGAGGTAGGACAGAACACTGACTATCAGAGTAGTGGGTAGACAAGACCAGATAGTTTACCGATGTGGTAGTCACAGTTGGGAAATCAGAAATGCTGATCAACACACGATGCTTCTTCGTTCCTGGAATTTGAAGAGGAAAATTCAGAACACAAAGTGTTCCGCATGCAGAACCATGACATTGTAGGTCCTGGAAAGCAATGTGCATGTTGAGAGAGAAGGGTGGACACAGGAAAAGGAAGCAGAGCATCCATCCGAGGGCCTGTCGCATCTGCCTGCTGTCTGCCCCCCGCCTACCTCACATACTTGGGACCTGGCTGCATGGCGCCCTTGAAAGCATCTTTAGGAAGACAAGTAGTTAAATGTGGACCACGAAAGAAAGACACGTTTGCAGTTTATCCAAGGCATTTGCTTCTTTCTTCTTTGCTTTGCTCACAATATAACAGGCCTCTGTATTAGTTGGGAAATATACACAAACACAAAGTGTCCCAAAAGAGATGAAATTTGTGATAAGGGATATGGTACATAAGGAATGATGGTACGCCCAGCAATCCCACTTCTGGAGGTTTGTTCTACGACACAACCTGACAAGTATACAGATGTACCTTTACATTATTTATAACAGCAAAAAAACTGGAAAAAACCATGGATAAGACATGTTATATCTACAAAACAGAAATAGAGTTACAGATGTTGAAAATGAGCTTATGATTACCAGGAAGCGGGGGGTGGGGGGGCGCCAGGAATACATTGGGAGATTGGGATTGACTTACACACTCCACTAAATATAAAATAGATAACTAATAGGGACTTCCGTGGCAGTCCAGTAGTTAAGACTTCACCTTCCAATGCAGGGGGTGTGGGTTCGATCCCCGGTCAGGGAGCTAAGATCCCACATGCCTCGTGGTCAAAAACCCAAAACATAAAACAGAAGCAATATTGTAACAAATTCAATAAAGACTTTAAAAATGGTCCACATCGGGCTTCCCTGGTGGCGCAGTGGTTGAGAGTCCGCCTGCCGATGCAGGGGACACGGGTTTGTGCCCCGGTCCAGGAAGATCCCACATGCCGCGGAGCGGCTGGGCCCGTGAGCCATGGCCGCTGAGCCTGTGCGCCCGGAGCCTGTGCTCTGCAACGGGAAAGGCCACAACAGTGAGAGGCCCGCGTACCGCAAAAAAAAAAAAAAAAAAAATGGTCCACATCAAAAGAAAAAATAGATAACTAATAAGGACCTACTGTATAGCCCAGGGAACTCTACTCAGTACTCTGTAATGGTCTATATGGGAAAAGAACCTAAAAAAGAGTGGATATATGTAAATGTATAACTGATTCACTTTGCTGTACAGCAGAAACTAACACAACATTGTAAAGCACTATACTCCAATAAAATTTTTTTTTTAATAAAGACATAAGTTAAATATATTGTGGTATATCCACAGAACGGAATACTGTGGAGCCATTTAAAAACAACAGTGTTAAAAAATTTTTTTATTAAAAAAATAAAATAAATTTTAAAAATAAAAACAACAGGGCTTCCCTGGTGGCGCAGTGGCTGAGAGTCCGCCTGCCGATGCAGGGGACACGGGTTCGTGCCCCGGTCCGGTAGGATCCCACATGCCGCGGAGCAGCTGGGCCCGTGAGCCATGGCCGCTGGGCCTGCGCGTCCGGAGCCGGTGCTCCGCAACGGGAGAGGCCACAACAGTGAGAGGCCTGCGTACCGCAAAAAAAAAAATAAATAAAAAATAAAAAAAAAAATAAAAACAACAGTGTGAAAACAACAACCTTGCAAATTTACATGTTGACATAGTTAGATGTCTCCAACATGTAAGTTTAAAAAGTAATGGCATTTATAGTATGATTCTATGGTCAGGCTTTAAAAAAAAATAGGCACATATGTGTGTGGTTTAATTTTTTCAAAAAAATTTATTTATATATTATATTTATACTGAAAAGACTAGAAGAACACACACTGAAATGTTAATGGTAATTATGGGTGGGCGTGGAATTCTTCTTTATCTACAGAATGTCTTTATTGTCAACTTTTTATAATGAAACACATGCACACAGAAAACCAATTTTCATTTGTAGGAAAGCAAAACCTGGGCTTCTGTCCGATGAGTCAGTGGGAGCTCTGACATCTGTGCTCCAGAGCACACGTGTTGTGCAAACCAGCTCATGGAGTGACACGTGTCGGTCCTCCCTGTGTAGCATGCGGCTGCTTTCCGATGCCTGGGAGGAAGGAGGCTCCGAGCATTTTGCTGCTGTCCCCAGCTGCTTTATGGGACAGACGTGAAGATTTGTGATTTTGGTCACTC
Source organism: Pseudorca crassidens (assembly GCF_039906515.1). Taxonomy (NCBI): domain Eukaryota; kingdom Metazoa; phylum Chordata; class Mammalia; order Artiodactyla; family Delphinidae; genus Pseudorca; species Pseudorca crassidens. The sequence goes on from NC_090316.1 coordinate 15,508,769, forward strand.
CTCAGAGGAAAATAAAAACAGCAAATGAGTCAGAGACACTGCTACCCACAAGGAAAAATAAAATAAGCCCCCAACCTCAAATACACTCCTCTGAATTTAGATGCTGTATCATTTTCCCCTGGGGTCAAGTTCAAAGTGATGAAAGAGATTCTGAAGATAACCTCTGGTTTCAGAGGCACAAAGACCAGATAACACAAGGCTTTATTTGAGTTAAAAACAAACAGAAAAGGAGAAAATGTTGTCTTGTGACATTTTATGAGGACATTGCCTTCATTTTCTTTCTGTCCACCCCACGCAGGCTGGCTGGTGGGCTGTGGTAGTTTCTATTGTTTCTCCAGACAAGGACTGGACAGGCAGATAAAACCTCTCCAAGGTGGTAAAGGACTGGGTAGTGAGGGAGACACGGAAAAGAAAGATAAACAGGAACAAAACAGGAAGCAGACCCTAGTATCCAAGTTGGGTTGGGAGCATTTGTTTTATTCAGCTGAAGAGGCAGGGCTAGGCTCCAATTCTGAAAGCCCCGTGCATCTAAAGCCCACAACTTAATAAGAAAACGGGAAGTCGAGAGGCGACAGAAAATTGGTGTGTGTGTGTAAAACGATGAACTCCATTGGTGTATGGGGTGTAAAGGAGAGTTAAAGAATCATCTAGGATTCCTCACGGAAGGAGGGAAAGAAGGAAATCGAATTGCCCTCCAAATCCTCTGCAACAAATAAGATTCTCTTTCTGGAAGCAAGGCAAGGGATGAAGAATGCTCCAGGTAGGCTCAGGTCAGGCCCTGGAGAGGGCGGGATACCTGGCTGGTAGGGGGTGGATGTTCTGATGTCAGAGGTTTTAATGTGCTTCTGGACAGGACGACATGAAGGCCTTTACCTCTGTTAAGTCAGAGAGAGGGTGTGGGAGCCGCTCACCACTCCCAGTTTCATTTCCTGCTATTTCCCCTCCCTATGCCCATACACCACCTTAAGAAACACAGCTTCATCTCTAAATAACTGTCCTGGCCACAGGCCTTATCCAGCTAGCTGACATGATCTTATCAAAATTTTTTAAATCAGTTAAAAAAAAAAAGTTCTTGAACAAACTGCAACTAACAGTTTATGAAAGTCACACATTTCTACCACCAAATGCTACAGTCCTGGGAAGTATATTTTATTAGCCCCTATTTGGATGGGAGGAGCATGAAGCTCAGAGAAGTTGAGTAGCTTAACCAGGTCACACAGCTTAATAAGGGGTAGAGCGGAGTTGTGAATCCAAGACTTATTGACAGTGGATTCGCCACACGTTCTGACATCCTTGGTGGGGTGATAGTGAAGACTGCCAGTATACAGGTCATAATGATTAGAAAGGCTTCTGAAACCACCTCCTTGTAACCTAACCGTAAAGTCACTTGGGTGGCCAAAATGGAACGGTGGAATCTGTTCTGTTGGGTCCTTCCCAGCAAATGGCACCAGCAGACACGTTTTGCCATATGAAGGCACAGGAGGTCATTTATTTTTCTGATTGTGAAATGAACATATGACACATTATTTCAATTTAGAAGCAGATTTTTTTTAAAGGTAAAGTAATAATTAAAAAGCATTTTAAAGCAGCACTTTATTTCATTTACTGAAAGCTTCTAATAATGTGTCTGGTTCTTAGCTGGGTTAACATTATTATGTAATCTACCCCACAAGGTTTGATGATCATTGATGTGCTGATGAGGAAACTGACCAACTCAGAGAGGCCATCAGCTACCTTTTAGGAAGGGGCCCAGGGGTGATACCCCCAAATGCAAGCGCTAGATCAGACTCATGACCCATCCAAGAGCAGAAGGCGGACATTTTGTTTGTATTATGAGTAAGGACATTTCACAGGACACCAGGGCCAGGTTGCCGGGCAGCCCCAAAGGCGATAATCCCAAATGTTTCCAGCCACCCTCAATAACCTACTAGAGATCTAGCACTCATGATATACTTGATCTGTTGTGAAATACTTGGACCTTTTATCTTCAGCCACTGAGAGTGGGTTACAGACCCATAGCGGGTGCAGGGACCAGGATTCACAACTCAGCTCTACCCCTTATTAAGCTGCACCAACAGAATTCCCAAAGATGTCAAGGTAACTGACTCAGGTTCCAGGTTCTAGTCTGTTAACTTAAGCAGATGGTGAGGTTTTGTGAATCTCACAATGACCCCTCACCACTTGAGCCTCCACTGCCTGCTGTGTGCAAGCAGGGCTGGCCGCTGCCAAGGCCCGGCTTAGATGACCTGGGAGCCGGTGGTTCCGTGCTCACCCACCTCCTCCCAGCCCCAGTGCTGTCAGCCGGTCGGCTCCCGCGACCCCCTCATCATCTGAGTCACCCTCACTCAACATTCTGACTGTAGGAGGGGGTGGGCCAGACCATCCCCACTATTCAGTCCGGGGGTCACTGGCTCCTTCCCCAGATCAGCCTTCTTTCCTGAAGGCTCTTGGACTTGTCTAAACCATGAGGTAGGAAACCTAATCAAATGCATTATTCCTGGGTAATGGCATCCTCTGAGGGTCTCAGGTCATGGGCGTCTGGAGTAACTTTGACGAAAAACTCTTGGGGAAATATCTTCAAGGAGAATTTCTTGGTCTACCCCTTTTGCTAAATTTCTCTTTTTCTGTTATTTTCTATAAGGGAACATTTCTAAAAGAAGAACATTTTCACTTTTTTTTAAACTTAAGTAATTCTCCCACTTCCCCATAAAGCCCACTCTTCGGTATCTCTGCTTTCTTTTTCTATCCTGTCAAGTTTCTCCCTTTTCAGTCTTTGGATACCTTAAGAGGAAAGGGTAAGGAAGGGGACTAACGTTTAGAAGCTCTTTGTGCTAGTTATTGTGTACACACACACACACACACACACACTCACACAATGTGCTTGTTTTATACACATTTATTTTATCGCCTTTAATCCTCACAGCAAACCCTTAGAGGGTATTATCATTGCCATTTTACAGAAGAGGAAGCTGAATCTTAGAGAGGTTAAGTGACTTGGGTTTGGTCACTGCCACGTTGGTTGTATGGTAATTTCTCTTGAAATACTTCAGTAGAAACAGTATGACATTTGGACAAGATCCCTGTAATGTGTACCATGCGGAGCCGTAGCTAAGTGTTCAGGGACAAAGCGGGAGCCAACACTCCAGTGTGGTTAACAGATCAAGTGCTCTAATCAAGAATCAATACCTTCAGAGGTAGTTATTTAGCACTTACATTACAGCATGGGACTCTGCACTAAAGATTTTATGAATGAGCATAAGGGATGCTCGAAAGATTTCTTCTGTTTTTTTTTTTTCTTTTTGGCCGTGCCATGTGGCACGTGGGATCTTAGTTCCCTGACCAGGGATACAACCCATGCCCCCTGCAGTGGAAGCGGGGAGTCTTAACCACTGGACCACCAGGGAAGTCCCCTAGAAATATTTCTGTTGATGAGACGAATGGGTGATGTATTCTCAAATAGGTCATGGGTTAGAAATATGACACAGCCTCCAGGGCCCTGGCATAAATGAGGTGTACAAAGTGGGCTCGTCCAGCAGTTTAATGACAGAATTTAGCCTGAGACTGACTTTCATTATCACTGGGAACACCTATGGGGAAAAGGACACCAGCCCACTTATCTATTCTCCCTAGAGTCTCACCTTCTTTCCAGGCGGGCCTTGCCATTTGCCCAATGGTCAGCCTGGCTTTGGTACATCAGCAACAGTCCCCCGATGGGGGAGGGGCAAAGCCAGAATCTGGGGCCAAGTCCATCTTCTCCAAAGCCCCCGGCCTCTAGAATGAAAGGACGAAGGTCAGTGAACAAAGAGAACCATTTGAGACCAACGGTTCTGTCAGTCAACAAGTAGGAAAAAACCCTTTTCATTGACTGAACGGTCTTTAATCTTCAGGGTCTTCCATAAAGTGAATCCCTAGAAATCCCCCTTATGACGTAACTTCTTTAAAGGTCAGGCTGAATGGGTATGCCACTTTAAGCCCTGACAGGAAATAAAGGATGTTCACTTTAAGCATACGTACTTCGGGCGCCTCATGTACAATTCAGCGCTGGGCCCATAAAAAAGGGGAGTGCGGTGGGAGGGAGAAACCACAGTCACAAGTTTCTCAGTGTTCCTTTCCAAAAGGTCAACTTTATTTTAATTCTGGTGTCCCTGGGCCCAGCCAGGGAAACGTACCCTCCCCTTTCATGCGGTGTAAGACTCCAGGCTGCTGCTGTTTCCAGCAATCAGATTGTCCAGATCGTCAACAAATGCTTATTTTTAGCCCTGGAAGGATGAGAATTTCCTATCCTTCCACCATCCTCTGAAGGCAGTGGGGCCTTGTTTGTGAGTATTACCCACAAGGATATAAAGCAGAAAATCGTTCAGACTTTTTTTTTCCGTCTACACCGACAGTTGACTGAGAGCATTTCCGAAATGGACCCCGAAAAGGAAACATCGTGAGCAGGAAAATCGCCTCAATAAGAATGAACAGTAAGTTGTAGTCTTTAAAACATTCGTGTGAGTCTTCAAAACACGGGAGGTTGCTGCAAGAGATCGCTGTGAAATTCTCCCTTCCATGCATTTGGAGTGGTGAGACCGGTGGGATCAAGCCCTTGAGCTTGTGATGCTAGAAGCATAGGTTTTGGAGCTGGAAAAGGGGGGTCTTAGAGATTGTCTAATCCAGCATTTTCGTTGTACAGGTGAGGAAACAGGCTTACCTGAGGTCCTATAAACAGCTAGATGCAGAACCAGAAGGATTCAGGAGTTTGGAACCCTAGGTCCTTTTCCCACTATGACTTCCTAGAAACTAAAGTGCCTGTGGCTTCCAGGCCAAGGGACAGAGTTGGGGCATCACAGACAAAAATCTCTAGACCCTTAGATACTAATCTTTCTGCGAGTCACACTAGGGTCAGAGAGCCCAGTACACCTCCTCCTCTCCATAATTCTCTTGAATTTCATTCCTGCCTGAAAGGACTTGATGTTTCTAAGACTCGTCATTTAGGGAATATATTTATCCCTGCTTTGGAACAAACCCACTGAAGTAAGGCCACCGTTTCTATCCCTTGTAAAATCAACTTTCCATCCACAGCCAAGTGTTTGGTTTCCTGAAGAGGTGAACGGTCGGAGCCCACGGCTGGGGTAAAGGAAAATCTCTCCATCCTCCGGCTTTGCTTGATGCCTTTATGAATGTGTGAGCCTGAAACAGCAATGGAAAGTGAGAGGGGCAGGGCATCCTAGACATGGTGGGTCCCTGGGGATCTCCAGGTGAATTTCTCACTCTTAAACTGGTGGATTCCTGTGCTTAGGTCTACCAGGTACAAAAATGAAAGAACTAAAGTATGGGGCTTGGGGGCAAGAGCTAGAACCTAGTTTATTTTAACTTCACTCTGGAAACTCTTAACCTCCTCATTCTTATCTCCAGACCTTGCCTCTAGACCTTTCTCTCTATCTTACACTGTCCCTTCGTCCCCGTACCCTGGTGGGTGTGTCTTCCTAGGAAGCAAGTTTACTGTGGAAGACAGGATAGTCTAAAAGAAAGAGGGCCTAGTGATTTCAACACTCAACAGCGTGTTTACTTCTTTTCATTTATTCACCATATATATTCTGAACACCCACCCTGTGCCAGGAACTGAACTTAGCACTGAGGCTCCGGGATAAAAAAACCCCTACATTTTCCCTGCTGACATTCTATCTTATGCCTGGTTGAGCTGACCAGGTATGGGCCTTACTTCTCATCACTTGAACTAGGCTTGGAGATCAGGCTGCATATTCCTCTGCCTTCCACCCATTCAGCAAAGACTTACTGATTCTCTACTACGTTCAAACCGCTGTGAGGGTACACAGATGAATCAGGGAGGCATCCTGTCCTCATTGTCTAGGAGGAAAGATACTCATATAAAAATAGAACACCCATTTGGGTTGTTTCCAGTTTGGGGCTATTATGAGAAAAGCTGCTATGAATATACTTACACAGTTCTTTTTGTGGACATATGTCTTCATTTATCTTGGATAAATATGTTATCGGAAGGTCCATTATCGGGTGAATACATTGTGGTGTCTTCATCTAATGGAATATTACTCAGAAATAAAAAGGAATGAGCTACTGATACTTGCAGCATCATGGAAAAATCCCAAAGATGTTATGATGAGCAAAATAGGCCAGGCACAAAAGAGTTCATTCTGTACGATTCTATTTATGGAAAGTTCTAGATCAGGCGAAACTAATCTATGGTGAGAGAAATCAGGACAGTGGTTGCCTCTGGCAGGGGAGGATTGACTGGAAAAAATACATGAGAGAAAATTCTATATCTTGTCTGGGGTGCTCGTTACACATACGTACACAGTTGCCAAAGCTTACCACACGGTACACTCAAAATCTGTGTACTTTTTATATGTAAATTATACCTCAATAAATATTTAATTAAAAAAGAAAACCCTACAAATCTGCAGAGAGTTCATTCGTATCCGGAATAAACATGGCAAGAGGTTAAATTTGACAGGTGGTTGTTACATATGTGTTTGTCAATTATTGTATTATTTGTGTACTTTTCTGTATGCTAGAAAAATTCACGGTAAGAATATTTTTTAAGTTAAAAAGCAAAAAATAGCTATAGACTAATCAAGCCCTAGGTTAGAAGGGATCTTAGAGTTCATTTAGCCCAACTTCCCATCTTGAACTTGGATCCCCTTAAAACATCCCTCTTAGATGGTCCCCCGCCCCACCACCAGCCTCAACTTGAACGCATTGAGGCAGGGTGTATACTGCCCCCTGGACATACAGGGGGGAAAGGGAGGGCCCCCCAGAGAGCCCACCCTCCTTAGGAGCAGGTTCATTTGAGAGCAACCATCCACTGAGCGCTTAGTAGGAGCCGCCTTTGGAGATGCAACAGTAAGCAAAACTGGCCACATCCCTGCAGGTGGCAGAGCTGCAGCCAATACGTTTGTCAAACTTAAAGTTCTGGTTCTTTCCTCTCTGCTGTACCCTCTCCTTATCTCCTAGTACTGACCTAGCTCCAGGGCTCTTGGGTGAGCTGATTTGGAAGAGAGGGGAAGGGTGAGGAGGGAGACAGCTAGTTTGGAGCCTGGCCTGGTGAGGGGTCAGGGCTGGGAGGCCAGGCTGGGTGCTGGGCAGATGCTGAGAGAACCTCCCTCCTCTTCACCCAGGACACGGGCAAGGTAAAGAGAATGTTCTGGAAACCACAGTCCAAAATATGAAGGCGTTTTCTTCAAGGCCATGTTGAGCATGCAGCAGAGGGATGGGAGTCATTCGATGGCCATCCCAGTGCAGCTGAGGGGCTCTGCCAGCTGCCCCCTCCTCTCTCTGCCAGCTGCCGCCTCCTCTCTCTGCCGCCACCGAGGAAAGCAGGGCTCTGAGGACCCTGTGAGCCTGACCGGTTCTATGTCAACCTGTCCCTGTGCAGGATCAGGTCCAGGGACAGCTGCAGATCACCCTTCCTATCACTCCAAGTTCTAAGGTTGCGAGCAACAGAAAACAGCTCTGGATAATCTAAGCAAGAAAACGAATGTATTGGAAGATACAGGGTAGTTCCTGGAATAGGAGAAAGAATTGCATAATCAAGCAGCAGGGCAGGAACCAGGGCCATTTGGGATCTGAGTAACAGAGTCATATCGACAGGCCCCCTGGAACAAATCCATGCCGCTGATCTCATGTCTGCTCAAGAGAAAGAGGATCTGAGATGCCACCTTGATGTGTCCATCGCAGACAGGCAGCTTGATTGACAATCCCACCACGATTGAGGGAAAGCTTATTTCCCCGAAGGAAAATCACGGAGCTGTGGCCAAAAGAGGAAATACTGGGCAGGTGAGATGCTTGGCCTAGTTCCACCGTCATCTGCCACTGGGCAGTTTCCAAGTAACATCATGTTACAGAGCATCATAGCACACTGTGCCCAAAGGCACCAGCCACCGCTCAGCTTCCCCCAAGTCCCCTCCCCTGCAGTCTCCCAGCTTGGACCTCAAATAGTAAGCACAGGAAGTGGATAATGTCGATTCCAGAATGTACCTTGCCCCAAATCCACGTGATGCTCAGAAACATGAGTTTCCCAGGACCCCCCAGTTTGGATTAACCTAAATCAGGTTGAGGGGAGTTTTCCCTGAACAATCAGTGGGATGAGCTTTCTGCGTCACCTCTGTCTCCAGCTGGCCGTGCCCCACACAGGACCTTAGGGAAGCCTTCGGTGTCTTCTGGAGGCCATGATGGGAGCTTATGGGGGCGGAAGAGGCCCTCGGTCCTGCGTCTGGGCGGACCGTCAAGGTGAGCAGGACCAGGAGGCTGGACACGGCCGGGAGAGGAGGACGCAGGAGCCACAGGACACAGGACGACGGGGTGTCCAGCGGGGCAGGGTCAGCTTAAGGCTGGAATTCTCAAGACTCTACTTGACCTCACTCATTCATCTGCTAAAATGGGAAATCTCGGAGCGCAGAGCCTCTCCTTTGTTTTGTTTACAGCTCGGCCTTTGGGGCAGCACCTGACCCCGCATACTTCGAATACTTCAGGAGACGTGAAGTATTTGTAGCTTGAATGGGTATCGCTGTGTCGCCTTCTTTGCAAAACTAGTTTGGGATCCTCTCCCTCCGTGGCTGGGCTGCCTGTGGAGAGGGACTAGAAAGGCCACTGAAGGCAGCCAAGTGACGGGGCCAGGCAGCCGGCCAGCTGCTCTGCAGGCTCGGGGCCGGGATGAGTCAAGAGCTCGGCCTTCGGCCTTCAGCGCTGAGCTGTAGAGGCTGTGACGCGGGCCTGGTGGTCCCTCTGGGCAGCGGCTCGCAGCAGAGACGCACGAACAGACGCACGGGAGCCCTGGGCTGAAGCAAGCTGGCCAGAAGGAGAGCAGGACGGTTATGTAAGAGGCAGGAGACGGAGGGAGGCGGGGGTCTGAGGTTTGCTACACCGAGCCCTACTCCTGGGCTGCTTTTCTTCCTGCAACCCCAGAGGGTGTGATGAAAAGGAGGGGAAAAACCTTGTGGCTGAAACAGCTACATTCACTGAGCTTGGGAGACAAACTCTCACTTAGCTCAAGCCCCCCAGGCACTGAACGGGACCCCAACTCCACCCAGCCGGGCTGACGGACCCTAACGCTGCTGAGTCTCCTTGGAGACGCCCTTCGCATGGGGTCGATCCCATCCCGGCCCCTCCTGCACTGCCCTGTTTGCCAAGCCTGGTATCAATCATCCTTGCTGGTGTTTGGGGTCTGGGGATGGAGTTCCTAACTGCAGCCCCTCTCGGCTTCCTCCCTGCTGCTTCTCCCGTGGTCTCTATGCTTAGAAAGGGCCTCCCCTTGGCAATCAACTGTCCAGGGCTAGGGGAGCAGTCATCAAAGTTGCCCCCCTGCCTGCTTGGCCCAGCATGGCTCCTCTGGGCCAGTCAAGGAGGCTCACTGCACCCCAAACTCACTCTTGAGCCCCGCTTAGGGGGTCTCTTTGTCCCCCTCTAACTGTGCGCACCAGGGCACAGTAAGGAAAAGGGTCCAGAGTAGGACTCTGAAGCCAGCCACCTGGGTCACAGTCCAGGCTCTGCGGCTTGTGGGCTTGTGAGTTCTCACCAGAGAACCTCCAGAAAGCGCCCTGGGTTCTGCGGGCCTTACCGTCCTCCTCTGTAAATTGGGCGTAGTCACAGCTCCCACCACAAAGGCCCGCTGTGTGGATTCACTGGATGAGCAGTGAATCCTGGAACAACTTCTGGCACCGGCAACTGCTTGACAGATATTTATAATTATTATCAGCCCTGTCCTAAGCCCGCCTACCCTCCAGGGCCTAACTGGGTGTCTCAGAGGGTCTTTTTCTTCTCCAGATTCCTGCAGTACGTCTCATCTGAATCACTCAATATACAGCTTTATATCACATATCGTCAATAGGTTTTGTTCAGGTCACTCATCCACGTGGTTCTCTCTGCCCCTCTGGGAGATGGTGAGTGCCCAGCTCAGTGGAAGGCCTCTTGTGCTTGCCGGTTACACCTAACATCTGCTCACGGTCTCCATGAACTTGGACATTATAGGGGGGGATGATTTCCTACAAACTGATTTTAAAACTCTCTTTACGTTTTTCATATTTAAGTTCAACAACCAAGGAACATTTTTCACGCGTCTATGACGTGTTAGGTACCATGGAGACCAAGAACTTCATCAACGCATCTGCCGGGTTTGAGCCACAAACTCTGAGTCGGTGACACCTCCCTCTGCCCGAGTCCTATCCAGGGCCATCACTCCATTCTGCGGCTTTCTCTGCCTTCACGCCCTCCTGCACCTCCTCACGGCATTGCCCTAATCTGGGCCCCTCTGTCTCTTGCCTAGTCTGCCGCAAAAACACCTTGCTAGTCTCCCTGCCTCCAAGCTCTACTCCTAAAACCCTAGAGGTATCTTACCCAAACACAGATGAGATCCTGTCACTGCAAGAGTCAAAAACTCTCAGGGAGGGCTTCCCTGGTGGCGCAGTGGTTGAGAGTCCGCCTGACGATGCAGGGGACACGGGTTCGTGCCCCGGTCCGGGAAGATCCCACGTGCCGCGGAGTGGCTGGGCCCGTAAGCCACGGCTGCTGAGCCTGCGCGTCCGGAGCCTGTGCTCTGCAATGGGAGAGGCCACAACAGTGAGAGGCCCGCGTACCGCAAAAAAAAAAAAAACAAAAAACCCCCAAAAAACTCTCAGGGTTCCCTGTTGCATAGGGAATACAAGTTCAAATTCCACACCAGGTGGTTACCAAGGCAGGTTACCTCCTTCACAGACTCAGCCCCCAACACCCGTGCTGCACACACTCCAGGCACCCCATACTCACGTCTTGACAACACTCTTCCTTCTGCTGTGAAGAACTTCCTTCCCTGACTCTATGGGACACCAACACCACTGTTCCTTCAAGAACATGGGACACTGCTTCCCTGAACTTCCCCACAGTTTGTCCCTGGCTTTTTCTGTACCTGTAGCACTTGGTAAAATCCCGTTAGTAGAATGCTGTCACTGTTTGTGGCTGAATTTCCTCTGCTGGGTGGTGGCTCCCAGGGAGAGGCGTGGCTCTAGCTTTGTTCATTTCAAACCCATCCCTAACGTGTAGTAGATGATCAAGAAATATGGATTGGCCGAATGCAAACAGCACCCTAAAGGGACTTACCTCCCATCTTCCTCCGGCCCTATTCAGTAATGTTGATTGGAAGAGTGGCTTATACTCACGTCTCCAGTTGTGCTCATCTGGTTCTCTCTTGAATCCACTCCAACCAACCGCTTGCCTGCCCTACTTCTCATCAAGGGCAGCAGTGACCTCCATGCTTTTAAACCCAGGGGTCATATCTCTGTCCTCATCGTCACAGCTGGTCGACCCTCCATCTCACTGGTGGCTCCTTCTCAGAAGTCTGTGCTAATTCTTCCCGGCCCCTCTGATTTCTTCATGTTGGAGGGTCTTAGGGCTCGGTCCTGGGACCTCTTGTCTTTTCTATCTACTTTCTATCTTGCTTTCTGGGGTTCCTCGTCCAGAGTCATGTCTTGAAGCACCATCTCTGTGTGGATTACTCCCAAATGTATGACTCTTGCTTAACCTTCTCTCTGGAACATAAGGCTCCGATATCCAACTGTGTACGCCACGTCACCTCTTCACCATTCAGACTTGCTAAACTGAAATACTGATCTACCCACCCGCCCCCAACACCTTCTTCTCCTCCCCTCTTCCCCACCTCAGTGAACTGCAGCTCCAGCCTTCCGGTTGCTCAGTCCAAACAGCTTAAGTCAACGTTGAGTTCTTTCTTCCTCACCCACCCCACCTCCAATCCATCACCACAGCCAGCTGCTCTGCCTTCAACGTACGTGCAGAATGTGACCACTTCTCACTACCCTGGCCAGTCTCACCTGGACTATTTCATGGATCCTTAACTGGTCTCCTTGCTTTGGTTTTTGTCCCCATCAATCTATTCTCCACAAGGTGACCTGATTGATCCCATGAAACCCTAAGCCAGATCATGTCATTCTTCCGTGCGAAACGCTCCATGGCTCCCATCTCACTTACAATGGCCTGCAAGGCTCCACGGGATTTGACTCTATGACCTTCCTGGCACCATCCCCCCCCTCCTTGGTCACTTACTATTCCTTCAGCCTAGAAGGCTTCCCAGAGCATGCTTGGGTCACTCCCCCACCACTTTCAAGTCTTTTGAGATGTCCCTTTCCCAGTGAGGTCTTCCCTGGACACCTGTTACAATATTTGTAATTTACTTTAAAATTCAGTATAGTCAGTGGGGTGTTATGTATGTGCCACCTCATTTCAGTTTTAATTCTAGAGACAGTTAACGCGCCATCAGGAATGTGCAGTTCAGGATGGGGGAGGGGCAAGATAGGGGAAGGGGAGTCAAAGGTACAAACTACTGGGTATAAAATAAATAAGCTACAAGAGTGTAATGTACAGCACAGGGAATATAGACAATATTTTATAGCACTATGAAATGGAGAATAATCTATAAAAATCTCGAATCACTGTGTTGTACACCTAAAATGAATATAGCATTGTAAATCAACTATCCTTCAACTAAAAAAAAAAAAAAGAATGCACAGTCCAGGAATACTCAGCTGGTATTCTCCCAGCAAAGGCCATGCTCTAAGGATGCTGTTCCCAGAGTTTCTGTTACCCCCATCTCAAGCCACAACCAACACTCTGCTGATTAGCACGCTAAATTCAGAAGATAAGTCTTTGTCGGTGAAACCAGCAACAAGTGGAGAACCACAACAAAAGTGAAGGATTGCTTTCTTAGTAAAATTAAAATTTTTTGGGGGTGGGATTGGCTCCAGTAATTGGCTGCAATCATTTAGGGACTTAGGCACTCCCCATGCTTACCTAAAAGGGTAAGAATCCAACAAGGCTTGGAACCTGTACCCATCACGAGACACTCGATCCCTACTCTGTCCCACATCCAGATGTTGGTCTGGAGGGATTCATGGTACATGACCCTGACTAGAGGCACAGAACCTGGGAAATATGAAAGGTCGATGGGAATTCAGAACAGGTTTTATGAACAATTTTAGGCCTGCTTTGCTAATAAGTATTCGGTTAATAAAAGTCATAAGCAGAATCTGGTTTGAGCTGTACTTTGATTATTTCCTGACAGTGACATTATGGGGGAGTGGCTAACACCCACCTACCTCTAACTTCTCAGCGGCTACCACCGTCTACCAAAAAAAAAAACCCTTAGAATTGAGCACATCCAAAATGGCTTAGGTCAAGTTTATAAGACCTCTTATTTAAAATTTTTACCATCCTCCAACGTTTTGTATCTCTATCCTTGTTTTATTTTTCTCCATGACTTATCAACGTCTAACATATTATATATGTTCCTTTTGGGTGTTTGTTGTCTTTATCTGTAGATGATGTAAGTTCCGTGAGATCCTTGTCTGTTTTGTTCACTACCGTAACCCAGCGCAAATAACAGTGCCTGGTATAATAATAATGCCTGGGTATCTGTTAAATGAAAGAATGAAAGAGGATAAGGGCATGCTTCACGAGAACAGACAAAATGCTGAAGGAGTTGGAAAGGCAAGAGGATGACTCTTGGCTGGAAAATCAAAACAACATTGACTAGGGTCTTACGATAGAACAAAGACAAGCAGGGTAGTCTGAATGCACAGACGTGAATTTATCGTTTGCCGGGCGCGGAGCGCCACATCCTTGAAGAGAGCTCAGTGAGTCTCCCTGAACTGAAAGTGAAAGGGACAGACATCATGTAGAAAAGTTTTGTCCAAATTTCCAATTGATTCAAAAGTGAAGTTCAAGGTCTCTCTTGAGATGTGTTATGACTCTGCTTTTGCGTCACTCAGGGGTGGGGCAATTCTCAAACAGGTCCAGGGTGGGTTGCCTAAGTCTCTGGTGGGAGTAGGGTGGGGACCAATCACACCCACAGCAGATTCGGGATGTTTGCGCCGAAAGCTCAAAGGCAGGGTCTTAAAGTGTCTCAAGAGACCCAGGAGAAGGGCATTTGGGGTACAGGGAAGAGTGTGAACCAAAGCACTCAGGAAAGAAACCACAGAGCACGTCCAGGAATGACGAGGAGCAAAGGGGGATGCCAGCCAAAGGGTTGACATTGGGAAAGGAGGTGGAGGGTCCACTGCAGACTCCCTGAATGTGGTTGGCAATAGAGAATCGTAAACATTTGTCATCAGGAAGTAAGATCAGACCAGCAGTGTGTAGGGTTCACGGAAGCAGGGAGAGACGGGGCAGGGAGGGGTGGACAAGTTAGGAGGCCGGGGCAGCATCCCAGGCGAGAGGTAGTCAAAGTAGGAAGACTCGGAAACAGTGAGACAGCTGAGCAAGCTGCAGGGAGGCGCTCAGAGAAGAGAGTGGGAGCAGCACAGACGGCTCTGGGAGCGCCCACTGTTGATCTACACCCACTGCCCTGGACACCTCCCGCGTGGACACTCTCCCAGACCCCAGGGCTTGTGGGCCCAGCCAGGAGGCACCCTTGCCACCACAGTGGCAGGCTGGTGGCCTGGAGGGATCAACCTGCTTTGGTTTCGCCGGCTGCTGGGTGTGGGAAGAGGGGAGGGCTGGAAACGCGGACCCCTGAGGTCAGCGGATGGTGGTCGGCTCCAACACGCCGCAGCTGTCGCTCGCGTGAAAAGGGGGGTCACTCTGGGGGTGCAGGGCCTTTCAGTCCAACCAGATAGAGCAACAGCCCCATTGAGGAAGTAGGGGTTCAACGGCCAGCATCTAGCCCCACTTGGGAAAGGCCTGACCCACAGGCCCAGACAAGGGAAATGAGGCCCAGGAGAGATGCGGAACAGAGATCAGGAAATCATGGTGAAAGGCCAGGCCCGGGCCACCCCACCAACCCCGGGGCTGCCAGCTGGCGGAGGAAGGGCTCTGGACGCACAGCCAGACTTGGCGGAGGGACAGTGGGGCTAAGAGACATCTGTTTCTTCGTGGCTAAGTTGGGGGAGGCTGGGACCCTCTTCCCATCCAATATTTCCTTCTCCACCCGGACAAAACTTCAGGAAGATGCTCGGGCTGGGGAATGGCCAGCACTTGCTTAACCTTTGTCTATTTTCTGTTGCACTGGACAGAAAGGGGGTGCCTCCAAGCACAAAATACCCACATAACCCTCACACAGCTCTCCCGCCAAGCACAACAGACTTGCTTCCCTATGACCCCTTCCCCTCTCTGCACTTTCTGGAGAAGATGGGAATTAGCAGCGCAGGGCAGGAAAAGGCAACAGGGAGACAGGAGAGAACGGGGCCCCCAGCAGGCCAGCTTGTCCCCATGCAAAGCCCTTCACAGGGCTGGCCTCTCCCCTCTCTCATCATTTCTCTGCCAGAGGGTGCTGCCCCCAGGACCCCCGCCTCAGCGGAGCCGCCTGGCAAGTATGGGAACTGCACTTGGAAGGGATTGATACCAACTGCCCTGCAACGCTCCTTCTGGCTGAGAACCGTCTTCCCTGAATTCAGGGCCGTCCTCCACGTGCTGCCTTCTCTCCCAGCGAGCCTGGCCGCCTCCCCACCTTCTTCCTCTCCTCCACTGCCCTGAGTAGTACCTTCCGGCCCTCTGACAAGCCACAGGTCACCTTCCCCGGCCTGGTAAACTGCTCATCACTGGAATCTAACAATGGGGGCTTTTGCTTTGGCCCTGGTCCAAGCCTGGAGCCTTCTGATTTCCGTCTGTGGCCACTCTGGCATCTACGCCCTGCCCCCTGCTTGTGTGGGACAAGCGCCCTTGGAGATGAGGCTCCCTAGCCTGTCCCTACCCCTGAACCCAGCCCAGGAGCACAGAGCAGGCTCAGGAAGAGAGGAGGGTCCCGGGAGACAGAGAACCTTCCCTGGAGGTTCCAGGATGTACTGAGGTGGGCGTGGAGAGTGGCCCAGCTGGTAACTGCTGACCCGATCAGAAATAAACGCATCTGTCTGCTGTCTGGATGCGATGTCCTTAGCGACCTCAGACAAGGGAATGAGTCAAAAGGAAAGAAAGGTAGGGCATGTGGGTACTGAGTCAGATACCAAGTCAGGCTCTTCTACATCATCTCACTGAATCCACAGGCTTACCCTGAGGTGTGTGTATTTTGTCCCCGTTTCCCAGCAGAGGAAACCAGAGCTCAGAGATATTAAGTAACCCATCTAAGGTCACACAGCTGGAAAGGATCCAGCTGGGGTCCAAGTCCACCTTCGGCTGATTCCAGAACGTACACGGAGTTACCTCCTGCGGAGACAGGGTCAGGAAGATCAAGTTGAGGGGTTCAGGCCTCTTCCTGGGAAGAGTTAACAACAGTTCTGTTACATCACCAAAATTCCTATGTTAACCGCCTAACTCCCAGTACCTCAGAGTATGATATATTTGGAGACAAGGGCTTTAATGAGGTAATTAAGTTAAAATGAGGGCATTATAGTGGGTCCTATTCCAGTATGACTGGTGCCCTTATAAGAAGGGGAGATTAGGACACAGACACACAGAGGAAAGGCCATGTGAGGACACAGGGAGAAGGCTGCCATCTGCCCACCAGGGAGAGAGACCTCAAAGGAAACCATCCCTGCCCACACCCTGATCTCAACTTCTGGCCTCCAGAACTGTGTGGAAATAAATATGCGTTGTTTAAGCCACTCAGTCTGTGGTCCTTTGTTACGGCAGCCCTAGCAGACTAAGATGGTCCCCAGGTACTGAGTGTTTGTTTCCTGGCCCCCACGCAGGATATTTTACATTGAGTTCTCTTCAGAGTGGAGTCCCACCCACCTAGGAGGTAGGCAGGGAGCTTGGGGAATTTCAGGTGTCCACAGGACTCCTTAGCTAATGGGGTACTTTGGCTACAAAACTCAGCACACGGACGATGCCTCTGTCAACCATCTTTTCATTTTAATTATCCTGACAGCAGCTATCTCCTCTCAAAACAGGACTTGAAGGAGTACAGGAGGGAGGCAGACAGACAGACCCAAGCTGACCCTGAGGCGCTGGCTCGGGGCTGGGGGCGATGCCCGGCACTGATCCCGAGCCTAATGGGAGCAAACGCTCTCCTCCTTTGCCAAGATGCCTGGCTCCTGGGCGCCCCCTGACCCTCCCCGTTCCAGCCTGTCAATCAACAACCAGTGAGTGCAGCTGACCTTCCGAAGTGACAGCTAACTGAAGATGCATCGGCAAGTCAGAAAACCCAGACTGGGGGTGGAAGAAACTCGGTCTCTGAATTTTCTAAGCATTTAATTTGAATACATCCTGTCACGAGTGTATATGAGTGAACACTCACACAAAGGGGGAAGAAGAAAACCCTTTTGAATTGCAAGGGGCCGGGAAGGAAAAAGGGGGTTTACAAAAATGAGGGGAAGGTTGGAAATGGGTGTTTCAAGAGGAAAAAATAAATGTTATACAACATGTGTATATGTATATGTATACAAGCATATATGTATGTGTGTATGTACACACACACACCTCACCTCTGCAGTGCAAGGTCTTAGGGAATTTAAAACGGGAAAGGACCTTTGCCAGGGTCGCCCTACAGGGAAAGTTCAAGCAAAATATTCTTCTTGATTCTTCAGTCAGTTGGAGAGATGGCACAGAAACAGGAAAGCTCATAAGACAAAAAAGAACCTCTATTTTCAGCAGTCTGCAATTTGATAGACTTCAAACTTGATAACTTCTGAGTGGAAATCCTGATCATGTTTAGATAGTTATTTAGCTATTACATCACATTGAGATATTTCTGTGTTTTTCCCAACCCAAAGATTGAAGCTACTGTGAAAGGCACAGAGTCTAATCTCTCGCCTTTCCCTTTAAATCACCAACAAATACCCCAGAAAAGAAGTCTGCTCTAGAACTGCATCTACTGACACGTGTGTAAAATATTTAATGACATGCTTTGCTGACTCCCTTTTTTATTCATATGTATAGAGCAGAAGGAAAAGCCTCTGGCTGACGTAAAATATTCTAGAAGAGAATATGTTCTGACCACACTTCATTACAAGCATGAAAAATATCCCTTCTGAAAGGAAAAAATACATATGTGGTGTTTATGCCTGGGGCCAGGAAGTGTGTATGTACCCTCCAGCCGGGGTTCTGCTCTGAACAGCCATCCACACACGTAAGCGCATTTCAGCGTGACTGGGTTTGTGAGCCTCGGTTGAGCAGAAGCAGCTCAATTGGTCAGAAGTTCCTGCAGAGAACGTGAGAGGATTAAATCTGCCTGTTCAGGGGAGGATTGGAAAGTGCCTGATGCTCTTGGGCTGTTGGCACCAAGGGGCCCCAGTGGCAGCTGGTTGGGTGGACCAGTCTGAGGCTGAGGGTCTGGATGGGTCTCTCCAGAGGAGCAAGCGACAGCCCTGGGAACCCCCTGGCAGCAAACATCAAAACCACAGCAAAGGAGCAGGAAGTGGTGGCCAGAGAAGCCAGCCACAGTGACGGTGTGCAGAGCAGGTAAACCCTACAGAGTGTGTGAGAGAACGTAGAGGGCACAAGTGGCGCAGAGAGGGTGTGGGAGTGTGGAGCAGGGGGATGGAGGGCTCTTGGCTTTTTTCTGAGCTCAGTCATAGCAATCCATAAGGTAATAAATCTCTGGTCCAGGTGTTCTGTGCATAGCTCTGACCTGAGGATTGTAGAAGTTTTGTCAAGGTCCATGATCAGGTCTGACCGTGTTGCTTGGCAGATAATACAGACAGGGGTTGTAATGTGAATCAGCTGCAATACCTAAGATGACTCAGTTCTGCTACAGAAAATGAGGAAAACTAAGTAGAGAAGTGTGCTGCGGACTGAATGTTTGTGTCCCCTCAAAATTCATAGGCTGGAGTCCTAACCCCCAAGGTGATGGTATGAGAAGTGGGGTCTTTAGGAGGTGATTGGCTCATGAGGGTGAAGCCCTCAGGAATGGGATTCGTGCCCTTATAAAAGAGACCTCAGGTAGCTCCCTCGTCCCTTGTGCCATGTGAGGTTACAATAAGTTACCAACAAGGAAACAGGTCCTCACCAGACAGCAGATCTGCTGGAACCTTGGTCTTGGACTTCCCAGCTTCCACAACTGTGAGAAAAAAATGTTTGTTGTTTAAGCTGCTTGGTCTATGGTAATTTGTTATAATAGCCCGAATGGACTAAGACAAAGCTTATGAGACATGTGAGCTATAGAAAAATAAATAGAGCATATGAGTATTGAACAGATAAAAAAGGATGAGCCTCAACGAGTTAAACAAAGAATTACCATACGATCTAGCGATTGCACTTGTAGGTATATACCTGAGAAAATTGAGAGCAGGGATTTAACAGACGCTGGCACACCAATGGGCACAGCGATAGCTAGAAATGGCCCAGATGTCTGTCAGCAGATTATGGGTAAAAAAATGTGGTCTATACATACAATGGAATATTATTCAGTCTTAAAAACGAATGAAATTGTGATACAGGCTACAACATGGATGAGTCTTGAAAACGCTATGCTGAGTGAAATAAGCCAGACATAAAAGGACAACTGTTGTATGATTCCATTTATATGGATTATGCAGAATAGGCAAATTCATGGAGACATGAACAGAGGAAAGTAGAATAGAGGTTGCCAGTGGCTGGAGGGAGGTGGGCAATCAGGGGGTAACATCTAATGGATACAGAGTTTGGGTGGTGTGGAAGTTCTGGAGATGGGTGGTGGTAATGGTTGCACAACATGGTGAATATACTTAATGCCACTGAACTGTGTGCTTGAAAATGGTTAAAATGGTAAGTTTTATGTATATTTGCCACGTTAAAAAAAAAAAGAATGAGACAAGGATGCTACTTATAGACAGGAAAGGATGGAAGGAACAAGTCGTAAGGTATGGATTATGCCACCTCTAGGGTGACAGCTATCATTCCTAAATCCACCACCATTGGTGACATCATTTTGGTCTCATTCTGGCTCCACATATGTTTTGCCTAGAAACATAGATAAAAGCCATGGCTGTTCAGCAAGCTACTTATTGGCCAGGCACACTCGCCCCTTTCATCTCTCATAGAGCAAGTATGTGTTGGGTCAGACATTTTCCTCTGCTGAGCCTCCTTGTTCAAACTTCAACTCTGGGCTGCATAACCACACCATGAACAGGGAAGGCTGTTGTGGCAGAGAACACAGGACATGTGAACTCTGCATTAACTGAGGAAACAAGTAGCGTGGTCCTTTGACTCACTTGCACCCTAACCTGAGTGGGTTAACTTACCTCATCCTTTTTTTTTTTAATTAATTATTTTATTTTATTTATTTATTTTTGGCTGCGTTGGTTCTTCGTTGCTGCGTGCGAGCTTTCTCTAGTTGTGGCAAGCGGGGGTTACTCTTCGTTGCGGTGCGTGGACTTCTCATTGCGGTGGCTTCTCTTGTTGCAGAGCACGGGCTCTAGGCACACAGGCTTCAGTAGTTGTGGCACCTGGGCTCAGTAGTTGTGGCTCACGGGCTTCGTTGCTCCGTGGCATGTGGGATCTTCCCAGACCAGCGCTTGAACCCGTGTCCCCTGCATTGGCAGGTGGATTCTTAACCACTGCACCACCAGGGAAGCCATAACCTACCTCATCTTTTCCTCCCTGTTTCTCACTGGGTGTTTTCAACTGATTCAATAAACCGTGTGGTTCAAGCCTGAGAGTCTTTTTGTCCCAAGACCTCTGGGATTGCGTTATGGACTGAATGTGTCCCCACTAAATTCATATGTTGAAACCCTAAACCCCAATGGGATGGTATTTGGAGGTGGAGCCTTTGGAGGGGATAAGGTCATGAGGGTGGAGCCATTATGAATGGGATTAGTGCCTTTATAAGAAGAGAGAGCTTGCTTCCCCTCTCTCTCCCTCTGCTCTGTGCATGTAATGATGTAATGAAAAGATGGCCATTTACAAACCAGGACCAGATCTGCCAGCACCTTAAACTTGGATGGAATTCCCAACCTCCAGAACCGAGAGAAGTAAATGTCTGTTGTTTAAGCCACCCAGTCTATGGTACTTTTGTTATAGCACCTGATAGGACTAAGACAGATAGTTTGCCCAGTAGTGGAACTGGAAGCTACCATTGCATTGAGGAAATTTCTCACATAACGCTGGTGAAAAGACAAGCACTGTGCAGGAAACAGTAAGAGATAAATGACAGGCAGTAAGGACTGGAGAAAACTGGAAGCGGGAAGGATTGCCTTTCTCGATGAAGGGGTCACAGAAAGTTTCAGCGACACAGTGAGATTTGTGCTTGGATAAATGGAGGGAGGTATGGAGACACACCAAAGGGACTGGGAGGACGGGGGATGGAGCGGTCCAGGATAGTGGGAGCAGCAGAAAGGATCCAGGAGCCTTTCAAGTTATGTTGGCTGATAGGAAAACAACTGGGCAAACACCTGGGTTAACAGCTGGGCTCACTGAGCAGCCTGGCCTAAGGACACAAGACCCCACCTGTGCTTCCCTGTGCGCCTGGAGGTTTGCCAACAGCACCTCCATGGAGAGGATGATGTGTTGTACAGTGATGTACAATGTAAATCAGAAATGCTGCCTCACAGACATCTCTTGGCTTCTTTAAAAAATATTCTTTAAGAGAAAGGGAGTAAGATTTTGTTGAATAACATTCCCAATAATTAGTCTGTGTGTTAGTAACATTCCCATTGAAAAGATGAGGAAACGGAAAATCAGGACTTACCTAAAGTTCCCCAGCCTCTAAATGGCCAAGCTAACATTGAAACCCACATTTGTCTGGCTCCAAAGCCTGCGTCTTTGGTCATTGCACCAAAAGAAACCTAGGACTAGAGAGGATACAGCTCAGACTCAAGGCAGAGGCAGCCAGATGGGCCTTGAAAAAGGGGCCTGGGTCACCTAGAAGAGAAGACAGACTCTTAGCTTGTTACCTGGTTCAGGACTGTGTTACACAGAGGACACTGGGAGTCTGGGGGGAAAGAGGAATAATACATTAGATTAAAAATGGAGCTGGCTGGGTGCTAATTAGTTAACCTCTAATAAATGGGATAAATAGCAGGATGTAATTAACCACTGCTTAAAGAGGACCCTGGTGTTTCCCTCAGTGAGTAAACCCCTGTGGATTGTTATGCTAATTCCAGCTGTAAAAGTAGAGTGAGAACAAAATTCTTATCTGGGAAAGAATGAAGCGCATTTAGCTGTATTCCTTTTGCGTGTTGATTCTGGATAGCCCAAATAATTTTTTTTTAAAGACAAAAACTGGGGACTTCCCTGGCGGCACAGTGTTTTAAGAATCTGCCTGCCAATGCAGGGACACGGGTTCAATCCTTGGTCCCAGATGATCCCATAGCCGCGGAGCAACTAAGCCCGTGCGCCACAACTACTAAAGGCCGCGCACCTAGAGCCCGTGCTCCGCAACAAGAGAAGCCACCGCAATGAGAAGCCCGCGCACCGCAACGAAGAGTAGCCCCCGCTGGCCGCAACTAGAGAAAGCCTGCGCGCAGCAATGAAGACCCAACGCAGCCAAAAAAGAAATAAACGAAAAGAAAATAAGTGAGTAATATAAAGACAAAAACTGGATAGCATAGACAAGGGATAGCATACAGAGGGAAATGTACACAATCTGAGGAGCGGCTTCATGGTGCAGGGTGATGGGGGCAGATGTGGGGATGGGGCCCCCTGACAGGAGGGGCTGTCGTTCTGCAGGAGTCATGGCAGCCCACTGAGAAGCGTGAGGTGGAGCCCTTTTGCTCCCCCTCTCCTCTGCTTCTCCTTTTGTTCCTTTGGAGGGCTGATAATCTGAGTATCCCATCCAGCTGGGAGAGTCTGTTCATACCCTGATTTTGGAAACCATTATTTCAACCGATGTGAATTGATCAATCTCATGAAGTATCAAAGGCATTTTTCTTTTTGCTAAAATAGTTCATTAAATGTGGACATTTTTCATTTCGGAATTGTTGGTTCTTGGCCCCTTCCATCTGCCTGAAAACTCAGAAGTAAGGACTTTAGTTTCTAAAGGACTACAGGGTTTCTAAAGCGACTGATGGACTGAATGGGACCCACTCATTATTCAAGGAAGGCTCAAGCTGAGACTCTGGCGCCTCTCTTTGCCCTGCCCAGCATTTGATCAAGCTTCAAGATGGTTATGAAGGGGATCAGAATATGCCACCCCCAACTATGCCACGTTGGCAGAAGGATTATTGTCAGTTAAAGGCAACTGAGAAACAGATGTGAAAAGAGCTCTCTGCCCCCCCCCCCATCTGCCTAAAAGCAGGGCATAAATTTCCCCTGTGCAGGTGCCTCCTTCTCCCTTACCAGGAAGAGGAGAATGACCCTTATCACCAGGGGCAGAAATGGCACCCAGATGAGTCTGCACAAATAAGTCCTCACTAAATAACCCCTATCTACCATTAGTTTCCCCCATATATTTCCTAGTCACTTTCTCATCATTTATCAGCCCTAGAAGCCCAAACCCCCTTTTCTTTGTCTAATTGCTTCTCTACAATTTATTGCTCTTTATTAAAATGGCATATAAGCCTCCAAGTCTATCCACTTCTTTGGGTTTCTCTTTTTTCTGTGAAGCCCCTGTACATGTAAAAAAAAAAAAGAGATATTAACATCAATTAAAATTGTATGCTTTTTCTCCTGTTAACCTGGCTTTGTCCGTTTAATTTTCAGGCCCCAACTAACAAACCTAAGAGGATAGAGGGAAGATTTTTGTCCTCTCCTGTACAGTTATGATGAGAATTAACCAACCATTACACAAAAAGACCTCGGTAAGGTCAAGATGTGGAAGCAAAGTATAGTTAAACCATCTGAAAGGCAGGACACACACTCTCTATATTTTATTATTGGGCAGGAAGGACTGTGTCCAGGACCCTCTGCAGAATGTATACGGAGACATCAGGGATAAGATGACCTGGGGTTGTGGTATCAAACAGGCGGAATGACGGGGGTCTTCTATAACTTTGTTTCCTTTACTGTTTCACCAATGAAGAAATAATGCTACCAAGTCCCAGATTTCCTGTGATAGTCTTAATTTCTGGTTGTTTTATTGCTTTCTATAAAAAAAGATTTAGAAAATACATAAATAAATGTGATTTAATGTTTACTTCTAGGTAAGAATTTAAAAATTAAATATATTTATATGTAAATATAAATAATCTCACAATTCCCAAAATCTTTTCTGACCACTTATGCCAATGCTTGCTTTGGACAAGAATTTCACAGCAGGATCCTTGGAAAGGTGATTTAGGTATTTTGTTGTCCTGAGAAAAGAAAATAAGTACATTATTTTCCCTACTTTTTTTTTTTTTCTTTTGCGGTGCACGGGCCTCTCACTGTTGTGGCCTCTCCCGTTGCGGAGCACAGGCTCCAGACGCGCAGGCTCAGCGGCCATGGCTCACGGGCCCAGCCGCTCCGCTGCATGTGGGATCTTCCCAGACCGGGGCACGAACCCGTGTCCCCTGCATCGGCAGGCGGACTCTCAACCACTGCGCCACCAGGGAAGCCCTCCCTAATTTTACAGATGGTAAAATTAAGGTATAGAAAACTGATTTGATGAAGATGACAATGAAAGTTAGAGTCAGGCGCACACTTGGGTCATCTCACATCTAGGTCGGCTCACTGTCCACGGCATAGATTTTCTTTTTCTTTTTAAGATAGTATATTTTATTATATTTATTTATTTATTTTATTTACTTTTGGCTGCGTCAGGTCTTAGTTGTGGCACGCGGGATCTTCTTTGAGGCATGTGGGATCTTTCGTTGCAGTTCACGGGCTTCTCTCTAGTTGTGGCGTGCAGGCTCCAGGGGCACGTGGGCTCTGTAGTTGTGGTGCGGGCTCTAGTTGAGGCGCGCACTCAGTAGCCCACGGCACGTGGGATCCTAGTATCGTGACCAGGGACCAAAGCCGCGTCCCCTGCATTGCAAGGTGGATTCTTTACCACTGGACCACCAGGGAAGTCCCATTGCATAGATTTTCAACAGAGTCTTTGCATCATCTTGGCTCCCTTGCAGCTTCAGACCAAGTGCTCATCTATTTTTAGCAGGGAAACCCACTGGGGAAGAGTGAAGTTAACAAATGAAAGGAAAAGATACAAGGCACAAGGACAGAATGAATGTCAGAGGTGGGATGAAAGCTAAGAAAAAAAAAAAGGACCAAGAGAAATCAAGGATAACATTTAAGTAGATGAAATTCATCTTATTCACAATGGCCTTTTCCTTCCCTAAGGATCCCACAACGCATTTCAATCCCTTACTTGTCCGAATCCTCCCCCCCCCCCCCACCCCCGGCATTTTGTTTGTTCTTCCCTAAAGACATTGATTAGACTCTGCCCTGCAGTAACCTACAGTGACAATCACGCCCTAACTAGACCAACCAGATTATAAACTCTTTGAAGGCACAGTGTTTCAGACAAGTTTCCCCCAGAGTTTAACATGTTTGTTGAATATATGAATATGAAAATATTCACAGCTAGAATGACCCCCCCAAAAAAAACTCTGAGCTGATTTTTATCTCCTATTTGGAGTATTTGTTTCCAAATTTTGATTTTAAAAACTTGAAGAAGTTTTGTCAAGAGGCTTGGGACATTAGTACTAGACTAGACATAAAGCTACGAACTCTGCTCTCCATGAGCAAAAGAGGGACAGAAAGGAAGCAGTGACTGTTCTGCACACATTGTGGCATTTCAGTGTGCCTAGCTTTGAGGAGGGAGGGGTGGTGGCTGTTTCAGGCTGGCAGAGACCTCTCCTGCTTAGAATCACACAGGGCTGGAAATGAACTAGATCCGACAAATCAACCTGCCCAAACTCTTCATTTTGCACGTGAAGAAACAGACCCAGGGAGACTGTCTTGCCCAGGATCACTAAGCTAGATGCTGGCATAGCCTAGACTGAATCGTTTTCAAAATAAAGTACTGAATGAAGCAACATATTAAACCTTTCTGCAGAGTCCCTGGGTTAGAAACCTAGCACTTTAAATCATCAGCAAATACTACAGTATCGTGGATAGAAAAATAAATGGAGGCTGTGGAACAAATCTATGACAAAGTCAGGACTAAAAAAGCGTTCAGGTTATGTTTCTGAGGTTGTTTGGTGATGTTCATTCTCACCATTGAAGACTTTCCATTGCTTTTGAGTCCTGACTTGATGAGCAGCGGTGGGCAGGGAAGGACAGACGTTCCTCATTTCCATCTATACCTGTTGCCAAAAACACACAGTATATACAGACTTCTTACCTGGAGGAGCATGAGAGAGCCTCTCAGTTCTTTTAAGCATTCCCACTATGGGGGGAAGCTCCCCAATCAGCTGATCTAAGAAACCTAGCCAACAGCTCCATGCAAAAAGGACCATTCTTGTTCCAGTTGAGAGCAATAAGCAAGGCACCCTCTCTACTCAGTAAAGAGGAATCCACAGAACCTTTCTTTCCATCACCACCTCGATTAATTCATTAATGATTTTTCAGGCAAGTTTTATTCAGGCCCCTGGGAACAGGGCAGTGAGTCAGAGGTTGGCATCAAAACAAGAATAGAAGCCATAGTCCTCTCTGGGGATCCTTACTCTGGGCTTTAAATTCCCAGATCACACAACTTCCTAGTTGGAAATAAGTGTTCTTAAACAAGAACAAGGGTTTTGCCAGGCCTGACAGTGACTAATAAGATCTGTCTGAGGACCGTCTGATGAAAAGAGAAGCTGGATTTGCATGTCACAGTGAATGTTTAAAGTAGGTTTCCTGCTGAATATAAATAAAATCTCTCTCCTTGGGCAATCCCATCTCAACTCCTGCAGCTATGCCTTCCTTAATTAAATTAACTTTGAAATAACATTCAATGTTTTCCTTCTAAATGCCTTTGTTTTCTCCAAGATCTACTTATTGACAAGCTGTTTCACGAGGTTCCTGTGTAAACTGATTAAGGTCCTTTCCCCCCCCCACCCCCGCCCCGCTGCATACTCAATGAGACAAGTTTTATCACCTCTATAGCCGTTATCGGGTAGCCCTCACATTGTATTCATTTAACTGTGTAGCAAATGGCCCCCATACTTACAATACCAAAAATTAAAATTAAAACAATTATCTAGGGTGCTTACAGAGGACCCGGATAAATACGAAATTTAAATCTCGTTGGCTGAAATTCACACAACTGAAAGCGAATTCCTAACTTGAAGGGGGAGGATTTTTTTTCCGCAGTCTTCTTCAAAAATGAGGCATTCGCGTTCGTAACGCAAGCGGCTCTCGGCTTAGCTACGTGAAGTGGGAGCTCCGGCTCCCCTCCAGAGAGCGGGAGCGCAGGCGCGGGCGCGCACACGTGGACACACGCTCACACGCGCCCGCCCACGCCCCCTTCCTTGTGCATTGCCTGAGGGATTTACGGGCTTCGACCGCGGATTACTGTCAGGTGCAGAAAGCAAGTCTTTGTTTGGTGGGCATTTTCCTCCCCCCCCCACCCCGGATTTGACTGTTATTTACGGGCCACGTGAGCGCCGGGCGGGGGTCAGGCGGGCGGGGAGGCGCCCCCAGCGCTGGGGAGACAAAGGCTAGCAGAGCCCGGCGGGTGCGGCAGGGGGACGTCTCCCAGCTCCTGCGACACGTGCGCAGTTGGCCCGGACCTGCCTCTGACTGAGAGGCTCTTACACGAGATGTCCAGTTCAAGCCCTTGGAAAGGCAACGGCGTTTTCCTGGAAGCGGGCCTGGCTGCCCAAGAGCGGCCCGGGAAAGCCGGGGACGGTCGGGGCGTGGGAGCCCCTTGGGAAGGGCGCGCTCCTGGTGTACCAGGGAGAGTGAGTCTTTACACGGAGCCTCAGGGCCACCTCAGCACGTGAGAAACCAGACAGAGGCCCCCATTGCCCTTGGAGGGAGTACAGACCCCTTCCCAGCGGAGAAGCCAAGCAGCGAGCCTTTGACCGCTGACCGCCCCTCCGCAGCGACCCGCGGCCTCGGTCTGTCCGCAGTGGTGGCCTCCTCCAGGCCCGGGGCTAGAGTGAGCACGCGCCTCGTGTGCAAAATGTCAGGGGGAGCCCGAAAGTCAGTGGTCAAAATAAATATCCTAATGTAGTACCTTAAACAAAGTTAGTGCCCCCCCCCCCCACGAAAAGAATCCACGATGAACAAAGTAGTAAATTTTAAACAGAGACGGGATCAGTGCATTGCAGAGCCATTTTGGAGCCCGAGGTAAAAAGGAGTATCCCCACGGGTGAGCGGCGCTCCTCGCGGCGCACTCAGCTTGGGCTGGGGGTCCGGGAGCGCGGGCGCAGCGGGAGGGGAGCGCGGGTCGTAGGTTTCGGAAGTGGAGGCCGCCGCCGAGGCCGGGCTGGGGAGTGGAGGGGTGGCCCTGGAGGCCGGAGGTGACATCTCCGGAGAGCCGCTCCGCGGGGAACAAAGGCGGAGCGGAAGGCCGACTCAGGGGAGGGAGGGACCCCGCGGGTTGCGGCCCTTGTTGCCTCTGCAGAGCCAGAGTGGAAGACTCGACCCCGCTGCCACCAAGGCCCGGAGCGAGTCCTGTAATTCCCAGCTCGCTGGTTAATTCTCACTAACAAGACTTGGCAAGATGGGCGAATACTTTTTGGCTTCTGTCGTGACCCCACAGAGGCGCGCACACACCCCCTGGCAAAAGCGTCCTCTGGGAAACGAAATGCATAAGTAAAAACGGGGGCGGGAAAAAAATGCGAATTGACCTGGAAAAAGCAAGGCAAAGAAACCTGAATCGGCCGTGGAGCGTATTAAATCCTTTACGCGTCAATTTCCGTGGTTCTAGCTTCGCACCAAGTGTGGACCCTAATTGTCATTTCCTGAGAAGACAATTCACACGAGTACAAGATGGGGTGAGGACTTTTCCAAAAGCCGAAAACGTCGGGTTTTTTTTTTCCCGCATCAGGGTTAAATAAACATCTTTAGGAAGCGTGGAAGGGAGTGGCACTCCCGCCTTCCTTCTTGGGAACAACATTCCGGATTCAATTAATGCCTCCCTCCGGGTCGTAAAGCAGCAGACTCCACACCTCACTCCTATTAACTGGGCTTTGGGGCGGGAGGGTTTTCTCTTTCATCGTCTGGGTTGGGGTTTGCCCACGTTCCTCGGGAAGCTATAAAGCTGATTTAACGGTTTAAGATGAAAATCGATCAGGCTAAGGCAGAAGCTCATGGCTGAGGAATCGCAAGAGAAAAAACGGCTGGCGGGCCGAACGCACTCCGTGAGCCTGGGGCGAGGAGGGCCGGGCCGGCTGGGATGCGGTGCAGGGTTCCCCAGTCCACTTGGGTACGTGGGGGACACCTGCGAGGCTGGTAAGGGGCAAGCACGGAGGTGAAGAGGAATGAAACCTCGAAACCGAGCCCAGGCCTCCGCTAGGCCGGCTTCTCGGCTGGCGACTTTGTTTTCCGCCCGTCGCCGCCGCCACCACCGCGGCGGGGTGCGATGGCTGCACGGCGACTCGGGTCGGGCTGGACGCGGGCCGCGGAGGCCGGGGAGAGGCGCCGCCAAGCTCCATTCACGAAGTCCGGGCGCTGCGGCTCGCCCGCGGGTCGGAGGCCTCCTCCCTCATCCTCTAGGTCTTGGTTTTATGAATGGGCCTGGCGGCGAGAGCCGCGCGCCCTGTTTACTCCGCTCTTTGTGACGTCGCGTCCCCGTGACTGGGCGCTAGCGGCCGGTACTCCATTCACGCGCCCGGGCGGGCGGAGGGGGTGGGACCAGCGGGGCTAGGGGAGTCGCGAGGGGGCGGGGAGCGAGCGCGGGGGGCGGAGCAGGGCTCGCGACCTAGAATGGAAAGAGGCGGGGCCTCGCGAGGTAGTAATGAATCTGCCCCCTCCCGGGGGAGAGCAGAGGAGCATTAATAAATCCATAAGCCGAGGAGAGGAAACTCTGGCTGGGGCAGACCGCGGAGCTCCGGCAGTTCGTGGGGAACGGCGGCCAGAGCAGCACAACGGGCAAAATACAATAGAGGCGACAACGGAAAAAAGCCCTTGGTCCTCTCCCGTAAACACACTCCCCTCACCGCCACCTCCCCCTTGGCACCGTGCTGCCTGGCGCCGAGGCCGCTCGGACTGCTATGTAACTGCGAGTCTGTGGGAGGAAGGGGACCGGGAGAAGAGGTTCGGCCGTGGGAGCCCCTAAGAGCCAAGTTTGCGGCCACTTCTGCCCGCGCTCTCCCTTAGCCCCCGCTCGCCCCTTCCTGCAGCCTAGCTGGCCCGGGCGTCCTTCGCCTCCTCGCGTGCCCAGCAGCCGCGGTTCCTGGCGACCATGGTGACGGTGGAGGAGCTGCGGGAGATGGACTGCAGCGTGCTCAAAAGGCTGATGAACCGGGACGAGAACGGTGGCGGCGCGGGCGGCAGCGGCAGCGGCAGCCACGGCGCCCTGGGTCTGCTGAGCGGCGGCAAGTGCCTGCTACTGGACTGCCGACCGTTCCTGGCGCACAGCGCCGGCTACATTCGAGGCTCAGTCAACGTGCGCTGCAACACCATCGTGCGGCGGCGGGCCAAGGGCTCGGTGAGCCTGGAGCAGATCCTGCCCGCGGAGGAGGAGGTCCGCGCCCGCCTGCGCTCCGGCCTCTACTCAGCCGTCATCGTCTACGACGAGCGCAGCCCGCGCGCCGAGAGCCTCCGCGAGGACAGCACCGTGTCACTGGTGGTGCAGGCGCTGCGACGCAACGCCGAGCGCACCGACATCTGCCTGCTCAAAGGTAAACGCCGGCGCCGGGCGCGAGCTGGAGGGTCGATGCGGCGGGGCTCCGCTGCCTGAGCCTTAGTGGGCAGGAGAAGTGCCTGGAGGGACTCGTGGCTGCGGGATCCCCCCCCGCGCACTCCTTTGTGCGTACTGGTGTGTGCGCGTGGTGTGCAAGGATTCTGTGTGTTGGTGTGCAAGGATTCTGTGTGTTTGTGTGCAAGCGCGAGGTCCTGAGGTCCTCAGAGACGGTGAGGGCTCCGTCACCTGAAATTCCGGACCCTTCCTGGCGATTCTGCGATTGTTTACAGCCACTAACGGTCTGGTCTTGCGGGCGAAGCGACTCAGCTGCGTTGCCCACCTTCGAGTCCAGGGAAGTGCTCCCAAGTGCCACGGTGCGGAAGGTGGGGGAGAGGTTAGGCCTGTTGGTTTGGCGTGTCTGGGCCCCGCCCTGAGTCCGACCCAGAGATCCCGAGACATGGGGCAGGGGGTGAAGGAGGGTGAGCGCGGGGATGGGATGGGCCCTGCGGGTCCGGCTGGAAACCAGCCCTTCCTAAACGCAAAAACGAAGATCGGCTTGCGGGCCTGATGTGGAGCGATCTGTTCTCTCCTCCCCTGCTGCCCAACTCCGAGCTCCAGCTGGAGGGTCGCCAATCCCTCCCGCCATCCCCAGGCTCCGGAGCGGGAGGCGGGAGGTCCGAGTATCTGGGGAACGCAAGGCGGGACGGGGCCTCAAACTGCGACAAGTGCGACCTTTTGTTCAGACTCGACTCTCAGATGGCGGCGCGCGCTTAAGTGCGAAACTCTTGGGGAGGGGAGGTCTTGTCAAATGTGCAAGTCGGAAACTCCGAAAGGGCTGAGGGCTACCCAAGTACCTGGAGGGACGGGGGCGCCGACCGCACCTGCCGGGCGTCGGGCGGCGGGGAGCTGGCGGGTTGCTTGGGGCCCCTGCCGCGCAGTGTCCCTTCCTCCCGCGCCGCATTCCGCGAGTTCCTTCGCCCGCGGCGGGTCTTGGCCTCCGAAGTCCAGAGGCGTTTCGGACCCGGGCTATCAAAGAGCCGCCCCTTTCCCTGTCGGCGCCCCTGGCCCCCCTCCCTCCTGCCCTGCCCTCTCCAGACCCGCTCACTGGAGAGGAAGGGAGATGGGGCGGGAGGCGCGGCGGAAACCTCTCCCCGCCGCCCCTGCCAAAAAGCACAACACTGCCCAGTGCCGGCGGGCCAGGCTTGCCCCCGTGAACAGCGGGGGACTTTGTTCTCGGCAGTTGTTTCCTGGCCATTTGACCTGTCAGCTGCTGGGGAAATGCTGCTGTTGACCTTTGGTTGAACTACTAAGGCGATTTTGCTGATTTTTCTTTCTCTACGAGGGCGGCCTTTGGCACCTCAGATTAAACCAAACGCTCCTCCCTTCTCCTCCCAGCGCTTTAAGAGAAAGTGCCAGGAAGGGCCTTGCACCGGAAGGACCGCTAAGCCCGGCGAGCTGGGCGCAGGGGGCCCGGGGCCCCCGCCTGCCCTGGCGCCGAGCTGTGCCGGGAGCCACGCGGCCCCGGACCGGGTAGAGCGCCGGGCTGGGGTCCGGGCTGTTGACGCACGCCTCCTGCACTCCCTTGCATGATGCCGGCGTGCCGGCGCTCGTGGGGACGAGGAGAGAAACGTCTCTGGGACCAAAGTCCCTTCGAGTGGCAGGGGCTGGCCGGGGTGTTCTCCGTGCCGCGCTGACCTCGATCGCTCCTGATTTGGAGCCCGATCGCGCGCCTGCCTGCGCGGGCCCTGAACACAGGACCCTTCTCGAGGTAGGGCAGACGCACGTGGGGTCTGGGTTCGTTCTGTTTTGTTTTTCTTCCTGGAAGAAATCCGGAGAGGACCGCCCTAGGGTTTCCGGGCGCGCAGACACTTACGCCCCGCTCCCGGGGAGAGAGACAGATTTTTAAGGCTTCCGCCTCGGGCTCGTGGCACCTCCCTGGTTCCCGCGAATCCCGCCGGGAGAGCCCGGAGCCAGACCTGTACCGAGAGCCGCCCTGCGGACCGGCCGCCCGGCGCAAGGCAGATGCTAATGTGAAGGCTGCGTTGGACGGGCAGCCTCTGGGTAAAACGACAGTCCCCTGGCGGTTGGCGAGGTGCCTGGCCCACGGAAAAGGCGTGTTTTAAGGGCTGTTTCCTCCCGAGGCCTGCACTGCCTCCTGTTGTCTGACCTGGTGCGGGCAGGGAGGACGGCCCGCTGCCTCTCAAAGTCCGCATCCTCTGAGCCGGAAAGTGTCTAGGCCTGGACCGAACTTCTCTCTCTCCAGGAACAGGCCTCCCGGGAGGAGCCAGGAGAGGTTCAGCTGGGTTTTTCTGAGCAAAGGGAGCCTGCCTTTGGAAGCAGCCGCCTAAAATTCACAGAGTTTGGGCTGGGGGGGGGGGGGCTCCTTCCAGCTTGTTCTGCAGTGGTGGTAGAACATCTTTGAGGTTAACTGGGTCCTAGTCTATTCAACTTGCGTATTTTCATTTATGTGCTAAGCAGAGGCGCTCTCCACACAGGTCCTGTTTCTTCTTGACTTCTACTGGAAAGGCATCCCTAATGAGGGCAGAAGGAAATGGGCGTGGTCTGCTCCCCCAGCGCTGCGGGAACGTGCCTCTGGGGGAGGACAGCCCTACCTCCTGCACTCTCATTCCTTGGAGAAGTGGAATGGCAGGAAATGTGGGCTCATGGGCAGGGGGGAGCTGGGGACGGGGAACTAAAGGGAAACAGGGGGAGACAAGCCCCTTAGATTATCTTTAGTAAATGCCTTAATTGATTAGGGGTTGGGTAATTTTTTTCCCACCGGAGTTGTTCCTTTATTTTGCAGCCAATGGGCCTTCCTGGGAGTCTCATTTCATGTGCAGTGGTGGGTGTGGAATAAAAGTGGTCAGACATTAAGCCAGTGGAAGACTGATTGTTGGTGTCTGCCGTCCTGGAGGGAGAGTAAAAACAGCTGGGCATTTTCAGAAGCTCTATTACCCTTCCTGGCCACAGGCTATCTAATTCTACCAATTAATTGCATTTTTAAAGGCCGATTTTCCCATTTCTGCCACTTTGAAGGGCAGGAAGTTGGTTACTCATTGCAGGCAGTTAATAACTAATACTACAGGCAAGAATTCATAGTTAAGAGTAAACTTTACTTTCTATCAATGAAATACTATCTGGCCTTTACGTTTCCTAATATTACCCAAGGTTTGCTAAAAGCAGTAACCCAAATCACTACATTTTCTGGTCTTTTGGCTAGTAAAAGCTTCCCATTGGGATAAACTTTTTTTTAAGCTCATTTTATTTAAAATCCTGTAAGACATTTTTGGGACAGTTTAGAAAGTTTAGCTTTTCAGATTTTATTACAGTACACGTCTCCTTTGAAATCCCTTTCTCACTCCTCATAGATCCTTGGAATAGGGTTTTAGACAACCGCTCCCACCCCATCCACCCTGGGTCAATAGAGAAAGACAAAAAGAGCATTTTCTTACCCTAACAGAAGTCTTCCTTTACCTCCCACAGTCTCCAAATAAATCAGTCTGTTTTGCAGAAGATGTCAGGTATAAAAACATTATCTTACTTTTCCTTCTATCTAAAATTCGTCTCAGCCCATGACCTTTGTCAGTCTTATTCAAGTTCTGATTTAAAAGCTGTCCTGGAGCTGTTTTGAGAAACTGGGAAGATCAACTAAATACTCCAGCTTCTCCTTCCAGGTTGGAAGTCACCTACCCAGCAGTCCCCAGGCCTGATCATACAGACCTGACATTATGCTTCCTGTGAAAACAGCCACTAAGGCCCGTAATGAATGCTATGGGTGGGGTTCGGGTGACTGTCTTCTGTCTTTTCTTTCTCTGTGTCCATTTGCCCTGTCCATCCTCGTTTCCAGGAGGTCAGTGGCATCAAACAGCAGAGTCCTGGGGGACGCTAAGGTTGAACACCTCTTTCACCCAAAGGCAAAAGGACTGGCTTTTCTCCTTGCAAACAGGACACAATGCCCATGACAGCCAAGAATTGTTAGAATTACCAAAAAAAAAAAAAAAAAATTAGGCCTTAAAGGTAATTCCTAACCCCTAGTCGAAAGCCTTAAAGAATTGTAAGGAATGAAGCAAACTCACTACTCTTTGCATCATTTGAACTGGATGTTTCCAACAAAAGCAACTAAAGACAGGGTGTAGGTGTAAATTGAGAGTGGCAACCTGATTGTCCGTAAGCCTATCGCAGCTCCCTTGGGCTTCTCCTGGATGCTTACAGGAAACGTGGCTGTCCCCACCAAGGTGGGCTGCACAGAGAACTCAGGGAGGAGAAAGGGTGGCCTTTTTAAAGGGCCAAGAAATTCCTTGAAAAAAATCAGAACATCTGAAAGCAGATAGCTGGTTTTCTTGCTGGGAGGCAGTTCCCATCTAACCAAGAGGAAGTTTGAGAGGAAGAAATGTAGACTCTCAGCGGAAGGCGGCGTGCTGAACGGAGCAGATAGCACAGAAGGACTCTGGGAGGGGCTGCAAACAAGGTCCAGCCCGAGTGTGGCATCAGGTGTCAGCCCAGCTGGCCCGGGACCGAGGTCTTGACACCGAGCCCCAAGGTGAGAAGCCCATTTAGCTAAACTGGAAATGCTGCTCAGCATTTAGAGGGGCGCTTCCTAGGTCAACACCCGCATCAAGGGAAGTTCTCAAAGCCAAGGGACCTTCGAATGTCCCCAGACTTGCCTGCTGGGCAACATTTGCCTCGTATTGATAAGCTGTCCCAAGAGAGCGAGGCCATGAGCCCTGTCTGTGAACCGGTGATATTCTGAGCGTGGAGAGGGTCACAGGAAAAACCTGGCAGCCACGTTCAGATCCGTGACCATCGTCACCACCAAGAGACAGTCTTTCCCATCACAGACCCCATTAAGAGTCCTATTATGGTGAGACGACCAGCACTACGCCAGCCTGCCCTTTCCCAAGGACTTTCTCCCACATTCACTCCCACCCCTGCATAAGCAGGAGGCCAGCCAGTTTTCAAAGCTACAGTTTCTGTGAGAAGATGAAAGGAACACAGAATGGAACTTAGATGTAGTTATTCCTCAGGGGAATCAAGTGGAAAATTATAGTCCTGTTTCCCCCGAGCCCCCCAAGACTCTCAAATTTTAAAATGAAGTTGAGAAAATGAGAGCTTTAAGACTAGAAGGTATATTGTTAAATAAGAACATGAGAAAAACGGGTCAAAATTAGTCAGCATGTCTGTTACAGAATTACATGCAATAGGACGTAGGAGAAAACCAGGTGGGAATTCATTGGCGTTTGTGCTGTGAAAATGTGTTCAGAAGATGGAAATATAGGTCTTGAGGCACCTGCTGTCAGTGTGTAGTTTGCAAATGAGAGGTTTGTGAACGTTCAGGATCACAGAATGTTGGAACTTACAGATGATATCGTCTGGAATCCTTACATTTGGAGGGTGGAAAACAGGACTTAGAGGGAATGTGTTAGCTGGGCTTCCACAGTCGGAGCTGGGATGCGTCCACACCTGTCTGCTGTGTCTACCCTGCACATCTGCAGGGGTCACGGGGTAGAGCGCTCCCCTCCGGGTCTACAGTGACAATAAGCTTTCCCTCTCATGAGTTTTGGATAAAACTTGGAGATCTAAATCTAGCACTTACTGGAAGGGCCGAGGCTCTGGTACCTGCACAGATGTGGGCTGGGAAGGGAGGCACGGAGGAGAGGGGGCTGGGGGCAGTCTTCTTCAATCCCACCCACCCTAAGAAATTCAGTTTCATTTCTGCCATGACCCAGCATAGAGCTACTCTATATTCTTCGAGATGATTTGAATTTTTTTTTAAGTGAAATGATCCGTGTGCTTATTACATAATTTGAGCTCTTAAAATACATGTTTTCCCAAGAGATGTAAGACGTGAGTGGTACCCTCCAGTAAGCTCATCACCTGGCCAGGTGTCTGTAGCCCCACACCGACGGGGCTAATGCCACACTCGGGCTGGAGTCAAGGCGGTGTGTGGGGGAAGAAGAGCTAGCAAGTGGCTTTAGCTGAAGTCCCTGTGACGGGGACCGTCACCCTGAAAGCACAGTGCCATGAAATTACACGCTCTGTAAATGCAGCGCATTCAAGTAGCTTCTATTCTATTTCATTAAATAGAAAAACGCTGGTCACGACTCCTCCATGACTACCTGGAAAAGCACCGGAAAGAAGCAGTTTGGTGAAGTGTCAGCAGTGCTCTGTTCACATCCCTTCTGTTTCTGCGTGAAAACTCTTTCTTCGCGTGATGAAACCAGCAGGCAAGGCCCCTAGAGAAGGCCCACCGGGGAGGCAGCAGTGGGCAAGCAGCAGGGTGGGCTCCTGACGGCCAGCTTCAAAGGGGCTTTCAGGCCCCTTCTGTGGGCTGAATGCCGGTCCCGCCCTTACCTGCGGGCTGCCCTGCACCTCCGCTTCCTCTTCTGTAAAACTGGGGCTTGTCATTCCTTCCTCTAGGGCTACTGGTTGGATACCTGTGTGGGAAGAGCCTGACACGTAATGAACACTTCCTTTTAAGAGGGTCTGTCATTTTTATGAACACGCATGGGATACCTGGAGGTGGCTTCCTGGCGTGTGGCCTTGTGGGTGGGGTGTGGACTGAACGGCCCCTGACCTGCACTCCTGTGTCTGCACTGCCTCGCCTGCGAGCTCCAGGCCCACCAGGGCACGTTCAGCTCATCCGAGGGCCTGGCCTGAGTGCAGCACCTCGGCCCCAGAAGGAGATCCTTTGGTGATGCTCCTTGTAACTACCAGCCACAGACTGCCCCCGAAGCTAGCAACGGCTCAGGAGGGAAAACCTTTCCACCGCTGCCACCGAGGGACGCAACCCTCACCTTGTTCCTGTCCCTTGAACAAATCTGCTTCTTCACTTGGTTCCTTTCTGCCTGTTCTCTGAAAACCCCCCAGAGGGAACAGACTCTTCAGTAATCGTGTTTCTCCACTTTGTTGTAATGGTGCCTTTCCTGACAGTTGCTGTCTCTCCGTCCTGCTATGAGCAGCCTGGGGGTGACGACAGACAGCCCCCCTCAGGCCGGGTCTGGCCTCTGGGCCGCCTGCACCCTCCCCTGCACAGGTGCGATTGGCCTTGGAGCCCTCCGAGGGTTCTGCTGGGCCCTCCCCGCCCCGGATTGATTGACGGTTGACCCTGGGAGGTAGCAGATGTCCCTGACTGGGCAGGGCACTCAGGGCTCAGGAAGTGCCCAGCACCTGTTCTTCTGCTGTCTTAATTACCAGCTCTCAAGATGCGTACTGGAAAAAATAAGTAAAGCCCAGGAGGAGAAGGCTGTCCAGGGTCTGAGAAGTTGCCAGTAAAGCCGAAGTCACCTGTAGGTACCAAAAAAGAAAACCTTCATTGAGCTTCTCCCCGAGGCCCGGTGCAGTGCACTGGCCGTTCCAGTCAGTCCTCACAGGAGACTCCTGGCCTGGAAGCTTCATCACATTTCACAGATGAGGAAGAGGCTCAGAGAGGTTCAGTGACGGCCCCAAGGCTGCACAGCCGATGATTGAACCCAGACCTGGGAGTCCGACTGCAGAGGCGAGGCTCTTCAGGACTTCAGTCTGGTGCCCTGTCGTGTACCTTCTCAGCAGCGAGAACATTCTTCCCACCACTCTGAGCTTCCTTAGCTCCTGCTGCCCTCAGGCCTGCTCTTCCTCCGTGACCTTGGAGCCGGGCCCTGGCCCTCCTGTGACTGTTGGCCTGCCTGTCTAGCTGATGAGCTTTTGGAGGGCACCACTCATGCCTTGCATCTCTTTGAAAAAAATGTATTTTACTAGCTCAAAGTTTGTAATAAAGACACGGATCATCTTACTTAAAAAATTTCAAATCCTGGGCTTCCCTGGTGGCACAGTGGTTGAGAGTCTGCCTGCCGATGCAGGGGACACGGGTTCGTGTCCCGGTCCGGGAAGATCCCACATGCCGCGGAGCGGCTGGGCCCGTGAGCCATGGCCGCTGCGCCTTCGCGTCTGGAGCCTGTGCTCCGCAACGGGAGAGGCCACAGCAGTAAGAGGCCCGCGTACCGCAAAAAAAAAAAAAAAAAAAAAAAAAAAAAAATTCAAATCCTGTAGAAGTCTCTAGAATAACAAGTGATGGCTTTTCATATAGATGATCAACCTCCGTTGGTTGAGTGACCCATTTCTCCTTCCGCTTTCTCCAAAGGGCAGCGTCTCCCGAAGTCTCCCATCCCAGGGCCTTCAGCTAGAGGCACTTGCTGGCTTTTCTTCCCGCACACACCGCACTTGGGGCAGCGGTGTTTACAGCTTTATAGGGAAAGGGGACAGATGGGGGTGATAACGGGAGGGAGGCCGCTCCTGCGACGAGAAGTCCACTGAGGCCACCAGCACATCTGAAGCGGGCAGTACTGGCCCCTCAGCAGGTTTTCCCTCCAGGGAGGCTGGTCATTATGACTCAGCAGGAGCCAGGGCCTGGGACCAGAGAAATATCCATTTATAGCCTGAGGGAGGGAGTGGGGGAAACAGGAGGCCTCCAGTCAGAGAGGAAAAAATGTCTGCCCTGTTTCTGGAAGCCTTAATGACTTGGCGAACATAATTTTCTTTCCTCTCCAAAGCGGAAGTTTCTAGGGTTGGGATTCAGGGCAAGTAATTGACTAACCGTCACATGTTGGAAAATTGCTTTGCACAGTGGTGATCGGGAACAGTGGCACCCACCCTATCACTTAGTCATAAAGACGTAACGGGCTAGCTGCCTATGTGACCATCAGTTGAGTGGTTGTTCCAGAACCCGCAGACCCTACTGAATTCATTTATAATCCATTTTTGGTCCAACAGAAACTGCAAAAATAAAAATACAAGCAGGGCCAAACCTTGACAATAGATGGTAAGTGTCCCGCAAAGGGAAGTCCCAGAGATCACAAGAAAATCAGATATACAGGCTGAATGTCTCTCTTCTTGGTGTGTTTCACTGCCTGCGTCTGCCTGCATCTCTGCCCGCATCTCTGCCCACGTCCGCCCAGCCGGCCCTTTCCTGAATGGCACTGACACTATTGCAGAGAAGTTGGCCGTTTATCTCTTTTTACTTAAACGACCTTCCTTCCCCGGAAGACGACCCCACAGAGAACCATTCCAGGGCTTAGCAACTCTCAGGTCAGGAAATCCTCCCTTGCCCCAAACCTGTATGTAGCAAGAGGCATTTA
Organism: Pseudorca crassidens; assembly: GCF_039906515.1. NCBI lineage: Eukaryota > Metazoa > Chordata > Mammalia > Artiodactyla > Delphinidae > Pseudorca > Pseudorca crassidens. The sequence continues at coordinate 15,548,363 of NC_090316.1, forward strand.
TTTAGATTTAAGCCCGTTTGCTCTCATTTTGGCCCCATGTCCATGGAACAGCTGTTCATGGGGCCGTGCGATTGGTATCTGTTCTGTTGCTGAGATCCAGAAGGGCCGGTGCCAGGGTAATAGTTTTTTATTCTCTCCCACATTGGAGAACCTCTCTAAAAGAAGGGCTGTAGTGGGGGGATGACAGACATTTTTGTAGGGCGCAGGGGCCAGCTGAAGTGCTCATGGAAACCCCCAGTGGCTATTCCCTCTTTCTTTGTCATCACTGTAAAGAAATTATCCCTTCTTCATCTCCCCTGCACATCCTCCTCTGTGTATCTGCATCCCAATCCGAAGTCTTGTCCCTAAAGCTTTCATTCCCGCTTTCGGGATGCAGTCTTGCAGTCTTGGCCGAATGTAATCTCTGCATCCCAGGGAAAAAGGTCTCCATAGCCATTATCTCTGGGCCCACAGTGCCACCCAGTGTCAAATGTAGGTACAACCAGCCCCAGCTTCCCAACAGCTTTCCTCCATCAGGTAGGATTCAAGTTCTTTGTGGTTTCCTGCTGGCTCAGCGACCCCATTAACCTGAATATCTTTCTACTTTACAGGTGGCTATGAGAGGTTTTCCTCCGAGTACCCGGAATTCTGTTCTAAAACCAAGGCCCTGGCAGCCATCCCACCTGCTGTGCCCCCAAGCACGGCTGAGTCCTTGGACCTGGGCTGCAGCTCCTGCGGCACCCCACTGCACGACCAGGTGCGAAGAGGACTGCTTGTCAAAGGCTTTGGACGCAGTGCCTCAATGTGGGGAGAATGTGTTGAGTATCGGGGTGTGATGTTAGGTGGAGTCCACTATTCCTTGGAAGTCTTCCCCTTCCCTCTCTTATTACCCTCACCTAAGAAAAGAATATAAACACATACGTCCCTGACTTAGCCTCTAGAGTTATGTGCAGACAAGCAAGGAAGGAGGCCAGAAGCATGTGGACTGCCCGATTCAAAACAGTTCGGCTGTCCGCCCCCCATACAAGTTAATTGTAAATGCTAAATGGACATAAATGATCAACCAACCCTTCTCCCAAGAAAAGCAGCTTATGCCACTACGGTTCGTACAAGCCCACCTCTTCCAGCCCTTTCCTTTAGATGGAAATGGAGTAAATGTATGGGGTCCAGCAACTCTGCTCCCCAAATCCGAGATCACTTGTGTTGATCTGACTCAGAGGATTGTCGTTAGTGAAGCCAGCGTTACCTCATTTTGCCAGGATGCCTCCTCTTGTGTGTGAGGTGGACATGGCGTCTGCCTTTCATCTGCCAAGTGAAGGCGTATCCAGCCGAATAAGCGCCTGGGCCGCGTAGCTCTGCGGTAGCGGGTGTAAGCTCTTCGCGTCACAAACAGTGGGGCACGGCCAGCTTCATCTGTCACGGGGGAAGTGGTCTGCCTGAACCAGCAGGTGGGGCCCATAGCAGAGCAGAGCAGAAAGGCCAGAGCCCATCGCTCCCTGCCGGGGCCCGAGCGGCACACGGGAAACCTGGAGGGGCCGGGTCCACGGGCAGTGTCCCCGGGGCCCATGAAAGCCCACCTGAGACTGGCTTCCCTCTCCCCGCCCCCACACGTCCCAGCCCCCTGCCCAGTTGCCTTTCACTTAACGACGTTTGCCGGTGGGGGGTGGGGCGCTTTGTTTTCCCTCTCTGGTGCAGGGGGGTCCCGTGGAGATCCTTCCCTTCCTCTACCTCGGCAGCGCCTATCACGCAGCCCGGCGAGACATGCTGGACGCCCTGGGGATCACAGCCTTGCTGAACGTCTCCTCTGACTGCCCGAACCACTTTGAAGGACATTACCAGTACAAGTGCATCCCGGTGGAGGACAGCCACAAGGCCGACATCAGCTCCTGGTTCATGGTGGCCATCGAGTACATCGGTAGGCTGGCTCTGGCCAGGGTGCTGGGTCCTCCCAGGCCCGGGTGCTGGGCCCAGGTCTGGCGGAGGGAGGATGGGAGGGAAGAGGGAACCACGTGTAGCTGGTGTGTGGAAGGAGGGACTTAGGAAGGGCCATATCCGGGGGGGCTGCCTGTTTCCCCTCTTCCTCAGTAGGAAGGCTTGCCCGTGGGGTGTTGTGCAGGCCCTGGATGGTCTGACGGACCTAGGCAAACAGCAGGTGCTGTTAGCTTACAGAGCCAAGGACCTTTTCCTTGGACGTCCCCAGGTGCCGAGAGGATAAGACTCTGGGGATGGGGAGGGAGACAAAAGAAGGATTGGGTCATTGTTTTTGTTCCTGCAAATGAAAACCCTGCCGTGTGTGCGGGGACTGCGCCAGCTTCAGCTGGCGTATTTCCTAAGCGTAGTACATTTGTTTGCGTAGGTACATTTGTTTGCGTAATTCTCCGAAATACGCTAGCGGGGGTGGAACTCTAGAGGCCCTCCCCCCGTGGGTTCCTCCCTGCGCGGCCTCAGCCTGGGAGGCGCTGTTCCTTCAGGGGTTCAGCCGCAGGGCCCCCTCTTCTCCAGTCCTCCCCGCACCCTCGTCCCGGCTGAGGCCGCTTGCAGCCGTCTTCCGGGAAGGATGGGGACCTGGGCGCCGCTAACGGCGCGCCGCTCTCTGCCCCAGATGCGGTGAAGGACTGCCGCGGGCGCGTGCTGGTGCACTGCCAGGCCGGCATCTCGCGCTCGGCCACCATCTGCCTGGCCTACCTGATGATGAAGAAGCGCGTGAGGCTCGAGGAGGCCTTCGAGTTCGTGAAGCAGCGGCGGAGCATCATCTCGCCCAACTTCAGCTTCATGGGGCAGCTGCTGCAGTTCGAGTCGCAGGTGCTGGCCACGTCCTGCGCGGTGGAGGCCGCCAGCCCGTCGGGGCCGCTGCGCGAGCGGGGCAAGGCCACTCCCACCCCTACGTCGCAGTTCGTCTTCAGCTTCCCGGTCTCCGTCGGGGGGCACCCGGCGCCCAGCAGCCTGCCCTATCTGCACAGCCCCATCACCACCTCCCCCAGCTGTTAGAGCCTCTCGAATCCTCCCTCCCCTACACCCGTCGGCTCTCAGCCCGGGTTGGGTGGCGCCCTGTGCGGGCAGCAGGTCGGGACTGGCCCACAGGGGGCGACAGAGCTCCTTCCATCCATCTCTCTTTGGCCAACCGGGGGGCCAGCTAGAATGGCAATAAGGACTCCGAATACATATTTAACGCAAACAAACACAACACTCCAACTTAGAGCAATAATGTCTTCCTCGGCAGGCAGGGAAGACCTGGGTTTTGGTTTGTGCGTCAGTTTTACTTTTCAGATAGGAATTTCTTACCTCATTTTTTTCAGCAGTAAGGCTTGAAGTTAGGAAACCCGCAGATCCTGGCAAATGTGCCCACCCAGTTCTGTTGAGGGGGAGGGGAAGGGAGGGAGGGGAGGGAAAGGGACAAGATAAAATCAAGTTTGCCAGAAGTGCCTGGTTCTGTGTGCTCGGTCCTTTTGTTGTTGTTTTAGTTACAGGATTTTTTTTTTTTTTTTAAAGAAATCTTTTAGGACATGGTTTTCCTTTCTAAGTCACCACCAGCAGGTGAATAATTATGCTTAATAATAAATAAAAGTATTTATTGAGAATTTCCTCAGAGTATGTAAGTACAGAGTCTAGTGATGGTGAATTTAGAATATATTTATGTTAATGTGGATCAGCAGAGCACAACAGCATGCAGACGTCAAAGCAGTTAGGAAGTAAGTGGTGTGTACAAGTTAGCATGATGATCAGCTTGCGTTTGTTACCGCTGAGAAGGGGGCAGGGTGGGGTGGGAGGAGGAAGAAAGGAAGGGACTACTTTTTCATTACAGCCTCCCTCGGTATCTGCCGGGGATTGGTTCCAGCACCCCCTCCCTCCATCGCGGATACCCAAATCCGTGGATGCGTAAATCCGCTGATTCTTGCATCCGCGGATACTGCGTCCGCGCATACTGCATCCGCGAATACGGAGCGTGGAGCGCACTTGGTTCTTGGGCACATGGGCCACTGAAGCGATTTGAAACCACAACAATACAACCGTTTCTGGTGATCAATAACTCACTGTGGCGGTGGAAGCATTTTTCTCATAGACCTGCCTGAGAACTTGTATATCATCTGTGATAAATGCCATATCATATAAGGTGCTCGTAAAAAAATTGGGCGCAATTCAGCTTTTCCTGCAGTGAATCATTTGGCAAGGCCGTTGGGGAACCCAGCTAAGAGAGATAGACCCGAAATGGATCCTTTTGGAAGTGGAAGCACCATCTTCTTTCTCTTTTGCATAAATCAGAGTTTTTAATTTTAGGGGGTTTGCTTGGAATGAAGTACACCAACAAATTCTTGGGTTCTTAAAATTCGTGGTGTCGGTGAATATTTTTAAAGTGAATAGGTGAATAAAAAGAAGGGAGTGGACACCCCATTTCAGGTCCCTTGGAAGTCTAGGACAGCAAGAGGAGTGAGTGACGAGTCGGGCAGACTCTGTGGGGGGGCTGGCTGCTTGGTTTCTGTGACAGGCATCCAGGGCACTTGTGTGCCGTCTTAGAATCCTTTCTTGGGATACTGCCATTTTCAGGGCCCTTTCCAGATGGAGGGATGGCTTTTCGAGAAAGAAGGAGATGGGTTAGGCTTGGGGGGAGGGAGGACGGGACAAACCACGTGTTATTTAATTTGTAGTATCGTGGAACAGTGTTGTTACCCAGTACCAGGTTAGAGGTAATTCCAAACTTGTCTAGAAGCGAGAGCATGCTTTTTGGTTTTGTTTTTTGGGTTTTTTTAGCCTTCTGAGGATCTAAGTGATGCACATTCCTGTTCACCCATAAATAACGTCAAGCCTCAAGGTTGGAATAGTGTTGGAATGCTCCTTCTCAGCCCCACATCCCAGACAGGACCAGGTTCCTTACATTTCCTTCCATAAACATGAGCCTGTGTTGGCATCATTTGTCCTGCCTTTCCCAAGCCCTGTCTGAAAAAGTGTGGGTTCCCACAAGCAGATAGGCCTGCAGGAGGGACTGCTTGAGAGAGGAGGGAAGGTAGCTTTTTACAGAATGAGTGTACATTGGCCAAAACTTGTGTATCCTGCTTTCCCAGACTGGATCCCAACCACACGGTCGGAGCCCAGGACCTGCGCCAGACAGGTCTTTTCCCTGCTTTCCAATTCAAGTCTTCTGTCACAGCGTCAAACCACTATTTATAAAGCCATTTTCTTTGTACCCAATAGCAGCCCCAAAACTCTTAGAAATCAAATAGGAAATTGGCTTGATTGGAAACAGGGACTTGGGTCACTATTTTCCCATCAGAAGCCTCTTTGATGACTTGGAATAGCTGTAATGAAGACAGCACCGCAGGGTCTGTCCAAATGGCCAGTGGGTTTCAACAGGTGTCTCTCCCATGGAGTGATTTCTGGTGACGTGAAATATGTGTCATGGCTGGAAGGCATTGCCACTTACACCGAAGATCAACTGTGCTGTTGACAAAGGCAGTAGGCACTCTGGATCTTCCGTAGAGACTGGAGAATGCTGCCGCTTCCCTCCCGGCATCTCTGTGTGACCCAAGTGTGTTCGTGGAGCTTCCCCCGAGCAGTCTTCGGCTGAAGCCGCCTGTGAGCCGGTGGCCGGGAGCTCCCAGCCTCAGTCGTGGCCTCCTGAGACCATTTTCCTCAGGTACCCATCCTAGCCCGATTCCAGAGGGTTACCCAAAAGGTTGGGAAGCCATGAGAAAAAACGTAGAATCCGTGGGAAGATGGGCAGAGGGAGGTGGGACGGGTGATTCAAATGTGAGGGGAAGGGGCTGTGAGATTGGAGGGGCCGCCAAGCCTCTAGTTGGTAAAGTGGTGGTTCGCCCTGGCTGCCCGTCGGCCTCAGCTGGGGAGCTTTGAAACCCTGCTACCAGGCGATCCCAGACCAAGTACAGCAGGATTTCTGGAGGAGGGACCCAGGCATCAGTAGGTTTCAAAGCTCCCCAGGTGCTCTCCGTGTGTAACCAAGTTTGGGAAGCTACTTTCTGGATGGCAAGGTGCTCTTGGAAGCTGGGTCTTGGTAACACAGAGCTGGCTTGTCTGGCAGAAGCCACAGTCAGGGGTTTGTCACTAGTTCAGTGTGGTCTCATGGTCAGTCCCCTCAGCTCTGCTGAGGGACGAGATGGTTTCTGTCAGGAGCTCAGGGGCCACGTGACCTCCTGAACGAGGGGCCCTTTCAGGCCCCTTGAAAGCCAGCTGATCTGCGGAGCGTTGTTAGGAAACCGAATACAGTGTCTGGATGTCGATGTTCTTCCCTGAAAGTTTCCCTGTCTATCGAGAAGGATGGAGAGTGCCACCTCTTTGAAGAGGACCCTGCCCTTCCTTAGAGTTTATGAGTCATAGGAGAAAGAGGCTTCTTCAAGACAGAGCAATGCAATACTTGTAACTTCTGTAAATAGCCCCATCTTTCAGAGTGATGTCATTTCTACATTTGATATGCTTGTATTTCTGTAGGATGTATATAGTCTAGGGGATTTTTTGTTTGGTTTTGTTTTTTAGAAAAGTCAAACATGTCAGTTTTTATTTATTGCTTGAAAAAAAGATCATTTGAAGAAAAATAAATACATTTTCAACCACCTCTGGCTTGGTTTATCCTTTCCTGAAAAACTGCGCTGATATCATGACTTGGAAGATCTGGGTCATTTGATAATCTTGTGCACTGCGTACCATGTCCCGTGGAGACAGGCTGGTCAGATCTGTGAGCTCCCTAAACATCACTCAAGGAAGGTGACAGGAGAAGGCGGATAGGAATCTCAAGAACCTGATTTCTCTAGTCAGAGAGACAGGACGAAGTGAAGGATAAGAGACAGATGTCCTTCATCTGAGAGTCTCCTTTGTGCCAAGTACAGGATGGACTCCCAGGTGGGAGAAGTCAATCTTAAACAGCCTAAAGCACAAGTGACTAGGGCTATAACCAAAGCCTATACAAGGAGTTACCACACCCTTCCCCATCAATAACGAGGGGGTCCATCCTGGTTCACAGAATCTTAGGAAGTTTTACGGACCTCATGTTCTCTCATATCCTGTAGCATGGAAATAGCAATATGCTTCCAGACAGAAAAAATAAACGGATGAAGATGATATGTCAGTGGTTCCCCAAAGCTGATCTGGGCATTGCTTCTATCAGATTCCATTGGTACAAATTTCCCAAATTGTAAACCAAAATCATATTAGTAAACATGTATGTCCACTGTGTCGTTGTTATTTAACATTTTAGAAGCACTGGCCACTGCAATTAGCAAGGGAAAGAAATGAGGTATACAGTTTGGAAAGTGTGAGCCCAAATTATCTGCAGATGATATGTATCTGAAAAACACCAGGGAATCAACTGAAAAACTATCAGAAATGAGAGAATTCAGCTAGTGGTTGATTGCAAAATGAACATGAAAAAATCAATAGCTTTCCTATATGAAAATATCAATTAAAAATAAAATAGAAGTAGTAGATCCCATTTACAATATCAGCTTAAAGATAAACTGCCTACAGTAAACTTTACCAGAGATAGGCAAGACCTAGCTGATGGACATGGTAAAGCGCTACCAAGGGACATAGAAGAACATCTGAAAAAATCTGAAAGACATACCGCGTTCTTGGCTGAAAAGACTCAGTATTGAAAAGATTTTATTTCTCCATAAATTAACCTATGCATTTAATATCATCTCAATCAAAACATCAACAGGATTTGGGAGGAACATGGCAAAATGATCCCGATTTCACCTGAAGAAACAAATATGCAGGAAAATTAGAAAAAAGAAAAGAGAGAGTCACAAGGTTGGGGGGTAAGATTTATATCCTTTTGTACTGGGCATCTATCACTATTGTGATAAAAATAGTTTTAATTTTTTTATAGGAGATTATTTTAAAAATAGAGATTCTTGGGCTCATCTAAGACATTGAGTCAGAGACTGCACAAACTCCCACCAAGAGATTCTGACTTACAGCTGGTTTCAGGACTGCCTGATACAGGCTTGACCTCTAGCGTCTCCCTTCCCTTCCATCCCCTGCCGTTATAACAACCCGCAGCCCGTAATTATTCTGATCACATCACTATTACTGTAGCAACTTACCCAAGGAGTTAGTTGTGTAGACCAACAACCATTTTCCTTTGCTCAGGAATTTGGAGATTAGAAAGTTGGGAAAGGCTCTGCTGGGTGGTTCTCACTGGGGTCTCTCCTGCGGCCACTGTTGGCTGGGCTGCTGTCATCTGGGGGTTCGGCCAGGCTGACCATCCAAACGGCTCATTCACAGGACTGGCAGCTGATCTGGCTGTCGACTCACAGACTCACAATTCAGTTGTGACTGTCGCTTTGAGCACCTACATGCACCCTCTCCAGTCGAGCAGTCAGAGTCCATACAAGACGGATGAGAACTCCAGCGAGTATTCCAGCCACCAAGGTGGATGCTCCACCCCCTTCTAGGGTCTGGTTTCAGAAGTCACAGAGCATCACTTCCTCTCGACTCTATCAGTTGTAGCAGTTTCAAGCCTGCTCAGGTTCAAGGGGAGGCGAGCCAAACCCTGCCTCTGGATGGAAGGAATGTCAAAAATTCATCGTAGTGGGCTTCCCTGGTGGCGCAGCGGTTGAGAGTCCGCCTGCTGATGCAGGGGACATGGGTTCGTGCCCTGGTCCGGGAAGATCCCACATGCCATGGAGCAGCTGGGCCCGTGAGCCATGGCCGCTGAGCCTGTGCGTCCGGAGCCTGTGCTCCGCAACGGGAGAGGCCACAGCAGTGAGAGGCCCGCGTACAGCAAAAAAAAAAAAAAAAAAGAAAAAATTCATCGTAGCCATTTTTCAAACCACCACACCAATAAACAGAGTTATCTAGGAAACCTGAAAATGCAAATTTCACCCCTAATCCAGAGACATTGGTCATCCAAGACCTCGTCCAAGGACCAAAACACAGCTTTTAACCACTATGCATACTGTCTGCTTATGCTATATTGGCCCCATGTGATCCAGAAAGCATCACAAGATAAACCTAACCTTAGGTTAAAAAATGCTGGAAAGTAGAAAGCTGAAAAAGCACATTCGGAGGAGGAAATAAAGGCAGGAGCATTTGACGTCACCACCGATTTCAACTCCCCGCCTCTCCCCATTAGCACTTACGTCAGGTTTGTTCAGGTCCACCTGAGGTGTCTTTCCTGCTGCACAGTGAGTGGCACAGGGACTAACTGAGCGCACAATATGAACAGTTAGAATTGTTCTGGATCCTCCAGGACCAGTGGACAGAGCTACTGAAACCCTGTGTCTGGCGGCCAGGCTGGGACAGGCAGACAAAGGTCTTACCCAGGATCTCTGGGTAAGACAGACGCATCCCCACAAGTCCCTGCTAAGATTCTTTTCCCTGGATCTCTGGAGGCACATAGAGCTACAGGGCTGGGGAGGTTTAGACTGGGATTTTCATCCAAGGATGTTAGAAGCAAGTAACATCTGTCATGTGGGCACACGTCTGCTATCTCCCAACAGTGGGTCTTAGATAAGAGCTGAGTTTGACAAGCCAGCTTAGACCTTGTCACCCAATGAACACAAAAGAGTTCTGTCTACAGAGCAAGCCCCACACTAAGTTAGCTTCTTAGCTGCAGGTGAAGAGGGGAAGGTGCAGACTTTGTAGCAGGAGAAAGAATAAGATGAATGTGCTAATCTTGAGGTGTGAGGACCTTACCCAATGGGGAAAATGTAGTCCAGTGGGTGTCCTGAGATCTGACCAGTTCTCTTCCTGGAAGAGAGAGGCTGGATGGACAAGTTAAAAACAAGGTGAAAGGGACAGTTTCTCCAACACTTACTTTCCTTTAGAGAAAAGTCGTCTCTTACCCTAGAGATTGCGGATTTCATGACTTGTCCCGTAAAGATTTGGTCCAGCCCAAGGACCCAGCGGTTGAAGAAGGGTGCACTTCATTGTGCAGGAACTAGCAAAGAACCCATAGGAGTTCCAGGGAGCTCACTGCTGACAGCACAGACAGAAGAGGGAGCCCTGAAGATCTTCTGGAAATGGCGCTGAAGTCTCTTGTGAAAGCAGGGAATCTATACTTAACCAGAGCAGTAGCTGAGGAAACTGGCTCCCCACTAGTTGCCATGGGGAAGTTCAGTGGAAAAGCTCCGGAACTTGACCTTGGAGTTCCAGGCGTCTCCATCATAGTGTTCCCAAGCTGACTCTGCATCACCACTTTGGGTGGTTGTACAACTCTTAAATTTAGTAAATTTACTAAACAAACAAAACAAAACCTGACTTTTACACTTAAAATGGGTAAATTATACACCAGTAAATTTGTTTAATGATAAATACATGAAAATACACGAATATGAATACATATGTTCACTGTCCCAAACTTCAAAGAACACAAATACATACAAGGAAAAATGGAAGTTCCTCCGTCTCCATATCCCTGCCCTACACCCCACTTTCCTTTACTTTTAGTAACCAAAATGAGCCATTTGGTGTAATTACTTCAAGACTTTTATTTATGCATTTTATAAATGTATGTGTTTGACAGTGCCGGGTAGCAAAGTTTGCCACCCCTAAGTGTCTTTTTGCCATGCAGATTATTTCGAATTGGAAGTAATCAAGGAACAAAAGACTCAGGAAGAAACTTTGAGCTTCCCCTAAAGAATGCAGATAGAGGACCTGTTCCAGGAAGGGAGCATCACCATAGATAACCTAGTAGACAAAGAGGAACCCAGCAAAGTCTGCTTGTTAAAATTCCTGGGTCCCACTGTCTCTGCAGGCCCAGCAAACATTTATTTACCAAACATTTGCTTTTCCATCTCCACGTAAATTGCCTTCCTCCCCTCTGAAGTCCCAAATCAGTACCCCCAACATCCTCTTTTATCTTTAGCTGCAGACGGTCTTTAAGGTGAGGGTTTCAGCCATTTTGTGAGTTACTCAGTTTTCCTGGGTCTCTCCCATGGATCTGTGTCATTCAACTTTTGTGTGATTTTCTCCTGTTAATCTATCTCATGTCAATTTAATTCTTAGACCAGCCAGAATAACATAGAAAGGTAGAGGAAATTTTCTTCCTCCCTGATAACAGGATAATATTTGAGATGTTAGCTAAGTCAATTATTTTAAATGTTTCAAAGACATTCAAAAAGAATGTACAGTCTCTGCTTTTGGGTACAAAGTTCAAGTTAGTTAAATATGATATTCAACTCCCTGATATTTTCATGTTTATTTTGTCAGTTTCTTAGAGGAATGAATTAAAAATACGAGGAGGATTTGATGAAATCAGAATCATAGTGGAAGACTTTAACAGTTTGTGTTTTCTGTGTTCCGATGTTGCCTTGCATGCATGAAGTCGTGCTTGATACAGCTTCTTGTGGCTTGTAGGTGATGTTTCTTATTTTCCAGGTAATGTTCCATCCCACTTTGTCTGGAATCAATAATACCATGTCTACATTCGTTTGGTTACCGCTTGTCTGGTATGTCTGTATATGTCTCCTTTTTATTTTAAGTAACAGTTGGGGATTTATCTTTCAATCATAGAGAACACCTGACCATTAAGTAATAGAAATATGACGGCAGATTTATAGGTTGAATTCTGTAATTAGGCTGAATGTCGATTCTGGATATTTGTTTACAACAATGTAACCCCATTTAAAATATAACCCATGGGCTTCCCTGGTGGCGCAGTGGTTGAGAGTCCACATTCCGATGCAGGGGACACGGGTTCGTGCCCCGGTCCGGGAAGATCCCACATGCCGCGGAGAGGCTGGGCCCGTGAGTCATGGCCGCTGAGCCTGCGCGTCCGGAGCCTGTGCTCCGCAACGGGAGAGGCCACAACAGTGAGAGGCCCGCGTACTGCCAAAAAAAAAAAAAAAAAAAAAAAAAATTCAAACACAATCTAAATATTAGGAAGCAAAAAATCTTCTGAAATCCTGTATCTCTGTTACAATCACCCTCAATGTTCCATGACCATCTTTCTATATATATGTGGGTGCATGTATACATAGATACATATATACATATATACATACACATGCTTTCATGTTCTATACTTCTTTGTGGCTTGCAGGTGATGTTTCTTTCTTTGTTCTATGTTCTAGAAAGAAAGACATAAAAAAATATATATATACGCACACAGACCCACACAGAGTTATTTCTTTCAAAAATGTCAGCCATATTGTTAAAGAATACTTTCTTTTTACTTAGCTCCCTCCCTCCCTCCACCAGATTCTGCAGACAACCACTGTTAACGATCACGTGTCCTTCCTTATCTTTGCACGCTCATAGAGTTGTATACAATATAATGTATTCTATTATATGGTATAAAGCACATATACCATGTATCTACATGTATAGCTACATATAGGGATTTTATTTGGTATTGTTTGCTTTATAAAAACAAGATCCTACGATACACAATTTTCTGCATCTTGCTTCCCTCAGTGTATTGTGGAAATCCCCTCAAGTCAAATGATAAATGATTTGACTCACTCCTAATTTCTTTATGAAGCTAATTTATTCACACAGATCAGATGTTTTAAAAATATAGACGTGTATATGATAAAACGCCTCCTTCTCAACTATCTCTCAACACCCAGGTTACCCGTGTTTACCAGTGTTACCAGATTTTGACATACTCACCCAGAAGATATTCTGGGAGAATCATTTATGAGTAAGCACATGAAGGTATAGTGTGTTTATATTTATGTAACTTCTCCCCCACCCACTGCTTTTTTACCCAAACACTCACCACCACTTTGTTATAAAAATTCCTGAGTTTTGTCAATCTGAGAGGTAACTTGTGTTAACTTCTTATTATTTTAACTTACATTTCTTTTATTATGAGATTGCACAATTTCTACACATTCAAGAACCATTTGTATTTTTTCTAGCAACCGTGTGTTCATAACTTTTACCTGATTTGTTTTATCTTACAGATTTTCAGGAACTCTTTCTCTATGAAAGAGATTAGCCCCCTTGTCTATAGTCTGAATTGCAAATATTTCCCCCAGTTTGTCATTTGACTATTGCTTATAATAGTTTAAAACATATATATCTTTTTGAGTCCCTGCTTTCAATTCTTTTTGTAAACACTCTCCTGTCTTATTTTAAAGAATAGTTAGATAGAGAACACAGCTGCTCACCTTGTAGCTTGGTCCCCAGTGCCAAGCAAGGGAACATCAGTTCTATTTCAATGTCATACACTGAGTGAGCGCCTGGGAGAAGATTTGTCTGGCTAACTGTTCTCTTTTCCTCACGCTTCTCCAGGGCCTGAACTTTGGAGCACTGGTCTACAAAACCGGGTTCTGAGCTCAAAGTGGAGGAAACATAGAGAATATTTGCTTTTTCCCTCTGTCCTCCCCAGTTATATATTTATTTATTCTTTCTTTCTTTATTTTTGGCTGCGTTGGGTCTTCGTTGCAGTGCGCAGGCTTCTCATTTGTGGTGGCTTCCCTTGTTGCGGAGCACAGGCTCTAGGCGTGCGGGCTTCAGTAGTTGTGGCACGTGGGCTCAGTAGTTGTGGCTCACAGGCTTAGTTGCTCCGCAGCCTATGGGATCTTCCCAGACCAGGGCTCGAACCTGTGTCCCCTGCATTGGCAGGCGGATTCTTAACCACTGCGCCACCAGGAAAGTCCCTCGCCCCAGTTTTAAACTAACTAAAAATACCAGGTTTCTTTAATATATGTTTATACTATTCACCTCCTTGAAGTCAAAGGAGGAATTAGGTCAAAATTAATTAACTATTTTTCTTTATTTAATATTTATTTCTTCATGTGCATCTCTATGTCTCCTCTCTCAACGAAAAGAGAAAGTATGTATGTATACACTTTGACTGTACATGTTTCTATCCTTCTCTCTCTTTATAAAATGGACTTAAATTTTTTAGAGCAGTTTTGGTTTCACAGTGGAATTGAGCAGAAAGTTCAGAGACTTCTCATACACGCCTGCCTCACACGTGCACAGCCTCCCACTTAACCAGTATCCTCCACCAGAGTGGTCCATTTGTTAGAACTGATGGATCTACGCTGACACGTCACAATCACTCAACGCCCACAGTTTACATTAGGGTTCACTCTTGGTGTTGTACATTCTGTTGGTTTTGATAACCGTCTAATGACGTGTATTCACTATTACAGTATCACCAAAGTATTTTCACTGCTCCGAAAACCCTCTGCGCTCACCTGCTCATCTCTCTCCCTTCCAAACCCCTGGCAACCACTTTTCTAATTGTCTCCATAGTTTTGCCTCTTCCAGAATGTCATACAGGTGGAATCATACAGACTGTAGCCTTTTCAGATTGGCTTCTTTCACTTAACTTTCAAGTTTCCTTCATGTCTTTTCATGGCTTGATAGCTCATTTCCTTTTAGCAATGAATAAATATTCCACTGTCTGGATATGCCACAGTTTATTTATCCATTCACCTACTGGAGGGCATTTGGTTGCTTTCAAGTTTTGGCAATTGTGAATTAAGCTGCCATAAACATCTGTGTGCAGGTTTCGGTATGGATATAAGTTTTCCACACCTTTGAGTAAATATCAAAGAGCACTTTCGCTGAAGCTTATGGTAAGAGTATGTTTAGTTTTGTAAGAAACGGCCTAACTGTCTTCAAAAGTGACTGTACCATCTTGTGTGCCCACCAGCACACAAGAGCGTTCCTGTTGCTCTGCATCCTCCCCAGCAATTGGTGTCATCAGTGTTGCAAATTTTGGCCATTCTGATAGGTGTGTAATGGTATGTCATTTTTAAAATTTGCATTTACCTAATGCCACAAGTTAAGCATCTTTTCATATGCTTATTTGTCATCTGTTTATCTTTTTTGGCGAGGTGTCTGTTCAGGTCTTTGGCCTGTTTTTTACTCAGGTTGTTCATTTTCTTAATATTGAGTTTTACAAGTTCTTTGTATAGTTTGGATAGCAATGCTTTATCTTTTGCAAATATTTTCTCCCAGTCTGTGGCTTATCTTCTCATTTTCTACCCAGTATGTTTTGCAGAACAGTTTTTAATTTTAATAAAAATTTAGCTTATCAGTTTCCTTCTGTCATAGATCATGCCTTTAGTGTTATATTTTAAGAAGTCATTGTGGTCTGGGGGTCCCAGTTCTGATGTAAGGAGCTTGGAAGGTGCTACTCCTAACAACACGTCAAAACCCAGGCTGAAAAACCCACTTTTCTAGGATACATAAGAGTGGTAAGGACACAGGGGAAACTGCTGTCCCCAGGATTGGAGAATTTGACAGGCGAATACAGAGAATAACAATTTACTGGAGCAGAGACTCATGAGCAGAAACTTCTCTGGGAACCAGTACCGGAAGGAAAACAAGAACTGTAATTGATGAATTGCTGGAGGCTGAATGTGGACAACTCTAACTTCAAAACTCCAGGGGGACACAGTCATCAGGGTCCACTACAATTGTGTGAGATTTATTTCCAGGAGCTCAAATAGTAAATATTGGAGAAAAATCTCCTTGTGCTTCGGGCAGTGGGAGAGAGAAAGGAACCATTTTGAAATACACCAGAGCATTCTGTTTTTAGAGAGAACTAGTTAACCACAGCCTAAATCAGCAGCTGCTCATTGTGTGTCTTGGAGGTCCAGGTCTACTCTCTAGCACCTGGGTTCCAGTCCAGCAGAAAACACTATTAAATTCTTACAGCAACTCTCTGAACTAGTAGTAGGAGGAGACTCATTTTGAAGATGGGGAGACTGAGGCACCTTGGGAGCTTCCCAAGGTCACATGGTGTGTACGTGGCAGAGCCAGGCCGTGAACTTAGGCAGTCTGAGGGCAGAGGTGGTGTCTTCATCCTACACGGTCTTTCAGCAAACTTGTTGCACTAACAGACTACCTGGTCGCCTAAGCCTCTCATTGTTAAACTTGTTTTCTCCTAGGACCCCAGGAGCACTTGATTTGTGTTATCTTGTATATCTTCCAAATATTCCTATGAAGTAACTATTTGGCAGAAAGTATTCCTACTTGGTAGATAGAAAAGTAGAGAACCAGCGTCCCCGTAGAATTTCCTGGGAGCTGTGAAGCACTTTAGTGGCCCACAGCAGCCATGGCTTCTTGACAACTCCAGCCTCTTCATACGGCCTCAGATTTGCATCCATGGCGTGGTTATCTTTTTTTTTTGAAACCATTAAAAAAAAAAGTGAAATATAGTTAATTCACAATGTTGTGTTAGTTTCAGGTATACAGCAGTGATTCAGATATATATTCTTTTTCAGATTCTTTTCCATTCTAGGTTATTACAAGATATTGAATATAGCTCCCTGTGCTACACAGTAGGTCCTTGTTTATCTATTTTATATATAGTAGTGTGTATCTGTTAATCCCAAACACCTAATTTATCTTATGCTTTGTATCACGTACTCCTGATTTGTGAGCAGAATTATGAAAGTGGAGATGAACAGACTTACTTTTCTAATCAGTCCTTGGCTACGTAAAGTATGCCAAGAATCGTACTAACAAAATGAACATGTCACCTACACATTATCTTACATAAAGACGTTTTACTAGCCCTATAGGGCAGGTGGGGATTGGTCAAATGAAGTCACACACCACCCCCTTCCACTTCTGCTCGTTCTAGGTCCAGGCCTTCGGAGTGGATGCCAAGCAGCACATCTGGCAGCCAGGTCCCAACAATGGGAACAGATGACCTCTTATTATTCCCAATATAATGCCAGGTCCTCCTTCAGCTTGGAGGCCCGCTGTAACTGTCTTATGATTATAAAGTAATAGGAAAGTGAACCGTGCCCAGTGATAAAGGTTTACAAGTGTTGTTAATAGGGTGTGCTGCCTCTAACCTGAGGCCCAGCAACCAAGGCAGTATCACCACAGGCAGGTAGTCCGCTCCCCGCCCCCTCCCCCAGTATGATAGGAGGAGGGGGGCAGGGATAGGAGTTTGCTGCCCCTCAAGCTGCCCTGGGAGTCGGTGTGATTCGTTGCGGAGATGTTTCTAAAAGGCAGCTGTGCTTCTCCTGCTAGCGCTGTATTTCAGTGACTCCCATGTGGGCTCAGAGGTGAGGTTAAGGCCCTTCACACAGGTCTCACTAGGAAGATGAGAGGGAGCTGTTATCCGTATTTTCCGACAGTTTTAGGTCAGTTGCGTTAAGGTTGGTCAGGTTGAAAGGAACAAACAGGCAAATGAAAACGCTTCAGAGCTAACTGCTACCCACATACAGTAAACTTTAAAAATGTTTTTATTGAATATTAAACAATTACAAGTACTGTAAGTTAGACATTTAGCCAAAGCACAATTACTGGTTAAATATAATCATAAAGATGCCTTAAATAGAAACCCACCATGCAGGCAGGTTGAATTCCTTGATGCCCTCTTTTGGAAAGTAGAGGGTGGGGGGAAAAGGTGCCATTCCACGTGAAAGATGGTGAAATCTAGAAGAATGAACGTGCTGAAAGCGATTTTACACAACCAAATCGATAGGGTTGCCAGATTCAGTAAAACAAAACAAAGCAAAGCCAAAACCCCTAGGATGTTCAGTTAAGTTTCCATTTCAGATAAATAATATTTTTTTTACAGTAAATATATGCCAAATAATGCATGAACCATACTTAAGAGACACAATTATTTGTTTGAAATTCAAATTTAACTGGGTGTCTTGTATTTTATCTGGCAATTCTACAAAAAGACAAATGCAAAAAGGAAAGGAAAGGGGATTGGAACCCCCTGCCACCAGTGGGTCACACAGAGACTACAAATGAAAACACCACCAATGATGAACCAAAGAGTCACTACATTGGTTACGTACACAGACCAACATCACAATGAGAAAATACAGTTACTACTCCAAATGCTGTTGCCAGGAAACACTCTAGATTTCCTCAAAGCTGGTTTTGTAATGTGTTTGAGAAACCTTGTTGATAAAAGTACCTTTTTAGTTTGTAGGTATCAGACAAATACTACTACCACATAGACAGGGTGAGCCTGACACAGTGAAAGCAGAGGCAGGTATTCTATGCACATGAAGAGTTTAAATATTCTGTGTAACGAATACAATGGTTATAGAGTCAAGGTCATCTTCTAGGTCTAGGCTATTAGCCTTAAAGATTTTGGTTCTTTTCTAATTTTTACTGTTGCGTCCTCTAGCTTTTCATCCTGAACCTTGGGAGGGGCCTGGGAATGTGGGAGAGACACCCCCCCTACCAGGGTTTAACTACATTTCTCTGCAAATGCTAGGAATCAACAAGGGGCTTCAAGGGCTGCCTGCAAAAAAGGGCAGACAGATGAAAAATAACCGAACACTCTGCATACTAGAGCATGAGAAATCTGTTTGAAAAGATGGGTGGTGGGCTGCGTGTGGAGATGTGAAAGTGTAAATCGCAAAAGAAAACACGAAAGAATGAAGAGTCAAAATGCAATCATCTCTACTGTGTGAACGTTGTGTCAAAGGAGTCACAACCCTCTGGCAGATGTTTAAAACTGGTCACATCGTGAGCACGTTTGGTCTTAGTATATAAAATCTTTAGTTTCCTACTGCTTTTCACTTATCACCGTGGTTTATATTTTAAAATGATTAAAAATCAGCTTGTGCAACACCCAAATTCTACATGGTATCACTTTATGAGTTGTTGCTAATCCCCACATGCACAAAACTTAATGGGTTTCAAAACCTTTCTAGCATTTCTCTGAACCAGAAGATTGGCTAGCTGAGGAAGTTCAGATGTAGAGAAACTGGGATGGATCAATTCTCTCAGCTCCTTTGCACGTACAGGAGGCTTACTTATGAAACAGACTCTCATTAAGTACGCTTACCAGGTGTGAGATACATGGAGATGCACCCAACTCGGTGACACCTTTCACACACTGAGAAATGGAATTACAACTCTGTATTTATTAGGATATAAAAGGTTAAAAAGTTTCTGCCATAGTTAAGGCTTTCTTAAGAAGAAAGAGTGTCTATTAATTTCAGAACTCACAAAGTATCTGAAGAAGCCTCCACTTTTTAGGGTGGTTTTTTTTTTTTTTAAATGCATTTCCTTTTCATGTGCTAGACGTGTCCAGCCAAAGCGCAAATATTATCTTCACAATCACTGTCTTTTCATTTCTCTGTCACTGATTTGACAACAAAGAAGTTTAGCTTCAGTCTTTAAGTAAATTTCTGACACATGAAACCCTATCTTTATGTCAGTTTTGAGTGTTGCCTGAATGACTAAAATCTATAGCTCTATGCAAGATAACTGCCCAACAGAAAACACAGAAAAAAGGCTGTTTATCACAGATTATCGTACAAATGGGATCTGGACACACTGGGGGAAAGGTGCTTAAAAATACATACCATCTCTGTTTGAAAGCAATTACAGAAATCCAGAAGGTGCACACGTTTTAAAAGGGAGGGCAAGCTGGGATGAAGTGAGAGAGTGGCATGGACATATATACACTACCAAACGTAAAATAGATAGCTAGTGGGAAGCAGCTGCATAGCACAGGGAGATCAGCTCGGTGCTGTGTGACCACCTAGAGGGGTGGGATAGAGAGGGTGGGTGGGAGACGTAAGAGGGAGGGGATATGGGGATATATGTATATGTATAGCTGATTCACTTTGTTATAAAGCAGAAACTAATACAACATTGTAAAGCAATTATACTCCAATAAACATGTTAAAAAAAAAAAAGGGAGGGTAAGCAGTGGCCAATAACCTTTGTGCAGGTGGGAGACTTACTGAAATAGAGAAAAACATAGACAACTCATTGTATTCTAATGCTGTCTTCCAGCATACACCAAAAGTTTATTTTTTTGTACAAAGGCTATAATAATAGAATATTCATCTATATTACTTTATTTGCCACATTCAGGCATTTCTCTGCATATATCAATGCACTTCGCTATTTTGAGAGCAAAGGGAAATTACTGTAGCCACTAACATCAAGTTCAAACGAGCACAAGGGTGCCATTTCACAAAAACATCCTAATACTGTTTATTCTACTTATGTTACCGAAAAGCTAGAGATTCCAAATTCCAAGAAGGAAAAGGTAAGGAAGAACCCTGGTTGTACTGCTATTATTTTGCATAGAATTAAAACTCTGGGTTCCATGCTGTCATTTGTTGACAAAGTGGCAGAATCTTCTGAGCAGAGCACATGAGGCTTAATACCCAGTTCTAGTTGCGAAGTGGATACAGAGGTACGGTCGCCATATGCAAGACTCAAGATGGAGAAAGGAGGAAAATGAGAGGGGTCAAAGGTAATTGCTGGAGCTAATTATAATTCCAGACTAGCAATCTGGGGAAAAGGGAAGGAGGCCAAGTACAAGGAGAAAGTGTCCAGTCCAGAGCACTTAACTGATGCCAATAGCTAGCAAACTGGGCCATCAGGTCTAGAAGCCCTTTGATGTCAGACCTGTGGTGGAACCGGTGCAGGCGTCTGGATTCTCTCTTCTATATGGTTTGGGAAACAGAGGGGCCACTCAGGGGAGGCCACACTGGAAGTCCTCACTTGCTAGTGTTTCTATACAGTGTGTATACAAGAAATTAAGTGCATTTTAGCCTAACTTAAAGCCATGCTTTTGAGTTCCAAAGGGTTTTTCACACTGCTATGGGTGGAAATTCCAAACGCAATCAACTTTTGCTAACTTGAATGCACTCATGATGACCTTTGGTTTTCAAGTTTTGAAAAAATGTATTTGGCTCCTGTGAGACATCAATGAACTCATTCTCTTCAGCAGATGAATAATATGTACACATTCTTTCAAGAACTACTATATACTTGAATCATTACGAGACAAGAAGTACAGCAAATGTCCTCCTTACACACAGTACCTTTACTTGGCACACAGAACATCAGAAACGTAACATTGGCGGTTTAAATACTGAACCACAGTTTACCTTCTCAAGTGTAAGGCTGAAGTTTAAAACTGGCACATCCGTTAATCTAGTTAGTATGATGGAAATAACATATAACCACAGTTGGGTAGTGGCTTATCTTTTTAATGAAGCTATGAAGCTTTTGGGATCTATACCATATTAACCCTTTTATGTAACTAAAAATCACAGCTGTGTTTACCATTTTAAACTATATCTAATTGGGGAGGCAAGTAATATACACTTTCACAGCTACTGAAAACTACACAGATGCCAATTCCTTCAACCCACTGTTACACACAGCAAAAAAGAAGGAAGGGAAGAAAAAAGCCCTCAATGGGTATCAAACTTGAGAGCTTCATGTGGAATTCTAGTGCTATTAAACAAGTAGCCAAGACACAAACACCCAGCTTGGGTCACTAAAACTTCAATAGAAGCAACAACTGAGGCTAATTCTTGATTTAATTTTGAGGACCCATGCAAGATTCAGCTATAAAACTCGAGACTAGTTCCCGATGTCTAGTTCTAGCATTGGACTCAAGCCAAAAGGAAAGCAAAATGTATATTTTAAGAGCCTATTCTAGAATCTTTGCATGTAACCATTTTATTTTTCCTCAGGAGATTAAATGAGGTCACAGCTTAATCAGCCTGTATTAAAGAACAAACAAGCAAGTTAGTTTTCAGGACTTTAAGTTGAAATGGCAAGTTTGCGTCACACTGTTTTTCCTTTTTTCCATCATATTTATATTACTTTTGCTTCGAAGCTGAGTAGACGCATAGCATGTCAAAGTAAGTAAGTTAATGCACTTAATTCAATATTCAGTTAAGGTGAAAAGGGCAAGCGTGAGAACTGTAATGGATAATTTTTTACAAGTAACAATGTGCACTTGACAAATGTTGAGAAAAAAAGCAAAACAAAGTAGTGATTTCAGGAAGAAACAGTATGGTTATTTCTCCACTTTCATTTAAAAAATAACTGAAAGAGCTTTGGTTTCCATTTTTGTTCTCCTTGTCTACTAAGAAGTTTGAGAAAATGGTTCAAAAATTTAGTGCAGGGACCTACACAAACTATCGGAAGCACCTCACTCAAAATAAACCCCAAATCTGCAGTAAACAAAAAAGTTCTTGAATCTGTGCCTATCTAGTGACTACACAGGATTTGAATCCCAGCTTTCTAAACTAGAGAAACAATAAAGTAATTGTTTTGAGACTCTAACGCAGCACAATAATTCCACTGAATTTGGAAATAAGGCAGCTAATTTTGGGGGCGACAATTCTGGTGGTGCGGGTTAAGTGGAGAGAAGTCGTGTTTTCTGTGAGGAGCCCTCGTTGTCCTTTTCTGTGGTCCTATTATCGCACCACAGGCCCCTCATGTGTCGTAATGCTGCTTCTCCTGGATTCACGGGCCTCCCTGGCGGTCTCCCCTCTGAACGTCACAACAGCATCACTCAAGCCTCTCGCTGGCTGGGCTCTTCCTGGCCCTCCAGCACCGTCCTGAACACGTCGGAGGAAGGCCTGAGTTGGAAAGTGCGAGTGGCTCTCGTTGGCTTTGACTGCTCTGAACTTGGGAGCTCCTAAATCAGGTTGATGTTTGTGCCTTTCCCTTGTAAGACTGGCCAATCAATAGAAGGAAACTGAAACGTGGTGCTTTTCCTTTCCATCTCAGTTTACGTTGATAAGAAGTACAGATACAAAATAAATCAGTGGAAAAAAAAAAAAAGTGGAAACTAAGCCTTGCTCAGCCAGAAGCTTGGGTTACATCACTAGTGATTTTAGTCAGTGTGACTTTGTGCAAAATATCCTCAAGAAGGCTCGGCTCATTTTCAAAGTAACAACAACAACGATAGCAACAAAAAATGAACGATGAATGTTCAGAAAGAACGAGAAATGAACCTGGCGTATGTGTACATTTACTATATACACGTGCCATATGTAGCGAAGCAAATGTAGTGTGCGAACTGTGAACATCTGGGAAAGTACTGGTTATGTTTTCTTTTTTTCCAAGTCTAGATTGAAGCAATCCTGTCTTAGCAATGGATAACTACAATGAAAATGAGCCTGAGATATGTTAAAAGGCCGCCCCTGTAAACATTTCCTCAAAGGGAACAGTAGCAGTTGAGTATGTATCAGTTACTCATACTATATTCATCACTATCGCAATGCTTTATAAAAGACAAACAGCTTATTTCTAGGCTGTCAGGGATTTATAGAATATTGATTTTGTTGAAAACAATCCACTGTCATCCAGTCCCAGGTTTAAATCCAATCTGGCCTTTACCAGTGGGCATTCACTAGGTCTTCTGCTCTGCAGCTGCCGTGGTCTGTGAAGGAGCTTCCGGCTTCATGATCTGGTAGGTGATGAGATACTCTGGGTATGCCTGGAAAGGACAGGAAGCAAAACACGTCACCTTCTGGGCAGCTAAAATACTAAAGCCCGACTTAACGTGGAAGCCTCAGAGTCTGTTGATCATAATCCGTACTCTATGTACACCCAAGAGCCTAAGAAGGTCAGCTAATTCACAGGTGCCTGGACAGTTAGGAGGTCCGCCTCCATATCTGTATATACACCTGTGTAAATCCTATAATCCTAGAATTGTTATAATGTTATTTCTACTTTTGGATACTGTAAAATGGTTACACTATATTTATCCCTCACTAGAGAGCCACATGCCATAAACAGGAAAACTCAGGCAAGAAAAAAATCTCTTTCTCACAGCACCTAGCATAGTGCCGTCACATAGCATGTTTCAGGAGAAGTCTGTTACATGACAGAATAATTCACTGAACTGATTTCAAATTAATCATAGATGATGATGTAACCCACTGAGTGAGGAGGAAGAAAGGCAACGTGTGCTGAGTCACCAGTAACTCAGAGGCAACAGTTTGGAGGTGATTTTTACAAGTTGACTAGTTAAAGGCAATTTTTACAGGAAAGAAAATGACTCTGATGAAGAGCCTCCACCCCCTGTACTCCCTCCTCTTCTGTGTCTTCTTTCTTGTAGTAAAACCGAAGGCTCGGTGCTTACAGTGGGAAGAGCACTTCTTGGTGGGAAGAGGAAGCCTGACCAGGAAGCAGTTACAAACTAGAAATCCCTACAAAGGCAGCTGGAAGGGGGGCAGGGTGAAGCCATGTACACTACCTAGGAACCCGTCACCCCTAACTCTAACATAATGATAAGACTCGACTCAATATTTCAGAGTGGTCTGTGGGTGAAAAATAGTACTCTTTGGTGAGGTAAGTGTTTTGGGGCCCCCAAATAATTGGTTGAATGCTGACCTAGAGAGAGTAAGATAATGGAAAGAATGAAGGATTAAAAAAACTGGACTGTTTATTAGTTAAAATGCAGAAATGAACATGTGATAGATTTATTGAATTATTTCTTTATAATTTTACACCTCTGCAGAAACTGTTATATGTCAGGTGCCTCCGCTTTCCTCATTTATAAATGGGAACAGTAATGACACCAAGATTTTTGTGAGGATTAAACACAAAGATCCTAGAATAGGTTTGGCATAGTAAAAATCTAGTTTGTGTTAGTTATTACTATTAACATTATTATTCTCATTCATCAAAGACTAGTTCTTCTTGAAGAGGTCTCAGTAAGGATTAAAAAAACAAAAACCGTACATATGTTTTGAAAAGTTATAACTGTTTCTATTCATGTAAGGAACCATTATCACTCATAATATTCTTTTCCAAAATTCCAGTCTGTTTTGGTTTGACTTAAAAACAGCAACGGTTTCCATCTTTAGTACACGTAGTTGGAATAACTAAAACAGCAACGGTTTCCATCTTTAGTACACGTAGTTGGAATAACTAAGACTGACAATCCTCATTACTCCTGACTTTCCAATCCGGAGCGCAATAACTAAATAGTTTGTAGTTTTATTTTATTATAATGTGAACACTGCTTAATTGTTGAAATGGTTTTAAACGGTATTTTAGTTTTTAGTTACAAGGTAGGTTAGCTATCTATTGCTAATTCTAGAGTTGGGTATAAAGAATCTAGGAAGGCTCAACAACTGGTGGAAAAATGGAAAAAAACTGGTTAATCAACCAGATAGTTTAATGGTCAAGAAAATTATCTATTCATCACCAATACACATATATTGAGCATCTAGTGCATACAAAGCACTCTGGGATAAGTGGGAAGATAAGCCAGACAGAAAAAGAAGAATTTAAAACTAACCCCAGTGAGCATGTGCTAAGTGTCAAAAATGAGTGTGGGGCTTCCCTGGTGGCACAGTGGTTGAGAGTCCACCTGCCGATGCAGGGGACACGGGTTTGTGCCCCGGTCCGGGAGGATCCCACATGCCGCGGAGCGGCTGGGCCCGTGAGCCATGGCCGCTGAGCCTGCACGTCCGGAGCCTGTGCTCCGCAACGGGAGAGGCCACAACAGTGAGAGGCCTGCGTACCACAAAAAAAAAAAAAAAAAAAAAAAAAGAGTGTGAAGCCCACTCCTACTTCCTTTTGTCCCAATGAAATTTAATATCTATGATACTTTGTATGATACATCCTTTTGCTTGCAGAAAAGTTGCTTAAGCAAAGGGATCGGTAATGCAAGCATGTGAATTTTGGTAGTACACTATCTTAGGAGATTCCTAACACATGTAAATTTGAGGCAGATTCTAAGATGTTAATGGTATGAATGACTTACAGGTCCTTATCTCTTGGTTCCTACTGATTAGGCTACTGAATTGCTTCTGTGTACAGACTGAGATAGGAATTAATCACATCAAAGTCCAGAGGGATTTAAGGCAAGGGAATTACTAAACTGCAGGACTAGAAGGGCCCAGGATAGACCAACAAACATGATTTCCTGTCAAGTCTTACTTTAAACCCATGCTGGTTATAAAAGCATAGAGCATATTTTTAAAGTACCTACAAGAAAAGATTCAACAGCCACTTTTAGTAACTGAATTTCAGAAAATTCTTCTTAACCCAAATCCTCAATGCTACAACTTAAACTCAAATGCTTTCAGTTAATTCTCCACAGAGGTGAAGAAACATGCTCCCTTGAATGATTTTGTATATTTGAAAATCATCCTACAAATCACTGTGTAGTCTTCTATTCTCCAAGTTACATAACTCTGCATTGTTCATATCATTTCAGTAAAACAGGTCACATGTCTGAAGCGGCCAATGACCAGAGAATACCTCTTCTATTGTCTAATTTAATGTGAAGCTTATAGTACAACGCACAAAAAAATTCCTGATACTCTAAGTCCAGTCATATACTAAAATCAGAACTACTTTTCTTTCAAGCACAGTGTAGTTAATTTTCAACACATCTTTTCAATTCCAAAGAAACAAATAATCCCACCAATAATAAATAATACTCCTCGGGGCTTCCCTGGTGGCGCAGTGGTTGAGAATCTGCCTGCCAATGCAGGGGACACGGGTTCGAGCCCTGGTCTGGGAAGATCCCACATGCCGCAGAGCAACTGGGCCTGTGAGTCACAACTACTGAGCCTGCGCGTCTGGAGCTTACGCTCCGCAACAAGAGAGGCCGCGACAGTGAGAGGCTGCGACAGTGAGAGGCCCGCGCACCGTGATGAAGAGTGGCCCCTGCTCGCTGCAACTAGAGAAAGCCCACGCACAGAAACGAAGACCCAACACAACCAAAAATAAATAAATAATTTAAAAATAAATAAATAAATAAATAATACTCCTCGAACCAACCCTCTGAATTTACGTATTCTTGAAAGTGTTGATACTAAGGGTGAAAGATGATTTAAGGTATCACTAAGGGGAATGAAAGAAAAGTTACCAAAGGAAAAGTCCACCGTAAATCAGGAGAAATTGCTCATGGGCAGCGACTCAATTAGTAGACATTAGAGTAAACACTGTCCATGTGGGAAGCACCTGGATATGGAAGCACAGGTATGCTCCCCTGAAACAAAACAGCTACACACATTTCAGTTTTCAAGGTACTTTTTTCTTTCAAATATGATTTGGACCACATCATTCTCTAAAATTCTTTTAGCAAGGGAATCTAAACAAGTTATCAAGTCAAACTACTTAGGAAATGGTTGAAAGATCAGCAAATACTACAAATGTAAACCTATTATTAGTATCCCTTATTATTTCTTTCCACCCAAACGTGAAAGAAATTCTATTTCCCATAGCTAACTTACAAAATCTTGAAAAGTGTATGGCAGAGAAAACTGAAATCACCTATAATCTCAATACCCAGAGATAACTGCTCTTATGTTTTGGTTGATTCTGTGTTTAGCATATACCATGTAAATATACTTTTTAAATCACAGGCACATAAATATACTAACATTCATTTAAATCATTCTCTTTCTGTTGAATATTTAGGTTGTTTAAAATTTTCATTATGAAAATCAACATAGCGATGAACCTTCTTGTAGGGTTTTTTTTGGGTGTGATCATCACTGATTATATCTAAAACAAATTTCTAAAAGTGGAATTACTGAGTCAAAGTGAAAGTGTTTTCTCTAGAAGTAGGGAGTTTCTGATTTAAACAGAAAAATTTGACAAATTTATTCTTCGGTAGTTTTTAAACTTTTATTTGGAAACAACTGCAAAACATATTAAGTTGCAAAAATTAAGCTAGTACCTAAAATACCTGTATACCCTTTACCTACATCCAAATACTGTAAAGGTTTTACTTATCCCATTTGCTTTATCATGTGTACTTCTCCCACCTCTATATATACTAGGCAGACAGACAGATAGATTCAGTTATGTTTTTCCCTGAGCCATTTGAGAGTAAGTAATATACCTCATCATGGTTCTTTATCCCTAAATATGCCAGTATTTACTTCCTAAGAATAGGGATATTCTCTTACATAAATTTTATACTGACATAATACTTTTATCTACCTACTGTTCATATTTCAATTTTATCAGTTGATCTAATAATGTCCTTTCTCTTCTAGTACCAGATCCAATTTGGGGGCAGAATCTGAAGTTAGTTGTCCTGTCTCTTGGGTTTCATTTAATCTGAAAGTTTTCAAAGCCTTTCTCTTTTATAACATTGACATATTTGAAGAATCCAGTCTTCCCCTCAATTTTTTTTTTTAATAGAACATTCTTCATTTTGATTAGACTGAGGTCATACATTCTTGGCTGGAACACTGCACAGATGATTTTGGCTCTTCTCAGAATATGACATCTGGAGGCACACTCTGTGTGTATCTCCCTCATTGGTGATGTTAATTCTGATCATCTGGGCAAGGTACTGCCCCCTTTCTCCAAAGTATAATTACTGTGGGTTTCCCCCCGTCCTTTGTAACTAATAAGAAGACCATGCACAATCCTCCTCTCCGTATCAAAATTATCCCCTACATTTAGCATCCATTGATCTAATCTTTACCATGATGGCTGCAAATCTAGTACTCCCTCCTTATCTACCACCTGCCCTTGGCTTTCTACTGTAAGCAAAGCCTTCCTTTCCCCTTCATTTATTTATTTATCTATTTGTTATCAGTATAGAAACATAAATTTGTATTCTTTCCAATGTTTTAAAATTTATCACTGTACTTATTCTGATGTTCAAACTATCCCAGATTTGGCCAGTGGGAGCCACTTCAAGCCAGCTCTGCGTCCTTGTGACATGCTCCCATCATTGCTTTTGAGCACTTCATTACTTTCTGTTATAACAAGATGTTGTTCCGGGCTCATCTTGGTCCTATTCTGCTCCAGCCCTGGAATTAGCTGTTTCTCCAAAGTTCCTTTTAGTGGGGGTTGGTATTGGAGACCAAGATCTGGGCTTTAGGTGTGCTTATTGCTAGTGGGGTTTCTTTGCTTTCAGCAGACAGTGCTAAGAAATACAT
Organism: Pseudorca crassidens; assembly: GCF_039906515.1. Classification (NCBI taxonomy): domain Eukaryota; kingdom Metazoa; phylum Chordata; class Mammalia; order Artiodactyla; family Delphinidae; genus Pseudorca; species Pseudorca crassidens. Next base: position 15,576,883 of record NC_090316.1, read on the forward strand.
GCACATATATACTCATGCTTACATATATCTCCTATATACCTCTTACACATATACCTATACATACGTATTATTTACATGTGTACAAACATACACATACTAGAAAGCATCAGTTCATATCGATATCTCCAATTTCAGTCCGTCCCTAGCATCATTCTTACCTTCCCCCATTCCACATTTACATGTCTCTTCTTCAACAGTGAGAACCCAGCTCCCCAAATGAACACATCAACACATTTACTCATTTGCTCAATCCTAGAATACAGCTAAAAGAGTTTCAATGCTTTGCCCAAACCACCACAATCAACAGATCTACTAAATGAAACCCAGGATTTGTTTGCAATTCTTCCCCCTACTCCACACCTGACCCGGCCCAAGATTGTTGGCATATAAGAAAATCGTTTTCATAGTTTACTTGTATATAGTTAATTTCCTCTTTCTCCTTTTTCAGTTTTCTCTAACAGTGTAGTTAAAGTATCCATTTGAAATTCAATTAAGTTCAGACAAATTGGTTTTTGTTTCTAGACAAATTAGTAGGCATTTAGCAGTATTGTGAGAGTTAAGGCCTGGATTGAAAATGATAGAAAGTTTTCCTGTTTGTTGACAATTTTATCTTGGAGCCTCAAGCATTTGGCAGAATTCAATGTACTGTAGCTTTAAGACTCAGAAAGCTATTCTTCTGTGTAAGTGCCCTGATCAGCTCATGTGACCAGCCTGTGGCAAGTACCTCACGAAGATCTTTGAATGGCAGCTACTCTTAGCTCTCCATGCCACGCGGAGGCATTAGTTCAGAACAGCAGGCCACAGGAGCTGCACGAGACGCCACACCTTTATTTCTCAGCCACCATCTTGTTTACACTGTATTACCTGGCTGACAGGTGAATGATGGGATCTACGTATAAAGATGGTATCAAAGAATTTTGGTATGCTCATTTTGAACTGAATCAACTAATGCTATCAAACTATGTGGTGGATATTTCATTAAATGGCTTTCTTTAACTCTTACGTGGTCTCTGCATTCTGAATCAACTGTTTATGGTAGCTTGGTCATGCTTATTCCACGAGCACCATACCTGCTCTCCTCTGTAGATGACATATTCAGCATAGGCCAGCCCATTCACACTCGGCCTCCCAATGACAGAGTGATGGCCTGGGGGAGCGTGAGCCATTTTCATGGTGCTGAACTGCAGAAAGGACTTGCCAAGGGTCACTCTACAGAAAAGCATTTGTCTGAAGAAAAAAGGAAAGCAATCTTAGAATGACATAACTGTTAGCTTTACTGAGTTTTTCAAAAGCAGTTAATATAAGGCAAGCTAATTTAAATGTCACTTTTGATTTTATGAGTAGGAATAGGATAAGATTTGATATACTGATTTACTATAAGCTGTTAGCAGGCTCAATAGTTATACTTAACATTTAAAATTTTGGTGTGGTTTAAAAATCAATCATAGAAAACACTTGGCAAGTTTTTGACTAGTGGAAAAAGGACAAATACTAGCAAAAACTGTCTTCTGGAAGGATGCATGTGGCTGGATAGGAAGAAAGTGAAGAAAATAAGCAGATAGCAGCAGCATCTGAAATTAAGATTAGGCTTATTACTCATTATGAAGAAGCAAAAACTGGGATGAGATACATAATAATAAAAGGGGGTTATATATAAAAATACTTAGCTTAACTGTATGTCTGGAAATTTTACTACCTGAGTGAAACATGAATTGGGGCAGCTGTTAAATATTATAGAGGAGAAGAAAGATTGATGGGAAAGAAAGTGTATTATATAAACTAGGGGTTGGCAAAGTATGGGCCAAAATCTAGTCTGCCACCTGCTTTTGTAAATAAAACTTTACTGGAACACATTCTGGAACACATACTGCAACACATTCCCACACACTGCCACACATTCATTTACATGTCGACCATGGCTGCTTTTGTACTACAAGGGCAGAGCTGAGTCACTGTGACAGGGATCATACAGCCTGCAAAGCCTAAAAAACTTGCTTTGTAGTTCTTTAAAATAAAAGTTTGCAAACCCTTAACAAACATTTTAATAAATATTTTAACTACCCTATAAGATTGGTCACACTGTTAACTGTAAATACCTGTTATTCAATCAAATAGTTCATTTTTAGTAATGGAGTATGATATTTGCATTGTGACTCATCAGAGATATTACTCTGAGTAAAAATTGTGCCAGACCCAGTTTAATTGAGTCCTGCCTGGGTTGGCTTTTTTAGTGTGATGCTACTGATGACCCTCTGGGATGCTGGCTTGGCAGCAACTGTATCCTCTTGTAGGTCCCATAGGAAAACATTTGGATCTGCATTAGAAGGAAGCTTTTTGAGCTCTATCTCCACACTGTGGTGGCGCTACAGTGTCACTGGACTCTGCCCGCTCAGCCCGCTGGGCCCACTGCCATGGCTACTCCCAGTGTCCATATGTCACTCAAAGCTTGACCTGACAGGCCCTCGCTTTCTGCCTTTTGCTTCCTGCTCCAGGGTGCCCCTGTTGCTGTGGAGACAAAAGAAGATGCAGGACCTGCCCGGCTGGCCCGCGAGGCTGGTACTAGCTCGCGTCCGCTCACCGGCTTGCCTTGTGCTTGTGTGTGCATTCTGCAGATGCAGCGGCCCCAAGGGGGGACACCAACGCCCTGTGGGGCAAACGGTGACCAGCGCAAGACAGGCGCCAGCACATAGATTCAGCTCTCTTACCCCATGATGTACTGCTCTGAGATGTAACAGTTCAGACCGTGTGAGTCCAGGTCTCATGGACTGAGCAACCGACTGCACTGGTTATGAAACCGTGGCCAGCTCACCGGTGCACCTCCCGGTCTTTGCTCTGCCTCTTTCTCCGCCTCACTTCCTTGCCCTCACTCCTGCTTCCCTGAGGTTGCACTTGCCAGGAAAGTGCTAGTTCATAAGCTTTTGCTTCAGGCTCTGTTTTCTAGGAAATCCTGGCCAAGACATAAACATGTGTGTCTAATTTTAATAAGCAACTGTTAATCCACATCTACGTTCACTTTTACTGTTATTTAGGAGTTAGGTTTGAAGCAACAAAGGAAAATTTCTGCAATTATATATCCCTGGGAATTTTTATGTGTTATTAACCACAGCGACCTTGATAGAAAGAAGTTTTCTTCTGGACATAGGGCATCTGTCCTAGAACTGCTGATGGCTACAATTTTTTTCACAACGAAACTGAGAGAGAGAAGTTTTAAGATGAACAACTATAATGAATTTCATGGTTATATGGGTCTTTCTGAGGTTTCAACTGGATTACAAGGTATCTTACTAACTTGACTTTGCAAAAATAATGCAGCTGGTTAATCTAAAGAGAAATGCAATAAGTTGCAATCTTTGTACAGCACAATTCTTTTTGTACCTTTTCCAATGACAGGAAAGGGAATGGTATTTTTTTCACTGACTTCTGAGAGTTTATAACATTCTCTCAAATTTCTGAGTTTTAAAATCCCATTTAAAAAGCTAATATTCATTTGTTTACTATTAATTCCAAAGTTATATTCTGAGGTTGGACTTCTAACTAATTATATACCCTGCCTTAAAATATCACTAGCCAAGTCAGCAAATTAAAGGCTCTACTTGTTTATAGAAGTTATGTGCTTTAGTTCAAATGTGACTTTAGTTCAAATGTGACTGAAGTTAGAGGTTCTTTGTTCTCCAGAAATAATTCTCAACCTTGTTCTGAATCTGAAGCAAGGAAATTGGAACCCAGGGAGAAAGCCAAAATGGAGGGAGCTTCACTGTAACCTATGACTAGCTTTTGCCGCTGCTGTCAGCTCTGTTGTCACTACTCCTATTGGGGCAGGGGCTGATCAGCTATTCCTACCCAACCCCAAAACAGTCTGACTCATTAGGAGTAAGACTGAGGATGACCTGTGACTTCTGCAGAGCCTGAGAAACCAATCTGGTTCATGACTTGAGGACAGCAACCATTACACAGAAGGCAAGATGCTGACCTGTGACATATGTAACACGACCGGTCTTTGTGCGTAGGGCAGCCTGTTCCTCCCCCAATTCCGTAAACGTACTGGTTGCTTTTAGAAGAGTTTTCAGCAAAATAAATCCCGGCACCAAACATTCCTCCTATATATGCATGTCGCTCATCAAACCCTTTATGAATAATGGCATTAATGAAAGGAGAACCTAAAAATATAAAGACAGAAAGATCAGTTTCGAGCACTTTTCTAGAATCTCAATTAGCTGCATACTAGTTGCACTTGGCAGATTAATACTAATTAATAACGCCTAAATGAAAAGTTTATTTTGTAAGATGGTCTACTTACATAAATTATCATGTACTAGAATCTTATCAGGGACCCATAGCAAGGGTGTTATATGGATTTTGCAGACGGCATGAGATTTTATATAGCAAGGTACAACGTGGCTTTGAAGATACAGATTATTTTACACCCAGTCCTACTTTAAGCAAAAACAGATAATCTAATAAACTAAAACAATTATGCTAAACTACAACAAAAAGAGTATTTCACTATCTAGATGGCTCAGTGTGCAATTTAAATTCTGAGACAATTTCAGATAAATTATTTTCACTGTACATGCCTTGGAAAGCCTGTACTAACATGTAATGCATTAGAAAGCTGGTACCAACATGTAGTTAAAAAAAAAAAATCAGAACAAACCATTTTTAACACAACACTAATATAGTCAGTAACACAGGCTTTTCACCCTACTGGAGTTTGCAAACGCCCAGAGAGATAATGACTGTCGGGACACTCACCGTGAAATAACATGCGCTCGTTATGGTGGTTGTGATTCTCCTCAGACACTTCCTTCTGTCTGTGACAGAATCGCTCTCTCAACTTCTTGTTGACAACTTTTTGAATCTTTAAGGATGAGGAAGAAAGAAGTGAATTAGTGAAATGTTTATTAATTGGTAGTTTATGATTTAAAATAAGAAGTATGTTTTCCTTTAGGGAGGTTCAACTTGTTTTATGTTTTGTTTGCTTAAAACATTATTTAAAAACGATAAAGTTGCCAGGCCAGTGTAATTCAGTTAATACTCTGGCTTTTAGTGACATAAGTTTCAGCTACAGTTTTTGTTTGTTATTCTGCACCACACCTAGCTATACCTCAAAATCAACTGAGGACTTATTGAATTTCAGGATACAGGGGCTTATAAATCTGTACTTTCAAAAAGCTCCCCAGGTAATTCTGATGTGCACTGGTGTAATTTCAATAGGTCCATTAACCCAAAGGGTTAACCCAGTTCTCAACTGATTTTATTCATCTTCATGACATCCCTCTGAAAAAAAGCATATGGCAGTCATTTATTCCATGTTATAAATAAGATACTGAGATTAAGAGATACATGCATACTGATATAAACACTGACTCAATTAAATTGATTGAAAATCCAGGCCTTTAATGCTACTTTGAAATAGTGATAACAGAAATTACTGTCAGCTATGGTCCAAATTAGTGGCTGAGCTGGGAGTCTTATCGCCATGTTTGCCTCACTAACGCCAGCTGCCCCGGCCTATGTTTGATATTCAGGCAAGCTGTGCAATCCAATTTTCACCCTGAAATTTTAAAAACTTACTCGAATGACATTGTATCTGTTGAAGATGCCACCAGCATTACCACCATCTCTGTGTTCACGAATTGTACTTTGCATCTATAGAACAAAAGAGAGTAACTTTCTGAAAATACGCCAGTGTGTAATTCTGAAGACATTCCTCCTGTTGTTTTCAAAAGTTCAATTCTATTATATTGTGTCACTGATGAGTCTAAGACTCAGCACAGATTTCAGGAAAAGATAATTAAAAATTTTCATGTACAATTACCTCTTCTTCTACTGACTGATATTCTTTATCTTCTGGAGCAAGATCCAGCAAAATAGTTCCCTGATTAACACAGTGAAAAGTCAAATAAGGATTGGTGCCTGCAGGAGAGAAAAATTAACATATTAAACAAAGGTCCACACTCTTCAGGCTCTATTTTGGGGAACACTTGTCATAAATAATAGATATTTTGGAACAAGTCTAATGTATGTGCAATTTGAACCTAATATATAAGGTTGTATTAAGCAAGTACATCCAAAGACAAGAGAAGAAATGGAGATGTGTTTGGTGATCAATTTGATCTGTTCTTACAGAGGTCCTTGTACATACACACAGCAGGCTCAACAATTATTTGTTGAACTGAACTCAATCATGAACATACATGATGCTGATACAAAAGAAAAAACAGTGTGATTACAATGTAGTGTGGTCTAAAATATAAGAATTATCCTCTAAAAGAATCATTATCTGTGAGATGACTTGAAATGGTCACTTATAATAAGTTTAAAATACATTGTTCTTGTTAATTTCATTATCCGTGTTGATTTAGTACAAATAAGCAAGACTCAAGCTCAACATCTGTTAACGTTTAGTTTCATGTCACTCTTGCAATTTTATTACCTCTGCAGACTAAATGACTAATTCAAGTTGTTTTCTTTCTCTCCCTTTGCTTTCCTATAGCGAAAGCACTTCTAACAAACAGAGAACAGGGAGGCACACAAAGGAGAAAGATAGGCGCGTAACAGCAAAGTACAATGGAAAAAGACGGAGCTGACAGTTGTGAGGGAGGGGAAAAGACACAAGATAAGGTAAGAGAGAAAGGTCAGATTATGAAAAGCCATGCTATGAACATCTGATTTTATCCTAAAAGCAACAGTGTTCTATTGAAGGGTTTTAAGCCCTGGAATGATATGATCATATAGTCATTTTGAAAAGTGTCTTCTGGTTACAGTGTAGGGAAGGTACCAGAGGGGTGGCAAAGGTGACTGTCAGAGATAAGCTGGAAGGTGGTTGTGAGAGTCCAGGAGAGAGATGACAGTGATAGGGATTAGGTGACAGCAGTGGGAAAGGACAGAAGCACAGATTCCAGAGATATTTAGGATACAAAGTGTTGGGGAAGAGGGAAGAGTGACTCTGATTTCTAGCTAAAGCAACTAGAGGGAGAGCGAGGTCAAGGATGGAGACGGGGAGGCAGGAGGTGCCACCCCAGCTGAGTGCACGAGCTCTGGGGTCAGGCCACCCGAGCAAATGCCAGCCTGGACACTTACCTTGTACAACTAATGTCTGAGATCTATTTATTTTTTAATAGCTTACCTTGCTGTCCACCTAAGAGTCTTTCTACTCCCTTGATTAATTTATGGCGGTGTCCGTATGCGTTGATGCCTATTTCTTTCAACTCTTCATGGCCCATATCGGCCAACACATCTAGTGTAATCTGAAAAACGAGTCAAAATTAATTGCTACATCTTTAACAGCTCCTCAGATGATGAAAACTTTTCCATTTGCCTTCAATGCTATAGCATCCAGTCAAATTAAGAAAATTCTTCTGTTTCCTTTATAAGCATGAACTGATAATCTTCTTAAAGTTGCCCCCATAAACTTATCAGCTTTTTGCTCACTTGAAATACTCCCTAATTTGCTTTCAGTCAATGGAGAATTAAAATGGGAGAAATAATGCTATAGAAGTAGAAAATGGTCATTGCTATTTTTCCTTTTGATTATTTAATTCTGCCACATTTTGCTTGCCTCAAGATATAAGAGGGAACAACCAGTAGCCTGAAAATGGGGAAATACCAGATCCCAACATCCAGAAGGTAGCAGAGGTGAATGGTAGGGAACGGGAGAGGTGTTCAGCATAATGAAACAGGAGAAGCTTTAGGGAAGTAGCATTTATATAAAAATAAGAAGGAACTTCCTAGTGCTAAGAAGTATCCGAGCATGGAAAAGGCTGCTTTAGAAAGTAGTAAGATTTATATCACAAGCATTTAGTTAGATTACAGACCACTTTATATAGAAACTATATAAAGAATTCCAATTTGGAGAAGAAAAAAGAGAGTAGATAGATGGTTTTTAAGGTCTCTTCTAAATTCTCAGATCTAACAATCCCTGAAGCCTAACATACATTCTATTTTTGTACAGAACAATGGTTTTAAATTTTTGGTTATTCGTCCCTGTAGATGGAGATGGTTAGCTGCCACGACTCAAAATTACCAGATTCCTTTGCTGACTAAAAGGAACTGTGACTCTAGCGTCACCCAGTGGCAGTGCTCTGAAGGCACAGGGTGAAGTCCTGGGCGGCCACATTTCTTGAGGGATGAACTGCAATTTTCAGCTCAGAAGAAGCTGGCCCCTCTGACAGCCCAAATACTACTCCACAAGATTAGCCATTGATTTTCTCTTTCCTCTGGAAAAGGAGAAATCCTTTGAGAGACACTCTTTTTCCCACTCAAACAAGATATTTTTATCTATCCATAGCTCTCTCTACCTTTATCCTTGCACATAGCATTTTAAAAAACTAACATATTAGGCCTGGAGCTCTGATGGTTTTTATTGTCAAAATGGAATACTATATAATGAGTCCGATCTCCTCAGTACAAAAAGCATACATCATTCATTCTTGGAAATAATTTACTTTATTGCTCCTAAGTGGCCATTTAAGAAATAATCGCTCCATTGCACAAAATGGGCAGTTCACTTCCAATCACCCAAAGGAAGTTTTCAGCAGAGCTTTTAAAAAGCAACAGTTTTGAAATATGCATCTTTGAGATGGAATAGATCACAACGTAATAGGAGTCTTTACATTTTTAGCTAGATGTGATTTTAATATAATTTGGAAACCATGCACAAGGTTTACTACTTTACTGATATTCCATTCTTTTTTCCTTCTAAACTTCACATAAGGTTGACATAAAAACAGGATCTCATATCTATGTGGGAGCTTCAATTTAAAGAGTCCTTAGCTTTTCTGAATTGATACATATAGTGTATGTCTGAAAGAAGCAGAAACCAGGCCAGCAAAACATAGTATTAGCTTCTAGAGGAGAGATGGAGAACATTTGATACATTTGTTCATTATATATAGCTCCAATCGTGAATGAAATGAATACCTCATTTAATACTCACAATGACTCATGAAATACTATTACCGTCCTTATGAGAAAATTAAGGCACAGTGAAGCCATGAAAATACTACACAGAAGAGCTGAAACGTATTGCCATACTTGTCTTTCCTCTTGCTTATTTTTCTTAAAAAGGATGACTAAAAAGCTAACATAACTAAACATTAAATTTAGTTGCTTTGAGTTACGTGCTACCCTATTTGTCCTCATATTTATTGGAATTGGCAACTGGAAAACCTTAAATGACAAGCTAAAGAATTTAGATTTATGTTCACTAATCATTCATTCATACATAATATATTTAATGAGTACCTTCTGTATGCTAGATATTTCCAAAAAAGTAACTAATTAAACATTTCATTTAATTCTAAAACAACCCACTTCAGCTCAGAAAGGTAAATAACTGGTCCAAATTGGTAGTAAAAGAGTGGAGCCAGGGAACAAACAGAATCCTACCACTACAGATCACGCTATTTCCGCTACCAAGGAGATAAAAGGTAAACACAAATATTTGGTAAAGGTTGGTAAATGTTTTGGAGGAACCCCTATGGGAACTCTTGGGAAGATTACTTACTGGCTTGAGGCTACAAGTAGGGGAGGGAACAAAGAAAGGACTAGGAAGGGGATCAGGAAAGGTTCTTAGAAGAAAGTAATAATTCAGCTAAGGAAGAGGACTTAGGCAGAGGAAGAAGGGAAGGGTGTTTAAGACAAATGGAAGACCATGTGCAAAAGGAAAATCAAGTGAGAGACTACAGAACATTTGAGAGACTCTAGCAATAAAGTTCATAATGATTAGCGTATAATGTATATACAGGAATAAAAGAAGGGATGGACAGAGCAGCAGGCTAAAAGCAGATCTAATGGGCTTTACACACCAAGTTAAGACAGTGTCCAAAATGTCCAAGAACACCTTTTCAGCAGAGCAACACAAAGGTGTCTTTCAGGAGGATGGCAGTATGAAGGGCAGATCTGGAAGGGAAAGTGACTGTGAACAAGATGACGACAGGGTGGAGTGGATTGGAAGGGATGAATCGGAGAGCAATTTCAAAGGGACAGATGACAGGGCCTGGTAAATAGAAACGGTTAGAGAAAAAAAAAAGAATGAGGGTAAAGATTATTCCAAAATTCTGAAGCTGAGTGAATATGAGATTATTGTGTTAATAAAAGAAATGGAAATAATTGGAAGTAAAACAGGCTAGTTGGATTTTAGGTATGTTTCTCCAAGATTCAAGGCTTTTATACTGCTAGAAATATTTTTCTGGAAATTATCTTTAAATTAACTCACTTTAAAAAAACACAAAACCTTAACTTAGTTACATCCAGGAAATTACAAGTTTGTTGGGCCAGTTATTTATAGTTAGCACACGTTAAAATCAAATTATAATCTTTAAAATAAATATTATCCATGTATCAGCTAGGTCATCTTGCACATAAAGCAAATGTCACTTCAAGGGTGTTACTTTAAGAAGGGCTGCCTCTTGTTTCTAAGATTTATTCATTTTCTCTGGGGTGGAGTGAGAAGAATTGGAGTTTTAATGAAAAAGGCCTTTCTTTTACTTGGGCTTAAAAGATTGCAGGCTAGAGTAACAGTAATTAGAACTAACTTTACAATCATGTTCATAATGAATTTCTTGAGTCCATTCCTTTGTCTTTAGATTCTGAAGTAAAAATTTATACGGTCACTTTTCATGAAAATATATATGTGAACCATAAATATGTTCACAAGGAATCTTCCAAGTCACGGCATTTATGTTCCAGGAATTGCAATGTAAATCAAATCAGTCTTTCCCACAGAAAAAGTATTCTAGTCAGGAAGCTATGTTATAGAGGAAGGGCCAAAGTGACACTGGTACTATACTTAACTAACTATAAAGGACATAGGTATATATTATTTAATATAGAACTAGCAAAGTATATATGACAAACAAGTCAAGTTAGTTAAGAGACTTCAGAGAGAATAACTGTGAAGGTAAGAGGTGAGGCTATGATGCTCTGAAGGAAGTTTCCCTGGAACCAGAAATAAAAGAACTATGCTCCCCACTCCACTGAGAGAGAAGAATCTATCAGTGGGAACAGAGGCAATAAGATATTATGTGTCAAAGCATCTCAGGAAAAGAGGACGACTCTGCCTTCAGCTCAGTAGACATGAACTAAATGGCTACAATAAAACATACACCCTAACACTTTGCCTCACCTCACAAATACCTGGCCCTCATCATATATTACCGGACTGACATAGAATGTTAATGGCAGAAAATCCTCTGGGTAAGTTATGGAAAGGGTTACAGAAGGTATTACTCTATAACTAAAGGCTAGTCAAGTAACAATTGTAGTCAAAATAAAACTTTTAACTGCTTGAAGACTGGGCCAAAAGACATCACACAGAGTTCAACACAATGAATGGTGATATCATTTGTCTGGAGGAAAGAGCTATGCTAGGTAATAGACATTAAATGGAAGAGTCAACATATTGATAAAAAAAATAGATACAGAAATTATTCTGGCAAAAGGAAAATCAATGGAACCATTTACTCAGAACAAAACTGAAGTGAAAAAGATAACAATGAAACTGATGAAACCAGGATAAGCTGTCAAAAGGACCAACTGTTAAGACTAAACTATTAAACTATTAAAATCAATAAAGTGAGATAACCAGGCCACAGGAAATCAGTTACTATAAAAGAGAATATATAAAGTAAAACAGAAAAAAGAAAACATAAAATTATGATGCGAATTGACTAAAAGAGTAGAAACTGAACTCTTGAAAAACGGTTAACTGGAATTATTTGAATTAGCGTCTGTTTTTATTAAGCAAAGATATGTGAAATTTCACAGTTATTGTGGATATGATTTGGGAAGAAGGGAGATGGCTGGAATATGGCTTTAGCAGAGGATACTGCTTCTAAAACAGCTTTAATACCTTCAAGGGAAGGATAAAGGAAAAAGAGTCTTACTGTTTAGGCTATTCTCATAAGAAATCTCCAAACCAGAGGGTGAATCAATGGCAGGTGCAGCTTAAAGGAAAAGGAAATTATTATAGCAGTTTATGAAGTCCTCCCCACCAGACAGAAGATACAACTGATGTTTCATTAAAGTATATTTTAAAAACTGGCACAGAAGCATCTGACTGGGAATTTTAACTATCTGGACTTTTGAAAGTATTATTATATTTTACAGGTAAGGCAAGTGATAGGTTAAATGCCTTAATCAGAATCAAGGTCTTCTTTTAGTCCAGTGCTATTTCTACCCAACTGTTTTGATCATCAAGAGCATTAAAGATCAACTACAATATATAATATGAAGAAATTCAGCTAAAAAAAAAAAGACATTAGAAAATCTTAACATCATAATTGATATGAAAAAGACCTGGAGCTTTTAATTAACTCTAAACTGACTATATGCCTAACAAAGAAATCAGATGGGGCAAAGAGGCCAGTGAAGAATTTGGACACTATATCCATATAAAGAATAACTGAAAAAGAAGGTGAATTTATGCTAAATTAGGAGAAACTCTGTAAGGGTGGGTGGGTGGTTGGTTGGAAGGGTAAATCCACGATAAGTTGACTAGGTCTTAGAAATATAAGAAGGGCTATATTATGTTGTAGTGAGCTGAATGGTGGCCCTCAAAAAGATATGTCCATGTTCTAATCCCCAGAACTTGCAAAGAATCTTTTTTGAAAAACTTTTTTTACATCTTTGCAAATGTAAGTTCAGTTAAGGATCTTGAGATAAGGAGATCATCTAGGACTATATGGGGAGGCCTTAAACTCAATGCAAGTGTCCTTACAAAAGACACACAGAAGAGAAGACAGACACAGAGAAGGCACGGTGAAGATAGAAGCAGAGATTGGAAGGATGTGGCCAGAAGCCAAAGGGCCTAGAAGCTGGCAGAGGCATGGGGCAGATTCTCCCCTAGAGCCTCTGTAGGGAGTGCAGCCCTGCCGACACCTTGATTTTGAACTTCAGGCCTCCAGAACTGTGAGGGAATAAATTTCTGTTGTTTAAGCCACAGGTTTGTGGGAAATTGTTATGGCAGCCCTATGAAACTAATGCTAGTCTAATATGTAGACCAGAGGTTAGATTTCTGTGCAAAACAGGGTAAAATGTAAACATAAGATTAATAGATTATACATGGGGCAGATTTGGGTGTACTTTAAATTACAAGCATTTTATCATACCTGCCCAAATTGTAACAAGTTATTGTCCACATGGGTATAAAAAGGGTAATTCCTACATCTGGGAGAATGACTTAGTGACCTCTAGAGATCTTTCCCACTCTAAGATGCTGTGTGTATTAGTAACAGTCAAGTCAAACTCAGGAATCTATTATTTGATAGTTAATGGTAATAAAATCATACAGTGATAATGAGTTAAAAACTCATTATCCTGTATAAAAACACAATGACAAACAGAAGGATCTTAATTCATAAACACCCTAATGATGACTTCATACTAAGACCTTCACAGCCATTTCAGATATATCTGAAAATAGGTTAAGTGTATAAGCATATGGCCAAGTTTTGGTTCAGCATTATTTTAGGCTCCAACTAGGCAATGGAAACTTCATAAAGAAGCAATTTTTAAAATGTACACTTGCCCAAGAATTATTTTGCTATCCAGTAATGGATAACTGCTTCATGAAGATTTTGCTAAATAGTTAACATAAAAATTTCTCACTAGTTTTAAGTGGAGTCTAGTCACATTAGTAATAAAATGAGATGAATAATGGCTAACACTTTTTGGAAACAAAATAATGAGGAAAGATTTTGAAAACTTTCTTTTGCAGGGGTTTCATGGCCTGTTTTGATATGTAATAAAACATATTGAGCCAGACTGCTTATAAAGATACAACAAAATAACAGACTCTAATCATCTGTTAGACAATTTTGGAAAGAAGCATAAAATACTAGATTCCTCTAGCTTTTTCAGAAATTTGTTTTGAGTTTTAAAAGAGCAGCGAAGAAGCAGAAAAAGAAAGAACAAGTGGCAATTAATAACTCTTAATATTAAATTAAAAAGACTCAACTATATATGAGAGCTTACCTGTTCTGTTTCAAAGATGTCCCGAAGGTGTTCAAGACCAAGGCTTTTCAGGAATTGGCTAATATTCATGTCAAGACCAGCAACTAAAACAGACATACATTAAAGTTTTTCAGAAAGAAGTTTATCAATCTAAAGGAAGTTCCAGTATTTATTTAAAGCCACGGCTCTTTGACACCCTTGGCTGTGCAGATGGTTTTACTTCAAGTTATCTCTGAATTTGATGGGGAAATAAAAGCAGAGTTTATCTTATCAGTAGTACTTATATTAATATTATAAAGCATAATATAATGCTTTTAGTGAAATATTTAACAGTGGAATTAAAAAATCCAAATTTATCAGCTATTGTTTCAGCTTTCATTTATCAGCTATTGTTTCAGTTTTCATTTCTTACATAATCTCTCAGTATTTTTCTGATATAATTTCAGTAATAAGACTCACTCAGTTCAATAAGATACTATGGTTGGAAAAGGATATACTGGGATATACATAAGTAAGAACAAAGTAGATGCCAAAGAATTTATTCTACGAAGACATATTTCTTATAAGCTGTTGTGTACATGAAAACTTACAGACAGGATGTCTTTAAGTGAGGTGTTCAATAATTACCAATAGAAAAGTGAATCTGTTCACTTAAAACCGCAAAACCAATACGCGTTCACAGGTGTACTTGCCTTCTCCTTCCTTCCTTTCTGTGCCTGCTGCGCCATCCCCAGCGTTAGACGCTCCTCCTACTGCCAATTCTGCTAAGGGGCCGGCGAGGTTGTCTATGCTGCTAGCAGCAGACAGGCAGGAGGGGGTGGATGCTGGTGAGATCAGAGAGGCACTCACTACAGTAGCCTGAGGTTTAAAACAGGTAGGTAAGGCCTCTGGGGGCATGGCATCTATCAGCAAAGCTCTGATATCGTCAGCCTAAAAAAATAAATAAATAAAATAAAATAACACAAAAAAATTACGTTTTAAAACAATAAGTTTCTCATTAAGGACAAAATGCTTAGTGAATTTTTTCTTTAATGAATGCTCCATTATTCCCTATTGGGTTTTGATCATTCCTTCCTCCTTCCTTCTCTGATCCACAGCTCCAAAGAGTCCCAGTAGTTTCAATAGGTAGAATGGAGAAACTATACAATTAAAAAAAAATATTTCATCTTTTGAAGATCTAATGTGCAGCTTGGTGACTATAGTTAATAAGTACTGTAAGTACTTATATAAGTACTGTACTATATTCTTGAAATTTGCTGAGAGTAGATCTTAAGTATTCTCACCGCACACACAGACAAAAGTTAACTGTGAAAAAAATCCAAGAATGTGAACTATGTTGACTCCTAGAAATACTTTTTAACACTAAATGAAAAGTGTGCACACAATTGTTCATACTTATTACACATGTATTCAAAGGACATGTAAATTAACAAAGATTTGAATAGAGTTAAAAAAATAAAATATTTCATCTTTCATCTAAAAAGGAGCACATTTTAGAATGCTGATTCTCAATCATCTCTTCTTTAGAAGGAGTTTCCATACATAGTATGTGTTGTTTATGCTTAACAACTACAATAATTTTTCTTCAGTTATTTAGTGCATACTTAATAATTTAATGTACAATTAAAATCTGGTGAAACTTTAAAGGGACAGCACTTATTTTGGCTAGCTTATTCACGAACTCTACAGTCTGCTAGGCACAACTGTTGTTAGAGTATGTGGGAGATTGTCCCCAAAGAGAGCCAGCTATCAATTCTTACTTCCATGTACATCTGTGCCCCTCCTTCCATCAGAGGTGGCACCTCCCTTCCCTGGAATCTGGGTTGCCTATGAGTTTCTGTGACCAATAGAATGTAGAGGAAGTGATGTTCTGAGGCTTTTGAGCCAGGCTTTAAAAGGATTGGCAGTTTCTACTTTTTTTCTCTTAGAAGTCATCCTCCCATGCTGTAAAGAAATTCGAACTAGACCACTGAGTGTGAAATACTACGCAGAGAGAGGTACTGTAGGATTTAAGGCCATCCGAGATGCTGCAGCCTCAGCTGAGCTCCCAGCTAAAGGGAGCTGGCAGAACAGCAGAACTGCCTAGCTGAGCCCAGTCAACCCAGAGGACTGTGAGGAATTATAACTGTGAGTGGCACTGTACTAGCCACTCACTTGGTTTTGGTTAAGCTACTAAGTGTTTTGAAAACTGTTACTCAGCAACAGATATATAAAACAGAATGTGGCTTAGAAAAGTTTTTTGGTTAAAAAATTCTAAATTATGTGACCATACAGTAACTCCCTGATTTCCAGAAAATTCAGGAAAGATGTTTCTTTACTGTGTTTAATTCTGTAGTTAAATATCATTTAACCACAAAAATTTAATTCTTGATTTTGAAACTATTTCTACAGTATGTCAGTTTACTTTTCCATCTTCAGAAGAACGATATACTGCTTAGAAGATAATTTTTTCTTTGACTACCTCACCCCCCTCAGGTAAATTACCATGAACATCAGATGCTCTAGAATAATAAGCCAAAGTAGAAGGTGCTCAGATATTTTGCGAATACAATCTATATACAAGTTTTTCTATGATTCATGTTTTCCCTCCAAGTTAAGTATGGCAAAAAAAAAATTAACTTACTGCTTAGTTTGCCTTAATAGTTTTAAATTATCTAAAAATGAGAACTTAAA
Source organism: Pseudorca crassidens (assembly GCF_039906515.1). Classification (NCBI taxonomy): domain Eukaryota; kingdom Metazoa; phylum Chordata; class Mammalia; order Artiodactyla; family Delphinidae; genus Pseudorca; species Pseudorca crassidens. The sequence continues at coordinate 15,593,512 of NC_090316.1, forward strand.
AAAATTCATAAGGAAGGAAATTTGTTCTTCTTCCAAGAGATATATGCACCACTAGAGGTAAACCTGTTAAGCCCTGGAATTTACTGTCATTTCTGAAAGTATAACAAGCAAGTCTAAATATTTTGAAATGAGGACTTACCGTTGCCAGATCTAAAGGTGTCTGGCCTTCTTGGTTCTTCATAGTTGGATCTGCACCATGTGCCAGGAGTAGGGCACAGAGCTGTGTCCTGCCTTTTTGGGCTGCTTCGTGAAGAGGAGTAAATGCCCACTTGTCTGTTGCATTTACACATGTGTTGTATTTTATCAGTAACGCTGCAATGTCCACATGCTGAAGAAAAACAAAAGGATGCCAAGAGGTAAGAATGAGATTATTTGGTAAAGCTCCTTCAGGTACACTTGTTTTTATTTAACATTTCATTCCCTCTATATCTCTATTCTCATCCTTAACAGAAGTTTCTTCTATAAAAAAAGAATATTCATTGCACCCCCTCCACCTGTATTTTGGACTTCATCTTTTCTTGCTTCCTCTAAAATATCAATTCCACAATTATTCTGTTACCCTGTAATTCTTCATGGGAGCCTTAAAAACTTTTTTTATTCAGCCTTATATTCAGATCTATCTTAAGAATAAACATATATTACCTGACTCCAAGTTTCCTAATAATGGGCTAACCTGTCTGTCAAACTTTTCAAACCAGCAACCTATAACCATTGCTTCTCTTTATCTTCCCATTTCTCTTTCTAACCTATTGCAACCTGATCTATTTATTGAAAACACTCATCTCAAAGATTCTCAATGTTCTTTCTTCAGCCGTTGGGAAAGTAACATAACAAAACATTTTACAAAAATTAGTCTGTCGAGCCAAAATGACTTAGGGGGTAGAAGAAATGTCAGCTGCAGACGCATTAACTAATAACCTGGGCATGAGGTGATAAGATCCTCAACTGTGATGGTTAGAGAAGAATGGAAAAGAAGAGCTAAATTTGAGAAATTTTGAAGGCAAAAAAATCAGGTTTTAGAAAGACAAATTAACCACAGAGGAAGAAAGATGAAAAAAAAAGTCAAAGGTGACTGCCTTTTTTCTTTTTTAATTTGGTCTAGAAGATTAAGAAAAAAAAAAAGGGTAGATGGAAGCATTAACAGAAATTGAGTAGCAGAAGTTTAATTAGGAATGAAACTATAAGGAAGGTCCACTTGGGGTATGTGGTTTCTGAGGTACAATATCTAAGTAATGATGTCCTGTAAATGGTTTCACACAAAAGGTCAGAGCACAGATAAGGGGGTCATTTACTTATTCACTTACTCTCTCTTACCGACTCACCCACCAACCAAACATTTGCTGAATACCTATCTGAAGCTGAATTTCATGAGAATGGGAAGAGATGGGGAAAGTAAGGACAGAAGTATCCCAGGATAGAATTTAGGGCATGTTTCTTCAAATTTTCCTTTAAAATTCCTTAATATTTTCTTTGCTCTCTTGAAGACACTCACTTCAAAAAGAATAGGTACTTCTTCTGAGGTAGTATTAAAGTATTTTTTGGTGTTTTTTTTAATATAATACAAATACTTGTTAATTTTAGGAAAAGTGATTTCAGAAAACAGAGGAAAATACAAATCAGACAACTTCTAAGAAAGCTTCCATATTTGCTCTGACAATATAAAGACAACAACAACAACAACAAAAAAGAGCATAACCAGACTAGGGCTTCTGAGAACAGGCCATGTTTTGTGATCTTTTGGGGATTATGAATGAGGTATACCATGATTATAAAATTGATTCTAACACAAATGATAAAAATAGGTAACATTTGTAGCACTATCAAAATCACTTAAAACAGACCCCAGTGATTTATCTCCCTTATTCAAAGGATATACGTTGAAAAGAATAGCTATTTTTGTTCAATTAACCCAAAAGCACGGAGTAATTTCAAGCTTCTCCCCAGTAAGGTTATGGGGTGTTTAAACTAGGTTCCTAATGATTAGTTTTATTCTACTCCATTTGTGTTGGCAGTATAATATAATTTGGTAGACTAATTTGTATAGGCTTCCAAAATTAGATAGTCCAAGGAAAATTATGTGTGTGTGTGTATAAAATGAATCATATATATGGTATGTATTATTAAACTTTCTTTATATTAAATTTATAGTTTATGCTTAGAGAAACCAATTACGTGCTTATTAAATTTGCTGACAAACATCTGAAACAGCAATAAACAGGAAATATGCTGCTACCCAAGTAGACTAAAAACACAATTCTTAAATCTTTTAAACAGCCACACCACTGGGGCAAAAAAAGTAACTGAAATTTAAGGGTGACAAACGCAATAAATAAGCTACAGCTCAGTCCTATACATAAGAGCAAAGCATTGAACTAGAAGGTCTAGAAAAGGAATTGAACTCTGCTGGAACGTTTCCAGGAGTCAACTTAATATGGTTTCAAAATTCAGCTGCAACTCAAAATGCTTTAAATGACAAATGCAACATAAAAACACTGCAAGGGCCCTAATTTAATTTTAGAAAGTTGGGAAGTAGGGAGAAGAGAAACGTGTTGGGGTTCCAGTTAGAGCAATTTAATTGTACGATAATGTCATGAAATCCCCCTAACATTATACATTTTAGAGAAAGCATTAAAAAATGAAAAATTTGAGAGAGAAAACTCAGCAAATTGATTTACTCTTATGAGATAATAGAAAACTACATGCTGTGTGGTAAATATATATCAATGCTTTATATCTACTGAAGAGCAAAAAAATTAGTTGTCTTGTGTAAATGTATATTAAAAATAATATAAGGCGTTATAATACAAAAACACCAAACAGGATAATGCACATTACCATTAATATATACTCTCATGAAATCTGTAACTTTTATTTAAACTTCTTAAACTATGTCTTTGTTTCTCCTTTTGGAAAAACTGAAGTGGTAAGTTCTTTCTATATAAAAAGGCCCAAAGACACACAGAGAGCTGACTGAGCTCTCCAGAGGAAAAAAGGTAAAATATGTATCAAAGAATGATGACCAATAAATAACAGCTTAAGTAACTTTATGTAATTTCAGATATCTCACACAATTATTTTATCTGCAGCTACCAGTCATTATCCACTACTGAAGTCAATTAATCTATTTAATACTGATACTGAGCTGGTCAAACATACAGCTAATTCCTAAGGCTGTGAGATATAAAAGTGACACACAGACCTTATTCTGACCGGCCCAGTATGAGGGCTGTGTGGACCGAGTTATCTCATAATAACTGTATTCCCTTGGATTTGGACAGAATGCACTTTCCACATGCATGGTCTTATCTAATTATCACAATAATCCTGTAAAGATGGTCTCAGCATCTAAGTTTTACTAGTGAGGACAGTGAAGATTAGAAAGATTAAGGCACTTGCTGAAGACTTGTGGGTTATGGAGGAAAAGATTAAAGACTAGATCCCAGAGGTTCAGACTCCAAATTCAGGTCTCCATTTCGCCACATCTGCCTGCATGGTCTTGCTAGACTAAAACACGAGCGCCATTTCCTGACAAGTTGAAAATGGCAGAGAGTATGATATCAGGGAAAAGCTATTTAAGCAGAGATCACTGGGTAACCCTATACCTAAAACTACTCTACCAATAGCCTTATTTTAAATATAGAAGCCTCTATTCCATACAAAGTGCCACCAAAATCTCCTTCACAAAACTATCACTTCAGGGCAGTACATCATATACACCATGCAGCCAGGCCAGTCCAAGCATCATTGATATTAATACTATGTAACCAGTGTTCTGCCACCCTAACAGAGCCCTATAATTTCATTAAAATATCCAGCCAAGGCTTATGTGCTGTATGAATAAAAAGGGGCTTTGGAAAAACATATGGATTTATATGTCTAGAGATAATGAAAATATAATTATATCTACCCCTTAGCTAAAGTAAGATAAAGTAGCTTAAACATTTTTTATATCATGGTTAACCTTGGTCCTTATTTTAAGTCTACTAATTGAGACTGAGATAAATACAGATTTGATGTGGTTACTGACTACAGGTTATATGATATACAAATTGCATTAGATAAAATTATTTCATAGAGCAGAGATTCTCAATGGAGGGAATGACCTTACCTACTGCCAACTGAAAATCACTATGAGATGTTACTGGGGGTGGGAGGGTGGGTATATGTTGTACATGGTAAAAACATGGTAACCAAAAAAAGTCAAGAAACCATCAAAGTAAAGGTTTTAGTGAATAAGAGTACATAGTCATTAGCTCACAGATATTTGATTTTTAAGTTTCCAAGTTTAATACAAGAAGGATTTTTAGAGTGAGTCAAAAAATCCACCCACACACTGAGGCAAAAGTACTTGCTACAAACATACTGTCTAGCTCATTAGCATTCTTTAGTAGAAGGATGGGATGAACCAGGTTGACTGAAACCTCTACCAAATGCCCTCTACACAGCCTGGAGAACTTTCTCTTCATTTTTACCTCCATAAGCTACATTCATTTACAAAGAGCTCAGCAGTAGGGATGTCATAAAAAGCAGGATAACATAAAAAGAGAGAATGAAACTAAAAATGCTCATGATCTTTCTCACTTGGACTTAGAAGAGGAGAGCAGGAGTTGTGGATAATGCTGAAATAAGTTTATGAAAACGGGACAGTGGGCCTCTGGTCAGGAGGCGGACTGCATTATACTCCCTCAGCTAATGCAAGATAGCTACGAACAAAGACAAGGCCGTCCTGCACTCTACCTTATTATATTTAGCCACAAAAGAGAACCGCTATAAATTTTCTTTCTTTCACACTGGTCACGAATTGACACATATGTGTAATAAGTAGAATCTCAACACCTTTCCCATCAGAAGAATGGGAATTAAAAGGTAAAATACTTAAACCTTAAAAATTCAGTTTTACTTTCTTCATCCTCAGTGACAACTATGAAAGCCATGAAAGGAAAAGACTGACAGGACTGAACTTTTCCACATCCACGAAGTATGGGATATACTGGAAACGCAGTACATAGATCAACATAGGCTACACAGGTGACAATATATGTTTTACTAGATCAAGTCAAGAAGTATAATTCTACTGCCTACACCTATCCTCACTCATTAGTAGATTTATACAGAAGTTAAAAGACACTGATCCCATCAGCTTTATAAACTCTTAACTGATAAACTTTTAACTGAGGCTTAGAGATATGGAGAGAAGGATCATGCTAAGAAAAATATTGGACATTATTCTCCAAATGATACATATCTATACTTATAACTCAAAGGTAAAAGGATTATACACACATGTATATGTAGTATATTAGCAGTAAATATTTAGCATGCCTGGTCTTCAGCAGAAATACACGTAGTACAGTAGTACAGTGAAATTGAGAATTTTATATGAAAGAAGGCTAAAAGAAAATTCTAATGATTTTAATAAAGGATTAATTATCTTTGGAAAGATAACTTCAAATACAGAAGTTTCAAGAGGATTTCAGTACTAATAATATATTTATTAAATCTGATAACTTTCAATTAGCATATATCACACTTGGAAGTAAAATTTTCTTTCCTTTCTGTCCAACTTGAAACTAGATTGTTTGCTTTCCTTGATTATTCCCACTCAGACATGTCATCTCCCTGAAATACTGGTCTTTGAGAGGGGGCATGAGAAGATGCAGATATTCTCATTATGAAGGGCAAGGGAGAAGAGAGTAAGAGAATATGGAAATCATGGTGATTAGTTTTTACTTATAGTCTGTCAGGCTTTTGCAAATCTAGAAACTGTCCTCACCAATAATGATTCCATCTATGAGAGCCCCTAGTATGTACATTCTGGCACGTGTGCATCTTTACAGTCAAATAGGGATTCTGACAAGCACAAAAGCATTCATCTTCTTCCTGTGTGATTCATCAGACCTAAAGTGGGCCTTGGTGACTTCCAGGCAGTCAGTCCAACAAATGTCAAGGCACTGGAATACAACCCTCTTCCTCTTTCAGCTGATGATTACAGATTACAGTTACAGGGCTTTGCAAGAATCAGTTGTGACTTTCACTGTGGGGTTTCAGCTAGTCATCTGAACTCTATGAAACCATATACACCAATAGCTCAACCATTTTCTTGAATCTTTCTAAGATGCTGAGGATAAACATAAGCAAGCATAATTTCCATGCCTACAGAGGAACCTCCTGGCTTTCATAGTTTCTAAAATCTACTTAAGGTAGAGTTAAGATTTATTATCTACATCAATAAATATTAACTGAGCAGCCATTACATACCAATTATTGTGCTAGATAATGTGAAGAGACCAAAAAGCTATAAAAAGTATGGTCCTTGGCCAAAAGATAGTTATGCCTGAGAAGGCTAGAAACACTCTGAATAGTAAGATTAAAACTGTGCTAAATTACGCTGTTGGTTAGCTATCTACTTATTGCATGCACGGTATGCATTTAGCAAAGTAGTAAATATCAGTGAAGTTTTCTAGACTTTAGCTTTAGCATGCTCACCCCATAGGATGCTGCATTGTGAAGAGGAATTAAACCACCTTTGTCTTGGGCATTAACATCTGCTCCGTGCTCTAGAAGATATTCAGCTACTTCCAGGTTATTGTAGCCTGCTGTTAGAATGAGAAAAGGCAAATGTCAGCTTAAAAGAAAAAGGAAAATATGTATATAAATGATAAGGACCAGAAAACATTAATACTTTTTGCTTTAAACTACTATCACATAATTAAGTATAAGACATTTACAATAAGAAATTTATATAATTTATAATAAGAAGTAATTTAAAATAACATCAATCAAGCATTTTCTGAGTAGCACTCTTCATGCTCAGCATTTCTTTCGTCTTCTGGTGAGCTGTATTAGGCATCTAAGAAAGCTCGTGAGCCTTGAAGTGCTGGTGATGCGTACCTGCCAAGTGCAGAGGGGTTGAGTTCCTGCCTTGGGTGTCTCGGCAGTTGATATTCTCTGGGGTACAGAGCTTCTGCACTCTTGCCAGGCAGCCCTTCTTGGCAGCATCCAACAAAGCAGCATCTCCTCTCAGTAAGTCCTGAATATCTGTGTCTCCTTCTTTTACCAAATCTAAAGGTGTATTTCCATCTCTGTTCTTTTTAGTCGGATCTGCTCCATGCTACAAAATAACCAAATGGGGTTTGTGTTTTCTGTAGTATCTTTGTTTTGTTTCTTTATTTTTAACTTCACCTTCACTCATCCAAAGAAAGATTATCTATTCTATACACATTGTGAAAAACAGAGGCAATATTTGGTCTTTCTTGCAAAATTCCTACTTAGCAATATACTGGATCAGCTTTCGAACTATCAATACTTCCCAACCAAAGCCCCAAGCCTCAGGATCAACAGTGATGGTGAGTGGGAAAGGTGTCGAGTGTCTTTTACTTTTCGTATCATATACTTTCTCAGACTCCAAGCTGTCTTCAGAAACCACTTTTCCTTTTAATCATGGCCTGGATATTAATGTTGACCAGATTTCAATTATATAGAGATATTCAGTGTTGATGAAGTGAGAAGAGGAAGACACACAGGTGGAAAAAGTACTTAATTCCAAATGGAATCAATAAAAAGAAAGCTTGGTAATTTAAAAATATTTCCAATGTAAGTCTTAGAACCTATCATGAAATTAGGTAGAAATGTATTAACAGTTAATTTGATTTTAAAAGTTTAATCATCTATACCTATGAAATAAGGTCAATAAAAGTCAAGAATCTTTATTACAGGCCTGACACAGACTGCTATAGGCCCAATGGAGAAATCTGGAATAACCAACCTAGACAATGAATTCACATTGTCCTAGAAGTTATTTCTTACTAACCAGTGATAATAAAAATGAGTATCAAATACAGTGTTATTCTCAAAACTCATAAGAACATACTTGATCCCATGAAAGTTGCAGGAGAAGAATTTTATATTTAACCAGGACAAGTTTTTCTCTAGTTTAAAAAAAAAAAAAAAAGAGAAAATGACATAAATACATGTCCAGTCATTTTTCACATCTTTTAATTAATTTCACATCTTTTAATTTAACTTCATATCCTTTAATGTTTAAATAATGCTTAATAATTAGAAATGAGCTTGTTAACAATAATAAAATAGCTAGTAAGAAGAAAAAATCAAACTTGATGGAAAAACTTGGTTCTTCTCGTACAAATGTTTTCTGATATTAATACTGTAAGTATCAGATAAGCAATGCAAACTAATTCAACTCTTTCCAAAACCTACCTTGTTGAACTGTGATGGACTCAACATAATCAAGTCAGTTCAGAAAGGCACTTCAGACATTACTCAAAGCTACGTGAGTATCATGATATCACACTTAAACATCCCCCTAAAATAGAGAATGGAAGCAGTCTCTACAGCACTTACTGTACTGTATTATAGAATAATTTACTCTGATGTAATTTTATGTCCTAACCAAATAATAAATATAATTACTTTATAATTTTAAAAATTACATACTTTTAAAAGGAGCTTGCAGATTTCATATTTTCCTTTAGCTGCTGCTTCATGTAGAGGGGTAAATTTCCATAAGTCTGCCACATTGACAGAAGCCCCATGCCTTACCAAGAGCTCAGCTACTTCATAGTGTCCATATGAACAAGCATTATGAAGAGGCACCAAGCCACTAAACAAAAGAAAATTATTTTAAAGACATACAACAAATCTTTGCATTAAAATGATATGTATAATAAAAATAATTCTCTATGGCATTGATTATATTGAACACTCACTTAAAAAAAAAAATTCTCCTCTGATCTTGAAGACAGCATCATCCATTTCCAAATAAGGATTAACAATTTCAAAAATTTCAAAAATGTCCCTTTCAATATAAGGACTTACTTAGTTTCTTGGTGATGGATATAAATTTCACAGCAATCTTTATTCTTAAAATACGTATAGATATACCCATAAAAAAAGGTTCTATTATAATACTTTTAATTCAGGTTTCATCCTGGCAATATAAAGAGCAACACTACAAAGTGATTTCAGGAATAACTAATTAATAACCTGGTTTTATCATCTCTCAGATTTTCTTCCATTTGGGTCTTCCTAGTGAAAACTGTATGCTTGCTTACTTATAAAATACACAATGCAATCTAACTTATTTACTTAGGCAAGTTCAACCTTTTGTTTTTGGCTTTTTTTTTTTATTGTTAATAATCTGGTAGTGGTTTCTGTGCATAGATTTAAATATTTAGGTGCCAAGCAATGAAAACTCAAAATCCAAGTGATAGAGAAACTTCAGTATTCTGTAAAGAAAACAATGAAATCAACCATAAACTCTAGTCAGATGAGCAAACTATCCTGTGATGACTCTAAGTTCTGATTGGAAGGCAGCTGGCATTCTAAAAGGACAAAGATGTCCCCATAAAAAAGGGTGCATCAAAAGGATAAGTTTAAGTTGCACTTAGTACACAGCAAACACAAGGTATCAAGTTAGTACCTTTTTACTTAGAGAGATCAGGTTTTTCTGTTTTTGTTTTTAATGTTTTGAGACCAAAAATACTGACTGCTAAAATGGGGCAATAGAGGGACTTCCCTGGCGGTCCGGTGGTTGAGACTCTGCACTTCCAATGCAGGGGGTGCAGATTCAATCCCTGGTCGCGGAACTAAGATCCCACGCGGCGTGGCCAAGAATAAAGTGGGGGGCGCTGATGGCAATAGAAACAAATGTTGGTTCCTCTCTAATGCACCATAATACTTTGAAAGAGCTAGTGATAATATTATTAAATATTCATGTCTGATGTATCCCTTTTAAAAGATAAATAAGCCCAAAATGGTTAACTGAGGTCTAAGTTGTGTGGTTTAATTCTACAGCAGTCTGGTATGTAATTACACAGAAAGGTGCTTATTTATATTTTGAGATGATATGAAATTAACTCAGGATATGGAAGCTCATTTCAGTTAAAACTTCCTTCTTGCTTTTCTAAATAGCTTCCACGGCTGCTTTAAACTCTGTCTAGATAAATTAAAACAGTTCAGTAAACTAATAAAAAATAGAGAATATCTGAATGAGTAAAAATAAAATTATGTTTCTATTAATATGACTTTGGGATGGGTGGCTTCTTTTAGGAGGAGATTAAACATTTTTAATAGCAAAAAAAGGGATAAACAATAAATTACAAACTATATAAACACATGTACATAATGCAGTAAAATACTATATATAGGCATTAAAAGGATGAAATGAACTATTAAGTACTGACATGGAAAGACATTCAGCATATACTACTGGCTGAAAAAGGCAAATTGCAAAGCAGACCGTGTGCAGTGACATCATCATTTACATTAAAAATAAGCTCCACCACAACAGCACACACACTGCGACAGGTCCTTCAAAACTCCAGACGGTTACAACAAAATTTTGATGCTGTAATCGCTAGGAGGTGGAGTGAGAGGGACTTTTCACTTTCTATACTATACATTTCCATAATGTTTTAATTTATGCTTTAAACTTAAAAAAAACATGCATTACTTTCTTAATAGGGAAAAAATACCTAAAACTTCAAAAATATAAAGAAAAGAAATTTTAAGTATCAAGAAAATGAATCCCAAACAGTGAAATTCTAATGCATACCCTTTGTCTTTGGCATGGACATCGGCACCATGGTGTAGGAGGTACTCCACGACAGACACACGGTTATAGCCTGCCGCAAAGTGTAGGGGTGTAGAATGCCGGCCCTCTAAATCTCTGCAATTCACATTCTGAGGGCTGCAAAGTTGCTTTTATGGCACACACACACACACACAAACACAAGAAGAACGTTAGTATTTATTCATAGAACTCGCTCTAAAATACTGCAGACATCTTGGATAAATTGTATTTTTCTAATGAATATTTCTTTCCAAAGATTAGATAATACAAGTGATGTTTTAAAATCAGCACGATGTTTGGCTTTACAGTGTCTATGTTTGCAGAGCTATTTAATCTTTTTCAACATTTCCTGGCCAAAATCTTAATCAAAAAGAAAAACCCATAATAAGGCAAGCATTTCCAAGGCAAATGGTGCCTTCCTTCTTCATAGTTATAAGGCTTTCCTCCCCGAGACTGCCTGTAACAGCCTGTATGCTTGTACCAGCACGCTCTTAGCCACTCTTTGCTCAAGTAAGACCAACCCTGGTTGACTGCAGAATTACCCAGAATTCTTGCCTCCTTTGACGTGGCAAGAAGGCGCTGGGAAAATTACATTAATTCTGTCTGGGCCATCCACTTGGCCCTTTGATCCATCTCAGCAAAGCCATGCAGTTAACAATGTTTTACTTGATCTTTGAGGGGATATTTGTCTAAGTCTACACGTCAGATTGATTCTGATCATGTTCTAGTTTCTGGCCTTTTATCTCCTTCAGCTGTATCCTTCAAATCTCTTCTATTTCACCTATTCTCCTTTTGAATATTATCATTTCAGCACAAGCTCAACTGTTTGCTTACAAAGCAGCAGAAGCAAAGTTAGGCCAGAGTGGTTGCATCGCTGATGGTGAAAGATGGACTATAATAAAAATATTTGAGGAACAATTTATAAAGAATTTCCTATTTTTTCAGTGAGAGATTATCTATGTGTGAAAACAATCATCATCTCCATTTTACAGATAAATAAACCAAGGCTCAGAGAAGTTAAGTGACATCCTTTTTCATACAGTGGGTAAGGGGTAGAATAAAAACTCAAACCCCACTTTCTTGATTCTTAATCTTTTGATCTTCTTGCTACATCATTGCTTACCTACTTAATTACCCAAACTCAGGGAAGTGATGAGAAAAGAGGTAATGAAAAGAAGGATTCTTAAGTTAAAAAAGCAGAGAAAAACGGTGACATTTTCTAGGCTACAGGTATGATGGCAAGGGCTTTCATATATAGCTCACTGTAATGAGCTATTATAATATAAAAACTCTAAACCTGGAAGATATCTATGGAGATACTGAGGAGGGGCTGGTAGGGTAAAAACAGGGCTTTTCAGGTGGTACAATTTTTATATGACAGAAGGAAGTCTGGGCATAAGGGAGAGACTAAAATCTCAAGAGCCATTGTCATCTGGCCAGGTTATATCTTTTCATGACAACTGAGTCTGTGGCAAATTTTATATATTTTATTAATATATAAATTATAGAATCAAAAAACAAAATTAAATAGAAATAAATAAATACATAAACTAGAAAGAAAGGCTACAAAAATTGACAATAAACACCTTCTATGGTGTCTTACATGACTGAAGCTGCTTCCTGCTGCTGCTTTTATTCTAGTTCTTTATATTCTAAGTTAGCTTGTTTTTTCTTTTGCAGAGAACAGTGGCAAAATGGGGATGAAGTAGGAAATGAAACCCAATTTATTTTATGTTTTTACTAACAAAAGGCAAGCCAATTCGGCTTATTAAATATTTGCTTTTTACTATTTGGAAGTTCTTTATCCTCTATTCTATTTCAATTTCTTTTTGAATGCCAAGGCAATTTTTATATCCTTCCTACCTGCTTCTCAAATACTTTACTCAGCAAACAGCCTTTTTTTCTAATAACTAATTTCTAATGCTTTCTAAAGCCTCTAAGGAAGGAAAAGTTTACCATGCTTAATTCTCACTTAATTTGTGCTTTGTTTTCTTCTGCCATTTCTACTCTATTCATAAAAATATATTTGGCCTTTATTGTGAATGGATTGTTTAAGAAACCTGGAAGCTGTGGCATGGTTTCTAATACATACAAGATGTAGGAATTAAAACCTACACATTAAAAAAATAATAAACTATTAATTTAATTATAATGGGCACATATAGCAATTCTAGCACTGGGGTTATCATGCTGTGATACAGAAAAGGAGTCCTAATCGCTTTTATATTTTAAGATTTTATTAGGATACATTTCAAATGATAAAAGTATTTTTAAGAAAAAATATATATAATTTCAGATCTAAGAGAAATTTAAAATTTCTCTCTAGTGGCTGTTATGACTGAAATTTACTATTTTCCTTTAAATAACTTAGAAGTTAATGTAAGATGGAAGAGAGGTTGGAAGTAGCCACATAATGCAACAAAAATAAAATTTCTAGGCAACAGAGTTTAGAAAGCATTTACTGTCATTTTCAACCAGTATACATCATCGAGAGTACGAAAATTGGTTTGCTAAAAATCACAAAAACCAAGTTTGCTTAATAAGAAACGACAATAAGAAATGAGCAAGATTAGTTTGTAAAAAATAAGCTGGTAAGATTATCAATACCAAATTTGCAATTAGCCTTTCTTTAAAAAAAGGAATAAAAAATAAAACTACAAGACCAATCCCCAAACAAAAATAAAACTCATACCCCTTTCTGCTATCTTCTCCCACACATGAATGATTATAGAGGGGAAGTGTATGTGTTTTAAAAAGGTGTATTCAATACTAGAATATAATTTTATATTTGAAAAAATTCAATCTATAATCATTGTTTCTACACCACAAGTAAAGGTTGATACAATTTCCTTGGCAAGCAATGACATAGAAAAGAAGATCCATCTTCTGCATATAATTAATTCCAAATGGTTGCAGGATCATAAGGATGCTTTCCTAGAGCAAATGTGAGAACCTCTTGGAAAAGGTCAAGAACATTGTTTCAAACTTTACTGTACTATTACCTGGGCTTGAACTAGCTTGGAAATTTATGAAAGTGGCCAAAATAACATTTTAATTAATAAAAGTAGAAATAAAAAGAGCATTCATATAACCAGAAGTAAACTGACTAGAAAGTGGTTTAATGTACGGCACATACTAGGAAAACCTTCACAGTTAAAGATCTCTCCTGTTTATGGATCTACTCTGCTCATCCCTTTTATTGTTTGGATTTGAGTAGTTTCACTTACAAGCCTAAAATGAATTGGTAAGCAAAGGTTCCACAGAGCTACCCAAGACATTAAAGCACTACCTTACCTTCACAGTTTCCAAGTCTCCGGCTTTAGATGCTTCTAAGAGCCGATAGTCAACATCAGAAGTGCGTATAGGTGTACTTTCTACATGAAAGAAAGGAAAGGGTACTGTTGGTTTTCAAGGAATCACAGAGTAGCTAAGGAGGGAAAATTATTTGGTGAATGGAAAGAGAGAGGTTAAGGTGTCAGAAATTTCTAAGATCTAATTTAAGGTTTTGTGGTGTCTTACTTCAATCTATATCCACCTTATCATAAGCCAAATTCAAACAAATTTTAGGACACACAAATCCTCTCCATCCCAATTACTCTGTCTTTCAAATTTTATGGTCAAAACTTGGCAAAGGGGAATGGAGAATCATAGGACCATGAGATCACGGACATCTTTATGATACATTGGTCTTTCAAAGTGTTGGAGCGAAGCTTTGCAATAGATTCTGTTATGTAAACCGAGGGAAGCCACTCAACTTTCAGTACTTAATGTTTAGCCTTTCTTTTTGGCCTCAATTTCTACACTATGAAACAGAAGTAATACTCCTGAAATCAGTGACCTTAGAAAATATAATCAGTGTACGATAAAGGCCTACTAAATACAGAAATTTGTTTAATTCGCATTTATGGCTTCAGGGAAATGCAATTTAAAATGTCTTAAGAGGTGTGATACAAATGTTAAATAGAATATAATTAAAACAGGCTGTTAAGTCTAGAAGTTATGAGGCTAACAAATGAGTTATTCTGATTAATCCAATACTATAAACAAACCAAAAATTCATTATACATTGGCCCAAATAAAAAGATTTTTAAAGAAAACAATGCTTATCACTCAAAGTATGATCATGGACATTAAGTGTGGCTTTTATAATGCACATGTGTACACACACTCATGTAACACAAAAGAACTTAAGTCCAGAAAACCTGGATTTAGACTGGGCTCTATTGTGATGATGGACAAATCATTTGACTAGCTTAGTTTTCGCACCTATAAAGTGAGCGTTGGTTGGTTTCCCAGAAATTCTCTTCCAGGCTTAAGATTTCAATATCTTGTGGCCAGAGACACCTTCCTTGAGCCCAGTGTCCAAACGGGAAGATCAAGTGATGCTATAATAAGGTTTCAGATTTCAGAAGAAATACTTCAGCTCTTTCTAAAGTACTTTATTCAGGGAAGTGAGTTTTACAGAGTAAGATAGGGCATTTAATAAAGATTTTTGGAAAGGTCTCTGTATAGTTAGGTCATAATATCTATGAATTTCATTTCTGGATAGTGAATGGATGCTATAAAATATTCATAATAAGAGGGTATGCTGCGTCTGATGAAGAAAAGAACTACTGCATCATACGTAGGGAAAGCAGCAGGCTTCTGATTCCTTGCCTGTAGTCTACTCCATTTTACTCTTTCAGTTTGTTAGGTCATTCTACAGCAGACATAATCCATGGAAAAAATTAAAAGAATGAGAAAGAAGAGTCAATTATATTAAATTTCTTTTGTAACTTCTTATTCATTTTTCAGTAGGCAGACCGTGTTATTTCCTCTGATTTGGGGGCTTTGGAAACTAGTATCTATTTTTGTAACAGTTTTATGTTTGATCGCCCTCAATAAAGGAGATACTTAAAGTATATAACACTGTACTAGGTAGGCACTGTAACACTCAGTAAGATTTTATAATTATATTTAAACCAGGAAAGACAAGATAATATCATAATAGTACAATGAAGTTAAGAATTACAGAAAGCAGAATATAACACATGTAAGAACAATTAATTATAAGATCATTACCATATGAACGATTTGTAATTTTCCCTATTTGATAGATTTCGGAGCAACCGTAATTCCACACTGTTTATAGGAGTTTTAAGTAACCTTTGATCATAACACCCATAAGTCAGGTTTCCAACTTAACACTAAAAAAATTAAAGAAAATGGTTGCCTCTCTTCATGACACCTACCTCAACCCCACCAAAATAGGCGGATGGGCAGAGCCACAGGCTAAACTGCAAGCAAGGAAAGGCAGGAAAAATATTCAGGCAAAGAAAATACTCCAAAGAGCCACTTAAAACAATGGGCACAAAGTTTGTCTGTGGAAAGAGTTTATCAGTGGACAGACATGGAAGAGGAAGAATAGAATGCAATGTCTATCTATTTGAACTTACCACTCAGAATCTGCTGCACTGCTTCGTTCCCCATCTGTGCTGCTGTAAAGCCTTGTAAAGAGATGATGGAGGGATCAGAGCCGTAACTCAGTAGCAGGCGGCAGGTCTGCAGGTGACCGGCAAGGGCAGCTCTATGCAAAGCAGTCTGACCAAGGGTGTCCAGTGCATTCATCTGAAAAATCATTGGGTGGGCACATGAGATCGAGCAGCTATTTTTGTTCCCTTTTACACCCTAGCGAATAAATTATGAGAAAAATCAACTGTCAAAGCTTTTTGAAAAATACCACAGACTATTCATTATTAATTCTCGCTTACTGATTCTAAGAAATACCATCTTCTTAGTTGTCTTTCTCTGACCACCTTATTGAAAATTCTAACATACCCATCCTTTCCCTGAACGACTGTCTTCCTGTCCGTCCTCCACTCCCTGCCACTCTCCTCACAACTAGGGGTCTCTGTAAGGTCCCTGAGGGCTGGGACTCTTGCCCGATGTTCACTGCCTGCCACGTCGAAGATGCACAGTAAATACTTTTGGATGAATGAGTTCTACCAAACTTGTTCCCGGAATATAAAGACAACAGAGTAAGTAAGCAAAGATAGTCAAAGTAATTAATTACATTTCTTTTCTAATTTTAGTAAATGATTTTGATAGAATGCCCTAATTGAATTACACATTTAACCAAAAACCTGATTTGAAGATTCAAAGGTTCCATTTTTAAAACTTTGAAGAATTATAAAGGAAGAATAATTTTAAGACTGTTAAGACAATGTTAAACTTTGGAATCATGTTTATAATTTGATCAAAACTACCTAGTCCTAACCTGTTTTCTAGGATACCCCAGTAAAGACTCTATTCCACTCAGACCAAAGTCCATGTTCATTGTACATGTTGCTTCTTTCAGAGAAGCCCTTTGCTCTGCCTTTCTGGATTATGAGATCCAGTGCAAGTCTCACCTTTTCTAAGAAATCTTCCTTGATTACTTGAAGCCTTGCTGATTACTTCCTTTCTGAACACCTATGTCAATTCAGCACTATTTTATAAATTAGAACACAGGGATAGTGTTTGTTTACCAAGTAAAACTAAGGTTACTGAAATATGGAAAGTATTGTATAGGTTTTCTGGGTCCTTTAGAAAGCTCCCGTTAATGGTACATAGTAAATTCTCAAATATATGCTGGTTGGTTATTCAAAACACTTGGGTACCCCCACCAAACACAAGATTAAGAAAAGAAAGGATTTAAGACAGTCTCCCTGTCTCCAGTTTTTCATTGTTGTAAGGCTGTGACACTTCAGGCAAGGGTTTGAATAATTTCTTTTTTTTTTAAATTTTATTTATTTTTTTATACAGCAGGTTCTTATTAGTCATCAATTTTATACACATCAGTGTATACATGTCAATCACAATCGCCCAATTCATCACACCTCTCACCCCCCGCAGCTTTCCCGCCTTGGTGTCCATACATTTGTTCTCTACATCTGTCTCAACTTCTGTCCTGCAAACCGGTTCATCTGTACCATTTTTCTAGGTTCCACATACATGCGTTAATATGCGATATTTGTTTTTCTTTCTGACTTACTTCACTTTGTATGACAGTCTCTAGATGCATCCACGTCTCAACAAATGACACAATTTTGTTCCTTTTTATGGCTGAGTAATATTCCATTGTATATATGTACCACATCTTCTTTATCTATTCATCTGTCGATGGGCATTTAGGTTGATTCCATGACCTGGCTATTGTAAACAGTGCTGCAACGAACACTGGGGTGCATGTGTCTTTTTGAATTATGGTTTTCTCTGGGTATATGCCCAGTAGTGGGATTGCTAGATCATATGGTAATTCTATTTTTAGTTTTTTAAGGAACCTCCATACTGTTCTCCATAGTGGCTGTATCAATTTACATTCCCACCAACAGTGCAAGAGGGTTCCCTTTTCTCCACACCCTCTCCAGCATTTGTTGTTTGTAGATTTTCTGATGATGCCCGTTCTAACTGGTGTGAGGTGATACTCGTAGTTTTGATTTGCATTTCTCTAATAATTAGTGATATTGAGCAGCTTTTCATGTGCTTCATGGCCATCTGTATGTCTCCTTTGGAGAAATGTCTATTTAGGTCTTCTGCCCATTTTTGGATTGGGTTGTTTGTTTTTTTAATATTGAGCTGCATGAGCTGTTTATAAATTTTGGATATTAATCCTTTGTCTGTTGATTCGTTTGCAAATATTTTCTCCCATTCTGAGGGTTGTCTTTTCGTCTTGTTTATGGTCTCCTTTGCAGTGCAAAAGCTTTCAAGTTTCATTAGGTCACATTTGTTTATTTTTGTTTTTATTTCCATTACTCTAGGAGGTGGATCAAAAAAGATCTTGCTGTGATTTATGTCAAAGAGCGTTCTTCCTATGTTTTCCTCTGAGAGTTTTATAGTGTCCAGTCTAACATTTAGGTCTCTAACCCATTTTGAGTTTATTTTTGTGTATGGTGTTAGGGAGTGTTCCAATTTCATTCTTTTACATGTAGCTGTCCAGTTTTCCCAGCACCACTTATTGAAGAGACTGCCTTTTCTCCATTGCATATCCTTGCCTCCTTTGTCATAGATTAGTTGACCATAGGTGTGTGGGTTTATCTCTGGGCTTTCTATCTTGTTCCATTGACCTACTTTTCTGTTTTTGTGCCAGTACCATATTGTCTTGATTACTGTAACACTGTAGTATAGTCTGAAGTCAGGGAGTCTGATTCCTCCAGCTCCGTTGTTTTCCCTCAAGACTGCTTTGGCTATTTGGGGTCTTTTGTGTCTCCATACAAATTTTAAGATTTTTTGTTCTAGTTCCGTAAAAAATGCCATTGGTAATTTGATAGGGATTGCATTGAATCTGTAGATTGCTTTGGGTAGTATAGTCATTTTCACAATATTGATTCTTCCAATCCAAGAACATGGTATATCTCTCCATCTGTTGGTATCATGTTTAACTTCTTTCAGCAGTGTCTTATAGTTTTCTGCATACACGTCTTTTGTCTCCCTAGGTAAGTTTATTCCTAGGTATTTTATTCTTTTTGTTGCAATGGTAAATGGGAGTGTTTCCTTAATTTCTCTTTCAGATTTTTCACCATTAGTGTATAGGAATGCAAGAGATTTCTGTGCATTAATTTTGTATCCTGCAACTTTACCAAATTCATTGAATAGCTCTAGTAGTTTTCTGGTGGCATCTTTAGGATTCTCTCTGTATAGTATCATGTCATCTGCAAACAGTGACAGATTTACTTCTTCTTTTCCAATATATATTCCTTTTACTTCTTTTTCTTGATTTTCTTCTCTGATGGCTAGGGCTTCCAAAACTATGTTGAATAATATTGGTGAGAGTGGACATCCTTGTCTTGTTCCTGATCTTAGAGGAAATGCTTTCAGTTTTTCACAACTGAGAATGATGTTTGCTGTGGGTCTGTCATATATGGCCTTTATTATGTTGCGGTAGGTTCCCTCTATGGCCACTTTCTGGAGAGTTTTTATCATAAATGGGTGTTGAATTGCGTCAAAAGCTTTTTCTGCATCTATTGAGATGATCATATGGTTTTTATTCTTCAGTTTATTAATATGGTGTATCACATTGATTGATTTGCATATACTGAAGAATCTTTGCATCTCTGGGATAAATCCCACTTGATCATGGTGTATGATCCTTTTAATGTGTTGTTGGATTCTGTTTGCTAGTATTTTGTTGAGGATTTTTGCATCTATATTCATGAGTGATATTTGTCTGTAATTTTCTTTTTTTGTAGTATCTTTGTCTGGTTTTGGTATTAGGGTAATGGTGGCCTCACAGAATGAGTTTGGGAGTGTTCCTTCTAAGAGGCTTGTGCAGGTTTCCTGATGGGAGGGACTGGTGCTGGGTAGAGCTGGCTGTTGCTCTGGTGGGCAGAGCTCAGTAAAACTTTAATCTGCTTGACTGCTGATGGGTGGGGCTGGCTTTCCCTCCCTGTTGGTTTTTGGCCTGAGGGAACCCAACACTGGAGCCTACCTGGGCTCTTTGGTGGGGCTAATGGTGGATTCTGGGAGAGCTCCTGTCAAGGAGTACTTCTCAGAACTTCTGCTGCCAGTGTCCTTGTCCCCACGGTGAGCCACAGCCACCCCCTACCTCTGTGGGAGACCCTCCAACAGCAGGTAGGTCTGGTTCAGTTTCCCCTGGGGTCACTGCTCCTTCCCCTGGGTCCCGATGCCCACACTACTTTGTGTGTGCCCTCCAAGAGTGGAGTCTCTGTTTCCCTCAGCCCTGTTGAAGTCCTGCAATCAAATCCCACTAGCCTTCAAAGTCTGATTCTCTAGGAATTCCTCCTCCTCTTGCCAGACCCCCAGGTTGGGAAGCCGGACATAGGGCTCAGAACCTTCACTCCAGTGGGTGGACTTCTGTGGTATAAGTGTTCTCCAGTCTGTGAGTCACCCACCCAGCAGTTACGGGATTTGATTTTACTGTGATTGTGCCCCTCCTACAGTCTCATTGTGGCTTCTCCTTTCTCTTTGTATTTGGGGTATCCTTTTTGGTGAGTTCCAGCATCTTCCTGTCAATGACTGTTCAGCAGCTAGTTGTGATTCTGGTGTTCTCACAAGAGAGAGCCAATAAATTCTTAATGGTGTGCACAAGATTCACCATGAAATGCTGACAAATTTAATTATATCACATTTGCCAGCAGAAAAATGACTGTTTATACATAAACAACATAAAAGCACAGCCATTAGCGTGTACTAATGGAAAACACAAGTGGTCAAACTAAACTTCTTGAATTTTTCTGTGAATATTTCTGTTATGTCCTCATCACAGGAGAAAAACTTTAAGAACATTCTAATCATTAACATTTTTCTGGAAATTGGATAAGACACCCACTAAATTATTCAATTATAGTGATGGAAATCCATAATCCAGCTCATTAAATCATGGGAACATGGTTTCAGAACTACTACTCTGAAATACAGATCTTACCAAGTTATTCCTCACCCCAAACTCAGTGACTCTTCAGTGCCTTCACATAAACTTGAATCCCTCAGCGTGTCATTGAAGACCATCTGTCATTTACTTTTACACCACCTCTCCTACCTCTCTTCCCACTATATTTTTTCTTCATAATCTGATAGGCCTGCTATGCTCCAGCTTTATTAGATTACCCTGGAGCCCCATTTTCTGAAGGTGTTAGTTTCTAAAGTCATCGTGAAAGGTAAAATTTGCCTTTGGTCAAGATTATCCTTAAAGATACCTCAGCAATGCAATGGTAGAGACAGATGTAAAGTTTCTCAGTAAATCCAACACCAGCCAGTTTCACTTCCAGTGTCTAAGCAGATCAACTGAACACCAGATAAAGTACAGACAGTATTTTTAAACATTAACAACACACTATGTTTAAGAAGCGGTTCTCTCTATTAATATGCATGGTGGAACAGAGCGCAATATAGAACACTGCAGATTCACTTCTTCCACCTCTTACTCATTCTGGGACAGGCACTCATGGAGTGAAATACTGAGCATAAATCACTACTCACTAATATAAGGAAGGGATGCAACTACCATTTACTAAGCACTTGCTAATATTAGATGCTACATGTAAACTGTAAGCTATTTAAAAGCAGAGACTATGACTTAACCTTAAATGTAACTCTTCCCTCTACCCTAAAGTACAGGAGAGACCAGTGTAACACAAAATTCTTTGCTTTAGTAAATGTATATATTTTTCTTTATGAAATAATTCTTCCCTCAAATTCTAAATAGTTTCATAGCAACAAAAGAATATCCATGGAGTGCTTCATCAGACAACAAGGCTGAAGCACTACAAGAAGTCATAGAAAAGTATCAGCGAATAATGTAATAGAAGCACTCATTCCATGGAAATAAGTAGAATAAAGAAACTAGAGGGACTTCCCTGGGGGTCCAGCGGTTAAGACTTCGCCTTCCAATGCAGGGGGTGCAGGTTCAATCCCTGGTCAGGGAGCTAAGATCCCACATGCCTCGTGGCCAAAAAACCAAAACATAAAACAGAAGCAATACTGTAACAAATTCAATAAAGACTCTTAAAGAATGGTCCACATCAAAAAAAAAAAAACTTAATAAAAAAAAGAAACTAGAAAAATTTGGTGAGACTTTGTATAACCCACTTAGAAAGAACGACAATCAATAATAGGGAAATATTAAACAGATATTCTATAGGGGTTTTTGTGAAGAAGAATTATTCCTCTCTAGAAGCAAATGTCAGAAATTTCTCCAATTCCCTGGTCTCAGGGCTCCGGGCTTTCCCGTCTCAGGTCATAAGATGACTGTGGCAGCCGCACTCCACCAGTGCCAGGCAGTCTTACCCAAGGCCAAAAGGGAAGTTGCCGACATCTATTTTAAAAGAGAAGAAAGCTTTCTCAGCGAACCTCTCCTTATGGTTGGGGCCAGAGATGGTTTGTGGGCCCATGCCTTTACCAGGCACTAGTAAGGACGAGATGAGATCATCAGAGCTGTCTCAGACCCTCAAGCTTCTCTATCTGAACAAAACGGAGCTCTACGGAAGGACTTGGCAAGCTTTGACCTGCGGGTCAGCTCCAACCTACTGGTTTTGTGTGGCCTGCAAGCTAAGAATGGTTTTTACATTTTTAAATGGTTACATTTTAAATGGCTATATAAGTACCTACATAAAATCCTCTATTTTGTCTCTTGGCCCACAAAGCCTAAAATATTTACTATGTGGACTTTTAAGAACACATTTACTGAAAAATGATTACTGGATGGGAAATCGACTCT
The DNA here is from genome assembly GCF_039906515.1 of Pseudorca crassidens. NCBI lineage: Eukaryota > Metazoa > Chordata > Mammalia > Artiodactyla > Delphinidae > Pseudorca > Pseudorca crassidens. The sequence goes on from NC_090316.1 coordinate 15,616,296, forward strand.
CTGCTTGAGTCATTACAGATCTTTAAATTGACTCAAAACTGAAAAAAGAAAACTCAAGGTCCCTAACTCCCTCTCATATCTAACTTGATCAACATGCTTGAGGTTCTACCTTTATTTGTTTATCAGTCAGTCATGGGTTAGAATCAGGGCTCTCTATAAAGTGGGCAATCTAATTTTTTCCTCCAAATATTCTGAAGTGGTTCAAGGCACAGAAGTACAAAATGTGTGTGATAAATTTATTCCTGGAGGGCAGCAGTAACTATGTGATATGACTAGAGATCAATCCCCGTCCCCCGATTTTTTAAGTGAGTCACCTGGCAGGATTTGTGTTGCTGCTCTAGTTCAGTTTCACAGTGAAGAAGGGTGATATATTGGAGCCAGTGTAATTTTATTTTGTTGTGATGCCAGAGAATTGTAGGGAACTCTCATTGTTTAAAGGGAGTTCTCCTAAGTTTGGATTTATTACTCTAATCTCCACCATTCTGTAAGTTACATAAATGGTAAATGACAATAATTCACTCTATTGGTGGAGAAATAACAGGAAAAGATTAAATGACCGGTGCATGTCATCCATAAAATCAATGCTGGAAACACTGAAAAAAAAGGGCCAACTGAAGTACAGAATATAGTCCAGAAGCTAGAATATCTCTTGACACAACACTGTTCTTTGTCCTCTTGGCTTTGATGACTGTGACTCACACTGTGATAATTCTTCACTCAGGCAAAAAACTTAGGCTCAACAACATTCAAAATATTCTTTATATACGAGTCAAACTCTTAAAAAAACAGAGAGACAAAACAAATATACAGTCTAGTATTATACATATAATTAAGTGCTTAAATGGTCATTCAAACTGAGCTAACCAAATAAGTGACATTGCCGCTCACAAGGAATCTTCTAGGAACTTTCAAGTTATACAGCTATATATATGCATTGCTGTCCATGAGTTTTGTTTTCAACCTAAAAAATTTATTTGACAGATTGATTTTATATACAGAAGCATGAATTTATTCTTCATATTTTAAATAAATACAACTTTCTTAATATATATGTATTATTTGGAATTACCAGCACACTTACTGAAGAAATTCAGGAATGTTGGGACTGATGAAGTCTTTTTTAAGACACAGTTTTATTTTCCTCTATCCCAATCTCTACCACAAGGATATGACAGAGGATGTCTTCAAAGACCCTTAGCATTCAGCACTAAAGAGATCTGTTTTCTCTAAAGTACAGAAACTGCCTCAAATAAGAAAAATGTTATATTTAATGTGTTACACCTCAACTGTGGTAATTAATGGTTAGAACTGGCTTAAGATACAAATTCAGAAAGTGTGAGAAGAATAACAGATGTCTGGCAGTTTTAAAGACAAACATTCTTTTTTTTTTGTATCTGGAGATAACAAGTTGAGGTATGTATCTTTATTTCTATTTGAATAGTAAGAATGACTTTCCTAAAGAGGATAATTTGATAAAATGATATAAAACCACAATGGTATGTGACCTGAAATGTATAGGACATAAAATTATGATTAAAAAAATGCCAAAAACAGTTTTGGAAACCAGCAAGCAGACCATAAGGAAATGGTTAAGGGGATTCTTTCAAAAATCAGTGTGAACAGCCTAGTCTCAACAGCTAACCATGAGGCTCAGTTCATCTCTCGCTTAAACTTCAGCTATCATTGTCCACATCACTCATTTAGTAATTCATCATCAATTGTTCTGTGACATTTCCGTACTTAGGCATGTAGACTCACATTATAATTTTACGTTAACTATGAACATGTGTACATCCCAAACTAAACCTGATTTCGAGTAATCTGAGAGTTGAAAACAGTCTCTATATTATTTTAGCTAGAGTGACAATTTTTTTTTCTGCCCAAATCAGGATACTTTGAAATTAAAAGCAAACAACAGTTAAAAAAAATTAACAGGCATTAATAAAATCTACAAAAGAGGGATAAAGACAGGAATCTGAAACAGGTCTATGCCCTGGTAGACAGAGACTACAACCTAGGGAACAGGTAGGTGGCAGGCATACTGTAATATTTTTAGCTTGAAGGTAAGAAACATTAACTCGACATCATCCCCTTTTATAAAAATCTTAAAAAGCTAACTTTGTTGAATACTGCTAAATGATTATGCCAACTGTTATACATATATCTTGAGTCTACATTTCTGTAATTGGTTTTCTAAGAGAAAGTAGTTTCCTAGGATGTTATCTATCTTCCTGAAGCAGGATTTGTTCATGCCATCTGCCTATTCAAAATTTCCAGTGGCTCTCCAAGTACCATGAGAACAAACCAAAGCTCTCCAGCTGAGACCAGCAAGATCTTGTTCCAGCATATCTTTTCAGATTTTCACCATCCCCCATGGACTACCTATTACTCCACCTACTGAACTAACTAATCATAACTTCTGACTAAAAAACTCCTTTGCTTTTCAGATTGAGTCATTATTTAAAATGTATTCTTTGTATTTTGTCTATTTCTATATATCTAATTCTTGGACATTCCTAGCTTAAATTCTATTTTCTTCATGGAATTTCTCCATTCTTTCCCCTAGCCTGCCACCACTAACAGAAGTAATTGGTCTCTCCTCTGAATAGCAATCTACCTGTACTTTCCAACCTGTATAACAGATATTCAAGTAGACTGTGTTAGACAAGACTATTTTTAGATTTTAAGTCCCTTAAGATAAGAATCTTTATCAAATTCAAACTTCCTATATACCTCATAGTAACAAGTGCAATACCTTGTACACCGGTTGTTTGAAAATGGTTGGTAAATGGAGGGCTCAAAAGAATGACAAACTAGTAAATTCTTATGATAAAGAATATTGTTTTCAACATACTACTCTGTATACTGAACAAACATTAGAGACCATCAAACTATTCTCTAACCAAAAGCCATGCATTTCTTCTTTCTCTAGAAATCTGGAGGGAAAAAAGTTAATTGCCTGTGTTGACAGAATTGTTTAATATTGAAAAAAACTGATTCACTTTATCTATAATAAAAGTATAATTTACGTTTTTACAGATATTTACAGGCCATTGTTATCCACAGTGGGATATACACAGTTAAAAGTATCTCCTGTGAGGAATGAAATAAATAAAATAAGCAAAAATTCAATTCTTAGCTAGAATTCTGCTACAGTAATCAATATTTTACTCTAATAGGTTTTTAATCCTTTAATGTGTTATGAACCCACCAGAGTATGGAATCTGTCTAAGAAGTTAAATTTTAATTTGAGAAAAATTAAATTTGAGAAACATGAAACTAGATTAATGTTTACTAGCCAAACTTGAGTATTATTATTTGTAAACCTTCAATATTCACATGGAATTTTAAAAGGAACAATCAAGTTCTCTGAAAAGAGGTATATTATATTATAATGGTGCATACTTTCTTTGCTTTCTTAAAGGGGTACTTACCTTGCCCACATGCCCTAACTGTCAGAGAAATAAGTTGCAGAGAGCACAGCTGATTAGACTCGAGGTGCCAATCCCATGGCTGTGCTAAACAAACTGAAGTCTTATTCATACGCTCCCTTTCTCATCCCTGAGACTTGGGAGAGATGGCAGCTGCAGATGGTATATTTTTAAGCCAAAGGCTTATAAAGTAGGGGCTGAAAAGACCATATTTGGGCCACAGAGAAGTAAAACAGAAAAATATAGTCTATAAAAAGAAGAATGAAGCAGATGAACAAAGACTAGCAGAGAAAAGAAAGCCACACAATCTCAGAAAGAGAAAGAGAGACAGACACAGAGAGAGAATGGCAGCCAAGGTAACAGTTTCGAAACTTGTTGTTCCAGCCTTCTGCGAATCTCAGCTAGAATTCCTGCAGATTATTTCTTTGGGATTAACCACATGGTTATCTCATAGAAGTAATAAGCAGGCATGTATATAAATAAGTATAAAACAGATTTCTACTTATGTCTAATCTAGATTCAGTCAATCTAACTGAACAGTAACTAAAATGTCTCTGAGACACTGGCCCCTTTGGACTTTATTTTGATATGATCAAACTTCAGATATTATTTGAACTATAAAAGCTACTTTGGATCTATACCTTTAAAAGCACTTTAACACCTTTGGCCTAATAGAATCTGCTTATCAATCCACCTCTAGAAGAGCATTAATAAAATCCTTAAAATAAGCTAACACATTTCTCCAAAGTGAGCAAAGGTCTTGATCACTCTCAATATGAGAAATAAGCCCATTTAATGCCAATGACTATTGACACAATTTCTTCTTACATACATTATAAATAAATCTGTCAAATTAAGACATACGAACATCAAAAAAAAGTTTTCATGTTTCACACATTTAACAGATGCTCACTAATGACAAAATAGCAGTGCTTTCATGTATAAAAAACGCACTTCTGAATTAAACCTTTTGTATCTGCTGTATTAATAATACCGTATGCAATTGGGGCTTAGGTTGTACTTAATAATGATAGCAAACAAGGCAGTAGCAACAGAATGCAGAATGCCAGGGTACATTAACAATAATAAAGAAAAAAGGATAAAATCTTCATGTCTTTCCCATTTAGGCCTTACAGTAATCTTGCGAAGCAGGGGTTGGTAGAGATAATTATTAATTTTTTAAGATACAGAAGTTTACTCCTATAAAAGTGGATTTCTCAAATAAGTTGGTTAATAACCCCATTTTCTTATAACCATCCTTTCCTTAAGAGTCATTTGTTTTCTGTCCTTTTGCTAAATATTGCCTGCTTGCCTCCCTGGACCCACATCCACCCTCCACCCTGCTCTGTGTCCTGGGAAAATCACGTGTATGGATCACATCAATGGGCTCTTGTGGTCTTTAACTTTTCGCTGTATTTGGCCAGTGGGAAGTAATGACAAGGGGACTGGTGGGAAGGAGAAGAGTGAGGAGTGTGGATTAGATATAGCCTTTATCAAAGGCTACAGATGCTGTCAGGTGGCCTGCTCTATATAGCTCCCCTGTTCCTTGCCCCTTCAGGCCCAGGATGATGATAGCTCCCACTTGCTGCTGGTACTACCTCATCCTTTGTTGATTTCCTAAACCTTGCCCACACCTTTGTATATAACTCCTTTATTAAACTTTCCTCAAATTACCCACTCTGAGTGTGCTTTTTATTGCCAAGACCCTAACTAATACAATTTTCTACCTCTATATCTTTGGAACACCTCCTTCAAAAGCTACCAAGGCCCTTATGTGAAAATTGCCAAGTTAAATGGATCGTCTACCTTGGTTTCTCTCTGCAGCACTAATCACCTGTTCCTTCTTCACACTCCGTTGCACTCAACAGACACCATGATAAGCCTTTCAGTTCCTCTTCCCACTACTGTTCCACAAACATGAGTAATCCTCAAAGGTTATTCCTTGACTCTCAACTCATCTCTCCATATTCTCTTCCAGGAACCTTCCTCATTCCCACAATGTATGATCACTATGTCAATGGCTTCCCAATAGATCTTTCTAATCCTAAGCTCTCTTTCATACTCTAGTGCTGTATTTCCAACCACTAGTTTTATTTAATGTCCCTCTATCATATTAACTCCAAGTACAAAATCATTACCAAGACATAGGACGCCAGTATTTCTTTCTAGCTTTCTTACTTCCTTAATTGTACCACCACTTTCTAAGTTTATTCCAGCACCCAATTCATTTCCAACTACCACCATTTTCTAAGTCTATTCCAGCACCCAATTAGTCTTTCCAAATGGCTTTCGTCTTTCTCTTCCTTTTTCATTACTGATGCCACTAAATTGGTTCAGGATTAGCTTCAAGTTTGGTAACTGCTTTAACTTCCAAACTATTTCCCACAGTATCCAGCTCACAATCTTTATCATTTTACAACTCAATGTTGAGCTACTGGATCAAAACAAATGATAAAGGGATTATATACATCTCTTAAATAAAATGTAGATAATTAAAGGAAATATATAGTATATAAGTTTGAAAAGACAAATATAGAAAAAAATACAATGCTTATACTTACTAGCAATCAAAGTATTGTTTGTGTGCCAGGTACTATACAACATACATATATATATAAGCTCATTCAATTTTTACCAAAAAAACAAACCAAAAAAACATCCTTGTAGGGGAGGTATTAATACCCACATATCACCAATGAGTCAACTGAGGTTCAGAGAAATTAAGTTCACGGTCATAAAACTAGAAAGTGGAAGATTCTAAACTGAAAACTGTATCTGTCTACGTTACATACACAATATGCTTAACTTGCAGAGTGAACCTGTACTTTGTATTTATTACCAAGTTTTACACAAAAGAATGCTTTGGCTTATATAAATATTACTAAGTTCTATTTGTCTAAGTAAGACAAGTTAGTTAATGGTATTAGATCTCCCTACCAAATTCTCTGCCTTTTCTGATTTAGTAGTCTTAGCTTGAGAACTAGGTTCATCATGAGGAGGGGAAGACAGCAGAATGGTAGAAGCAGCCTAAGAGGGCTGAATCCTAATTTGGGAGTGGGGCTACTTGTTCAGAAGGTGCTTTTAGAATCAAATGGAAACAATGAGTCATTCAAACATCAAATTGGAACCACAAGTTGCCCAGAAAGAACACTAGGCAAGCAAACATTAGGGCCCAACAGTAGCTAAGTTGGGTCTTTATAGTGAGCTTTTACTAATGCATTAGCCACCAGATAAACTAGCCCTGAGGGATAGCAGTTTGCCTTGGAACCAGGAAATGAGTGAAGGGGAGGATGGAAATTTGTATCTATTGGTTCCTAACCCTGATTAAATATGACTTTTTTTCCCATTTAAAGTGCCTAGTCGCAGGAATTCTCAATTTTGTTGAACTGAAGTGGAAGGACTAGGGATATACTAGTATAAAAGGCATTCTACATCACTAGCAGGGTGGTTAAAATTATACATGACCCACTGATAAATTGTGACATCACTGATGAGAATGTACTGTGAACATGAAGGGCAGAAAAAAGATTTAGAACCACAGACCTAGAGTAATGCTGACTAGGATAGGTTATATAAAATAATGTTATTTCTCACTGAACCTTCAGGAAATAAAATGACTCGTGGGAGACAACAAAGAGATACTTTCCCAAAATGAAGGGCATTATTAATGGTTATTCAAGAACATTATAAATGCCATAAGGTATTTTTAAAAATAGGTAAATGATAAACATACCATGCTCTTAAGTGTAGCAGAAAGCCTACTTAGCTTATTATTTTGTTCGACAGAACAACAAGACATTATTTACGTAACAGTGCAGTAGTTGTACCCTGAAAATAGGTAATAAATCTGTAGAACTCTGTTCCTTTCATTCCAGCTCATCCTGTTTAATTAAAAACATCAACCGTCCTTTTAAAGCAAGGATCATGCACCTTAGGAATAAAAAAACGTTTTAAGAACTGTCTCAATATACATTTATGTACATTTGTAAATTATAACCAAGCAGGGCTACACTAATACATAATAAATATATATAAAATTTATACAAAAAAATTACAAAGGATGGGAAAGAGGTGAAACAATTAAAAATTTAAAAAAATTTTAAATTATTAGTCGTACAAAATATCATTTGGCTCAATTAAAAGAAACTTAAAAAAATCTTATAAAAATTATGTTGTAGATTTGAGGGTCTGATTCTAAGTTCATTTTCAATAGTTGGTCCCATTGGCTAGATTAGCTAAAAAGATTTCACATAGATATGTAGTGCCACTGGAAAAAATGCATTATTAGCAAAGCCTTCTAAATCACAATGTTTATTTTTTAATGTAATTTACTAATTATGCTAAGGTTTTAACTGAATTCTGCTAGTAAAATTGCATTTTTCTTGATTCTTGCAAACTTATTATGAGGTGTTGCATTAAAATATTTTTAATAGGTTCAAAAACTACCTGAACACAAATTTTAAAACAAAACAAAAACTTTAAAATAGGTTAGAAAATCCTGTTGCCCAGTTTTTAAATTATATAGATATGACAGATGGGTGATAAATACACATCATTTTTTGGCAACAAAATCACAAAACAGTGGATATTTTCTAAAAATCTATTTTCAAAATGTCCTCTTCATTTGTTAAAGTTCCTTTTAAAGAGCAGTCACTTTCTCATTCACTCTAAAATATATAACTTTCACCTTTAAGGTTCTGATTATGTTTCTGTTTTAAAAAAAAAGTACCTACATACAAGTAATAGTCATTTGTCACCATAGAACTATCAGCAAATTTTGAACTTCCTTATTTTCATTAAAAAAAAAAAAAAAGGCACAACAGCTAAGTATGTCAACCCGAAAATCCTGATTCATAAAATAGCCAGATAAACTTTTTATGCTATAAGATTGTCACGGTCATTCCCTCTGATTTTCAACAACGATATTTATCAAGATTCTACCATTTAGGATAATATCCATAAATCTACTCATGTAAAGTGCAATGTGTCACAAAGTGCTGAAAGTGAGCAGACGAGTGAGTGTGCCACGGTCAATCCCCCCACACACAACTCGTGTTCTTCCTCACGAAACACCTTGGGCTCTGACAAGACTCAGACAGGCTGACACATGGACATAATGAGAGTGCCAGCATCAATCTGTGTATGAAATATTAGTACAGTAAGTCCCCTACATATAAACCTTCAAGTTGCGAACTTTCAAAGATGCGAACGTGCGTTCCCATGTCCAATCATGTAAGTTAGTTCACATGTCTGGCATACATTTTTACATGAATGCATCCTCTACAAGTGGTTCTGCTTTTGTATACTTTACAGTACTGTATAGAGTACAGTGGTACAGTATCATTATTTCAAGCCCAGGATGCCTGGAAGCAAGCATAAAAAGCAGTGGTGATGTAGCTGGTACTGCTAAGAAGCGCCAGCTGTTGTACTGCACTACTGTACTTTTCAAGGTACTGTACTGTAAGATTAAAAATGTTTTATTTTTTATGTTTGTTTTTTATGTGTTACTTGTGTGAAAAGGATTATAAACCTATTACAGTACAGCACTATACAGCCGATTGTGTTAGTTGGGTACCTAGGCTAACTTTGTTGGACTTAAGAACAAATTAGACTTATGAACATGCTCTCGGAACAGAACTTGTTTGTATGTAGGGGACTTACTGTAGATCTTAACTTTTTCATTTGTAAATAAATTACTATTTTAATAAATCAAAATTCTAGTATTTTTTTCCTACACCCAATGGCTCATCTTGTATGTTCCATAGAGTGTCTGCACCCTACTTTGGGGACTCCTGCTTTAAAGTATTCACTCTTGAGGATTTAAAAATCTGCAAGTTCAAGTACCTCCGAAAAACAACCAGTTTGTTTCCCTTCAAGCAAATCTTGCTCAAGCAATTTATGGAGTCATGGAGTTACAGATAATGTCACTCAGACAATGCCAATAAAAATGGTTATTAAAATTTTATTTCTTTATATTAAGGTTATTTGAGAAAATTATTATCATTACCAGTTTGAAGGAACAAATGTTCTTTAAAATAGGTAGCAATATTTTACCTATCATTTACATAAATTACTTTCTGATAAACTGTAATTGATGTTGACTACCAAAATACATCAATTCCAATATTAAGGTGAAACAATATAAAGTTGAAATGTGTTTCAAATGATAAGACCATAGCCACCTTTATTGCTTTATAGAAGAATGATAGTAAAGTACAATATAAAACACAGGTAATTATCTCTATTAGTAACAAGATTTAAATCAGCTTTAAAGGAGAATCTATGAATTCAAATACATGCTAACAGTCCTTTATAAGATTAATTTCTTCGGGAAAATCAGAGAGAATAGGAATAGTCTTAAGTGCAGCTAGCTACTCAATGCCAAGGTTGGCACCTTATCTCAGGCATGAGCCTTACCTTTGCTCCATGTTTATGTAGAACTTCCATGACATCATTGTGGGCCCTTTCTGCTGCAACGTGCAGGGGCGTCATGAAACTATGGAGAGGAGGAAAGGAAAAGGTAATCTCCTAACTTGTACCACACTTTCCCTTTAAGAACTGAGCAACTCCTTCTGCAACTGCACTTACTCTTTATTTTTTTCATTAACATTTGCTCCTTTTCTAAGTAACAATTCTGTCACTTGTTTGCGTTTGGGATGCAGGGAGGCCACAGCACAGTGCTGTAAAGTAAAGAAAACCAAGTTAATAAAATAAACTTCTATGTAAAAATAGATTTCTGAATTGAATAGCACCTGCTGACTATTTAAAACACTGTAATCTCAAAACATATATTTTAACATTATGGAGATGATCAAAATTCCTCCTAAATACACTGGGAGTATAAAACATAAGCCTTTAAACCAAGGTGAAATTATGCTCTCAGTTGAGCAGTAAGAGACTTCATTTCTTTCCCTTCAGCCAATAAGTAATTATTCAGTATATATTTACTTGAAGGTATCAGAATACTGCCTCTCCAAAGCTACAGAAATCTATAACTGAATTACTCAATCCTTCAGTAGGCTGTCAGCCACATAAATCAATATTTCTCAAGCTCTTTCCCAGAGGTACTCCTAGCACTACAGGAGAATAAGTCCATATGCCCAGGGACAGGTAAGAAGGTAACAGACTTGAAGGAGCTTAGAGGGAGAAGTATTCTCAGAAATTTTATGTCTTACCCTCTATTTATACAACTTTTATATTCAACTTCATTTTATATTCATGTTTGTATTAAAACTGAAAAAGTAAGAAAACTACATACTAAAGAACAGAATGAACACTCTAAAAAAGCAGGCCAGGTTCATTCTGTGGCTTTGAGTGTCTCCTGGCAGAAGTGCTGTGTAGCCTGAATGCATCTAAACCCCAGCATGAGAGCCATATTCTGAGTACACATACAGTTGGCCTATTTTGGTTTGGTAACTCTTATAATGTTGTTTTTAGCAGGTACTGCCTAGAGTTTGACCCTTCTGTGCCAGATATAAAGAATGTTAACTGAAGCATATTTAGAGGTCTGTGATAGAAGCATCACTTATGCTTAAATTCTGAATTCAGGTATAATCCAACCAGCCCTATACCTGAAACTTAATGTGGTCAATGACAAGGAAAATAGAACAATCTTTCTCAAAGTACATTAGAAGAAAAAACATGAATAGTTTTAAAAATTTGTACAGTCTGGAACAAAAAAATTCCTAACCATACCATTTTTCTATAATGAATGTAACAATTCTTTGACGACAATTGCTCAAAATGATGATGTAAGTATCTTTGAAAATAATTTAATCGTTGATAGAAAGCAAATACAGTATTTATCTAGCAACCACAAGAAAAAGAAGATTCTATAGAGAAAAATCACATCTTGTATTTCATGAGAGCACTGGCCACAAAAGTACATTTATTATAATATGGTTGGGTAAAGACAAAAATAAAAATAATTTTCAGATTAAGGTTGAGCAAATGTCTATTCTCTCATCCACGAAAGCAATTATCTCCCTAACCAAATTTAAAAATCAATGCAACCAATATTAAAATACAAATTCCTGGCACTTCAGATACTAAAGTTACCTTAATGTTTCCGAAATGAAAATCGTATTTTGCATTTACACGACTATCACAGACCCAAGGAACGGATTAACAATAGGATCTTACCAGTGCAGTTTCATGAGACTGTGGTTGTTTGAAATTAATGATTTCCAAAGCAAGTGTTTTTTTAACTTTCGCTAGGTCTGCTTCTCTGGCTGCTTGTAGTAAAGAATGACCTTTAAATTCATCTGTTAATGAAATAATGGTTGACATATAAATATTTAAAATCTATAAAAATCATTAGCATGATTATAAATAAAGTAGATAAATTATTAATTTTACACATTCCTCTATTTTAGCAACAGCAACAAATGACAATATGATGATAAAGGTGCAAAGGATGAGGGTGTAGGTTAATGAAAAATTTTGAAATAAGACTATTTTCTACTCGGAGTTCATAAAGATACTCACTCCAGCAAAGTTTTAAAACAAGCAACCTAAATGTTCACCAAATAGAAACCAGTTAAATAATTTGTGAATACTTATACACTGGAATACTTTATAACTCTTAAACAAAAAGATAGATCTATGTATATACTGACGTGAAAGTATATATTATTAAATGAAAATTCAAGTAGCAAATGAGGAGGACAGGCTGACCCTTTTTTTTGGTACTGTTACTACTTCTACTGCCACCGTAACTAAATATAACTAATGATATAAAAAAGACATTTAGAGAAATATTCACCAAAATGTTAATAGTGATTATGTCTTGACACAGAGAAGGGAAGAACTGAATTATGTGGGAAGTGCCAGAGTCTGAAAATTTTTCAAAGAACAGTTAATGTTTATTTATTATTTGTATAAGCAAGTAAGAGATTTTTAAAAAGGCATTTCTAAATTAATTGCATAAGTAAGAATCCACCACTCTTACTCATTAAAAGCAAATCATCTTATTTTCTATTTTACAAGGTTGGATTGTATTTTGATATGACTACTTACTACAAAAAGCTGAACATTGTTCTAAAAAGATATAATGATATGTGACCTAATATGTTACATTAATTCCAGGCCTGCCTTTGCATCTGCCTGGTACTGAATTCTTTTTTTTTTTTTTCTAGGTATTTGCCCATTTCATATAAATATTTGATATTATCAGGCATAAAGTATTGACAGTATCTCTCAGGTTTTTTTAACTTTTTATTTTATATTGGAGTATAGCTGATTAACAATGTTGTGACAGCTTCAGGTACACAGCAAAGCTGAGTCACTTGGCTGAATTCTTTCTCTTTTCCTTTCTCCCTTTCCTTTGAGGGCCCCATGTCACTTTCTGCTCTTCTTCAAAAGACAGGAAGAGGGACTTCCCTGGTGGTCCAGTGGTTAAGAATCCACCTTCCAATGCAGAGGATGTGGGTTCGATCCCTGGTTGGGGAACTAAGATCCCACATGCTGTGGGGCAACTAAGCCTGCACACCACAACTACAGAGCCCACATGCTCTGGCGCCCACGTGCCACAACTGGAGAGAAGCCCGCATGCTGCAATAAAGAGCCCACCCACCGCAATGAAAGATCCCGCATGCCGCAACTAAGACCCGATGCAGCCTAAATAATTAATTAATTAATCAATTAATTAAAAGGAAGGCAATTTTAAATAAAGAGACACACAGAGACACACGTGTGCACATACTCGCATCTTATTAACTACTACTCGTCACTCAAGGTCTCAATTCAGATACTTGGATAAGCCTTCCTGTTGTTCCCCATTAGGATTCCTTCTTATGAAGTCCTTCGTACTTGCCTTTAGCTGTATATCACAGGACTTATCACACTGTCTTATCTGCTATGGTAGTCCCATCACCTAGCACAGTGCTTGGCATATAGTAGGTAGCCAATAAGTATTTATTGCATGAATGCTGAATATTTATAAAATAAGTCATGGCAGGTTTGGGGAAAAAACATCTTTATATAACCTCTTGTTTAGTGGTACTTTATCACTGCTAAATTCTTCAAAGTACAGGCCTATGAAACTTCAGAAATCCTAATTACCCTGAAAACTTAATATTTATAAAATGTCTTAAAATCTCTCTTTCTAAATGCATTTGGAAACAAGAATAAAAGCTACTTTTAGTATTTTCAGCTCCAGTGTGTGCAGAACCCACACTATTGTGTTCAATTGGCTTCATGAAAACAAAAATAAAAAAGTAAACAAGAAAGAGCAAAAAAAATGTGTGTAATGAAAATGCTGTAACCATGCGTATGATCAAAATATTGTTTTTGTTTCCTGTATAATTTTCTTAAAAAGAATTCTGTCATTGTGGTTGCCTAGTATAAAGCAGTGAGCATGAGGATGAAAACTGGTTAGAAAAGTTCCAACTTTGTTACATCCTTGCCTTCAGATAATTCCTTGGTAGAATCTTATTTAATAAAATAAAGGGAGATACTGAGAAGGTCGCAAAGTACTCTAATCAGGGAACTTCTTCCTTTACAAAACTATACAAATTTAGGTTAAATCTTAATGCTTACAGTGGAATCAGGTAGATCAGTGAAATACAACATAAAAACCCATAACAGTACTCATAATTTACAAAATGACTCAAAGGAAAAAAGAAGTCAAATTGGTGACATGGGGATAACGCTGAGCCCAGGGTATAAAACTAAAAGAAGGAAATTAGAAAAAGATGTAAAAAATAAATTTTGAGTTAAGTTAAATTCAATTCAATAAACCTGCTGGGCACACAGCATGCACAAGGCACTGTGCTAAGTTGGGGGTAGGCAGATACAGACCCAAGGACAATTACCATCAAAACATTTTATTAGGTAACAAGGCATTGTATAGGTGCTAAGAAGACAGAATAATAAAACCAAAGGTCTTTCTAAGAATTTAAACTTCACTGGGGAGACAGAACAACACATAGAAAAATGCACTATATAATGCAAGATAACATATGGCAAGAGTCATATGAGTGGGAGAGAGAATAAATGCACTTCTACAAGGATTCATTGCTAAGACATCTGCCCAGTTATAATCTGGTTTGTGCTGGCCTGTAATCTAGTAGATGTCATCTGTTCCGGTACCAAAATAAGTTTAAATTTCCATTTAAACAAGATCAAAACTGCAAGGAACTCTTCCTGTATTAACATAAACTAATTTACAATCTGTTTAAACTTAGATGATGTTTTCATTCTGACTATGCCTTTTTCTTAAATTATCATTTAAAGGTCTTCTCAGGTGTTTAAATCTAGTTATCTGATTCTTAGAATCCTAGATGTAAGAGAATATCAACCATGGGACAAATGAAAAATTAGGTAGGTAACGCCTACTTTAATTTAAACCTGTAATGCCTACATATAGAATTAAATATATCTCAGTATTCGATATGACAACTAAATGTAATGTGGTATCCTGAATGGGATCCTGGAACAGAAAAAGGACTTTCAGTAAAAAAATAAGGAAATCTGAATAGAGTACAGCCTTTAATTAATAATGTATCAGTATTGGTTCATTATTTTGACAAATGTACCATATTAATATGTTTATAGGGGAAACTGCATATAGGGTATAAAAGAACTCTCTGTACTATTTTTGTTAAGTTTTATGTAAATCTAAAACTATTCTAAAAGTTTATTTAAAAACATGCATATGTAAACATAGGTAATATGTATCAGTACCTGAGAAGATTACTTCCACCAAATCATAAAAATTATCTTATTTAAACTTGGGCAAGTGATTGCACTTGGGCTATAACACACATAAATAAAAACATGAATGTGCAACTTGCAGGGCTTGGGAAATAGTGAGTATTCCATAATGTTAGATATCATCTATTACTACCAATAGCACAAGAATATAACCTCTGTGAGCTTAGAGATTTTTTTCTGGTTTGTACACTGCTATATTTCAAGTTCCTGGAACATAGTAGGTATTCAATAGATGGTTATTGATGGACTCATCATCCTCTTTTATCTTTAAAATAAAAAAGGAGCCTTACTTAACACATGAATTAGAATTAGGCTTCAATAAACACAAAATAAACATAGTATATGTATGTGAGGTTCCTGTAGAATTCAAAAAGAAAAGTAATGATAAGAAAAGAGGATAATAAACTAGAGAACATGTAAGAATAGAAGTCTATTATCTAAGTTAGACAAAACAACAGCCCTAATAACAAAAATAAGATATTCTAGGGACTTCCCTGGTGGAATAGTAGTTAAGATGCCACACTCCCAATGCAGGGGGCCTGGGTTCAATCCCTGGTCGGGGAACTAGATCCCATATGCATGCCACAACTAAAGAGCCCACGTGCTGCAACTAAGGAACTGGTGAGCTGGAACTAAGATCTGACGCAACCAAATAAATTAATTAATATTAAAAAAAAGAAAGATATTACAATTTACAACAAGCAATGTTGACTTTAGGATATAAATACATACAAGTCAATCTTTCCCGGAGCTCAGGCGTTGGAGCCATATCCACGGCACTTTTGCCATGGCAGTTGACTAAAGTGGGATCGGCACCATGACTAAGTAACAAAGAGCAGACCTCTACACGATTCTTGGAAGCAGCCTCATGGAGTGGGGTAAACTGCCAGAGATCCATAGCATTAACACAAGCTCCATGCTGAATTGAGAAAAAAAAAAGTTATAGGTCACTAATCATTTCACTGGATCAAAAACAAACTCGCTTATTTGACTGTAAATTTCAGTTATAACTCTGAAATGTCAACAATTGTTTTAATTTCTTTAATTTCAGCTTTAAAAAAATAGTTTAAAATAAGCTGAATAATTAAAAAATTTTAAGGCAATGGTGAACCTTAAAAAAAAAACAATTTTATTATCTTAAAAATCTTGGCAAAAAACCCGCATGAAAGCTCATGATGAGTTAAAAAAAAAAGCAAATAATATTCAATATTTTTAATTTCTCTTACCTTTAGTAGCAGTTCTGTGACTTCGTAATGCCCATATGAACATGCATTATGGAGAGGAACAAGTCCACTAAATGGAAAAAGGCCAATTAAAATACTGACATTTCAAAGAACTTAGAGTCATTTATCCAAGAAGTGCTAAGAAACAAAATCTAATAAATCCTAGTACAATTATATTTAAAATATTTTGAAGTATTAAATAAGAGAATACAAAGCATAACTAATGCTCAACCTTTTGTATTTATCTTGTTTTATGTATGTCATTAAATATAATGATAAAAGCACCAATTAGAAAAGCAATTTTGGTAAAAGGAAGAAGTGCATGTACTAATTGAAAATCGCATGCTTTATATAGTAAGTGTATATAGAAAATACATGTTAACTGATAGTGAATTGAAATATTCCTACCATTTTATTTCACTTTCATGGTAATTTCCAGCATAAGAATTCAATATCCAAACTATTACAATTTGCATATCTGAGTTATCATTCTGCATGAGTCAAAGACCCTCTTTTTTGTGGTGTACTTATCTTGAGGACTCACCTATTGTACACCATCTGCTTTCAGACATGCACAAAGGAAAAGAGATTTACAAGAGCATCAGGCATTTGTGCCCCTATACTATGGGAACACCATTCACATGTGGCACAGAACCTGGCGCAGGCAAGAGAGAAAGAGCACCAAAAAGAGCAGATTTTAAATGATGGACTCCTCTTCTGAGAACTGTCTCAAGTACTGAGCTCTTTCTTCTTGTCTGTGTTTCCTGACATGGAGAGGGGCAAAGTGAACAAAAGCCTGCTCCAGGGCTTCTTTTCTTTATGCTGCTCATCAGTGTAATATGAACACTACTTCATCTGGGCAGTCAGGTCAATTATCTTTTAGATATTAAAGTGGCATAAATGAGAAATGTTAGCCCATCACATAGGCTAGCAGACCCAATTCACATGTCCCTGGAGGTTAGCTAGGAAAGTGGTACAAAGGTTTCCAAAATGCACCTATTCATAAAATAAATGATATACTGCTTTCTTGGTTCCCAGATACCTCTCTCCCATATCAACCTTCATAAGGACCTTTTAGGTTTTCTCAGTTTAGATGGGCAAGATTTCATCAGGATAAAATCAGAATATTGTATACTTACGTATACTTATGATTTTAGTTTATTAGTAAGAGATGGTCCTTTCATACCTGATAAATAGGATAGTTATGTTACTGGATTATCAGAATTTTTTATTTATCTATCTTTCTACAGTGTAACTTAAGAGTTGAAAAATAGTAATTGCAATTGAGAGAAACAAATTTTAACTTCAAATAATAGAATACAGTAAAATTAAACTAATTTAGGAAATTGTTATGAGAAGAATCCTTAATTAGTAGGAACATGAAAATGAAGTCAAATCACCGTGAACATTCTTAAAATGCTACACAAGCTGTAAGGCAATGGGATATAAGACTTTGTCTAGTGCTCAAAAACTTTAGTGTATCAGATGTTGAAAACAAAGAGTAAATATCCATGAATGAAACCACTACAGGAAATACGCTGATACACGTACCCTTTGTCTTTTGCATGCACGTCAGCACCATGCTGGAGAAGAAGCTGAACGATCCGAACTCGGTTGTAGCCCGCTGCTAGATGTAAAGGAGTTGACTAGATAGAAAAGAGAAAGAAAAATGTATCCCCCTCTTCAGGTAAATAATTGTTGCTTTGGCATCTAATCTGTATTTATTTATTTAAAGACAATGAGTGTTAACATACACAGAAAATACTGAGGTGAAGTGCCAAAAATTCCTATTTCCTAACTGGATGAGAGACAATTCACTCATCTCAGGAGTAAATTCTAACTTCAGTGCCATTCACCTACTTCTCCTACTGGTTTTCCAAGGCCTTCAGTTATCAAGCCCTACCCTACCTATTCCACATTATTTCTTAATTTCTTTCCATCATGGACCATTCCTACTGTTCTGGGAAGACATGTCGGGGCTCATATTGCTCATAATTGGAAACATTCTTCTTTATGTTACTTGCATCCTGTCCACCTTTCAAATTCTAACTTTTCAATCCCAATTCTATCATAAAGAGCTAGCTGTCAAAATTTCTCTTTAATAGGAAAAGCTGAAAATCATCTCTGAAGAATATTTGAAGAAATTCTAGTGGAAACAAAAAAGACAATGGACGTATTCATTCCATTAGGTTGCTAGTAATGGGTCAGAATTAATTTCCTATCTTGGATACGATGAAATATGCCAAGATAGTATATAATTCTTCTATTTTATGTACTGCATATGCAGTATAAATACAGGAGGAAAATAAAGTTTCTTCCCAACTAATTTCTGCCACATTTTAATTTGAACCAAGTTATTAAAAGGTGCTCTGCTCACATATAATATGATAATTAAAATAATCAAACGTGTCCTCACCTTTTAAAAAAAATCAGAAATAACATTACTTTAATTAAAAGTTTCTCTGCAACCATAGCAATTTTCCCATCTCTGCTCATTTATTTAAAGTTTCAGTACTGTAATGGCTTTTCACACAGGGTCTAATATACTTTAATGTACTACCATGTCTCATGTCTTCTATTTTGGGCCTTGGGATTTAATAAGATTTTCAATTTATTTTCTTCACATGTTTTGATACAATAGAATTACTTAATACTGTGCTATCTATTACTGCTTTCAAGGCACTCCATACATTTTATATGTTCTGACAGTCTCTAAGTTTAGGAACTATTTTTGAGCAATACACAGCTAATAATGAGGTCAGATAGTTTGGAAAAGAGTCCTGAATAGGAAGTCAGGAAACAGGATCACAGTCCTGGACTTGTGGAACTCTGAAAGTTATATTACCTACACAGCTCAGCTTCCTCACATGTAAAATGGAGATAAAACCACCCATCCTAGCTATTTCAAAAGTGCATGAAAAGTTTTCTCCCACATATACCCACATACCTTTAAAATGTAAAATGCCATATAAAAACAGATGACTAAAATTTCTGAATCATCAAACAAGCAGCCCATCCAAGTTTCTGCCTTCAGACACCTGTCAAATGTTACTGTAAATGATACCTCTAGGGACTACCAAATTATTTTCAGGGCTTATTTTCCCCATCCTTTAACATTTTAAAGATGTTGTTTCACTATCTTCTGGCTTGCATTGTTTCAGACTAGAAATCTGCCTACATGCTATCCTTACTCCTATGTACATGTGATTTTTGTTCTGGATACATTCATAATTTCTCTTTATCACAGACTTTAAGAAATTTGACTTGTGCTGTACCTTGGTACAGTTTTTTTTTTTTTTCCCTTCTTTTTTTGGTGTATGTGTGTGCTTGGGGCTGGCTGAGCTTCTTCGATCTATTATTTACAGTTTTCATCAAATTTGTAAAACTTTCAGCTATTATTTCCTCAAATATTTTTTCTGCCCTCTCTCTTACCATTCTCTCTTTTGGGGACTCCAATTGTACAGATGTTAGGTTGTTTTCAAAGCTCGTGTTTAAGCTTTGTAAGCAGGACCAGAGCAGCCTTTGTTCTAGGACTAATTTTCCCCTTCTACTGAAGCATTACCCTTTTGAGTACTCTATGATATCTAATGAATTATGAGGTTTGTCCCTTCTGGCTGGTGGCAACAGAAATGATTAAAGTCTCTGTGAGTTGCTAGGATTGTTACCTCTAATCCTTTTGGGCGGTTCCTTTATCAGCCTCAGGTAGTTTCCTCATATCTGTATCAATCAGTACTCAGCTGAAGATAGTAAGGGGATCCTTTGCAGCTCTCTGGAGCTCTCTTCTCTGTGCAGCTCTCCCTTCCCTGGTCCTCCACCTTGCTAACTCTTGCCACCTTGGTCTCCTCAATCTTCTAATTCCATCTTCTCAAGTCAGGGAAACCACTGGGTGCCTCCTGGATTTTCCCTCCCTGCATCAAGGCCTGGAAATTCTTTCTAGGCAGCAACCTGGAGCAATCACAGAACTCACCTTATTTGATTCCTATCACTCAAGGATCACTACTATGTACTGCCTGATGTTCAACTTCTTAAAACCAGTTTCATATATTTTATCCAGTTTTTTTTTTTAATTGTTTCAGGAAGGAAGGTAAATCTAGTTCCTGTCACTCCTTCTTGGCCCACTTTCAGGGCTGAATTTGACTTTAAACTGCAGTTGGGAAGCTTCCTCAAGAGACAGTAACTGCTTTGGATGAATGGTCAATGTGTCAGTAAGCTCTCAAAGGACATAGCTGACATTTAATATTATAATGAAAAGGTGACAATTTCATTGCTGATGCACAAAAAGATTTTCTTTTTTCATATTAAGTATCTCTTACAAAATTTTATTTGTATATAGTTGGGTCAATAATAGTATTTATTTCTTATTCTTGAAAATAAACTAAGTCCCTAAATGAATGAATACATACACACACACACTAATTGTTCATATAGAAGGCCAAATCAAAAAATTATATCTAGTTTCTGGATTTTAAAAAATCATTATGAGACTAAAAATTATCTATAATGCTTTGAAAATGGTAATATAATTTTTAATCTGTATAATTTTAAAACTTATATAACTCAAATAAACTAGAAGGCTCTGTAATTGAAATAGCAGAAAGTGATAGAAGGCCTGAAAAAGAGCAGTTGTTAAAAAATGAAGTTGAGGAGTGAGTGTCAAAAACTATTAGGAAGGAGAATTGCTAGAATCTGATAATTGATAATAAGTAGTAAGGGATATAGCAGCTTCCAGTTTGGAAATGTCAGTGATAGAGGAAGGAAAAGAAGAAGGGAGGGAGGGAGAGAGGGAAGAAGAGAAGGGAAGGGAAGGGAAGGGAAGGGAAGGAAAGGGAACCCAAAGGGAGAGAATGTGAGGTTTGGGTTTATTGTGTTTGAGTGCCTATACGATACCCTAGTGGTAATGGGACTAAGAATGGAGTTTTGGAAAGATCACTCTGGTTACTCAGTAGAGAATAAACTGGAGAGGGAGGGCAAATCTAACAACAGGAAGACCTGAATAGAAGCCTGCAGGACTAATCTAGGAGGGAGATAACGACAGTGTCAGTTAGCAAAATGGTAGCAGCATCTAAGTAGAATTAGTTGAGCTATGGGAGTGGATGAACTCACAGGGAGAGTGAGTACAGAACAAGCAGGATGAAACTTTCTGAGGAGTCATTCCAATGTGGATGCTAACTGTGCAAACTAAACAGTATCATTGGAAGGCACATACAAATCTGTGAAATGCCTGCAATAAATTTGAGGAAATGGTATAAAGCAAAAAGAAAAAGTACAAATTGAGAACAAACAATGATTTGAACAAGCTTATACTACTAAGAGTCCAGGAGTTTTTCCTCTAGAAAAAAATTTATCACTAAACATTATATACTAAATGCTATCTTCTGATGCAAAGCAATTAAAATCATGTGATCTAGTGAATGGTTACCACATAGTGCCAACTTTATACCTCAACTACCAAATGGCATAGCAACGATAAGAGTAATTTTCTAAATGCTAGGATAATTAACAGAGTGTAATTTTGGTTTGGAAAAAAAAGGAAAGCAGGCCCATTTGTAAAATACTCACACATGTTACTCAATAATTTTGTGTTGGCTGTAAACTAGCAAACACAAGAATCAAACATTTAAGGCATCACTGTGCACAAGACAGCAGTCACTGTCAGTTTACACACCTCATCTTTATTCTTAAAACAGATTTTTTGTTGGGAATACTTTAAAAGTCAAACATGTAGAGCAATAAAAAGAATAAAATAGGGGGTTTCCCTGGTGGCGCAGTGGTTGAGAATCTGCCTGCTACTGCAGGGGACACGGGTTCAAGCCCTGGTCTGGGAAGATCCCACATGCCGTGGAGCAACTAGGCCCGTGAGCCACAACTACTGAGCCTGCGCGTCTGGAGCCTGTGCTCCGCAACAAGAGAGGCTGCGATAGCGAGAGGCCAGCGCACCGCAATGAAGAGTGGCCCCCGCTTGCCACAACTAGAGAAAGCCCTCGCACAGAAACGAAGACCCAACACAGCAAAAATAAATAAATAAACTCCTACCCACAACATCTTCTTTAAAAAAAAAAAAAAAAAAGAATAAAATAAAAAAACATGTAGGGTGATAAAGTATGAAACAACTGCAAATATAAAAACTCTATCAAAAACCCATCTTAATATTATTCTGCTGTAAGAGAAATGTTATTACTAATATTTTCATATTGTAAAATGTTTACAGAAAAAAGAATCCTTACTTAAATAAATCTCATAATTCAAAGTTTTCTCCTTGGAATCAGGCCATAGGAAACAATAAACTTATATATATACATTTATCTTTGCTTTTTATGATATAGATTTGCAGCATACAATAATGCATTAACTTATCCTACACATACATGCATAGTTAAAATAGGAACAACTGACAACCTGTTATAAAACTGTGGATGCAACTTTAACAGAAGTGCAGGCACCACAATATAAGGAAGTGAGTGGAGGCTTTTAAGCCTTGGGTTTGCATTCCTCCTCTGCAAAATTTACAAGGTATATGGCTTTGGACTAACTTCTTAATGTCTCTGAGCCTTGGTTTCTAATATCTGTAAAATGAGAATTATAATTCCTACCATATAAGGCTATTTCATGCATTATAGATAACTATATAAAGCACCTAATACAGTATCACATAGAAAAAGCTCAACAAATGGTGGTTATTACTTATTATCACCTTATTAAGTATCTTAGAAGTTATTTCTTAACCGTCATTTATCAGTCCTCATCTTACTTTACCTATCAGCATCATCTGACATAGCTGAGCACTTCTTCCTTCTTGAAATGTTTTCCCCTTGGAAACCTAGGACACCTAGGTACCCACACTTCTTTTCTGGTTGCTCCTCACTTTCTTGACATTGGAGAACTCCAGGACTGTGTCCTTAGATCTCTTTTCCTCATTATCTACACTCACTCTTTTGGTGATCTCATGCAGTCTTGGGGCTCTAAACATTTATATGCTGACAACTCCTCAGTTCTATCTCCAGTTCAGTCTTCTTTGCTGAACTCCAAACTCTCATAATCTAACGTCCTACTTGACATCACCTTACGGATATACAGGAGACACTGCATGCTTATCATGTCCCAAACTGAGCTCTTAGTATTCCCTCCAAAAGCTACTCTGCAGAATTTCCTATTGCTGTTAATGGCAACTCCATCCTTTTAGTTACTCAGGTCAAAAACTTTGATAGTCTTTCTTGATTGTCATCTTTCTCTCACACACTATGCTCACTGCATCAGACTATTTCTGTTGGCTTTATCTCCAAAGTCTCTTGAGAATCCCATCACTTCTCACCACATCTACTGTCACTATCCTGGTCTAAGCACCATCCTCTCTCAGCTGATTGGTTGTAACAGCCTCCTTGCTTCCAGCATAATTCTCTGAGAGCCTACGAAACAGAGCAGCAGAGTGATCCTGTTAAAATGTTAGATGCTCCGGTCCTCAGCTTAAAATCTTCCAATGGCTCTTCATCTCACTCTAAGTAAAGCTGAAGTCTTTATAATGATCTAGAAGGCCACAGACAATCTCTCAGTACTACCTCCAACTTTCTGACCTCATCGTTCACTCTGGTTCACTCCAAACAGCTCAACTGCCACAATTATTAATTTGCTAAAAAAACTAAAGGCCTACAAATAACAAAATATTTTCCCACTTAAATTTAATTTCACACATGACTCCTTAACAAATCCGAACAATGGAAGACAAAGTATTCCTAAGGATTAAATATCAAAGCAAGAAAATCCTATAGTTACACAATGCAGCCATCACCTTTGGAAGACCTATATTTTATTATGTGCCTAGAATATCAAAATTTAATTTCCAAATATTTTTTTCCTACTGAGCAAAGAAATCATGAAAACTACGTCTCAAGATTTAAATGTATTGTTACATATTCAATCCTAAGGGAATCTTAGCATTTAACACAAAACACACATGGCTATCTCACAAATGACTGCTGGGTACTGGGGAAAGGTTCCTCAGTTTGTTAGTACTGAGAAAGCTTTTGAAGTTAACACAGAGACAGAATATCCCAATCTTTACAGCACTTCTCATCTAAGAAACATAAAATATTATAAAAATTCTTAATTTCTTAAGACTATTATTATTGTTCTATTTTTATAAAGTACAGGCATACCTCAGAAATATTGTGGGTTTTGTTCCAGACCACTGCAATAAAGTGAATATCGCAATAAAGTGAGTCACAAATTTTTTGGTTTCCCAGTGCATACAAAAGTTATATTTACACTATGCTGTAGTCTGTTAAGTGTGTAATAGTGTTATGTCTAAAAAAATGTACATATCTTAGTTAAAAAATACATCATTAAAATGCTAACCATCATCTGAGCCTTCAGCAAGTCGTAGTAGTAACATCAAAGACCACTGATCACCATAACAAATAGAGTAATGAAAAAGTTTGAAATATTGTGAGAATCACCAAAATGTGACACAGAAACATGAAGTGAGCAAATGCTGCTGGAAAAATGGCGCCAATAAACTTGCTCAACGCAGAGTTGCCACAAATCTTCCATCTGTAAAAACACAGTGTCTGAGAAGTACACTAAAGCGAAGCGTAAAACGAGGTCTGCCTGTACAAAATTTGCGGCAATCCTTAAACAAGATTTTAAAATGAGATTCCAAAATACCAGTACTCCAGATAAATATCTCCTTTCCTCTTATTCTGTCTTTGGACACTACTTTTGCAACAAAAAGTGGTCACTAAAAAGATTGCCAAAGACAGTCTTAAAACTATTTGCCACAATCTTTTACTGTAACACTTGTCATGAAATCATATAGTTAAATACCTATGTGTCTGTCTCCTCTAATCCACTGTGAGCTCATTGAGAATGAACAGCATATCTTAATTTTACGTTAGAAGGCTTAACACAGTGCCTCATACTAGTAAAAAAAGAAATGAAAGTTATGGTTAGCTTTTGATTTACGTTAATAAAAGAGAACAGGGGATATGAATAATCCAGCTTGGTGAATTTGATTTTTGAATTTGTGTGAAAGATTTACACCACATTTCAACACAGGCCTGTGTGATGTTTGAAGCGTTCCCTAGGAAAGAACAAAACCACAACTGAGAAGCCAGGATGTAAGTCATCAGAGAGCTGCCTAACTGCATGATGTGTAGTGTACTGAGGTTTTCTTTAAGATTTCCACTTTGACCTAGATCAAATCCTCCTGAATTTTTCAGATTAGGGTAACCAATTCATCCTGGTTTGCCCGAGACATTCTTAGTCTCAGGAAAGCCACGCATCCCAGGAAAACTGGGATGGTTGATCACCCTACTCTAGCTAGGCTTAATGCTGAATGAGTTTCTTGGTTTCCGGAGCTGTCCCAAGTCAGAAAGTAGCGTGTGTGTCTGTGTGTGTGTGCCCACCTGCAAGGGCACACATGCATTCAGAATAAGGCAAGACTTACTACTTTACCAAATCAGGAGAAGAATCATAAAACTTTATCATCTGCTCAGATCTTTCAGTGTTCACCTGAACATCCATGTACTCATCACCCAGATTCAACAATCACTTATTATTAAGACTTTGTTACACTGGCTTCTGTTATCTCTTTTATTTTCCCCACTGAAGTATTCTGGAGCAAATTCAAGACACTACATACTTCTGTAGGTGCCTCTAAAAATTATGGGCAATTTCTTAAAAAACCCCGATATTATTACATCTAATAAAATAGTGGTAAATCTTTGGTATCATCTAATGCCCATGTCAGTATTCAAATTTCCTGTCTGTCTCAAAAACTTTTAAAAGTTCATTTGCCGGATGTCAGGAAGAATACATTTGGTTATTGGGCCGTTATGTTTCACCAAATCTACGACAGTCTTTGTCCCTCCTTTCTTTCTTTTTCTACAATACTGACAACTCTCCTTCTGCAATTTGCTTTTCTTCTCTTAGAATATTAGCACATAGAGGTCTATCTTATTCTCTGGATAGTATTTCCATCGTGTAGCTGCATCGTAATTATTTAACCATCACCTTATAAATGGACATTTACAAATGTTCCAGCTCTGCTCTGGTTATCTTAACAAAACACATCTCATTCAAACTTATCATTTGGTTAAGATAGATCAGTGTTCCCCTTCTACAAATAAAATACTGTATCAGCCTTTAATACAAAACTCCCAGGAAGATATAATAACTGCATAATCAGAGCTTATTAAATTTCTTTTAGGCACAGAGACATGATTAATCGGCTTGTGAGGTACAGCTAAGAAGTTCTTTGAGACAGTGATACTTAAATCAGAATCAAGCCAAATTAAAAGCTAGAGAATCAATACGGGCATGAGTCCATGGAAATAAATATATCTCATCACTGATGCCTGTCTTCTGAAGAGGTATTTTAAGTAGTACCATAATAAAGATTAGACAGTCTCCTTGAAGTTTCTCAACTCTTGGGCTATTCTAATAATAATTTAAAAGAGAAACTATCTGGAGAATGAAAATTGATGAACCAAAGTAGAAATAAAATTTTAAAAAGATACTTTATTCACACCTTCCCCCCAAACTATATCTCCTTTAACTTGTCTCTTCTACAGAATACACTTTACTAGATCCTCTAATAATAATGACTTCTTTCCCATTAAGAGTCTTTTTTTCTGGTCCTGGGATTCTTGGTCAACAGTTCTCTAAAGCACAGTGCCTAGAGCTAAATACACCTAATAATAGATACGGTCCCATCACAGCAGATTAAATCAGGACTAGTTTCATAAATAGACATATTACTCCTACAACCTAACAGTGTTTAACGTATTAATGTTTTGAAGTCACTATCTCTGTAATGGGAGGGAGTTGGGTAACAATAGTACTGGCTTCCTCACAGTGTTATTTTCTGGCTAAAATGAAATAAAACATATAAAAACATTTTGAAAATACCAAGTATTTTATTGAAATAACAGCTAAAATCTACTGTGTACTTTCTATGTATTAACTTGTTTACTTTACACAACTACTACCAGAACTAGAAACTATTATTACCTTCATATAACAAATGAGGAAACTGAGAAACAGGGGGGTTAATACAGCAAGTTAATAGCACAGTCAGAGATCATATGCAGGTAAGTCTGACTTCAGAACTCTCATTCTGCCTTCCTTCCTTTCCTTTGGCTGGGCACTCAGGTTCTAGATAGTATGTTCAGAAATGGATCAGTATGGCTGAGAGGCAGGAGAATTACTCTTGGTAGGCAGGGATTACTTTGGTAGTTCTGACTCAACTCAGCACTCAGATCAAACCCTATCAATACTGAAAGTGTGACCATACTGTTGGATGAATGCCCCAGAAAGGTAGGACTTTTTTTTTTTTTAATTTGAAGTATAGTTGATTTACATTGTTGTGTTAATTTCAGGCATACAGCAAGGTGATTCACATATATATCCTTTTTCAGATTCTTTTCCATTATAGGTTATTACAAGATATTGAATATAGTTCCCTGTGCTATACACTAGGTCCTTGTTGTTTATCTATTTTATATATAGTACTGTTAATCCCAAATTCCTAATTTATACCTCCCCTGCCTCTTCACTTTGGTAACCATAGTTTGTTTTCTATGTCTGTAAGTCTATTTCTGTTTTGTAATTAAGTTCATTTTAGATTCCACATACAATTTGTATCATATGATATTTGTCTTTCTCTGTCTTACTTCACTCTAGGTCCATCCATGTTGCTGCAAATAGCATTATTTCATCCATTTTTATGGCTGAGTAATATTCCACTGTATGTATGTATCTTCTTTATCCATTCATCTATCTGTTGATGGTCATTTAGGTTGCTTCCATGTCCTGGCTATTGTAAATAGTGCTGCTATGAACATTGGGGTGTATGTATCTTTTCGACTTAAAGTTTTCATCTTTTCTGGATATATGCCCAGGTGTGGGAATACTGGATCATATGTTAACTCTATTTTTAGTTTTTTAAGAAACCATACTGTTCTCCATAGTGGCTGCACCAACTTACATTTTCACCAACAGTGTAGGAGGGTTCCCTAGAAATGTAGGACTTCTTAACAAAAGAAGTTATTTAAAATAATAAGCATGAGGACTTCCATGGTAGTGCAGTGGTTAAGAATCTGCCTGCCAATGCAGGGGACACAGGTTCAAGCCCTGGTCCGGTAAGATTCCACATGCCGCAGAGCAACTAAGCCTGTGTGCCACAACTACTGAAGCCTGCGCGCCTAGAGCCCGTGCTCCACAACAAAGAGAAGCCACCACAATGAGAAGCCCGCGCATTGCAACGAAGAGTAGTCCCTGCTTGCCGCAACTAGAGGAAGCCCAGGAGCAGCAACAGAGACCCAACGCAGCCAAAAAATAAAATAAAATAGGGCTTCCCTGGTGGCGCAGTGGTTGAGAGTCCGCCTGCCAATGCAGGGAACACGGGTTCGTGCCCCGGTCCGGGAGGATCCCACATGCCACGGAGCGGCTGGGCCCGTGAGCCATGGCCGCTGAGCCTGCGTGTCCGGAGCCTGTGCTCCGCAACGGGAGAGGCCACAACAGTGAGAGGCCCGCATACCGCAAATAATAATAATAATAATAATAAGCATCAGGGGACATGGAGGAATAACAGAATATTGAAACTGGAGAAGAAAATTTACCTGCTTCTTTCCTAGTGCTGGATTTTTCTATGTATCTCTAACAGTCATTTGGTCTTTTCTTGAACTAAATCCCTCCAATTGATTCAACTGCTTCTTCCAGAATAATTTCTTGACTACCTTCCTGGTCACCATCCCTCCTTAAATTGTGAAACCCTAAGTTTGGTGCTAAATCCAGATATGGTCTGGCTATGCATTCAAGCAGAGCCAGATGACAACCTGTCAGCATTACAGTAAAGCTTCCAGCATTGCACTGGGAGGTTGGACTAGTTGGCATTTAAGTCCTCTTCCAAATAAAGTTCTGTGAGGTAGAATAATGATTGATATTTTAGTCTCAAAGAGTATGCTTTTCCAAAGTAACATATGTAGTCATCTTTAGGAAGGAACCTAAGGCATTTGAAAATTTGTAGAATTTATGAAATTTCTCATAAAACAAAA
Organism: Pseudorca crassidens; assembly: GCF_039906515.1. Taxonomy (NCBI): domain Eukaryota; kingdom Metazoa; phylum Chordata; class Mammalia; order Artiodactyla; family Delphinidae; genus Pseudorca; species Pseudorca crassidens. The sequence goes on from NC_090316.1 coordinate 15,645,714, forward strand.
TTTCTGCACTTCAATTGCCTTATATAGTAAAAGTTTATTTTTTAAAATGAGTCTATAAAGGACTATCCTTACTTTAAGTCTTATGTATGGGGAAGAGAAGGATAGGGGAAAGGAAATGAACAGACAATAAAGAGCGGGTAATCCACAGGGTAATTTTGTGAGGGTAAAGCTCTGAATGCCAACTTAATTAAATTTTAACTCAACATTATCATTGTGGAAACTCCAAGGGGATTCTTCAACAGCCAGAAATTTGTGTTTCTCTTTTTCAGCCTCAGAATCAGCTGAAGAATTGAAATGTATGCATGAAAATGAGTTTCTAGTGTCCTCTCATAGGGTTTATATGGGAAAGAAAAAAGAATGCTTAGCACTTTCAGAAGGTGCAACATTAATTTTGCATTGCTTAATGAGAAACAGCTGGCAGACTTTATGGACATCAAATTTCTTGGTCTGACAGTAACCTGATGTCTTATACTTTTCAAAAGAAAAGTTTTCACACTACTCAAACCTCACATGAATTCCTTTTTATAATTAATATTTACAATCTTAAGTTTTCAAATCTAAACATCAAAGATTCTAACTAACGTTCAACAGATAGATGACTTATTCTGGAAGTACAAGGAAACAAGTCTACCAATTGTCATTTAAAGATTATTTATGGGGAAATCATTCCACCTTAGATCCTTGGACAGTCATTTTAACCGTATAAACTAGAGAATGAGAAATTCTGTTATCTGATTGTAGTGTGCTTCAGAGCTCTAGGGCTTGGGAGACATGCTGTTACCTCAAAGTTCCTTCAGTGATCGAGTCCTGACATTTCTGAGTTTGCACATGTGAATTCAGCAGCCAAAGGCGGCCAGGAGCAGAGGTCTCTAGCTCTATTCCCTGCGGAAGCCTCCTTACCCAATTCTAATGGGTATTGAACCCTCTCAGACACTAGGAGATTACTTTAGGGGAATTTTTATGGTATTCAGAGTAGGGTATTACCATGTTACTACTGAAAAATTAAAGCATCTTTACAAAAGGAAAATCAACATATGAAGTATTTTATATTTAGTCTATTTCCAAATTTACTAATTTGACTACCCAATATGTATTTCAAATAATTATGCACGGTATTTATAGTGTTTTTAAAGTTTTACTATTGATGCCATTCTTAGCAGAGAAAGACATTTTCTTATTAGTCACTGAAAATAGCCTTCTTTTAAAAAGGATATTAAGATTCTTGATACTTTTAGAAATTTCCTTTTATAATTCTAAATTAATTAAGCAAGTGAGAGAATGGATGAATATGCTTCAGAGGTGGGGGAGGGGAGATTTCCTGAACAATTATTATACTTCTTTAAAAAAGAAAAAAAAAGTAGCATACAAAAATAACCAGGTGAGTGTGTCCGCCCTTCCAGTTTACATGTTGAAGACCTGACCCTCAACATGATGGGATTTGGAGACAGGGCCTTCAGGAGGTACTTAGGGCTAGATGAGGTCATGAGGGTAGAAGCCCTCATAATGGGATTAGTGCCCCTTACAAAGAAGAGAGAGCCAAGAGCTCTCTTTCTCTCTCAGCAAAAAGGCAGCCCTCCACAAGCCAGGAACCCAGTATGGTATGGCAGCCCGAGCTAACTGAGATACCAGGTAACTGGTACACAATGAATTAAGAAATTAATTGTTTATATTGTTTTCACATTATGGCCAAACAACTGTGTCTAATAATACCAATTCAAAGCTACAGATAATATCAGAGTTCTCAAATCCATAATGAACTCTCCACTTTTTGCTGCCTTTCCTTAGGCCAGAAGAGTTTCTGACATCAGACTTCTTTTTGTAACTAAGCAAGCCTTTTTCACATACTAAGGTTCACCCTTTACTAAAAGGATTTAAAAACTTTTTGCGGAATAAGCTACTGTCAACTGACATTAACTAAACAGTTTAAGCCAGAGAGACCATAATCAAATCATAATCATTAGAGGCCTACTTTTTTTTTTTTTTTTTTTTGCGGTGAGCGGGCCTCTCACTGCCGTGCCCTCTCCTGTTGCGGAGCACAGGCTCCAGACGCGCAGGCTCAGCGGCCATGGCTCACGGGCCTAGCCACTCTGCGGCATGTGGGATCTTCCCGGACCGGGGCACGAACACGTGACCCCTGCATCGGCAGGCAGACTCTCAAGCACTGCGCCACCAGGGAAGCCCTAGAGGGCTATTTTAAAATACCTTTATTATGTAATAATTAATAAATAACTATATGTAAATAACACAATTCCACTCACTGAAGAACTAGGACATCAACAATAGCATAAAGTGACCTTCTGTGTTTCTACCTGACCTCCTATTCCCTTGCCACTCTGCCAGATGGATGTTTTTCAAGCTACTGCTGCAGCTGTAATCTAACCTACCCTATAAAGTCTGGTATACTTGGAGAGTCAGAAGAAGCACTTTAAACTTAGATGCTTACAATTTTAAAAGGATATACTGAAATATCACTTTTGTAATTTGGCTTCTAAATCAAATTTTAATAATGAATCATGTTCCCAGCAAAATGATTTAGTACTCGCTCCTTTTTTATCCCTCAATTAGTCTAATATTGAAAAGTGCAGGAAACTTGTGGTTTTTGGATATGAGTATAGGAGAAACCGAAGTTGAGGAGGGTGGCTAAGCTGAGCTTGACTGAATTCCTAAGTTTTACGACCTGCTTTTTAACACAGGTCCCTTCCTACTAAAAACTCTTTTCTCAAAGAGAAAAACAGAACATAGTTGGCATGGGTACTAATTACCCTCACCAGGAGACATGTCATGCTCGACAAAATAGAGACTGTTTTAGTAGTAGTGATCCCCTAATGAAAAATAAAAAAGACATTTTCAGGCCTTATTGTTACACAATGAATATACACATGCATAAAGATTTTATACACTATATCCCAACGTAAGCAGGCAAGAAAACTTGCTCCAAGGGATTTCTGCATTACCGTTAAGACATGCACTGTTCAGCAAGATGTACTTTAAAGAAGTGATTTGATTAGATATATAATTAAACTTAAAGTACTTGAAGAGTTCCCTAATGCACACTTACTGCATTTTGACCTTCTTATAATCCCAAGTAACATCTAAACTATGAGCCAGAAAAGTTGGACACTAAAAAATGGTCTGACATTTTATCTACCAAGATGTGGCAAGAACAGAGAAGGATGATAAAGGCCACTAAAGGCCACAGGGAGCCACGCATGGGCCCTCAGGTAATGCTAACACTTTCTTAAAGGGGAAAAAGGCTGTATATAAACTTTATTCCAGATACCAGGAGTGTTTTATCTGCCGACTCTTACATAATCCAAGTCTGTATTACTTACTCTGATGAAAAATAAGTAACAAAATACATAACAATCTTAAAATGTTAGAGTTGAAAGGTAAATTGGAGCTCATGTGGCCCAAAGCCATCATTTTTTAGGCTAAAAGACTGAGAACTCAGAGATATAATAAAACTTGCCATGATCACATAGCTAGTAATAATTTTAGCTTAAAACTTGGTCTTCTAGCTTCAACTTCCTGCTTTTTCCTACAACGCCATGACCCATAAAGATGTGCATAAAATTAATTTTTGCTTTCTGAGGGAAAAAAAATCTTAAATTGTAAGATATAAATACAAAGTAATTGAACATATCAAAAGAAATAAATATGTTTGGTGATTTGTTTAAAAATCTTCACTTATTCTTCCAAGCAGCTGTGAGAGAACCATTTTCAGTAATCTGCCTGAGAAATGACGCAAACTTTCTTGACCAATAGACAATATGCATTGAGTTATACTCAATACTTTCTTATGGCAGGGGTATTTCAGTTAGCTATTACTACATAACAAACCACCCTGGGTGGCTCTTCTGCTCTATGTGGTATGAGCTAGGTGTTAGGACGATTGGTGTCACCTGGAGGCTGGACTGGACACTCAGCTGAGGCTAAAAGTCTAGGACACGTGGAGAGTTAGTCATCTAGAGCCTTAACCAAGCTTGGTGGGTCTTTGGCTAGAGGCCTCAGTTCTTCCCCACATGAACTTCTCCATACAGCTGCTTGTGCTTCCTCATGGCATGGCAGCTGGGATCCAAGAAAGAGTATTCCAAAAGCAAGAAACTGCAGCTACCAGGCCAATTCCAAGGGCTAGTCCTCAACCTGGCATGGCATCACTTCTACTTCATTTTATTCATCAAAGTAGTCCCAGGCTTAGTTCACAGTCTGTGTGGGAGGGGACTAGACAAGAGCATAAATAATGAGAGGCCCGGTTCATCGAGGGGTTGTCAAAGTAACAATATGAGGACTGTTAAAATCCTGCTCCAGCAAAATATTTAGAGAAGACTTACACTGAAGGAGGGAGGTGTTAACCAAGAATACTGTATTAGAATATGACAAATTCACATAACCCTAAAATTTAAGTATAAATTGCAAAAACCATTGCATTAATCCTACATATTCTTTGTGCTACACTGGATGTGCTTTATGGAATTCAAATGAATGTTGTGGCATTATTTTCAGCTGGATATTAATTTTTAATAAATATATTCTTTAAAAACGGGTATATGTATCTTATGAACACACTTCTGAATTTATAAGCTGCAAAAATAAACAAATTTAATTTATTAAATGTGATGTGGGGTGGGGAGGAGACAAAGACCAAGTTCCAAGACAATTAATTCGATTGTATGCTTTGTAGATTACCTGGTAACCTACGTTTTATCCAAATGCCACCTGGGACTGAGCTTGGTAATAAAGACAATTTAAGTGGAGAAGTGGGGGATGCAGAAGTACTCAGAAGTATGTTTGTGTCCATTCTAAATACGCTCAAAAGCAAAAAATGTAGCAGAGGAGTAGGGATCTAAGTTTCTGAAGTTCTGCTATGTGCTACATTTATCACATTATTTCATTTAATCCTCTCAAATGTCTTGTGGAATGGGTATCATTATCCCCATTTAGTAAAGGATACACTGAAAACTGTAGAGCCATAGTCACACACTTAGAAAGTGGAAGAGCAGAGAACAGAATCCATCTGTTTGGCCTCAAAGCCTATTTGCTCTTTTGACTATATCACATAGTTTTCTATGGTATCTACAAGGGATGGTACTAAATTCTACTTTATTTCTGATTGATCTCTATTAAAAAATAGTTTTTAAACAATTTACTGTTCTCCATTTCCAGAGTCTTATTCATTATTAACTATTTTATGGAAGCAAACATTTACACAGTAGAAATCTGACATTTAGAGAAACTCTTCAGTTAATCTTTCTGAATTTAAATCATGCTCCTCCAGTTGCCTTTCATCTAAATTTGTGATTTCTTACAGAAGAGCATACATGTCTAAATACTAATGTTTTAAAAATAAAAGAGCAAGAAAAAAATCTCACCTTAAATCTACACTTTGTATCACAGCAAAAGGAATCATATTTTTTTAGGCACTGGCTTCAATGTCCTGGATTATGTCTTCATCATTCTAACAATTTTGAGCTCCTTGTGAACCAATACCATTAAACACACAGTTATCTCCCATGACACTTAGCACAGTGACCTATACATGGCATGTATTGAGTGCTGACTGAATGAACAAAAGGAGCAGAAAGAAACTACCATAACATTGAATATTTTATAATAAAAACAAAATTCCAACCAACCATTAGTTACTTTCAATATTTGGTGACATACAATTACAGCAATAGTATGCATAGTAAATGCATGCAAAGATACATATTATTTCTATTTAGGAATATGTACAGTAATGCCAAACTCCAACCTATTCCTTGTTATAAGGAGGGCATAAATTTAGGACATTTATTTTGGAAGGGGATAAAGGCAGCCAGGAAAGGGACTTAAAAGAGCTCTGAAGAGGGTTGAGTGTTGGAATAATCTGAGATGTATTCAAATACTTATTTTCATTCATTGTAAAAAGGTATCCTTATAAAAATTAATATTGCAAAACAAGAGACGACCGCCATCTCAAATTTATATAGCAAACAAGACCAGAATATTCGGATAATTGCTAACAGAATGTCTGATCATGATAGAACATGCTGTAAAGAGAGATCAAAGGACAAGACATCTAAGTTTGAAAGTACAGGAATTACAGAAAGGAAGCAATCTGTTTTAAGGACCTGGTCGCTGAAATTCAAAATAAGAAACTATGGAATGCTATGCCTAATCACAATGGGCAGGAGACAGAAGAACAATAAATTATATCTATGCCCCTATGTTTCTAAAGTGGCCAGCATTAGAACAGGTGTGTAATTGTATGAAAGTAGCATTTTAGAACAAAACATTACAAAAAATGTTTCTGCCTTTGCTTTTTAGGGAAAACAACAACACCTGGAAATTTCTAGAGCAGTCAAGCTCTGCTTTGATTTACATGTCAAATAAAAGCAAAATATAACCACGTAAGTTACTTAAAACCTTATTGGTACTTCACCATTTTCAGATTCTACAGGTTATAAAAACAAATGTCTGTGGGAAATAAAAATTTTAACCACTGAGATATTACCTAATGGGATAACCATCAGGTCACAGTACAGAATTAAGAGACTATTTAAATTTACACTGTCACTGTACAAGCCCACGTACCACTTGCAAAAGGAATGCTGACGTCTAAACCCCCCACATATATCTAGGCAATTTCTCCACCCACTAGTTAGTGTATAAGGAACACTGCTTTTCTAAAAACATTACAAAATTGACACTTCCATGGGCTTTTAAAATTTACAAACCAGGAATCGTAGTAAAAACAGTGACAGGCAAGGATTCAGTTAAGCATTGATACAGTCATTTAAATACCTGCTAAAAATGAATTTAATTCTGCACTGTGTTCTAAAATGCAAATTCAAGAAATAAAACTTCATATACCTGACTAATTTATTATACATGTAAAGTACCTGTATCCTCTTGTTTATATACAATCTGACTTCCTAATTCTAGATAAACACATGCTAATGGCCTGGAAAAATACTAAATATATAAGATTGACTTGTAATTCAGCAGCTAGATTTGCTTACACATCCTCTTGATATCAATAGCAAGAAAACAAAAGAGACTGTCATAACTAAAGAATCTTTTCCCAATCTCCATCAGCACCCACAATATCTACCACTTCACGGCTTTACTGCAACTGGCATATCTAATAAGAATTGCTCTGTGCCATAAACAAGGGTAACATCTAAATATGAACATTATTCAATTTTAAACATGAAATTTTATTTGCATTCTGATGAACAATTTTGAATGATTTTTTATGTTATATGCATAGCACCAAAACCTAATAAACGCTTAAGTCTAATTTTCTTTTTCTATCTAATTTGAGAAAATTGATAATCTAAAAAAGTATAGGAGCATATTTTGGAAAATTATTACATTATTTATATGTTGTGAAACCTTCAGTATAATAGTAATATTTGAGACATGTACTTAAAAATGTTCTACACATTAAAATATATAATTCTCCCTTGTGGTACAATTACTCAAAAATAAATTGATAAAATAATACTAGTAATAATATATAATAACAGAAAATATACAATTCCCCATTCATATACTTCTGAGTTAATTTTCTAACTGGCAAAGAGCACAGATGATTTTTTTCACTCGAAGGATAAAATTATGTTCATCTGGGAGAATATTCGTAGCCTAAGTTTCTGCTACATGCAAAATGCCAAGCTTGGTCCGGTACAAAAGAGAGCTAATAGCCAAGTAGAAGAAAAAGATACGTATGAATAACCACAATTCAAGAACTCTGCGGTAAATGCCATAGAGTAATACAGAAAAGGAGCCATAGGAATTTGAATGAGGAATATGTTAGTTTCAGCTACAGGAATAAAGGAAGTGTATTCTCCTTTGGGGAGAAGGAAAAATAAAGAAGTTCTACATATTTGTGTAGGGACTGAAGCAAGGAGAAGAGGTAATTTGTTAATTATCAGTGTTCACACTCCTTAATTATTTTGATTTACTGAGCTAGGAATGGGGCTGTCAAGGTATAAGGGTAAGGATGGGAGAATGAGGCTGGGATGGAAACTGACTCCTGTTATAGTAATCTCACATAAATTTTGGAATATTAAAATGGCTGTGGAAAACTGAAGTAGGCTGGGCTCTAAAAGAGCTCTGTCTAAAGATATACCTGCATTTACAGATAAGAAGGGTTCTTTCCGCATAGTGATAAAAGTCGCTTTATCTACTAAAAGGATCCAAACAAAATCTGGAACTCAAAGTAACTCAAGGAAGTTAAAACTCCCAAAGCAACTTCAAAATTGAAGGGAAAATGAGCAGTAACCATTTAAAAACATCTCCCAAAAGTCAATAATAGTACCAAGTAAATCTTTGCTAATTTATAGCTTTATATATACATAATTTAACCTACCATGAAAGTACAAGTCTCTCTCCAAATTATCCAGAGAAACTAAACATTCATTAGGCCATGTGAAATAATATACAAGCCATCTTCAATAACAACATATATTTGGAAGGATTCAATTCAATGTCACTATTATATGTGTTTCATTAGTATAGGGAAAAAAGTGAAAGGAAAGCTGAATAATTTTAATCTATAAAATTATCACTCAGAGAAAAATTAGTTTTTAAAAGCAAAACAGTTCATTATTTCTAAGGGGTACCATCCATCCTGATACTTTCCATAGTATATTTTCGATATAAATAATTCCAAAGGAATTAATTCTTTAATTATTAGGTACAAGAAATTCCTCAATATCTGCAGTGTAACTTTAAAAATGTTTTAGGTTTTAAAAATATAAAAGCCATCCTTTAACATTAAAAAATTAACCGACATTTTAAAAAAGACTTTATAGTACAAAGTGTTTTGTTTTTCCATATCTATAAGGCAAATCACTGCAAAACTTTGCGGTCAGATACCAAAGGCTATAAAGGATTACATTTTCAGTCTCTATTCAGCAAGAATATGAAGCAGATAATGAAGATACCACTGCATATTTTATATATTACCTTACATTTACGACAACTGTATATTAATACAGAATATTTTTCTCTGCTTTAATACTTTCTTTCAATATATAACGATGAAAACTTAGCCAATAAAAAAAAAAGCAGGGCCGTTACAATAGATCTAAAAAAATCATTAGCATTTTCTCAGCTTTAAATGGAAAAAGTGTTGGTTGCCTAGCAAACAAATTTTCCTCTGCCAAAAAGAAATAAAAATTATATCCTAACCAAGATGGGTAATTAGGATGTAAACAAATATCTCTAATTTCCATTATCATACACAGAAAATAATATAAGTTGTTATAATTTTAATCGATAAAAAAGCTGCAGTTCCATTTAACAAATAACTTTCAGTGTCTGACATTTAAGAGAAAAGGCTTAAGATCCATGCTTCACCAGCTCTATGAACATGTCACAGCAGCATTTCATTTTACAGTTAAAAGGTACCAGTAAAATACAGCCATATATATGTATGTATATATACGTGTGTGTGTATATATATATGTATATACACATATATATGCCAACTTTAAAATTTTTAACTGTAAAGCAAAAAGAAATCACTGAAGGGGAATATTATATTTTAAATGACTTACCTTTCGCCCATCACTTGCATGGCAATTCACATTTAGAGGAGTCAGTAAAGCCATTAGTTTTTCTTCATTACCACTCCTACAAAAAGGTAGTAAGTCAATTCCTATAAAATTATAGCGCTTCTTATGAATGTTTATGGATATTTTTTACAAGAGAGTAGAAAATGATATGGGCTTGCTTTGATTTCTTTAATATGGTTCTGAATGAATCTCTTTTGCTTTATTCAATTCAATCAATATATTCCTAATAATTCCTGTTAATCATCATCCAGTGGTATATCATAGATAAGGTAGCTTTCTACATTTTTGTTTTATTTATCTGCATAAAGTCACCTTCTTAATTACAAACAAACTTTACTCTGATAAGTGATCTAAAACACTGGAGTTAAAAACACATATAAAATGCTGTAAAAAGCTAATCAATTAAATTATAAATGAACAAGAACAAAAGAAAATGGGTGAGAATTTTAACATTTACTTCATGCCCCTCATTCAAGCTTGGCTAGAAAAATTTCCAGAGAAAAATAAAGATATAGGTATTTAAATACTCCAAGAATATCATTCGAAAAGCTCGGCAACTCGGGTTTGCAGTTACCTTAAGAAATGTTCCAAATAAAATTAACCTTACAATCATCACCATATTGAAAGACAGTCTCATTTAATACATTAATCGTGCAAAATAAAGTATACAAAGATTTAGTATAAGGTCTTACCCGCATTATCGTATAAAATCCAAGCAAGACAATAACATGTTATAATTTTTATAGTCCTCCACCTGCCCTCCTCCTTTTCTCCCTTAAATGCATTATACTCACTTAAAATGAATGGAATCACTTACCTAGCAGCTTCTAGGAGTTCGTCTTTCTTGTATTCACCTAGATGATTGCAAAATATCATGCTGTTAGCATTTGGCAGAAGACAGATTAAGAAATGCAGTAGGCAGCAAATAGAGAATTAAATAGAAAAGAACAGAAAAAGAGAGTCCACACCCCGCTGGGTGATGGAGCCGTGACGTTAGCCAGCTTGTGAAGGCAGCATCACCAGTGCCTTGGAGACGGGCAGCAAATTGACGCAGCTTCTTGTCCAATCCTCAGATGAAATAGCTTTCTTCAGACGACCAATGAATGCTAAATCTCGTGTCCAGAAACACATTCCCTCTGATAACAGCATGCCAGTTGAAGACAATGTCCCCTCCCCCCTTTTCTATTCAGGCTGTCACAGTATACTTGTGAAGCATAATACATTCTGAGACAAAAGCAAAATAATGTGGCTCTTTAAAGGTACAAATTACTAGTCTTCAAAAAACCTCAGTTTTATTTGTAATGACATGGAAAGTTTTGTCAAAAAAAAAACACACATTAATTACCATTGCTGAGCTTTATAGCAGAAGAAAAAAAATATCAGGATCAAGAAGCCTTTGCCTCGATAGGGTAGGTCTGTAGACTAGAAATACGTGAACTACGTACCAAATGCTATGAGCCCCTTGGAGGCAGTGCTCTAAAAACCGAAACAGTGAATACATTCCTAAATGACAATAATATTCTAACGTGCTGCAACCTACACTTTATACAAATTCAATACTAAAGTTTAACAACAATGAATCTTAAAAATATTTTTTAAAAGGAGACTGGGGTCTCTGAGAATAAGCAGACATCCAACCATTAAGATGTGAATAATTTTTCTCCATTCTATTTTTTAATATATCACAGACTGAAAATAGGTATATAATTTAGAATCTTCAATACAAATTTCTTAGAGCATTCAAGAACTAACAAACAAGTCTTTGCAAGCACAACTGAAGGAATTTTAGTAATATAGAGTTTGCTCACTGAATAAATAAAAGGAACAGCCAGGACCATGATTCAGCTATAATATGCTGACTCAGTTTGCTATATCATTAAAGAAATAATTATACAAAATGTCTAAGCAAGTAATTATGTGAAGGCAAATATTAAGTATACATACAAAAAATAAAATTTTAGATGAAAATGTTATAATTCTATTAAGAAATAAGCTTAAACTAACAAATCTTATCACTTATAAATATGGATTTCTTTGCATTTTGTTTATTTTGCTACAGAATGCAGAATATTGATGCACATTTTTTTTCTTTTTTTTTTTTGCGGTACGTGGGCCTCTCACTGTTGTGGCCTCTCCCATTGCGGAGCACAGGCTCCGGACGCGTAGGCTCAGCGGCCATGGCTCACGGCCCCAGCTGCTCCGCGGCATGTGGGATCTTCCCAGACCAGGGCACGAACCCGTGTCCCCTGCATCGGCAGGCGGACTCTCAACCACTGAGCCACCAGGGAAGCCCTGATGCAAATATTTTAAGGACGTCTCAGGACCATCAAGCACATGTTTAAATTCTATAACCCTTCATTAGCAAATATTTCTTTAAACTTTTGTCTTGATTCTTAGATTAAGATTTTATTAAAATCTAGAAACTGTAAGCAGTTATTTTCAAATAAGGAAAAAATTGTTAAATATCTAGTCTCTCCTAAGGGAATTTTATATACCAATAAAGTCACGGGCTCAACAATATACATGGATAAGCTAGAATGCATGCTTCATGATAAGAGTCGGTCTTTCTAATTTCCCATGTATTGTATTCCAGATTCTTTAACTGATTGACAGTTTAAGATTTACATTATTCTAATCCCCCACAAATAAGGTTCTTGTCTTCCCAAAACCAAAGACCTACCTTTATTAAATATTTTAGGTGGCAATATGGAAGTGAATGAGTCAGTTTAAGAATCTCCTTCTGAGAAAATGGTATGACCCATACCCTCAAACGCCTTAAGAATCAAGAGCAAAATAACTGAAATTATGGGATAATCTAGAAAAGTCATTCATTTAGTCAGTCAGCAAACAATTATTTGAAAGGCCTATAGGCCAGGTTCAAAACCAAAAAAAGAAACTATCATCTCTAAACTCAAGGAATAATAGTCTATTAAACAAGACAAACAAGTAAACAAACGATGAGAGTAGTAAATGAGTCTTATGCTATGAAGAGTTTAAAGGCTAGTCTAAGTAGGATTAATAAGAGGCAGGATAATTGTAGTTCAAGGAAGGTTTCCTGGAAGAAGGAAAACTTGTGCAGAGTTTTTAAAGGAAGAACAGGTGATCCTCCGGTGAAGAAGGGTGAGGGAGAAGGAAGCAACCAAAGTAAAAGAAATGAGAGGGGCAATGGCTGCTCAGTAAACCTGAAACAAAGCACATTTGCAGGGGAATGGGTAAGAATGAGGCAGAGAAGAAATAGATCACATGAATGGCACTCTAAGAAGTTTGAACTTCATTTTGAAAACAATGAGGAAATACTGAAATATGTTAACAAGTAGAGTGCAAAGTATATTTAAAGATCTATACGCTTTGTGATTATTTAAAATATTCCCATACTCTACTCCAGTGAACTTTTCTTGGGGAGGAAAGTGGCCCAAACGGGGTGAAGGGAGGTGAAAACAATCAATTCTGACGCAGTCTATATTTTGGTGTAAGTATACATTTCCTGATATACAGTAATCATACTGAAATTGAGATCTGAAAGCAGCTACTACTGAAATTGAAGTCATAGTGAAACATGACTTCAGTAAGCTAGGAAATAAAACTGCAAAGTATTTGGCATCTCCAAAGTTCACATCAGTCTACATACATAAGCTTCTCATCAAGTATAGCTTGATATTTTCTCCAAAGGGCACTTTTTGAAAAAAAAAAAGTTATTCCCTCATGGATAAACTGATAATAAACCAAAGCTTTCAAAAGGAAACATATAAGTGCACCCAACAGTGTCAGACGGAGGTATTACAAATGACTTTCTACTTTCACTGTTAGAGTTCCTCGTACTTATTCAGCTTTTCTGCAATACATTCCAACATCCACTATCTGGTGCCCGAGGACCACAATCCATAAACATTCAGAGCTATTTTTCAAATGCTACATCGCAGAAGTAAGTAGCGTAATGAACTTAGAGTCCCTCACACACTCTGACAACAAATCCGAGCTGCTTACTTCACAGTGAAACCCCTAGTTCTATTTCATTTTAGCTGCGAATCTGAAAATATTCTGGCTGAGACTCCGGTGCTCTGCGGACCATTTATATTCTTTAATAACATCCAGATAAAGGCTAGCAATAGATCAGCCAGAAGGGAAACTAGGCAATTATAGTCAAGATGATAGCAGCCAGAAACGGAGAAAACAGATGGCTTAAAATATTTTTCTTTGATTAGAATAAAATAAGTGGGGCTAAAAAAAAAATAAGCAAGCCACAAAGTTTACTTTCCAAAATCTGAACTGTTTTTATTAGTAAACTAAGTATTGATAGGATGCATGTAAAGATAAATACACACACACACACACACACACACACACACAGTCGGGGGGCAGAGATATGAGTTAATGTGTTAAAAAGTATCAATATGTTATCAGAAAGAAGGTTAAAAATGAAAGTTAAAAAATAAAGGTTAAAAATAAAGCTCCCCTTTGTATTTCTCTGAGGTAGTTAGAAACAACTTCTCTTTCACTTACTGTGAAGGCAAAATTACTTTTTGAATAAATATGAAGAAAACCTGAATCAATACATAGACGTCATAATTATTGACTTATCTCAATTTCAACATCTTAAGGGGCTTTTGTTCTTTTCTTTAGCAACTGACAGGATCAAAGCAGACTAAGTTTTCTAAAAATGAGTCATTTGGTTTTGTTGAGATGGAACAACATGGAAAAATTATGAACACAGAATCATAAATTCTTAAAGCAATAAAGGACTAAGAAAGAATTTTGACCTTTCTTTTCTCTGCTTTGAAACCATGCATAATACATGCCTATCAGTAACATCTCTTGTTATATGCAGTGAGGGGGGGGTGTAACTTGAAAGTCACCTTTCTCCTGTCACCTCATCCCCAATTTCAGAATAGCTTGCCTAAGGGATCATCAACAAATTATTTACAGTTAATGAAACTGACACCAAGACAATTAAATGAATTGCCTAAGGTTTCACTGAGTATTATTCACTATCTGTCAAGCCCTGATAAAAGGCTAACGTGAGCAGAAACTAAGCAAATCTGCGTTTTGGAAGAATCGATGTAAACAAAAGAGTAACACAACAATAATAGTAATAAAACAATTTTAAAAACAATGACAACAACTAGCTTTAAACAGGTTGAACATATTTATATAACATAAGCCAAGTATTTCCATCAAAACTACTTTAAAGCAGGGAACTTTCACATGAGCTTGTAAACATGGGCCAAAAAAAAAAAAAAAAAAAGTTTTACCTTCTAGTTTGTTTTAACATTTTGGACCAAGGGAATAGGTAGGAATGAAGACAATGTATTCCAGGTCTATTAAAATGACCAATACATTTTGCATTTCCCACAGCATGTGTTAATTCCTCATGCTTTAGGTATCTCAAGGTAAGAGCTACGTAAAGACTTCAATCAAGAATCTCAATTATCAAGTTTAGGGACCCTTTTGTTGCTGAGGGCTAAGTAGTACCATGAATTGCTAATTCTCATACAGATACTTTCTCATCAAGCTGCCAACAAATACAAGAGATGAACTGATTCTTGTAACTAAACTGACAGCCAATATGGGGAATAAAATATTAATTTGGGTGACATAATCCATTGTGTTTTCACGAATAGATTTGATATTTTAGAAGCAGCCACGTAGTTGTGGAAGGAATTTCACTGAAGCACCAGGAAGTAATCTAATCTCAAGATGTTAAGCTAGGTCTTCCACCAAAAGCAATTTCAGACGGGCTGGTATCTACTATATGTACACATGGCCCCAGGAATGATCTGCATCCTCTCTCTGAAATTATTTTTTGAATTATTTGATTTATTTCAATTGTCAATTGAATTATTATTTCGTTCTCTGAAATCTTTCATAAATATTTTCAGGACAATGTTGGGAAAAAATTACAAAGTATTAAGAGTCCTCTATGCCTTCTTCCAACTTCTGAAACCTATCAATCTTCCCACTCATTCTGATTCTGGCTTCAAAGTCCACAGCATTAGAGAAGTCTAGAATCACGATCAAACTAAACGCTCCACATCGATTCTAAACAAGGAATAATTGGGGGCTTTAAAATTTTAGGCTTGAATAGAGTATTTTCCTGGTGGAGATCCTTCCTATCTTCTGCTCCCTACAACTCTGACCTTTCTAATTCGCTAACATTAAACCTGTGCTGCAGTATTAACGTAAACTCCAAGCTGGCTGTCCAGTACAGTGCAGCTTGAGAAGAATTTTCCAGTTCTTTAGAAAAATGGAGGTGTCCCACACATCCTGCCCTGCAGGGCAGCTGAAAATCAATTTTCGAAGATAAAAGGCCCCCAAATGCAACTATATTATCTTATAATATTTAAACGATAAAAATTATAATATACTACATGTTAACAAAAAAACCTAAACCAAGGTCCTAAAACATTAAAAAACACAAAATTACACTCAGACATAACAAAGGCTCTGCAAAAAAACCATATAATGCAGTCAATAAATGATTGTTACCAACCAGTTTCTTTGTATGCAGTAGTATGTCTTCACTTAGCCCCAGTGACGTCTTAGATAGGCATCCCATTTATGGACACTTAAGTGGGGTTTCAAATAATTTATACCTGCTTCTGACATTCTGTCAATTGTATTTGGAATGTAACTCAAGACTTTTCACGGATTTGTTTGTTTGTTAAAAACGGAAGTATTAAAATCTGGGACATAACTACAAACACACACTGGCCAAAAAAATGTTTTATTATAATATATATGCATTCTCTAAAGTTTGGTATTAAAAACCAGGAGAGGTATTCCTAATGCACATTGTTAACCAATGAGACATTCTGCAAACTGTGCCTGTACTTTAAAAGACCTTTTGATACGTCACAAAGAAAATAAGAAGGGAGGGAGGGAGGGAGGGAGGGAAGGTAGGAAGGAAGGAATGAGATCTCATTCTAAGCATGTCAGATTGTGATGCCATGTATGGTGTGGTATCTGGGTGCTTGGAATGCCCACCACTGCTTAAGCCATCAACTATCTGTGTAAATGGCTGGTCAGGGCTGAGAGAACTGGGATATTGATTCTTTACTATCACAATGTTTGCTGTCCAAAAATGGTCTGGTAAAGTAAAAGCGTATTTGATCCAAAACAGGCCAATAGTTTTACATTCTTTGCTCTATATCAGGGATCCTTCTTCTATAGCAATCAACCCACAATTTCTTATGTGCCAATTCAAAATCCCCAAAGCTCTAAAAATTCATTTGGCAGCAAAACTTGACTCACCTGGTATACACAGCTATCATATACATTAATGTTTGATTATAGGGTTAAGCCCAGACTCCTCTGGGATATTTTATGATATAGTACATGTGCTGTGTCTTTTAATATTTTATTTACTCACTGAAGTACAATTTACATACATTAAAATTCAACCTTTTCAAATGTACAGTTCTATGAATTTTGACAAACTTATACAGCTGTGTAGCCACTATCTCAAAATTTGAACATCTCCATCACCCAAAATGTTCCCTCAGGCGCCTCTGTAATCAATCTATCCCAACCCAATAGCAACCGCTAATCTAATCTCTTTCTCTGTAGTTTAACTTTTTATAGAATGTCATATAAATGGAATCACAGGATATGTAGACTTTTAAGTATGGCTTCTTTTTCTTAGTATAAATGCTTTTGAGATTCATTCGTGTTTTGGACTACCAATATTTGTTCTTTTTGATTATCAAGCAGTATTCCACTATATGAATGCACCTGAATTTGCTTATCCATTCACCAGTTGATCAACATGTGGGCTGTTTCCAGCTTTTGGTGATTATGAATAAAGCTACTGTAAAAATTCAGACAGGATTTTGTATGGACCTATGTCTTCATCTCCTTTGGGCAAATACTTAGGTGTGTGGGTGCTGGGATGTACAGTAAATGTATGTTTAACTTTATAAGAAACTGACAAATCACATCTCTTTTAAAATTTGAAAAATTCTTTATTCTGGAATATAATCACACCACCTACAGAAAGGAAAAAGAACAAAAGAGAAAAAGTTGACTAATGAGAAATATGACAGTACTGTACTGCTAGAAATCTCAACCTCACAGCTAGAAATCCCAATCTTGCCTCTTTTTGAGGGCAATTCACCTAAAAACTGAACTAATTTGCACAGCTTCTAGTTCTTCATTTCTCACTTGTTCTGTCTTTTGTACTTTTTTTGAAATAGGGAGAATATACAAATTTAATCTCTTCATTCAAGGAACTGTTTTGTATGTAGTACCTGCGATCTTAGAGCTACGAGAACACATGAACAAAGCATATTTTGATTTATAGGAACCACACTGTTATCTGTGAAAAGGAAATTACTTTCCTGCAGTCCTTGCTCTTATCAGGATGCTCAGCCCCTCAATGCATCAGCCTACTGAGGGCCAGAAGTTTGGTGAGACACCTATTTGGGATAGTCAGACCTCTGCCTTCTTACACCAAATATAAGGAATTAAGGAAACTAAGGCTAATGCAGAAGTACAAGTGACTACTTTTTGAATGATGTAAGAACTGTCTTGTCTTCACTGTAATTATTGTATATGATTGCATTTTATTCTTTGTATATTTTGTCCTGTTTACAAAGTCTCTGAAAGATGTAGTAACTTTGCAATTTTGGTCTTTTCAGGAAGCACCAATTATGATTTACTTCTTTAAGCTGCAAATGCTTATTTTTTTCTTATATTTCCCCCAAAGTATCACTAAATCTCTTATTCAGGGTTAGAGTTAATTAAACTTAGTGAAGTCTGAGTAATGGTATTTTATCCTGGGCATAATCTTTCTCATTCAAACTCTCTGTCTCTCTTTTAATGCCACTCATTTATTAGTTCTCCTTTGAATAACATCATTTATTTATTTAACAAATATATATTCACTATCTATAATATGCCAAGTATAACACAGCTACTACTACTGTATCATGTACTGAATCTTGAGTTAGTAGGACAAAAGTGATGGACAGAGCTAGAACACGAGGAACGGTATCAAATCCATAGAATATATTATTCATTTAGCACGTTGCAATGCACAGCTGTCACTGACGGAAGTATATCACACGTGTAAACATTATCTGTCAGGTATGTTAAGGAAAAGATGTTGAGGACCACTTTCAGAAGATGACAGAGCTAAGCACTATGTTCTTAAAGCTTTGAGATATTCACCAGACAGTGGGAGAGAGATTGAGGCATTGAGTGTGTGTATGTCTGTGTTAATAAAAGATTTAGATCAGGTAAATAACACTTCCTAACTTTGGGGGGGGGTCACGAAGCACTTTAAGGAGCTAATGAAAGCAGCTTTAGACCCTCTCCGTAGGGAGAAAATTCTTTGCACATATGAAGATAAACTCAAATTTTTGCCTACAGTTTTAAGAGTTTTTACAGAATCTATGGAGTCTATGAAGTTAAGAACTGCTGTTAAAAAAAAAGAACTGCTGTTAAAAAAAAAAAGTACCTCTGACTTACACTCATTGATTCTAAATATAATCTTAAGGCAAGCTTGGCAAGATAAACTAGTTTGATATCCTTATTTTATACATGACTCAGTTAAGACCCAAAATAAGTAAATAACTTGCCTAAAATTTTAAAACTATACAGTGGCAAAGCTAGGACAAGAATCCATGTCCTTTGCCAGTATTTTTTTTTTTTTTTTGCGGTACACGGGCTTCTCACTGCTGTGGCCTCTTCCGTTGCAGAGCACAGGCTCCGGACGCGCAGGCTCAGCGGCCATGGCTCACGGGCCCAGCCGCTCCGCGGCATGTGGGATCTTCCCGGACCGGGGCACGAACCCGTGTCCCCTGCATCAGCAGGCGGACTCTCAACCACTGCGTCACCAGGGAAGCCCAGGTTGTAGAGTTTAACATGATTTTGTAAGGTATAGGAACTCTTCGTTTACTTTTCTTTTCTTTCTTTTTGAGCAGGGGAGTAAACTAAGTAAAGCTGAACTTAACCTGGTAGCTCAATGAACTAAGACCTGGAGACACTGGGGATTAATTACAGGGCTATTGTAGCAAGATGGTGAGAAGAAAAGTACGTAAATGGTGGCAGTAAGAATGGAAAGAATGTCAAGTAGAGAGAAGGCATTGAATGCATCACAATGCAGCAGAGCTTATATTTGATGTGTTAGTTTTATGTGTCACCTGGGATATCATGCTATGAATGGTAAAATTTAAAATATTTACATCTCAATCTTAGATTAATACTTCACCCAATAATCTTTCTGAACATGCTCACAGTAGCAACACTTTGCTAATTCAGCTTCTGCTTAATGGATATATTACCACACACTCAGACTTCATATACTGAGAATGTCCATTAAATTAGAATAATCTATTTAAATAATATATCTAATTTATTTAATTATTTAGATGTTGAAACTACAGTCTTTGATTCTTGCACAGCCAATTTCAAGACAGACATTGAGAGTTCATAGTTCACCTAGGAGGCGTTTCAGACATATTAAAGAAAATGTTCTCCAAGAGAAGTAGTTTTAGAAAAAATAAAAGACTATAAGAGAGGTACTAATGTATAATGTCTAGAAGGCCAGTTTGCTCCTTTCCTGAGCATAATATTAGCTTAAAAAAAAATCCAATACAGATGAGCATTCACTTAATTTACTTAACTACTTTCTTATTATAAAGTTACTATAATGGGCTAGTGTACTAACATGATAACTACTGATTTTGACTTTCTTCTTAGACTTTTATCTTCTTTTCTTATTTTGTTCAACTGAGAAGGAGATATATGAGGAAGTTTATTACTTCAGAAAAATATGGAGGAAAGATTTTAAAGTTGAGGAAATGAAGAGGACGTATTTGCAATTTTGGGGGAAAAATTATTCCGTAGTATTTTGCTTTGGGAAATTGTTTCAAGTCTGTCTAAATGTAAATCAGGAAAAACATCTTTATTTGAAGTAGCAAACTGGAGAAACAGAAGTAGATGTTCAATTTCAGATAATCTTAAAATTACATATCTTACTGGGATATATTTTCCTATGTATAGAAGCAGGAAGCCACATGTCAACTGTACATTTTAATTTTCTTACCTGGAATATATTTAACCCCATCCCTTAGTATCAGTTTTATTGTCTAGTTCCATTTTTATTTTAAATACCTAGCAAAACAGGACAGCAACAATTCTATCAGAAACATGTATAAGATAATTGTATATCAATAATAAAATCTGTGTCAACAGATTTGACATGTGTCATGTCTTTTGTGTGTGCTAATATGAATTTCTTAGCAGAAATTAGATTTATATCAATGCTTGATATTATCTTTTCAGTAGATGGTTATTCAGAACTTCCTTGTTCCTCTTATATTTCAGAAAGCTGCTTGGATTAACCGTGATATATATCACTTCATGCATACAACCCTGCCACGTTGTTCAAAACATTAATCTGTTTTCCATGGTTAGGTTTTAGTTTTGTACTATCCATAACTTTATTGTAGAAATTGCCTATGAGAGACATTTACTACCATTTCTAAACAAGATGACCAAAGACAGAGATTGCAGGTACTACATATGAAAGTTCCTTGAATGAAGAGATGAAATCTGTATACTAATCTTAATAACAAACAACAAAAATTAATTTTTTGAAATAATTTTAATATAAATACTTCACATCAAACATTAAGAAACATTTCTGATGAAAAAAACTGGTTTTGAATATTTTGGTACTTTTACTCTTTGATGGGCTTATTTTTGCCCCCATAAATTTATCAACTACCTTCATATAAAAATTATCACTTAGCCTTATTTAAAAGCTGCAACCATAAAAATTAATTGTCTTGGAAAAGTCAAGGGCTAAATCACTCTAGATAGCCAAGTTTTCAACATACTGCTAATTTAGCATTTTAATTCTCCTGCTCTTGAGGGAATTTCTTTCTGAAATACGTTAAACACTTCTATGCATTCAAAAATGGATTATTCAAAATATAATTTAACATTCCTTGACAAATCAGGGGCAATTATTTTGAACCTAGACCAGATTGTACAATAGTATAGCAAAGCTCTCTGGGCCTATTGAGATGTGCCGATCCAAAATGGCTCCGGAATGCTATGCATTTTATTATTTTTTTCATGTGTAATTTATTTTTCTCTTTCCATTGTGCTAATGAATAATCTCTTTATTTATTTCCTTTTAGTTTAGAGTATCTAAAAATGCTGTCTAGTAGAAACATAATTCAAAGCACATATGTAATTAAAAATTTTCTATTAGACATGTTAAAAAAAGGTAAACGGAGGGCACTAATTTTAATAAGATATTTTATTTCATCCAATATGTCTAAAATATTATCATTTCAACATGTGGCACTAGGCCTGTTTCACATGTCCAATAGCCATCTGTGGCCAGTAGCTACTGTACTGGACAGTGCGCATCTAAAACTATCATGAGCTGGAAGATTACAAAACTTGGTAAACACTGTCACTATGGAGGAGCAAATTCCCTGAGTGATGTAAGGACTCTCCTAGGTATAGGGAACTCCCGATTCAGAGCATGACTTCTGGACATTTATTTGGTAGGGGTGGAGTGATGCATGGGAGAGAGAAGAAAAGGGAAAGGGAAGTGGAAGAATAAGAGAGAAGGAGAGCAGTAAAAACAGATATAAATGAGGTTGGGAGTGGGAAAGAATCCAATAATGAAGCAGGTGAGAAGACTGGAAACTCAGAGGTGAGTAATACCTAAGAAGTATTGAGCATTAATGACCAGAATAATGCAAAAATGAGGCTTTTCTTAGTAGGTAATCTAGGTCTTTCAAAGATGTATGCAATAATGATGAGAATGCATAGGTATTAAGGACTGAAGAAGCCTTGCAACATACTACAGTATCCAGAGAAAGGGACCAGTATGGTTAATGATGATTCATGGGTATAGCACAGGTTTTTATAAGGCTACCTCATGCAAATGCAAATGCAAAGAAGTGACTAAGAATATGCTTAGATAGTATATCAAATACACCACTAATCACTTTTACTGAATCTTGTAGAGATGAACAACTGTATCAAAAGAAATAGAGACCATTTCTAGTGACTCTGAAAGTCCTGGGCAAAAGACAAAAGGACTTGGTAAATTCATCATTTCTTCCTGCTGAATAACTTAAGAGAAACGGAAATTTGGAAAAAAAAAAAAAAAAAGAAGAAGAGCTGGCTATCTAGATAACATGGAGGAACAAAATCTGGTCTTGAGGAACCTGACCATCTTAAGATACAGAATGATGGCAACTGATGGCAAGCATTACAAGAAGAACATAAAGAATTAGGATAAATACAGTGTCCTGCTATTAGAGTAAAAACAAAACAAAAAGTCAACTGTTCAAATATGTAAGTCAAGAAAGACTAAAAACTGGCTTAAGATGAGCCCAGATTCAACTACTCTGTAGCTGGTCTGACAGGAAACTCAATGAATCAATGTGACAAATTTACAAAAAAACACATGGAAACTTATGCTGTATCAGCAGAATTTAAAAAAAAAAAAAGGGTGGGCTTCCCTGGTGGCACAGTGTTTAAGAATCCGCCTGCCAATGCAGGAGGCATGGGTTCAAGCCCTGGTCCGGGAAGATCCCACATGCCACAGAGCAACTAGGCCCGTGCACCACAACTACTGAGACTGCGCTCTAGAGCCCAAGAGCCACAACTACTGAGCCCATGGGCCGCAACTACTGAAGCCCACGCGCCTAGAGCCTGTGCTCTGCAACAAAAGAAGCCACCGCAATGAGAAGCCCGCGCACCACAACGAAGAGTAGCCCCCGTTCGCCGCAACTAGAGAAAGCCTGTACACAGCAACGAAGACCCAATGCAGCAAAAAATAAACAAATAAATTTTTAAAAAAACTGGGTGGGGGGCTATTTGGCTTACAGTATAAAAGACTAAGGTGGCAGAGGTGATGGTTACAGTTATACAAAGGGTCCCGTCTACTCTTGTCTGTATTTCAGAGGAGGCTCTCCAAAAGAAAAATGCTTAGCCATATACAATGTAGTTCCAAAAAGAAGTTACTGTATTTGGCTTAATTAATGGGAGAAATATTTCTAACCATTTAAGTTATTCAACAATGGACTGATTATGGCTGAAAGTTCATAAGGAAAAGTGTATTAATGGCATGTTGGAATTAAAAAAAAAAGACTAAACAGACTTAAAAGGAGAAGGTAAAATGCTCTAATTGAGTCTGGATGGTATATTACTGCTGTCTTTAATCTTTTTTCTTCCTCTAACTTCATGACTTTCATCACAAAGATCGGGGTGGTTTGTGCATATGTCCACTGGGGGCACGTGACCTGGGCCTGGCTTGAGAATCACTGGTAAGTCATATCAAGGAGCATTACCATTTGTGCCAGAAATTTTGAATAAATCCTGGGTCAGCTACTATCTAGCCTCGTGAGTTTGACCAAATCATTTAACCTTCCTCTGAGCTTCTTGTTTCTCATTGTAAAATGAGAAAGATAAAGCTTATCTTATGGGTTGCTCTGAGGGTCAGGGATAATATACATAAAACACACAACAATGCTTTCCTTACAGTAAACCTCCAAGACAAGATAATGATGATGACGATGATGGTAAGAATAATGCTTTTCAAATTTTAAAGCAATTGCTTTACTAAAAATTGTTTATTATTTCCCCCTGAAATCATCAGGGAGATAGGACCTCTTTTTCATTAGCATCAGTGAAAGAATTTTGATTGAAAACATTTAAGGGATCTGAGAGAACAGATTTCTCCATACCCCAGTAACTTTCTCTATAATGAAACGGCTTTAATATAATGAAAAGGGGGGGCATTTTATCTCACTGTCCTAAACACTTTGCTGGGTCCTTAGAAAGTTGTAATCACAACATGAGCAGAAAGCTATAAAAACTGATGTACAACATTAATCAAGTAGTGGAAAAAATAGAAGGTTTTAAATAATTTCCAAGAAAAAGTGAAAGTTATTCAGAGAAAGATAGTTAGAAAAACAATGCAGTGAATTCTCCCTTCTCTTCCATATCCCAAAGAGATAGAATCATACCGAGACTGATAGAACCTTACAAAGAGTAAATCTCATTTCCTCATTAGAGAGAAAACTTAATTCCAAAAGAAAGATGCATATTTCGGTAGTAAGCTCCTATCATACAGATATTTGATGTTCTGTAATAAACTAATTGGTAACTTACTGACTTCTAGAAGCAGGCTTCAAGTATATCCATGTGTCAATAATGATAAGCCATATTGAAAAATATGAATTTGTTACTAGATTTCATACATGTTTTGTTTTTTGTTAATTTTTAACTTTAGATTTACTTTTTATTATATATAATGATTTCATAAAATACATATCAATTTTGACATATTTTTACCTATCTACCACAGAAATGTACCAACTCTGCAATGTAGCAATCCTTATGAAATGTGACTAAAGGTTAATATGCACATAGCATGAGGTTTGAGGTAAATTAAAGATAAAATCAATCTAACATTAGTACTATGTTAAATATTGAGGATGTGCAAGTCAGCCCTGCTGATAATGACTGTTTCCAACAGGACACGGACAAGGCCACATAAAACAATGTTTCTCTACAAGGCTGTACCACTGCTATAAAAATGATGGGCAATCCTTTCTTCTGAGTTACTGCTGGTTTCTTTTATTTTCTTTTATAAATTTATTTATTTATTTATTTATTTATCTTTGGCTGCGTTGAGTCTTCGTTGCAGTGCACAGGCTCTCTCCAGTTGCGGCGAGCGGGGGCCACTACTCGCCACAGTGCGCAGGCTTCTCATTGCGGTAGCTTCTCTTGCTGCAGAGCATGGGCTCCAGGCACGCGGGCTTCAGCAGTTGTGGCATGTGGGCTCAGTAGTTGTGGCTCACGGGCTCTACAGCGCAGGCTCAGTAGTTGTGGCGCATGGGACCAGCTGCTCTGCGGCATGTGGGATCTTCCCAGACCAGGGTTCGAACCTGTGTCCTCTGCATTTGCAGGCAGATTCTTAACCACTGCGCCACCAGGGAATCCCTACTGCTGGGTTCTTAGTAATGACATCACCAACCTGAGCTCAGAATCAGTGCGGTTAGTTTATTGATTACCCATACCCGTGTGTGTGTGAGTGTGTGTGTGTGTGTGTGCACGCGCGCGCGTAGGCGTATATGCCCCCAGTGTATCAGCTAAACACTAAATAAAGCTCAGAAATCTATGATTTGTGGATTGGAGATACACATTTCCTTTTCCTTTTTTCTTGCTTCTTTAGCAGCAAGATATTAATTAGTATCTTAGAAAAATTAAAGAAAGGGAACATTTGAAACTCAAATCAGCAACTACCTATTACCATCTTCAGGAGAAGGTTCCAAGGTTATACATGCTCTAACTTTAAAAAACAACTAGCAAACCAGTGTGTGCACACAGGCAAACTCACTTTTACCCTCATTCTAGACAGTAACTTACTGTGTTCAAGTTCTGAATAATGATTCTGATTCTGAATAATGATTCTTGATGCCTCCTGATGGATTCAGAAGAAAGTGCTATCGATTCAGTAGAATGATACTCTTCTTGCTGAGAACAAGCTAAAGAAGAATTGTATTTTTTTTTTCGTTTTGCTTAGTTTGCTTATTGCATTTATTTCCTGCTAAGCTTACAGATGACCCAGAAGTAACTGGGGAGTGAAACTGAATAAGATCATTTGGTTTTAGTCTAGGCCGTATTCCTTTGACACTACTGATCAAAAGTACAGAAAAACAAAATATTCTAAATGGAAAAATACATAGAAATGTTAGATAGAAAATACTAGGTCTCAGAAGTGGACAGAGAACAACCCAGGTGCAGTAAATGCTGAGTTCTTGGCTTTAGTAATTCCTGCAGAGAATCAACTGCACCTTCCTCTGTGCTCCATAACACTTTATATATTGTATGAAAAATAATTTGTGGGTCTGTCTTCCTTGCCTAACTTGAGCCCCTTGAAGTCAGGGACCATATTTTATACTCTTTCTCATATCTCTGTAAGTGCTCAATGTATTTTAAAAAAGAGGAACACCTAACCCACGTTCCCATCCCTGGAGATGCCTATGTTTCCTAAAAGGAATGTCTTATCCAGAGGAAGCTCCACTGCAACAGAGGAGTCTACTGTATCTAAGTTTAGAACTAAAAATGAAAGTATTATGAGGTTACATAGGAAACCCCTGAAAAAAACCAATAGAACAGGATTAGGATACAGATTTAGAAAATTGCATTATAAATAAATCAGAATGAGCAAACACAAAATCTGATGTGGCAACCTGAAATTGTTGAATGAAAATGTTATGCTTTTAATTCAGTCAAAAAAAATTATTATAAGCATATACATATAACAGTACTTTCCAGTAAAAGTTTGGCTGCCTATTACTTTTCAGCTTTTTTTCGAACATATCTTTTATTCCTGAAAGCAAGGCAAATAGTTTTGAGGAGACAGCTATTTGAATTAGTATAAGAAAATAAATAAATAGCAATAGTAAACTAATCAAGCATTTAGTCATTTATGTTACGCAAAGAACTTACTTTTCTCTCTCTAGGAGAATACTGGGCTTATGAATGGCAGGCCTTTATAAGGCTGAATAAAACTCCATTTTATGAATATACCATATTTAGTTTATCCACTCATTTCTTGATGGACACTTGAGTTGCCCCCACCTTTTGGCTATAATAATGCTACTATGAACATGAGTGTACAAATATTCCTTTGAGTCTCTGCTTCAGTTCTTTTGAATACATACCCAGAAGTTGAACTGTTGAATCATAGCCATTCTATTTTTATTTCTGAGGAAACTCCATACTGTTTTTCACAGTCACTGCATCATTTACTTCCCCACCAACAGTGCACAAGGGTTCCAATTTCTCCACATTCTCGTTAATATTTATTTTTTCTCTTTCATTTAAAAAAAAAATAGTAGCTATCCTAATGGGTGTGAAGTGGTATTACCGTAAATTTCTTTTATGTTTCTTTTTCAAGACTATGTCTAATGCAAATATTTTTAAATAAAAACCGACTTCCCAAGATTCTGTAAATGACTTAAAAATATGGTAAAAAGCAAACCTATCGAAATTTCTCATATTAAATTATGCTTAATAAAGCTGATTTTGGTTTTTACTTGACCTGTGTTTTCATTTCACTGACTTAAAATTTATATAAAAATAAATTTGATAAAATATTCATTTTTTACTATTATGGGAGTATAGTATAATCAGCTGCTTTATGACAATAGGGTATAAAGAAGTATAGTAATTGTGTATTTCTAGCAGGCTGCTAGTGATAGTAGTCCTCCAAAAGAGGTAAAAACAATACATTTTCTGTATTTTGATTTGAGTTTACATACATTTTTATGAGACACTAAAGTATGTACATTTATTTAGTCATATTTTCTTTACAGTTATAAACCAAGGTTTATATATGCTAGAAAGAGATAGCATGTTTTTACTAAAGGTACCATTATACATTTTAAATAGAGTTTAAAATATCTCCAGAAATGAACTGATGAGAAATTAGAGCTAAAAAAAATGAAAGAAAAAAATGGTATTTAATATTCTAAACTAAAATAAACGGAGTCTTATTTCAAGGACAACATTAAAAAACTTTTTTATACATAAAGGGAACAAACAGTCTGACAAATTACAGCTACGATAGTTCATGACTAGTGGTGTTTATGAAAGATGACATTATTCTGACCCACCCGCCACCATCTCAAATTATTTGTCCCCAGCCCAAATAGCATACAGACACAAATAAACCTTAAGTAATGTTTGTAGAAATCTTGGTGTGACAAAAGTAGATAATTACTTCAAATAACTTAACATTTCTAATTTGTGATTATGTAATAATACATCCATTTTGGAGAAAGCTATAGTTAAGGGTAACTAGCACCATTCATATATTGAAAGTGATTCTTCCCACATAAGCTCTCTGTGCTAGCAAAAAATACTATGCATTTTTGAGTAAATGTGGCTTAATTGATAGAACCAGCCATTTGTATAAAGGCTTCTGCAAACAATTACCCAAGAATCGTGACAAGGACTACCTAACAGTGAGTTAGTATAAAATTTCAGTAAGCTATTTTCAGCTTCTTGACAGCCTAATGTTTTCTCATCTTGATAATCTTAAAAGACTTAAGGCAAACATTTCTATATGCAGTTTGTAAAGAAATATCTGTAGCCATTTGGAAGTGTTAAAAATTTTAAATCCCAGCGGCCCACTGATTTGCCTTGGAATATAAGAAGACTTGGCAAGGTTATTTGTTGAAGAGTGAAACTAAGAAACACTTTAAGATTCATTCTCTAAGATTCATTCTCTTTGTGCGAGATGAAGATCTATAGTTTTCATGACATAGACTGAACTGAGAAACTTTCACATCTTACTGAAAATGACTTGTGGAGATAGATATATCCTGGGGCAGATGTTGGAACTAACAGTAATTCCAGAAGTTCTTTTAGGAAAGGCACATACT
This sequence comes from Pseudorca crassidens, assembly GCF_039906515.1. Lineage (NCBI taxonomy): Eukaryota > Metazoa > Chordata > Mammalia > Artiodactyla > Delphinidae > Pseudorca > Pseudorca crassidens. The sequence continues at coordinate 15,674,710 of NC_090316.1, forward strand.
ATATCATCATAACTGGCCATCAGGTGGTTCTGTGTAAATCATTATGACTGAGTTACAAAGTAAATGTCTCTCTCAGTCTCTCCCTGTCTCTTTTTCTCTGACACACACACACATACACACAAATGCATTCTCAGTAAGAGTTTATTTTATAAATTCTGTAGCACTAGAGTTCTTGTGAATAAGTTCCAAAAATTTAGCCCTTGTCAAGATATTAGGCAAAGGTAACCAGAATTCCATACCCTACACAAAGTTAACAAATTTTCAAGCATTTTCTTTTTCCTTCAGTTGAAACAAGGTAAAAAATGAGTATAATCTATAAAGGAAAGAGGTTTATAAATAAATCAGACTCACTGTTATTAACACGTGAAAATATAACAATGGCTCAGTTTGAAATTTCCTAGAGCGCAGAGACAGTGTCTTATTTATCCTTATATACTTAACAGCTATCAAAATGTCTGAACATGTAAGTACTAACAAACACGCTGAATTGAATATATATACACAAAAAGTTAACAAAGCATTCGACTTTTAAGTGTTAGGGGAATAATTTGTACCTTAAGAAATATCTTTAAGGAAAGTGTCGATGCCCTCCAGCCAAAGACCACTAGGAACACAGCTATCGTTGAACAAGTTGGGACGTTACTTGTTACAGTGAGGGAGAGAACACAGGCCATGGGGAACACAGGCACCTCAGTAAGACTATGTTAGAATCCATTATAGCTTTTGAGCTTAGTTAAGATATTTCAGGGGAGGATATAAGGAAGCAAAGGTTTGTTCTAGATTGTATGCCATTAGAAAATGGGGGCAATTCTATGGCTGGGTAAAAAAGCAACTGTCACTTATATTAGCCAGTTGAAGAAGATGTTTGCTATGTTGTGAGTTCACAATGACCTTGTTTTTGTCTGTGGCCTAGATGTGTCACAACAGTTCCCATTTATAAGGTGTTATTTTCTTTCTCAAAAAGAACATGTAATTGATAATGAAAAAATTATTTCTACTGATTATCTGAGCAAAATTTACAAGTGAAAAAAACAATAAACTTGTCTTTGGGAACTCTTCCTGTGCCAAATTTAATTGCCTATCATTGCCATCCATAAAACCAATAGATTATTGAATGTAATGGCGGCAGTGATTTAGTTCCTTTCCAATATTATAGTCTAACTAAAAATGTTCAAGGGGTGAACGATTCTCCAATAAATAATTCAAATAATATAGCCAGGTATTTAAGGATAAACCTAACCTTGGCATGATCAAGATGTAGGAATACCAAAATTACCAGAGAGATCTTTTGGTATATTCCCTGCATAAGTACTCTTCAGCTAAAGAATTCAGATGTAGTGGGAAAGATTTACAGAGGTCTACAGTGCTTTTCTGCAATTATCCTTTGTTGAATACATAAAGAGCCCATCTCCCACTGCTCTTGATCTTTCCTAATTGTGTTGGGACATCAAGCTTTATAGAGTTTACTGGAAGACATATGTGTAAACGAGTGTCTTAAGGAAAATGAATGAAAAATTCTAAGTATAGGGACTGCAAGTACTCAAAGAAGTCCTTCTGCTTGTGCACCTTCTTCAATTCAAGCCCTTAAGCAGTAGACTCATAACACAAAGCAAAATTCCCTAATTATGACACTAAGAACTCACCATAGTTTCTGAGGAATAGCCACAGTGGTTAATTAAGCTCACTTAATTAAATTAGGTAAATACAAAAGTTATTGAACTTCATTAAACACATAAAACATAATAAATACACGTTATGTTATCCTACATCATTAAAAGATATAAGGTCTTTCATTGAAAAATACTTAGGAAAACCCAGATAGCCAAACAAATAAGGAATTAGTGAACAAGATTATACAGTAGAATGAAAAAAAAAATCTACTATGTAATAAATTCATTGTAAAGTGATCATATATACTTTCATCATTTCAATTGAAAAAATACATTTCATTTCTTTTAGCCCACAGAGAAATGATTGGTCAAAATCAAAAGAAAGCTGCTCTCATATCCTACCAATAAAAACTTTTCATAAGCTGTTCTTCTTATGTTTAAACAACTTACAGTTTGTAAATGTGGGTTACTTGAAAGCTTAACTGATTTTCAGACCAATTAAAGATAGGTCTATTTTAAAAATAGACTAGTGTTCCTGAATTTTAACCTTAAAGAATCTATAAAGTAGCATTCTGATTTGCTTTAAATAACAACATTGAGAACATTTACACAATTATATCACACTACTGGACAATGCAAATCTACTGGCAAAGTGTGATGATAAAAGTTTAGCAATATTTTCCGACTCAGGTTCACAGGAAAAAAGTTAACAGAAGTGGGTAAGACAACCATTTGTTTTGACGGAAACTCTGTTGCAAGGCAGCCATTTTGTAAACCTGTCTTTCTGCAATCTCTGTAGCTTCTTAAGGACTTTACTCACTTTATTCTCTACGAGTAAAATTTTCAGGACATAGCTACCTCATTTCCATCCTTTAATAGGTTTATAGAAAGTTTGCAATCATTCATTCCTTTAAATGTTCTTTAGCTCTGTGATCTGGGCACCAATTTTACAATGTATGTACATTCACTTCCTATTTTTTCTATTCCAAAAAATATGCCATTCTCCTTTCTGCTCTTATAGCTTCTAACACATATAAAAGAACTTTCTACTTCACATTTTCAAATACTTCTTAGGAAAGACTATCTTTACTTTCATTCTTTGGTCAAATCATGTTTAAAAAGAGCATCTCAACTTCTGTTAACCATTTTTCTCTGAAAAGCATCACATAAGGACCTAAAGAAAGTACGTTGAATAATGTCTGCCGTTTTCTTTTCTTTCAGAAACAAAATATATAAACTATCATTCAGTAACATTATTCTTCTGTTCTTAAAAAAAAAGTAATCATGTAAAATGTATGTGTGTGTCTGTATGATCATGGCTATTTTCTTCTCCAGGAGATTAGAAGATCTTTAGGTCCAAAACCCGCAATAATTCAAAGTACTACCCACAACATTTAAGCATGATATTTGGCCCAAAGTATACTTTAAATAATGGAGACAGTAAGTAACATTGACACTGAGAGCCATGATTAAGGTAAACGTAGGGAAATATAAAAGGATCCAAGAACTTTCTATGAAGTCCTAGTCCTTTAAGTGTCAAATGTTCTCTGGTTAAGAATTAAAATATCAAGAAGAGTATGTATAAAAATATACCCTTAAGAGAAAGAAATGAGTAAAATCATAAACTTCTGGTATGATGGTACTAAGCATAAAGCATTTAAATATTGCTTCCATTCTTAATCGAATTTCTTTTCCTTCTACATTCTTGGCTAGCCTTTTCTTCTATAAACCATCATTAATATTACCATTTGGTAGGTGTTTCTTTCTGTTTTACAAAGAGTATAGGCAAGCAGTTATTTTATTTTTCCTTATTAGGTTTTAAAAATGAAAGAAGACTTATTCTGCAAACAAGTTCACAAAATCGGTCGCTCTTTTGGAGAATAGGATACTCTCCCATGTCTGTTATTGCCACTGGCATTCTAATAACTTCTTAAAAACAAGAGTCATTTTTATGTCTTGTCATAAGCAATATATCATTCATTTTGCATTCATTTCAGTGCAATGGAGGATAATAGAATAATGGAAAACAACATATGGGAAGATTAGAACATCAATAGAGAAAAAAGATTCTTCTTCACTCACCTGGGCCCTATTTCCAAACACTGAAGCCAAATACATATAACTAGAATTATAAGGAGCAATGAATTTTTCCCCACAAAGAAAAAAACATGAGGGAAAGGACATAAATAAAAACTCATACACAGAATGTTACTCCATCTCAGAAAGAAAAGAGATACAAACTGGAGATGAGGAGTTCTGATAATCCACAAATCAAAGGACAGCCTATTTGTAAAGCATTCCTTATCTAGTACTGTCTAATTAATCTCCTAATAACTACTTCTTTTAAAAGAAATTCCCACATATAAAAAACAGTACTCATTATTATTTCTGATTATATTTCCCCCTTTCATTCAGAAACACTTGAGCACATAATTCACTGTATTTCTCTCCATGCCCTGTCAGGCTATCAATTCAGATGACTTTCAATGTCCACATCAAAAGAAATCTAGCAATTCTAAAACTGTCAGAGGCTGATTATCAAACACATAATTTTAAGACACTCTAAGTTATTGACACTCTAAGTAAACCTGACCCTTTCCCTGAGAAAAGAAAATACTGTTCACCTACCTATCACAGTCAGAAGCACAAGAAGGCTAATCTGATTAAAAAGCTTCCTAGGAAATAGTTAGTACCCACCTTGTGCCCACTAAGGTCATGTATCCTCAAAGAACCAGAGTGAATATACTCTCACCCAAACAGGAACATTGAGTCTATTGTGGTCTTGCGGGGAGCGGGGGGGGGAGGAGAAAGACAAAAGGGTACGGATATTTGTTTCAAAACAATCTCAACAAATTTAATGCCCAAGAGTTTCCTTCAGAACAAGACAGAAAACAAGGAAAGTTAACAATTCTAACAATGCCCATAAGATGGTGTTCTGATCTAAAACAAGGAAACTTTATCCACAGAAAAGAAACAAGCATTTAATTTTGATGCAGTAATAAACAGAAAAGGACACCAATGTAGCTAGAAGTAAAATGTAAAGAGGGGACTTCCCTGGTGGCCCAGTGGTTAAGAATCCACCTTCCAATGCAGGGGGTGCGGGTTTGATCCCCGGTTGGGTAACTAAGATCCCACATGCCGCGCAGTGCAGCCAAAAGATTTAAAAAAAAAAAAAAAAATGTAAAATGTAAAGAAAAAAAAAGATTGAGCTTTAGTAATTAGTAATTTAGCATTAGTAATTCAAAAAATGAGACTATATGAGGATGAAAAGTAGAAAAAAATAGTACAGGGTGACCATATAATTTATTAACCAAACTGTCAAATTTTTTTTTGCCCAGAGTGATAATTTTTAAAATCTTTTCATTTGAAATAATTTCCAACACAGGGAAAAACTGCAAAATGGGTACAGAGAATTCCTATATACTCTTTGCCCAGACTTACCAATTTTTAATATTTTGTCCATGTTCTTTATATCCTCTCTCTTTCCCCTCTATATCTCTATGTATGTATGTAGAAGCAATAAATAATTTTCTAAACCATTTCAGAAGGTTGCAATACATCATGTCTCTTTGCCTTTTATTACTTCAGTGTTTATTTCCTAAAAACGTGGATATTTTCTTACGTAAGCACTGTATAGTAAGTAAATTCAGGAAATTTAACATTAGTACAATACTTTTATCTAATAGAGTGTACATATTCCAATTCTGTTATTGTTCCAATAATATCCTTTATAGCATTTTCCCCCTCCAGTCCAGGATCATGTATTTTGCATTTAGTTGTCATGTCTCTTTAATCTCTTTTAATTTGAAATAATTCCTCAGCCTTTGTCTTTCATGACACTGACATTTTTGAAAAATACAGGCCAATTATTTTGTAGAATGCACCTAAATTTGTGTTTGTCTAATGTCTCCCGGTGAGATTTAGTTATGCATCCCTGGCTAGAATACAACATGAGAGATGTTGTGTCCTTCTCAGGTATTACATCTGACAGCATGCAAGGTTTATCTGACTCTCACTGATTATATTAATTTTGCTTCCCCAGTAAGGGTATTATCAGATTTCTCCACTGTACAGTTACTGTTTTCCCCAAGTAATAATCCATCTATCGACAGCCACACTCAGAACCACGCAAACATCCTGCTCCTCATCGGATCTGGTCCTTGAGATTTAGCATCCACTAAGGATTCTTGTCTTAGCCAGTCTACTGTGATGGTTGCAAATGGTGATTCTCCAATTTCAACAGTTCCTCCACATTTATCAATGCGCATTCCAACAGTGAGAAAGAACGCTCCCCACTCACTCATTTATTATCACTGTATGAACATATCTATTCCTGTTTTATCTAATGGGTTATAATCCATTACTCTCATTATTTATTTTGATGGTCAAACTGTCCTAGATTTGCTCAGTGGGAGACCCTTTAAGATGTCCTTTTGACAAGCCCCTATGTCCTTTAGAAATGCCCCCGTTATTTTTTTGAGCACTTCCTTACTTTCTAGCATAATAAGATATTCCAGGCTCATCTAATACCTTCCCCAATCTAGTCCTGAAATCAGTTATTTTTTTTTTAAATAACTCTTAACTCATTTACTCCCAACACATTTACTCAATCTTACAATACACCTAAAATAGGTTCAGAATTACTATACCATATTATTGCAAAACAACTTAATAGAAGGAAGTGAGGGTTTGTTTGAAATTGCCCTTTTTACCCCATTCTAGACTGAAGGTATAAAGTCAAAGAACTGCGCTCAAAAGTTACTTAGACTAGTTCTTCTTTATTTCCTTTAGTGTGGTTATTTATTTGAAATGCAGGTGGTTCATTAGTTTCTGTTTGCTCAATGCTTTAGAATGCAACTTTGAGGCAAAAAATGGGAGTTGAATTTGCATTAAACAGTATAAACTGTAAAAATTTCATTGTTATTTTAGTATGAAATCTGTCATCTTTCTACTTACCAAAGGTCTAATTACAAGTTTCAACTATTAATATCACTAAGTTCTCTCAGGATATAAACAATAATAACACATAAAACTGTCACTAATGATCTAGTCAAAGCCTTTTCAAAGATTTTAATGTAGAATTTGATTACTTTTGAACATACAAGCCAATGCTGATCTCCCCTTTTCCATAAGATTTATAAAATGAGTCAACCATTGAAGCATGCATCATTGCCATTTCAGATGCCCTTTTATAATAACTACATCTGCATTCTACAGTTAGATTCATGTTGAAAATTCTTAAAAACTTGTCACCTTTTTCTTAAAAAAAAAAAAAAACACAACCAACAATGCTAGATTTTGTTTTAGTATTATTTTGGAAAAGTCTTTTGAAACTGAAGAAGATGAAAAATCAAAAACAGAAAAAGGAAAAAAATTAAATAAGAACAAGCTTACCAATATAAAACTTAAAATTTTGTAGATTGGAATATATGAGAGATATTTTAAAGCAGAAGACAGATTTATCTTTTAATTTATTTATCCATAAAATATGGCTTTACCATAAAATAATTACCAATGGCTTCTTTCTCATCAGTCTATTTTATGACCCCTAAGCAAATAAGTGAAAATACACCCTCCAAAATCATATCACACTGGAGCAGCAGTGTTCTCAGTCTCGGATGGTTCTCAATCTAAAACACCCTAAAACACCCTAAAATGGCTCTTGACTGTGACAATGTCATGGCTGGGGGTGGGGACAGAGGTCAGCCGTGGAATATCCCTTTTGACACCCTTCAGAAGCACAAGAGGATTCTTGCTATATAAAAATTATAGGTGTTTAATAATGTTATGGAAACTGCTTTATGAACTAGCTAAGTGTTAAAATGAAACATCTGAAATCAACACATTGATAGATAGGAGGTTTCTAATACTCAGCAAAAACATCTAACACAATAATAGCCTCATAAGAATCAACAGAATCAAAAGCCGTTTTTGTTAAAAGATCAAATTAATAATGGCCTCATATAACTGTATGGAAATTTAGAAAAGCTCATGAGTATGTATATACTGCTTCATGGAGGAGAAAAATAATAGTATTTATGGTATCCTGGAAGGCACAAGGAGACTATGTCAAAAAGGAAATTATACTGAATCCTGCTGAGAGACTGCACAAGGAAGTGACCACTGTGTGTGTGGGAGGAATATATATAGATGATGGAATTTACTGATAAACTTGGGGAGAAAAAAGAAAATATTTCAGTACAGTGGTTAGGAACAAAAAGTGAACCAGGTAAGTTTAGTTTAGAATAAGAAGTAAGAAAACAGACAGAACCCATGAGCAAACTCTTTATGCTCTGCAGGGAAAGCAGAAAAATGGGTGCCTAGAGAGTGATGCAGCGATCAAGAGAAAACAATTTTGTTTTACTTTATTTTTTAAAGTGGGAGCTATTAGAATCTGTCTATATGCAAATGGTATAAGCCAATAGGGAGAACATAATTGCAGGTCCTTGAGTAAGTGAGATGGGATAGGATCCAGAGCAAACTCAGAAGAGGGCTGACCTTAGCCAGAAGCAGTATGCTGCTTTCATTGTAGTGAGAAGGAATGCAGAGTATCTGAGTACAGATGCAGCTAGGCTGGTGGAACTGGTCATAGCACTAACTTCTTATTTGATGGCATCTATTTTTTCAATGAAATATAAGAAGCTCTTTCTAAACATACTCAAAACTATTTGAACTATCAGCTAGTCTATTGCAAATATCCTAAATAAATTTAAAAGTTAAGTACACATATACTGTTATTATGCTAGATCTGTGCTTTTCATGTATTTTGGACCCACCCCTTTTTCTTCCTTCTACTTCTTTCTCCTTCATTCTACTTTCGCTTCATCCTCAGGCCTGAATTACCACAATTTGCTCCAGGGCAGTTTCCTTACTTCCCATCTTTCCTTATATTAATATATTTAATGAATGTATGTCTAATTCATTTTCCTGAATTAGAAACACAACAAACATCTTCTGTTCCACCAAACAGAATAACTATGCCCTCTTTTCTTCATCAAGCTAAATTAGACATGTGAAGACTTGGGGATGGGCAGTGGGAGAAGAGGGAGACAAGGGAATCAACACCTCTTAGAGGAGCAGAATTCTACCACACCCTCCTAATCATACTGATGCAGATCTATGGCTCATCTGGTCTTAATAACCTACTGCTAAAGGAAATTCCTCATGGAATTTGGGAAACTGGGAAACTGCGGCTTCGAAACGCAAAGTAACTTTCCAGTCTACACAACTGGTAGGCAGCAGAAGTGACATTCCAATGCAGATATTCTTGATTCCAAAAATTCGTGTAACTGTGCTATATAGCCAGTGTTGCAGTCTTGCAGTACGGCCACGAACCTGCTGCTAGTGATAGCTTTTCCTCCGTAAAGTGGGGAAAGGGTTAGGAAGAGCACAGTGCCTCCTATGTCACCAACAACCATCCTAGTCCAAAGCGTTGAGAAACTGCTCCCTAAGCAAATGTGTATACACAGCTCATTCGCTTCTTCCTACCAGTTAGCACATGTTCCTCATTGATATCTGCTTAAACAGCACACTGGAAGGTAGGAAAATGTAGGTGTAAGGCAAGTTCTGCTAGAAAACACCAGGCACAAAAGTGGGTATCTGTTCAAAGAAGGTTTTTGTTTTAGGTCAACCTATATTTTTTTGCACCATCACACCCTGCTCCAGTTTCCTCAGCCTTATGAATGAGTAAGGTAAGGCAGGGACACTGACAAAGCTGGAGTACAGCAGGAAAAGATGGTATTCTGCAAAAATTCCATCAGTAAACTCTCCAACACTAAGTTAGTTACTTTAATTACAAAGCCTCTTTAATCCTAAATAATTACCAATTACTCCCTTTACTCCACTATTCAGGGACACCTCATTTTTAAAATAATAAAGCCTCATGCCATGTGTTTCAATGACTTTTTAAATTTTCAGAAAAATAATTCTCCTACGTTAGATAAACTAGGAAAATACTGGCTACTGGGCTATTCCAACCTTAGGGCTGAGCCAGAGTAAATGGAAATAATGAACAGCACAGAAAGAAGATCATGAAGGAGGGGACTATGGGCTTATCTACCAGTTACCAACTGATAAAGCAGCAAGCTGTTGATAACTTTTACTTTTAGTCAGAATTATTTCAGCTGTAAATGCTAAAATCGTAATTTTGCTTTTTATTCACCTATAAAAAGCTAATGCATTAAACAATTAAGTTCTCTGCAGCACTATGAATAGTACTGAGAGTCCAATCATACCCCTCATAACTCACAGTTGCTTAAATATAGGTTTCTGATCAGCAGGTAGATTTAGAAAAATAAGCATGCCACCGAAATTCCTATTGTTCATGTAGTTACACTCAATGCTTAAATCCTCAGAGTACACATATGAGAAATGACTGATTCCAAATAGTAATAACTGATCAAAAGTAGTTTCAAGACTTCTACTTCTAGGAAACTGGAGTAGATGTACTTTTCTGTACTCTTCCCACTAAGTACACCTAAAAAAACCTAGATATCATATGTAAAATATATATAAGAAGACTCTCAATGGTGGACAGAAGAAGGCAGACCAGTTAAGGACCTTGGTACCCAAGGAATGACTCATGGTGGTGAGTTCTCAAGTCCTTTTTGCCCCATATATACAGACTTAAGAGCTGAAGAAGCTGACAACTCAGAAAATGCCAACAGGTGCAGACAAACAAAAGCCTGTTCTCTCAAGCCAAAGGGCCAGGAAAGGGAAAGTCTGGCATGACAGAAAACCTTTAGACAATAACTGCCTCTTCCAGTCAAATACTACAAAAAACAAAAACAACCCAGAAAAACAAAAACAAAAAAACTGTGGCTCTACCCCTACTCATGAAGCAAAGGCCTGTGATGAGTCTAAATTTGCAAGCTCACTAGGAAACAAGACTTTATCTCTGCCAGGTAACAATTAGCCCCTCCTCACCACAGTGTTGGTGGAGACCACAGACTGCCACAAACTTTCACTACAGCCCAATGGTAACGAAGTCACCCCTCTTCTCCTCCTGTGATGTCAGTCAAGGCCATGTGGGGAAAAGATCAGCAAGGATAGAGAAGAACGCAATAACACCATCAACGAACAGGATGGAAGAGACATTTATAGAACGCTCCATCCAACAACAGCCAAAACACATTCTTTTTACATGCCCATTTAACATATACCAACATAGACCACATTCTGGGCCATAAAACAAAAATTTTTTAATGAAAAGAACTGAAAACATAACAAGTGTTGTCTAACCACAATCAAATCAAACTAGAAGGTATATCAAAAAGGTAATAGAAAAACCTCCAAACACTTAGATTCTAAACAACATACATCTACTAAATATTTAACCATGGGTTAAAGAGAAAGTATTTAACCGTGGGTTAAAGAGAAAGTCTCGAGAATTAAAAAAGAATATATTGAACTGAATGAAAATAAAAATAGAATGTATCAAAATTTGTGGAATACAGCCAAAGTCATACTTAGAGGGAAATTTATAGCACTAAATGCATATATCAGAAAAGAGGAAAAGTCTCAAATCAATTTTCTAAACTACCACTCCAAGAAAAAGAGTGAAATAAGCCCAAAGTAAGCAGAAGGAAATAATAAACATAAGAACAGAAATCAACATAACTGAAAAAAAAATCAATAAAACAATGACTTGGTTCTTTGAAAAGGGTCAATAAAACTGACAAACTTCTAGGAAACACTAGTAACACAGAAGAGAAAACACAAATTACCAGTTATCAGGAATGCAACAGAGGCTATCACTACAGATTCTGCAGACATTAAAAGGTATCTAACAAAAGAAAACTACAAACAACTCTACACACAGAAATCTGACAGCTTAGATCAAATTCCTTGAAAGACATAAGCTACCAAAACTCACACAAGGAAAAAATATATAACCTAATTAGCCCTGTACCTATTAGAGATATTGAATGAATAATAATCTTCCAAAAAAGAAAGTACCAGGCCCAGATGGTTTCACTGGTGAATTCTACCAAACATTTATAAACGAAATAATTTCTTCTAGAAAACAATCTCATCCAGAAAATAAAAGCAGATGGAACACTTCCTAATTCATTCTATGAAGCCAGCATTACCTTAATACCAAAATAAAGACATTACAAGTAGGGAAAACTACAGAATCGGTATTTCTGGTGATGGAAATGTTTTGTATCTTGAGTGCATCAATGTCAATATTCTGGTTGTGATACCATACTACAGTTTTGCAAGATTTTACCACGAAGGGAAAATAATAAAGAGGGTACTGGGAACCTCCCTGTATTATTTCTTACAACTGCATGTGAACCTACAATTATGTCAAAATGGAAGTTTAATGAAAATTTCATTAACCCTTACAATACTAAGGCATTAATGAATTCTAATGTCGCACGTTCTACTTAAGAAAGCAAATGTTAACAGTAATTATTATAAGAAAAATTTAAAGAACCATTGAAAACAGTAATTTAGCTGTAGTTGAAGCTCTAATATAAATTGCAATGAAAATGCTATAAGGTTGCTACAGTTTACTAGGGAAAATGACAGTTGCTCTCAGAGTACACACTAACAAGATATTATGCTTCACAAATATGTCATTTTTGATGAGTTAAATGATCATGCTGGTTTTAATGATCATTAAAGTAGGCCTGCTGGCTTTAATTACACAAAAGGTTGATGGGAAGAGGGTGAAATACTAGAATTCTGGGTTATCTAAACAGAAAATTTCTATTCTCTCCCATTCCATATATTTATGTCTAACTATCTGTAACTCATTTAAGGTGTACACACTTAAAACTATTTGAGCTGCCTCTTATTCATTATGAATTGAATAGTTCAAACATTTTGATTATTATATCTTTCCTTATAGCTTCTGATAAATGGAATATTTATAAATGGAATGGAATATTTATAAGTGGAATACTTCTTGCCATATCAATAAACAAAGGATGTCACAGTCATCAAGGATTGCAACCCTCCAACATGAGCCGGTGAGCCCTGAGGAAACTCAGAGCTGAAAAGAATACCTGCCATCTAGCAGCCATCAGACTGCTGCCACTCCCTGCGGTGAGCCCTGAGGAAAATCGGTTTGTGAAAATACAGGATACTGGCCCCAGAAAGCTGAGGTGCATATCAAAGGAATGATTTCAGTGAGCCCAGACTCTTGCATCTTCCCATACATAGAAAAGCGCTACATTCCTTAACTTGAGATATCTGGTTTTCTTTAATTGAAGATAATCTTTTGACTACCCGTCCTTTTGTTGCAAAACTCTTATATATCCTGGCTCTTCCCCTCATTTCCTTGGAGCAGTTTCTCAGCTTCATCTGAGAGCTATCTCTCAGAGTTATCTCCCAGGCTGTAGTCCTCATTTTGCCCCAAATAAAAATTAACTCGCAACTCTCACATTATGCATTTTTTTAAGTCAACATGACACTTCTAAATACTGTTTTCTCAATATTTCAAATGAATGTTTTTCAAGCCTGCTGCCTAGAGAGCAAAGACTTAAGAACATAATTTATAAAGTTGGATAAATCAATTTATTATCCAAGTAAGTCATTTTCTTATAATAATACAATGATAAATCTTGTAGGTAATATTAATCAGGTAAATTTTCTTCTTTTTGAAAAGAACAATCTTTAAGCTAAGAAAGTAGAGAAACATTATATTAATGGATTGAATTTAAACCCTGAATTTATGGGTCAGTCCAATTTTTCAAACGTGTTTTATACCACATCCTTCTAAATGAATGAGTGGGTTAAAAAATCTGATTCTGCATATATAAGAATACTGAACTCTAGAGCCAAACTGCTTGAGTTCAGATCCCAAAAATTTCCCTTAAGGACTGTGAACTTGTAAAAGTAACCTAACTTCTGGTGTAACAAAAGGTACAGTGATAATATCTATCTCCTAGTGTTATGAGGATTCAATGCCCTTAGAACAGGTCTTGGCTTACAGAAGCATTCAGGAGTTGTCAGCTGCTATTATTATTACTGTATTTTACATAAAGCTAACTTCTAAAAACAACTTTGCCTTGCTTCAAGTAACCTAAAAGACAATTCAATAAAAACTACTAAATGAATTGAACAGGTGCTAAAAAGAAGAAATGAACTAGCTTCAGGTTAACCTTTGACCTGTTTGTTCAAGATGCAAATAACACTTTAAAATTTAAATCATGGTGACCTATGTCAGATATGGTCATTTTAAAAAGGTACTACTTTTATATTCCTCTCCTAAGTCCTTTTCATATTTTTAAGGTTTCAAAAAAGTATTTCAATCACTTTTAATAACAAAATCTTAATTTTCCTGCTCATGTCCAAAATTATAGACAGATCAAACCATTAATAAAATTTTCTTAACAATTAGTTAAGGGATTAACATTTTCAACACATCTTTAAAATGAGTATTCACACTGTTTTATTTCAATGACAATTTTTTTTTTTTTTTTTTTTTTTGCGGTACGCGGGCCTCTCACTGCTGTGGCCTCTCCCGTTGCGGAGCACAGGCTCCGGACGCGCAGGCTCCAGACGCGCAGGCTCAGCGGCCATGGCTCACGGGCCCAGCCGCTCCGCGGCATGTGGCATCCTCCCGGACCGGGGCACAAACCCGTGTCCCCTGCATAGGCAGGCGGACTCTCAACCACTGCACCACCAGGGAAGCCCTCAATGACAATTTTTAACTTTCTTGCTCTAATACTAAAGGGAATTTTTTTTTTAAATCAGGAATTCATGTTAAACAATAATTTTCACCTAATAAAACTGAAGTGGATAAACATACAGCTTTTCTTTTAAAAGTAAGGGATTTCCTTTCATGGTTTGTTTTCTAGGAGGTACACTGTACTATCAGACTTCCTAATAACTGATAAAAATAATTACTTAAGTTCAAATTAAGGACATGAGAAATCTGTCTTCAGTCATGGAGGCTGATAGTAAAAATGTACTACACATGAAAGGCAATATGCTCCACTCTAGTACAGCTGATGTGCAAAACAGCCCATTAACAGAACAATAACCAAAAGAAGAGTAAAAATTAGGCCTTGGTTTGAAGTCTGATGTGACATCTGGAAGTCTGATGTGACAGCTGCAGGAAGTTTGATCTTTCCAGAATTGGAATATTTTCAAGCAAAGGAACTAACCAAGAAATCTGTTGAAAAAAGGCTCAATAGATACCTTACCCATCACACCAATTAAAAAAAAGAAAAACTTTAATGCACTGTGTTTTAAGAGGTATACATGACTATAAGCAATTCAAAACCATTTTTAAGAAGCAGAAAATTTAATAAGACTCTTACAATATAGCATGAGAGTGAAACAATTAATAGCTATTGAGTACTTGTAGGACCTGGAAAATATGCTGCCCTCAGTGACCAGTAATCAGAGCCTAGATGTCCTTATTTATTCAATTGTTTCATGGACTCATCCAAGTTCTGGGCACAAGGAAGCGAGCAAGAGAGACAAAACCCCAAATCCTTGTGAAGCTTGCATTCTATTGGGGCAAAAAATTAACAACAACAAACTAATGCAATTTCATATATCCATAAAGAAAATAAAGTAATAAATCCATAAGGAAAATGAAGTAAGCTAATGGGATTGAGAACAAGAAGGCTTCTCTGAGGAGTAAACATTTGAGTGGAGATTTGACTGATGACCGATGTGAAGTTCTGGGGCACTGTCCCAGTTTTAGTAAAGAGCACGTGTTGGTCCAGACACAGAAAGGGGCTTCATCTGTGTGAGGAGCAGCAAGCATACAGCTGTAGCTGAAGCAAAGAGCTCACGGGAGAACACAGTACAGGACAAGATCAGAGATATGCAAGGCAGGGGCCCGATCATGGTCGGCTAGGGTTAAAGTCTGGATTTTATTCAGGGGTAATGAGAATATATTAATGAATTTTCTAATCACAGCACTGATTTATGCTTTAGAAAGACCACTCCAGCTATAGTGGAGGCAGAGAGACCCATTATGAAGCTACCGCTGTCATGAAAGAAAGACGAAAGGCATGTACAAGGGCTAGAGCAGTGAAGCTGCTAAGAAATGGTTGGACTGGGGATTTGAAAGTATGGTAGACCTGAATTACTGATAGGTTGCTTTCGAAACGTGAGAAGAAGAAAGGAATCCTAAATTTTGGCTTAAGCAAAACCTAGCAGTCAAACCTACCGAGGCAGGGTCCAGATCATTTAAGTCTTCGCTGATCATGCTGAAGGTTTTCGTTTTATCTGAAAAGCAGTAGGAAGCAGTAAAAAAGAAGAAGAACAACAAAAAAGAGATAGGATTCCAGATATATCTTGCTGATTTAACACACCAGGCTCAGCAAGCACATACCAGACCCCTCAACATTGCCTCTAGCCTGAGCCACAGCTGATTCCTTCTAGAAAGGGAGCCAGCCCATCAATCACAGATTAGCATTTCCTCAGAAGTGCAATGAATCCAGACAAAAGTTTATTCTTGAGAAACCCTGGAGCAAGTATATCCCTCTCCCTTATTCCCCTATCCCTAAATCTACTAGGAAACTGCTGGGATGAATTACCTTGGCAACCTCGTGACCATCTAAACTCACTCATTTTACATCCCTGTCATCCTCGGTTCTGCCAACGATAACTCTCCTTTGGCCATCTATCCTTTCCCAAACTCTCAGCCTCAATCTGCTGTCACCTCTTCTTATGACCCAACTTCCCACTGCACCCCACAGAATCCCCTTTACATGATTAACAAATACTCCTACATCCTTATCCTCTTCAATGAACACTCCCTTTGTCAACCACCTTTAATTTACATGTAGCTCTGGCAAAGTAATACCACATGCAGCGCAGCCCTTTAAAAAGGAAGCTCCTCATTCACCAAATCCTCACATACTTCATTCAGGAATAGAGAGATACATGTGTGTGGATG
Source organism: Pseudorca crassidens (assembly GCF_039906515.1). NCBI lineage: Eukaryota > Metazoa > Chordata > Mammalia > Artiodactyla > Delphinidae > Pseudorca > Pseudorca crassidens. Next base: position 15,691,192 of record NC_090316.1, read on the forward strand.
CTAAGTCTGAATATGGTAAAGAAGCATAATTCCAATGGAATTGATAAAATAACTCTAAATTCACAAGGAAGAATAAAGGATGAAAACACTGTACCTAAATGGTAAATACTAGAGGGTTAGTTAAAAAACTAAAATATATCCATAGAAGGATACCATGAAATTTATAAATTCATGTTGCAGAAGAATACTTAGCACCTTCTGGGAATATTCATACAACTAAATTAAAAAAAAAAAGATTATTAAGCAATATGTAATGTATAAGGCTGATTTGATTAAAGAGAAAGAAGAATGTGGGGTGTGTATACCTTAGTATAGTAAAGTTTATAGATAAAATATACCAGAATGTTCTCTGTAGGTGGTAGAATAATGAGTAATTTTTTCTTTTTTGTACTTTTCCTATTTTCCCTAATTTCTAAATGAATGTATTTTTTATACCTAGAAAAAAAGGTCAAAATAAGTAATTTTTTAAAAATCCATAATCATAACACACGGAAACTGCTCTTCAATGAAATTTACAAGGCTTGTTTAGGCTTTTCCTATCCTTGTTTCCTAAAAAACAAAAAATAAACAAACAAAACCACCTCCAAGTCCTTCAGTTGACTGCCCAGAACTTCAGTCATTAACCAAAACCAAACAAAAAACCCTCAAGATCTCTTTTAAGCAAATCATTCACTTAATAATTCAACAAAGAGTTTAATGAGTCTTTCCAAGTGATTATTCTCTTTAAAATACCTAAGTGCACTATTCAAAGCAGATGGCTATATGCTGGGCTCCCTTAGCTGTAAGACTAAGGGTATGTTGTTGTTTTATACAGCTCTGTAAAACCTCATGCATTCTTTATGCGGAAGAGGGTATTAGTCATTTATTTATTTTAAAATATTCGGTAAGAGAGATTTTCACTTTGTTAATTTCCTTTAAGGAATATACATATATCTATACATAATTTTAGCCAATGCACAAAAGCAGTAACATAAAAAATTTTGGAAGTCATCTTTGGCAATTAAATTCCCAAAGACGAAAAAAATAAAGAACAGAAACTTCACCCTCAAGGTTAAGTAATGCTACTACAACTACATCTGGCATAAAAATAATGACACATCATCTAGAATAATCTCTAATAACTCTAAATTAAGACTTTCAAAAGATTCTCTTTTTATCACTGCTCCATCTTTTAAATTTAACTTTGGAAATAATACTTCCACCATAATTCCATCAGAATGGAATTCTTTCCATCGGAAAGAACTGCTTAGAAGAGAACCTGCATGGGCAGAAAAACATTTTGGAATATATTTCACTGCATTATATAACACGAGTGTGTAAATATCATTAGCTTATATTTTCCACTAGAATGTTTTTCTTTTAAATCATATCTGAAAAGTTGTATGTCATTTCCAAGAGAGCATATTTGTGAAAAAAACAATTAATGAGCTCAGTATTATGGCCAAGAAGAATTTAATATCTTCCTGTCTAAGCCAAATACAGTGCTAGATGCTTTTCCGGGGAAGTTTAACAGACATGGTATCTGTCCTCCAGGAAGATTTGGTCTCTATGAGTTTTTCTGCCAAATTTCTTTCCCAAACTAACAGCCAGTATAACCTCCCCTGAAATTCACTTCCACTTAGAAGATAGCTTCTTGCTGTTCATAACTTATATTCAAACTTTGTCTTTAAAAAAAGTGAAAGTGGATCTAAAGCAGTGCTGCATTAAATGAAGAAATGGACAAATCTAACGAACGGACAAGGCAGGTGTTGAGGATTGAAGAGAAGGAAAGGTCAGATAGAGGACACAGATACAGAGACAGTCTTGGTCAGCATTTATAATATCCCTTTAGTACTATGAATTTTCTCCTTTGGTCAGAGACCACTCCAAGGCTGCAATCATTGCCCGGGGCTTTGCTAAAGGAAGAGACTGAAAGGCTGCAGAACCTAAACAGCAGCCCTGAGGCTACAGACTTTAATTTCATTATTTAAAACTTTATAATTATATTTAAATTTCTTCTTATCTACACTGGTTTAAAATAGCTTTATTCCTCTAGTGTATGTTATCATGATTCAGCAACCGAATCACCTAAACTCTTATTAATTTAGATAAATCAGATTACTCTGATTTAGCAGAGATTATGTTAATTTTAACACTGAGGGAAGTTGTCTTTCCATGCAGAGTAATTAAGCAAAATTCCACATATTTTCAAAGCTTTCTGTATATAGATATTTTCCATTCACCTCAGAATCTTTGTTAAAAATGGACTCAAAAGTGAATAAAAGATTTATTTTCTTCAAACCTGGACAAATTTAAAAGGAAGCTAAAAGTCATTTACTTTCATACAACCTAAAACAATACTGTGAGTACTGCAGTGACAGAGGCTCCAAATTATAAATGTCAGTTAAGTAAAAGAAGGCAAAGACAGCAGAACTCAGATGCTGAGAATAAAAACAAAAATAGATCCAATGCAGCATTCTGCGAATGAAGATCAGTGAAAACGGTTGCTCAATATCACATCACTTATAGCATTATTTCCTATGTTGTTATTGAGAGAGCCTTTCTATTCCAGCATTTCCTTTGTTGGTTACTGACATTTGCCTTAATAAAACCAATACTTAAGCCAAATTTTTTCACTATCTGAAGAAAGAAGGTAATCCACTGCCTCAGTTAAAAAGTACTTTGCTATCATGGTAAAAGGAGAAGATAATGATAAAAATATAAACAGAGTGGCAAGGGAGGAGCGGCATCATATTTTATTTAACCATTGATGTAAGCAATAAGGCAGCAGGTTGTCTTTCCGATCAAAACTACTTTTATAAAGTAATACAAATGCCCTTGCTTGCTCAATAGTGAAGGTCTTCAAAAGAATCAACTGAGAAGATGAGGTACAGGAAATTACAATCCAAACCATAAAAAAAAAAAAAGTCCAAAGCATGAATAATTATGTTATCATCTAATGCTGTAATTCTCAGAAATTCTAAGTATAATAAGCAATCCTATTGCTTATGCTTATGCCAGTATAGCGATTAATGAAAACAGTTAATATAACAAATCAATAATAAAGTAGAGATAATGGCATATATATTTGTTGAGCTTTTATCAGTAAAAAATAAAATAAAATTCAGACCATAAAGATTTTATAAAAGCAAGCAAATAGATCCAATAGCTAGTAGATAAAATAACTGGGCAGCTCTGTTTTCTTACCTGTAAGGACAGCTTTTGCTGAAGGATCCGCCAGGTCCAGGGCTGATTTCCCATCAGTGTTCCGAATGTTTGGATCAGCTCCGTGCTGCAGCAGCACTGTGCAGGGAAAGCAGAAACAGTATCTTACCTCAGGGATACAAAGATTATTTACTGGTAAGTGCCGCCTCGGCATGGTGTAGGCATAAACATACATTGCACAATTTTTTCTCTTTCAAGAAAAAAAAAAGAAAGAAAGAAAAAGAAAAAAAAGCTCTGCAGCAAAGGATCCTCTCTAGAGTAAAGCGAAGTTGGCAACTTGTGGTACAGTATTATCACATGACTTAACATCATAAACACGAAACTAGAAAAATCCTGCAACAGACAGTTTGGGTTTGCCTCCTTCAGGCAGAAGGATGGGGAGCTGTATGCTCGCTGCCTCGCGCTGTGAAATCCTCTCACTATGAGCCTGCCCTGTCTTTACTACCACTGTGGCTGCTTGTTGCTGCTGCTGCTTCACTGCTGAATTTTTCACTGCTGAATTTCCCACCGCTTCCTCGTCTTGGAACAGCTGTAATACTGTGCAAGCCTTTTAGTGCTCACTGCTTACATGTATGGAAACGCATCAGAACATACTGGCTTGCTTCCAAGAAGTTTACCAGACACAGTAACGCATGCAACTCTGGTTCCCTGCAGCCGAGCTGCAGAAAGGAACTGCCTTCCACAATAATTCTGGCCATCAAAAATTTTTAGAATCAGAAATTCAATCACTATGATATATGCTGAGGAATGAATATTACACATGCTATATTGCATAAAAAGTAGCTACAGAGAATTTTGAGATGTATAGGCTTCCAAAAGAGAGAATCACTGTTTAAGTAAAATCCAGATATAATTTATTAATCTAAAACATTTCTCAACTACATCTGGTATGTGTGTGTACAGGGGCGGGGTGGGGATGGTGGAGAGGGGAGGGCGGGTGTTGCTATAACACTACCCAACCAATGGTTAAACTAATAAATATATTAAAAACTAGTCTAATAAGCAAAGTTCAATTACAAGTTATTCTAACAGTTCAAATCTAACACTTTGTGTACTCCTGGAGAGAACAGGAGTTGTTACCATTTACCAATATTCTATAGCATAAATTTAAAACAAAGCAGAAATATTAAATTCAAATAAATGGTTAAAGACATGTTATATATAATGACTGTTGATGTGTCCCAGATTTTCATTCATTAACAGTCCCATGCTAAAGTACATACATTCTTTAGGAATATTTGGAAGGCAAGCCTCATATATTACTAAGTATAGAGCTTTATAAAGCTCTTCTTCTCCCTTTAATACATAAGCCGTCTAGTCGATGGCTTTATTATAAGGTACAAAGGAATAGCCTTATCTAGAATTGGGGCGCAGCTGCTGGGACAGCGTGCATCAGCATCTCTTGCACTAAATCCTGGATACTTTCAGACTTGGGATAACAAAAACTAGCCATGGCTTGAAAAGATGCAGTGAGATTTTGCTAAGACTTTCACTCCTGACTGAAAGCAATGAACATAATTCTTTTCCAGATGTTTATAAAGTGACAAAAGTAGCACAAAATAGCAAGTACCATAATGTGAAACTGTAGTTATTCTTTCATCATAATGAATAAGCTTTCACAACAATATATATATTTTTTATTCCAGGAAGAAATCCCAACATGAAGATTTGGCTTATAAAGGGTCTTTATCATGAAGCAAGCTCATGTATCAAATGTAAAGATGACAGCTATCGCTATATCTTTATTTAGATGCTGAGTGATCACATGCAAAAAGTAGGAGAACAAAGAAATGACAGCTACCATGAAAAGCTGAGTTTTTTTATCGCATACTTCGAGAACTTCAGAACCTGCTTTAAACAAGAAGTATAAGAACGTAGTTTAACAATCCTTGATGAAAATATGGTGGGAGCTTTTACTTTGCAGCTTAATGCGTGGTAGAGGCAAAACATAGAAAGCCTTATTGTTCCTCCAAAAGTCACCTAAAGTCTCAGCCTTACCTATTATATCTTTGCTATTTTGCAACAGAAATCTGCCATTACAGCTTAGTTGCAGTTTTGCTTTGTTTTAGTTGACTTTGAAAGGAGTAATCTTTTCACTAGAAGTATCTGTTTTCTAAACATTTTTGAGTCATATGCATCTCATTCATTGGACCTGAACACACAGAAACATCACTGCAGAGTTATGTAGCAACAGGGAAGAAGAAGCTGAATTTTCCAAACCAGATGCTGATAACAAAATCCACATTAGAAAATAATCGAACCATTTTAATTCACCAGATATGGGTAAAACCCCACAAAACTCAGTAGAGTTAAGAGTTTTAGGAGCAATAAAGGTATCCATAACTAGACCACAAGGGATCTAAACTTATCTAACTTTTTATAAAAGGGCAGCACTGGGGAGATTAAATGGGAACAAAAAATAGCATCAAAAGTACTAAGCACAGAGCCTGACAATACATATCAGCTAATACTAATATTTAAAGCACATTTTAAAATGTATTTGTACTCTCAACTTTACCACTAACTACTAATTCATTGCTTTGTCCTAGAGCCAAACCTTCAGATCTTAACTTTTTCTGTAAAGGGCCAGAGAGAAAATACATTAGGCTTTGTAGACCATATGGTCTCTGTCTCAGCTATTCAGCCTTGCCTCAACCCCATCATTACAGAGGAAAAGCAGCCACAGACAATACTTAAAGGCATGTGTGTGACTCTGTTTCAATAAAACTTTATTAAAATTTGAATCCTGTATAATTCTCATATATAAGAAAATATTGTTATTATTGTGTATTTTAAAAATCATTTAAAATGTAAAAACAATTCTTAGCTTACAGGACATACAAAAAACAAGGGGTGAGCTGGATTTGGCCCATGGTCATAGTCTGCCAACCTTGACCTTGGGCAGGAATAGAAGAAGTGTGGGCAGTAATAGACAAAGTGTGGTCCATGGACTGTCCTCGAACTCTCTGTAATCCATCGACATTGAGATAACCACAGAAATTAAGAGGAAGCATTTAAAACTGTGTGTGTCATTTTAAAATTACTTTTTCCAGTACCTCATCTTTATTGTAGTTTACAGAGTTATTGGCCTGCCATGCACTGGGGAAGGAAAAAAACTGGTCCCTGACCACAGACAAGGTTGAGAAGCACTAAGCCAGTTCCCAGGTCTATAAAGTGAAGGACCTGGACTAGATAAATGATTTCTATGTATCTAGAATAGGCCTCAAATCCCTGATAATGCTTTAGAGTTACAGTCTAAGCATTAAGATCTAAAATCTTAAAAAAGAAAGATTTGCCTCAAGCAGACCCTTTCCCTTCCCTACGCTTTTAATCAAAATGGAAAAATAAAGATTTATTTATCCTAACACTTGATTTAACAAAAACAAAATTAATAGTTGAGTCCATGATCAAAGTTGTAGGGTACATACTAAAAAGTATCAAACTACTTCTTGAGCAATTCCTCAAGTCAAATTTGTTTCACACTATTCCCTATGAAGATCTGTGTGACACTATTTTCTAATACCAGAAGAACAGCACATACATAGGGCAAAGATAACAACCATGGCTTTCAAGACTGTCAGTCTGCACTTGAAGTAGTGACATGTAGGACTCTCAATGCTGGATGCTTCAAAAGTTGCTTTCAAAGTTCTGTGCTACCAAAAGGAATAATAAAATATGACTACAGATACATAATACAATTAGAAATTCATCTTGTAACAGATTCTTCTTCAAAAGTAGCACAAATGTCTGAAGCAAAGTTCCCAGAATATACAATAAATATACAAACTAAGGTTTGAAAGAAAAACAAGGAAACTAAAATCTGAGTAACATTCAGTAAGTAAATTCGAGACTACTGTGGACGGACATTCAAAATCTCCTTGTATTATCTTTAACCAATTAGGGCATTATCAAACCTCAAATCCCAAATGTCTAGGCTCTATATCTCAAACCCATTTATCTCCTTTGGAAGTTATAAGGGTGGAGAAAATATAGCAGCTAGCATAATAACAGAGAGTTAAACCCAAGGTAAGATCAGAATATTCAAAATGACATTTTCAAAAAAGCTATGGCAAGAAGGACATGTGATTTTCCTATTTCTGGTGCAAACATTCAGCTACAGCGAGCCAGATTCAGGGAGCATGCCTTCAGTCTGTGACCAATGCAGCAGAGACTGACATCGATTCATTTAATTCCTCAAAACTATTAAATTTAAGCATTCATATCATTTTAGAAAATATTTCTACACGTATGTGAAGCCTCATCTTATCAAATTCCTAGAAAAATATGAAGTGCTATCATGATAAATTATATTTAAGTACAAGCACTAATAACTGATTTAAGAAGATAGAAGAAATAGAAACAATGTGAATTTTCCAAGCTAAAAATGTAGCAAGGCTTTTAGGTAAATTACGAAAAAGCATTTAAGTATAGTTTTCACTTTTAATGGCAGAAACCCTCCTATTAAGATATGGTAAATTCTTTGTTATGTGAATTTTAGAGCTACATTAAAGGTCTAAAACTGTTCCTCACAATGAACAGACATTCTATTTTAAAAGAAGTTATGTTTATGTTAAAATGTTTTGCAAGTATTTCATAGTCATCTACTCTTTTTTTTTTTTTTTTTTTGCAGCACGCGGGCCTCTCACTGTTGTGGCCTCTCCCGTTGCGGAGCATAGGCTCCGGACGCGCAGGCTCAGCGGCCATGGCTCAGGGGCCCAGCCGCTCCGCGGCATGTGGGATCCTCCCGGACCGGGGCACGAACCCGTGTCCCCTGCATCAGCAGGCGGACCCTCAACCACTGCGCCACCAGGGAAGCCTCATCTTACTCTTTTAATTAGAGTATAGAAATACTCATTTGACTGAGTTTCTAAAATTAAATCACACAAAGCACCAAGTTTAGCAAATAAAATTTGTAATTTTGGAGCAAAATACTAAGAGACCAAATTTTAGCTAGCTATAATCGTCAATGCATAAGACAAAAGATGTACAAACTTCTAATATACGAAAAGATGCTCAATATTATTATTCAAAAGAAAATGCAAATTTAAAAGATGGGCAATGACCCATCTTTTATTATTAATGGTATTCCATATTAATGAGAATGTACTAAACTGGAACTCTCATCCATTGCTGGTGGGCCTGTAGAGTGGTATGTAACTACTCTGGAAATCAATTTGGCAATTATCATAAAGGTAAATATACACTACTGTATGTTCTAACATCCTACTTTTAGATATTTATCCAAGAGGAAAAGAAATATGTCCATACAAAACACCTGCACATGAAAATTTCATATGTTTATTTAGAAAAGCAAAAAAAATGAAAAACATCTCAATATTCATCAACAGGTAAAAGGATAAGCAAATTGTAGCATATCCATACAAAAGAATACTACTAAGCAATAAAAAGAAATAAACTATTGACTCATACTAGAGGGATGAAATCTCTACAACATGCTGAGCAAAAGGAGCCATACAGGAAAGAACATACTTCTAGAACAGAAAACTAATCTACAGTGACAGAAAACAGATCAACTGTTCCCTGGGGATGGTGGAGGCGAAGAGAAAACTGACTGCAAATGGACACCAAAGAACTTTTTAGAGTGATAAAACTGCTCTATTAAATTGTGGTACTGGTTACATGGGCGAATACATTTGTCAAAACTCGTCAATATTATATACTTAAAATGGATGCATTTTATTTCATTATCTCAAACTAATTTTATGTTGTAATTCAATAAAGCTGATTTTTTAAAAGCTCAATAGAGGGGTTTAATCGCAGATTAGATAAATCTGAAGAGAAATTTATTGTCCTGGAAAACATGTCAACAGATCCAAGAACGCTGCAAGGAGAAATAATCATGGACAAAGGATGGAGTGAGAAGGTCTAATATGTTGTCATCAGTCTTAAAAGAAACACATACATATCTGAAGAGATAATGCCTAAGATTTTCCCATAACTAATAAGAGACACAAATTTATACGTTCAAGAAGCTCAAACAGGATAAACTCAATGATACAGAAAAATATATTACACATATAAATTAGGAACTACTATAAAAAATAGTTGATAATTCAAAACAAAGCAATAAGTTTTAGAGTAATACGTCAGAGGTAAATAATTTGTGAACCTATCCTAACTATAGTGTATGTTATACTATATAGCAGATATTAAGCAATGATTTAACTATAAATCTGTTTCCATGTATATTTGCAAAAAACGATATTTTTACAAGTGTAAAAACACCATATTCCTATTCCTGGGATAAATTTAATTTAGGTAACATCAATTAAATTATGTTATACCTTAAAAATTACTTTAAAATAAATGTTAATAGCATTAAATACATTCCTACAAACACTACTCTAGAACCAAGATATATAAGGTCTGACTAGGCAAATCAAAGAAAACTCTTTGATATAAATTTAATATTTATTTTCATCCGAAAAATTCTTTGTTTTAAAAATATTTTATTTCCTCTTTATATTTTTTAGAATTCTCTTCCTTTATTAAGATCCATCTTCTTACCAGCACTTTCCACCCCCAAATAAACTAACTAGTTAAATCCTTCAAATTCTAACATTCATAGGAGATAAATACTGGTTCTACATAGCAAATTAAATTTGGGACTCAGAAAGAATGATCAGTTCTATTCCCTGTCAACACACTCAGGCTAATCAGTAAGTTTCTCTCAACATAAACTAGACTCATGTTGATTTTTTTTTGATGCTCAGTGGTATCTTTCACTGAATGAGTAGTGACATTCACTGAGTGAAGTAGGCTTCTTTCATCTTAATTAATATCCTTTGGAAAAACCTCTGAGAACCTCATAATATAATGCCTAGCCTAATGTGACCCTACTTATAAAACTCTTCTGAAATGGAGATTTAAGAGCAGGTATTCTGGTATATAATGAACAGAGATCCAAGCAAGCTGGAGAAAAGTTCTGAAGTAATGGTTGTGTGGTCTTAGCTTGGCCTGGTTAGCCATAAATTAAGATGATTAAGTGATCTTCTAGTGCCTAGAGCTACACTGTCCAATATAGTAGCCACTATCCATATGTAAGTATTGAGTCTTTGAAATGTGGCTAGTGAGACTGATGATCTGAATTATTAATTATATTTTATTTTAATTATTTAATTTTAATTAATTTAAATATTAAGTTGATACATGATACACTGGTACATGATTCAGTTATTGGAAGATGTTTAATATGTTTTGAACACCTTAGATATGTGAATCTACTGTTTCAACTGTAAATTTTATTAAATCTAAATACAGATCAAGTATTACTGATGAAAAGTTTGCTTGAATTGAGATGTGCTTTAAGTAGAAGATACACGCTAGATTTCAGAAACCAGTTGAAAAAAATATAAAATTTTTCACTAATAATGTTTTTTAATGTTATATACCATTTTTAAAGGTTATTTCCCATTTACAGTCATTACAAAATATTGGCTCTATTCCCCAGGTTGTACAATACATCCTGGAGCCTATCTTACACCCAACAGTTTGCACCTCCCACTGCCCTAACCCTATATTGCCCCTCCCCTACCTCCCCACTGGTAACCACTATTACGTTCTCTATATCTGTGAGTCTGCCTCTTTTTTTGATATATTCACTAGTTTGTTGTATTTTTTATATTTCCATATATAAGTGATACAGTATTTGTCTTTCTCTGACTTATTTCACTTAGCATAATAATGTTCTATACTCATATGTTGAAATAATATTTTGTATATGCTGCTTTAAGTAATATATTATTAAATTAATATCACCTGTTTCTTTTTAATGTGGCTATTAGAAAAATTTAAATTACATTCATGTCTGGCATTATACACCTACCGAACAGCACTACTCTAGAGCAGAGCGAACTACTGACATTTTGGACCAGATAATTATTTACTGCAGGTGTAGGGTGATGGCTCCACCATGGTGCCCTGGAGACTCTGCAAGTATCCTCACATGCTAAGCAAAGACTTGAATCACAGTTCATCTGTGTCTTGGTGCAAATGCCTTGTGACCTCTGGAAATGAAGGATGAGAGACTTGCAAGGAGCTACTGTGAGGCCACCTTCCACTCACCTCTCTACCTTCCCTCATCACTTCCCACTTCTGATGAGGTAGGGTAGGGGGCTTTCTTCATCTCCCCTTCTATTGGCTCTTCAGCAACAGAGGATCCCACAACTTGTGCTGCAGTCATTCAGCCCTTCTCCTCTCAGTGTCATCCTTTTTGCTGTATAGTACAAGGACCACAAGGAGCTGGCACTTGTGGCATCGTTTCTAGTCAAATTAGTCAGGCCCTGGCTTTGGCCTTGGCTTGTCTTGCAACGTGAACTTGCAACAGTAGGGAGTAGCCCTGGGCATTGAAAGATGATAACAGCACCCCTGACCTCTACCCAATTGATGTAAACAGCCCTCCCCCACTGTGACAAGCAAAAATGTCTCTAGATATTGCTAAATATCTCCTCAATGGGCAAAACTGCTCCTGGCTAAAACCACACCTACTCCCCGCACTCACACTCACACCCACACACACACACGAACTTTTGTGAGGTGGAATACATGAAGGTCTATGCTTCTCCCCTCTCAACACTTTTACACATTGGGTTACTGCATTAGATTTCATTTGAAGGAAGATTTCTGTGGTTTAATAACATAATAGGAAATAAACAAATAGTAAATCAATAAAATACTAACTAGTGTTTTTAAAAACAGTAAATAATAGTAAAAGGTAAATAATAAAAATGATTTCTAAGGATTCTTTTAATTTTAAGATGCTGTGACTTACGAATATATCTTTGAGTACTGACTTTATCAATTAGAGGGCTTTTTTTTTTTTTAATTACAAGGGAGAAAAAACTACTTTAACTGGCTTAAACAACACGAAAATTTATTGAAGAATAGAGGCATCTCATCAAAAGCAAAGGCAGAAATATGTCCCCAAATTTATCCTGCTGCTGCCTATCCCTGTCTCCCAGCTTTATTGCCATCACCCTCAGCTACAGACAATACATATACTTGTACTATCTGAACCTTAATTCCAAACTCTCATTAAAGAGAATTTGCTCCAGCTTGCCTCAAATCTGGTTCTGGACTTCAAAAGCTTGGCCAGAGAAGCTGGAAGAGGCAATAAAAACAATGGTGATGGGGAAAGAGGCGTTAGTTCTAGAGTACATGGGCGGACCTCAATGGGCATCTACAGCAGTAACAGATCTTAAATTTAAAGTATTATGTAGATATGGCTATACGTGGTAAATGAATCTTTACAAAAATGTCTCTATTTTACATATTTCTACAGTGTTTTAATGTTTATTACAAATATATATTATTTTTATAATGAGAGATATTTCTCCTCAGACAAAAATGATCTTTACACATGCTGTTTAAGTATGTTCGCCAAAACAATACTTCTCTTAAAGCTGCTCTTTAAAGTAATTAATTTGTAACCAATGGAGAAATAAGAATTGGGCAGTTCTTATCAAGCAAACAACATTAAATATGGTGTAGCATTAAATAAACAATTCCAATATAAAATAAATACATTAATTTAGAATCTGTGATAATGCTGAGACTGTAGAAATAAGTCTAAAGTAAAATAGTCAAGAAGTAATTTTCTATTGTGTAAAAGTCCAGGTTTTTAACTATACTTTTTTTAGTCTTTGCCTTTCATACAAAAGTCACCAAAAATTCAGAATTCTGTCAACAACTGGGACTAGCATACTTGTGATACATAATTTTACCTCAAGGAACTATCTGTCTTTATGTGCCTTTGAACTTAGGAAAAAAATGTATTCTTATTTTTTCCTGGTGAGGGACACGGAAAAAAGTTACAAATGGGTTTCCATCTAATGAGGCACATAAAGGCAGATAGTTCATTGAGCTAAAATAAGTTCAAAAAAATCAAATTCTCTCCTAAGTCTGCTGCACTTACTAATGGCAAAACACCACAGTTAACAGTTGGTCCTCTGGAACCAGACTGAATGGGTTAGAATCCCAGTTCCGCCACCTCCTAGTTCTGGGACCCCAGGAAGCGACATCACCTCTCTGTACTTCCATTTCCGCACCAGTAAATCAGGAGATAATAACAGTACCTACTCATGGGGTTATTAGGAGGACAAAACAAATAAATATTTAAGGAGCTCTTAGAACAGTGGCTAACATATAGTACACATGTGCATGTAAGAATTTTTTTAAAGACATTAGAAAATATTTAATTACTCAAAAAAGCTAATCCAAGTAAATAAAATTTTACTGAATTTACATAAGACTAGTTCTTTATGATCAAACTTTGGCATGAAATGTTATAATAATAAAAGAATCCTCCAATTAAATTTTGCTCCCATTATCAAGATTTCCTATAAACAGAGAAGACCAAGAATTTTTGAAAAGGTCCGTTACATATGGAGTAACTTAGGTATAGATTATTCTGTATGTGTATATAGCAGATTCTTATATCCAATTCAATTATATCCTTTTTTCAATAAGGAGTTAAGGCAGGCCCCAATACATCTGGGAAATCAGCATTATCTGCTTACACAAACCACAATTTATTATAAGATAAAGCAGGCAGTAGAACAAATATAAGAATGATTATAACAAAGCATATCTCCTTTCTACCTGGAAACCCTAGAGAATCAAGTCTAAAAGAAAGCCCTGTCTAGGAGTCAGACAAACCTGGGTTTGAGAATACTGCTCTCTACTTAGCAATTGTCTGGCCTGAGTCAAGTGACTTCACCTCTGTCAATTTCAATTTCCTCTTTCACTACCTTCCTCCAAGGATTGCGGTCATAATTGAGACAATATATATAAACCTAGCTTGGTTCTTAGCACACAATAGGAACTCAATAAACACCCTATCCCTTCAATCAGGACCTTTTCATCTGCCTTTCAAAAATAGAATCCCATGCACAGAGTGCTAAAAAAATACCAGTTGGATTAAAATAAAGGCAAACTGGTAACAGCCCTAGGAACAATGAATTCGTTTGTGCCCAATTATTGTTTTATACTTCCTTGTACTTAGGGGAAGATTACTTTTTCTAATACTTGACTAGAGTCATGTAAATAAAACACTAATAAGTAACGAAGTAGATATTATAGTCTGACCACGTAAGTTTATAACAGGATGACAGAATTTTTACAGTTCTAGGGACAGCAACCACATGCAAAAGGTGCTTCCCAATCTCTCTGAGAGAAGTTTCACCTGCCTTTCTGAGTCCACACCTAAATTGTTAAGAGCTGAGTAAGGCCTCAAGGACTTACTAGCATTTCCAGGCAAATTCCCCCACTATAAAATATTAAGACCAATTCAGTTTTAGTGCTACAGTTTTAGTGATACAAGGTTTAAAGTCACATGTTTGAAAACATTTTTCACAAGGAACACAGGGTTGAGCCAGTACCATAATATTCTGATTCTGCTTTGAATTTTAGTTTCTTAAGAAATAATATCACAACTATTATTTTCCTATGTCTCTAAGAATTCAAATGATTGGAACCTCAATATACTGTTGTACTTTCAACATGAAGGAGGCAAAGAACATAACTGTTAAGTTTTCATTCTTTGGGAAATATATCAAATAATTTTTTTAATGTAGCTTGTTTTCGATAAATTATCCTATGAGTGATATTCTTAATGACAGTATTCAATCACGTTTCTCACATCCCACCTGAGCTCCTTTCCCCCACAGTGAGGAGGAAAAGAATGCCTTTTTCTTTTAACAGAGTTCCTCCTTTGCTCTTTCCCTTCTCTCATTCCTAGAGGGCTGCAATTTTCAGAAACAGCAATTATGATGCCCTCTAGCAACTTGAAGAACTATTTACTCATAATTAATTTGCCTTTAAAAACTTATCATTGTTCACATCTCTTTGCATTTGTCAAGCTTTCATACGCTTTTTACTTAGTCACAACAAATCACTAGAACTTCATACTCCTGCTATTGAAGTATTTGTGGGGAAAATGTTTATGTTACGATAATTTTCCATTATCCTACCTGCAATGTCTCTGCTAAGTTAAAAGGCATAAACTGCCATTTTTTAAAAAGTTTCATGTCTTATCAAATCATAATTCAAGTTTACAAAGTAACAATGAATATGAAACAAAGGACATAAACTAATTCACATTGAAGGCAACAAAGAGCCACATATCTGTCATTACGTTTTTACCGAGTGTCAGAATACAGAAATGATCACCTTATGCTGCCACCCAAGGGAAAAGAGAGTGGAAGGAAACAAGCACTTGCTGAGGCTCTACCTGCTTTATTATTTCATTTAACTTTCCATAAGAACCTGATGCAGTAGGTCTGATGCCCACCTTATACGTGAGAAATTGAGGCTCAAAGCAACTAAATTATTTGTGGTAAAGGGGAATTCATACTTAATTCTAAAGCCAAGCATTTAATTTCTACCTTATCATTCTACACAAGTAGAAGCCAAGATCACACCAGAACTGTAACTCAAGCTTTCTTTCCTTCATGTGAATTCTAAAGGGCACATCTATGCATCTGTCCTAAATACCTTCCTCCAGCGACCAATGTCCTCTTCCTAACCCCATCCAACAACACCCTGTGGGAAAGCAGGCAACCAGACTCTGCAGTAACACCAAGGCAGCCAGGGTTCCATTTTAGGAGACCCACTAGAATACTTCCTTCTCTTGTTCCCTCCATCCTCATACTCAAGTACAAAAGGTTCTTTCAAAAGATCAACGCTCAAAATTGTGCCCCCCAAAGGCAAAATGAATTATATGCCCTCTATCTGTAACCATGATTATTTGTACCACAACAAATATAGAAATTTTCAGGCTTGACACAAAATAAACATATATTTGGACACACTGTGGGATTTCTTAATGTCTTATTTGTACTGTCATACCTGAGGGCAGAATATGAAACAACTCACAATAAGGTTACATTCTTAATCCTGGATTCTGTTTACAGATGAAAAGTCTAACACCCACCCCCATCTAAAAAAAGAGAATTAGCAGATTTAAATAACTGAAGAACTAAAACAACAAAAATACATAACATTTTTTTAAAGCCTGAAACTGCAATTATTATACTTAACAACTTTCTAGTTTGGTCAGCTGAAAATGGGGAGTGAGAAGGACTCCATGAGTCTTTATCTCCAATCTGGGCCTGCCTCTGAAATCTCAGTTACCAGGGAACTGTACAAAGCAAGGACACAGTTTTAATATACATGCGTTTCAGATAACACGATAACCATGTAAAGAGAACCCACTGGTTACATGAGCCATTTGCCTCAAATACCACTTTCATACAACACCAAACTTAAGCCATGCATCTCACTGAAATCCATAGACTGTTTTGGACAATCATGTTTAATCTAAAAGTAAGTGCAAACATATAATTAATTAATTTAACAGACAGTCTTGAGCAGTAAGCAAAGCATTACATCACTTTATAAAATGTATGAGGTGTTTTTTTGGTTGTTCTTTTGTTCTTGTTACTTGACCTTTTTCCCCCTAATTTAAGCATCTTTGATATATTTCTTAAGTGCTTAGGAGAATAAAGACATTCATTCTGGGAATTTTAATAAAATACAATGAACAAATATCAAACTCTCTATATAAACATATCAATATATATTTAACACCATTAACCAGAATGCCTACTAAAGTAATCCCAAATATATCAGGTAAATGCATAAACACTCTAACCAGGGATTATTTCAGAAGGGAAAAACTGCTATCATTTTTGGCTCTTCTCCTTTTTAAGGATACAAGTATGGAATTTTGCCATTTTCTTTTTTTAGTTTTTATGAAAATGCTGCATTGAGACTTGTTTAAAAGATCCCAATTCAGTTTTTATATGGAAAAGTAATGTTAAAAATGCCAAAGGGAGGGCTTCCCTGGTGGCGCAGTGGTTGAGAGTCCGCCTGCCGATGCAGGGGACACGGGTTCGTGCCCCGGTCCGGGAAGATCCCACATGCTGCGGAGCAGCTGGGCCCGTGAGCCATGGCCGCTGAGCCTGTGCGTCCAGAGCCTGTGGGTCCGGAGCCTGTGGTCCGTAACGGGAGAGGCCACAACAGCGAGAGGCCCGCGTACCGCAAAAGAAAAAAAAAAATGCCAAAGGGAAGTATTCTTGCAGAAAAAGGGAAGAGAGAGAAAAATGAAACAAAAGCAAGTGAAACAAATTCTCAAGACTTCACTGAATTTTCAATGAATTTTTACAAAGAGTAAGGAAGGTGTGGGAAATGAATTTTCTTAACCTAGCTCATTTATGGATGGCATATGGATAGATAATGTGACAGACTAAATCAAGAGCCCTAATAGAGTACTCCAGCAGCTACATTTCTTTGATTCTTATTAAGAAGCTCTAGGTTTCCAGTAGTTTATCCTAAAGTAATCAGGGTTTACATATGTAATTAATGAAAATGATAGTCTCTATAGTACTGTTTATAAAATAGTGAAAAATCAGAAATATTCTAAATGGCCTAATATAGGTGAATGATTTTAAAAGTGGTTATTTCTATATAATTCTTGACTGCCTTTAAAAATGAGATTAGAGGGCTTCCCTGGTGGCGCAGTGGTTGAGAGTCTGCCTGCCGATGCAGGGGACACGGGTTCGTGCCCCGGTCCAGGAAGATCCCACATGCTGCGGAAGAGCTGGGCCCGTGAGCCATGGCTGCTGAGCCTGCACGTCCAGAGGCTGTGCTCCGCAATGGGAGAGGCCACAACAGTGAGAGGCCCGCATACCGCAAAAAAAAAAAAAATGAGATTAGACAAAAATATTCACTGATAATGAAATATGGTCATAACACAAAGTGAAAAAATAAGAAAACAGCATGCGTGGAATGATCTCATTTTTATGTAGAAAGGACTATGGACACAGGTACACTGACTATAACAGCCCTATCCAATAGAACTTTCTACAATGATGGCAATTTCAATATCTACACACTCTGATAAGGTAACCAATAGCCAGATATGGTAATTAAGCACTTGAAATGTGGCTAGTACAACTGAGGAATTAAATTTAAATTTTTTACATTTTAACCGATTTTCATTTATTGGCTACATAAATCTAAATGGACAGAAAATGAGGTGTGACAATTATTATCAGTGTACTTGCTAATTTTTTTTAAATGAACATCTATTACTCTTAATATTACTGTTAAGACAAAACCCAGAAAGCTGTTAATCTTCAATGTATTATATTTGAAAAGACAAGAATGTACCAGAAGCAGTCCCACCCTTCTCTCCCCCCACCCTCAATCCCATGCCACTCCCAAGTTCCAGGACTTTTCATCAAAGGACCATGGAAGTGATCAGGTAATTTAGTAAAGGAGAAAGATTTATATGATCTAAAGAGAAACACGAGTGTGTAGATAAGGTAATTTAAAACAGAGTTTGAACAAGGAAAGTAAATATATCTTTCTAGATAAAAGATACATAAAATAGAGTTGCCTGGAAATTATGAAACAGATACTACTTTAGGAGTGAGTTATAATAATAAAAACAGTTTAAGCTTTAGTAAATAGATTATCTTAAGATTTTGTTTTTGTTTTTGTTTTTAAAGCAAGGTAAAATTACCACTTTAAATTTGTTAAATATTAGATGATCTAAAAAGCTGAACTAAGAATAAAGAAGGATTTGTTTGGCACATTTAAAGAATGAAATTAGTTTTTTATTCTTAAAATACACTCAAATAAATCTCACTAAGCAGAGAGAACTTTCTGTTCTTAGTCAAGAAAACATTTCTTATTATAACAACTTTATATCAGCTCTACAGACTGTGGCAAAGTAACAGCTTTCTCCTTTCTTCACTAGTAAAATGGTAGGTAATTTGAATCATCTGCTTCATGCATAGATTATAAATATTAGTGAAATTGTTTGGTTAGGTACTTTGGGCTGCCTCAAGGGAAAACACTGTATTATGTATCATGTAACCAAAGCAATTTTTGGTAAATGTACCAACATCACCTTTTTCTTTCTTCTCCCTCCCTGTCTCAACTCTTCAGTTCATGACAGGAGAACTCATGGGTTTAATCTACAAGTAACAACAAAAAGTGTATGACTGCCCATTCCTTATAGAAAATCCATAACCAGAAGTCAATGCATGCTTGGAACCAATATTCAACAACCCATCCTTAATGAAGAATGACGATTTGACAAATGGTAGATTATCTACACATAATTTATATCTGACTATACGTTTTATATTTGTATATAAATAGAGTATTATCTGACATGCTGCAAATTCACATAACTTTAAAATAAAAGAATCTCAAAATACCACCTAATCAAGAAGAAGTAGAGGGCTTCCCTGGTGGCGCAGTGGTTGAGAGTCCGCCTGCCGATGCAGGGGACACGGGTTCGTGCCCCGGTCTGGGAAGATCCCACATGCCGCGGAGCGGCTAGGCCCGTGAGCCATGGCCGCTGAGCCTACGCGTCCAGAGCCTGTGCTCCGCAACGGGAGAGGCCACAACAGTGAGAGGCCCGCGTACCGCAAAAAAAAAAAAAAAAAAAAAAAAAAGGAGTAGAAAATTACTCAACTTCCTTATCCACGTTAACACAAAGTAATGCAAAAAAGCCAGAGAGAACCTAGTCATCTTCCTGTGAATTGCTCTGTCATTCCACACACATTTCTTGAGTATACAATTAGATACCAGCTATAGGCAACAAGAATACAAGAATAAATGAGACAATTATTGTTAGTTCCTTACCACAGAAGATTAACAATAGGATCAGCCAAGAAGAACCAAGTACAATCTCAGCAGAATACCAAAGGTGCACACAAGACACTGACTGATTGGAAGCATGCTCAAATTGACACCTTACCTGATTCAGTTTAAGAGACTGTCACTTGACCCTACAGCTGCATTGGAAAGCAAATATATTTTGATTACAACAATTTTAGTTTAATTCATCACTATGCACATACCACTTGTATATGCTAATTATTAAGTAGGAAAGCACTTTGAACTGTGTTTATGACCCTGATTCACTTGGGGATCAGCTCCAAGATATTTTTCTCTGTGATGGTAACCAAACAAGTCATTCTTCGTAACCATTTCTTTATTGTTTACTTAGGAATTCAATTTCATAAATAGAGTGTAGTCAGTCAGGGTAGTCTAGGTTATGGCCAGTAACAATGTTCTCCATAATCTCAAAGGCTTATTAGTAAAATAAGTTCATTCCTTGCTTCTGCTACAAGTTGGAAAGTGATAGCAGGGGAGTTCCCTCACTCATAGACCCAGGCTGAAGAGGACTCTATGTGAAAATGTAATCCCTAAATAACAAAGGTAGGAAAAAATAAAATATGGTAAATCGTACTCTGGTCCTTAAAACTTGTGCTCCAAAGTTTATATTTGGCTCCCAACTCACATTTTGTAGGAAAAAAAAAAAAGGAAAGGAAATATACTATTGAGTGGACAGATAGCTACTCTACTCCGAGATGCCAATGAGAACTAGAGGTTAAGACTACACCAGAACTATAAAGACTGTCTTTGAACTACTTAAACTGCTTATAATTCCTGTCTCAATGTTGCGGGAATATGAAAAACTATGACCAAAGCCAGTGACATGAAGAAACAGCTCAAAGAACATCTGTGTGTGTCTTTTGATCTCAGAAGAGCCAAGGGATAGCACAAACCAAAAAAAAAAAAAGTTTAAGTATTACAAATTAATGTCTTCCTTCACAGAAAGATTTCATGCAACAAGTTATTAAAAATAACCTAGTTCCCTAGATTCTAGAAATATACTTCCAAATAGTAGGGGCAAACAATGTTATCACAGAAATAACCATGCATATTTTGGATAATTATTTTTTAATTAAACAAGATCCACCTGACTTTTAAATCTTAAAAATGAGCCACATAATACATTCAATTTTTCATTATGGGGTAGCCAATTCTTTCATTTTAATTTTTAAAAGTGTATCCTAAGTTATCATAAGGCACGTCAAGCAGAGACCCTTAAACCAAAACCTGCTTTCCTGAATTTCTGCAATGTATTGATAATTAAAACTATAATCTTATTTCACTATAAACTGTGTTTAACCTAAGAATAATTGTCTATTAGATACCTCACCTTATTCCAGTGCTGGGAAGACACCAAATACTTTTTCTATTTTAACTGACAAATTGGACTTCAACCAAAATTGAAAACTTTTGCTTGCCTGAAGACACCATTAAGAAAATGAAAGGCAAGAATGGGAGAAAGGATTCACAATATATAAATCCAACACAGGTCTATATCCATAACACAAAAAAGAATTGTCAAAACTTGGGAATAATAAGGAAAAAAAGTCAAAAGATCTGAACAGAGACCTCACAAAAGAATACACATAAATGATCAATATGTACATAAAAATATGCTCAACACATTCAGCCATCAGGGAAATGCAGCTTCTTGTAAAATTCAACACACACTTATCATTCCACCCAGCAATCCCACTCCTAGGCATGTTACTAATAAGTCTTATATCTTACTTGTTTTATCCTTCTGTGGAAACATCATTAATCATCCACTCAAACTTATTTCCTCTTCTTACTACTTAAAAAAATCCAATTTTATTTGGGAAGCAAGGTGCCCAGATGTAGGGGATAAATCATGACTGGTACTAATTCTGATAATCTCATTCCTGTTTGCCAGTGGTTACTGCAGGGGGTGAACATGTAACCTACTTCCGAAAATGGGCTCTTAAGAGGAAGTTTTCTGGGAAAGATTTTTCTTCTTAAAAAAAAACTTAAGTAGAAAAAGCCCTTTTTTTACCTCCTCCTTTCCTGCTTTGGATGTTGATGTGAGAATATGATGCTTGGAGCTAGAAACCAAGAGGGAAAAGCTAACATGTTTGCCTATTTAGAGATTGTTGAAACTCCTGAGTCAATCCTAAAACCTCGTGCAGACTTTCTATCATGTGAGTCAATAAGATTTTATTGTTTAAGCGATTATTGTTGAGGTATTCTGTTATTTGCAACTAAAAGCATCCCAGATAATATACATCCTACTCCATTTCAAGAAAAAGGGCAAAAGACATGAAGAGGCATTTTACCAAAGAGGAGATACAGATGGCAATAAGCAAGTGAAACATCACTAGCCATTAGGGAAGTGTAAATTAAAACGCTGTTGAGCTATTAGGACAGCTAAAATAAAAGATAGTGACAATACAAAATCCTGGCAAGGGTGCAGAGAAACTAGATCTCTCATACATTGCTGTTAGGAATGAAAAATCATGGAACACACTGGAAAATACTATGACAGTTTCTTTAAAAAGCTAAACATATACTTACTGTATTACCAGCAATCACACTCCAGAGCATTTATCTAGAGAAAAGAAAACTCATCTCCACATAAAAACCTGTAAACAAATGTTCACAGGAGCTTTATTTGTAATAGCCAAAAAGTAGAAACAACCAAAATGTTCTTCAATTGGTGAATGGCTAAACTATGGTACATCAACACCATGGCATAATAATCAGCAATTTAAAAAAAAATCTGGAAGGTCAAGTGAAAAAAAAAAAAAAGCCAATCTCAAAAAATTATATACTGTATGATTCTATTTATATAAAATTCTCAAAATGGTAAAATTATACACATGAGAACATATTAGTGGTTGCCAGGGGTTAAGGATGTGGGATGGGGAGTAGGTCATTATAAAAGTAGGCTATAAATAAGTAGAATGAGAGGGATCTTTGGGGAGTCTGATAACATGTTCTGTATCTTGACTGCAGTAGTAGTTACATGAATCTCAACGTGTGATTAATGGCATAGAACTATACACACTGTACCAACACTAGTGTCCTATTTCTGATACTGTATTATGATTCCATAAGATGTAACCACTGGGGAAAACTGGGTGAAGGATAGATACATGGATCTTCTTGTACTATTTTTGCAACTTCCTATGAATCTATATTTCAAAATAAATGTTAAAAATACATAATAGGGCTTCCCTGCTGGCGCAGTGGTTGAGAGTCCGCCTGCCGATGCAGGGGACACGGGTTCGTGCCCCGGTCCGGGAAGATCCCACATGCCGCGGAGCGGCTGGGCCCGTGAGCCATGGCCGCTGAGCCTGCGCGTCCGGAGCCTGTGCTCCGCAACGGGAGAGGCCACAACAGTGAGAGGCCCGCGTACCGCAAAAAAACAAAAACAAAAACAAAAACAAAACATAATAAATGCCTCTTATTATGTAAAGAGTTAAATATAATAAAGCAATATGATATTTTAAGATCTGTGGTTTACTGGGAAACACAGCAATCTAGCAAGGGCAACACAACAATCTAGCCAAGACAACATACAGGAGGCTTTCTTAGTTTTATTGACCCATTATGCAAAGATTTATAGATTCAGTTGTATAAGAAATAGATGAGAAATGTATTTTCTATTTAATTTAATAAATATTTTATAATTCTGTGAATATTCTGTATTATTTAGACCTTAGACTCTATAGTATACAATTGATGGTTTCCTAGACCATCCTAGCCTGGTTTCCTAGACCATCCTAGCCAATGTCAACTCATAAGAGGTTACGAGCTAAAAGCTTAACTTCAACTCCCACCCAAATATCAAACACATTTATGCCCTTATAATGAGTCCCACACAATCTTATTGATCATCATCAACAAAATGGTGACCAATTCTACTATGATCAGTGGAACTGAAGATAAAGCGTGATGTGCTAACTTATGACGTGTAAAGCCTTTTGAATCCACAACTGGATGAAACAAATCTACATCTCCAAAGCACACAACATCAGCAAAGACATGCTCCTTTGCAATTTTTAACGGATAAAGTAAGACATCAGTAGTTTTCAGTGGAAAAAAAAAGGGTTTGATCACTTCAAGAGGAGAATCTATAATATCAGAATCACAATCATCAATAAAAATATTCAAAAAACTTAAATTTTAATTAAATTTTAATTAATTTTAATTACTTAAAAGTTCTTTGGGCAATAAAGAATGCCTATGCTTGCCTGTGGGAGATTTAGGAAAACAAAGTATATAGTTTAGATACAAGTATCACTGCACTCAGAATTAGAAAGGTCTCATTCAATTCTGCCCGTGCAAGAAAATGACCCAAAAGGAATATTTATAATATAGCTTTATATTAAGAGTTTGGTTTTATATTCTAATGTTTATAGAAGTATATATTTATATTTTTAGTTATGGAATGAATTTTAGTATTTTTATGGTAGGAAATGGGTTGTCTGAAACTGAACCTCAATTTATAACTGACACTCAAAAAACCAATAAATGAACTTAGATAAAAGGAGCATTTTCATTATATACTTTTGGGAAGTGGATTTAGGAGGAGGAGAGGAATATTAATTTCAATAAGGTATTAAAGGCACTGATAGAATGAAAAATTCAGAGAGGTACAGGTAGGAAAATAGAACACTGAAGCCTAAAAGGGATAATATTCCAAGAAGGTAAAAACTGTATAAAATTCTATAGCTAATGACAGAAAAATCCAATGGATATGACAAAGTGAAGCAAGAAAGGATGAAAGTAGGGAAGTTGAAGGTCTAGAAGATTAGGTAAGAATACATGTCAAGTTCAATAATTGTTATCACTTAGTAACTTATCACAAGTAACTTAAGATGTTTAGTGGTCAGAGAATATGTGGTAAGTTCAAGCTTTTTGGGTTACTTTTATGAAATGACTTAGTCTAGGACATGGCTGTTTTAGTGAGAGACATAGGAGGAAATGGGTAAATCAAGTGAAAATGGAAGATGTCAAAGATCAAAAAGGATAAGGTGTCCAAAGGGTCACATCAATGGATGGTGAAGTGACAAAGGATAATGAGAGAGAATGGGATAAAGAAGTTTTGTCAGGCAATGCAATAATTTGAGGAACACTAAAAAATATATTTGAGGCTGGAAGAGATGGCTATGAAGAGGGAGAAAATCTTAATAATGGCACCGCCTCTGTACCTTTAAAAATGACATATGTATTTGAGTTTTATCATAAAAATATCTGACTAAACAAATGGATGCCATTCAGGAAGACAACAATTATGTAAATCAACCTGCCACAGGCTAAACGAACATCCACCACCTTAAGTTTCAAGAAGGAGATGATACACTCAGGAGAAATTATGCTTGTTCTCTAGAAGCTTGTTTTAGATTCAAAATGAAAGAGTTTATAAAATATAGCAAAATCTAAAAATATATATACTTAGATACATATAAAATAGAAAGACATGCTGATTGAATACAATTTCATATAATCACAATACTTAAAATCGTTGAAAATTTCAATTTTGTTTGAAATTGCTTTTTCTCTAGACTATGGCACATGTTGAAAATATTAAGCCTTGAACTACTGTATTCAAACCACTCAGAGCTTTTCCAGTGCTAATAAAATAGCTGGTGTTCAATTTTAGTAACATAAAGAAAAAGGTTTTGCCTTAGTACTACATGACTTTCCTTGAATCAACCTAAAACCTCCAAATATGTCATCCAGTTCAGTTAGAACTTGTACTTTATAATGGTTCTCATTGATGCTAGGATGGAAAACTTGCAGTCTTTTAAAGAGACTGTAAATTAACTAAAGTTGATAACAGTAATCCATCAAAATTTAGTTCCACACCAGTGGACATTTGCCTCACATTTGGAGAGTTAATGTTGCGAAACTTGTTCCTAACCAACTTTAGATTTCCATCCCTCTACTTCCCCTTGGTGGAAAAGAATTGTTTCTAAGAATAAGTAATAAAGCCTTCTTTATTTATTCTCTGGGAACACTATTTCCACTGCAATAAAAAACAAGGAAAAAGTTACCCTTCTTCCTTGTGTAAACCTTCATTTAAAATGTTACACCTGTCAGGCTGATAGTACAATTTAGATATCAACAAATAATACTTACCAATACATACATCGATCTTTCCTTTAATAGCAGCTTCATGCAGAGGGGTATAGTTCCAGTTATCCCTGGCATTTGGATCAGCTCCTTGGCACAGTAACAGACTCACAACCTCAGCATGGCCGAAAGAACAGGCATTATGAAGCGGGATGAGACCGCCATCATCACGAGCATGGACATTAGCACCCATCTGCAGTAAGTGTTCTACGACATCCTTCCTTCCAAAACCTAAAACGGAAGAGGGAAAATATTTTATACTGTACGTCAATTTTGTAAAAAGAACCATTAGAATTCCTTTAACAATACCAACAAATGCGAACAACTGAAGTACTGTGTTCTATAGCAAAAAGGTAAAAAAAAAAAAAAAAGTTGCCATTCAAATGGATTCTCTCATCTCACAGAACTTAGAACTAAGAAAGCTCTTCCCTTAATTTGCTCAGTTCCTTCAAAAAACATTTCTTCAACATCTATTATGTGCTGGGCAACTGTGCTAGAAATGTAAAATGAATGAGGCAAGATTCCTGTCCAAGGCATTCACTTTCCCCTCATGCTTCACAAGACAAAATAATATGTATAAAATCCATCTCTACATTTTAATAAAGGTTATTTAAATACCAATGACAACCAAATCTAAGCCAAATCACAACACTCAACATTACACTAGGGCAACTGGAGAAGAACATATGGAAACCAGAAATATGCGGTGATAGTTTGGTTACAAGATATTTGAAAAGGAAGAAATAAAGATAATGCCATAACATCTATCTTGGGACTGGTAGCCAAACTAAATGAATGGGTGGTTAGGTGAAACAATTCAAGCTTGGATTTACTGAGTTGGAGGAAATTTTATGACAAACAAGTGAGAATGCAGGCATTTGGAAATACAGAGCCAGAACACTGGTGAAAAGTATCACAATTTTCAGACAGAAAAATGGCGGGGGGTTGTCGGAAGAGCTAGAAAAAAATCTAAAGCACTGTAAGGACTAGGCAAGCACTGAGAAAGGTAAGGAAAACCAAGAAAACACACCATTATGGAAGTCAAAGGGCAACAACACTATGCAAAGTCCAACATGATGAGCATTTAGTGAGGTCAATGGAGAATGGAAAAGAACAGTTATTTTGACAATTTGAAAGTCATTATAGTACTGTGATGAAGTTACAAGCTACATTGCAATGGGTTAAAAAAAAAAGGAAACTGCAAATATTAGTATTTTTATCTTTACAGCTTAATACTTTCATTTATGATCCTTTCTTTCCTACTTTAAATTTAACTAGAACTTAACTGGCTAGGTATCACTACCTCCATGCTATTACTTACCATGCAATGTTGTTAGAAAATGACATCTTAAATAAAACTGAAAAGCAATAAGGGTCCTATCTTCCTTTATTTTATGCATATATAAACTAAATAAATGAGAACTATGTGGAAAATAGAAAGAAAAAGAAAAAGGTTTCTTTCAATGTTATGTCCTCCACACTCTCTTTAGAAATCCACTCATTCCAGGAAAGCAGGCTCTAAAAAAAGTCTTCAAAGTAAAAGATATGTTTCCACAGATATTTATCAGAATTAGGTTTCCACAGAAAATATCCTTCAAATTAAGTTGAAAATTTTGGGTGAAAAGAAGTCAATTTCATATTAGTAACTGGAACACCAAAAGTATAGGGTACATGCTAATGTAACTATCACCATCCTGCTGTTTCTTTATTATATGCCGAACTTTACAGATATTACATTCTGTTTAATTCTCTGACTTCAATGTGCCTCCTGCCTCTACTGTCACAGCCCTACTCTCCCACTGGGCCATAGGTGCTTTCTTTACCCATGAAGATTTAGTGATTTTCCTGCTTTATAGATCTGAGTAAAGCCTGAGTGCAAACACACCCTCATCAGTGCATTAACAGTGTTTGAGAACTAATTTCCTTTCTTCACTAATAAATAAAGATAAAATAAGATACTTCTTAACGTATCAATTGGTACTTTAAAAAATATACGTTATAACTTTGAAGCAAAATAGCAAAGAGTGTGTTTACTTTTTACTAAAACTTTTAGATCTAAAATATAAAATAAAACAAAACAAAACAAAAATGCTTGGTATCAGCAAGGAAGTGGTGAAATGGAACTGTGCTCACATACTGAAAATGTGAATAAAAACTGGTATGACATTTTAGAAAAAATGTAGCATTATCATGAATAGGCTTAAATACTCTCTGACTCAACAATACCTCTTTTCAAACCTTATCATTTAAAAAAAGATTCACATATGAACAAATATTTTGCATCAAGAATATTTATAATAACATATTAGAGTGATGTGGCCACAAGCTAAGGAATGCTGGCATCCACAAGGAATAGTCAAGGAACAGATTCTCCTAGAGCCTGGTAGGGAGCACAGACCTGCCAACACCTAGATTTTGGCCCAGTGATACTGATTTTGGATTGACAGCCTCCAGAACTGTGACAGAAAAGAATTTCTTTTAAAGCCATAGAGTTTGTGGTAATTTGATACAGCAGCCACAGGAAACTTATACAGGTAGTTTAGAACAAATTATTCCTAAAGTCTATTTTGTTTTAAGTGTTAGAATCATACAATTTGCTTTGTAAAGTGGAGAGAAAGTAAGGGATAAATATTTCCATGCAATAGTTTGGCTACCCCTATTGTATGTTTTTTCTTTCTTTTCAAATAGAAGTGAAGGAAATTAAATATTACAAATCCAAAGTTATCTATGGGAGGGAACAAATAGTATTATATTAACTTATTTTGCAGAGAACTAAATTTTGCTGTGTTATTATAAGTAATTTTATGGCCAACTTCTTTTGTAGGTACTTGTAGACCATATTTAGCTACATCTAAACAAATTGGAAAATGGTGAGAATAAACACAAAGAGAGTCATCTTCAGAGTAGTTTTTGGAGTTCTATGCTCATTCCCTGAATCTTTGGTGGCAAGGAAATTCTTCATTTGGTGCTATGTTGGGGCCCCGTGAATCCTTATGAAGTGGTCTTGTGGAGTCATGTGGAGGAATGTGAATGCATTTGGTCCCAGAGATAATTGTAGATAGAAGTCATACACCTGGATATGCCACTTTTAAGTTTCACTAAAATTTTGTGTTATGATAGGAACTTGCAGGCACATTAATGTTGGTGTACAAATGTAACATGTATTTTCCCCTCCTTTTAGATTTACTTGTATGTGTAATTCTGGGTCTAAAATTATTGTATTAAAACAGTATAAATTGAATGCCTACTAAAAAAATAAAAATAATATTTATCATAATATTTATAGAAAATCACGGAAATTAGATGCCCAACAATAAAGACTCTGTTAAGTGAATGATGAAGTGATGGTTTTTGATATAATACCATCCTGTATTAAAAGGACGCTAGAACACTGTGAATGTACTTAATGTCACTGAGTCATATACTTTAAAATGGCTAAAATGGTATTTTATTTTTAAATTGCTTAAAATAAACAAAATTTTAACATTTTAAAATTCATATATTTTACCACAATGAAAAAAATCACCAAAAAAGGTATAGACCATACACACACACACACAACAGGATATTACAGAAAATTCAACAACATAGATTTTTTTTTTAGATCAGTCTTTTAGATTAAAAATATATAAAACAAAATATAGGAGAAAATATATATATATATATTTGATACATAGATGGGTAGAAAAAGAGACTAAATCACTAAGCAGTAGAAGTATGGAATATTTTTCTTTTTGATTATCTGTTTTCTTAATTATTATATAAAAACATAATTTTGTATAAAATATATGTGGGTGTACACATATAAGTTTATAAAAGAAGGTGGAGGTGAACAGTCAAAACCCGTAAAGATACATTTTATATGGCAATTATGATGTAAACTCTTCTAATTTGATTTTGTATTAAAATACATTATTAAATCAGAGGTTTTGTTATCTATGAAACAAACAAGTCCCCTATTTAAAGTACTGTAATTTAGAAAACCATACATAAAAAGTTTATCAAAACATATACTCTACCTGTACTGTTAAGCACAAATCATAATTGGTCATTCGCCATTCTATCCATGTTGAATGCATATGCATTATTTTTCACACATAAAGAGAATTTGTTATCTCTGATGGTTATATAAGGCCTTTGTTTCATAACCAAGGTTTGTAGTCATAATTATCTCTATAATTGATTTGTTTATTTGGGTCTAAAGAACCAAAGTAAAAATAATAATTAGGGTCAGTTCAAAGAACTACATAGAATTTGAAGTAACGTATCAATAACTAACTCAAAGAAACAGTCCCTAAGTGAAAGCATTACAGACATACTGCAGACAAGATTTTCAGCGTCCCAGCTCGTCAAGCTAGCACACATTTAAAAAAGTTAAGTCACAGCTTTTAAAAGGAATGTTGCTACATACATATATATATATATATATTTATGGTTCAGTATTATGAAGTACAAAAGGAAAACCAATGAACCATCTCCCTCCGATCCAAAGGTTGTTAAAAATTAAGACAGAGTAATACTCTGATTTTTACCAACAAAACAGTATGTGCTATAACACTTCCAATCTGAGAGTTGTACAACAGGTATAATTTAGCTTTTACAGAAAAATTCTTTTTGCTTAAAGTACATGCCCTGTTCTTGACAACAAAAAAAATAACAATAATAATGGTTAAGTAGCTAACATTTAGTAAGCTCTTATGTGTGTCAAGAAGTATGCCAAATGCTTGACAAACATTAGCTCCTGTGATAACACCCTGTGAGAGATACCATTACCCTCATTTTACTGTTGAAGAATTCTTCCCCTCAGTCCTGATATGTGTGAACTGTACTTCCAAACACACATCTCAAATCTGCCTACTCCCCAGTGCCACCAGCTTGGTTTCAAGTTCCACAATCTCTTGTCTAGACTTCAGCACATAACCTTCTGTTTGTCTCTCTACTGTCACAGCTGCTGCCCGACAATTCATACTTAACAGAGTAGACAGAGTGATCTTTTCAAGGCACATATCAGATTAGGTCACTTCCCTACTTAAAATCCTGCAATGGATTCCAATAACACACATAAAATATTACTAAAATCTCCTTATGACCTAACAAGGCTCTATGTGAGCTGGCCACTCTCACCTCTCCCATCTCATTGAGCTTTACTAACCCTGTCTTCCACTTTTTGTTCCCTGGATATGACAAACTTATTTCAGTCTAGAGGACTTTGTAATTGCTGTGTGCTCTGCCTGAAGACCTTGGACCCAGATCTTCACATGCCTAGCTCCTTCTGTCATCCAATTCTCAGCCAAAAGGTAACAACTAGGAGAGACTTTGACTGACTACTCAATTTCAATTCACCCACGAACGCACACGCATTCTTCCGTCATTGTTTTCAACGTTTTTTTTTGTTTTTTTTTTTTTGCAGTACGCGGGCCTCTCACTGTTGTGGCCTCTCCCGCTGCGGAGCACAGGCTCCAGACGTGCAGGCTCAGCGGTCATGGCTTACAGGCCTAGCCGCTCCGCGGCATGTGGGATCTTCCCAGAATGGGGCACAAACCCGTGTCCCCTGCATCGGCAGGTGGATTCTCAACCACTACGCCACCAGGGAAGCCCCTCAACATGAGTTCTTTACATATTTTGGATATTAACCTCTTACCAGAAATATCATTTGCAAATATTTTCTTTCATTCAGTAGTTTGCCTTTTCATTTTGTTGATGGTTTCCTTTGCCATGAAGAGGCTTTTTAGTTTGATGTAGTCCCACTTGTTTATTTTTGCTTTTGTTGCTTTTGCTTTTGGTGTCAGAGTCAAAAAATCATCACCAAGATTTATGTCAAGGAGATTACCACCTATGTTTTCTTCTAGGAGTTTTATGGTTTCAGGTCTTACATTCAGGTCTTTAATCCATTCTGAGTTAATTTTTGTGTATGGTGTAAGACAATGGTCCAGTTTCATTCTTTTCCATGTAGCTGTCCAATTTTCCCAATCTCATTTATTGAAGAGACTGTCCTTTCCTCGTTGTATATTATTGGCTCCTGTCATAAATTAATTGACCATATATGTATGGGTTTATTTCTGGGCTCTCTATTCTGTCCATTGATCTATGTGTCTGTTTTTATACCAATACCATACTGTTTTAATTACTCTAGCTTTGTAATGTAGTTTGAAATCAGGGCATATGATGCCTTCAGCTTTGTTCTTCTTTCTCAAGACTGCTTTGGCTATTTGGAGTCTTTTGTGTGATTCCATACAAATTTGAGAATTGTTTGTTCTATTTCTGTGAAAAATACCACTGGAATTCTTATAGGCGTTGCATGGAATCTATATATTGCTTTGAACAGTATAGACATTCTAACAACTTTAATTCTTTCAATCCATGAGCACAGACTACCTTTCCATTTATTTGTTTTCTTCAGTTTCTTTCATTAATGTCTTACAGTTTTCAATATACAGGTCTTTCACCTCCCTGGTTAAATTTATTCCTAGGTATTTTATTCTTTTTGATACAATTGTAAATCGGATTGTTTTCCTAATTTCTCTGATAGTTCATTATTAGTGCAAAGAAAGGCTACAGATTTTTATGTATTGATTTTATGCCCTGCAACTTTATTGAATTTTCTTATTCTAAAGCTTTTTGATGGAGCCTTTAGGATTTTCTATATATAATATGCCATCTGCAAATTGTGACAATTTTACTTCTTCCTTTTTAATTTGGATGACTTCTAGTTCTTTTTCTTGTCTAAGTGCTCTGGCTAGGACTTCTAATGTTATGTTGAATAAAAGTGGCAAGAGCGGACATCCTTGTATTGTCCCTGATCTTAAAGGAAAAGCTTTCATCTTTTCACCACTGAGTACGACGTTAGCTGTGGGCTTGTTATATATGGCCTCTATTATGTTGAGTTATGTTCCCTCTATACCCACTTTGTTGACTGTTTATCATAAATGGATTTGAATTTTGTCAAATGCTTTTTCTAAAAGCGTTTTTTTATCCCCTTTTCTTGCTGGCAAACAGAAACTCTATTTTGCTCAGGAATTGGACAGCCAATATATGCTAAGAGAAGGCAATCCTTTCCCCAGTCCAGGGAGTGACTCCTGATTACTCTAAGCCGGAAAGGTGATTTCATTCCTCTCTGTCAGTGACTGGCAATGAGACAGAAGGGAAAATCTAGAAACTTCTGAAAAGATTTTTCTCCCCATTAAGAGAAGGTGTATGAAGGAAGAGGGTCCCTTTCTCTTTTCTCCTTTCCTCTCTATTTTTAGAAAATTTCTCATAAAAGGTGGTGACATCTGAAGCCACTGAAATGATAAGAAGGTCAAGGGAATTATGAAAATAATGGCATAGATCCTTCCTATGCTCATAAGGTACTGGACCAACTCTTGAACTTCCTACCTCTAGACTTGTCAAGCAGGAAATAAATGTCCTTAGGCTTTAAGTTTCTGTTAGTTGAGTTCTGGAATATCTATAGCTGAATCCACGACAATTTAAGTTTCATCTGTCAACTATCAGACAGATATCTTGGCCCAATTTTTCATTTGTCTTTTTTTTATTGTTTTGTAGGAGTTCTTTATATATTCTGAACACCAATCTTGTGTTGGTTATATGCATTATAAATATATTCTCTGTGTTTATGGCTTGTCTTTAAACGTTGTTTACATTGTGTTTGATTTCAGACAAGTTTTAAACTTAAACAATCTTTCCCTACATACATAGGAAGCATGGTTTGTGCTTCCTATGTGATCTTTAAAGTATCTTTCCTATTCACATACTTTCCTACATTTTCTTTTAGATTAATTTTATAACCTTGCTTCTCACATTTAGATCTTGTAAGTATGGTGTGAGTTAAAGATCTAATTTTATTTTTTTCCGTATCTTTTCTTTTCCATCAGTTTGTTTGTTCAACAGTTTAACTTCAAAATAAGCCTAGATATTGAGTAGGGCAATGTCAATCCACTCTGCTCCTCTTAAAAAATTATATTGGCTATTACTGTTTTTTGATGTTCAATATAAATATCTTCAAGTTCCATGAAGAAGCCTGTTGGAAATTGTTTTCTTTAAAAGCTTACTGATTAGAATTAATTCTGGAAAGTTGAAAATTTTAAATACTGAGTCTTCTAATCCATATGTATGATATACCTCTCCTTAAATTGAGGTCTCTTATGTTCTTCTATTTTGTGTTTTTCTCCATTAATACCCTATGCATATCTGTCAAGGATTATTGGGTATTTTAAGGTTTTCATTGCTTTGGGGATGGAAGGGGCAGTGGTGCATTAGGAAAGGTCAGTAAAACCAGATCACGCAGAACCTCTGAGTCATAAGTAACAGAGTCTGAATTTCAGCAGGGCAAGCCAAGTAGCAATAAAAAGTTCACACTGATGAATTCTTCTTCCCCAACCAAACTAAGTAATAGGAACCTCTTGTAAATTTCAGCACATTCTTTCCCCTAAGCAGTAGGAGAAACAATTACATTATTTCACATACTCAAAGAAATTTTAAAATATACTATGTGGAAAGCATTGTGCTGGCACTGGAGGAAAACCTAAATTCATTACACATTACCTGAACCCAATATACGTACCAAGTTTCTTATTCTAACGTTAGAGTTTCAATTAAAACCACTCAAAAATGTTTCAATATCAAATGTAAGGTCATTGGTATCTATTCACTAGGTCTGAGTTCATAGAGACAGTAATTTGTTTCAGTTGTGTTCAGCATTTTAAACTGCCTAAACTTAAAGCTTCAAAGGAACAACCCTGGGCAATATTAAATCTTGTAAATAACAACAATGCATTCTAAAATTTAATAAAAGGAGAAAAACCTAAAGTGTTTGGAGTATTAAAAAGTGATGTTTTTATTTATAGTAGCAAAGTCATAGCTTAAAGACTCTTTCGACCTAACTGGACCGTCAGCAAAGCCACAAGCACTATATATCATTTGAACTGCTAAATTCATCGACTTATAAAACCAATGAAAAAATTTATACTGCATCTCTCACATATACTTATTTATAATTTTTTTCCTTAAGTGCAAAAAAATTATATTCAAAAGACATTCAAAGTAACAATAAAATAAGTTTGGGACTGTCTAGCAAAATAACTCATGAACTTTATATATATATATATATATATGATATCTATTTTCCTGACAGAAGAAATAACAGAAAGTAAGTTAGGAAAGATAAAAAGGTACTTGTTGACAGATGAGACGTGTTCACTGTTCTCTCAAAAAACATTAGGAAAAACTTGAACCTAAAATATCAGAATAGCCTGGTTACTTTCTTAAGCATACCAAACCACCTCCACCCCCATAAAAACATTAAAAAAAAAAATGACAATAAAATTACTTTCAATGAAACAAATTTCAGCCATGACACATTTATGCAATAGCTGTAAGGTTCCTAAAGTAACTGTTCTTTCCCAGCTAACAAAGTCATCATTCAGCAATTTAATACCAGTAGTTCTAGATATCCGTGAGCATCTCTAAAGGTCCATTAAACACAGTAACTTATAATTGTACTGAATTAAAAATTAATAAATGATGTTGGGAAAACTGGACAGCTACATGCAAAAGAATCAAACTGAACTACTTTCTCACACTATATACAAAAATAAATTCAAAATTGATTAAACACTTAAATGTAAGACCTGAAACCATAAAGCTGCTAGAAGAAAACACAGGCAGTACGCTCTCTGACATCAGTCTTAGCAATAGGGATGTGTCTCCTCAGGGAAGAGAAAGAGAAGCAAAAGTAAACAAATGAGACTACATCAGACTACAAATTTTTGCACAATGGAGGGAACTATCAACAAAATGAAAAGGCCATCTACTGAATGGGAGAAGATATTTGCAAATGATGTATCTGATAAGGGGTTAATATCTAAAATATACAAAAAACTCATACAACTCAACATTAAAAAAACAAACAACCCAATTTTAAAAATGGGCAGAGGACCTGAACAGACATTTTTCCAAAGAAGACATACAGATGGCCAAGAAACACATTAAAAGTTGTTCAACATCCCTATTCATCAGGAAAATGCAAATCAAAACTACTATGAGCTATTAGCTCACACCTGTTGGAATGGCTATTATCAAAAAGACAACAAATAACAAGTGTTAGTGAGGATGTGGAGAAAAGGGGACTGTTGTGTAGTGCTGGTAGGAATGTAAACTGGTGTAGCCAATATGGAAAACAGTATGGAGGTTCCTCAAAAAAACTACCATATAATCCAGCAATTCCACTTCTGGGTATTTTTCTGAAGAAAACAAAAACACTAAATCAAAAAGATATATGCACCACTATGTTCATTGCAGCATATTCACAATAGCCAAGACATGGAAGCAACCTAAGTGTCCATCAACAGATGAATGGATAAAGAAGGTATTATACACACACACACATACACACACACACACACACAGAGGAATATTACTGTGCCATAAGAAAAGAAGAAAATCTTGCCATTTGTGACATGGATGGATGTAGAAAGTATTATGCTAAGTGAAATAAGTCAGACAGAGAAAAACAAATATCGTTATGATTTCACTTACGTGTAATGTAAAAAAAAAAACCAAATGAACAAATATAACAAAACAGAAACAGAGTCACAGATACAGAGAACAAACAGGTGGTGGCCAGAGGAGAAGGGAGTTGGGGGATGAGGGAAATTAAGAGATACAAATTTCCAGGTACAAAATAAATGAATCATAGGGATGAAACGTACAGCATAGGGAATACAGTCAATAACAATGTAATATCTTTGTATAGTGACAAATGATAACTGATTATTTTGTAATGTATAGAAATATCGAATCACTATGTTGTGTACCAGGCCTATCTTCTAGTCTTTTAAAGTTTTCAGTTTTACTACTTTTTATGAAGGAAATTATATGCCCCAGTATTATGCTCTAAGCTGGGAGTTGGGGAAAGTCTTGAAAGTCTTGTGATATATTCTTTAAAATGTCAAAGGTTTTCTATACACTGGGTTAAATTTATGCAGTCCAATATACACAGAACTGTAGGTACCTAATAATAGATTTCTGCTTACCTTATAAGAAATGTTCTATGACAAAGAAACATGCATTTTCTACTTAACATTAGTCATAATTGCTTCCTCTTCTAACTCTATTAGCCTTTAAATAAAGAACTATTTTACACTTCATTAGATCAGAAGTCATGGTTAAGACTTATAAGAGTATATTCCCTGTTATTTCTAAAATAACAGTTTAGAAAACAAACTACAAAATGACTTCTATAAAGCAATGACGTTGCATATATTTTTCATTTGTCAAAGGTGGACTCTGACCAATTAATTTTTCCATTTTATAGAATCTGATTTAGAAAGGAAAACATTTATACTCAGATAAAAGAAGTATTTCATTAGCAAACACAGTTAAAAATGTGTGTTTTTTCCAAAAACATTGGGAAATCACCAGAAGCAAAAGGGTATGAGACAAATCCCAGATTCCAGCTTAAAAAAACACAACAAACAAAAAAACACTGTAAGAAATCATTCCTCCTTGGGAAGAAAAAAAAAAAATGGTTGGGTGCCATTGTGGGAAGAAACATCAGCTTAATTGCAGAAGATCAGTTATCCTGGACAGAAGACAGGCCAGAGGAAAGTGATCTGTGTCCTTTTCACTCCTCAACATTATCACATTGTCCCCTGTGCTGTGGAATATGAAAGCAGTATCTACAGCACACCTCTAGCCAAAAGAGAAGGGGTAACATCAAGGTAAAATACTGGAACTTGGCTGAGGTGGGAAGCAAAGTACAGGTGGACTCCCAATTAGGCAATTACACGACGGTGATAGCACTCACCTCATGTAATTGCTCAGTGAAATCCTCAACAACTACGATGTAACCACCATCCAGAGCCTCTCTACCCTGAGGCATGTCCCTATTTGCCTCAGACCACATGGAGAACCAAAACCTAGAACACAGGTTTTTCACCAGTCCTAAACCGGACCCCCATCAAAACTCATCCTCCCAAACAAATGCAATATTGGCCCAAATAGTTGTTAGTTCCAAGGGAATATAAGCTCACAGCAGAAAATAATAAGATGTCTGAGGAGTGCAAGTACCATGAAAGAGCAAATAAAAGCAGAATTAACAGACCAAAAAAAACCATTTAAAATTGGCATATTAAATGTTGCTAGAGAAAAACTGGAGAATACTGAAAACATGAGAACAAAAATCTACCAAGTAAAACCAACTGGAAATATTATCATGAAAAATATAACAGGAGAAATAAAGAATACAATAAATTGACTGAATAATAATAGAAACAAAGGAGAAATTCCTGAGGAAAAACTGGTAGAAGAACTTCACCAAAAAATTCTGAAAGGGATAAACAGAAGCAGAGAATGAGAAGAAACAGGTAAGACAGAGGATTGGAAGAGAGGAAAGATATACGTAGAAATAATGACAGGATGTCTCATAATTAAAGGAAAATGTAAAATTTCAGATTAATAAGAGTTCATGAAGTACCAAAGAGAATGAACACAAAAATGCAAATTCCTAGACTACTCCAGACCAACTGAATGAGAAACTTGGGAGTGTGGCCTAGCAACCTGTTTTAACAAAGCCCTCCTGGTGACTCTGATGCAAAGTTTGGGAACCATAGCTCTAGTGCTTCTGGAAGTTTATAATCCTCTGAAAATTACATGTAAAATTTGCTATTTAAGTATATCTTTCTGGGGAAAATGTCCATACCTAGTATCAGATTCTCAAAAGAATGTTAACAAAATTAATATCTATTTGTATTAGCTCCGCAGTTTTCAAAGTGTGGTCCATGGTCCCCTGGTGATCCCTGAGACACTTTCTGGGGGTCTGAGAAGTCAAAACCATTTACAAAATAATATTAAGATGATTTTAGCTTTCTTACTGTCAAGACAGTTATAGTGCAAGATCTTATAACATCATGTGTTGGACATTTGGAAAATGTACTCATGGTGCTCATGATGGTGCAAAAGCAATGGTAGGTGAAACTGCTGGCATCTTGGCATGAACCAAAACAGTGGCAGCAAACTATACAGTCATTGTATTCTGTAGAGTTGACATATATGGACATATATTAGTCATTGAATTTTTCACCACCAGGCCCTCACAGTTTAAAAAAAAAAAAACGCCACCAGTTTCACTTAAGAATGTCCTTCATGAAAATGTAAATATTTATTTTATTAAATTCCAACCCCTGAGTATGTATCTTTTTTAATATTCTTGTGGCAAAATAAGAAATACACATTAAGCACTTCTGCTACACACCAAAGTATGGTTGTCTTGAGGAACAACCGTATGAGACCGTTTGAGCTCCGTCTGACCTGTGTATTTGGTAAATATTTTCTCAAGAATGAACAAAGTGAGCCTGTCACCTCAAGGAAAACAACAAACAGTATTTGCTCCCAATGATAAAATGTGAGCTTTCAAGCAAAAAATGAGAATTTTTTAAAACTTGTATCTGCCACCATGAGCTTAAAAGTTTCTCGATACTTAAATGTGTATAGCTATAAAATCCATTTATATAAGACAGACCAATGGATTTCATTTCATACATAACAGAGTATGAAAAATTTATTGATATGGCTTCAGATTCCACATTGCAACTAACCTTTAAGAAACTACTACTTGTCAAGTCTGGGTGTAGTATCAAACAAAAAAATCTAAGATTATCTGAAAATGCTATTAAAATATTCCTTCCTTTCCAACTACATATCTGTTTAAAGCAGGATTTTCTAAAGATACTTCAATATACATAATAAAGCACAACAAATGGCATGCAGAAGCAGATGAGAATTTGCCTGTCTTCTATTAAGTCAGACATTGACTAGCAAAGTGTAAAGTAATGCCTCTCTTCTCATTAATCTGTTTTAGGAAATAGTTACTTTTTATTGAAAGTGTGATTTACTCTAACATAGAACAGAATTTTTTATTTTCTCAGTTTTAATTCCTAATATAAATCTCCATCAATATAATATATATAAACAAAAACTCTTTCAATTATTTTTATGAGTGTAAAAGAGTCCTGAGATCAAAAGTTTGAGAACTACTGCATTTTGACTATAAATTTTTGCAAGGGCAGGAACTGATGCCATTCCATCATTTTGCTCCTTATACCACTTACATTTATTGAGTTGTCATTGAACCACTATAAAACCTTAGGATTCATGCCAGATTCCTGAAAAAAGACCAAAGGGGGGAAACACACTATGAAATTGTCTCAATGACTGTTAATTAAACAAGCTGCATGAAGTTCTTTTGAATTTCCATAAACACCTCATGAATACTTAGTTTCATACTGCCAAAGAAGGACGACAGTGACTCTCAAAAATGTGAATTAACAAAAGAGATGAAAGGGTATCCTCAACGCAGCACTGCTAAATATGCTACTTTCCATATTTCACGTTGGTAATATTAAGAAATGAGTTCTCTCTAAGGACAATAGAGAGACCATAATGCACACTATGATAGACATCCATCCCCATTTTTAAAATTTTAATTGTGGTAAAATACCTTTAACATAAAATTTACCATCTTAACCATTTTAAACTATCAGTTCAGGGGCATTAAACTTTCAAATTGTTGTGACTCCCATATGCTTTATTTACTGTTCAAAATGGTTTTTTTCTTGACTGCTTCCATGAATCAAAGCATACAGCAGCTTATCTTTGAGATTTTTTAACAAATTTAAGTAGTTTTTTAAAGAAAGGAATTGCTAAGATATCCTTCTTCCATTAAACTACGAGGTTCTTCAAAGATTACTTCCAATCACACTTTTTATGTTTAATTAGCAACTGATCAAAAGATCAGAGTCCAGTATTCTATTAATCACAAATGTTCCAACAGCCTACTTACTAAAAGCATGGTCTCGATCAAATCCTAGTCATGTTTTAAGAGAGCATCTATATGCAGTTTTGCTTTATTTTAAATGTCTAGGAAAAAAGCTAGGGGAAAAGATGCCAAAATGACTATTATTAGCTGCACTGGGGTAGTGAGATGATTAACTACTTTCTACTGAACTTTCCAAAATGTGTACAATTACTTATATTTTCAGAAAACAAATTTGAGAAGGCAATAACAAACTGTCAAATAATAAAATACTCAAAAGAGTTGATTTCTTACTGCTACCAACTTTCTATTTGAGTAGGATTACCCAAACAATTTTAGGACACTCAGATAGGGGTTTAAATCTGGCTCCATCACTTAACAGCTATGTGACCTTAGACAAGACACCTGAGTCTCGGGTTCTTCATCTGTAAAACAGAGTTAAAACCTATCTCGTGTGATTGCTGTAAGGATTAAATAACACAGGGAAAGTGCAAAATTCACTTGAAAGCTTTTTTGTTGTTATTTTTATTAGCTTTTACTATTATTTAGCAACAATATCAATACTAAATTTATTCGTTTATATGCCAACAGAGCAGTAAAAGCACTTTGATGACAAAGAACTAGACTAATATATAAGAATTACCATTTATACATTTAAGAAAGACAGACTATCAGAAATCAGAAGTGTTAACTTACAAAGTTCATCTGCTCAAATATTTATAGAGCACATACCATGAACATTTCACTAAACTAAACACTGAACTTCTCCTTTTACCTCAAATTTATCTGCTTTCATAAAATTCCAACAAAGTAACAGCTACACTTTCCTAATGTTAAATTGTGTGGACCTTTTTTGGGGGGGGAAGGGCAACCAAGTTTTTGATAGCTTGCTAAAAGTTTTTTCATTAGTCCAAAAGGTTTTTTTGTTTCTTTCTTTCCAAAAGAGAACATTTTCCTGCAAAGACAAAAGCATAGCTTGGCATCTCTTCTCAAGATACTAGAAAAAAATAGCTAAAATGTAGCTATCAACTGTAATCCCATGTCACTTCTTTCTTAAAAACCCATTTTCCGTGTCAACATGAGAACAACCTGAGTTTTGGAAATGGAGAACTGTATATCTTATTTATTAACAAGATGGATGAAAACATCAAAATGGTTTCTATGGTTGGTCGATATACCAGAATGAAGGCATCTCATCTTTATGGCTCATAATATACATACATATATCCTAGTTTTTCCAAAGCATTACAGCTGGGCATCAGGAGGTTTAGGTTATTTTTAAACCATACCTGATGATACAGGGACCTTGGCTTCAAAGATCTGGTCAATCAGTAAATTTAAAACAATTTTTTTTTCAGTTTGTAGTTAATAAAGATTGTCTGCTTCATGTTTTTTTAAATCTACCGCAATGAAAAAAGTTGCAAGTCCACACAAACAAACCAACAAACATCTGCCACCAACCATTAGTTTACTGTTCTACTGAAAAGGCAAAAGGTAGAGGAACATTTACATCACTTTATTTCCCCTTTTTCTACAGTTAAAACAAAAATGACAAATCTTAACTGAATAGGGAGCTGTTACATTCCCAAAAAAGTCTCAAAAAAAAAAGGTTTACGCTCACACTACTTTAATTTTAATTTTATACACAGATTCCTGAACCAACAGGCAAAACAAGTTTCCACTTGACAAAGAACCCGGCAATTCACTGCAGGGAAAAGCAATCCTGAATATCTGATGAAGCCTTAAAGGGAAAACCCAGTAGGCACACAAAAGCAAAACACTCATAACTTTCCTCAATCACTCAAAATCAAATGATTTTTAGAAAATGAACCTCAAAGTTATCTTGAGCACCTAGGCTTTAGTATAAATCCCCAAAACACCAACACTACTCAGTTCTTATTATGAATCCACATTGATGATACAGGTATTAGGCCCCCCAAGATCAGAGCTACATCCCACGTTTCTGAGTGTTCCTGTCAGAAGAATAAACATAGACCAAAGTAACTTCAAGTACTCTGACATACAGGAAAAATAAGAATTTAAGAGGCTCTTGTGTCTTCAATCGTATCTCACACATATTTTACAATCAACTACCAGAAACATTTCTTTGTCCATAAAGCAAAAGCAGGCTATTAAATACATTTAAGAATAAGCTACTGGGCTTCCCTGGTGGCGCAGTAGTTGAAAGTCCACCTGCTGATGCAGGGGACATGGGCTCGTGCCCCGGTCCGGGAAGATCCCACATGCCGCGGAGTGGCTGGGCCCGTGAGCCATGGCCGCTGAGCCTGCGCGTCCGCGCTCTGCAATGGGAGAGGCCACAACAGTGAGAGGCCCGCGTACCGCAAAAAAAAAAAAAGAACAAGCTACCCTAGTGTTTTCAACTGCATTTCATCGCAAGACTCATGATGATGCTGATTCCTTCCTAAAACCTAACACTAAAATAAAATACATTTTCTTAGCATGATTTACATTCCTTGACCACTTTTCTTCTCCTGGGCTCTAAGCTTAAGATACCATTTTTTTAAAACATATTTACGCTCACAACTTGGTCCTTAAAGATATGTCTTCTATTCTCCAGATATATTTCTCTGGTCTTTTAACTGACAAAGAATCACATCTGGTTTGGAAGGAAGGCACACCTAGCCTGCGATCTATTCAGTTCCTTGGGAACAAAAGGGATGCCCCAGGGGAGGAAAAAAAAGGCAGGTGACTAAACTTCTTGTTATTAAAACTTCTATGTAAACAGACTATGAGGAAGACATCTTAACTATAAAACGCCCTTAGCACAATGTCTCTGGTAAAGGCTCTCTAGAAAGTGGCATGTAGGCTATATAAACTAAGATATAAAATGATGTTTCATAATTTAAATGCTACTACTGTAAGAGATGATCCTGCAAACCTTCCTGTGAGACTTCATCTATTCTAGGTCAGACCTGCATGTCCAACATGAGGAGGAAGGACAAGGGGAGTTACCCTCAACATCTCAGACCTCTATTTTTATCCTTGAAATTACTTAGCAATTAATTTCTGTAAAAATGAGCGGTAGAAAAAAAATGAGGTCAAATCCCATGTAAAGTTCTTATAAGAAGAATTTGAGCAGAAAAGCATCCCTATAGACAATATACTAGAAGAAAATGCCCAAAAAAGACAAAATTATGCTCTACTATTTCAATAATAGCTAAAAGACAATG
The DNA here is from genome assembly GCF_039906515.1 of Pseudorca crassidens. Classification (NCBI taxonomy): domain Eukaryota; kingdom Metazoa; phylum Chordata; class Mammalia; order Artiodactyla; family Delphinidae; genus Pseudorca; species Pseudorca crassidens. The sequence goes on from NC_090316.1 coordinate 15,735,211, forward strand.
TGAAAATGATGTAAGATATGAAAAACTAGCATGTGTGAATTAGAAATAAGATGACAGAACTCAGAAAATAATTCAAAATAAAAGAAAAGGTTATTCCAGAAGTAAAGACTAAACAAGAAGGAAAACAAAAATGAAAAAAAAAATACCACAGACAATGTCTTATGACAGGGATCAGCGAACTACAACACTTGTGCCAAATATGGCCACTACCTATTTTTATAAATAAAGTTTTATTGGAATATAACAATACCCATTCATTTATGTATTGTCTATGGATATTTTCATGGCACAAAAGCAGAGCTGACCAGTTGACACAGTTTAAAGAGAGACCACAGAGGGCATGAAGCCTAAAATATTTACTGTCTGGCCATATACAGAAAAACTTTCGTAACTCCTGCCTTATGAGAAATGAAAGGTAAAAGGGGAAGACCTAAATAGACATTTCTCCAAAGAAGAGATACAGATTGCCAACAAACACATGAAAGAATGCTCAACATCACTAATCATTAGAGAAATGCAAATCAAAACTACAATGAGGTATCACCTCACACGGGTCAGAATGGGTATCATCAAAAAATCTACAAGCAGGGCTTCCCTGGTGGTGCAATGGTTGAGAGTCCACCTGCCGATGCAGGGGACACGGGTTCATGCCCCGGTCCAGGAAGATCCCACATGCTGCAGAGCAGCTAGGCCCGTGAGCCATGGCCGCTGAGCCTGCGCGTCCGGAGCCTGTGCTCCGCAATGGGAGAGGCCACAACAGTGAGAGGCCCACATACCGCAAAAAAAAAAAAAAAAATCTACAAGCAATAAATGCTGGAGAGGGTGTGGAAAAAAGGGAACCCTCTTGCACTGTTGGTGGGAATGTAAATTGATACAGCCACTATGCAGAACAGTATGGAGGTTCCTTACAAAACTAAAAATAGAACTACCATACAACCCAGCAATCCCACTACTGGGCATATACCCTGAGAAAACCACAATTCAAAAAGTCATGTACCACAACGTTCACTGCAGCTCTACTTACAATAGCCAGGACGTGGAAGCAACCTAAGTGTCCATCGACAGATGAATGGATAAAGAAGATGTGGCACATATATACAATGGAATATTACTCAGCCATAAAAAGAAACGAAATTGAGTTATTTGTAGTGAGGTGGATGGACCTAGCATCTGTCATACAGAGTGAAGTAAGTCAGAAAGAGAAAAACAAATATCATATGCTAACACATATATATGGAATCTAAAAAAAAAAAAAAAAAATGGTTCTGATGAACCTAGGGCCAGGACAGGAATAAAGACGCAGACGTAGAGAATGGGCGTGAGGACACAGGGAGGGGGATGGGTAAGCTGGGGCAAAGTGAGAGAGTAGCATTGATCTATATACACTACCAAATGTAAAACGGATAGTTAGAGGGAAGCAGCTGCATAGCACAGGGAGATGAGCTCGGTGCTTTGTGACCACCTAGAGGGGTGGGATAGGGAGGGTGGGATAGGGAGAGTGGGAGGGAGAACACAAGAGAGAGGGGATATGGGGATATATGCATACGTACAGCTGATTCACTTTGTTATAAAGCAGAAACTAACACACCATTGTAAGGCAATTATACTCCAATAAAGATATTAAAAATAAAATAGTATAATCAAGGACCTTGCCAGACAATAGAAAGTATAGAAAGATTCCCATTCCAGGAATGAAGCATTCTGACTCATTTTTTTACCCACTGATGGGCAACAGTTTAGAGAACACAGTGTTTTTTTTTTTTTTACTAGAAACTACATTTGTACAGTGAAGTGGGGGGAGGGACAAGCATGGACATGCTGAAAAAAATCAGGAGAAAAAGGAGTCAGGCAACCTCTACATAGTTAAATGTGTGTTGATGTAGAAACCACTCAAATCAAAAGAAAGCATAAAACTGCCCTACATATTTTGCTGGTTTTGATACTGAAGTACCTCATATTACATGTCCTAATTCAAGTCATATGTTAATGTTAACCATTAAAGTTAACCAGGAAGCCTATTTCAAAATTTCTTCAATTTAAAGTAAATACCGTGAAATTTCAGAATTCAATGCTTCGTTAAACCTTTTTTTTTAATAATGACGTCATCTGAACTTTTCTTTAAAAAGAGACGTCATCAGGGGGGATTCCCTGGTAGCGCAGTGGTTGGGAGTCCGCCTGCCAATGCAAGGGACACGGGTTCGTGCCCCGGTCCGGGAGGATCCCACATGCCGCGGAACGGCTGGGCCCGTGAGCCATGGCCGTTGAGCCTGCGCGTCCGGAGCCTGTGCTCCGCAACGGGAGAGGCCACAACAGTGAGAGGCCCGCGTATAACAAAAATATGTCACTACTAGGAACTGAACTCAGGAGATATATCGTTCTAAATTAATGCTATTTCTAAAGCTTTGACTACTATCCTTTGAACAATAGAAAACCAGGGTCAAGAATCTTAATTGTAGAAGAAAAAGTCTTATATAAACTCGTCAACAATAAAAGACTGGATCATTTTGATATGGCTATCTTAAGAAGGTATTAGAAATAGTACTTTAAGAACATGTATCAACAGTGGAAACTGAAGACTATGTTTCTAGTTGTGGATAGGGTGATTCCATTATTAATACTGTCTCTAAGCTACATTTTAAACTAATAATTATCACAATCCACAGTGAGATAGAAAGGATTCTTAATTCTGCTGCTGGAAAGAATTACGGTTAAAAAAAAAGCATAAGGATTTAAATATGAGTATGAGTTCATACCACTTCAGAGGGTCTTAAAAATGGTTTCATTTCACTCTATAGAACTATATTTATATTTAAATGGAAATAAAGGCATTAACATTCTTCCTTCCCATCTTTGCTTGGCTAGCTTGGACTCATCCTTTAAATCCCTGTTTTAAACAATCTCTTTAGAAAGACGACTTCTTTAAATGATCTAAAATCAGGACAAGAGTCCTTACTGCCTGCTCCAAAAGACAGTATAGTGTACTCTTCCTGTCACTCTAGGTTATACACTTTGTGGGGTTTTGTTGTTGTTGTTATTTAATTTCCCCCCCCAGACTGAAGCTCCATAAGGGTAAGGACTACCTGCCACTTGAAAATTGTGTCAGTGTTTAACATCAACCTATGATAAGTAATAAAAGATTCGTGCAACAAAAGAACTACAATTTTTAAACCTTTCCATCCAAGGGACTGTACCAATTTCCTATCTTTAAAACAGCTCTTCCATGACATTCAGTGACTAGCATTCTAACCAACTAATAGTCAACTGAGAATTACTTTTAATTATCCAGGCTACACATGATGGAGAAGACTAGATTTAACAAAGCTTTAATGCTTTAATGCTAGGAACACAAACATGAAAGCATGGTAAATTGACTACAGGGTGTTGTGCATTTAGACCATGGAGAGTCTTACTGTTTTTGTTCTTTTTTCCACACTGAACTAAAAAAAATTATTTTTTTCTCTAAAAAAGCCAGTTCAAGATTAGGTTCTCATAACTACAACATAATTACAGGGCTGTTTTACTGTTTGTCTTCTAGCTTATCTGGGTACACATAAAACTAAAACAGAATATAAAGTAACTATTGTGGCAAACAGAAGATGTGATTTGGGAGATAAGCACTATTTTATGTGTGACTAATCCTAAATCAGTACATTATTACCCAAATCAATATAACTAGCTATCACCTGTTAGTGATTACTTGTAATGCAATATTGTGAGAAATGACAAGATCTGTGAAACAATGTGTTAAAATAGTCAAATATGGAATAAAGTCTGCAAAAGCAAAAGGTCTCGTTTCATTCATTATAGATCTATCATTTGGCCTAAAGAAAAAGAAATGATTTTTCATCTAAAATAAGCAACACCGTGAGCATGCATCTACTTAAATGGAAACCTGTTTATGACTCAATTCACTACATTCCTAACAGTAGTGGCTACATTTCAAGAATGGACCCAGCCATCTAATAATGATTTCCTGTAAGTGTTTCTCATATTGTTGATCATGACTCATTAATGGGATCACAAACAGCATTTGTAAGAAAGGAAATGGAATAGGATATAAAATATCAGAGTGCAACACATGTAGCAAGGGATAGAATTGTTTCCTGAAATTTTGACTCAGTTTGTGTGTGGGTGACAATATACTGCTAAGTATGGGCTGCAAAAAATAAAATGTGTGAACACTATTCCTGGAGTATATGCCCCCAATTACTTCTTCCCCCCAAACACTGCCAAAGTAGAAACTCCATCAAAATTACTCACAAAAAAGAAAAGTGACCTTAAACTTGGTATGTTATAATTGTTTAAACTTGATATCACAAACTCTAAAATCAAAGTTTAAATCCAGGTTCCACTACTTCTAGTGAACATGGGCTTATTTAAGCAGTATGTGCTCCACTTGTGTCATCTATAAAATGAAGATAAAAATATTTTCCAAGTTGTGGTAAAAATAAATAATGTATTTAGTAAGTTTAACATATGCTTTACCATTAACAGAAAAAACTGAAGGAGAAACTTAGCAGAAGTAATCTTCAGGGTATTACCTCTGATGTTTGTGTGTGTGTGCCTGGTGCTTTTTCATTGTATATATTTCTATACTACATTAATTTTACAATGTACATACAACATATACATTTTTAATGTAGCGTTTCTAATGTATATAACATTACCTTTATTTTTTTTAATTTATAAAATTATTTATTTATTGGCTGAGTTTGGTCTTTGTTGCTGTGCGCGGGCTTTTTCTATTTGCAGAGAGAGGGCGCTACTCTTTGTTGCGGCGCGCGGGCTTCTCACTGCGGTGGCTTCTCTTGTTGAGGAGCACGGGCTCTAGGCGTGCGGGCTCAGTAGTTGTGGCCCGCAGGCTCTAGAGGGCAGTCGCATGGGCTTAGTTGCTCCACAGCTTGTGGAATCTTCCCAGACCAGGGCTCAAACCCGTGTCCCCTGCATTGGCAGGCAGATTCTTAACCACTGTGCCACCAGGGAAGCCCTACCTTTATTTTTAAAAATATCAATAGTAGGTATCTAGGCAGTGAGATTATAGTCCTTTTTGTTTTATATTTCTCTGTATTTTATAAAAATATGTTATGTGTTTTTAAAAGAAAAGAGTCAACTACTTGCTCAAAAAAAAAAAAAAAAAAAAGACAAAAGTGTGTAGTGCTCCAGTGTTTAGGAATTAGCATTCTGGGGGGAGAACTTATGCGCCAGATGCTTCTCACTAAATCCTCACACAACCTCAGTGTATCACTTTTGCCCAAGAGAAAATGGAGGCAATTGAGATAAGGTAAATTGTCTGCTACAAAACTAACAAACAGCAGTGTCCATAACTTCAAAGCCTATATTTCTTCCGCCACCACATAATGCATCCAAATAGTCTTCTCCAGTTGTTTCATACAGGCACCTTTCGATCTACCCAACTGGACTGTAAACTCCTTGCAAAAGGGGGGAAAGTTTCACTAACTTCATTTATGTCTCTCATTGGCCCACTAAGACGACGATAGCTACTTCTACACTTGTCGAGTTACATTAAACTTCTTTTGGTCTATACTGTCCTCCTGGGACCTACTCTTGCAAAAACGAAATAAACTAGCAAACAAACGACAAAACTACTCTAAGACTGTTCAGATCTAACTTTATTCCTGCACACTCGTAACTGAAAAAGTTTAAGTATACCCATATCCTGAGTACCAGTAAAGGAGTTTGGGGATGAGTACAAGGATCACTGTGCAAACACTAAAAAGAATGGATTCACACGTTCCCCTACCACGCCCCCCGTCACCCAGACACCACCTAAAGAAAGGAACCTCAAGTCTTCCCGAGAAGTGTTGAAGAACCATAACCACGCCCCCATTGTTCCATCATAATAACTTGTTTTCTTTCCCGACCCGGACCCCCGTCCCCAACACCAAAACCCTTAATAAGCAATTCAAAGTATCTGACCTGCAGCGAAGTGCAGGGGAGAAGACTTCCGGCCGGCCATGTCCTTAGCATTCACGTTTGCCGCGTCCACCAGCCTCTTTACCCGGGACACGTCCCCATTGCGACAGGCCTCCAACAGTTCCCGGAGGGCCCCGCTCACTGCTGGGACCCCTGGCCCAGGTCCTGCTGCCCCAGGTCCCAATGTTGCTGTGGTGCTAACTCCGGCCGCCTCGGGGCTCTCCGACAAGCTCGATCCGGGGGAGGATGGAGAGGAAGATGAGGAAGAAGTCGGGGAAGAAGAGGACGACGGTGAATTGTTACTGCCACCGCCGGCTGGGCTGGGAGCGACCCCGACGGCAGATGAGGCAGGAAGAGCCGGGACCACGGGAGCTGCGGCGACGGTACAGACTGTGCTCGTGGTACTGCAACAGCTGGTACTGTCAACCGGGTCCGGGGATCGGGGCCTGTCGGGCGGATCCCGACTGCCATCCCCCTCCGGCAGCGCTAGGCCGTGCCGCGGGGAGGCGAAGGGGGCCAGGCCACCCACCGTAGGGGAGGCTGGGGTGGTCCCCGGGGCCAGGCCGGGGCTGAGTGGGGGGGGAGGTGGCGGCGGCGGCGCCGAAGCCCCTGGGGCGGGCTGGAGCTGTTGTTGATGATGGTGGTGATGATGCTGAGAGCGACGCGACGCCGCCATCTTCAGACTCCCCCAGCACTGTCACTGCGGCAACGGCCCCACCGCCCGCCCTCACTTCCGACTGCTGGACCAATTAGCACCCAGCGCACAGGAAATGATGCTGGGAGCGGTGGGCGGGGTCAGAGAGTGGGCGGGAAGTATTGGGAGCTCCGAGAACCGCCGCGGAAGGGGGCGTCGCCCTGTAGCTGAGGGGCGGGCTTTGTGACTCCTTGGCGGGCTGGCCGGGGAGTTTTGAAAGCTGGAGCCAGCCTAGGCTTAAACGGGAAGCTTTTCCTGCCTTTCTCACTTTTCAGCCTGCTTACCTTGCCCTGTTCCGTTCAGTTGCCAGGTCTTCTTCAGTCTTCCTTTTCTTGCTCCAGAGCCTGCTATTGAGGTGGAACTCTGTGCAAGGTATGTGTCGTTTATCAAATATCAAGTGCCCTTGTCTGAAAAATGGACTAGTATCTACCTCACAGAATTGTTAGCGGGATTAAATGAGCTAACATATACAGAGTGCTCCGTACGTTAATAAAACACAACTATAATTAGCCCATTGGTAAATTTTATTTGAAATGCAGACTTTTTCCCCTCCCCGTCCCCCCCAGTTAATCCCTTGGTCTCTCTATCCCTTCTCTATGAGAGTTCACTTTATGTATTGTACTTCGTTAATATCCCATTTTAAAATAGTGGTTCGGATTGCCAGGATTGAAATTCAAGCTCTGTCGTGAACGAGCTGTGTAAATTTGGACAAGCTATTTAACCCCTCTGTGTCTCAGGTTCCCCTCTGCAAAATGGAATTAATAGTTCAATAAATGTTACCTATTAAAATTGTGGTTTTTTCCTATTCTATTATCTCTGTACTTTTATTTCTCACCTTAAGCTTGACCCAAATAATTACGAATATGTTCCTTTCTTTTGAATTCTTTTTAGCTGACCTTCTCATGTCTGTTCCTCTCATCCCTCCTCCCTCCCCCTCCCAAACTAAGATAAAAACCTGACTGCTCTCCATCCATCACTCACCTTCAGAAGCCATTCTTCAGCAATTACTTTATCTCTTTTTCCTCTGCCTATACCTACTTTTTTTGTCTACCATCAAAAGAAATGTACCAATGAATGGGATAATCTCAGTAAGGTCTGCATTTCCTGCCTCCTGTTTAATAGTAAACTAGGCATTTTGGAAATTTAGACAAACAGCATTATTCCAAGAGAGTGGACACAAATGGAGCTTCTGTGTCTTAAGAAAAACCCAAGATTTAGATGGGTCAAGTAGAAATTTCGCTTCGCAAAATACCAAACTATGTGATAAATTTTTCTTTCACATGTTCATTATGAAATATAAGTGTGATGCTAATATTCCCATCCACATAAATAGGTAAGTTTCTTTAGGACTACCATCTAAATACAACAAGGTCAGGAACATAATATTATGAGTGACATTTATTGTCATCTAGTCTGGGGTTGCAGATTATAACTCTAACATTATCCATGTGTTTTATAAATTTGTGCTATTGTTCACATATTGACAAATGTGTGGCTGGATAGGAAGACTCCATCGGTGTAACTAAAATCTGTCCACAACACACGTTCTCCTGGTTTTGAATCATAATGCACAACAGAGGGTGGCATTAAGGAGTGGGGGTGAATCAACATGATGCATTAGATGCCCATAACTCACCTTGTGCCCCCTTGACTATGACCTTCTCCCTGAATGGGAAACATAGGAATTATCTCACTGGGTACCCTGATGGCCAGTTACTCATAGATCACAAGAAGTAGTAATGTTCACCCGAATTCAAAATGCATCTAGCATGTCTGTTTATCAGTACAAAATAAATTTTAAAGTTTCTGCTGGTTGAGATAAAAAGGCTGAATTGCCTGAAACTATTCTACTGGTAAACTGTGTCTGAAAATGCGTTCAATCAATTGGAAATTGCTTTTTTCCCCTCCGCTGGAAAGTAGTAAAAGTACTTAACATTAAGTATTTATAAGGTTTGGGTTTATATGGACTAACGTTGAGCTCTAAACATGAAAAAGCAGATACCATTACCCGATCTTTTATAGCTAAACAATTCCATGAGGGATGCACTGTACCCTCGTGAAAAGAGCAAAGCTTATAGTAAAACAAACCTGGGATTGAATCACATCTCTAATGATTACTAGTTGCCTAGTCTTGGTAGATATGCTTCAGCTCTGTCATTCTAAAATTCTGATTTTATTGTAGCATTGTCGTGAGGATTAAAAGTCCTGGGTGTTTTGTAAGCACACCTTGATTGTTAGTTTCATGCTCTAACGTGTCATACATAAAGTGTTAATAGCCACTATCGGTAGCTGTCTCCTCACAACTTCCTTTACGACAAAGATAATGACTAGAAATAAATAGCCACTATTTTACATGTAACAGGAATCTTAGGCAGAGAAAAATCAGGTTGAATTGTTTCTTCATCTGAAAATTCAAGATTTCATATGGGCCCTGACTGTTTCCAATAATTGTTGCAGATCAAATCTGTGTAGCATCTTACCATTTTCAAAAATGTTTTCAGAAAAATCATGTCCAAGTGGTATAAAAATGTGAGCACATAGCACTCTCTTAAGCCATGTTGTTGATACAAAGGAAAGAGCCACCAACTCAAAGGTCACTCACCTTCTGGACCGTGTTGTGATGTTTGTTTTTCCCCCAAAGGACACACTTTGTAAATTACACAATTGTGAACTTGTGCAGTCTCCATATTTCAATTAGACTTGGTGTGTTTATTCCATTCATATGCTTCCCAGTAATCTGCTCCACATTCACGTTCACTGGTAGTGGCTCCAATCTACTAAGTCCACTTATTGTTTGATGCTCTGTGCAATGCCTCTTCTGCAACCACAGCCCAAGCTAAAGCTATAGTTTGGCTGAGGCAGTGCCATTTCCTCACCTGGGCCTTAGAAAAAGATAATGTTATCCTTATGTCATTTAATGCCCATGGTGCCAAAGGGCCAGATATCTCTATGAAGATATTACTACTAAGCTAAGAGAATTTTTAGCTGAAGTTTCATCCAGAAACCCGGGAGAATCTTTTTTTGTAAAGCTATAGGTGGGCAATAATTCCAACAGCTGCAATCATGCCAACCACATTGTATCAGAGAAAATTTTATTTGAAAAGCAAAGCAACTATTACAAGGCAGGAAAATTACAGTAATTTAAAGATCCCCTATATATTAGTTTATTAGCATCCCCCCACCCTTGGAAATTTTCAGTAGCTTTATATCTTTTACACAGCAGGGTCCTCTGCATATTGCTCACAAGACATCCATAGTCTGCCCTTTTGATAACTTGGCTTTTCTCCGAGTATGGTCTGTACACTTGGGAGGAGTATTGAGTTGAGCCAGGAGTGTTAGTTCCAGGCAGAGAGGCAATATAAATATAAGACAGTAGTTAAGAATGTGGATTCTGCATTTAGACTGCTTGGATATGAATCCTAGCTTTGTCACTGGCTAGTTGTGTGTGATTAAAGGATGGCCCACCCTATGTTCTAACAGGGATAAATAAAAACCTACTTGCTCTACTTTAAAAATGGTAAACTAGCTTTCCTGCCCAAAGCATTTCTTGTAAACATTTTTTCCACAAGTAATTAAAATCGTACATATATACCTCATTAAGGGTTAGCATGTGGCTTCCTCACGCAAAAAAGATAAATACCTGGTCATAAACAAGTTTAGAAAAGTTCCCAAAAGTTCTGGAATATATTGATGAGGAATGATATAACTAGCCAATAATGCATATGTAATGATGTAATATGAAATGATGGCTTACAAAACTTTGCATGTAGCCAATCAGAATAGGGCTGATGCCGCTGCTAACCAATAGATTGTGAGGCACACCTGGAGGGCTCAGCCTCCCCAGCCACAACACAGGGCCAGCCAGCCAAGCCTTGTTGAGTGTTGATTCCTGCGACTGTCAGGGGTTGCAGGCTCCCACATAATGATGGTGAGCCGTCTCCTACCTCCAGTGGAGATTGGAGCAAAGAACTCTGGGAGCAGAGATCACCAGACCTACTGGCTGGAAATAAGTGGCAGCCCAGGGAGCGAGAGGCACTAGTCCATCCCAGAACAGGATTCCACCCGCTTCTCCAGGCGCTGACTCCTCTTGCCTGCTGGCATTGTTTGGCTTGTTGAAGGAAATAAATGAGTGAAACCTGTTTGAGTTAAATGGTGTGTGTGTGTGTGTGTGTGTGTGTGTGTGTGTGCAGTTTCTCTTGTTGCGCATTCCTTCATATCGTCTTTGTTTTGAAGATGTTGCTCAAAATAAAACATTGAATAATCCAGAAGTTATTCAACCTCTGTAAACGCATCTGCAAGGTGGGGATATTAAGAGTTGTGAGAAATAAATGAGTTAATATATGCCACGTGCTTAGAACAGCTTCTGGCACATGCTAAATGCTATGTAAATGTCAACCGTTATTATCAAAAACTGGAGAAGGCCTCTGGTATGGGACATTAAAGGCTACCTGGGAGACAGCACTGGTTTTGCCTGTCTAATAACAAACAGGTTCCTTTTCACCCAATAATGTTGATATGCAGCCTCTCGTACATACTTCTTTTTTCACAGTGTCTTAAAGGAAGGTCTAATAATCTTGGGAACTGGAAGGGGAAAGGCAGCTATTCCCTCCTGGCTGTAGTCGTGATGTGTGTGCTGGGTGCAGTGGGGGGTGGAGACTCTGCAAAGAAGGGATGCTCAGCCTGGAACTTCGTGCATCTCTCCCTCAAAACATTCTGTCCACAGTACTGAGAAACCACAGTGGCTATAGTGTGGGAGTCCACCATAGCGCCCTCAAGGGAAACCAACACAGCCATGGTTCCTGAGGGCAGTGACACATGGATGTCTGCAGAAATCTCCCACGGAAGTTGAGCTTACCACCATAAGTCACCAAATACATGAGAGGGGCCTACAGCATGAGAGAGAAAATGCGAACCCAACAAATGAAAGGCCCTGTATCAGAGAAAACGTAATAGAACAATCCAACATTCATTTTTATATCCAAATAATAGTGCCCCAAAGATAGCCATGCCCTAATCCCTGGGATCTGTGAATATGTTACCTTACATGGCAAAGTGGATTCAAGGTTGCAGATAGAATTAAGACTGCTAATCAGCTGACCTTAAAATAGGGAGATTTTCTGAAAAGACAATCTAAGGAATGGGAGAAAATATTTGCAGAGGATGCGACTGACAAGGGATTAATTTCCAAAATATATGAACAGCTTATAAAGCTCAATATAAAAAAAAAACCCAATCAAAAAATGGGCAGATGTAAATAGATATTTCTCCAAAGAATACGTATAGATGGGCAACAGGCACATGGAAAGATGCTCAACATTGCTAATTATTAGAGAAATGCAAATCAAAACTACAATGAGGTATCACCTCACACTGCTCAGAATGGCCATCATCAAAAAGTCTACAAATTATAAGTGCTGGCGAGGGTGTAGGGAAAAGGGAACCCTCCTTCATTATTGGTGGGAATGTAAACTGGTGCAGCCACTATGGAGAACAGTATGGAGGTTCCTTAAAAAACTAAAAATGGAGTTACCATATGATCCAGCAATCCCACTCCTGCACATATATCCAGGAAAGATGAAAACTCTAATTCAGAAAGATACATGCACCCAAATGTTCATAGCAGCACCATTTACAATAGCCAAGACATGGAAGCAACCTAAATGTCCATTGACAGAGGAGTGGATAAAGAAGATGTGGTACATATATGTAATGGAATATTACTCAGCCATAAAAAAGAAATAATGCCATTTGCAGCAACATGGATGGACCTAGAGATTATCATACTAAGTGAAGTAAGTCAGACAAAGACCAATATCATATGATATCACTTATATGTGGAATCTAAAAAAGTGATACAAATGAACTTATTTACAAAACAGAAATAGACTCACAGACATAGAAAAGAAGCTTATGGTTACCAAAGGGGAAAAGGGGGAGGGAAAAATTAGAAGTTTGGGATTAACAGTTACACACTACTATATATAAAATAGATAAATAGGGCTTCCCTGGTGGCGCAGTGGTTGAGAGTCCGCCTGCCGATGCAGGGGACACGGATTCGTGCCCCAGTCTGGGAAGATCCCACATGCCGTGGAGCGGCTGGGCCCGTGAGCCATGGCCGCTGAGCCTGCGCGTCCGGAGCCTGTGCTCCGCAACGGGAGAGGCCACAACAGTGAGAGGCCCACGTACCGCAAAAAAAAAAAAAAAAAAAAAAAAAAGATAAGGATTTACTATATAACATAGGGAACTATATTCAATATCTTGTAATAACCTATAATGGAAAATAATCTGAAAAATGTATATGTTATATAACTGAATCATTTTGCTGTACACCTGAAACATCGTAAATCAGCTATATTTTAACAACATTATAAATAAATAGGGAGATTTTCCTGGATTATGTGGACGGCCTAATGTTATCACAGGAGTTCCTAAAAGTGCAAAAGGGTGGCAGAGGAGATTGCAGTGATGCAATGTGAGAAGGACTCAAGCAGCCATTGCTAGCTTTGAAGATGAAGGTAGGGAGCCACAAGCCAAGGAATGTGGGCAGCAGCTAGAAGGTGAAGGTGAGGAAACAAATTCTCCCTTAGAGCCTCCAGAAAACAGTGCAGCCCTGCCAACGCCTTGATTTGAGCCCAGTGAGACCCCTGCCAGATTTATGGCCTGCAGAACTATAAAATAATAAATTGGCGTCATTTTAAGCTACTAATATGTAATAATTTGTTGCAGCAGCAATAGAAACTAGAGGGCATTGGAAAATCAGATGGTATGAAGCCCGCTGCCTATTTTTCCACATGACAATAGGCTGAAGTTGCATAGTTGCTGCTACTTGGTATTGCCAGAGGGCAATTGTTCTCTACCATTCCTTTTGTTGATTTACATCTAGATGACTTTACTCAATAAAGACCTGGCCCCTATAGGCACGGGAGTGTTTTCTAAGTGCCAGGTGCTATACCAGGAAGTGATTACCAAAATGAATTAGACATGGCCCTCAACACTGAGTGTTTATGGTCTAGTGGGGGAGATAACGTCAACACGATGTGAGTGCTCCAAGGCCAGTACATACAGGGTGCTCTGGAAACACAAAGCAGCCTGTAACCCAGCCGTGGGTGAGCACTCAAGGAGGGGATGGTGCCATGTCTCAAATAATAAGATCCTACCTTCAAATAGCAGCAGTATCAGTGTCACTGTACAGTACTCACTACATATCACATGTACATGACCTATAGTGCGTTATGTCTTAAGTGCCTTATCTTCATTAATTCATTTAATCTTCCCAGTAACTCTACTGTTTTTAAATGCATTGCACAGATGATAAAAGTGAGGAACTGAAAACTTAGGTTGCTTGCCCGAGGTCACAGGACACTTAATAGTGTGGGGTCACCATTTGAAGCAAGGTGTTTTGGCTCTGGTGCCCGGGCTTTTAACACCTACCCTCTACTACCTTCTATAATAACTCCAGGACTTTTGCTTGGATGCCAGGAGTGAAATTAATGCCTGTGCACACAGTGAGGCCCAAGTCTCTTCTGGAGCTTTATCTTGCCCTGATTTGCAGAGATACTAGTTCTCTTCAAAGGTAAAATAACTCCCTTTAGCCCCAGTGTTTTCACTGGAAAAGCTTCTAAGAAATGGCTGTGCTTTAAGGAAGCATAGGAAGTAGCCAGACAGGTAGATGAAGGAAGAACAAGGGAATCCTTGCCCTCTTCTTTTCTCTGTGTGTATGTACTTCCTGGGTAATTCCATCCATACCCACGATGCTAATAACACTCATCAGGTAGTCTTTTTTTTTTTTTTTTTTTTCCTACGGTACGCGGGCCTCTCACTGTTGTGGCCTCTCCCGCTGCGGAGCACAGGCTCCGGACGCGCAGGCTCAGCGGCCATGGCTCACGGGCCCAGCCGCTCCACGGCACGTGGGATCCTCCCGGACCGGAGCACGAACCTGCATCGACAGGCCACCTCTCAACCACTGCGCCACCAGGGAAGCCAGGTAGTCACTTTTTATTGAGACATTTAAGGTATGTCAGGTTAGTTTTAGCAATCATTAAGCTCAACCACAATGAATGAAGCAGATTTTATCAGGTTAACCAAATTCTTCAATGTCATCTATCCATCCATTTGGTCATTCATCAAATATTTTTGTGTGCATACCAAGTGCCAGGCACAGTTCTACATTCTGAGAATATAGCAGTGAACAAAACAAAACTTCTTGCTCTTGTGAAACTCATATATCCACCCAAGAGACATAGACAATCAGCAAATAGGTAAAACCTATAGCCTGTAGGATGGTGATAAACAATGCTACAGAAAAAATGAGAGCTGGGGAAAAGGGTGTTGGAGGTAAGGGTTGTAATTTAAAGGAGCAAGCATGGGTATATCTGGGGGAAGTGCATTCCAGGGGAAGGCAACAAAAAATACAAAGGCCCTGGGACAGGAGATAGTTGGCTTATTCAAGGAACACCAAGGAAGTTCATGTAGCTGGAGCAGAACGAATGAGGAGGTGAAAAGAAATAGAGTCAAAGAATAACAGAAGATCAGATTGTATTATAAAGTCATAGCAGAGCTGTATTGTAAGTGAGATGTTGGCCACTGAAGGGTTTTGAGCAGAAGAGTGGCATTATCTGACCTCTATGTCTAACTGCTGTATTGAAGACAGATTATAGGGTGGAAGAGGCCATTAAAATGTAAGAGATGATGGTGACAAGAAAAGAAGTATGAATGACTCCAACGGTTTACCTGAGCATCTGGGAAAAAAAAAAGTTGCCATTTATTACCTGGGGAACAGTTAAGGGAGAAGATGAGGAGTTTGCTTTTGGACTTGTTAAGTTTAAACTTGTTATTAGGCATTCAAGTGTAGATAGTTGGGTATATGAGTCTGGAATTCAGAGGAGAAGTCAGAATGAAGATATAAACAAGTGTGTCATCAGCATATAGACAATTTCTAAAACCATAAAACTAGATGAGATCACCAAATGAGTCACTATAGCTAGAGAAGAAGTCCAGGGACCGAGCCTTGAGGCATTCCAATTCCACTGCTGAGAGAAGCAGGCAACGGAATAAAACTAGTAGAATGCGATATTCTGGACACCAATGAAGGAAGTGATTCAAGGAGGAGAATAGTAGATCAAATTAGAGACCTCAGTTCTTCACCCCTCCCTGTGTCCGTACTCTTTGCCATATGACTTTGTAAATACTCCCCTTAAAGATAGAGCATATTCACCAGCCCTTTGATTTTGGGCTCAAAGACATGATTTTTTAGGCCAACAGAATGATGGTGGAGGTGCCCATGCCAGTTCTGAGTCTGGACCTTAGAGGCATCCTGTGTTTGCACTTGCCCTCTTGCAGTCTATCATCAACAAGAGAGAAACGACCTAGTTAACACGCTGGTCCAAGAAAGATTAGAAACTTACGGAACAGATCAGAACCCATCCTGCCACTTGGAGCCCACCCAGCCCAGTTGAGCCAAGCCTACATCAAAAAACCCCTCGTGTGACCCACAGATGAATAAGCAAAAATGTCTTAAACTACTGAGTTTTGGGGTGGTTTTTTACAGAGCACTTTTATAGCAATAGTTGACTGATAACAAGGAAAACAAGGAGATCATAAACTGTCAAATATGACTGATAGGACAAGTAAAATCAGGACTGAGAACTGACCATGAGATTTAACTACGTGGAAGTTACTGGCAACCCTGAAGAACTGTTTTGTTGAAGCGTTGAGGTGATAGCTTGAATGGAGTAGGTTCAATAGCATGTGGGAAAAGAGGGATTGAAGAAAAATAGTAAAGGCAAATTTTAAAATAAACTTTAGTGCAAAGGGAAGGAGAGAAATAAAGTAGCAACTGGAGGGAGGAGTGATGTCAAGAGAGGGCTTTTTTTAATACAAAAAAAGAATGTATATATGTGTATAACTGAGTCACTTTGCTGTACACAGAGACTGGCACAACACTGCAGATCAACTATACTTCAGTTAAAAAATTAATAATAAAAAAGAAAGGGCCTTTGTTTATAGATGTACTTTTATTTTCATATTTGTTTTCTATTTTATCATGTTTTTATTAATGAATAAATACTATTTATATCATTTTATAGAATAAGTTTGCAGATGTTTTCAGATATTCCATTAAAGTAGTTAAAATACCATTGACTTATTCTACCCAATTTCAAACATTTAGAATATCATATTTGCCAATATCCTCTTTTTTTAATAATAGCTCTATTGAGATACACTTCACATACATTCAATTCACCTATTTAAAGTGTACACATCGGGACTTCCCTGGTGGCACAGTGGTTAAGAATCCACCTGCCAATGCAGGGGACATGGGTTCGAGCCCTGGTCCGGGAAGATCTCACGTGCCGCAGAGCAACTAAGCCCGTGCACCACAACTACTGAACCCACATGCCACAGCTACTGAAGCCTGCACGCCTAGAGCCCGTGCTCCACAACAAGAGAAGCCACTGCACCGTAACGAAGAGTAGCCCCCGCTCACTGCAGCTAGAGAAGGCCCACATGCAGCAACGAAGACCCAGCGCAGCCAAAAATAAATTAAATAAATAAATAAATAAAAATACTGACAGAATTTTAAAAAAAAGTGTACATACCAATGGTTTTTAGTATATTCAGAGTTGTGTAACCATTGCCACAATCCCTTTTAGAACATTTCCAGCAACCCAAAAAGAAACCTCATACCCATTATCAGTCACTTAAAAGGGAAGTTTTTAAGATGGAAAAAATAAAAGCATATTTTCATGCTGATAAGAAGAATCTAGTAGAGAGGGGGTAATTCATGATGCAGTAGATAGAGGGGAGAATTTCTGGGGCAATATGTCCTCAAGTAGGTAAAAGGGATCAAATCTAGAGGACAATAACTTACAGCTCATCCTTAGTATCACAAAAAGGCAGAGTGTATGGGCACAGAAGCAATACATGGCTATACATGGTGGGAGATTGAGAAAGACTCTTGATCGCTTCTTCTTTCTTAGTGAAATAGAAAACAGAGAAGAAAGACTGTCTTTGTTTCTCCTTGCATCTCACTGGCCCCAGTTGGGTCACATGCCCATTTCTAAATTAATCCCTGTTGCCAGGAGAAATCCGTGCATTGATTGACTTGGGCTTGTGCTCCTGAACCAACCAACTCTAAGGAAGTTGGGCTTGAGCTAATCATGACCCCCTCCGGGGATCAGTTCACCAAATGGCATGGCTCATGTTGAATGGGAGAAGGTGGAATGGACACTGTGGAGTCACAAAAATGTCCTCCTCACTTTTCACAATCACAATTCATAGCACAGGCTGACCTCAAAGCCCTAGGCAGAGTGTACTAGTTTCCTTCGGCTGCTGTCATAAATTTCCACAAACCTAGTGGCTTAAAACAACACAAATTTATTCTCTTGCGGTTCTGGGGTGAGACATTTGCAATCCGTGGCGCTGGGCTAAAGTCAAGGAGTCAACAATGCTGGTTTCTTCTGGGGACTCTGAGGACACAATGTTTATTTGAGTTTTTCAGCTTCTAGTAGCTGCCAATATTCTTTGAGAGACAGAAGGTGACGTCATGGTGGAAGCAGAAATTGGAGTGATGTGCTTTGGAGGTGAGGGGGTCACAAGTAAGTTTCGCTACGACTCCTCTTGCTTCACTCTTAGAAAGACCATTGTGATTACATCAGACCCACCCAGATAATCCAGGATAATCTCCCCATCACAAAATCCCTAATTTAATCATATATACAAAGTCTCTTTTGCCATATAAGGTCACATTCATGGGTTCTGGATTTAGGATGTGGGAATATCTGAGGAGCCATTATTCAGCCTACTACAATGAGAATGCCAAAGAGCCCCTCATCTGAAGAGGAGAGAGAGGCTGCCCTAAGGGGCAGATTTGGGTTAATTTACCACATGGAAGGAGCAGGAGAAGACAAAGCATCATATTTAGTCAGAGAACTGCGAAGGGGTTAACACTGTCCTTCCTCAGGGGCATGTCAACTTCCTAGCTTCCTATGATAATTTTGTCCACAGAGATCTAGATTGCCTTTCTTTTCCGTGAGACATCACACTGGCCCATCACATTGAGGATAGTATTCTGATTGGACCTAGTGAGCAGGAGTTTGTAATGACTGTGGGCTTATTATTAAGACATTTGCCTGTCAGAGGATGGGAAATAAATCTGAAATTCAGGGGTCTTCTGCCTCTGAAGGGGCATGACAAGATATCCCTCCTAAGGTGAAGGATAAGTTGTTGCATCTGGCCCTACTACAATCAGAAAAGAGGCACGACGCCTAGTGGGTCTCTTTGGATTTTGGAGGAGACATATTCCTCAGAGCGTATGACTCCAGCCTATTTACTGAGTGACCCCCAAAGCTGCTGGTTTGGTCCAAAACAAGAGGAGGCTCTCCAACAAGTCCATGATGATGTGCAAACTGCTCTGCCGCACAAGCCAGCAGATCTAATGGTGCTTGAAGTGGCAGTGGCAGATAAGGACGCTGTTTGGAACCTTCGGCAGCCTCTATATGTGAATCCCAGCACAAACCCTTAGGGTTTGGGAGCAAAGTCCTGCCATTCTTTGTGGATAATTATTCTCCTTTTGAGAGACTGGCTTGCTCCTGGGTCTTAGAGAGACTGGCTGCTTATGCAAGGCTCACCAATTTACCATGTGACCTGAACTGCCCATCGTGAACCAAATGTTGTCTGACCCACAGAGCCATAAAGTTGGGCCTGCACAGCACACTCCGTAATCGAATGGAGCTAATATATAGGAGATCGGGCTTGAGCAGGCCCTGAAGGCACAAGTAAGTTACACGAGGAATTGGCCCAAGTGCCCATGGCTGCCACTCTTACATTATTTTCTCCCAGCCCGCATCTGTGGCCTTGTGGGGAGTTCCCTAATGAAGAGAAAACGTGTGCCTGATTTACAGACGGTCCTGCACAATATTCAGGCACCACAATATGCAAGAGCACTGCAACCCCTTTCTTAGTGGTAAAGGGAAATCCTTCTGTTAACTAAAACTTTGAGGAGCGCACCTGCTTGGCCATTTTGCTTGGAAAAAGAAATGGCCAGATGTGCAATTACATACCAATTCATGGACTGTGGCCAGTGGTTTGACTGGATAGGTAGGGACTTGGAAGGAGTATGATTGGAAAATTAGTACAAAGAAGTCTTGAGAAGAGGCAGATACAGATAGACCTCTCTAAGTGGGTAAAAAACATGAAGATATTTGTGTCCCATGTCAATACTCACCAACTGGTGGGATTTTAATAATCACGAGGATGGGATGACACGTTCCGTGGATACCAGTCAGCCTTTCCCCCAGCCCCTCTTGTCATCATCCAATGGACCATGAACAAAGTGGCCATGATGGTAGCGATGGAGGTTATGGGCTCAGCAGCATAGACTTCCACTCTCCAGTGCTGACCAGGCTATAGTCACTGCTGAGGGCCCAGTCTGTCAACAGCAGACACCAAAACCAAGTCCCCAGTGTGGCACCAACCTGACGTGATCAGCCAGCTACCTGGTGGCAGGTTGATTACACTGGATCACTTCCATCAGGAAATGGGCAATGTTTTGTTCCTACTGGAATAGATACGCTAGATATGAATTTGCCTTTCCTGCATGCAATGCTTCTGCCAAAACTGCCGTCTGTGGACTTACAGACTGCCTTATCCACTGTCATAGTATAAGGATTGCTTCTGATCAGGGAGCTCATTTCACACTAAATGAAGTGTGGTAATAGGCCCACGCTCATGGAATTCACTGGTCTTACCAGGTTTCCCATCGACCTAAAACAGGTGGCTTGGTAGAACTGTGGAATGGCCTTCTGAAGAGAGTCAGATATAAGCGCAAGTTAGGTGGCAATACTTGCAGTGTTGGGCAGTGTTCTCTGGGAGGATGTTTATGCTCTAATTCATCATCCAATATATGGTGCTGTTTCTCCGATAGTCAGGATTCATGAATCCAGGAACCAAGGGCTGACTGAATCACTTTCCTATACACCTGAAACTAACACAACATTGTTAATCAACTATACTCCAATATAAAATAATTTTCAAAAAAAGCAGTAGTAGGGCTGCAATGATTGTTGTTGACTGACATCTATCTGACAAGTTGGTGGCTGGGCCATATAGATTGTTAAATATTTTGAATATCACCCCTGCATATGGGTCCTCACACGCATTGGGTTGCACATATGTACAACTCTACTATGTTGAAAGCTTCATGGAATCACACCTCCAATAATAGTAGTTCTGTTATTTTGTACAAAACTGAAAATCTCACAGATATCCAACAAATACCAATCAGCCAGTTAGGTGCACTGTGTATTCATGAAATACCATCATTGATTACCAAGATCTTGTTATAAATGGTGAGTGGTATTATTGGCATTAAAATCATTGAAGAAGCTGCCCCCGGGCTTCCAGGGTCCCTGTGCTTCTAGAGGGAGATAGAATGCAGCATAGTTGGTTTCACTCTGTGAGCAGGGTGCCCAGAATCATATCACAATCTCCCTTGGGAGAGCTCCATGCCAACCCAAGGGCACCCGAGGAGAAGTTCTTACGAACACCAGTGATCTGTATCTTGATCAAGTGTCATCTCAGCACCTAACTTGGACAGAACATTTGAACATAGGCTGGCGGTTACAGCACTGCCATTTGGATTTATATCTCAAGCGCACATACACTTCATAAAGGGATCTATTCTATTATCACAAAAGTTTTTCTTGGATTCCATTTCTAGTTTTTTAGAAAAAAAGCAGAGAAAGAAAATGGATAAAATGTGACTAATGTGGGTAATTATCTTTACAATTCTCTCCAATACAGTACTCTCAAGTTCTTTTTATTGTTTTTCTTTCGGCCCTCTGAGAAACAAATCTCTCTGGCAATTTGAACTTATTGAAAATCTTTAGATGTCAGCCAACCCTTTCTAAAGAGCGAGAGAATCCTTACAGCTTTTCTCAAGCAAAATAAGAGGTGCTCAACTTTAATTATACAAAGCTTTTATTGATTTGGCTGACAATATCTTAAGCCTTGATTAACATTGGAAACTCATAATCATCACTATTCAGACTTGGAGAAGTGGAGGAGACCCAAAGAGGTCAGCTACCAAGGGTGGTCATCATTAGGGGAGGGGGAGGTGCTCCAAAGTGACAGAGACATGGATTAAGATAGGGAACCCAGTGGCTCTTGGTCGCTGTTGAGAATACACAGGGTGCTTGTTGGTCATGTGAAATCAAAGCAGATGTAAGTAATGAGAAGGTAAGAGTTTACTAAATGAACTTCTTTCACAGGGTCTACTGCCGTCATATAACAAGAATGATATCAATAGCATCCATTATCAAGTACCTGCTACATTGCTTCTCAAAGTGTTGCTAAGAAACGGAGCCTATGGAGCGCCCGTGGAACCCCCTTAGAATCCACTACCCTCAGCTGTCTGGCTTGAAAGTCTGTGTTCTTCTTATTTTATTTCCTATTTTACTTTCCTTGAATGCCTGGCTTCTCCATTGCCAGGGATATTAGGATATTACTGAATCAGCTACACAGACGCTTTCCCACTATGATTTATTACAATCAAGTACCACAGGAAACAAGTGTGTAAGAGGATAGTTGGAAAAAATACCTTTCAGACAACCACATCTCACTATTATTTCCCTTTTGTAACACAGACTTGGCCTTACCCATCTACAACAATAAAATATGGTCACATATTTATACCCATATTTATATCCTTTCACTTGCCAGATGATTAAGAAGTCCAGACTTTCCCTAGGTGTCTCCTCTCCAAATATTCTCTAGAACTCCCAGGGGTGCTTATGACTGTTAATGAGTCAGTTCTTCCTGCCTGCTGCTTCCTGCTGGGAGGGTGAGAACTCAGAAATGTTGTTAAGGTCAGACTTCACTGTCCTTTGATGCTAAGAAGGCCTGGTCTGTTTGTCTTGGATGTCTCCAGCTGTGGCTTTGCACCTTATATAAGTGGAATTGTACAGTCTTTGTCCTTTCATGGCTGGCTTATTTCATTTAGCATAATATGTTCAAGGTTCATGCATGTTGTAGCTTGTATCAGAATTTAATTCCTTTTTTTTTTTTTGTGGTACGCGGGCCTCTCACTGTTGTGGCCTCTCCCGTCCAGAAGCGCAGGCTCAGCGGCCATGGCTCACAGTCCCAGCCGCTCCGCGGCATGCGGGATCTTCCCGGACCGGGGCACGAACCCGTGTCCCCTGCATCGGCAGGCGGACTCTCAACCACTGCGCCACCAGGGAAGCCCAGAACTTAATTTCTTTTTAAGGCTAAGTAATATTCCACTGTAGGTATAGAGCACATTTTATTTATTCATTCATCTGTTGATGGACATTTGGATCATTCCCACCTTTTGGCTACTGTGGATAATGCTGCTATGAACATTGAGGTACAAGTATCTGTTTGAGTTCCTGCTTTCAATTTCTTTGGATATATAACTAGAAGTGGAATTGCTGGATCATTTGGTAATTCTGTTTAACTTTTTGAGGAACTGCCATATCACTTTCCAGAGTGGCTACCCCATTTTATATTCCCACCAGCAACATGCAAGAGTTCCAACTTATCCACATCCTCACCAAATCTTGCTGTTTTCCATTTTGTTTTTTAAAAAATAATTTCCATGTCCATTCTAATGGGTGGGAAGTGGTATTTCACTGTGGTTTTGATTTGCATTTCCCTAATGACTAATCTTCCATGGGTCCCAAGCCTACTTGGTTAGGAATGCCTGTGACACCCACTGGGCACACATTACTCCCAGCAACCTCCATAGACATTTCCTCACTGGGGTCCCTACTTATGACTGGGCCAGCTCTTACAAACATACTTCAGCAAAAACCGTCAGAGAACGCTGAGGAACATACTTTTAACTCACAAGTCCTGGAGGATATACAGCACACCCAATGGCCACAGTGAGGTCATGGATAGAGAGAGAGAGCTCAGACCTGGGGCTCTGCCTTTATTAGGGTCTGAGAGTGAGGTGTCTAGAGTTTCTTGGGCTCACTCTTTACTGGCTAATTGAAAGGATAAGAGCAGGAATCGTAGCACAAGAAGGGAGAAGTGGGGTCCCCCAAGGGGATAACTCAATCAGTTATCTTGATTACCTTGGGCTTTCCAAAAGGGGACCTTCATGGGTGGGGACAGCCTAGACCCTTATCTGGTTGGTTTGCTAGTTGCTGTGTTATACACCTGGCAATATGTTTATTCAGAATAGTTGTCTTTTGAAATGAATGCCTCGGGAATTGAAAGTCAAACACTTACACTACAGCTAGTGATACTGAGTATCTTTTCATGTGCTTATTGACCATTTGCATATACGTACTGTATATCTATCTACCTATCTATCTGTCTCTCTGTCTATCAGAAATGCCTATTCAAGTCCTTTGCCTATTTTTGAATTGGGTCCTTTGTTTTTGTTGTTGTTGAATAATTTGCATTCTTAACAAATTCCCAGGTAATGATGACCTGAGAATCATACTTTGAGAATTGTTTTAGATTATATATGTCAAGAGATGGAATGCCAGCCTCATTTGTGATACAGAAGACAGATAAAATTTGCTTGGTATATGGTTTTAATCACTTCTTAGGTATCAGCCTTTTGATAATTCATCATCTATGGCTTTCCTGGGATTCTGATATATTACCTTGTTCCCCATGTAGCCACGGTGGATGTCAGGGCAGCCCTGAAATTAAAAAATCCCATTACTATGTCACCCAACACCTTCAACCCCCTAGAGGTCGTACCTGGGTGTGTTATAATGTCATGCGAATACGCATCTTACTAAAGCTGCACCTGAAAGGATGTTACTACTGACCTGAAGATTTAGGAAACTCTTGTTTATACATCATCATGAAGGCTCAAAACTCCTAATAAGTAGGAGTCATTTTATACATGTGGCTTTTTCTTTTTTTTTTTTAAAGACTAATTATCTTAAAGAACCCTTGCTTATTAGACTGAGTTAGAGGAATTATCATTGGCCATGTGAATATGTGTAATTACCATGATTTATTTTGTCAAGTACTGAACATAAGTAAATTTCCTACACTTTTATTGAATTTGAGAAGTTAATTAGTATGACTATTAAGCAAAACCCAGAGATCATTATACATGAAATATTTCCTTATAATTCTAATAAATTGATCTCAAAACCTATTAGGCTTGACATTTCATTCAATTGTCCCTAAACATTTTTCCCTTTAGTTAATGGATCTCTGTACTTATCCTTCTCACTAAAAATATTCTAGATCTATTTAAAAGATTTATAATAGTTCTTGCTGGACACACATAATTAAGTTTGTTTTCTGTGAAAATCAGTGGAAATGTCCTTTGCAATTAGTGGAAAAGTATAATTTGCCTTATTATCGTTACTTAGCATTTTTGTAGCACTTCTTATTCCCCAAGTACTATATAATCACTAGTTCCTCTCGAGCTGTTTTTATGTTATTCATTATAATGTTCTTTTGATACACTATGTGATTTACTTGTGTTACGCCTTTCGATGTAGTTCGAGGGAGAAAGGGAATAAGATGGGCTCTTGTAATACCCTGGGTTGGGGGATCCCCAAGACCACCCCCAGGTTTAATGATTCACTAGGAAGACTCACAGAACTCAATATCTAGTCATACTCACAACTATGACTTATTACAGCAAAAGGATGCAAAGCCAAATCAGCAGAGGAAAAAGGAATATGGGATAAAGTCTGGGGGAAAGCAATCTTCCAAGGGTCCTCTCCCAGTGGAGGTGCACAGGATGTGCTTAATTCCCCCAACAACAAGTTGTGAAGACACTTGCAAGGAGAAAAGGGAACCCTCTTGCACTGTTGGTGGGAATGTAAATTGATACAGCCACTATGGAGAACAGTATGGAGGTTCCTTAAAAAACTAAAAATAGAATTACCATATGATCCAGCAATCCCACTACTGGGCAAATACCTAGAGAAAACCATAATTCAAAAAGACACCTGGGGCTTCCCTGGTGGCGCAGTGGTTGAGAGTCCGCCTGCCGATGCAGGGGACGTGGGTTCGTGCCCCTGTCCGGGAGGATCCCGCATGCCGCGGAGTGGCTGGGCCCGTGAACCATGGCCGCTGAGCCTGCGCGTCCGGAGCCTGTGCTCCGCAACGGGAGAGGCCACAACAGTGAGAGACCCGCGTACAGAAAAAAAAAAAAAAAAAAGACACCTGCACCCCAATGTTCATTGCAGCACTATTTACAATAGCCAGGTCATGGAAGCAACCTAAATGCCCATCAACAGATGAATGGATAAAGAAGATGTGGTACGTATATACAATGGAATATTACTCAGCCGTAAAAAGGAACAAAATTGAGTCATTTGTTGAGACGTGAATGGATCTAGAGACTGTCATACAGAATGAAGTAAGTCAGAAAGAGAGAAACAAATATCATATATTAATGCATGTATGTGGAACCTAGAAAAATGGTACAGATGAACCTGTTTGCAGGGCAGAAGTTGAGACACAGATGTAGAGAACAAACATATGGACACCAAGGGGGGAACACCACGGTGGGGTGGGGATGATGGTGTGCTGAATTGGGTGATTGGGATTGACATGTATACACTGATGTGTATAAAATTGATGACTAATAAGAACCTGCAGTATAAAAAAACAAACAAACAAAAAAAGACACTTGTGAAATGCTGTCTACCAGGGGAGCTCATTAGAGACTCCATGCCCAAGGTTTTTATTGGAAGCTGGTCACAAACGCAGCCTCTGCCTGGCATGTACCATATGTCCAGACTCCCAGAAGGAAAGCAGGTGTTCCGATTGTGATGGCTATCTTCCTGGGTGTCTAGCCTACTGGCCCACCCTGCAGATTTTTGACTTGCCAGCCTTTCCATAATCGTGTGAGCAAATTCCTTAAAATCTCTCTCTCTATATCTCTATCTCTATGTATGTATCTATGTATCTATCTATACAGTAACAGGGAAAAAAGCATAGGGAATGCTGTAGCTTGTTTATGGTTTTAAATGTAACAAGAGTGTTCCTCCAGCCCGGTAGACCCCAGAAATACCTCCCCCCCAGTTTATGAACAAGGTATACATGCACAAAGGTCCATCAAAGGGACCAGAAAACCTTTCCAATCTATCTTAAACCTCAGACTGCGTTACCCCAGTAAAGAAGTTAGTGTCAAAAAACACTGATCCACTTTTGTAGTCCTCAGATGTGTGCTGCTTGCAGTTTCTGTCCTGTGATTTTTCAGCAGATAACATAACTTTCTCTTTTAACTTCCCAGGAAATGCCATGCTTGAAAGTGCCTTGAGCTGTGAAGCATGACAAGAACTAGCACCCAAGAACGCGTCAGGATAAAAACGGTCTGACAGCAGCTACTCCGGGGAATCGCCCCTCTCCTGCAAGCCATCAATGTGAAGATGCTCCTGGGATGGAGAAACGGCAACTTTCCAGGCATAACCGGTGTTTTCAGAATCTGTACTTGTTTACTCGGTAGGTCCAGATAAAGGGCAGACATGGATGGGCAGGGGGAAAACATACGTTTTACTTCTTCGCCATCTCAGGCTTTCATTTTTTTCCTCGTTATTTTGACAGTGTCTTACCTAGTTTCCCTGGATCTTCTCTCCCCTCCCCATTTTCATTTTATTTCATATCTTGGTATAAGATTTGTTTCTATAAACGTGAATCTAGTCATATTGCGTCACTGAGTCCCGACTCACTCTCTGCATTCCACTGAATAAACTCTCAAGTCCTTGGCATTGCGTTGAGAGAACGTCACAGTGTGGCCTGAATTTATTCTCCCAGCCTCATTTCTAGCCACCTCCCTATCAAGGGTGAGTCAGTCATTCCCCTTTGACCCTTAAATCTAAGAATTTACCAGATTTTAAAGCTCTGTGGTTTTGTAAGATCCACTATCAGTAAGATGCATTTTTTTCAAGGAAACTTTGTATTGAAATATGCAAACAAATAAGTGCACAAACCTTAAGTGTATAGCTTGATTAATTTTCTAAACAAACATATACCATCGTTCAAATGAAGAGACAGACCATCACCAACACCCCTATTAGTCTCTTCAGACCCTCTCCCACTCATTCCCTGCCCACTACTTTCTATCACTTGTGATTCATTTTTCCAGTCTTCAGCTCTACGTAAATTATGTTCTCTTTTGTATCTAGCTTCTTTTGTTCAACACAGATTTATGAGGTTTATCTGTGTTAGCATATGTAACAATAGCTGGTTTATTCTCATTGTTGTACTGTGTTCCGATTTATCCATTTTGTTTTGATGGACATGAGGTTGTTTTCATTTGGGGGCTATTAGGAATAGCGCTAATCTCGATATTCTTGTATATGTGTTTTGGTAGCTGCTTGTGTGTATTACAGTTGGATGTGAACCTCGGAGTAGGATCACTGGGCCATGGGGTATGTGTATCCTTAGCTTTAGTAGATACAGCAAACAGTTTACTGAGGTGGTTGTGCTAAGTTATATTCCCAGCAGCAATAAATGAGTGTTTGCCCACAACCTCACCGATACTTGGTTATGCAGTCCTTTTTCATGTTAACCATTTTGGTGAATGGGTAGTGCTATCTCATTGTGGTTTTAATTTGTGTTCCCTGGTGACTGTTGATGTTGAGTAACTTTTTATATGTTTATTGGCCATTTTGATTTTTGTTTTTTATGAAGTGTATATTCAAATCCTTTGCTCACTTTCTTCCTATGCTCACTTTTTTCCTATTGATTTTAGGAGTTATTTATATATACCGAGTTTTACATCCTAGATACAGGAAATTTTATACACACACACATGTATATTTATCCCATTTTGTGTCTTGCCTTTTCACTTTCAATGTTATTTTTTGATGGGCACAAGTTCTTAATTTTACTGAAGCCCAGTGTGTTCATTTTTCTTTTCTTTATGGTCAGTGTTTTTTGTGTCCTGTTGAAAAATCTGCTTGCTCCATTTGTGAAGATATTCTCCCAGCTAGAAGCATTATTGTTTTGCCTTTTATATTTAAATCTGAAATCATCTAGACTTGATTTTTTTAATACGATGTGAGGCAGGAATAACAGTATGGTTTTCCATATGGAATCCAATTGACCCCATTTATTGAAAAATCCATCTTTTCCTCTGTTGTACTGCAGTGTCACCTTTGTCATAAATCCTGTTGCTGTATTTGCTGTTTGTCGATTCTGAATACTGTATTCGCTTCCATCCGTCTGTTTATCTATGCTTGGGCCAATACTTGTCTTAATTACTACAGCTTTATAGTGTCTTGGTATTTAGTAGCGTAAGTCCTCCAGCTTTGTTCTTCAAGGTTGTCTTGGCTATTCCTTTATTCCTCTAAATTTTAGAGTCAATTTGTCAGTTTTCACAGAAATAAAACTTTTGGGATTTGATTGGTATTTCATTGAATCTCTATATCTATTTGTGTGAGAATTTCTGTTTTTATAATATCAAATTTTTAAATTGGTGCATATGGTTTATTCATTTATTTGGGGCCACTTTAATTTTTGTACAAGAGCCTTACAGTTTTCTGTAAGAGGTCTTGGCTAGCATATTGTTTAGGATTTTAGAATCGATGCTCATGAGAGATATCATCCTGTAGTTTTTCTTTCTTGTAATGTCATTGTTAAGTTATGCTGGCCTCATAAAATGAGTTGGAAAGGGCTTCTGCCCTTACGTGCTATGAAAGATTTTGTTAAGACTGTTGTTACTCTATGCTTAAATACGTTTGGATGAACTTAACTAACAAGGCCATCTAGCCTAGCCTGGTGTTTTCCTTGTAAGATAGTTTTAAACTGAGTATTCAATTTATTTAATAGATACACATTTAAAATTTTAAATTTATCTTTCTGTTATTAAATTGTGTTTTTCTTTGTACATTTTGTCTAAATTGTCAATTTGTTGACATGTTATTCGCAATATCTTAGCAGTTTTTAGCATCTATTTAATCCACAGTAATGTCCCTTTTCTATTTGCAATATTCACAATTTATGTCTTATCTCTCTTTTTCTTATCAGCTGTGCTCAATATCTATCGCATTTAAATGTCTTTTCAAAGAACCAACTTTTGACGTTGTTGATTTTCTTTGTTTTATATTTTCTATTTCATTCATCTCCTCTTTCTGTTATTTCTTTTCTTCTACATTATTTGAATGTGATTTACGGTGTTCTAAAAAATTGCTTGTGATGGATACTAGGAAGATATGCATTTAAGACACTTTCTCTATAGTGGTGATAGGTTGCATTATACTATTTGCCTTTCTCCTCATTGTCTTTTGTGGAACCAAAAGCATGAGTTTTCAAATGAGGATCCCCGAAGAAACGAAGTATGAAAACCTTATTTTTTTAGAGGGCAGCTTCTATAATGTAGAGCTGTGGCCATAATTATAACTGTTAATGGAACAACTCAAAATGTTGCCCAATGGTCTGGATGGTAGAGTTCATCTCTCATGCAGCCAACTTACTATATAGTAGGAAGTGACTTATACAAAGAAGAATTAAATACTACTGGGCAGTGGCCTTGGACAGTATGTCATGTTTCATCTCCTTTCGAGATCAATCGATCAATAGAACTGCATTAGTTTCCTAGGCCTACCTTGACAAAGTACCACAAACTAGGTGACTTGGAAAAATAGACATTTATTGTCTCACAGTTCTGGAGGCTGGACGTCCTAAATCAAGACCTTGGCAGGATTGTGCGCCCTCTGAAACCTATAGGGATATGTTCCCTCCCTGTCTCTTCCTAGCCTCTGGGGGTTTGGTTTGCTGGCAATCATTGGTGTGTCTTGCCTTGTAGATGCATCACTCCAATCTTCTGTCTTCACACGGCCTTCTTCCCTCTTTGCATGTTTGTCTCTGTATTCAAATTTCCCCTTTTTTTGTAAGGACACCAGTCATATTGGATTAGGGTCCACCCTAATCACCTCATTTTAACTTGATTACCATTACAAAGACCCTGTTTCCCAATGTCATAATCTGAGGGACTGGGGGTTAGGACTCCAACATAGCTTTTTTAAGTGACAGAATTCAGACCACAACAAGAACAATTTCAGTGCTGGTTGAGAAGCCTCCGCAGGTGGACAAATGGAAAGCCAGGCAATGGAGAAGGAAAGGAAAAATATCCCATAGACAGGCAGGTAAAGCCCTCTCCTTGAATATCGTTCCAGTGATTGAAGTGCTGCTTTACAGGTTCATCAGCCTTCTTGGGCAATACTATTTCCAGCATTTGACCCTATTTGTTTTAGTCCTTGGAGTGAACATCTAATCACATGGAGCTCCCATAGGAACAAAACAAATTGGTCCCGGGACTCAGCTCTATCACTGATAGGAAACCTGGCTTAACATTGTGAGGCCAAATTGTATGAATTGCCTTCAAACCTATGCATGCTAAATTAAATCTGTATTTTCAAGATGGCAGTCACCTTAGGCGAAAAGGACGTTTTTAGAGAATGATCGGAAGGTTCGGAAGCTAGTGTGCGCCCTTCTAGACTACATTGAAGCTTCTCTCCGACACCTCTTACCTTTCAGAAATGTAGTACCTACTCTGCTCCTGGGATTCTCTGTGGTTGTCCGCAATGTTTCTTTCTAAATTGCACTTCAGCAGTATCACCCTCTAGGCAGCATCAATAGATTTTTAAGAACAGAAAGCAGAGGGGCAAATGAACTACTAAGAATAGGTACATTCCTGGGTCAGTTAAATCCAACTCGACATCCTTAGTGCTTCTGTAATGCGATAATACCGATGATCTACCTCACAGCGATGTTGTGAGAAATAACAAATTAATGACTGTAATGCACTCTGAAAATAGAAAGGGCCCAATAAAAGCTTGTAATTATTAACGCTAATCATTTGCAAGTGACCTAGAGATTACTGTTAAGTTATTGCATACTTCTTGTCATCCATTCTTTTCTTGTAAGTTTTGGACTTCTGGCCCCAAATTCTGTGTTGAGAGAGATTATATGTTGCTACACTGCAGCCCTCAGGAGCCCTCTTAGCAGAAACTTAGAAGCAACACTATCCCTGCATCTCTTGTCTCTAAAATTTTCTCTTCCCTATTGTTGAAATTGGATATAAATTCTTGATATTTATTCATTCACTCATTCATTCATCCATCCATCCAACTGTTATTTATTGAGCATTGCAGGCACAGAACTGGATTCTGGGGATACAAAGATGAAAAAAATACACATGGTACCTATTCCCTTGGAGTTTATAGTTTTAGAGACAGAAATAAAATAATCTGGCAATTGTAAAGAATGTACAGAGTGTACTAAGATGGAAATAGCAGAGGATGCTAGGAGGGGGCAAATGACCCCACATGGGAGCTGAAACATACAGCCAGGGACTGGATTGATAGGATATTGTTGAATTGGAACATCATGCCTCACCCTTAAAGGTCATCCTGTTTCCTTCCATCACACTTTCCTAAAAGAACTGTACTTATGGATGAACTTTCCCACCACCTTATTTCTCCAGGTAACAATTCATCAATGTCCTTTGTACTTCCTCTCTTTAAAAAAATGAATGCAAGAGGCAGATCTTTTACCAAACCAAGGAGGACTTACCCTATCTCCCCAGCTACCCAGGGGGCAGAATGAATAACTCATAACCAACCACCAGAAAGACGTGCAATAATCTGTTAGATTTCCATGTCTGCTGGACCTTGAACATTTTCTGTGAGGAGTACGGAGCTCCTCGTGCAGGTTCATCTTTATCCCAGGACTAACTATGACCCTGGTTAGGGGAATATCCTAGTCAGGGCTTGAGGTTATTAGTCCTGCTATCCTCAATACCTCCCTGACCTGGTACCCTGATCTCTCCTCCTTCCTGTGTCTCGGTGGTTAAGGTCGTAATTAATTTTCCAGTTCCTTGGAGGCAGGATGTATCCCTCGTTCTCTCTACACTGAGGTTTCCATCTTGCACCTCAGCCCTTCTTTGTGACTGGACAGTTCCACCACCCACCTCCCCAGTCACAGCCCCTTTTCTGATGATTTCTATCCCACAGCAATAGGTGCTCGACTATGGCTTTCTGTCCTTTCCCGACTCAGCCTTGGACGCCGGACTTGTTTTGAATGGTTTGTTAATGGTACTTGAATCTGGCCTGTTCTCCCCTTCCTTACCTCCCCGCCTTCCACAAATATTTATTGAGTCCCTCCTCTGATCTCCACACAGTGCTTAACCCTGGGGACACAAATGTTTAAAGTAACATTCATCCCTCCACAACTTTTTTTTTTTTTTTTTTTGGCTGCATTGGGTCTTCGTTGCTGTGCGCAGGCTTTCTCCAGTTGCGGCGAGAGGGGGCTACTGTTCGTTGCAGTCCGTAGACTTCTCTTGTTGCAGAGCACGGGCTCTAGGCACGCAGGCTTCAGTAGAGTAGTTGTGGCTCGCAGGCTCTAGAGTGCAGGCTCAGTAGTTGTGGCGCACGGGCTTAGTTGCTCCGCGGCATGTGGGATCTTCCTGGACCAGGGCTCGAACCCATGTCCCCTGCATTGGCAGGTGGATTCTTAACCACTGCACCACCAAGGAAGTGCCACACAGCTTTCTTTAGAGTCACCAAATACTGGGAGGATCCTTGCAGCTTCTCAGCCTACTAGGGTGGAAGGCATTTAAAAATAAGTTCAACTAAGGCCAGGGTTTGAAGCTGTCACTTCAGAAAGTGACTGCTCCCTGGGTACTCACCAGACCAGCAGGCTGCTGACTCTGACCAGCTTGGATCTCTCTGTTCTGACTTTGGGCTCATTCAGTGTCCTCTCAACTTTGCTCAGCAATCGTCTTTCTCCTGTGAGTACAGTCTGACCCAATAAATGGCCATTCTCTCTGCTCCACACATCCTCTAATTCCTGTAATTGCTCCTGGACTCTATAATGGGCTTTGATTGTAACCATGAATCGTTTTTCTGTGTTTGGTTTTCCCAAAGCCCCAAGAGAAGTGCTTTACTCTGTGATTTCTTGGATTTGACCTGTTGGGCCAATGTTTTAGGAGCTCAGTCAAGTATGTGGATACCAGCACCCATGGATCCTCATCTTCCTGCCTGGACTCCTACCAGCTGGACCCATTCTCCTGCTCCCACTGGAATGTGGTTTTAGCAGAGAGGGGAGAGTGCAATGATTTCTTGCTTGAGAGTTGCTTCACGTAGTGGGAAGCCCAGGCTTGGAGCCATCATGGCATCAACTGGATGTCTCAAATCTCCATAAGGTTCATTTTTGTTTACTTAAGGTTGCACTCTGTTATTATCATCATGAAATACACTTCTGAACTAGACGCAGGAAAAAAGACACAATGGGTTAAAATCAACCAAGATTAGCAAATTCAAGGGAAGAGTATGGTTTTAGGTATTTTCTTTAATTCAGATCACTCAGAATAATGTGCCCTAATCGTACTTTGTAAATATCTGTTTATTCTACAGATAAATATATATAACAAGTATACAATAGATACAAAGAATTGAATGCTCTGTGTCCTGTCTTGTATGATTTAGGAATCAGCCTAGGTCTAGGTCGGCTGTGTCCCTCATTGCCTATTTTCTAAACCCCAGGATTTGGAGAGAATCACTATTTTTTTTTTAAGTGCTTGTTAAGGAAAGCTTGTAAGGCTATAGTTTAGTACAATTATGATGTTAGATTCTGGGACTGCTAACCTGGCAGTCCTATGACCCCAAAGGATAAATTAATTTAAAGTAGATAAAGAAGAACTACAATTATTACCTTTTGTAGGGCCAAGGAGTGCTTGTTAGGAACAAAGTGTGTGATCGAATGCTAATGATGGTTCTGCAGGCTGAACATTTCTGAATACTTTTGGAACACAAATTGCTCTTGGTGGATGTAACTCTTTCTCGTGAAATTTGCTCCTTGGGGAAGTATAAAGAAAAGTATGTCTTTCTTAGGTCTGTTGTTCAGAGAAAAATGGCACTGCTTTTATATAATGAGGAATAAGGTAGGAGAGGGAGATGGCTATATCACATTATCTCCATTTTGTCATTCTGTGTTGGGGATGGCATAGAGCCAGTGCATCTGAACATTATTATAGAACATGGTCGCTATTTATCAAGTACATTGCAATGTATTTTTCTTTAATTTTTAAAAATTTTATAAGTTTTTATTTTATATTAGAGTTCAGTCGATTAACAATGTTGTGTTAGTTTCAGGTGTGCAGCAAAGTGATTCAGTTATACATATACATGTATCTATTTTTTTCCCATTTAGGTTGTTACATAATATTGAGCAGAGTTCTCTGTGTTATACAGTAGGTCCCTGTTGGTTATCCATTTTAAATATAGCAGGGTGTACTTGTCATCCCAAGCTCCCTAACTATCCCTCCCCCCTTATTTTGGGGATATAAATCTTCAGATGACATAGCAAGAATGTATCCTCTTCAATTGTCACCAAAGGAGGACAGAACCCCAGTTCCTCAACTGTTCTAGACAGAGCCGGGACTCTGTGCCTCTTTTTCAAGTACTCTGAGGTTAAGTTGGATGATGTTTCTTGGAAAAGCAAGTGATGAAATATTGTAATAAAACAATCGTTATACCCTGGATTTGTGAAATTTAAAAAAATAGCTTTAGATGCTTTCATGTGGTTTTTTTTCTTTTTTAAAAAAACTTAGAAATATTTTCCATTTATGCCTCTATATGTTAGAATAAAAATTATATGATCCTACATTATGGGATTGTTCACTCTAAGGTACTGCCCTACTGAGAGAAACCAGCCTTTATGAATGCTTAACCCTGGGCCTGGAATCTGTAGTTCATATGTTTTAGTAAATTCCTGGCCACTGCCTTGCTTCAGGTGGATGTAGACGAGTACTTTCACCTCCTTGGACTTTTATTGGTGTCTCCAAGAAGTGAGGGTTAATATAGAAAAAGTCATCCAATTGCTTGGCTAGCGCTGTTCCCTGTGCAATGTGGCATTCAGTGCCCCAAGAGTCCTACATGGACCTTCACCCAAGTTGTGAGGGAAGTTGGTGGTGAGGGAATGCAAAAGATGCTGGTGGATATAACCACCAAGAATCTGCCCATCTTTGCCTTCTGTACCTGCACATAGGGTACCCCAGCCTCCTCCACATGCCTCTAGCCTGAGATAGGAGTCGACATCTGGGGTTCTAGGTTACTTTGGTGGAAACGGCCACCAAAGTAGCCCCCCTCTAGACTCGGTCATGCATAGATTGTTGTGCCCTGGGCACGTGCCCAGGTAATTCATTGGAATGGTTGCTTTGCCCTGTGATCTTTAACACACCAAGATTTGTGGTCATCTCTGAGACTGCATTGCAAAGTCAAGGCCATGTCCAGTCACTCTTGAGATCTCAGCAGACCTGTTTTTCCCAACCTCTTTTCTTCATCCTATTGTTTCATTCTTTATTCCTTTGAAAGTGAGGTTTCAACAAAATGCTCATCTCAAAAAGAAATCAATGAAAAGACCTAATAAATTCATAACTTCACACCTAAAAGGCTACACAATTGTGCATGTTTTTGAAAGCCAGGTCTTTATATTTGCATGTGCTAAAAGAAACCTCTCAGACATACAGAATAAAATCCCCTATATTTCTTATTCTTTCTCAACTCCTTCTACCTTTTAGAATAACAAACTAAAGGATTTTAGGATAAAAGGAAATGTTCAGTATGCTGCCAAGAATGGACAACACCAGCTCACATCTTAAATACCATGAATTTTCTTCTCTACTCATATCTGTTCTTCGATTCACACTCACAGTATGTTAAGCTCTGAATTTCATCATAACGCACCACAGCATTACAGGTCTAATCCTCACCACTAAATCAGAGTCCTGAACTGATTCAACAAATTGAAGGGACTCAACATAGGTGGATTTGCTGCTGAATACCTTGCTTTGATCTCTCTAAGGATCTGAAGTTAGCATACTTGCCTTTGGGTGTCTGCCAGTCTTTTATTTGAAAAATCCAAACAAAGATATCTCCCCTCAACAGTGTATACCTTAGGGAGACTTCCAGACAACATCCCAAAAGACAGAGCTGCCGAGAGATAGCAAACAACGTTCAATAAATAAAACCTGTTTGGGTGAATGCCTTCCGGTGTTGTATGTTTTGGTGCAGCAAACTTTCCCAGTCAGTTAAGAATTGATGGACTGGGGCTTCCCTGGTGGCGCAGTGGTTAAGAATCTGCCTGCCAATGCAGGGGACATGGGTTCAATCCCTGGTCCGGGAAGATGCCACGTGCCACGGAGCAACTAAGCCTGTACACTACAACTACTGAGCCTGCACTCTAGAGCCCGCGAACCACAACTACTGAGCCTGAGAGCCACAACTACTGAAGCCTGCATGCTCTAGGGCCTGCGTGCCGCAGCTACTGAGCTCATGTTCTGCAACTAATAAAGCCTGTGCATACCTAGAGCCTGTGCTCTGCAAAAGAGAAGACACTGCAAGGAGAAGCCCGCACACCGCAATAAAGAGTAGCTCCCGCTCACCACAACTAGAGAAAGCCCGCACGCAGCAACGAAGACCCAACACAGCCAAAAATAAATAAATTATAAAAAAATAATTGATGAACTATTTGAACATATTGAGGTACAAATATACAACTTTAATTGGAAAAACTCTTATTTATCCTTATTCTCCTTCCCTCCCCCATTATGGTATTCTAATGGTGTCCTTCAGAAGTAATTCCAGGGTTTAAGAAGGCATTTTTTTCTTTTTAAAAAGAAGGCATTAAAAAATAGTTTTTCCTATCGTGATGGATCCTGCACACTCTCCAAGGAACTCCTCAGAGTTGATAATATCACGTATTTTAAAGTTACTCTACTAAAAGAGAGTGGATGGAAACATTTTTAGAAAAATAATTATTTATAAAGCAATGTCTCTAATTGGACAGACAAGTGAGAGGATGAATGACTTGGCTGTTATTTTCTTGGCGGGTGGGGGGCTTTTTCCAGTGTTCTGGAAAGTTCAGCCCAAATCTCTCCTTATTCTGGGATGGGGCTGGCCACAGCTGTGGAAGCAACAGAGACTCCCTTTGTTCCTGAGACCGGACATTAGCTGTTAGAGCAGACAAGCCTCCACTGTTCCCATCAGGCGTGCAAAGGAAAAGCCTGGTGCAGAGCTGTGAGGATAAAAGCAGGAGAGCCAAGTTTTAATTAATCAACAAAGTCATCAGATAGGGTACAAGGTGGTTTGCAACAGTACCTAGCATACAACAATGCAGAAAATAAGCAAGGAAATCAAGAAGATTCGTGGGTGAAAGAGAAAGGAAATGAAGGGGAGGATTAAGATGAAACTAGACGGGAAGTTGGTACCCAAAACACAGCTATAAAGCCCAGGATGCATAAAGAGGGCAGGATGATCCGTTACACTTAAAACCAGAGCAAGCCTGGTCTCGTGGGCTGCAAAGCTCTCCTCCAACTTCTGACTACAAAGAAATTCCTCTAGCAGCTTTTATCTGAAATATCTGCAACCTCATTCCTGCATCAAACACAGTGATCACATTTTCTGTGGTTATTTGGTTTAATGCCGTCGGTGTAGACAGAAGAGAGATCACATTCTCTGAAGTCAAATTTGTGGGACAGAGCTTTCTCTCTGAGACTCAACAACAATCTACCTCTGTGTTCTTCTTCTTCTCCTCTCCTGCCTCTCTCTTTAGCTCTCCACAGAAGAGGGAGGAAAAAGAAAAGGAAATAAATATTCAATTTTTCTTACTGTATATGTTAAGTGCTGGGTTAGGAGATCTGCATATGTTATTTCATGTAGTCCTCACAATAAACCTATAATGGAAGTACTATTTCTCGCATTTTATAGATGAGGAAAGAGGACCCCATACCAGAGGTTAAAAAATTTGCCCGATGCTGGTACGTGTTAGAAGCGTGATTTGGATCCACAGCTGGACTTTGATGATAAATCAAATATAGCTATAATTTCTGCTCAAATCAATCAATCACCAAGATCTTTCCAAGATCTTCCTTGTGTCCAGCTCTGGAGATACTCTATAACTCTACCAAATTCCCCCATTTATTTGCTAACTCTCAGCCTGGGGAGAAAAGGCAGGAGAAAATATCTGTGGATTAAAGAGGAGTGAAAGGGGGGCTTCCCTGGTGGCGCAGTGGTTGAGAGTCCGCCTGCCGATGTAGGGGACACGGGTTCGTGCCCCGGTCCGGGAAGATCCCGCATGCCGCGGAGCCTGTGCGTCCGGAACCTGTGCTCCGTGACGGGAGAGGCCACAGCAGTGAGAAGCCCGCATACCACAAAAAAAAAGAAAAAGAAAAAGAGGAGTGAAAGGGATTTGATCTTTTTTATATTCCAGTGATGTTTCATTTTTCTACTTTATTATTTTTTTCTGATCATCCACCCTTAAGCAATATATCTTCCAGGATATTAAAAATGAGCAGAAAACTATTTTTTTCAGCTACTCTTTATCTAAGCAAGGCATAGCTAGCTAGAGGTAATTTCAGTCCATTTTGGAGAACAGACTGCCTTCCTTGGCATGTTTTTATTCCTAATACTGTCAGGCTGTAGATGAATCCAGGACAAAGCGTCTTCATTGTATTATATGGGAGAGAAACAGTCAAAGTCATCTTAACTTTGTAATGAATAGCATTTGTCAGAGTGAATATTTGGCTCCTGGGAGCTTAAAGGAGAAACAGCACTAAAATGCTTTAATAGTCCAGAGACTAGCACAGTGAAATGAATTTATTGCTTTTAGGAGAGTCCCTGGTGGACAGCACATAATGAAACTCGTTATCTGATGAGGCCGCCTTGGTGTAGGAGACCCGCCTTGGTGTAGGCAGGCAGAGCAGCATACTGAACACCGGCTCCCAGGAACCTGAGGTGACCCTCACACCTGCCCCAGAGGTGGTGGATTCCTCTGCTGTCCGGGTGAATTGATATGCAGAATAAATGTTGAAAGCTCTTAGTAGGGGTGGTGGGGTGTGGTCACGGGCCTATCACAACTGCTGCCCGAGACCATCCATTTTCAGGGTTGGCTGTCCAGATATTAGACGGATTGGACACCAGTAGGACAATAACAGCCCGACTGTACTTGGATTAGCTATAAAATGAATCACACCAATTTGTGACCAGCAGGGAGTGTTTTTAACAAAGCCAGAGGCCCAAGTAAGCTCTCCGCACACTGAATAACAAAGTAAATGAATTGGGCACCTCTGACCTCCAAGCACAAAGCCACTCACTGGACAGAGGAAAACTGACAGAGAAAGAAGGACCAACAACTATTGGAAGAGGTGGGAGTGGGAGGTTAATGCTTTTTGATGCTGAAGAAAAATATTGTAGGACGGGGCTTCCAGTTTTGCCAAAGAATAAAAGGTTAAAACATTTCCACAGCCTCTAAGGTGAAGAGGAACCCAAGAGACTCACATAGAACAAACAATTTCAAAACTAAGACAACAGGAGTGGAAGGAGAGAAATGCAAACATCTATCTAGATGTAACTCCAATGAGTAGCAATTGAGGGGGAGACAAATCCATTTATCACTTCTTCCTCATCACTAAAAGGCATATCTTAAAGATTTTATTTCATTCTTCACTCCATTTATGTATGTGTAATATTAAATCATTTCATTATATTTTCCTATATTCCACTGGATTGAATGTTGTCTAAGAACAGAGACCATATTAATGTAGGGGAGAGGAGAGCAAATTGGTGCAATCAATTTGGAAAACAGTTTGATATTATCTCCTAAAGTCGAACCTTTTTATGCCCTAATACCTAGCAATTCTACTCATAGACAAATAGCCAAGATACATTCCTGCTCATATATAGCAGGAGATACATATAAGAATGTTCGTAACATTGAAACCTGGGACCGAATGTCTATAATTGAAGGGAACAAATAAATGGCAGATTCACATAATGGAATATTATATAGTAATCAAACAAATGAACCACAGCAATTTTGCAACAGTATGGATAAATCTCTGCAAATAATATTAAGTGGGAAAAACGAAGACTGGTCAAAATGAATATACCCTTTTTACAAAGTTAAAAACAATTTAAAATATATTTGTAAAATATAATTGTAAAATATATTTGTAAATATATTTGTAAAATATATTTGTACAAATATATTTGTAAATATATTTGTAAATATATTTGTAAATATATTTGACTGTATGGATATACAAAGAACACATACACGTATGAAAGCAGGGAATGATGGCCATGGAATTCAGGGCTGTGTGGAATGGGCTGGGGAGACCATGGAGTCGGATATGGGTTTTCAAGACTCTGGCTTTTATTTTGGGTGGTGGATTTACAGGTGTTTAATACAAATGACTAAATAATGAATAAACAGACATGGGTCAACCATGGGCCAATAATGAGAGTGTGACCAAGGATTACGGAAAATCCAATTCTGGCCACCTGAGAGCCAAAGGGATGAAAGAGAAAAATAAGAATAAATTATGCTGATCCTAGAACACTTCATTTAGTACTTGCTGTTTAACGGAATTTCATAACCATGATGATGGAATAAAAGATTTGAATCTAATTAGGCTCCTTGGTAATAGGGTTACTCATAATTAGTACTCCAAGCAGACTGATTCTCATATGTTGGTCCAAGTCTTTGAGTCTTGACTCAAGCATTGGCATAATTCATATGAAGAAATTATTTTTTTCTAAATATTCCAACATTTATTTTTTTCAACATTTTATGAAAATTTCAAATTTATAGCAACATTGCAAGAATTTTACAGTGAACATCATATACCTACCACCTACATTCTACCATTAACATTTTACTCTACTTATTTTATCAGGTACCCATCTACCCTTCTATCCATCTATCAACCTATCTCAGTTTTTTGTTGCATTTCAAAGTAAATTGCAAATATCAGCATACTTCTCCACAAATACTTCAGCATTCATATCTTTAACTAGTTTCAACATTTATTTTCTTTTCTCATTTACAAGGGGCTATAGATAAAAAAAAAATCAGGCATTTTGAGTGAGAAAGAAAAGTGAGTGTCAAGTAGATTTGAAACAGAAAGCAATAAAAAAGAATGTGGTCTTTAAAAATGCTCTTAAATAGGGCTTCCCTGGTGGCGCAGTGGTTGAGAGTCCACCTGACGATTCAGGGGACGCGGGTTCGTGCCCCGGCCAGGAAGATCCCATATGCTGCGGAGCGGCTGGGCCCGTGAGCCATGGCCGCTGAGCCTGTGCATCCAGAGCCTGTGCTCCGCAACGGGAGAGGCCACAGCAGTGAGAGCCCGCGTACTGCAAAAAAAAAAAAAAAAAAAAAAAATGCTCTCAAATAAGTGAGCTCCAGCACCTCAGGAGCAGCGTGACCAGCGAAAAGAACACTGTCCTGTGGGCAGAGGAGGACAAGTTGATCCTGAACGTGGCCCAAGGGAAACACAGTCCAGGGCCGGGCAGCACAAAGGTAAATACACCTGCAGAACTGTTGACAGGCAAAATCAAATCCTCACACTCTGAATGGTCCCACGTCATTTTATGTGGCCTCTACAGTAGGAGCACTTACAGCCTCCCTGGAGCATTGATTTCAGCTTTTGTTTCTGAGCTGAACTGGATGTGATCCTTCAAGTAGGAGAAGCCCGAACACAAAGACTCTTACAAGCAAACATGGCAGACTTTGGAAGGGCATTTTTT
Source organism: Pseudorca crassidens (assembly GCF_039906515.1). NCBI lineage: Eukaryota > Metazoa > Chordata > Mammalia > Artiodactyla > Delphinidae > Pseudorca > Pseudorca crassidens. The sequence goes on from NC_090316.1 coordinate 15,777,382, forward strand.
ACCCCAATACACTATCACTATTATCTGATAAAGGAAGCAAGATCACTACAGCTATCACTGCCCCTGATCAGGGCCCTCCTGCCAGGTACTTTCAGGAGGTTGGAGGGACCTCTGTTCCATACTCTTTTAAACTCCAGTTCAGAAGAGACTATTGATTGAGTTACTATCATACCACTTTAGCCCATGGCATAGACCTGCCACCTTCCACCAAATAATTCCTCGCTTGGCTTGGTTCTACCAAAGCCATCTAGGAAGTCCAGTTCTTGGTTTTGGGGGCTGTTATCAGAGGGCTCCAATTAACACACACGTAACTTAACGAGCATAGACGTTAACTTGGATGGAAGAAAAACATTAGTACGCTTAGTCTGTAAGATTAGCAATCAATCATTTAGAAGGGGGCAATGCTTTAAGACATGAGTCAGAAAACTATGGTTGGCGTGTCAAATCCAGTCCTCAGCCTGCTTTTGTAAACAAAATTTTATTGGAACTCAGCCATGCTCATTATTTTTTACCTATTGTCTGTGGCTCTTTCACGGCCAAAAGCAGTGTGCAGTAGTTGCAACAGAGACCATATGACTTGCAAAGCCTAAAAATAGTTACTCACCGGCCCTTTACAGAAAAAGTTTGCGGGCCCATGGGTTGAATGCAGTGGCTTTCAGGGAAGGTACATTTTGATGGAGTGGATAGAGATCCATGAAGGCTTTTAGACAGTCCTACGGAGTCCCCTATGGATGTGTGTTCCTTTCCACACTTACACTCCATCAACCAAAGAAACTCTGCTCCAATTTCCTTTACACTTTGGGTTTTAGTATAGTGTTCATTTGAACAGAGTTCTACAGCTTTCAAAAGCTTAAAAACAAAACAAAACACTGTCTACAGCAATGATTCTCAACTCTGGCTGTATGATAGCATTGTCTGGGGGCCTTAAAACAAATACCAGCAATCTGCTCTAGAATTGAAGTAAAAACAAACTCCCCAGGTGATTGTACTGTACATCCAGGTTGGAAAATCACTGGTATAGGGAACAAGGTCAATTCCAGGTGAGGTGCCCCTGCAGAGGCCTTGAACAGTGAACGGGGCGGATGAGAGCACTGAAAAACTGTCAGAGGGAGACCCAACGCGGTAAGAGAGACACAAAATATAGGAGTTGAATCCGGACTCTCATAGGTCAAAGTCTGTTAAAGTTGATGTGTAGCTAACAGTTGTATCTTAGTCTACGGTGCAAATTGGCTTATTATATTCCCTCCAGGCCACTTAAACCAGGATGGCTGCAGTTAAAAGGTGCAATTCAGGAACATATTTAAAGTTGGCCTGGATGTAAAGGCATAACCTAACCAGAATTTTAAAATATGCGATGCTACCACGCACTGTCCCGTACCTGGTCCTGTCCTCAGGGCCTTGTGAGAGGTCATTTCAGATATCGGAGTAGATGATAAAATGGCATCGAGGAAGAAAAATAGGACAAAAGATAATACCTTGGTAGGAACTTAGGCTACATTCTTATTCTCATGTGAGATTTTCTCTAGCATGTTCTCTAGTGATACTCTGGAATTTTTTCCAGGGTCTTTGGAGCTCAGAAAGTCAGATACACACAAGGGAGGGGAGGAGTGTGGAGGGGCTGGGTTAGCATGTTCCTATGGGGCAGAGGTGGTGACTTCTAAAGGCTTCTCTGGTAAGAAGCATCTCTGATTCTACAAACAAGCAACCAGGAACAAGGCACTCAGGGATCTCATTCATAGTTGAGGGGAGAGGTTTTTCCTTCCCTTCTGAGAATTGTGATGTAAGTGAACTGACCCCCTACAGAGTTCCTACCCCTGCCTACTGGGGCCCAGAGTTCCCAAATGCAGGGCAGGAAAGACAAACAAGACTCTGAAATACTTGTGAAGGCATTCCTTTTTTTTTTGAGGTGTAATTGACATATAATATCGTATTAGTTTCAGGGGTACAACATAATGAATTGATATTTGTATACACTGAGAAATGATCACCACAGTAAGTCTAGTGAACATCCATTACCATGCATAGATACTAAATTTTTTTTTCTTGTGATGAGAACTTTAAGATCTGTTCTCTTAGCAACTTTCAAATATGCAATACACCTATTGTTAACAACAGTCACCGTACTGTACATTATCTCCCCAGGACTTGTTTATTTTATAATTGGAAGCTTGAACCTTTTGACCCCCTTCACCCATTTCAACCACCCCTCACTGGAAGAGATTCTTTTTGAAAGCCCACAGAGTGTGCTTGGAGAGAGGGGATGGGAAGGGGAGGGGAGGGGATTGGGTGGGTGTACACACAAGTAAGAAGGACAGCAACACAGCCCTAAAAGTGCATTCTTCACGGCCCTTTTAGACTTCAAATTTTTATTTTCAGAAGTTGTTTCTTGCCCTAGGATGCCTTCCATCCTCCTATACATGGAAAATTTTACCCATATTTCAAGACCCCTTTAAAAGTCATCTTCACTGTGAAATCTTCTTGAGTTGGCCCCGATGGAGTTGGCCACTCCCACTGTGCTGCTTTAGCACTGATTTATTTCTCTATTTCAGTATTGTGATGATGTGTCTTCAAGTCTGTTTCCCATTGAGCTGTGAGCCTCTAGGGATGTAGGCAGTGTCTCAGTTCTCTTTGCACCCTCTTTGCCCAGCCCAGAGGAGACATACAACATAGACCTAGGAAGCAAATCTAGCCATCTTTTCTTAAATCAGTATCTTAAAACTAATGTTTAAATTGCCTGTTATAAAAAAAGAGGTAAATTATGACTTAGAAGGTATATTCAACTGTAAACATTCATTAAGAACCAACTCTGTGCCAGGCATTGTGGCCTGTGTTGGGAATGCAAAGTTAGATGTAATCAGTATGGTTTCTGGTGTCTAGCAGGTTATAGTTTAGTGGGGAGACAAATCGTTAGGGCGAAGTGTGCTGAGCTACTTCAGAAGCATGAGCAAGGTAGTGTAGGAGCAAAGAAGGACGTGTTTACCTCTTGTGGATAGCCCAAGAAAACCTGCCTAGAGAGAGTGTGAGAATTTTCCTAACAGTGAATCTTTGTGTGGGGTGGGTGTGGATGTGTGGATGAGGTAGAGACAGGGAAGGTAGGTATGCTTTGGGGGTGGGGGCTACGTTTTAGAGGGTTTGGGTCTAGAACCATGGTGGAAAAGAGTACAAAAATGTTCTCTCAGCTGATTCCTCGGAGGGGAACCGACTCTCTTTTCCTGGACAATGACAGTTCAGGAGATGACCATTCCTAAGAGAAAAAGGAAGAAAAGAACCACGAAAGAAAAGAACTCACTAGTTTGAAGAGAAAAAGGAAGAAAAGAACCAAGGAAGAAAAGAACTCACTAGTTTGACCAAAAAATTGGCAACCCCCATTGCAAGGGATCATAAGGTAGAGAAAGCTTTTTTTCCTGTAAAATTAGTTGGATTTTACACAACCCAGCAAGCAATAACAAGGCCTCCTACATCACTTTGTCAGAGAGAGGCCAGTAGTTTTCAGGTGAGAACCGATCCATTTACACAATGGTAGAATTTCCCTCGTGTACAAAGTGCTCCATAGCAACGTGTGGCCTCACAGAATGCCATTTATAGTTCCTGCAGGGGCAGGAAAATTAGGGGGCAGAGTGATTATTACTCTAATCGCAAAGCTGAAGGATGCCTTGGTCATACTGGTCTATTTCACCTTTCCTGCCAGCAAGGGGCTGCTCTACTTGGCTTTCAGGCTTGAAGAAGCAAAGTGAAAAGGGCCGATCAGTTCCCCTCTTAGATATTAGCTTTCAGCTTGAAGGTCTCCTCATCAGCCGCTAACTGTAGCCTAGGGTCTGAAGTCATTACCCAAAATAATGCCCCATCTTCATTTAGAAAATATCTTTAATACGTCTTTAGGGAGTCAGCCGGGGCTCAGGAAGCTGGATTTCAATGAAAATGAGGTCCCCAAAGAAGCCCTGACTATATTGCATAAAAGCTGCCCCATCATCATCTCTAAGCAGTTCATTTAAATGTTGTATTTTATTCTTGCTAAATACCTGGATGGTTCCCAATGTGCACTTTGCAAGGCAGAAGTAAACATGATGCCCCAGTCCGGATTGTGTGGAGAGGTATTTGTAGCAGGATCTCCCTTTATTGTGCTCAGCTAATTGCTAATTATGTAGTGATGGATGTAAATTGCACAGTTGGCACTTTAGGCTCACAAGCTCACTATCCGTTTCTGCTACTTAAAGGACAATGGCTGAAACAGTAAGAGATTACCAACCATATCTCAATCCATGAAAATACAGTCTAAATGGGTGAAATAACACTTCAGAAGAGCAGAAGAGGTTTTAGGGAAGAGGATGCTAGAGGTAGGTCCCGCCCAGACTCTGCCCTGATATTACAGCTTAGGGCTATGAAGAAAATGTTCTGTGTGTCTCAGTTAACCTGGAAAGAAGAATAGATGCTCTTGTTTGCCGGAGGAGCAATACCACCAAACATATTGTTCAGAGGAGAAGAAATGGCACTAATAGTGATACCAGGTCTTTGAAAGTCATGTTGAAATGGTAAGCCTTTCTCGCATATTACCTCCTTGAATCATCTAATAACAAGATTGTTGAGTGGGTCATATTGTTAATTCCATTTTGTACATGATGAAATAAAAAACCGGAGAAAAGCTGGTAATTCACTAAGCCACGCTGCTAGTTAATGGTAAGGTAGGCAGACCCTCACATCACATCTGTCATCAGTGTCATGCCGACGTGGCCGTGGCTAGGTGGCTGTCTCTCTTCGCGTCATATTTATGTGATTTGGAGTTTTGGTTTGTAGGTTCATTTTGAGTAGGAAGCTTTTGATTTATGACTTAATTTTTCCTTGCTCTCTATCACACCCTTGATGTTGAGAAAGCAAAAGCTCAGACTAAGAAAGTAAATAAAATATCTGCCCTGCTACTCGTCACTCTGGGCTAACAAGTAACAGACAAAGCCAGCTGCAAAGTGAAGAGTAACCAATATTTCTCCCAGGGACATTCTGCCATTGTAAAAATTCACAACCACCCCCATTTTTTAAGGGGTGTTTCTTTTACTTATTCACTGTGAAAACTTGTTTTCTAGAATCACAGACTGTCTGAGATTTTGCAGTTTGAAATTATATCAGGAAGAATGAGCATTCCACTTTTGCCTGGAAGATCTAAGTCATTCTGCAACAGACAAGCAGCCTCAATGATCAACCCAGGCACCGAGGCTGAGATGAGGGGTTTCTGAACACAACATTTCACTTTAATTTAACTTTGCAGTTTCCAAGGAAATGAGACCCTGAGTCCACTTCACAGTCCTAGCCTGGTGTTGACCCTTTTATTCACGGGCCTGCTTAGTGTTGAGTCTATCAAAACAGCACTTCATTCCATAACGAGACACCACTTTCATACCTACTAGGATGCTTATAATCAAAACCATGGAAATAGCAAGTGTGGGTAAGGATGTGGAGCAATTGTAACCCTCATGCATTGCTGGTGGGAATGTAAAATGGGGCAGCTGCTGTGGAAGACAATTTGGTGGTTCTTCAAAAACCTAAACACAGAATTACCGGATGGCCCAGCAATTCCCACTTCTGGATATATGCCCCAAAGCTTTGGAAACAGGGACTCAAACAGATACTTGTACGTCAATGTTCATTGCAGAATTATTCCTGATAGCCAAAATACGGAAACAACCCAATATCCATCGATTGATGAATGGAAAAACAAAAGGTGGTCTATACATACAATGGAATATTATTCAGCCTCAAAAAGGAAGGAAATTCTGAAACATGATACAGTGCAGATAAACCTTGAGGACATTATGCTAAGTGAAACAAGGCAGTCACAAAAGGAGAGATATTGTATGGTTCCACTTACTTGAGGTACCTAAGTAGGCAAATTCATAGAGACAGAAAGTAGGAGTAACTGCCAGGGGTGTGTGGGGGGGAACACAAATGAGGAATTAATGGTTAATGGCTACAGAGTTTCAGTTGTGCAAAATGATAAGTGTCCTGTAGATGGAGGGTGGTGATGGTAGCACAACAATGTGAGTGTACTTAATGCCACTAAACTATACACTTCAAAATGGTTAGGATGGGGCTTCCCTGGTGGCGCAGTGGTTGAGAGTCCGCCTGCCGATGCAGGGAACGCGGGTTTGTGCCCCGGTCTGGGAAGATCCCACGTGCCACGGAGCGGCTGGGCCCTTGAGCCATGGCCGCTGAGCCTGCGCATCCGGAGCCTGTGCTCTGCAACGGGAGAGGCCACAGCAGTGAGAGGCCCACGTACCACAAAAAAAAACAAAAAACAAAAAACAAAATGGTTAGGATGGTTTAAATAAACACCCTCTTCATTTAAATTTCACCTGAACTCCATTCTTGTCCAAATCCTATGCTAACTAACCCTATTTCCCCCTTTGGTGAGACACTCACAGTTTCTCTGGGGTGCTGTCTTGCTCGTAGCAATCAGTAAATAAACCTGGTTTTGTTGGACTATAGGTTTGTCCCTGGTGGACTTTTGTTGATTGGACTAAGAAAGTGTTCACTATTCTCTAACAAACCAGATCTATCATAATGAAATTTGGGGAAGAGTGGCACACGGTGACCTTGGGGGTATTGAAGATCCTTCCACTGAGCCAAGAGGAGAACTTAAGTCTCCAGTTGAGGACTGGTTTGTTCTCCCTTCTCCCAGAGCCCTGAGTTTCCATAAAGTCATGGCTCCACGCAGATGGTGGCAGCATTTGTGTTCAGCATCTTTTCAAGAACAGAGGACCCCATCCTAGTCCCTGGGCTCTCCATCCATGTGGCTCCAGGTCCATCTAGGGAGAAGCACTGTTTATCCTTGTCATTCTGAAGTTGTGACTCCTCGGGTGCCGTTGCCGGCTTCCTGACCCAGATCCTAGTGGGGCTGGGGCTTCTGTCTCTTTCACCGTTCTGAGGTCCTGTTCTGCTTCTGGTCCACAGAGATATTTATCTTGTTTTCTTACATTGACTATACCCATTTATTTGTCTATCATTGTTGATTTTGATGAGGGGTTGAGAGTGAGGCATAGGGAATGCAGCAAAGCATGAAGACACTGAGTCATCCTGACCAGAAGTTCTAGTTTAAATGCTTTAGTGGCACTGAGCTCTAAAAACGATTATGGAACCTTTCAGCCATGTGAATTTAAAATGAAACACCAAGCTAGAAAATAGGTATAAAGCCATCTGACAATGTTCTGGCTTTCTTAAATGAAGTCTACTTTGAATTTTTAAAATATCAACTATCAAATTCTTTCCATTTTCCTTGCTGCCTCTGCTTTGCTAGTTTCCCAACCATTTCTATAGTGTGCCTACTAGGTAACCCAGCGTCTCACTACCACAAGGGAGTAAGTACATATAGACTTTGTATAATAACCTAGTCTGGCAAGTGGTGAGTGATCAAGTTGAGCAGTAGCAACTCTGGCCAGGAGAACAATAAATAGTGTTAATTTAGGGATTTTACCTTGTAGGGACTGTCAACTAAGATCACCTACAACCAATAATATGATTAAACATTGTACACAGTGTCAACTTTTCCAACACCAAGCTTCAACTTTGGTCGGCTTTGAATTTGATGGGGGGAAAAAAAAACCCAAAGTCAGGTTTTTTTAAGGTAGTATGTCCATTTTATTTTATTTATTAATTTACTTATTGGCCATACCACACGGCTTGTGGAATTTTAGTTCCCCAACCAGGGACCAAAGGAAGCCATGCCCTCTGCAGTGGAAGCGCAGAGTCCTAGCAGCTGGACCACCAGGGAATTCCCAGACTCAATTGTTTTTTTTTTTTTTTAATTTATGTATTTATTTTTTTAGCAGGCAACTTTTATACATTTTTTTTTAAAATAAATTTGTTTTTTTTATTTTTGGCTGCATTGGGTCTTCGTTGCTGCGTGAGGGCTTTCTCTAGTTGTGGCGACCAGGGGCTACTGTTCATCACAGTGGGTGGGACTTCTTGCGGTGGCTTCTCCTGTTGCACAGCATGGGCTCTAGGCACGTGGGCTCCAGTAGTTGTGGCATGCGGGCTCAGTAGTTGTGGCTCACAGGCTCTAGAGCACAGGCTCAGTAGTTGTGGCGCATGGGCTTAGTTGCTCCGCAGCATGTGGGATCTTCCCGGACCAGGTCTTGAACCAGTGTCTCCTGCATTGGCAGACGGATTCTTAACCACTGCGCCACCAGGGCAGCCCTCAGTTGTTTTTAATAGAGCCTATCTAGGCAAAATTGTGAAGTTAGTGATGTTACTTTATGGTGCTTTCCCTTTTTCTTTCTGGGACACACCTACAATTCCTGTTTCTTGCCCTGGGTATCTCTCTCACGTCTCACTGTTGTAGAGCCTTGGAAAGAAACAGGCACAGAGTAAGGAAAAGGTACTAGATTGGAAATTTAAAACATTAAGTTTTAGTTCCATTTCAGCCAACAGTTGGCTTCATGACCTTGGATAATATCTTTGAGTTTTTTACTCAAATTTACTCATCTTTACTCAAATTTACTCATCTCTAAATTCGGAGGAAAAGGAATAATTGCATTACTAAGCTCTCTTTTGTCTACAAATTTCAACAGTTTTAGGATACATCATCTCCGATGATACATTAGCTGATGAAGAGTCAGTTTTCTCTGAGATTTAATAGGGAAATCTTGGAAACCAAAAGACGTTTAAATCCTTACATTTTTAACAATGATACTTTCACCATCATGACAGGTGGATGGAGAAATAGTTTTCTGTGGAAATCTTTCAAGAGACCTTAAATCGCACAAAAAAGTTGATTTACTTGTTTGTAAATCTGCAGTGGGGAAACGAATGGAATCACAACTTTTAATTTGCTGGTTTCATTACTTTAACCAGTTTGAAATTTGACGGTGTGTCAAGTACTAATGTGACAGTCCTGTGATCCCTTTCTCTTTTAATGGAACACATTTTGTGTAACTTCTTATTTTTCCTCCGTTTTTCTCTGGTGTTTATTATGACTTTCACGATATACATTGCTTGTGGTTAAATTTATGTTGCTAAATAATACTGTTGTAAATTAGGTACCGTGATTCCCTGGGTTTGTTTAGATCTCATCAGTGGAGCTCTGTTAACTCGGAGATATTTTCAGTCACAGATAGATTGCTGTGTTCAATTTGCATTTGAGTAATTTTCTGATTTAGACATGGAGTTGGTAATGGGCATAATAATTCAGGAAGGGTGAACGGAAGGGAGGAAATCTCCTGAAAGCCTTGCATCCTTAGCAAAATCCCCAAATAGTTACCATTTTCCACTATGCAGTATCTTCTTATATCTGAATAAATAAAAGTTGATTATCTTTATAAAGCAATGTTGGAAATGGTATCCGCTATTTTCTTCTCTTTGTATATCCTGCTGCCCACTTGAATTCAAATTGGTTTGGTAAGGAGTTTTGTCCCAGGGTCCACTTCAATGTAGCATTCTGATTTGTCATAATTTACTGGAGTACCTGGATTATTAAAACTGTGATTTCAAAGGCCAACTGTTAGAAGAAAGCCATTGATTGTTGGTTATGTGGTTTGATTTCTGCTGTAGCCTCTCAAGTCTTCACTCTTCCATTAAATCTTTCCTGACTGTTTATATTGTGTTTATATTGTTTCCTTTGTGTTTATATCGTTCTTTCCACCTTTTCAAAGAGTATGAGCATCTTGAGGCAGAGACTTAGTTTGTTTACTTGTAGGACCTAATCCAGTGTTGCACAATTGTAGGTACAAGGCAGATAAAATAGACTTACCTATCTAAATCCCAAAATATAGTATTTGTCTAAAGAATAACACATAGACACACACACACACATACACACACACACACACAAATGAGAAGCTGTTTATTGATTAGTTAGTTGCTTTGTCTTCAAAATGCCAAACAAATGGTCTGAATATTTTTCTATTACTGAATTTATGTATATGTACGTGGGGGATAGGGAATACTTAATCAACTATCCTGACAGGTTGTTTTCGCCGTCTGAAAACAGTTTTAAACAAAAAAACTGGATCTGTTAACTGATATGAAATTGCTTTAACTCCACGCACTGCACGAAAGGTGATGTGGGTGTGCGCGTGTGCATGTGAATAGATTCACACACACAATATTGAAATTATAAAAGAGAAAAGAACTTGACCATTGTCTTTTAAGGTGCTTCTCTCTCCTTTGAAAAAAAAAAGAAAATGTCATACATGTCATGAAAAGTAAACACTAGAGAAAAGAATATAACAATAACAAAATCTCCCTTTCTTCAACCTCCTGGAACTGCTCCCCAGAAACAATAACTGTTAACTGCTTCTTATATGTCCTTCCAGAGATGTTTAATGGACACACACACACACTTTACAGACTGCTTTGGGGCTGTGAGGAAGCTCTATGCTCAGGGGCAGCCGGGCAGTAGAGTAAGAAGTTGACAGCAGGGCCTTCCCTGTGCTCCAGCAGTTAAGACTCCAGCTTCCAACACAGGGAGTGCAGGTTACGTCCCTGGTCGGGGAACTAAGATCCCACATGCCACGGGACTGAAAAAAAAAAGGAAGCTGATGGGAATGTTGAGAGAAGAAGTTCAGCATATAGGAGACCTGCTTTTGAGTGACAGCACAGTGGAACAGTTTTAGGAATTAGAGGTGTGCGGTCGGAAGAGGAATGTACGCCGAATGGGGATAAGGGTCCAAATAATGAGGGAAATCTGGGCTTCTTGAGGTGATTGATATGAACCAGGATAAAGGTCATGATGGAGACTAGTGCTGATGATCTCAAAGAGGTAAATGGGGGTGAGGCTACGAGGGTAGAGGTGAGGGGGCTGGGGAGCTGAAGGTGGGAGAAGAAGGAGCCTTGCCATGAGCATATAGGGTTTTAGGGAGGTTTTTAACACTTGCAGATAGAGGTATGGAGGCCAAGTGAGGGGTGGTCATATGTGTTGCAAATGCCTTTTTTCTCAGATTGCTGTTTGTTTCTTACTTTATCATAATAATATCTATAATGTTACTAATACATAAATACATTGACTTCATTAATGTACATTAACATAAATATATTAATATTGACTTTATTAATATATGTTTGCAGAGGTTTTTACTTTTTATATTGTCAAAATTATCAATCTTTTTCCTTTATGGTTTTTAGGTATATTTTCTACTTAGGAATGCCTTCCTTATTCCAAAATCATAACACATTTTTAAATGTTTTGTTTTAATATTTTTATTTCCCATCTGGAGTCTATTTTGGATTAATGAGTATGTAGGAATCTGGATTTTTGTTTTTTCTACAGCTTAATGTCTGACACCATTCATCAAATATTATAATTTGTTTGGTTTTTTCTATGCTTTGAAATACCCGAAGTTGCCCTTTGAATGTTTATTTATTATGTACTCACATCTTTCCCTGTCGGCTCTTAACCCAGTCCTGGACTAAAATTTTCAGTTCACAACCTTTAAAATAAATTTTGTACACTTAGCATTCTATCTCTCGGTTTATATAAAAATCTGAAAACAAATGTTTTCTACCTTTAAAATCCAGATGTATCCTTGGACATTAAGCATCTTGCAGAGTTTGGCTGCACCCAGTATTGGGACATTCTTGCTAATCTTACCATTTGTGTTTTGGGGGCCAAGTTGGTAAAATGACTCTTGAAGAGAACCCCTCTGTCGGTATTCTTTTTCCTAATGACCTGATTTTGACGAACGTACGTTCTCCAGAAGAATGTTAGAATGCAGAGCCTGGGAAAATGGGAATATGATATTCACAGTCTGTTTACAGAATGGCAACTCCAGTAACTGTTTATACTTTAAAGGCTTATTGGGGGTATCCGTAGAGTAGGTCAGAAGGCCCTCCAGCTCAAGCACATCACATTGCTGCACACCCCACAATGCTACCCTTATTTTTGTTTGTTTCTTATAGCGTCCCCTCACTTCTCAAATTCTTAAGAACTGCCTTAAACCTATAAGACTTTCTGATTCTGAAAAAGAAGATGGAACACTAAACAGCTTTGCCCTAGAGAAATGAGGGACAGGCTTGCATCACTGACACTTGTAATCCATCCTGTCAGATGGGAGCCCTGCCCTCCATCCCCTTCCCATGCTCTTGATCAACCTGTATGTTCTAGAGAGTCACTATGGTCTTCTTGCCTCCGGCTCTCTCCCTTCTAATCTGTGGTCCAGATGGCCTCCCCAGTTCTTTTTCCGGTATGCAAATGAGAACACGTGGCTCCCCTGCTTGGGAAGTTCTCACAGTTCTCCACTGCCTACAGCATGAACCCAAACCCTGGAGCCCAACATGTCAGATTCTTCCCACTGACTCTACCCTACGACTTGAGCTGAATCTCCTGCCATGCCCCTCCATGCGCCCCATGATTGACCCCTATCTAGCATCCCAAGCCTTGTTTATAGCGTTCCCCACACCTGTGATACAGCCCCGTACAACTTCTCTCTGCCAAATCAGGGAAATTGAACAGATCCTGTAAGGCTCAGCAGAAATGTCATCCCCTCTGGGAGCCCCCTCTAGTCCCTCAGGCAGAATCCTTCACTTCCTCATTAGTATTCCTGTAGAACTTAGTTTATATCATTACTAAAAGAGTGTTTGCTGTTTCTTAGCGGGTTGATTATGACACTGGCTCTCCCACTGGACTGGTAGAAACACATTTAAATGTCCTGTACCAGCACAGTTGCACTGTCTTGAGCACGTCATGCTTTATTTCATTTCATCTACCAAACAATCCTCGGGGCAGGATTTTCAGATAAGAAAATCGAGCCTGGAAAAGATTAAGTAACAGATGTGCTCACAGATTGTACATTCACTCAGCGTATTCTGTGCCTGGGACTCAACCCCTCTGTGTGGCTTCTAAGCCCGTGAACGAATGAAAGAACTGTGTGCAGCTTAGTGACTTCTTGAGAAATTTCCTTGTGTGGGAGCTCCATATGGCACTGAGAGCTTCTTCCAGTCTGTGTGACCTTGGGCAAGTTACTGACTGTCTCTGAGTCTGTGGGCTTACATCTGTAAAACCAAGATAATGAACTGCTTAACTACCTCACAGGGCTTTTGAGAGGATTAAATGAAATAATGTATGCAAAATACATAAAGGCTGGCAGAATAAGTTAGTAACGGATACTTTCTCTTCCCTTCTCCCTCACTGCCTATTCCATGAAGACAACACACCATCTGTCCTCAGATGCCTATCTGGTTGCCTTGACCAGAGAGGAAACCAAGCAGGGGCTAGAGAGATAAGTAACCAACAGGATGGCAGTTTTAGACAGAATTATCCACAGTGCATGTCACTTCCATGAGGATCTCAAATGAATAATGATCTTAAATATGCCATACCATTGCTTTTATCTCCCATATTCATTTTGGGGAAGAAATGGCCTCCTAGAATACTACAGAAAGAAGGAAGTAACTGGAAATTTCTCTCACTTGTCCTAAAGGGACTGTCATTTCTTGCCACAGGATCTCAGTGTTCGGACACTGGCTTTCAAATTCAGGAGAAGAACAACCCCTTAGAGAGTCTTTTGATTTGCTTTTTTGGCACCACTAACACCATTATCAAATGACTTCAAAGTTCTGGGCTTCAGTGATAAGACTGCAGCTCTCATGGCCGGTGAAAAGATGGGGAAGAAAAAGTGTTTTAACACTTTGGGGGCATGGTTTTATAGCACTTGGTGTGTGTCTTTATTTCATTCAACTTTCTGAAATCAAGTGTATGTTTATAACACCTATGGCGTGTGAGGAATTAGAGTATAAGGGTGAGAACGGTCCCTGGACTTTTCTAAGCTCTTCTAGGTCTAGCGGCAGAGGCGAACAGGTAAAATATGGCAACTCATTTGGAGTGTTTGGTGATTTGAGATACATACACACAAAGTGTCAGGGGAACACAAGAAGAGATGCCTGGCCCAGCTGGGAATCAGAGTGGGTTGGTAGTGGCCAGGAGCTGCCCAGAGAAGATATGCCAGGGTCAAAGTCTTGGAAGATGAGTAGGAGTTAGCCAGACTAAGTGGGAAGAAATGGTCCTTCTTAGCCTAAGAGTCACACCTGCTATTGGATATGGGATCAAATCTTTAGTGAGTACTTAATCCTGTTATGAGTTTCCTAGACAGTATTTAATTTACTCTTCACACTAATCTTTTAGAAATGAGGAAACAGATTTTGAACAACCTCTCTAAAGTTTCCATTGCTAGTCAGTGGAGAGGTTGGAATTTGAATCCAGGTCAGCCTCTAAAATATTTGGATTTTTATTGTGCCAATCTAATTTTACAAAGTTCCCAGTAATATTTGCATTCACCACAGGACAATTATATTGATCACGGTGACATCATACAGTCTTAAAACTGGATTGAGATATAATATATATATGTATATTTGGGGGCTTATTTTAAAAGAACAAGAGAGAAATCTTTCTATGTGTGATTAAATGTGGTAGTGATATAAATAGAATTAATGAGAATATGATTATTTTGGCCAAAAGCATGTAAGAATTAGTTCTTTAAAATTAATGCAGGGGACTTCCCTGGTGGCGCAGTGGTTAAGAATCTGCCTGCCAATGCAGGGGACGTGGGTTTGAGCCCTGGTCCAGGAAGATCCCACATGCCGCGGAGCAACTAAACCCGTGTGCCTGTGCTCTAGAGCCCGCAAGCCACAACTACTGAGCCCGCGTACCACAACTACTGAAGCCCGTGCGCCACAACTACTGAAGCCCACATGCCTAGAGCCCATGCCCCGCAACAAGAGAAGCTACTGCAATGAGAAACCTGCGCACCGTAAGGAAGAGTAGCCCCTGCTTGCCGCAACTAGAGGAAGCCCGTGCACAGCAATGAAGACCCAATGCAGCCAAAAATAAAATAAATAAGTATATTTATTTAAAAAAATTAATGCAAAGCATATGCCATTATCAGAGTTGAGATTGTGTTATTCCAATTCTATACTCAATGCTATGAATCTGAAATAAGCATATTAGTAGGTGCACTTAAAGTTTCAATTAAGTATAAAAATTTGGATTAAGATCCATGTGAATCTCTTTTTTTCTGTCAAATCACTCAAATCTCATAATACCCCTGTGAATGAATCCCCTTGTTTCCTGTTGCTATGGCAGGTAGCATCTTCACTTGACAGATGAGGAAACCGTGTGGTTTTGCAGCTCATTCAAAGTCTTAGCTGAGGGCAGTGGCAAAGTTATCACAGAACACAAAACTTTTGGAAGCAAAAGGAAATTTATGTGCCCGGCACTGTGCTTGGAATTTTCACATAATTTATATTTAATTTCTATAATAACTCTATAATTATTCTAAAATAATTTCTATAATTACTATAATAATAAAAAACATAGGTGTTTCCCTCACTTTTAGAAATGAGAAAACTGAGGCTCAGAGTTGGAATATGACCAAGTTAAAGAGCTTTCAAGAGGCTGAGTTGGAATTTGAACCTGGTTTTCCAGAGCCACACATCTGTTGTAACATTTCTGTGAGCTATATATTTCAGCTGTATTCCAACACTGAGCATCATGCCTGTCACATTGTGGGTACTCTTGTGCCCACTTGTGTGGAATGACTAAGTGATAAATAGAATGTGTACTTTAGTGGCTAGCAAGGAGGCAAAAGAATACTGTATTTAGTGAAGGAAAGTATTTAGTGCTCATTTTAATGATAAAGGTAGAAGGCCTGGCCAAGGGAGTGAAATGCTACCAAATAAAAGTTTATTTGGCAAAAGGAAGTAGAGAAAGTATTGCTGAAAATATTTCTGAGTCCTTTGCTCAGAGTCCAAAAGCATGGAATTGTACAAAATGCTTCTCTGGACACCCAGATGCCTCATTTATGGAATTACTGACTTTGCCTTGGCCCCAAACACCTATATTCAACAACATTATTTTAGCCCTTTGTCTGACCCTGTAGGCAATGCAAAACCTCTTCAGTTAATGTTTGGTTGGAGCCCAAATGCAAAATACCTTTCCTTATTTATTTATTAAGGATGCCATTTTTCATAGATGGCCACCTCCTAATGAATAACATCGCCTTTGTTGATGGAATTAGATTCTCAGTTATTCAACAAATATTGATTAAATAGCTATTATGCACAAGAGAGGACATTATTAACTTTCTATTAGGTGACAGAAAAAGCCTGTGGTTGTGTAAAGTTCCCCCGACTCAGAGTTCTAGTCCTGGGTTCCAGTACTGCCTCTGCCGCCAATCAATATATAATCTGGGTTACTGAGCATCTTACTGTGGATATCTGTACATTTAAGACATTCTCTGGATATCAGTTTGTGGCTTAACTGTGTTCTTAAGGGATATCTGGGAATGAGTGCGAGTGTTTGGGGTCATCAGATTATTGAGGGATGCTCCCGGCATTTAGTGCCCAGAGACCAGGGATGATAAATTCCCCGCAATATGAGTGTCAGTCCCCCACCACAAGAATGCATGTTCTCCCCAAGATGGTAACCGTTTCTCAGTTGGAAAACACTGAAATCCTAAATCCTAAATCCCAGGTTTAGTGTTCTGTAAGACAGTGACTGAGAGGCAAATTAGAGTTCTGTTAACTTTGACAAAGTCAACAAGCGAGGATGTTAAATATAGGCAAGCTCCTGGCAAAATTCCTTCCAAGGAGCAGAAACAAACAAAAAAAAAAACGGGAGTGTTAAATACAAGTGCTCTTTGCAATGCATACTGGCAAAGAAGTTACTGAAATACCATTCATTATTGTAGCACATTTTCTATTAATTATCTTAAATAACTTGTAAAGCAATAGCTTGAATGCCAAACGGAAAGTTAATTTTGCTAATGAATTCAGTTACTCACCATAATTCTCACCGTAATCTTAGCTCCGTACCATCTTGGTTCGTATTAAAGAGCCCTAGGGCTTCCCGGGTGGCGCAGTGGTTGAGAGTCCGCCTGCCGATGCAGGGGACACGGGTTCGTGCCCCGGTCCGGGAAAATCCCACATGCCGCGGAGCGGCTGGGCCCGTGAGCCATGGCCGCTGAGCCTGCGCGTCCGGAGCCTGTGCTCCGCAACGGGAGAGGCCACGGCAGTGAGAGGCCCACGTACCGCCAAAAAAAAAAAAACCAAAAAAAGCATATTAAAGAGCCCTAGACTCAGTAAACTTGCCTTTGCACCACTGAATTCCTTTCATAACAGTAAAGGGAGTGCTATGTGCTCCAGAATTACTGTTGCTTAATTATTTCATTTTGCCATTAAAGTTAATTGTCAGTAAGGATAATGAAAGTGACTCTCAGACATTTTGGTAATGTGAATCATCATAAGCCTCTTGGTAGCATGATGCTGCCTGGCGCTGCCATCCTAGACCAGTTCTATTGCTGTTCAGAATGCATCCCCTCTGGGACAGGCCCAAATGTAGCCTTCTGTGCCTTGTGAGATTATAGGGTTCCAAAACTTTTTTGCAGACAGTAAAATCTATTTTAAAAATATGGGCATACATAAAAATGTTCTTACTGACCAAATCAAAGTTTTAAAATCTTTCCCCTTTCCACTCAGTTCAAGAAAAGGTAAACCAACCTTCTCATCCCACATTTTGGAGTAGGGCTACCCGGCCTCATTTCCTCAATTTCTGTGGATTTGGGTATTCATTATCATCACCACATAATGTTTGATCATGAGGGGCCAACACTATTACCATAAACAAACATAGATTTTGTTTGGAGAAGCCATGAGTCCAGCCTCAGGTGACGGATTGTGCCTGATCATGATCAGTCATGACAAACCTGTGCTCCAATTTCCCCAATTTTTACCTTTCTTGCAAAGAAGAGCTGCCATGTTTAACTAGCTCTAGCTTATGAAATCTTGAGACCTAAGGGGAACTCTTTTGTAGGGATTTCTAGGAAAGATTCTTTTTATCTGGGAAAAAAAAATCAAAAACAAACAAAAAGAGGCAGTTGGTGATGCTTTGTATTTCCACTTGAGTGTGGACATGATGCCTGGAGATGCAGCAGCCATCTTGTGACCAGTAGGCAGAGCAGAATGATGTAAATAGCCTGGTTCCTTGATGGCATCTTTCAGTGCCTGTCTAGACCTGCCTGCCCTACTCAGGATGTCTTGGAATGCAAAGAAAAAAACCAACCTCTATTTGCCTAAGTCATTGTAGTAAAATTTTCTGTTATTTGCAGTCAAATACAAACCTGACGTATGTTTTATGCTCAGTTGAATATATAACTCTGCGGGTCTTGGAAATTTGGGCAGCAGTATAGTGTAGTGAATTTAACATTAATACTTTCAGGCTATGTTATGTGAAACATTCCTTCCTTCCCCAGCTGGTGGAGATTTAGGTACATCAAACATGTTTGGATAAAGTAGGTGCTGCCATTGCCCCAGAGGTGCTTCAGGAAGACAAACAAAGTGTCAGATAATAAGAACGTAAAAATGTCGGGACTGGACATCTCCAAGGTATCATTTCTATAAGAAAATGATGTACCTGGGAGAAGAAAAGAAAACAAATCTTTGCTGGATTTAATTGAATCGAATTGAACATACGGGAATATAGTTGTGAGTTGAAGTGTATGTATGTCATATTATTCAAGTGACTGAAGAGGGTTATAATGGTGCTTCCCAATGGAAATAATTTACATTTTTATTACTGGATTTTAAAGTATACTGGGAAAAGCAATGGACCTTAGTCAACATTTCTGAATCCTATTTGTACTCCACAATTTTATTCAATCTCTCCCAGTTCCGTTTTCTCAACTATGAAATGGGGGTAATAACTCATGTCTTGTCTACACAGAATTGCTATAGAAATCAAATAAGATGAAATGTATAAAATTCCATTTTATACTATATTTCCTATGCAAATGAGAGATGCCATCACATCATCATAATCATATCATTCCACATTTTACAAAACAGATGTGATCATTATTGTCATTTTATCATTTTGACTTGAAGACAAATCCTTGGTTGATTTCCACTTAGGTAGCCTCTCCCAAGTGGATAATCTACCACATGATGGATGTTGATGCTTTGGGGTTTAAATATCTTGGGTTTCCATACACATGGCTGGTGGAGACAAACACTGGTATGTTTCTGCACTGTATCATATTAAGCAAAAACAATCCGTTACTATTCTCATTTCAACTCTATTAGTCAAGTTATTATGCTAGAGGACACCATTTAAGTAGAATGTATACTTTAAGGCAAGGTTTAAAGAAATATAAGCAAGAACATATATTTAACTCTTCCAAATGTTAAAATTTTACATGAGGAAATATTTTTATTCTTATTAAAGGAAAGTTAAAATCCCACCCATTCATAGTAACAACTCCTAAAGGTTTAATGGATGTACTGGAGGTCCAGGTGGCTGCCAGGCAGGTTCACCTTATCCTCTCAAGTCATGTGGTTACAGGCAGCCTCTACATAAGGGTGTTCATGCTTTGGGTCATCTGGTTATGCAGCCCTGATCATTGCTCATGGAGCCAGGCATCTGTGACTGTCCCAAAGGCAGCAATATGCAGATCGGATACCAGGAAGCCAGAGGTTTCTAAGATGATTTCTTTTTCTTTTTCTTTTTTTTGTTCTTTTCATTCATTTATTCCTTTATTTATTTATAATTCACTTATTTCTTTTTTAAAAATTTTTTATTGGAGTACAGTTGATTCACAATATTGTGATAGTCTAAGGTGATTTCTTGTCAGAACTTTGAGCCAAAAGGATGCCCTATACTGGATCATGAAGAACAAAACAAATCAGATCCTTCTTTTGGAGCTAGAAAAAACAAAACAAAACAGAGATGGATGTGGATGGTAGAGAAGCTAAGTGGTGAAGAAAAACAAGGAGGGAAAGAAGTGACCAGAAGCCAGGAGGCCGTAGGAGCAGTGGGTAAGCAGAAACTATGAGTAAGAGAAGGGAGCAAAGAGAGGTGTGGTTGCAGCAGTAGGCAGTGGCAGAAGTAAAGACAAGACAGAAGGGAACCGGCTCCTGTGAATAACAGAAAGAACAAAGCAGAGCTCTCTGAGGGGAATGACAAGGCAAGTTGCCACATGATTGTCACATGAGTTGTCACATCTCTTCCAGGTTTGCCAGATTGGAGCATAGAGTCACTGCTCTGTTACGAACAGTGATGTGGACCCTGCAGTTCCATAAGGACTAAATGAGCAGCATTAATAGTTTCCCTTTCGGGCTTCCCTGGTGGCGCAGTGGTTGAGAGTCCGCCTGCCGATGCAGGGGACACGGGTTCGTGCCCCGGTCCGGGAAGATCCCACATGCCGCGGAGCGGCTGGGCCCGTGAGCCATGGCCGCTGAGCCTGCTCGTCCCAAGCCTGTGCTCCGCAACGGGAGAGGCCACAACAGTGAGAGGCCCGTGTACCGCAAAAAGTTTCCCTTTCATTTATCCTCTTGAATTTATTCTTATATGTCATTAGATGTAACCTAAACCTATGTCTTTTCCAATCAGCCCCAGAAACCTTAATATAGGTTCTACTTATATAGGTACGTGGGAGCGTATTTTGTTTGTCAGTATTTTATTTTATTTTGGGGGGTGCTGCGCCTCCTGCGGCATGTGGGATCTTAGTTCCCCTACCAGGGATCGAACCCGTGCCCCCTGCATTGGAAGCACGGAGTCTTAACCACTGGACCGCCAGGGAAGTCCCATGTTTGTCAGTATTTTAAATGAGAGTATCCATTTGTTCTGGTTGTTAACTTCTTTTCCCCTTACATATATCAAAATACCTTCCCATATTAATAAATATACTTTTATAATTTTTAATGATGGCTCCAATGTGCACAGAAAACTTTCCCTTCTGCACTAATATACAGAGAAATTATGGATAAAATAACAAAAGGATATTAAAACTGTATAGCTGTTTTTGAAAATAGGGGAATCATGGTGAAGAGCAACCGAGGGACCCCCAAGCATTCAGAGATGGATGAGGGAGTAAGTTGCAGTAAAGGGAGGCCAACACTTTGTGGTCCAGTGGGAGCTGCAAATATATACCACGTACCCAGGGAAGCCACTCCTAGAATGCTGTGTGAAGGTCATGCTTTATACTAGAGGATGGAGGATGTGACATAGCCTCCAGTTACAGCTTGCACTGGACCAGTTGCCAGAGGCCAGGAGAGGAAACAGATTCTCTCCCAAGATAGGAACCAGATCACGTGACTTTAGGTCTAGGGCTTGGCAATGTACCGTCTCTCAGGGGAGGGTCCAGAGGAGAGTCAGCTGCCTGACTGTTCAGCACTTACTCTTTGTAGGGCTGCAGGGGAGCCAATCCTGAAATTGAAAAGTTCTAACAGCAAGTGAAAATAAAGAACAAGGAGGGTTGGCAAGGAGCTTCTGACCAGGGATAAGATGTATTATAAAGCCATAGCAGGGTTTCCCTGGTAGCACAGTGGTTGGGAGTCCGCCTGCCGATGCGGGGGACACGGGTTCGTGCCCCGGTCCGGGAAGATCCCACATGCCGCGGAGCAGCTGGGTCCGTGAGCCGTGGCCGCTGAGCCTGCGCATCTGGAGCCTGTGCTCTGCAACGGGAGAGGTCACAACGGTGAGAGGCCCGCGTACTGCAAACAAAACAAAACAAAACAAAACAAAACAAAACAACAACAAAAAAGCCATAGCAATTGAAACAATGTGGCATGGGGGTAAAAGATAGATCAAATAGATCAATGATAGAGAATAAAGAGCTCAGTAACACATCCCTGCACACCATGGAAACATGATTTAGGATAGAGGTGGCTTAACAAATTAGTGGAGGAGCAGATCCATTGTTTAATAAATGATATAGGGACAACTGGTTTTCAAAACTAAAAAAAAATAAAGTTTATACAAACCTCACAACACACACACACACACACACACACAATTCCAGATGGAATAAAATTAAAACAAGAGAAAAATAATAAATTTAAGACAACTGGAATAAAATATAGAATATTGTTATAAAGATTAATACAAGGAATAATATTAAAAGCATAAGCCCTAAAGGGAACTTTAAAAATTTGACTACATCAATCAAAAATTTTATCTTGCATGATGTAAACTCTATGTTCATTGAGCAGTAACTCCCCATTTCCCTCTCTCCCAGCCCCTGGCAACTTCCATTCCACTTTCTGCTTCTGTGAGTTTGACTACTTTAGATAACTCATATAAATAGAATCATGCAGTGTTTGTCCTCCTGTAACTGGATTATTTCACTTAGCATAATGTCCTCACGATTCATCCATGCTGTAGTATGGCAGGACCTCCCTTTTTTAAAAGGCTGAATAACATTTAATTGAATGTATACACCACAGTTTGCTTCTATCAATGGACATTTAGGTTGTTCCCACATCTCAACTATTGTAAATAACTCTGCAATGAGCACTGGAGTAGAAATACCTATCTCTTTGAGATCTTGTTTTCAATTCTTTTGGAGAAATACCCAGAGGTGGGATTGCTGGATCGACTGGAAGTTCTATACTTAATATTTTGAGGAACCTCCATATTGTTTTCCCTGGTGGCTATAGCAATTTACATTCCCAGCAACAGTGCACAAGAGTTCCAATTTCCAAACACTTGTTATTTTATGGTTGGGTTTTTTGTTTGTTTGTTTGTTTTGTTTAATGGACATCCTAACTGATATCTCATTGTGGTTTTGATTTACATTTCCTTGATGATAAGTGATATTAAACATCTTTTCACATACCTGTTGGTCATTTGTACATCTTCTTTGAAAAACTGTCTAATCAGGTCTTTTGCCCATTTTAAAATCAGGTTATTTGGGTTTTTTTGTTTTTTTGTTTTTTTACTATTGAGCTGAAGGAGTTCCTTTTATAGTTTGGCTGTTAACCTGTTATCAGATATATGGTTTGCAAGTATTTTTTCCCATTCTCTGGGTTGCCTTGCATTTTCACTCTGTCGATTTTTTCCTTTGCTGTGCAGAAGTTTTCAGTTTGATGTAGTCTCTCTCTCTCTGGTTTTGTTGCTTGTGCTTTTGATGTCATAGCAAAGAAATCATTCCCAAGAACAATATTATGAAAATTTACCCCTATGTTTTCTTTTAGGAGTTTTATAGTTTCAGGTCTTATGTTTGTCTTTAATCCATTTTGAGTTGATTTTTGTGTATGGTATAAGATAAGGGTTCAATTTCATTCTTCTGCATGTGTATATTCAATTTTCTGAGCACCATTTGCTGAAGAGACTATCCTTTTCCTATGATATAGTCTCAGTATCCTTATTGAAGATCATTTGATCATATATGTTTATCTCTGGGCTCTCTATTCTGTTGCATTGGTCTATACATCTATTTTATGTTAATACCATATTGTTTTGATTACTGTAGCTTTGTAATATATTTTGAAGTCAGGAAGCATGAGGCCTCCAGCTTTGTCCTTCTTTTTTGAGATTGTTTTGGCTATTTGAGGTCTTTTGTGATTCCATATGAATTTTAGGATTGCTTTTTCTCTACATGTCTGTTAGGTTCATCAGGTATATAGTGTTGTTCTCTGTTTCCTTATTGATCTTCTGTATGAATGTTCTGTACATTATGGAAAGTGGGGTGTTGAAATCCCCTACTATTATTGTGTTTTTGTCTATTTCTCCCTTCAATTCCATCAATATTTGCTTCCTATATTTGATTGCTCTGATATAGGGTGAATATATATTTATAATTGTTATCTCTTCCTGGTGAATTGACCCTTTTATCATTATATAATGTCCTTCTTTGTCTCTTGTGACAGTTTCTGATGTAAAGTCTATTTTGTCTAAGTATGACTACCCCTGCTCTCTTTTGGTTAACATTTGTATGCAATAACTTTTTCCATCCTTTCACTTTCAGCCTACGTGTGTCCTTAAATCTAAAGTGCATCTCTTATAGACAGTATATAATTGGATCTTATTCTATGTTTGGGTGTTTTTTTAATTCATTCAGACTCGGGTTTTTTGTACTAGGTTTTTGAAACCCAGCGTCTGTTTTACACTTACAGAATATCTCAATTCAGACTAACCACAGGTGTTCAACAGTCACATGTGACTAGTAGGTAGAGTAGTGGACAGCATAGACCTACAATATAGAAATTACTCCTATAAACAAGTTTAAAAAGAACCATAATAATAATTTAAGACTATTCAAAAAGGAGAAAATCTGAAGGACTATAAACATGTGAAAATACATTTTTCTATTATGGATGGAGAAATACATATTAGAAAAATAAGATACTATTTTTCATTTATTAGATTACCAAGGAGTTTAAGAGAAAAAAAATGTGGAACTCTTGCATGGTTCTTTTTGTGGCTGCCTTTTTCCAAATAGAAAGAAACATTCTTTTCTCCTTCTGCCTGATAATGAGCTAATTTGCATTTACGTCTTCATTTGAAAGTAATAAGACGGTCACACAAGTTTGTTCCTTGTACTTACAGATGAGCCTTTGATTTAGTCATTTGATTAATCAAATTCCATTAGAATCTAGCTTTTAGAAAACAAAAATATGGCTTAAATTATTGTATACAAAATTCTGTTTCAGCATAAGTTTTTATTATAACCCAAGGGTTTATTTACATTTCTGAGAGATTTTAATTTTTGATGGTTCTGACAGGTTGACTTTAAATTTCTTTTCAAATTAATTTTTCCTCTCCAGTGAATCTTCTACCAATCTTTAATTATAGTGAATGATCTGTAAGCAATTACCTACAGGAATCAATCTTGGGAGGATTCTTTTTGTAAAGAAGCTCTTACGTGCTTTCATAATCTGTTTGAAGGTTCAGGTTTCCGCAGAATGAGTATTTTTAGATGGGGGCTCACCTATAATGGGTAAAAGATTTCAGGCCACCAGCTTTAAGATCTGTCCACATATCTACCTGTGGTTAGCTTTAGTCCAGCAGAGCCATTGATGAGAACAGGAATTCCTTCCATGGTTGAAAACAAAAGGACTAGGGGAATTGCCCTTAAAATAAAGACAAAAAGAAAAAAGAAGGGCAATGTTTTATCCCCTGGATACCGTCATTTGAGAAGAGACCAGAACACAATGAGGAAACTAAAGAATGGATGTCATTGAAACAAGAAATCTGGGCCAGACTGGCCTGGGGCACAGGAATTGCGGGGATCCAGTGCTTCTGAATGTCACTTGAAAGGGCTCCACCAGGTACACACACCTTAAATGATGTTCCTAATTGTTCTCCCCTTCCTTTTTTTGCTTTGGCAAATCACAAAGAAAAAGGGAAAAATTGCCCAGTGGGAAGAGCCAGCTGCTGGCCTGTGAGGAGCAGAAAGAGTGTGGATATGATGCTAATTTTGCTTCATTTTCTCACCCTCTACAAACGGCTGGCTGGTGGGTGAGCCCCCTGCCCAGAGAATCCGGGGAGTTTTGATCAGGAACAGCAGTCTGTCAGGGTGGCCATATTCTCTAAAACTCTCCACCAGCAAGGGTAGGAGAAAAGAAACAAAAGCCAATATGATTTGCATCAATTCTCCAGGCAATAGCTCGACAGTAGATTGGGGCAAAATAACAGGCTCTGCTCTCCTCAGCTGGAGACATTCAGCTTCTAAAACACCGGCACATTAAAAAGAAGCTGAAATGTGTACTGTGATGACTTCTGGGGAAGAAAACAGGCTTTGAGCTGTACTTGCATCAACATCCATAGCAAAGGAGGCCTTTGCCCAAGCTAAGGTACTTCTGTGTGTGTGTGTGTGTGCGTGTGTGTGTGTGTGTGTGTGTGTGTGTGTGTGTCTCTCTCTCTCTCTCTCACACACACACACACACACACACACACACACACACACACACACACACACACACACACAGCCAGAGGAGCAGGATCCATTGCTAAAACCACAGTGGTCCTGATTGCTCTTCATGCAACGCAAACGCCAAATGTTGGGGAAGAGCGAGGGAATGAGAATTCTTTGTTTAAAGCAGGAGGCAGAGCGTCCATTTTCCTGAGAGCCTCAGATCTCCCCGGGAAGACAGAAAGAACGGTTCACAGTTTTGTGTTTTTTCCAGGTAGGACTGTTCAGACCACATATCTGACCTAACTGGCTAGCTTTGGGGCCGGTTCTGTGTTTGACTGAAAACCATGCTAGGCGTGCCAATATTTCTTTCTCAGGTTTCAGAAAATTCACATGTGCCGCCACCACTTTTCAACTCAGACAACCACGTTCTCTCCAAGGGTTGAAAGTCGTGGTCCTGGGTCACTTCAGGCAGTTGGGCAGCTCACGTTCAACTGTGCACCTTAGCGCACTGGCCTTGCAATTTCTTCTCCCCAGGCGAATTCACTGGCCTGCTGAATGAAGAGGTTAGCCCTGCCTCTGCCAGCCCTAGCTGAGATCATCACTCTCAGTCCTGCCCCCTGCACACGTCAGGCTTGAAGGGGGCAAAGAGTCCAATGCCAGAGTGTGGAGGTCAGCTGTGAGGTCCAGATTAGAGCTGCTGCTGTAAACCCAGAATCTCTGCTGTGAGCCATGGGCACCTGCATTCCTGTGGCGTTGAAGATGTCCCCAGATCCCAGAGGTGTTCCCGCTCCCCGCATCAGTGCCAGGTCCTAGGAAACCGCTCAGTCCTCGGTAAACCAGGAAGGTTGGTCCCCTTGTGCCCTAGAATTACTGGGTTGGGTCTCCGGTAGACTGGGCAGAAACGCCCAGCTGGACTCCCAGTTGTGAGACAGGGGCTTAACTGGTGCCTGGGCTCAGGCGTACTTACTAACCTTCTGAGGTAGGAAGCTCAGACTGAGAGCGCCCCCTGACTGTGTTGGTTTAGGACACTCAGGTCTGAAAAATATACTAGCACTTCCTGTTTGCAAGGCTGACACGGAGCAGAATTATACCGATTGCCTCACATTTTCTGTAACTTAATAGGGATCTGAGGAATCCCACACTTAATAGGGATCTGAGGAATTCCACAATATGGTGCTTCACGGATGCACTCAGAACTGGTGCCCTCCAGTCTGTCATGTCTTCTGATGTGCGTAAGAGCAAGAGCTATAAACATCCATTCTTGCCTGGGTCTGGAGATTTGTATGCAGATTACGGTTCAGGTGGAAAATGGCAGAAGGGCTTGCTTTTCTACTTCCCCAGAAGAAGAGGTTTTGGAGAGAGAAAATAAGGAGCTAGATTTTATAGAGCTGTAGAAATTACACATGTTGCCAAGGTAATTAATCAACATTCAAAGACAACATAAAATCTCATCCTGTGCCGGCACACATATTCTTCTAACCCCAGTAGGCGTGAGTAATAATATCAAAATGAAGGAAATTACCTTAAGGAAATTGCCTGAATGGGGCTGTTATAAGAGGAGGGTAGGACTTACTTAATTAAAACACAGTTTAATTATTGCTATAACTTAAGGAAACGGAGCGAGTGCCATGCAATCATATGGGAGTATGAGAAGTTTGGGTCTTGTTGGATAACAATTTCACATCATTGGGAAGGGCGCTGGGGAAGGCATGATTAAATACAGGAGCAGGCTGATAAATGAATCAATGGGGAAGTGCATTTTTAACTAAATGGAAATGAGTCTAGGAAGAATGGGAAAAAATCATTATAATTATCATTGTATGGCCTTGTTAGGGAGAAGAGAGAGGATGGTGTCTGGGTGAGAATAAGAGCTGAAAGACTGAGCTCTGGGCTCTCCCTCTAACGGGACCCCTGGTGCTCTTGGGTACAGTCCAGGAAGTGGTAAATGCTGACTACATCAGGGCTGCTCATGAGGACCCGGGGCCTCCTCTAGCCTTGGGCTCACACCCTACTACAAGCCACCACTTAATTCCAGAGGTCTCCGGGGAGCCACCGAGTGTCCTAGTGCAAAATCCACATCGGGCTGCCCTCTCCCCTGCCTAATCCCTGGCAAGGATGTTCTCTTCCTAGCACTTCTAGTTTTCTCTTTTTTTTCACTTATCAACTGGGAAGAAAAATTCTCATTTCTTACCTACCTCAAAATAAAACTGTGTAATGAAACAACATATAAAGGTATCAGCAGGGGAAGAGATTTATCTGGTCAAAGATGAAGATGAGAATAAGAATATAAAATGTTGTCTTTCATTTAAGAGAATTGTCCAAAGTGAATGAGAATGAGAAAAGAGACAGGAAAGCCCTTAATCCATTCAGGAATATATATGTATAATTTTGTTTAAAATAAAATTTTATATATTTAAATATAATTTAAATAAATTATGTATATATATATAATTTAACTTATTATTTTGAAATAATTTCAAATCTACCAGAGTTCAAGAATAATTCTGAGAATTCTCATATACCCTTTACCCAAATTCACCAATTTTTAAACTTTTTGCCTCATTTGTTCTCTCTCTCCACACAAGTACCCACATACACCACACAAACATCATTGTTTAGAGCAGGTTGACTGTGTCACTGTGCTTAAAACTTCAATGTGTGTTTCCTGAGAAAAAAGTTATTCTTTTATGTAACCACAGTGCAGTTATAAAATTTGGAAATTTAACATTGACTAATACTTTATCAAATGCATATTCCAATTTTGTCAATTGTTCCAATAATGAATTTTAGACCATACTTTTTTCCTCCAAGTTAGGATACAATCCAGAATCAGGTATCATGTTAAATTGTCGTGTTTCTTTATTCTCCTTTAATCGAGATTGTTTCTTAGCCTTTCTTTATCTTTCAGAGCATTGGCATTTTTGAAGAAAACATGCCAGTTATTTTACAGAATGTTCCTCAATATGGGTTTGTCTGGTGTTTCTTCATGATGAAATGCATCAGTTATCCACTGGAGGCCAGAATACCACAAAGCTGATACTGTGTCCTTCTCAGGGAATCATATCTGGAGGCATAGGAGGCCCATCTGCCCCTCATTACTGATGTTAATTTTGATCACCCAATCAAGATGCTACCCAGTTTCTTCACTGTATAATTACTATTTTCCCCTTGCAACTAATAAACATTCTGTGGGGAGACACATTATACCAAGTAAATATCCTGCTCCCATTTCTCCCCTCAAATTTAGCATCTATTGATGATTCTTGCCTGAAATAATCTTTATTGTGATCATCGCAAAATAGTGGTTTTCAACTCCATCACTCCCTACACATTTATCAGTTGGCAAGGGGTGATGCAGTTGCAAATCACTATTTTTTAAAAATAAATGGGCTACATGGATGAACTCTCCCTTCATAGGTACATGTGTATGTATGTATCTATCACTCTACCTACTTACCTAATATCCACTATCTCTCTAGTTATCTACCATCAGTATGGACTCATGATTTCTATATTAAATAGCAGAATGTAACCCAGTATATTTCTTATTTATTCTGATGCTCAAATTATCCCAGATTTAGCCAATGGGAACCCCTTCAAAGCAGCCTTGGTATTTAGAAACCAGTATCTGGCCACTAGGTCCTTTTAGCAGGTAGTACTAGGAAATATATGTATTTTTATTTTTGAAATAAAAGTTTATGCTGATACACAATGATGTTTGTCCTTCCCTTAGCCTTTCTACTCCATTCCATTATCCCTTGTAGGTTACAAATTTCACTGTTTTACGATTCATCCTTTTTGTGTTTTTTTCCCCAAAATAGCAGATTTATGTATGTTTTCTGATTTTCCCTTGTTTCTTACACAAAAGGTACTGTATTATACAAAATCTTTTGCATTTTGTTTTTTTCATTTAACAATATATCCTGGAAATCACTCCATGTAAGTTTATAAAGATCTTCCCTATTCTTTTTTCCAGCTGCATTGTACTCCTCTTTGTGCATGTTCCATAGTATTTAACCAACTTTCTATGCTTGGGCATTTAGGTAATTGCCAATAATTTGAAATTACAATGAATAACATTATGCTTGGGTATTTTTGTGTTGTTGGTGGTGTCTCTTCAGGATAAGTTTATAGAAGTGAGATTGCTGGACTGGTTGAAAGGTAAATGCATGTGGAGTTTTGGTATGTATTGCTAAATTTCCCTCCATTGGTTTACCATTTTGCATTTTTTCCAGCAATGTAGGAGTAAGAGAGAGAGAGACAGAGAGTAAGAGTAAGCACCTTCTTCCTCAGTCTTTGCCAAAAGGATATATTGTTAAACTTTGAATTTTTGCCTATCTGATAGAAAGCCTAGTATTATGTATTTATATAGAATATAACTTTTATTTTTAAATCTCTGCATCTGATATAATGTTTATTGTTATCTTTTTTGTTCATTAAGTCTTTCTGAGGCTTATCCATTATATTTGGCTAAAAAGTTCATTCAGGTTTTTCCATACCATCTTATGGACAAACCCAAATGAACTTTTTTGGCCAACCCAATATAATCCTTCTCAATGACCCAGCATGTGGTCAATTTTTTAATGTATGTTTGTATGAATGAGATATATTAGAAAGAGCAAATATCAGTGGATGGAATATAGTAGAAATAGGGCAATGTTTGGAGTCAGACAGACTTGAGCTCAAGTTCCTTTCATAACTTAAGAGCTGTGAAGCCTTGAACAAGTTCCTCATCTTCTCTGATACTCAGGAGTCTCATTTGCAAAATGAAATAATAGTAAAATCTGCCCTCTGCATCTGTGGGTTCCACATCTGTGGATTCAACCAACCTCAGATCAAAAATATTAAAAAGAATTCCAGAAACTCCAAAAAGCAAAACTTGAATTTGCTGCGTGCCAGTAACTATTTACATAGCATTTATATTGTGTTAGGTATTATAAGTAAAATAGAAATGGTTTAAATTATATGGGAGAGTGTGTATAGGTTATATGCAAATACTGAGCCATTTTATATAAGGGACTTGAGCACTGGAGGATTTTGGTACCCATGTCCTGGAACCAATCCTCTGAGGATACCAAGGGATGACTGTACCCAATTTTTAATTTTGGAAGGATTAGAAAATGTATATAAAAGAACCTGACACATCGTAGGTACTCATTATACGGAAGATGGTATTCTTTTTGCTCTTAACTTGATTATTTCCTTCCTTGGGACCTTTTTTTTCTTTCCTCAAAAATCTTAACTTTACAGCTTAGCATGTGTTTTTCATTTTTATTTAAACAATTGAAGTTTATAAATTTATTTCTCAATTCTGCTTGGCCTCATTTCATGATTTGATATGTATTCATTATTTCCATTATTTTCTAAATGATATATCCTTGTATTATTCATTTCCTCTTTGGTCTAACGGTTATTAGAAGACTTAAAAGAATTCCAAATGGTTAGGGGTTTGTTTTTTGGGTTTTTTGGTTATAATTTAAATAAATTGCTTTTAGTTCTATTGCATTATGTCTAGAGAATGTGGCGTACTGAATTTCTATTCTTTGAATTTATTGAGATTATCTTCATATGATTAATATTTGGTAAACATTCTATGGATCTCTCACAAAGAGAAGGTCTATTTTCTGCAGAACAGAGCAGAGTCAGGGGTCCCAGCTAGATTAAAATTCAGGTTCAATTATTCCAGAGCACAAAGCTGGGCAGTACCAGCCACACGCCATATGTGGCAAGAAGCCCTCTAGCAACAACTTGAAATCTGTCCAAACAGGGATCTAGGCATATATATGCACATTTAGTGGATTGGGGTGCTTGTGAGTCCATTCAGGTTGCTGGGTGGAATTAGGCGGTTAAATAAAGGTACCGTAAGAGAGAACAGCACCAGGCATGTGGGTTGGACTCTCATCATACTGTCTGACGGGGGAACTGATCTTGGAGCAAGGCTGTGCTACCAGGTACAGGCACCTAGCAACACCGATGTGCCCTGGAGTTTAAATAACCTTCCTGGGAGCTCCCTCTATAGCTCCATAGCCTAGGAAGTGGAAAAATTGTCACCAGAGCCCAGGAAATGTTGCTGTTTTCTTTTCTCTCTCCCTCCTCTATAGAAAGGGCACCTCTAGGGTGGATCAGTGCTACAACAGGGCAGAAACGTAAGTTACAGATACAAGTGAAGTTATATAATAGTACGAATTATACGGGAGGCAACTCCCCTCCTCCATCAGGGGAGAGGCCTGAGTACCAGCCACTGGCAGAGGAAGGCAAGGACAGGATGACATTGCTGAAGTGACTGGAGCAGACTCTGTGCTCAGCACTTTACAGGCGTCATCATAGTCAGCTATCATCATCATCCCATTTCACAGCTGGGGAAGCTGAGGCTCAGGAAGATGAAGTGTTCCTCTTTTTTATTTCCTAACCTATTTCTTTAATAATAGCTTTCTTAAGATATAATCCACATACTAGACTCACCCTTTTAAAGTATACAATTTAGTGGTTTGGGTAGATATTCATAAGGATATGCAGCCATAATGACTATGCAATTTTAGAACATTTTCATCATCTCAAGAAATCCCATACCCATGAGCAGTCACCCCCATTCCCTTGTCACCCTGGCAACCACTAATATACTTTCAGTCTCAGTGGATTTGCCTCTTCTGAGCATCTCATATAGAAGCATTCCTCTTAAGTGAATTGAAGAGCTGAGAACTGAAGTGTGTAAGGTGTGTGCCCAGAGCACCTTACCCTTTATGCTCTACTGCTTTTTTCCTGAAAACACAGGGACCAGCTAGTACAAAACTACACCCAGGATCCCATCCCTGGAAAGATTATAAATATCTACATTTATATATTTATATATATATATGCATATGCATATGCATATATATGTGTATATATGCACACATATATACACACATATATATACACACATACATATACATTTATGTAAATATATACACACATACATATACATTTATGTAAATATATAAAATATCATTTTTAAGTTTACGTTGCTCAAATACATTATTAAATTTGGGGGACATCTCTTTTCTCTGTCATAGACTGACGTGGCTTTTCATACTAATGGTTTTTGCTCCAGGTCTTTTGTTGCTGTTTTCTTGGATACATGACAGTTTGTTATTATTATGGCTTTAGTTTTTCCTTGTGTTTTTTATAGAAGTGCTATTTTACACACTGACTATACAATACACATCAAAAGGACACATGCACACACATCCAAAGGGTTTTCCACAACCCATGCATCACCACTGTACTTGTGATCTGTCACAGTTTTGTGTGAGACGATCATATGCCATCTTTATATGACAAGTGAGAGAAATAGTATTTCTCAGTGTAAACGCTGCTGTCTTTCAAAATGTGGACACTTAGTGTCTCTAAAATCTGATTCATTGGTCCATAGATCTTCATTTTAATGTTTTTCACCGTACTTTTCAATAGCTCCTGGTTAAATGAGTTATCACTTCTTTGCAAAAATGAGACCATTGGATACTTTGGGGTGTGGGGATGTACAAAGGAGGCTTTGCGTCCTGATGTGTTTTCATAATGTCCCATAACATTTGTGTTAAAATGTATTTACCATCTTCAGACTATAGGGGTGGAGTATCTTTGAATATCTGTTACAATGCTCAGAAAACAGAATCAACCCAGGTAATTACTGGGCAAGTCAAGATGCCTAAAAAACCACACAAGTTTCTAAAACGCAATTGGATGATGATCTACAATGTCTGCCACTGTTATTGCATGATTGCCTTCTTTTCTAATAAGTTTTCAAGTTCCTTCCCTGCTGTTAATGGACTAAGATATAGAACAGGTATAGGATCTGGGCTTGAGAGGTGCCATTCTACTCCTAAAGTCTCTGCAGCTCCTTGTCAAGCTGGTGGGCTGCCTGTAGGAAAGAGCTTGTATCCTCCAGTATCTTCCTATCTGACGGTCATGAGTACCAACAGTTTGGGCCATTGGAAATATGAGACATTTTGATATAGCTGTTGTTGATCTGTTAACAGGGATCTGAATACTTCAGATACATGACTTTTCCTGCCATTTAGATGTGCTGTAAGATCAAACTTCCCTTGAACAGAGGTACAGATGTGTCAAGACCAGAGGCTGATGATGGGATGCAAGACTGCCTTGTCTGACTTGAAGAGGAAGATGGAAAATGCATACTTTCTGTAGATGGGCTTGACTTCAAAAAATATCTTTGCAGACTCCCAGAAATAGTATGCTTGGAAGACGAAATCTTCGGATGACTGCAACACCAAAAGCAGGGGTGGTGGCAAAGGTCAGGCTCTCTTGAAACCGACCTGTGGGCAGCCAACATTCAAAAAGAGGCTGGAGGAGAGAGGGCTGTGGGCACAGGTGAGATGCCCTCAGACAACTCCCAGAGCAGACTGGGGACTTGGGGGAAGGGGCTGAGGGCCACCCAGCCAGCACCACGGGTTTAAAGATAACATAACCTAATCTGTACTGTCTGAGGAGTCTTAGGAAAGTTTGGCTTATAAATGAATAATAACTTAATAGTTTTGAATAGAGGACATGTGTAAAACACTAAAAATCGCATGCTCGTTAGAATTATGTTGTGATTAGGTGCTTTTGTAGATTTATCAAAACGTTGATGGGTAGCTCAGGGTAGGGGCGAACTTCCCATTTCCTGTGTTTATCACCATGGAATCAATCATTTGAGTGGGCCTTGAACATGGAGCGTTCACCTTGAAAGATTAAAGTCCAGGAGATAAATGTGTTTAATAAGCAATAGAGGGAAGGCTGGCTGTCCCGCTGCCAGATACTTCAAAGAGGAATTTACCTTGGTGATTTAACCACACAGTCCAGGGTCTGGCCCTTTGTTTTTCAGGTGCAAAAACTGAGAAAATTGGTTTTGTCAGCACACTGAGGTAAGATCAGTTTACTGGGCCCTCAGTCATACTAACCAAGTTCACAAGAGACAGATGTGTAAATCAAAACACCATTTTATTAATTTACAACGACAAGTGGAATCAGCCAGGAGATCAGACTCATACTCTGTTTCAAGGACATTCTCTCCCTGCCGTGAAGTCTACGTGGGAAGTCAAATTATCATCAGTAGACAGGCAGCCTGCAATCCGAGGAAGAGGGAGGTGGCTGTCTGATTGGAAGGTTAAAGGAAGCCGGATGCTTCGCTGTCTATCAAAGGGATTTACCTAGAGGGGATCAGACGACTGAATTCTCGTGGCAGCTCACTGCTCCAGCACCAACCTGGGCGCTCCCAACTCCCTCTAGCCGTGGACGCTGCTTTGTCCCGAGCTGGCCACACCTCTGGGCCGACACGTTCATTCTCCAGCTGTGCCGATTTCACTGACTAGCTTACAGCCCCGTCACCTAGTGAGGCTGGAAAATGGTCAGTTGTCCCAGAGTGACCCTAACCTAGGGTCTGCAGTGCCTGTCGCGCGCTGCTGCGGTTAGGAAGCCTTATATAATCACGTGTGATCAGTGTGTAGACCAAACAACCCCTCCAGGCTTTGCCTGTCAACATCTAGGCCAGTTCCAGCCGGGCAGAGGAGGCTAATGAATTGTTAATGATGGGTGATCAATGCTTTTATGCCAGAACGCAGGCTGCCTCTTCTCTGCTGCCCGAATTGAACCCAGAGTGAGCTGCTGCTGGGAGCCGAGTTGATGAAAGAGCCGTGCTACAGTTCTAGAATTACGGGCTCATGCTCTGCCTCAGCCCTCGTGCATAATATTCGAAATGCTCAGGATGTTAACTGACACTTTAATGAAAGGAAGGAAATAGCCTAAAGGTAACAGCTCTGGGTTGGTTTGCCGGGAAAGTGGCGTTCAGGGCATTCACTGCTTTGGGCGCTGCCCTTTGGTCTGATGTGACTGTCTTCCCCAATCATCCCTTCCATAGGCACCTCTCTTCCCAACAGAATGACCCATGTGAGCCTCTACTTGACTTAAATACATTAATAGATAACAGTTATTGAGGCTTGTCATTGGCCAGACTCTGTTCTAAGCCCGTTATATATTCATTCACTGACTCTCCACAACGATCCTGTGGAGTTGGGTACTATTATTATCTTCATGTTACAGATGAAGAAATTAGACAGAAAAGCTAAGTAACTTGCCCAAGGTCACTAGTTAATAAGTGGCAGAGCCAGAATCCAATACCCATCAGTCTGACTCCTGAGCCTGTCCTTTTAGCTGCAGTGTCCAACGAAGCTAAATGGTTTCTCTAAATGTCCTCAGCTCTCCCCATAGAACTGTTTAAATTTTAGCAGACTAGACTAGCTCATACTGAATTTCCAGGAATCTGCTTAAAAATTGGGATATTTTAACAACAAATATTTGATTCTACTAGTTGTACATCCTTGCATAAGTCCTTTACCCTCTGGAACTCAGTTTGTTTAAAATGAGAGGGCTAGACTCTAACTTCTCTTCCAATATTGACTTTCTGAGTTGACTACCATGACCTCTGCTACTACCTTGTATTTGTAGGACTGTTAACCATTTACATAAATTCCTTTAGTTTTCCATTAAAAAACCATGGAGTCAAGAAGTAATACCTTTATGTTTTCAGAAATAGCTATCACAGTGTTGGATATCGTAGGTACTGCGTATACATTGATGAACTGATTCTCATAATCATCCTGTAAGATGGGCAGGAAAATTATTATCTTCATTATACAGATGAAGACACTGGTGCTTAGAGAGCCTTAATAAATAACCTAAAACCATACAGTTCATTTCTATGCCCTGCTTCATTTCCATCCATCCCTCTGTGGTGTTGTAAATGTGCCTGTGCTTCTACAGCAGCAGATTCTCAAGTAATAAACAACAGTACAGAGTGCGTTTCCTAGACAGCTGTCTGCCAGAGAAACAGGAAGATTGTGCCTGGTATAAGGTAACGTTTCTAGCTCATTTAAGAGAACAGATTGAATACTGAATACTGCAGGTAAATGTCATTTTCAAACTGAGGAATTGGTGGCAAAAGGTGAACATTCCGTTGCTCTTTGTTGACTGAATTAGAAATCCTCAGTGTTGAACAATGACTCATGCGAGGTCACCAGGAATTTGATGCAATGAGAAGATAGCTCGAGTGACTTAGACTTCAACGTTGTAGGGCAACCACCTTTTGTTATGTGCTAAAGTAGTCCAGATTTCTACAAACCCCAAATCTAATGGAGATGAAAACAGCTCGTCAAAAATTGGATTCACACTTTGATTAATTAGGGTTTTATATGTGATCCTTAATGACTTTCACCACCGAAGATTTTCCAAAGAGATACTCTTTGAGCAGGGAAGAAAAAGAGTGCTAATGATCTTAAGA
Organism: Pseudorca crassidens; assembly: GCF_039906515.1. Classification (NCBI taxonomy): domain Eukaryota; kingdom Metazoa; phylum Chordata; class Mammalia; order Artiodactyla; family Delphinidae; genus Pseudorca; species Pseudorca crassidens. Next base: position 15,814,303 of record NC_090316.1, read on the forward strand.
TCTTTCTAAAGTTTTATTCCTGGAGGCTCTGTTCTCTGAGAGCTCTTCAGCTCCTCCAAGCTTCAGAGTCTCCAGACTTCAAAAGGAAAGTTGGCCTCAGACGGGATGATCTGATGGGAAAACAGAGCTCCATGAATACATCAACTCTAATTAGCAGCATGAAAAGAATCTTCCTTGGAGATGCTTGGGTATGGTCAGGACTGAGAAACATGTGACAGGAGGAAAGGGCTGAATGAGATGAGAAAGTCTGAGAGTGACTTTAGCTGGAAAGCATAATGGGCAGCTTGAACTCCTGTGGCCCATAGAAAAGAAAAGCCTAGAAATATGTCTGGCTATTACGGGCAGCTCTGCGTGCTTTTCTTCCTGGCAAAATGGTTAGGCTCCTTTGCAGCTGCTGTTCTTTTTCAGAAATGCCTTTGAGGGGCAAGAAATAAATAGCTGGACATAGTTATAATGGCATATTGTTTACCCCATTCACCTACAGAAGTTTGTACACTCATGTAATCGTGAGCAACTTGAGGGCAGGGATATTTTCTTTTAATGTCTTTAGCTCCTTTTTTTTCTCCCCCTCATCCCTCGTTACTATCCACAGATAGGTTCACATTGTTTCTTGAATGAATCTCCAGTGGGGTCCCCAATAATTTTTTAATTAGAAAATAGTCTTCCATGAATAATACAAAATTTAAGTTCACATGCGCAATATCTGCTGAAGAGTGGTATACTGAGGTGTTTTATGGCTTTTGTTGCTATTGCAGATGGGTTTTTCCCTCACATGGTATCTTTTAATCAGTTATTTTTAGTGGGTAGGAGACCTATTGCACTGATTAGATGTTGCCACAAAAATGCTGTATAACAAACCACCTGAAAACACTGTGGATTACAGTGACAATCATATTTTCTCATGGTTTGGGGGTCAGACGGGGGGTGGCTCACCTAGTCTGGACTCAGCCCAGCAGCTCTGCTTTGAACTGTGGATCCGTCTGGCTGGGGCAGCTCTTACTCTGTAGATCTTCATTTAGGCCCAGGGTGAAGGCAGTAGTACTAGGTACCAAGCAGAAAAACCAAGTGCTTTTTAAGGCTACTGTGGGTTGACTTGTGCCCCCAAAAGATATGTTGAAGTCCTAATCTACCCCCTGCTACCTGTAAATATGCCCTTATTTGGAAGTAAGGTCTTTGCAGATGTAATCAAGTTAAGATGAGGTCAAACTGGGTTAGGGTGGCTCTAATCCAATGACTGGCATCCTTATAAGATGAGAGAAATTTGGACACAGACACACAAGGAGAAGGGCATGTGACAATGGAGGCAGAGATTGGAGTTACATTGACACAACCAAGGAACTCCAAGGATTGCCAGCAACCTCCGGAAGCTCAGACAGAAGCATGGAACACATTCTCTCTTTGAGCTGCCAAGAAGGAACCAGCCCTGCCCACACCTTGATTTTGGACTTCGGGCCTCCAGGACTGTGAGGGAATACATTTCTATTCTTTAAATTTTGAGCCACCACGTTTGTAGTAATTTGTTACGGCAGCCCCGGGAATACAAGGCCCAAGCTTCTCACTTCTGCCCACATTTCCTGGGCTAAACCCCAAATCAAGGGGCAGCAGGAACATGCTGAACCATTGTGAGGCCATGGCAAGAGTGTAGATATTGGGAGAGGTGGAAATGGGGATAATCATTTAATCTACTACACATAAGATGCAGAATATATAAGAAAACTTTATATTTTGAGCTATCTTTAGGAAAGACAGTAGAATCTAATGGTTAATAGCATAGGTCTTGTGTTAAGAAAGTTTGGGGCTTGAATCCTTGTTCTAACACTTCCCACCTGTGTGATCTCAGGTAAATTACTTAACCTGCAAGCATTGTTTCCTATATTTGTAAAATGAGACCAATAATTTTGCCTATCTCACAGGACTCATTAATATCATGTGAACTGATGTTCATTAAATGCTTATTTTAGTTGTTGACATAAAGCAGGGGCCAATATATGTTACCTGTTACCATTATTATTGTTATAGTGATAAAACAGGAAAGGACTTGGAAATACAGGTAATATTTTCCTATTGGGATTTTAAAGGTGAGAAGGTGGTCAGCTCTACAAAGGTTGTGCAAAATCAAAGTGTGATTTATAAAGCATAGTTCGATCTATGTTAGTGATCCTTTGGGTAGACATGCGTTGTACCTCATGAGGAATGGGGAGAGCCTATTTGCCTGGAGAATTGCCAGTTAAAGAAGAGTTTGAATTGAATATACAGCAGGAGGAGATAAAGTTCCCAGCTACAGAGGAATAAGGGGCTTGGTCAGGAAATTCACAGGGAGAAACACTGAAGTGGGGGGCTGGGGAGAGGCAGAAACAGTACTCAGAGCTTTTGAAATCTTTGTGCCACCATGCAGAGCCTTGGAATTAAGTGGCTAGAACATAAAAATATAATCTCAGGAGCTGATTGCCTCGACCTATGTGATGGAACTCAGAATTTTAGTGTGGGGATGGGATAAATATGCCTTTTTCAAAGGAAACCAGTGTATGAGAAGGGGATGTGGCCCTGTGTATGGAGCAATGTTCACCTGCTGGGGGAGCCACAAACCCAGGGAAGCTTGCACAGAACCTGTGGGAAGAGATCAAAGAGAGACTCAAGATGATATTGTTATTTGAGTTTTCTTTATGTCGCATGATTAGATGAAAAAAGTTATTGTGTCAATTTCAGCAAATGTCAGATAATAATACAGATAATAATGGGGGTGGGTAGAGGAACGGGGAACTTTACCTCCCAGGACATGGAGGTTCCTCATTAGGCTGAAAGCAGCAGATACCACAAGATTTTGACCTTCCTTAAGCGTAGATGAAGCCGAAAAGGGAACAGTTATTATAGAATCTTATTTTTTACAGACAGTGAGGAATTTGGGGGAAGTATTATTAATAAACAAGAGCTAAAATTTGCTATGTGCCAAGCACTTATGTAAATCATGATATACCTTACCACATTTAATCCTTGCAGTGACTTTATGAGGTTGGTGCCTTTTCATCTTTGTTTTACAAGTGAGGAAATTGAGGCAAAAGAGGTTGTCAATTGCTAGAGGTCACACAGGAAGTGGCAGAACTGACTTCAGAGTACATGCCGCTCATCATTGAGTTACCCTGCTCTCACCGCCTAGAGTGGGCACGATATTTATGTGTATGGGAAACTTTGGGAAGAAGGTGACCCCAGGGAGTCTAGTGGATGGTGATCGGAGCAAGCCACCCGGTGCTGAAGGTCCAGGAGATCGGGGATCAAGTGGCCCACAATATAGGATTAGGAAACGTGCATCTGCAATCAATGCTTTTACCAATTTGCAAGTAAAATCACACCTTTGTTCAAAGACAGACAACTGCCCTCTTGTTATATGTACTGACTTCTTCATTTCCTGAAACTCTCATGCAATTCTGCACCTTAGAATCTTTGAAAAGACTGTTCCACTGCTTGGAATAGCATTTCATCACTCCTCTACCTGGCAACCTTCTACTTTTCCTTTAAGGCTCAGCTCAAGTGGCGTCCCCTCTTCTGAAGCCTCTTCTATCTCCTTGACCAACTGTGAGCTCTTTGGGGCAGAGACAGTGTCCTCCTAACCTTGTCTGAGCTCTTTAGGACAAGCACCGAGCTTGGCACAGGTAGGTATCAATGCATAATGAATGGATAGACACATCAATATAAGTCCATATATTAGGCACAATTAAATAATCAATATGAAATAAGCAGCACACTGGGCTATTCATCTGGTATTTTGAAAGCATGCTATTGCTTGTTCTAATTGAATTGCAAAAGTTAAAGATGCATGCAACCTATTTTCTTTTTGAAGGAAAATCTGTCTTGCTGTTTCATGCAAGTGCATATAATATACTCATAAAACAATCTGAGAATGGCAAATATTTCAGGGAAATTTCAATGGAATCAGTTCTTTGTGGTTTTATTACTTAATCCTCTGTAAAAATGACTGAAAAGGGCTTCCCTGGTGGCACAGTGGTTGAGAATCTGCCTGCCAATGCAGGGGACACGGGTTCAAGCCCTGGTCTGGGAAGATCTCACATGCCGCGGAGCAACTAGGCCCATGAGCCACAACTACTGAGCCTGCGCATCTGGAGCCTGTGCTCCGCAACAAGAGAGGCCATGATAGCGAGAGACCCGCGCACCGCGATGAAGAGTGGCCCCCACTTGCCGCAACTAGAGAAAGCCCTTGCACAGAAACGAAGACCCAACACAGCCAAAAATAAAAAATTAATTAATTTTAAAAAAATGACTGAAAAGACAAAAGGTATTAAAGAGGGGAATGGCTCCAAATATTACAGAGGGGAGCAGAATAGCGGAACAGGAATTTATGATTAAAGAAGATTTATGCAAATCTCAAGAGCACCTTAAAAGTTAATCTTTAAAAACAAATCCCTTTAGTCTGAGCAGATTATGCTTAAGAAAATCTTTTTGAGTAAATCCATGGGAAAATTTGTTTTAATTTCACAATTTAAAGGAAAATAGTATACATTTGTAATAGCAGTTTAGGATTTATTGTTTTAGGTAAAGTCATACCAAAAACTGTTTCTCTTTGATATATCCTGCCCATGTGTTTTCTAGGTTAGAAGTTCTTATTTCAGCCAAAATATGTTATTAGTTACAGTGAGTCATCCACATTTAGTTTTCAAGTAAAATAGTATATCAGAAAAGAAAACTGGAAAAAAAAAGAAAACTGTTCTTTTTGAAGGATAAGTCAATTAAATGTTGGCTTGTTAGAGTTCATAGAATAGGAAATGGGATCCAAGTATACATTTTCTCAGATAGGGATAGAATAAAAGCAATTACAACAAATCTCATTACTTGTTGATGCATACCCTTGCTCTAATCTACTAAGAAGAAAATAAGCTACCAACATGTAGAAATGTGAATTTTAAGCATTTATGTATCTCATAGTTCCTGTACAGGGTTTGAATGGAGTGAACAATAATAATCTTCAAGTCCACATCAGACACATGTGGCAAACATGCCCTCCTCAAAAGCTCAGGTGGCTCTGTGCTATTGTCTCTTCTCTTTGTAAGGTGTTCCTACCTAGACCTTGGAGACGAAAATAGACTAGATCGAGAAATTTCAGGATTGGGAGGAATTTAAAAGCTGATTGCAAGAGCTCTCATTTATTGAGTGGTTACTACGTTCCAGTAGCTGTGGAAAGCCCTCCTCATGAGTTATCTCATTTCATTCTCAAACAGCCCTACTAAATCAGTATTATTAGCTCTAGGCTTACAAATAAGGAAACTAAGGTTTTGAGAAGTAAGTGCCCCAAAGTCTTAAGGCTGTTAAGTGGTGGAGCTGGAATTAGGATTTAGGTCAGACTCCAGGGTCCCCTTTGAACCTGAACATTGCATTACTATATGCTACTATGCATTTGAAGTTTTCTTACAAAAAGTCCCACAGGTGATCCTGGCCCAAGTTTGAGGACTGTCATGATATTGTGAGCCCTGTAAGATCAGAGATGGTAGGGATTTTTTTCTTACAATTGTACATGATATATATGGCATACAGCCTCAACAGCTGTTCTTATTTGTTGAGTAAACAAACTCCCCTTATGTGCATATCAATTCTTCATGTGTCTTGAAAGAATTAATATAATCATATAATTCTTCTGGTCCATTAAAAAACATAGCTTTTAACAAATGAGAAAACATAAGTCTAAAAAGATTGAATGCATTGACCAGTGTCCCACAGCAAGCAGTCAGTGGCTTATATCTCTCTCCCATGTCTCTGCTTGGTGCCAAAAGATGTCTATCTACTCTGTCTCTGATTTTCTGTTTGCCTCCACTTTCTGTCTCTCTGTTATTCCATGCCTTTCTAGCTCCCTCTTCTCCTTTCTCTCCTGTAAGCCAGAGAGCAGAGACCGTACCATTTTATGTGGCTTTAACCATCTCTGCATCCCAGAACCTAGCAGGCTCTTTAAATATTGATTGCTTAAATGGATGAATCACTAAGGAAAACATAGTTTTTATCCACAACACCATCATTCCCTCTCTTTTTAGACCCAAGACCACTCTCTGCCGTATAAATATTTCTGTAATTTGTAATTACCGAATGTATTTCTGTAATGTATAGATGAATTTGTAAGTCATACTTTTGTGAAACAACAGGAAAGCTGCAAAAAAGAATGCTCACCTGATGTGATTCAGTGACCTCTTAAGTCTGTAGTAGTTGTTGTTTTCAATCCCTGAGAAATTGTATTTGTTTTAGTTAATTTTCTTCCTTGCCTCATTGAGTAGTATAGATGAGTATACCGTTCAGAGCTGTGATCTTAGATTTGTCTTCTAGAGAACTTCTAAAACAATCAGGATCATTGCACAGATGGGGTGAGAATATGCAGATTTCCACCTTTCCTGAAAGCAGCTGACAGTTCTAACATGTGGCTCTGTGTTCTGTGGCATAGTGAGAGGGATTTCCCCCCCTACAAATCACAAGGCATCCGTTCTGTAAAAAATGCAGGCCGTGTACAGTAGCAGGTGCAGAATTGCTGGTGGCCTTCTAGCTCTAAGGACCATATTGCAGTTCTTTCATGCTTAGAAATGCTCTGTAGGAAGATTTCAAGGGTAAATTTGAGAAGCACTAGAAGGCTAGCATCTTGTGCCCATATGCAAATAGGCTAATTTGTGGGTTCTCTTGGCATGGTCCTCTCCTTGTTTTGGCAATGAGATGGCTAAAGCACCTTTAATGATTCCCACCAAGTTTTGCCCCAAAGTATGATTGCAGGCAACATTAGACATCTGCTATGAGGTAGCTATGCCAACATTAGCTATAGGAATGGAGAAAGCATCTCAACCCTAAACAAATTCAAGAAAGTCTTGGGCTTCCCTGGTGGCGCAGTGGTTGAGAGTCCGCCTGCCGATGCAGGGGACACGGGTTCGTGCCCCGGTCCGGGAAGATCCCACATGCCACGGAGTGGCTGGGCCCGTGAGCCATGGCCGCTGAGCCTGTGCGTCCGGAGCCTGTGCTCCGCAACGGGAGAGGCCACGACAGTGAGAGGCCCGCGTACTGCAAAAAAAAAACAAACAAAAAAAAGAAAGTCTTAGAGCCACCCTACCTCGCAGGAAACACCAGACATTTCAGAGTCCCATGTCTGCTGGCATCTTCCTACCCTACCTGCCTACAAAGATGTCTGTGCTGGCAGGCTGCTCACAAGTGCACCAGTCAATGTGGGCATCTCAGGACACCTCGTCCTTTAATGTGAAGGGCTTCCAAAGATGAGAAGCTTAACCTCTAATCATTTTATGTTGCACAAAAAAAGGAGGGGCCGGGGGAGGCAACCACGCCTTCCACTCTGGAAGTGTAGCAGAAAGAATCTAAGGCAAGTAAAGCTAAAGGCTGTGTCACCCAATGCTATTTGTAAAAGGGATGAAGGTGAGTGAAGGGGAGGCGAGGCACTTAATTTGTTACATGAAGACAGTCTGGGCTCTAATGCCTTCCTTTGTCAGTTCACTCAGCCCTCTGTTATGTTTGCCTCACTTGACTGTGGAAAGGGGCTTGTGTCCCAGTTCTCCATAATTTTTCCTGGTAATTCTGACTATTAAGAAGGTTTTCTAGGTCGTGGTAGTAATGGACTGTTTTTCTTCATAGTCAGGAAAGCTGCACTATCTTTCTCTAGTCAACATGCTGGGAGGAGGTGCAAGTACAGTTGCCAAAGTTGCTGGTGGGGGGCGACCCCTGGTTGCACAGCACTTAATAGCTTAAAAGGCACTGTGTGAAGTGTCCCTATTTTACGGACGATGAAAGAGAAGAACAGTGATACTGAATGACTCTACCGGGGCCTCGGGGCTCATGAGTGACAGAGGGGGCTTGAACCCAGGTTTCACAACTCTGTGATCTTACTAAGCGTGTTCTCCAAAAGCAGTGTCTTCCAACACATTTCCTTTGCTCCTTTTATTTTTTTATTTTTTAAAATTTATTTTATTGAAATATAGTTGATTTACAATGTTGTGTTAATTTCTGCTGTATAGCAAAGTGATTCAATTATACATATATATATTCTTTTTCATATTCTTTTCCATTATGGTTTATTACAGGATACTGAATATAGTTCCCTGTGCTATACAGTAGGACCTTGTGTTTATCCATTCCATATATAATAGTTTGCATCTGCTAATCCCAAACTTCCAATCCATCCCTCCCCCACTCTCTTTCCCCCTTGACAACTACAAATCTGTTCTCTATGTCTCTGAGTCTTTTCTATTTCATAGATAAGCTCATTTGTGTCATATTTTAGATTCCACATATAAGTGATGTCATATGTATTTGTCTTTCTCTTTCTGACTTATTTCACTTAGTATGATAATCTCTAGGTCCATCCATGTTGTTGTAAATGGCATTATTTCATTCTTTTTTGTGGCTGAGTAATATTCCATTGTATATATGTACCACATCTTCTTTATCCATTCATCTGTCTATGGGCATTTAGGTTGTTTCCATGTCTTGGCTATTGTAAATAGTGCTTCTATGAACATAGGGGTGCACATATCTTTTTGAGTTATAGTTTTGTCTGGATATATGTCCAGGAGTGAGATTGCTGGATCATATGGCAACTCTATTTTTAGTTTTTTGAGGAACCTCCACACTGTTCTCCATAGTGGCTGGACAATTTACATTTTCACCAAGAGTGTAGGAGGGTTCCCTTTTCTCCACACCCTCTCCAGCATTTGTTATTTGTAGATTTTTAATGATGGCTAATCCTGATTGGTGTGAGGTTGTACCTCATTGTAGTTTTAATTTGCATTTCTCTAATATTTTGCAATGCTGGGCATCTTTTCATGTTTTGCTCCTTTTTTGACTGGTGTGTTGTCACGGTGGTTAGGATTATAATGAACAGGCAAGAACATGGAACTGCAAGAGACTGTGACCATGGGGTAGCTCCTTTTATATGTGTGCTCCCCTCAACCAGCAGCCCAGGAGCTGCACCCTCTGCCCTAGGACCCCCAGGCTCACTCCCCAGGCTTTGGAAACTGGTTACACCTCAGCTTCCAGGTGAATTTTCCTCTCCTTTTATCATGCCTATAGCTTACTGCAGTCCATACCTTCAGCAATGTCACTCAAAGTCTTTGAGATATAGTGTGAGTCTTTCTTTCTGTAAATAAAAATTTCCTTGTTGCTGCACAAAACAGCATCGTTAAACATTAAGCTCCCATATAACAAGTATCGCCTTTCCTCCAATTTCCAATAATATTTCTCTCACTTTCTATTGGGCCTTCCCCAGCATCCTCCTCAAAAACTATCAGGCTTCTACTAACAATATCTTTAATATCCTCTAGGCTTTCACTAATTGTCTCCTCAAGGTCCTTCCAGCTTCTTCCCACTATCAAGTCTAGATCCACACCCTCGATTTAGGTTTATGTTACAGCTGCACCCACTTCCAGGTACCAAGACCTTCATACCCCAGATTTATCCCAAAGCTTAGTGACTTAAGGCAACAATAAACATTTATTATCTTACTTGGTTCCTTTGGGTCATGAATCCAGGAGTAGTTTAAGCAGGTGGTTTTGGCTCAGGATGTCTCATGAGCTTGCAGTGGAGGTGCTGACTGAGGACTGACATCATCTGAAGGCTCGACTGGAGCTGGAGGATCCACTTCCATGATAACTCACATGATTGGCAGGTTATGTTGGCTCTTGGCTGGCTCTTGGTTCTAAGGCTGCTTAAGTATCATCACGTCATGGAAGCTGGCTTCCTCCAGAGCAACTGATTTAAGAGACCAAGCTGAAAGTTCCAATCTCTTTTATATCATCATTTCCACAAAATCCTGGTTGTTACATGATCATTCTTATTAAACATGGGAGATTATACAAGGGGCATGAAAACCAGTAACTGGGGATCACTGGGCACCTCTTGAAAGCCAGCTATTACCACTTTTTCCTGTAATTAATAATTGCCTGATTTTGTTTACTTTTTCAGTTTTATATGTATTAAGCCCTCCTTTCCCCCTAATGCTTCAACATCTTTCAAACACCTAGGAATTATTTTTCCAAACACTGAAATATATCAAATTATTTACATTTTTTCCCTTATGGACATGTTCCTTTCATATCCCTCCATCTTTCTGCTCCATCTGATCTAGTTCTATTCTAGGCTTGATCCACTCTTTGTCATCCTAGGTATTCCCTTCACCATTATTTTGTGTTGTAATTCTTGTTTTCTGAATTCCAAGTCTTTCTCTTTGTAGAGTTTTGCCTTCATTTTGCCAAAGCACAGGCTCCAGGAGTTTGAGACGCACTGCATGGGAAATAAATTTTTTGAGTTCTGTGTATTTGAAGGTATATTTATGCTACCCTCACTTAATCCTTGGCTGTCCTCTCATGAACTCGGTGCATGTGGGTAGAGTTTGTCCAGTTGTAAGGTCCTTTGTAGGGTGTCAGGGAGCATGCAGATAATATTGTTTCCCATTGCTAGACCCTTACTATTTATTGTGTAGATATCACTCCTCTGGGGCTACTTATTTCTCCAAAGAAGAATCGTCCCCTCTCCTCCCTGGAGTGCGAGGGAGATATACCAAACTGCTGCATTTGAGGAGCAAACCAAGGCAGAGGACTAAGGGCTTCACAGTTCACCATGTACGCCCTTAATCACCCTGCTTGTAGCACCAAGCTTCCCTGGCCCTTATCTGTGCCTTGTGTCCCCAATCTCCAGTTCAGTTGCTCCAGAAAACAAATCAAAATCCTCCCTTTTCTCATAGGAGAATGAGCAGAGGGATGGTTACCTGGCTCTTCAAGGTAGGGTGGCTCCTGTTGGTTCAACAGCTCAATGTGGACCTCTGAAATAACTAACCCGTTTTCTACCCTGCACCATTACCAACTCCACTAGCAGCTTTTTATGATCTACTTTCGTCTTCTAAGCTAAACAATCTCTCATGGATTACTCTGCTTGGGCTGCCATAACAAAATACCGTAGACTGAGTGGCTTAAGTAGTAGAAATTTATTTCTCACAGTTCTGGAGCCTGGAGGTCTGATGGAGGTACGAGTAGGGTCAAGTTCTGGTGAGGATCTTCCTGGCTTGTATGTAGCTGCCATCTCCCTGTATGCTCACATGACCTCTTTGTGTGCATGCACTGAGAGAAAGAGATCCCTCTTCTTATAAGGAAACTAATCCTATCAGATCAGGGCCCCTCCCTTATGACTTCATTTTACCTTAATTACTTCCAAATGGCCAATATATTGGGAGTTATGCTTCAACACATGAATTTTAAGGGAACACAATTTGGTCCAAAGCACCCCATCTGCTTCCTATTTCCCCCCAATTTATAGAAATCTTTTAGCTTTTGTTTTCCCCTTTTCCATTTCCATTCTCTTTGCCCATAGGTTAATACCTTTTTTCAATTTCTTTCCTATTTTTTAAATTGGGGATTTGGAAGGGAAAAAAGATAACAGTAAGTCCAGGTAGAGGATTCCAACCTGTGAAACAAAAATCATAACACAGAAACTTGAAATAAAAGAAAGTCAACCAAAAAAAAAAAAAAAAGTCAACCAGATGGGCTGGTGGGTGGGACCTACCCGTGTTGCCCCAAATGAACATGCCCTTTCACAGATCCAGTCTTGCAGAAGATGAACCTTTACACCTTCACTGAACAGGAAAACACTGTCCCTTCTCTGGCACCCAGCCCACTTTCAAGCATCTGTAGCCAGTGCTGCTGGCCTGAATTCCAGAGCCAAAGAAAGCAGATGGCTTTCAAACACTGATTAATCACTGCTCTTCCTTCACTTAGGTTTCCAGCTGTGATTCACTTCTCCTTGCTGGCATGGAGTCATTTCTGCTGGTTTCTTTTCTTCGTGGCCAAATGTGAGAAGTACTCCTGTCTTTTACTAAATTTCTTTGGTCATCAGCTCCACATTGCTGGTGGTTGGCATTGCTTTTTAGCTTATAGCCACCCTTAAGCTATAAAGTTCATCTGTTATGGCGTGAAGAAAATCTATCCTTGTCTAGCTCTTTGACCTCTGATTTCATGGCGTGGTCAATACGAAGCAGAAAGTCAAACTGAAGGAAACCTCTTTGGATCAAAGAAGTCTTTCTGTATGTCTCCTAGAGTTGGACCCAAGAGAGAAGTCACCTTCGGGCTTTTTAGCTTCTTGTTTAGCCTAATTTCAAAGTCACACGGCATATACAAAAACAAACTGGAGCGATCAGTGATGAAGCCTTAGAGTCTGGTGAATTGTTAGTGCTGAAATAGTGCATCTTGCCACATGGTTCGGGGGGGCGTGTAGCAATCTCTCTTAACCACCTCTTTTCTGTAAGCTGTGACTCTGAATCAGAGATGTACATCAGGATTGCCATGGGAATTCTGCCATAAGATGTATGTCCAACCCCTACCCTGAGAGTTTATTAGAGCTAAAGCATTTGTGTTTTGGAAGAGCTCTCCAGGTGATTTTGATTAAGAAGCATTGCTCTAAAGGAATATCTCTAAGGTGAAAGAGGCAGCACAGTAATAATTATTAAAAAAAAATAAAAACTCTGGATACCTGGGTGTGGATTCTGGCCTCAGCTACATTGCTTCTCTCGTTAGTAGGGAGACCATACAATTTATCGTCCACATCAGGATACATCTGAGAGTAAAAGAGGGAGCTATTAATAACTATGTCGGGACAAGAGGCATAAATTGAAACTGTCCAGACAAACCAGTCACCCTACTCGTTAGTCAAATGAGAGATTGGATGGGACAACTCTGAGGTTCCTTTCAGAGTTATGATTCTATAACTCATGACCGCTGGGACAAGTACAAAATATGTTTTCATTCCAAATGCCTGCAGGACAGAGTTGTTTAGGCATCACCTACTCTCAGGGAAGCTGAAATGACAAACACATGCAGCTTAGAGGCTGAGACCTGACAGCACTAAGGCTGAGAGGCCAGGGAGATAAAGCCAACAGGAGTGGGTGACCTTCCCAGAGCAAAGGCATCAAAAGGTGTGGGTCAGCGGGGACAGAGTCACAATCAGGATTTGTCAGAAGCAGCTGCTATTGCCATTGGAACCCCAAGGATAGGAATGAATGATATTCGAGGTCTGTTGACATTTATACACACTTCTGGATCATACTCCATTATACTCTGAGACATTTACACACATTTCTGTATTATCTTCCAATATGTTACACAAAGAATTTGTATAGCTATTTCCATGGTGCTTCTCTGCCATGTGACACCATTAGGGAAGAAAGAGTTTAGGTCCATCACATGTTCTGGTTGGTTATAAGTTAGTATATAAATTATACCATAGACAAATTACCAGTTTTCTAAAAATCAAGGTGTAATATAATACCCCTTCAACCCCCCCCCATCCTGTTCATTTTATCTTTTATATTTTAGAAAGCACTTCAGGGCTCTGCACTGGCCTAATAAAAATCATGTCACGCTGTAGCTGGGATTAGCCTAATAGAATCCATGATATCAACAAGTTTTAATGAATGCAGAAAAGTTAAGCTCAGTACAGTCTGATTTTTACGGCTTTTTTCTACTTTATTTTTTATGTTGGTGCTTATCGAGTACATATTAAAGAAAATCTTTAGACACCGGGATATAGTGAGAGGGACGGAGTAGATGACACTACCGTCACAAAGCCACGCAACAGTTTGCAATTTCAGGAGAGCGGGCTGAACTCTGGCTTGTGCAGTTTAAGGCATTAGGAGAATTAGCAGAATTGTGGGGGGAGAAGATGGGAGAAGAGAAAGAGGGGGAGGAAGGGAATGAGGAGAGGGGAGATAAAGAGAGAAGGAGGGAGAGAGGAAGGAAGGGAGAGAGAGAGGAGAGAAGGAAAGAAAGAAGGAGGAGGAGAAGGATGGAGGGAGGAAATAAAGGAGATACTTAAATATATAAAAAGAGAAGAAAATAGAAATATGGAAACAGTACCAGAGAGGGGAAGAGGAGGCGGGTACACACACACACACGCGCGCACACACACACACACACACGTGTGTGTGTGTGTCTCTAGGAGAACAAAAGTAAATCCTAGGTTAGAATTTTTAGTCAAAACAGACAAGAGCCCTGTATCCAAACATAAGAAACGGAATGGCTCACATCACTGCTGAAGCTATTTTGATGAACACGGTCCAGCTCATTTCACATGGATTTAGGCTCACACTCTTTGGAAGGAGAGTGCACACCGCGGCTGTGCTTTAGGGGTGTAATCAGAGGGACTGGCATTGATGGAGAGCTTCTCCCACCGCTCCAGGAGGAAGCTGGCAGATTCTGAACAGCTCTGTTTCCACAACTGTGGCTGCGTCATCTGTTTGTCAGAATCCGTGCCCTGCATGCGTGCGGGATGAGAACACGCTTAGCCCAGGATTAGAATTCTGGCTGCAAAATGGGTTTTGCTTCTTACCGATTCTTACCTGGGGCAGAGAGCAGCCATACAGCAAGGAGAAATTGCTATTGTCTGGCGGGGGGGTGGGGGTCAGACAGCCTTGGAGAGAGTCTGTCCCTGAGAATAGAGGAGGAAAGGAAGCCAAGAGGTTATCTTTTGGCTTATCTGCTGACACGGGTTGATGTGGCCACAATGGCCAGCATGAGACTGGGGGCTCCAGGAAGAGTTTTGGAAACAAATAACAAACACTTGCTTTTACTTGAGGGATGCTATGCGTATTCTCATCTCTGCACTTCAAGAAAACTCTAATGGAACAGGAGAAGGCCCAGGGAGGGGCCAGTGAAGTGATCAAGGGGTTGGAGGACTGGGCAGAAGGGAGACACTGGGATCTTCAGTCCACAGGGGCAGAGGCAAAGCGGGTGGTAGGGCGGGAGATGGATCTCTGAAACGGGGGAAGGGTAAGGATGGAGATCATGTGTGTGGTCACAAGATTCTTGGATATCAAACCCTCCAGGGTTTAGAAAGGCCATTTTAGGAAAAAAGAAATAAAGCATGAATTTTTCTAGTGGAAACTTGTACATGTTTGCTAAATACCACTAATCACGACCCCATTGACTCTCATTGGCTTTGGGCATGAACTCTCCTGATTAAATACAAGCAGGTGGTTAATAATTTGTTTCTCTGTCAGTGCTGAGTCTGTATCCTGGTATCTGCCCTAGGATATAGGGAATTTGCCCAACAAAATTCGAACACCCAGTGAAAGGCATAACACAGCCAAGTGGCAGGTACAGAGCAAGAAAAAGGAAGGGCATGCTTCTCGAAGTGAGTTCAAAAAATGCCATACAGAAACAGCCGGCATAGACCACGATAGGGAATCATGGGATGATGGCACAGGAAAAGGCCCTTGGGTAATTTACGATTCACCATGGAGGATGGGGGAGGATCCAAACCTGATCGGCGGGCATATTTGATATACTTAATATCGTTGTAATTCTTAAAAAATAGATTAAATGTATCCAAGTCTTCTTGATTGGTGAAGCTATTCATGAAACAGACCGAGAAAGCATGGCAGGGAGCACAGGACAAGAATATTGGAAAATCAGTCTGGTGCAGTGGTCCCTCCTCTGTCTCCCATAGTTCCCAACACTGCTGCATCCTGACACTTACCATGCTTCCGAGTAATGGTGTGTTTATTTGTCTGATTTTTTTGCCACTAGATTGTGAGCTTCGTGATGTCAGAAGCTCTGTGTCACTCATCCACAGACCTACTGGGCACATCCGCAGTGTCTGTTGGAAGAACAGACCATGTCAGCGTGGCTCTGGACAGGATATGTGGTTGACGGTGTATCCTCCACATGGTTCACCCGCTTTGCCTAGAGCCCCTAGCACCCTCCCTGGAGCTTCTCCCCTCCCCTGTCCTCAGGTACAGAAACATCTCAAAGAAGATTTGACAAGTCCTTAGGGAACGTGGAAGACCCCCCCCCCACACACACACACCACCCACTTCACAGAGGAGGAAAATGGGGTTCAGACAAGGAAAGTTAAGCCACAGTTAAGCAGCTAGCCCGTGGGACATTCCGAATCAGAGCGTCAGAGCCCAGGTGATCCCTACATCCTCTCCTGTTGCTAGGCAGCGCTGCCTCGAACATTCAAAGTTTGCCGAAATTCTAAAATAGCCCACGTTAATTGATTTGCTCATTTTTAGCTTTGTGTAGGGGAGAAGGTAGAGCTGAAATGGGTGAGTTAACACTTCCTCAACACTCTTAGAGATAAGCTTTCACTTCCCACTAAGTTTGTGACAGAGGTTTGTGCTGCAGTGGGTGGTACCCTGTGAGGGGAGAGAAGGAGGTTGCTGCAGGGAGAGAGGAGCCCAAGGGCCTGCCCAGGGTTTTTTGTTGCCCTTTCTTGCTTATGAAGTTCAATTTTAACCAACACGGCTCCTTAGCCAAACGTTTAATGTCCTTCCTGATCTGTGCCTGACCTGCTTTTCAGGCCATATTTTTCCTAAATAACAATGATAGTAGTAGTTTAGAATTTTCAAGTAACTTTCACATCCACTATTTAATTTGGTCCTTCCAAGGACCGTATGAGGGAGAAAATGTTGTCAAGAAAGGAAACGCCAGAGTCCCGGCGGCCTGCTGACTTTTCCCAGGACCCATGCAGAGTCCTGCTGGCTCCGTGCCAGGTCAGTGCAGATGCGGAGTCTTCCTGATTCAAGGCCCACCTTCTCCATGAAATCTTCCTGAAGACTCTGGCCCTAAGGCTCTCTTGGTTTTGGTGACTCTAGCTCACTCAGGTGGCCCTTAAGATGGGCTGGCTTGGATTACTGGATAGCTTTTATGCTTTCAGGTCTGTCTTTCTGGAAAAGGTGGATGCAACATACCTGGGTTTACCCACAGAGCCTCGCGTGGGCCTGGACCATTGTCAGAACAGGTTGATGGCTAACACATCCTCTAGGGATGTGACAAAGAGCATGAACCCAGCTGGCATGTCTTGAATGTGAGGAACCCGGCGGATCCTGCTGCCTGCCTTGTGGGGAAACCACACCTGAGACTAGGACCTCAAATTTCATTAATATTTTCCACTAAAAGCACCATTTCCCAATCATATTTGGAGGGGAATTGCTTTCTAGAAATGCAGCTTAGGGGAGGACGTGACTTCCTAAAACCTCCCACTGAGCTGTCACAAATGAAAACACCTCTGGCTACCTGGAGACCAGTCAGCAGATTAGACAGAGCTCAGGTGAAGGCTATCTGATGAATCACACAGTCTTTAGAGGAAAAGCCATGTTTGTATTCACATTGGCTTGCCACAGATAAAACAGAATTTAAAAGACCGATAATTCAAAGAGCTCCAAATCAAAGGTTGAGATGCTTTAGAGACTTTGAACTATGCCAAAGGAAGAGCCAGTAGTTTATTTCATTTGGAGAAGAGTGCTTACAACTAGTGTAGAGGACTTCATACATTTTCATATTTTATTACTGTCAATCCATTGATGTGCTCATTCTTTCATTTACTCATTCACTCAACGATGACATTTTTCTGCATTTTCTCTATGCCAGGCACTGCTCAAAAATTGGAGAGCAAAGTTTTAGAGGACACTGTCCTTGTGCACAAGAAACTCTGGTAGTAGATTGTTCTTACACAGTAAGCAGAAGAGGTTATTTCCATTTTACAAAAGAAGAAACCAAATTTCAGAAAAACTTGGTGAATTTCTCTCTCCCAAATATATAATAAAGGCTTTAAAAGATTGATGTGAGAATCCTCTTCTCTTCCCTCAAACCTTGACAATAGTTCCCAAAGATCTATAATTTATCCTGTAAACAATAGTTCTGGACTTGACACCTCTATTCTCTCTCCCCGAATCACAGTATATGTTGATGCTGAGAAGAAATTGAGGGCTTGAATTCAGGTCTGCACATCTTCAGAGTTCAGGATCATAGAGCCAAACTCCATGGCCTCACATGGTGCTGTGGGAGACAGGACTTTTAGCCCAAGAACTGGTGTGTTCCAAATCGATGTGAATAAGTTGCTTCCTATAAAGAAAAGGAATACTTTTTTTGGCTCCAACAGAGCTGATCTTAAGGTCAGGAATCTTCCCAAAGAACCTGGCAGAGACATAACTCTGCAGAGTTGGCCAGCTCATTTTAAGTTTGCATGAGAGGAAATTTCTTCCTCCCTGCAGCTCCCTGATCTGAAAGAAACATCTGTTACTGACATAGAGAAACAAAAGGATCTTTCCTCCAATTTGATATTATGTTCTATTCTGTGAATGACAACAGGAGAATTAACCCTTGAAAAGAGAAAGAGAAATCAGCCCTTGCCTTTCTCTGAGGGGTGCTGTATCCATATACAGGAAGAGATGGAGCTCTCTCTTTACGGATGACTATGTTGATTTAAAAGTGGGCTTTTTCCATTTTGTTTCCTGCTTATTAATGGAAGGAACCCATGTGTAGTACAGTTGCCTTGATGTGGCTGATTCCCAGCTGTATTTTCATACTTGGAGGTGAAAGATGAGGAAGCCAAGTGGAGGGGAGGTGAGTTACCCCGTATCCACAGTCGATGTCTTATTACAGAAGTGGATAGTGTGATAGTTTCAAATGCTGGGCTGCTGATTGATCTGTCCTTTTCTTGTCTTCAAGAATTCATGTATAAATGTTTGGGAGGATTGCTAATGTCCAGCCGATGAATCGCTTTGAATGCTCTTCTTTGGGGGAATAAATAGCTGTAGTTTTCTCTTGCCTTGATCTTGTTCATCTTTTCTGTTGGCATTTTGTGGAATAAATGGACAACATTTCTCTTCAACTCCCCTTATGCAGACACACACAAAGACACACAAAACTACACACACACACAGATTCTGGTTTAGAATTTTTTTGCCCTCTAGCTTACTTTTGAAGGAGTCTCTTAAAGCTGGACTTTTAATTTTTTACAATCTCATCTGTCTATTAATTCTCCTCCAATACATTTTCTTTAGAAAATGATTAGGCTAGAAGTTCAAAGGCTTTTTTTTAGCTTAGCACAATGCTGGGCATAAAACAGACCAACTATTGGCTAATTGGGCACCCACTCTGGGGAAAACTCTCTTGAAGCCACATACAGTAAGATGTCTTATTCTTTTTTTTTTTTTTTTTTTCTTTTGCGGTACGCTGGCCTCTCACTGTTGTGGCCTCTCCCGTTGCGGAGCCACAGGCTCCGGACTCGCAGGCTCAGCGGCCATGGCTCACGGGCCCAGCCACTCCGTGGCATGTGGGATCTTCTCGGACCGGGGCATGAACCCGTGTCCCCTGCATCGGCAGGCGGACTCTCAACCACTGCGCCACCAGGGAAGCCCAAGATGTCTTATTCTTAAAGAAGAGACACCACAGTAATTTGGGAAAGACTGTTAAGGATGAGCAATCACTTAGCAGACAGCCCTTATGGAGTCACTGTTCAGATCATGAGCTTTGGAACCACGTCAAAGGCAATTCGAATCCTATCTCTGTTGTTTACTAACGCTGTAACCATGAACGAGTTACTTAAATTTTCTAAGCCTCCATGTCTTCATCTGTAAACTGGGGATGATATTACTACTTTCTTCATAGAGCTGTTGTAAGAATCAAATGATGTGTGAAGTGCTTCGCATGGCATCTGGCATCTAGATAACACTCAATAATTGAGCTGTTGTTATTTTTATAACTATCCAAGTAACCCAGAGACATTCAGGAGTTCGCTTGTGATTTCTCATGCTCCAAAGTTAATTAAATCCTCTCTTCCCACTACAGTTCAAGAGGTAAAAAGTCCAAGTTTGATGAAGAGTGTGTCTGCATAATTTATGGATTAGACTGGAGGCTGAGTTGGAGAAAAGCTAATAGGAACGTTTTCTGAGGAGAGATGTTCAGCCAGCTTCACTAAGAGAGACTGGACCATCTTTCTTTTTTGAAAAGCTTTTTGTGAGAAGCTACAGATGAGCCACAAAACAACTAGATCCATCACCTTGGCAGGATGGTTATCCAAGGGCCCTCGATCACTGACTGTAACCCTAAATGGTAATCTCTACGTATCTAGGACAATTTCATAGAAAAAGAAGACAAGCAAAACCACTTTTCATAGAGTTTCAGCTCCTCATTAACTTTGTACTGAATTCCTGAACAACTTTAGGAAAAAAGGATAATATGGGGCTTCCCTGGTGGCGCAGTGGTTGAGAGTCCGACTGTCGATGCAGGGGACACAGGTTCGTGCCCCGGTCTGGGAAGATCCCACATACCGCAGAGCGGCTGGGCCCGTGAGCCATGGCCGCTGAGCCTGCGCGTCCAGAGCCTGTGCTCCGCAATGGGAGAGGCCACAACAGTGAGAGGCCCGCGTACCGCAAAAAAAAAAAAAAAAAAAAATAAGGATAATATGACATTTCATCTGTTTCAATGACGATTTCCTTCCATTGCTTCTCAATATTCCCCTTGTTTTTTACCAGCAAATCTACACTGGGGACAACTAGTCACAACTTCCTTCTTCTACTTAAGATGATGGTATATGTATGTTTTCATGAATTGACATAGCTTACGGACTCATCATTTGTAATGTTGTTCAACTACGGGTTTTCTCTCTTTGTGCTATAAAACTAGAATTATAGAATAATACAGCTGGAGAGATTTTAGAGCTATATTATACGTAATAAGAACCAGTTTTTATCGCACTCTTACTAGGTGCCGGACTCTGTGTGCTAAGTGCTTTGTACGTTTATTTTATTTAGTCATCCCAATAATCCTATGAGGTAGGTTCTACTAATCTCTCTATTTTGCAGATGAGGAAACTGAGGCTGAAGATGTAAATGTCTTGCTCAGAGCTATGCAGCTAGTAGGGCTTAAACTCAAACCCAGGCTGGACTGAGTCTATACCCACACTTACTAGTATGTGACATGGGTCTTATATTTCAGATGAGGATCCTGGACGCCAGAGGAGTAATGTGAGTTTGCTCTACATCTAGTTAGTGACAGGCTGGGCTGGAGCCTGCTTCTTTGGCCCCTAGGCCCCTGCTTCCTCTCGTGTATACTTGATTCCACCTCTCATATTCCATCAAGAGGGAGAGCTCCTGGATCCATTTGGAACTCTCCTTTTATTCCTGTGCTCTCAAAATTCACAGTGAGTACTTGAATTGAAAATTAATTTTTTATGTAAAGTCCCTTTTAAATTGACACGGTTTCTGTTTTTCCATGACTCTTCTTCCAGTTTCATTCTCTTGGGGCAATTTAAATTTTTAGAAGTTTTAGATTCAGGAAGTTCACTTTGTTTTTAAGATTAAAACAATTTTTAATACAATTTATAAAGGTTACTTTCCATTTACAGTTATTACAAAAGATTGGCTCTATTCCCCATATTGTGTAATACATCCTTATAGCCTATCTTATACCCAATAGATTGTACCTCCCACTCCCCTCCCCCATCTTGCTCCCTCCCCCCAACTGGTAACCACTGGTTTGTTCTCTGTGTCTGTGAGTCTGCTTCTTTTTTGTTATATTCACTGGTTTGTTGTACTTTTTAGATTCCACATATAAGTGATATCATTCAGTATTTGTCTTTCTCTGTAGGAAGTTCACTTTTTTTTTTTTTGTGGTACGCGGGCCTCTCCCTGTTGTGGCCTTTCCCGTTGCGGAGCACAGGCTCCGGACGCGCAGGCTCAGCGGCCATGGCTCACGGGCCCGCCGCTCCGCGGCATGTGGAATCTTCCCGGACCGGGGCACGAACCCGTGTCCCCTGCATCGGCAGGCGGACGCTCAACCACTGCGCCACCAGGGAAGCCCAGGAAGTTCACTTTAAATAAGGCATCTCTCCCTAAACACCTTCCCCAAGAACTCTCTGGATTCCTCAAAGAATAGCTCTCAAGCACCAGGTTCCTTAGGACCAGAGAACAGACCATTCCAGTGCTCAGTTCTCAGGCCTTTGTTTCTTTAGAAAGAATAAAACACAAATGTTCCGCCCAGAATGGAACTTAAATGAAGAAAATGATCAGATAAGAAATGAACCCAGATTCAAATTAAATTTTCTTTGCTTCATTTTCAGCCTGTTCCTTCTATTCTAGATGTATTTCCAATAGATCCTTAAGCAAGTGTTGTCGATGTTTATTACACACACCTGTCAAATATCTCATAAGGTCCTATCAGATCAGACTATCTCTGTTTGGATCCGAGAGGAAAGTGATGAATAACATCTGCTCCTTTTGTGTGTCACTGTTTATTTACTTTCTGGATGAATTCATATTACAAGAAGATTCTGGAAGGGCTGCTAATGATCCCTGTAATCTAATTTATTGCTCTGGCACCTGATATGTTCTATACCTTAGATAATGTTAATTTTATTCTTTGTGAGCTGAACCTGGTGTTCACAAAAAGCTATAAGATGTAATTTATTTCTCCCCACTTGCATTCTGAATATTAACTCTATTGAAAAATGATTAAATAGATTATGTAAATCACGGTCGTTGCATCCACTTTAAAGGTTAATCCTGCCATTGTGTAGACAGATAATTAATTTGAATTTGTTCCTGAATACTAATTCTCAGGGAAGCCCAGGTGTAATGGTTGCAGTAGTCTATTATGGATGTCACTGCATGCCTACCTGGGATAAAATTTGGAAGAAACAAATCTCAAAGCTTTGAGAACAAAATTCCTTAGGGCCATTGAGAGACTCGTTGCATCATGGGATTAGAGCTATACTTTCTCTAGATTTTTAGGAGAGAGACTTGACCAACGCATCCTCCTCTTCCTTGAGTTTTCTTAGGTGTCACTTCCCTTGTTGGGAAGCCAGACCTAGTTTTTCCAATCCATTCTCTCCCTTCTCTGCCCCACTCTATGCCCTGGGACACCGATCCCTGTGGACTGAATCCCTGGCCCTTTGCTGACTGGCTGCAAGTGGATTTGGTCCAGGGGGATAGTGCCAGGGTGTCAGAGAGGCAGCAAATGGCTAACCCCCTCCATGACTTGTGTTCCTGCCAGGTGGTCCTGTCTCTACCTTTAGCTCTCACCCAGCCCTGGTACCTCTATTTCCTCCTTGTCTCTCTGCCTTAGGGGTGATAATGGCTTCCAACACTGCTAGTCTCTGGATATCTTTTTTTTTTTTTTGCGGTACGCGGGCCTCTCACCGCTGTGGCCTCTCCCGCTGCAGAGCACAGGACGCGCGGGCTCAGCGGCCATGGCTCACGGGCCCAGCCGCTCCACGGCATGTGAGATCTTCCCAGACCGGGGCACGAACCCGCGTCCCCTGCATCGGCAGGCGGACTCCCAACCACTGCGCCACGAGGGAAGCCCTCTGGATATCTTTGTTCTCTGGTTTGTTTCCTTAATCCTGCTCATCCATCTGTAGAGAGTTCTTCGTCAAATCCCTTCATTCAAGCCACCTGAGGTGAATTCTGTATCCTCCCAGGACCCTGAATGATTCACAGGGTTTTAATAAAGACCAAACAGCCCAGACTTTGGCAAATGTACTGTCAGCAATTGTCTTCCCTGTGCCCTGGGAGCAAGGTCACTATCAATCGCTTTGGACTCCCTGTACTCTGGAGCTAGGGAAAGTCTGCAGTCTAGACTCTGAGAAAGAGGGCCAGGGTTCCATTGGTGGGCAGTTATCTGGCCCCTGTGACATGGTGACAGTGGAAGGTCATGGCCAATGAACTCAAACCAAATCACATTCAGATTGGTTAATAGTGATCCAAAGATGAAGGGAAGTTACGGGGCTTCCTATTCTAACTGGTTCATCAGGAGCTTATTATTTTGCCTCCACCCACCCCCTCCCCCTCAAAAAAGCCAAAACCAAGATACAAAAACAATGAAAGATACTCCAAGCTTAAAGTTTAGCCAAAAAAAAATTAGTGTTTAGCTTTGGGGTTTGGGACATCAGGGTAGTCTGTTAAAATCTCAGTTCACAGTTGTCATCCTGTGATTGCAGGAAAACAAGAATTCTTCCCGAATCATCTCTGCCGTAACCATGTTATTTCTGTGCCTGTCTTGCCTCTTTGTCTTCTAGAACTCTCTTTCCTGCACTCCATGTGATCTGTGGGTTCTGCCACCTGAGGGGTCTCACTGCCTCTGCCGTGAGGATGGGCACGCAACCCAGTCTGACAGATTCAATTATTCTGGAACCAGTGAATGGCCTAGGGACAGAGTCAAGGCTAATCAGAATCCTTTACTGACACAGATATTGGAAAAGGAGCTTTAAGGGCAGAATAAGCTCAAAGCTGCCTGCAGCAATCTGGCTGTCACAAGAAGAAATTCTTTCAGCGCATAAAGCCAAGCAGAGTGGGAGACGAAAAGAGACAGAGCGCCCACCTTATTGTTCAAACCCCTGAATCCGGCAATGCCTGGAGCCCACCCCGTGGACTTGTATTTACGTGAACCGATAATTTCGTCTTTTAGAAAGGAGCTAGTTGTTGGATTTCTGTTACAGTTCAGTGAAAAGTTCTCAATGAATTCTCCTCCCTTCAAGAATAGCTAAACCCCAGTCAATACAAGGGAGTATGTTGCTTTTTCTTTAAGGCTTTAAAAAGAGTCCTTGCTCTTTCAGTGCAAAAGTCTTCCTCTTACGATCCCTCGAAATCCCTCCTCTGGCAGCCTGACTAGGCTTCCTTTGTTCTTTTCTCAGTGAATGTGCGAAATAGCTGGTTACCCCTTCTACCATGCAAGGATGGCAGAGCCATCTTTGTATACATTTGGACAATTAATGGGTTACCCTGAAGCCAGTTTCCTCCAGGCTAAGAAATCCTACTAACTTAAGTCTATTGCAAAGATTTTTTCCCAGCACCTTTCTCTCTAAATTGCAGAATTTTGGACGTTTTCATCTGACCTGGAGAGGTGGAGGAATGCTCCAGAAACTTGTAGAGGTCTTTATTGATAAAAAATTTACTCCAATCATAAGAAATTCTATTCCTGAAGTTTCAAGATTAAATAAATGTATAAGTAAATAAGGTATGAAAATTTTCAGGCGGGAAAATAAAAGTAAATATGTAGTCTATAAACCAGTTTTGGGTTCAGTTTTAAAAGAGTTTAAAAGCAGATGGAAGTTTTCTGGGGATGCAGTTAGTGGTTGGGTTTGCCATCCGGGTTGATGCCTTGTCCATGTGAAGAAGGAGGTGAGGGAGGCATTGATGGCTACAGGTGGAGGCTTTCCGGGATTCGTCATTGCCTGAGTATTCACACTCAAAAATAGAAGGTTGGTTACTCCGAGTCTCAGGGGATATAAGCTTTTAAAAAATCAAAAGGACTAGAATTTCTGGGAGCATGGCTCCTACCAGAAAGCTTAAATTAAAGAGTAGGAGGTATAGATTTCCTTAAAGAAAGACCTCTGTTCAAGATCTATTTTTAACCTTAGTGAATATGCTATTAATTAAAAATTCTGTTGGATAAGACCCAAGGAATTACCATGAGATTACTGTCTTCTACATTTAACCTAGGAACATGACCCAAAATGCTTTAAACAGAAAACTTGTTAAATTTAAAAAGGACTTTCTCTTGGTAAAGTAATGTTCAGAATAATTAACTTCCAGTTTGCTTTAATTACTTTTAAACACATATACATTTTCAAACACCAGGATAACACTGTGTTCCAGGGAATCTTGGGGGCCGGGGTACCAGTGGGGGTCCCCGAGATGAGCTGTTATTTCTGACATCCAAGCAACAGTCCTGCATGCCTGCCCTGCCCACAAATAAACTATTTAATAAAAACTCAACTCTCCTTTCCCCCATTTCCTTTCTTTATCTAACTTCTAAATATAATTCAATCATCAGTTTGAGTAATTAATTAATTATCCACCACTTGCCTAAAGAACGGGTGTCTATTCCTGGTTAGCTAAATTATTTTGAAGCAAATTAAACATTTAGAAAAGTGGTTTGCATCCCATCAGCAATTAGCATTATCTGGGGAGCTTTAAAAAAGAATATCAATAATCCTGGTATTTTGGTATCAGAACCCAGAGGTTCTGTTTTAATGGGAGTGGGAGGAAGGGCAGCAGCTATTAGTACTTTTTTTTTTTTTTTTTTTGCTGTACGCGGGCCTCTCACTGTTGCGGCCTCTCCCGTTGCGGAGCACAGGCTCCTGACGCGCAGGCTCAGCGGCCATGGCTCACGCGCCCAGCCGCTCCACGGCATGTGGGATCTTCCCGGACCAGGGCACGAACCTGCGTCCCCTGCATCAGCAGGCGGACTCTCAACCACTGCTCCACCAGGGAAGCCCAGCTATTAGTACTTCTTAAAGTTCCCCACGATTTTAACCTGCAGTCGGGGTTAGGATTCACTGATTTAGAGACTGAAAGAAATCACACCCCCAGTTCAAAAGCAACTCACCAGAAAGCAGTATGGCTACATGGGGAAAAGCCCAGGATTCAGAGTTGAGGTTTTAATCCTACCTCCACTCATTGTCCACTGTTTGGACTTGATCATGTACTTAGCCTCTCTGTGCCTCATTTCCTCATGGGTAAAATTGGGATAGTTGTGCCCATTTTACAAAGTTGTTTTGAGGTAAAGATCTACCTGGTACATGGGGGAACCTCTTTAGCAAGAGCTGTTATTAATGTAGCACGCCTAGAAAAAACATTTCTCCTTGTTCCCTTTATTTGCCTCCTCTGTGCCAATAGGAATCCAAATCCACACCGTTCCTGGAGACCCTGAATTCCCTGAACATGGATGGATGGCCCTGGCAGCTACACTGGGCTTGCAGCGTCTTAGGGTTAGAAGATGAGGCACCTGTTCCTTCCAAGCTGAAGCAATGTGGGTCACTGAAATGTGTCTGAAAGTCTGAGTCCAGGTTGGTCACGAACTGTGTTATGATCTCTGTTACCATACAAAGTTACCAACGAGCTCTGGGCCCCTCCATTTCTTAATTGGTAAAATGGGATTAGACTAGATGCTCTGTCCCATAACATGAGTCTATGAGCTTTAAAGAGTCTATAAGACTCAGATCAGATAAGTCTGAAAGTACTTTTACCTGTCTAGTGAATAACAGAGTGCCCAAGCAGCTTCTACGATGAGGAGGTCCCATGAAGACAGTGGATAGTTTTCTTCTGGAAAGCTGGGTTTTTTGCAGTTAATAGTGGAAAGGGTTACCATCCTGACTTTTAGCTTGGGGACAGTGTGCATGAGTTACCCAGTCAGTCTCAGTGGAGAGCAAGGTCTCAGGATTGACCACAGGGTTTTATTTTTTATTGGGTCCACAGGAGAGACGGAATAAAATTGCCCATGCAAGATTTAGACTGAAATTATCTGTGTCATCTGATCCTTGGAAGCTCTCTAGGTCAGTGGTTTTTCCAACTGAGCATGCATCAGAATCCTCTGGAGGGCTCGTTCAATCTCAGATCCCGGGACCCCAACCCTAGAGTTTCTGATCCTGTAGGTCTGGGCGGAAGCCTGAGACTTCGCATTTCTAACAAGTTCGCAGGTGATGTAGGTGATGCTGGTTCCAGCACCACACTTTTAGAGCCACTGCTCTAGGTCTAGGATGCTATGATCCACATGCAACACTTTTTAAAATACTAGTAGCCAGATCCCTCCAGTAAAAAGTCTGATTTTGTAGATTTACAATGAGACCCAAAGGACAAACACATCTGAAAGATGCCTCCTCTTCCCCAAACTATCTCCTCCTGCACAGATGTCTGCTGGCAGCCTAGCCATTCTGTCACCCAGGCTTACTGCCTGAGAGCGGTCTTTCCTCCACTGCCTCTGAGATCTGATGGGTTGGTGAATCTTAGAGACTTCATCTCTGCATCAGTTCTTCCCTTTTCATCTTCACTGCACTATTTCTGGCCCTCATTCGCTCCTCCTGTCTTTATTTTAATTACAAAAATGTCACATGCTTGTTTCAGAAGAAGCCGAGAGCCAAGAAATGCAAGGATGCAGCTCTGGAAGCTGGAGAAGGCAAGCAAACAAGTTCTCCTCTAGAGCCGCCTTGATCTTGGCCTAGAGAAACAGGTTTTTGGATGTCTAACCTCCAGAACTCAAAGAGAATAAATGTATGTTTTTTTAAGCCATGAAATTTGTGGTAATTTGTTACAGCAGCCATAGGAGACTAATACAGGTTGTTTCCAAATTTTTGGACTTGTAAACATTTTAGTACCTCTTACCTCTTGACAGGAACCCTTGACTCCAATCTGACCTGGCTTCACTCTGCCCCCTATGGCCACTCCTTGACTCCCCACTTTTGGAAAATGAAATCCAAATTCTTTAGTGCAAAGGCCCTCCATGCACTAGCCTAACCCACTTTCTTTTAGCCTTAAAGTTGACTATTCTATGATCACTCCCACCCTCGACACACACGTTTTCTACATCCATTGCTGACTCACAAGATTTTCTATGTATGACAGGCCTTCCTTAGCACATCTATGCAGACGGTACTTTAAGCTCCAGCTCAGATAGGACGTCTCCCCAAAAGGGCCCTCTGTGTCTTCAGCCCATTCTCAACGAGATGTGATCTTTGCCTTTTTTGAACATGCATAACATTCTGCATCTCTCTGGGGGCATATATCAATTCTATCTTGTATCTGAGTTATAGATTTATATATGAACTGCCTAGCACTTTAATACTTTGCTGAGTTATTTGCTCATTAAATATCTGTGGAATTGAATTGAAATGTGAACCATGCTATAGAATGAGGTCTAGTTCCTATTTGTGTTATAATTTGATACCCATGACAGGATGGAAACCATCAATTTTAACAATGAAAGATGGACATAGGAAAGAAGGGCAGAGTAAACTAACTAGGCTTAAATTATGCTTCCAATTTGTCACATCTCATCCTTGCCTTGTGCCTTTCGAGATTCAAGAATAAATATGATGGTGATTCAGGGGTAGAGGACTTGAGAATATTCGCTGACCCTAAGCTCAGTAATGATTCTCCACTATGATTCAATGCCATCTCAGGCTGCATTCACAGGAGTGCAAGTCCAGAACAAAGAGGGGATTGTCTCATGGGTCTTCCAGATGCATCGTCTGAGGGAGGTTTGATCAATGCGACCACTGTTTCCTAGAATTGACACAACACCAGAATAACCTGGCACACTGTTAAAAGATACAGATTTCTGGATGCCACCTCCAAGAAACTCTGAATGAATAGGTTAGGAAAGAGCCTTGGCATCTATATTTTAACCAGTATGAATTGTTTGAGGCTCACTGGTCTAAAAAAATCCTTACAGTTGTTTCCACTTATGGTATTCTATTATTCAGAGTATTGAGTCCAGTGTCTGGTTCCATGGTCTCAAGCTCCCAGCTTACTGCCTCTGCTGGTTCTTACCATCGTCAGCCCCAAGTTCTGGTCTTCTGATGCTCTTCCTCTGGGAGAGGAAGCACCTAGTAATTGGCCAACAGGTAAGTTTTGGGGTTTTAGCTAATGGTTCTTTTAGAGTTTTGCCATTCGTAATGAGGGCTGTAACTCACAAGCCCCAGCCACTCAATTTATCTCCTAGAGATGAAAGAAACAGACTTAGAATATTATCACAGCAGAGAAGCCACCAAAGACAAAATATGCACGTGTTATCAGGTGGCCTTGAGTACCTGAAGGGGAGAAGATCCCAGGAGGTGGTGGCACAGATAGAACTGCTATCTCATCAAAGCTGATCCTGTATTCTAGAAGGAGACCTGAATGACTCCAAGCAGCTCTGTTGCCCGTAGCCTTTCCTCACCCCAGGGGCAGAACTGGTGTTAGCCGTTCCCAGTGATTGGGGTGGAGCAGCTTGAGGAGTAGAGGAAAGCAAGGCTGGGCAGCTCTATGCCCTGGCCCTCTGGCCGTTCTAATTCCAGAGATTTACTGCTACCTCCTAAATAAACAAAACTACTGAAGCTTTAAGAGCCCAGTCCAGACAGATGACCAAGAGAAAACAGTCATTGTTCAGCCTTAACACTATTTGTTTATCGTGTGTCCTTTGTCATTAACCCCTAAGAGTGAAAGCAGACTGGTCCACTTCATTTTCTGATTATCAAGTTTATGGCATTTTTAAAATTAATTGAGTGCTTATCTCAGCACATAACGAGCAGACGCAGTTTTCCTGGAAAAATACTGGTGGAGGGTCTGAGTGTGTTCTCTCCATCAGCGTGGTGCAGTCCAGTCTCCGGTCCCATGGAGGTCATGGAATCTTAGCGAGGACAGTTGTGCAGTTATGGTGGTCACGGCCTATTCTCAGCATTGCTGTTTCTCCATAGAAGGCACTGCAAGACTGAAGCAGTGCTTGGAGTCGAAGAGGAGAGAGAAGACAATTTTCACATTTATTTCTTTCGGATTAAAGAGGAAGTGGAGAGTTTCTATTTGGGATGATGACAAAGTTTTGGATGTGGGTAGTGGTGATGGGCGCACAGTATCGTTGAATGTACTTAATGCCACTGAATTATGCACTTAAAATAGTTAAAATCTGGGGGGTACATTTTATGGTGTATATTTTACCACATTTTATTTTAAGGCAGTGGGTTGGGCTTATCCACGGATTATCACAGGGAGGGGGGTAATTAACAAACATCAGCTGGCTCAGTGACCTTCTGGCCCTGCTGTAGCATTGACTTATCCTGGGAGCAGTGCCCAAAGCTGCCTCTTGTTGTAGGAACCATGCATATGCTTGTGCTCAACCTAATTCTGGTGCATTTGAGAGCAAATGGAGCTTCCCTAATTCCTGAGACTTAAACACGTAAGTATTGGAATGGCTTGAATGCCTTTTATCCACCAAAAGATGGACCTAAGAGTTTGTCTCTGGGGTAGACTGTCCTTCATTTCCTATGGAAATGATAATGATTATCATTGAGTGTAGGTACTCAATACATTTTTTGGAATGCTGTTGCCGGCTCCCCCTTTTTCTCTCACTTCCAGGACTGAATACTTTAGTTCAGAGCTGGAATAGGTAAAGGTTTTTGGATTTGTGGCCCAAACTCACTTCACTCTGCCCTATTTGGGCTTATGAATGTCTTCACCACACAGAGTTCAAAGACTAATAGAATCACAAGGTTGGAAGAGGCTCAAAAGGTCCCCTGTTTACTACCCATGGTTGGAAGAGGCTCAAAAGGTCCCCTGTCAAATGATCACACACAGATGTGGCTTCTATCTTTGACAAAGGTCGTACCCTGTAACCATTACTCATTCTTTCTTCTCAGAGAGCCCCTTAAAATTGCAGACATAAACACATTTTTAAGGTATCTTCTGGGACTTCCCTGGCAGTCCAGTGGTTAAGACTTGACTTCCAATGCAGGGGGTGCGGGTTCGATCCCTGGTCGGGGAACTAAGATCCCACATGCCTCAGGGCCAAAATACCAAAACATAAAACAGAAGCAATACTGTAACAAATTCAGTGAAGACTTTAAAAATGGTCCACATCAAATAAATAAATAAAGTGTCTTCCGCCAATCCAGAGACTTATAGTTTTCTGTATTGGGTTCAGATTGGGTTATTTTAATATTCCAGGAAGATGTTTTTCGGTTGAGAAACTTCAGTTCAATTCAGATTTTCTACTTGTAATTTCTAGCTGGAAATTACTTATGGCAGCTGAGTCACCCACCTCACCTCCTCCCCTCGCTCCTGGAGCCTGCTGGCTGTTTCCAAGGCCCTCCTCATTATTCACACCATGAATAATGGCCACAGAAATACCAAAAGCAACACCTGATGGCTGTGGAAGGTTTTTATCCTCACAGGTCGTGAATACTTTCTGTTTATCAGCTACACTAAGGGTTTGTGACTATCTAAGTGTTGTATTTCTAGCCGCTGTATTCTGAAGGAAAGCATCCTGCCCTGAGGTAAGGACAAATTCTTTATTCATATTGAAAATGAAAGCAAGTAAAGGGCAAGGATTTTTTTTAAATCCCACTTTCAGTATGTTCAGAATGAAAGGTTTTTGAAATAAGACCTTTAAAGTGTTTCCTTTCACTGTTCATTTGGGAAGAGACTTCACAGATGGTACAGACACCCTGAAACGTTGCCTGGTCTGAAATCTTTTATCTGCAGCTTTAGAAGAGCAAAGGGTATGACATATGGAAAGGAGCAAACAGCCGTGGGAAGGCATGGCTAGCAACAGGGACAGGAATGTAAATTATAGAACTGATCCTTGCCTCAAAATATTTCTGGTTGGGGTAGTTTCTATCTCTGGGGTACCACACACTGGGTACAGGATGGAGGCTGCATATGGGGCAATTGAGGGCAGATGTGATGCGTGATAGTCATGCAGAACTGCAAGCTTGGCAAGTTCCAGCCCTTGACCCAAACCACAGTGTTTTTACATAATCATGGTTGGTATGGATTGAACTGTGTCCCTCCCAAATTCATATGTGGAAGTCCTAACCTCCAGTACCTCAAAATGTGACTTTATTTGGAAATAAGGTCATTACAAATGTAATTAGTTAAGATGAGGTCATACTGGAATAGAATGGGCCCCTAATCCAATGTGACTAGTGTGCTTATAAAGAGAGGAAATTTGGACACAGAGACAGACACAGAGAGGGAAAATGATGTGAAGACACAGGGAGAAGTCATCCAGTTACAAGGAACAGCAAAGATTGCCAACAAACCATCAGAAGCTGGGAAAGAAACATGGAACAGCTCTTTCCCTGTGTTGAAAACAAGACAACACACCCAATATGGAGTCGCTTATGCTAATCCCTACATCACCAAACCAAGACTTAACTTAGTTAACGGTTTTAGCTGTCCCAGAAATGGAATCTTAAACCAGTCAACGAGGAATCACTTGATCAGCACTAGTTAGGTGACCTGCCTGGGAGACCCCACTGTCCCCTAAAGGAAAGTAGCCTTGCAATAACCAGCCTGCCTTTTTGCCTAGTACAACTTCCTTGTACCTTTTCCCTTCCGCTTGTATCATGTTGCACAGCTCCTTGGAGCTCCTTTCTATCTGCTAGATTGGGTGCTGCCCAATTCACGAGTTGTTGAATAAAGCCGATAAGATCTTTAAAATTTACTAGTAGATTTTGTTTTTTAACACCTCACAGCCCTCAGAAGGAACCAACCCTATGGACACCTCAAGATCGAACTTCTAGCCACCAGAACTGCGAGAACATAAATTGCTGTTGTTGAAGCCACCCAGCTGGTGGAGCTTCGTTGTGGCAGCTTGACCTGACTAATAGAATCGTCATCTCGAAAGCATCCAGCACCCTGCATTGTTCTGCATAGTCGTAGAAGCTGTAATACCTAAAGGGGCGATTTTATTTTCAAAGCATTTATGATTAGAAGTGTTTCTCAATGTCATGATTTCTACGCTATTGCTCACATCCACTCCTCACGTACACGTGTAGATTTGTATATGGTTCATAGCGTCTTTCTCTATTTCCTTAGGATTCCTATACTCAGCCTTGGGAAACTTCTCCAAAGGCTTAAGAATCTTGGCATCTCAGTTCTATCACCTTAAAATATCACATCCGGGATTCCTTATTACATGCCTCACCTTGGCCTCCGTATGCGCTCACCTTTCTGCCTATCTTGAAGAGCTCCTTACACACTTCTGCTCTTTCTAGAAGTCTGTATGTCTTTGGGTTTGTAGTGGAAAGGTCCGTGTGATTTCCGTAGGGAGCTGGATGTGGTCTCATCACTTGCATGGTCCCAGTTGTCGGAAGCGGTCTGGGGACTCTAGTGAGGTGACAGGTCAACAGGCACCCCATGCTTTTCTGTTTGCGTATCACGCTTGCTTTTAAGGGAGCCATGGATTTCCCTCTGCCCATTTCTAAGTCTCAAACGGCAAGTGCATTCTCAGTTCGGATTCTTGCATTTTGCCCTCACAGTCTGACCCCATGCACCTCTGAAGTATCATTTCTTTCCCAAATTATTTTTATGTGGAGCAAATTAAACATTTTATTTTGATAAATTTGTATTTCTATATGTGCACATATTCACTAGGTTGGCAATGTCGGAACTAAAGGATTTGTTCTTGTGATCAGTCTGGTGAGCCATACTCTTTGACTATCTGGGATTTGGGGACCAGAGTTTTCTATGGTAAAGACATGGGTGATGCCTCTATTGCCCATAGACAGCTAGGTCTCATCATGACGATCTCGGCTCAGTGACACAAACAGATCACAAGTCAGTTATCCTAAAAGCATGGAAAAGTCATTCAGACCTTTGTTTAAGGCTCTTGAAAAGGCATCAAAGCGGCAAGTACAATACACTGAATGTCACAGAGCAACACAGTAGAAAGTTCTCCCCACAGCAGTGCTTTCCTTCTCTTCTTCATCTCTCTGACACAGCCTGACACACAGACAAACTGACAAAGAACAAGTCCAGTCTGCCTCTCCTCCCCATTCCCAGCAACTCACCCCCGTGGACCCCTCTCCTAGCCACTGCTCTCAGGCCGACATTATCAACCAAATTAATTCCACCTCTCTTGGATGTTTCCAGATGTCATTTTCACTCCTATTTAAATCAGTGGTCTTCAAACTTTTTTGACTGTTTATCCGAGCTGTAAAAAAAATGAGAGGGAGAGACAGACACACACACACACACACACACACACACAGAGAGAGAGAGAGAGAGAGAGAGAGATTTAAAATATTCAGGTACTATCAATGTATATATTTTATTCATTATAAAATGTACATATAGGAAAATTTTAAAGTTTGAGACAGAGTTCATATTTGTACCTCTCTCTCTCTCTCTCTATATATATATATATATTTTAAAGTAATTTGTTATTTATTAAGTTAAAACTTTGCTCTCACTATGAAAGCTATTAATTTTTAGTGAGAGTAGTATGATTGAATACACTTTGTTATATTAGAATGCATTGGTTTAATACTTGTGATACAGTGGTTCTAATTCAGGTTATGGGTTTACTCCCCTTCCTTCCTTTCATCTTTCCTTCCTCCCTTCCTTCCTTTTCTTTGATACTTGGGTTTATTGCTCATTACAGCTGAAGAAGTTCCCTTGCAAAGATGCACAGAACCAGATGGAAGAAGTGTCCCTTTAGATGCACATTTTCATTTCATCCTATTGATTATGCAAAGGTTTTTGTTTAAATTCTGCTAGTACATTTCACCTTCCCTGACATCACTCAGTTATTTTTCCTAACTAATGATTTTCATTTTTGTACAGTTAATAAACAGGGTCAAAACTCACCAAAACTCATTTTGGAAGAACTTTCAATAGATTTTTGATACTTTCTTTAAGTGTACTGATATGAGAGTTTTTATAAGTGACACAGAGATTTTTTTCATGTAAAAAAAAATCACATAAACATAGAAATGTTTCCAAATATCCACTTTCAAATTGCTCTTTTCATAGCATGCAACTCTTCAAAAAGCACTTTCTCACAGATTGGTCAACTTCTTTCCAAATCCAATAGGTTATCTCCTATGTTTAAAATATCCCATGATGTGGGCAGATGAAGAGTCCACTTGGGGAGTAGAAAAAATATCAGCTTTTTCATTTTCTTGGCATTCTCTTGTGTTTGAATTATTCTTATCATCAACTGATTATTTAGGTTATTTGGACATTTTCTGGGTTTTCTGTAGTAAAGGCATAGGCAATTCCTCGTAGAAATTGTTCTAAGCCACATGTTCATTCTGTGAGGATTAGTTTAGTGAAATCTGAATAACATGATCCGTAAGAGCCAGGAACGTGTCCACTGCAGTATCTTCCAATGACCGACAGCTGACTGCTGAATGAGGGGCTCTCACCAACCTCCTTGATCAGAGTCTCTACTCTTTTCTTAAGATCCTGGGAATACTACAGGGGTCCCATGATTGCATTTGGGACATACTGCCTGTGAGGATACCAAGCTCCAACATACGTATTAGTGTTAGTTATGCTAAACTTCTTTATTTTTAGATAAAACTGATATGAAAAGCTCCAACATTTTCTTCTATACCCAGTGGGTCAATCCTGGACACCCCACTTTGGAGATCACTAAACTACATCAGTACAACAAAATCACAGGACTCAGAGAAACGTAGAAACCTCCTTGTTGGGGAAGGGTGGCTGGAAGGGCTATAAAATCCTTTGATACTTTTTATTAGAGTCTGCCATGTTGCTTACAATAGTTTTGGGAGACACCAGGGTGATGTGGATTACCACTGTCCAGTCAAAGAAACTCACAGCAAGGCATCTGGGTTACGTCCGGGATTGTGTATTACTGAGACAATATCTGTTATATACCCTCGAATCACTGAGTCTTACTCTATTTTCCTAAAACTGTTTTGTCCTTGGGTTATGGCTCCAGCTGGGGCTTCTGAAGATCCGCCAGAATATCCAATAGCAAACAAGCTCCCAGGTCTATCAGATTCATTTGTTAGGATTTCTTTTTGGTCAATTAAAAAAAAAAAAGCTTTTCAAAGCACTCATAGAGGCTTTTACAGGGCTCATAAAGGTAATATTCACATTCTCTCTCGTGATTCCTTCACTATGACTATGCAAAATAAACAAAACAAAAACCGGTTTCCCAGAGCCCTAGGAATATCACAAATTATGTTGAGGTTCCAACAAGTTGGAAATGATTATTACCCTTTATTTTTCAATACATACACACACACACACATACCCCTACACTGGTTTGTTTCTGAATGATGTGCAAGGGAATTAAAAA
The DNA here is from genome assembly GCF_039906515.1 of Pseudorca crassidens. Classification (NCBI taxonomy): domain Eukaryota; kingdom Metazoa; phylum Chordata; class Mammalia; order Artiodactyla; family Delphinidae; genus Pseudorca; species Pseudorca crassidens. The sequence goes on from NC_090316.1 coordinate 15,850,641, forward strand.
ATCATTTGATAAATGTATGAGCTAGTGTGAGTGGGTAGAGGTTATCTGTTTTAAATATTTCATGTGATATGAATTGCAAGTAACAAGACTCTCAACTAACATGATTTTTTAAAAAGTGATATCATAGTAGAAAGTGTGCTCCTAGAATCTCCTACCTCAGTATCACCTGATGAGGCCCTTCTCCTAGATGCTAATGTAACTGGTGATTCTTATGGCCACTGAAATTTAAGAACCATTGATCTAGGCTGTGCGTCAGTAGAGATACAAATATCAACCCAAGTGTGCACACACTGCAGGTCAGCTGCACCAGAAACAATTACTTCTTTCTTCCACATCTATTCTGTTCATGTCATGATACCTTTTGAGAGTATTCAGTTATTATTACAACAATGAATCTGTTTCCTCCAGACTCTTGGTTATCACTATCCTGACCTGCTGCCTGTGTCACATCCCATTAGGTGCTGTGGATGAGGCGTGGCACTTGTCACAGACTGACAGAAGTTTGACAGGACAGGCTAAGAAAAGCAAAAATTAGAAATAAACCAAGACATAACTTTTCTAGAAAACCTTCTCAAATACAACCAACTCTGTGAGATACGACTTCAGGGCAAGCTTGGCCACAGATGGAGGCAAAGCCGGGCAGGTCAGGTCTGGGACTGGGATGTCAGGACAATGGGGAAAAAGATAGTTGGTCCAGAATCCAGTTTCTTTGACGTGCATCTCCCAGCGTGTGTGCTATAGAACGCTAATCCTACCCAATGCCGCAGGAACACAGGGTCTCATGGTGAAAACCCTTCCTTGGATATTCTAAATCCTTTTTTAAAAACAACTTTTGATTTTGAAACGATTATAGGCTATTTTTTGACTCTTTGCTCTGAGGCATGGGCATTGGTCCATGGGCTGGCCTGAAGGACAGTGTTCTCTACTCAGAGTCACCAGGCTCTCTGACCTTGACTCTTGCTCTAAGGACCTAAGTGTGCCCTGCTTGCCTTCCTAAGGCACGTCAGTCTCTCTTGCGAACAGATTTCCTATGGGCCCTCTTGTCATTTAGAAATTCCCTTCTTTAATCTGAATCATGCTTCCAGTTCCAGCCATTCACAAAAGAACTGGCTTCTCCCAATGTAAATTCTGAAAGTATGTTGGTCAGCCAGTCATTTAGAATTTGGGCCTCACCTCCCACAGCCAGAAAATGATACATAATGGCAAAGTCCCCAGGCCAGCCCGCAAAAGCCTACTTATCGAAAACGTAGCTGAACCGAGGCAATCAAGCCATAGGCAGCCTAACCACGCTTGGCATTGTGTTTCCTTTGGAATGCATGTCCTGTACCAACTGGGAAGCCAAGAAGGCAGAGGGAAATAAATCTTGAACTTCAAGCTATGTTGTTGTTGGGATTTTGCAACCAGGTGCCAGTAAACCAGGCCCCCGAGGGTGGAGAAATGTTGGATGCAGATGCTCACTGAGTCCGTTATCAAATCTCGGGAGTTTCCAAAGAAATGTTTAAGATTAAAATTCAGTTCTGTGGAAGCAGAGCCTCAATTTAATACCATCTACCAAAGCACTGTGACGTCTGTCATTTTGGGGTGAAGCTGAAGATCCTAAATCAGGAGAGGATGAAGGGCCTCCTGGTGGGGTGGCCCTAGGCTCTGGAGCACACCTAGGCGAGCAAGAGACGGGCAGAAATGCACCTGGGCCTCTGGCAGAGGCAGTGGGCCGTTGGCCACCTGGTTTGGGAAGAAGTTTTAATCCATTTTGATTACAAAAACATCCTGTTCTCTGTTCCTAACAAACGGCTTTCTCTTTCTGATTTGCCCAAGAACATCCTTCTCTCACATGGATCAAGACAACAGGCCTAGAGTCCGCCTGCTGATGCAGGGTACACGGGTTCGTGCCCCGGTCCGGGAGGATCCCACATGCCGCGGAGCGGCTGGGCCCGTGAGCCATGGCCGCTGAGCCTGCGCGTCCGGAGCCTGTGCTCCGCAAGGGGAGAGGCCACAACAGTGAGAGGCCCACGGACCGCAAAAAAAAAAAAAAAAAAGACAACAGGCCGTTCAATAATATGAGGAAAAATGACATTAGAGCGTGAGAGTCTTTAAAACTGATGAGTTAGCAAAGAGACTTCATGACCAAAGGGGAGAAGTAATGGGCTGAGCACCTACTATGTGCTGGTTGCTGTGCTGTGCCTCTTCACCTGTGTATCTTTCTCCATCCTCCTAAACATCCTAGGACGTGAGCATTATTATCCTTATTTAATTGATGGAAATTGAAGCCTGAGAGGTTATGTTAGACCGAGAACCTTGGACCACTAAGTAAGGCTTTGCAGGGATTCAAACACATCTTCTGGCTCTAGAGTGATGCTCTTCCCACCACCCCAGCACCTCCTACCATCAGAATAGAGCATCTCCACGTCACTGCCCTAGAAGCAAATACATTTTACTCACTGGTTTTCAAACAGTAAGTAAAAAGAAAAGAAAAAATTCAAAATGCAAGGATGACCCCATTTCTTCTTAAGCATTTTTAATACCGGCAAAGTGATAAATGTACCGAGTAGACTTGGCATTGAGTAGCCTTCGCAGTACATGGCTGGTCAGACTGAATGAGAAGGTCACAGTTTCCAGAGAGGCCTGGAGGACACTGGGCTCGTGTGAGGTTGACACTGAGTTGTCCGACACTAAGAGGAACGGGCCCACCCACTTGTTTGACTATGTGTATACCAGCTCAGCCAGAGAGAAGGGACAATTATATGTATTATTTGGTAATAGAGAGTGAGGGGGGAAAAAGCCCTGGGCTGCAGAGAAAGTGTTTAACCTTTTTAAATTACAAAAAAAATAGGGGCTGGACATCCACTCTGACAGCACCCAAATTAAATCTAACCACAAAGTCATATCAAAGCCAATATACAGAAAAGAGTTGTGTTTCCAGTTAGAAGACACACACCCAATAATCCCATTTCTTTTCTTATAAATTTATTTATTATTTTTGCCTGCGCGGGGTCTTTGTTGCTGCACACAGGCTTTCTCTAGTTGCGGTGAGCGGGGGCTACTCTTCTAGAGTGGGCTTCTCACTGCAGTGGCTTCTCTTGTTGCAGAGCACGGGCTCTAGGCACGTGGACTTCAGTAGTTGTGGCACACGGGCTTAGCTGCTCCGAGGCATGTGGGATCTTCCCGGAGCAGGGCTCGAACCTGTGTCCTCTAAATTGGCAGGCGGACTCTTAACCACTGCGCCACCAGTTCAGTACCTTCCCCGACAGCTCCTCCGGGCACCTGGACTGCGTTAGAGTCTCCCCCTAGTGGAAAGCTGGAACATTTCAGCGTCGGTGATCATCTGGTTCAGAACAACGGAAATGTCTCAGGGTTTCTATTTTTAAATATTTCTTTACTTGGGGCTGAGCAAAAACGGCGACCAAAACCAGGGGATTTTTAGGGAATGCAGGTGATAGTAGAGCTCCTTACCCTCCCCTGAAGTGTATGCTCTGGAAATCTTCATAGAAATTATGGAAAGTACAGGTTTATCTGAACAATCCCATTCATGCCTGTGCATGTATTGAGTCTCTCTCAAGCCCTCACCTCCAAAGAGACCCAAAGTTGCAAAAGAAGTCATCACATAGCGATCTGATGTAGTATTCAGCTCCCACAGAGAGAAGAATTCTTGTGTTGCATGGGTTTGTGCAGTGTCAATACTGAAAGCAAGAAAGAATGGAAGTTAAGATCAACATGTTCTAGGCGCTGAATTTTGAGGCTTTGCCGATGTAGAAGTTGAGCATTCTGAAATGAGCACAGTAGCTCCGACACAGAGGTGGGGCAGATGGTGGGAGCGGAGAGGCCTTGACGAGGGCCGGGCTGTGAGACCCCCCCTTGGCCCTTCTATCAGGGGCTTCCCGGGACCTTGGCGGCAGGGGTTAGCCTTGGACTTCACTGCACCCAAATGGCTCTCTAATGCCAATGAGTGGGGAGGGGAGGCAGGAAAAGCCTGGGCCAGCCTGGCTGGTGAGGGCTCCCCAGGGTCCCTGTGGCAGAGAAGAACTTCTGCCCACACTTAAGAGACTGCAGGATCAGGAAGGCAGAGTTGAGCAAGAAGTTAAAGGTCAGGGAACCAGACAGGAATCTCTGAAGGGATCTAGATGTGGATTTTAAGCCAGGGATTAGAGCCTGGGGGTCAGAGGTCTGGGGGATGAGTGGGAGGCCAGGGCTAGATGAATATACACAGCAGGCATCCGAGCCAGTGCGGGCTGAGGTGTGCCGGCTGCAGCTGCCTCCGGGAAGGGGGTGGCGGGGTGAGGCGCTAGCTGCGTGTGAAGGGTGGAGGCGCTTTAAGAACTGCACCCCTAAACTGTGGACGTTTAGGCCAAACTTCCCTCCAGGAGTGGCAAGAGTGGTATGTCTGAACCAGTCCTGCTACTGGCCTTGGTCCTGGCTAAGCAGTCACCTGAATCCTTAAGCTAAGGACATCCACAGGGATCATCCCGAGGGTCAGTTTCATTCTGCCCCCACCTCGTGTCATCCCTCTAAACCTGGGCTGAATGGAGACCTTGCAAATGCTCTAAGAGGAGCTATGTGAATTTGGGTTGGCCCAGTTGGTCCTGTGGGATCTGTTTTGTCAGCCGTCAGGGATTAGTTCTGAACTGTCTGGCTGGGTAGCCAAGTTGTTAGTTAACCAGAACCTGAAAGGAGGCGAGAGCTTTGTAAAACCCACCCAGTACTAGTAGCTGGCGCCAAACTCTAGCGAAGTTCCCATCTCTTTCCAGTGGGGTCTGAACAGGTAAATCTCCCATCCTCCCCTGCTGCACTGCACTGAATACAGGATAAGGGTGCGTGTTTATAAGCTCCCAGGGACCATGTGATAGAACGCTTTACGTTCATTGTCTAATACGGCAGCCACCAGCCCCCATGTGACTACTGAGCACTTCAAAGTGGCTACTCTGAATTGAGATGAGCTGAATTCCAAGTCTTAACATGAAAAGAGAAGGTAAATGAGCTCATTATTATGCTTTTAATTATCTGTTGAAGTGATAATAATTTGGTTACATAAAATATATTATTAAAATTAATTTTGGGCTTCCCTGGTGGCGCAGTGGTTGAGAGTCTGCCTGCCGATGCAGGGGACGCGGGTTCGTGCCCCGGTCCGGGAAGATCCCGCATGCCGCAGAGCAGCTGGGCCCGTGAGCCACGGCCGCTGAGCCTGTGCGTCCGGAGCCTGTGCACCGCAACGGGAGAGGCCACAACAGTGTGAGGCCCGTGTACCACACACAAAAAAATTAATTTCTTCTATTTCCTTTTATTTAAAAAAATAGACTTTATTTTTTAGAGCAGATTTAGCGTCACAGCAAAGCTGAGCAGAAAGTAGAGAGAGTTCCCGTCTACCCTCTCTGTCCCACACCTGGAACTTCCCCACTGTCAACACCCCGCAGCTGGACAAAACATTTATTACAACTGATGAACCTACAATGACATACCGTTATCACCCAACGTTCACAGCCTCTAACTCCCTAATATGGTTACTCAAAACTGTAGAACTCCATTTGAGGCCTTATATTTACTTGGGGGAGCACTGCTTTATACCTTTCCTGGTGGCAAATCCAAAACAAAGACCCTTAAGTACTCTGGATGATAAACACATACCTACACAAAATAGACTGATCCAGACTTTGAGACCTTAACCCGATTAAAAGCTAACCTTTGTCCCCTCTTTTTAAGGGACAAATTTTAAGAAATGACTTTAGAAGAAGATCTTCATATATAGGACTCCATCAACTGAAAGTCCTGTCTCAGAGCCAGACTCACTTCCTACCCATTCTTGGAATGCTTCCATCAGCAGCAGCCTGCTGTGGCTCGGGGGGCTGGGATGGGCATCCCTCTGGGAAAATGTTTCAAGTGTTTCTGGGGGTTTCTAGCTTCTGGTGCTGTTCCCTCAAAAGGCCAGTTTCTTTCTTTCCTTTTTAATTTCTATTGGGGTATAGCTGATATACAATGTTGTGTTAGTTTCAGGTGTAAAGCAAAGTGAAACTGTGATACATATAGATATATCCACTCTGTTTTAGATTCTTTTCCCATACAGGCCAATACAGAGTATTGACTAGAGTTCCCTGTGCTATAGAGTAGGTCCTTATTAGTTACCTATTTTTTATACAGTAGTGTGTATATGTCAATCCCAATCTTCCAATTTATTCCCCCTCTCTTACCACCCCCCCACGGTAACCATAAATTTATTTTCTATATCTGAAACTCTATTTCTGTTTTGTAGATAAATTCATTTGTCGCCTTTTTTTAGATTCCACATGTGATATCATATGATATTTGTCTTTCTCTGTCTGACTTACTTCACTCAGTATGACAATCTCTAGGTCCATCCACGGTGCTGCAAAGGGCATTATTTCATCCTTTTTTATGGCTGAGTAATATTCCATTGTATATATGTATCACATCTTCTTTATCCATTCCTCTGTTGATGGACATTTAGGTTTCTTCCATGTCCTGGCTCTTGTAAATGGTGCTGCAATGAACATTGGGGTGCATGTATCTTTTCCAATTGTGGTTTTCTCCCGACTTATGCCCAGGAATGGGATTGCTGGATCATATGGTAGCTCTAGTTTTAGTTTTCAAAAGGCCAGTTTCAATCTCCGATCCCACAGGTCCTGTGCTAGAACCACTTCTCTCCATGTCCCCTCAGGGGCCTGGCCAGCCTGGAGTGTCAGAGGCAAGGCTGGGTTGCAGCCTTCTTCTTTCCTGGCTCCACAGTGAATATTACCTTGGAGATTGTTATTACCACTGTGCTTGGCTGCATTATGCTGAAGCCTTGTGCCATTAGCAGACTGGCTTTCCACACTTCAGAAACTGACTCATGAACTTCCCCCCAGGGCTCGCAGAAGAATGGTCTAATTTCCAAAGCTGGCCGGCTCTTCAGGCCAGAATTGGCACCAGCCGCCGTCCAAGGCCTGGTGAGAAGGGCTTGTTTGCCTGAGAGGATTAAACAGAGCGCAGTCGGCTAAGCTTCCACGGAGCCGGCTAAAGGACTTCGGCCCTAATCTCTTACTACTGAGGGTCTTGTCAGCAACGACCAGCCGTGACGGCCTTTCTTTATGGCTGATGTCGCTCGTCGACGCCACTCCAAGGATGTCACAGCCCGTCTCTTTGCTGTCGCCTTTACTTCCCCTCTACAAACTCCATTTTTATTCTTCTGAAGAATGGCCCATCTCCCTCCCGCTCCTCACCCTGTTTCTCTCACCCACCAGGCTGCCCGTCTCACTGAACAGGAAGAGGAACGGTAGTCACAGGCTCACATCCTCCTTTCCGAAGAACTTACCTAAACAGAACATTCACTTTTTTTTTAATTAATTAATTTTATTTATTTATTTTTGGTTGGGTTGGGTTTTCATTGCTGCGCGTGGGCTTTCTCTAGTTGCGGCGAGCGGGGGCTACTCTTCGTTGCGGTGCGCCGGCTTCTCTTGTTGCAGAGCATGGGCTCTAGGCGGGCAGGCTCAGTAGTTGTGGCACGTGGGCTCAGTAGTTGTGGCTCGCAGGCTCAGTAGTTGTGGCGCACGGGCTTACTTGCTCTGCGGCACGTGGGATCTTCCCGGACCAGGGCTCGAACACGTGTCCCCTGCATTGGCAGACGGATTCTTAGCCACTGCACCATCAGGGAAGCCCAGAACATTCACTTTTTTCAAAAGAAACTTTTTTTTTTTAATTGTGAATAATATTTTATTTAGTCATTTTTGTTTACAACTGAAACTCTAGGAATTCAAAATTATCGTCCTTGCCGGTGAGCTTCTTATAGACACCAGAAAATGTTTCAACCTCGTGTTCCACACCGTTCTGCTGTGCTTTATCCAAATGAACCTTCGTGAGTCGGCTGCCATCCACTCTCTTGCCCACAGTCTCACTAGGGAAAGCCAAGTCCTCCAGGATGGCGTCGTGCACGGCAGTCAGAATGCGGCTCCTGGGATGCTTTTGCTTATTTTTCGTATGGCTTTTTCGAGTTGGCTTAGGCAGAATTCTCCTCTGAGCAATAAAGACAACATGCTTCCTGCTGAACTTCTTCTCCAACTCACGCACTAGCTGGACCTGGAGTTTCTGGAAAGATTTCCGTTGCGGAACGGGAACAAAGATTATGATAGCTCTCCGACCACCACCAACTGCAATTTCCTTGGCAGCCGTGATGTTCAGCTCCCACAGCTGGGCCTTGAGGTCCGGGTTCATCTCCAACTGCAGGAGGGCCTGGGAGATGCCCAACTCATACTCGTCCAGCTTCTCGCTGTTGGGCTTCATGATCTTCGCACTGGAACTGAACGTGGCCTTGCTAACATCAGCAACCCTAAGCGCCCATGCAACCACGCTCAAGCACAGCAAAATCAAAAGAAATTTCTGACTGGAGAAAGCAGGGTGAAAGTCTGTGTTTGTGAGCAACCTTGACCCGCAGGCCAGCTCTCGATTCTGATTTAATGTTCTTTCCTCTGTTGGTTCTAACACCGACCCTGGAGTCAAAGGTCATGATCAAAAGTCAGTTTTCCCACAGTGCCCTTCTGCAGCATTGAAATATTTAAATTCTTTTCTTTTCTAATAGAGCTATATTTTCCTCTCTGGTCAAGGAGCTATTAGAAAGTGTGTCAGTTGCAAAAAAGAAAATGCTAACTAATGTATCAATATTTTATTTAAGATTTTTGCGTTAGATTTATTAGCAAACCTGGCCTTCTGCTTGTGAGTGCTGTGTGTGCATGATATGCCATCAGTGTCAAATTCTGGCATCAGCGTTATGCTGGCTGTGTAAGATGAGGTTGGAAGCATTTATTTTCCTTACTCTAGAAAGGTTCTTAAACTGTTAGAGCGACCTATTTCTTAAAGATTTAAAATAATTCATTTGTGAAATTATCTGGGTCTGCCATCTAGACAACTTCCCAACATCATATATGGTAATTCCTTAGGTTTTCCCATGTGTTTGCTTAGAATTGAGCATAAAGTTTTTTCAAAATTTCAGGGCTTCCCTGGTGGCGCAGTGGTTGAGAGTCCGCCTGCCGATGCAGGGGACATGGTTTCATGCCCTGGTCTGCGAAGATCCCACATGCCGCGGAGCGGCTGGGCCCGTGAGCCATGGCCGCTGAGCCTGCGCGTCCGGAGCCTGTGCTCCGCAACGGGAGAGGCCACAACAGTGAGAGGCCCGCGTACCGCAAAAAAAAAAAAAAAAAAATGCATCCATCTTTGTGTTATTTCCCCATTCTCCTTTCTAATTTTATGGACTTGTATTTTGTCCTCAGTTTTTGGCGGGTGGGATATTAATGGTTTATCTCTTTCATTTAAAACCATTAGACTTTGGATTCATTTTTTTTTCTGCCAAATATCTATTTTTTAAAATTTATTCATTTCAACTCTCAACATAATGTCTTCCTTTTGCTTTCTGTAATTAGCTTGGGTTCTTTTTCAGACTTCTTGAGTTGAATAATCAATGCATTATTTTGATTATTTTTTATTTATTAATGTTAAGTGCTTAAACCTAACAATTTTCCTCTGAGCATTGCTTTAATCATATTCTTAGGTTATGAAGCACAGCTTTTAAATTTACTCATAATTATTATTATCTAGGTTTTCTGCTTAAGTGGGCTGGGCTCTCTGCTCTGAATATCTACCTACTTTAAGTTTGGGGCTTTCCTCTCCTTTGCAGTGAGAAAGGCTGGGGGAGTGGGGGTCTTAGAACACACAGAGGGCTGGTTCTAGGGTTCCATCCTATGCCATCCACACACCCCCCGCCATTCTGAAATGACAAACTTTAGAATCCCACTACAGAAACGGCCCTTCTTTCTCCTGTGTCCTCTCCAGGAATTTAAACTTAATTGTTCCAAGTATAGCACCCCAGGTTGGGTTTTATAGTATTCTTTCACTTACTTTCAGAGATGTTAGCATCCTGCTTTGGATCTAAAGAGGGGATGCTTCAGTATCCATTCAGTCAACGTTTGTCGCGTGTCAGGCGCTGGGCTGTTGCCGGCACCCCTTGCTCCTGCTACTGTAGTTCAATTAGTGCCAAATATTCTTCAGAATGGTTTGGGGATAGTAGATCTTATTTCCTGTATGTTCCAGGAAGAGAAAGAGACAGATAGCATTTTATTCCACCATCTTTTGTCAAATATGTCAGCAGTTAATTCGTTGACCAATACTTGTAACGCTTTTTAGACCTATGGGACTCATAGTCAAGCTTAATTTCCAAGTGACCCACCTTCAGGAATAGAAAAAGAATTCTCTTGACTTAAGCATTTCCCAAGCACTAACTGATCTTTCGTCTCCTAAATAATATTCACCTTTATGCCTTTTACCTTCCATCAAGCAGCAGAGTTTATTGGCCTGATTTATCCTGCTGAAAACACGAGGCAGGGCTGGTAACAACGTGAGAGGGCTGAGTCCTGCCCTTGTCCAAGGAGAAAGCCCAAACTCCCCGCTCTTTGCAGACCTGACTTTGAATTTGAAAATGTGCTTAGCTTCTCTTGTTACTGCCCGAGGCTGTCTGCTGGGGTAGGGGAGAGCCTGGCAACAACAGCTAATGAGGAAGGTCAGAAGGCGTGTCAATAAGCCCAGTGTCAGAACTTTTTTTTTCTTCAACCTGCACAAATTGGTCCACAGTGATACCCAGTAAGAGGGACCCTCAGTCCTAGGGTCACACAGTTCCTATGGCTCCCCTGGACAAGACTAACCCCAAAGAAAGAGATTCAAAACCTAATCATTAAAAAAATGGTATTTCAGTATTTAGGAAACAAATTAATAAGTCATACACACTTAAAAATTCATGAATTATTTCCTCTAGTGTAATAGCAATGCCCTTTCTTGATCCCTGAGTGAAAGGTGGTTATGGAAGTCTGACCAACAGTAAGGATGAAAAACAAATGCATTAAGATGTGGAAGAAGTTTATAGATATTACCCCACTACCTATTTAATAAAATGCTTTCTTCTTAAGGAATAAAATATGTTTTTCATAAGAAAGAAGCTAATCATAAATCACACTGGAGGTTTTACATACAACCGGAAAATTGTCAGATGGAGTAGAGTGTCTCTCAGGCAGACTTCTGCTCTGTGTTCCTGGCCTCCCTCATCCTGTGCTGGATGCCCTGAGCTTGGAGACCAAGTCCAGCTCCGCTCTTGGAGAAACCGAAGGCAGTGCCAGGTGAGTGTGTAGGCACTTTTCAGCCACCTGCCTTGTGTTACGATGCTTCAGAATGGCTTCAAGCCAGATACCCACTCCATACACTGGCTCAGGCTTTTAAAATTAAAAAAAAAAAAATCCTCCTGCAATAAGAGTTGGCAGGCCCTCCCTGAGGGGACGTGGCAGATGCCCTGTCTCCATACAGTTTTGGGGGATGTAGAATCTTTGAATTTAGCCTCTCTTCCTAGCCCTTTCTGAAAGAGGAGAGTGTCACCAAGTTATCTTCCAAGACAGATGACTCTTCTACTTATTTTTTCAAAGGAGTGGGTGGGAAATGGAGAAGAAGTGACCAGAGAGATGGTGGTGGGAATCCATGGCTGAGGCACTCTGTGATTGTGGGGGGGGCAGAGCTGAAGCACAGGACAGTCGTGCATGGATAAGGACTTGACACAAAAGGCTGGGCCATCTAGAGCTGGCTTCTAGAAGATGCTTTCCTCTGGACCCAGCTCTCATAAGAGGCAAGACTCACTGAGCTGGTCAGGAGAGTAGCAGAATAGAGGTGACGGCAGCATTGAATGTTTCGCACCACAGGCCAGCCTAACCCTTCTGGAGAACCGACAGAGGCTCTGGGCTAAAAATGACCTCTCGTTCTAGAACTATCTTTGGAACCCTAAAGCTGACTTTCATCCTGAGGGTGTCTGTCAAACTCCAGTGGTCGGGCCACATGAGGAAAAAGCCTCCAGGAATCCCCTGGTGGTCCAGCGGTTAGAACTCAGAGCCTCCACTTCAGGGGGCACGGATTTGATCCCTGGTCTGGAAACTAAGATCCTACAAGCCGCTTGGCGGCGCAGCCAAAAAAAAACAAAGAAAAAGGCTTGGGACCTCACAAAGCACAGGACCTGGCAGAAGATCTTCACACAGTGAAGAAACCCAATAGGTTATATTTTCGGTGTTGACATGAATTGGATATATGCTGTCCCTCCCCACTACCACCCAGACATCAAGGCAAACTGCCTTCCTCCAACCTGAGGAAGTACTTGGGTAAAGGAACAAACTCTCTGCCTTGGTTATACATAAACACAAGGCTATTGTATAATTTTCCAACTTCAATCCACACTATCTGGGTAGTCCCAAAACACTGAAGTACAGAATTCATATAGAGTGCTGCTGGGTTGGAAGTAGTCCTAGGCTCATGGAAAAGCAAGTCCTCTCAGATTTGCCTCAAAGAATTGCCATAGATAAAACTTTCGAAAAATATGAGCTCATCAGCACAGATCACAAACTTCACAAAGACAGCAGGTCCATAAGCATGATTCAGCTGAAAAAACAGACAAGGACGCAGCTTTCCAAAAGCTTCAGAGGGCTTCCCTGGTGGCGCAGTGGTTCAGGGTCCGCCTGCGATGCAGGGGACACGGGTTCGTGCCCCGGGCCGGGGAGATCCCACATGCCGCGGAGCGGCTGGGCCCGTGAGCCATGGCCGCTGAGCCTGCGCGTCCGGAGCCTGTGCTCCGCAACGGGAGAGGCCACAGCAGTGAGAGACCAGCGTACCACAAAAAAAAAAAAAAATAATAATAATAGTAATGCATTGTCAAATATAAAGATCAAGTAATGAAGTGTGAACATGATTCTAATTACTTTAAAAAAGATATAACATATTTATATCATATATGCACAGGTAAAGGATAAGGAGGAAATACACTAAAATATATGCAACAGAAACTCAGGATAGCAGGGTTGCAAGAATTTTTAGTCTTCTTTATACCTTTCTATATTCCTATAATGAATGTGGATTATTTTTATAGTCAGAAAAGAATGACAAAAAGAAAAGCAAGCGATACTTATAGAACTGATCATTTAACACGAAAAAGTATGTTAGAAGTGGGGACCAGTCTGCTCATGTTGTCTTACATAAGCATTACTGGGTTTCCCACTGGTGTCACAGGCTCACGGTCATGAACAACAAAAAGGAGATAAGGAATGTGCCCCTGACAAACTTGCCTCCTTTGCCAGGTGGCTCAGAGCTGGCCTATGCCTGGTTTTGTGATCTCATGTAGCTCCCTGCTGCGCAACGCGCAAGCTCGTCCTCCTTTTTCTCTGAGACACGATGACACGATGTGGGGATAGAGGATTCAAAAGTCTATAATAAGCACTCAGTATTGGGTTCTTAAAAGAGTAACCCAAAATGCTCTGGGAACCTGAATGTTTCACAAGGCACATATGCAATTTCTTATGAAAGTTCCCTATTACCATGTTTCTTTTTGAGCTAAATTTGTTCTTTCTCTAGCTGGGCTTTCTACCAGAGAGAGAGAGAGAGAGAGAGAGAGAGGAAATGGCTTTTTCCATAAAGTCCCATGAGGATGCTCTGATGACACTGGAAAAGCTTTTCCTCACTCATCTACTCACTGTTGACTTGTAAGATTATGTCTCCTCATCTTCAGAAGAGAGAATAATGCTGAATTCCTCCGAAGTCCTGAGATGAGAAATGATGTGTTGCTAGAAATGGTAATATCATGGAAATGTGGAATCTTCCATCAGTGTGGCTCTGAGTCCCTCCATCTATCCATCCATCCATCCATCCACCTATTCACCTGTCCATCCATCCACCTATCCATCCAATTTGTATAGGAACAATTATGCATCATGCATAGTACCAGCTGCTGCAGTGAAGGGAATAAGATATAATCCTTGCCCTTGAGAACCTCATGAGCAAACAAAAAGAGGCATGTGCCGAGCTCATTATAGTGCGAGTGTTTGCCATTTCTATGTGAAATGCCAGGGAGAAGATAAGAGCGCAACTCATTTCCCCTGCCTTAGACTGACTGATCCTCTCACTGGGGATAAAACATGTAAGCCTAAGAAACAGTTATCTAACAAATCCCAGTGATATTCCCATGAGTGACCTTGGACTCAGAGTTCAAGGAGAACAAGCTAAGGAAAGTGCCCTGCCTGTCCCAGAGATGTGCTGTCGCCATGTCCTTGGAAGCAACAAAAGTGTATTTCTGTGAAAATGTGCATCTCCTCTGTGAGTGGGCAAGTCTGCTGGCACATGTTTGTTTTTTTTTTATTTTTTGCGGTACGCGGGCCTCTCACTGTTGTGGCCTCTCCCGTTGCGGAGCACAGGCTCCGGACGTGCAGGCTCAGCGGCCATGGCTCACGGGCCCAGCGGCTCCGCGGCATGTGGGATCCTCCCAGACCGGGGCACAAACCCGCGTCCCCTGCATCGGCAGGCGGACCCCCAACCACTGCGCCACCAGGGAAGCCCTGGCACATGTTTTTACAAGTTGCTTTCATCAGCTTCTCACCTGCTCAACTGAAATTCCCAGGCCTCAAGAGACCCATTGCCTAACCAGGGTAGAGCTTAGTTCCATGTAGGACTGACAGGGCTGGCATTTAAAGCAATCACAACAGCAGGTGGATGCCCTCAATGTCCCAGGAGCCCATTTTCCAGACCAGCACTGTCCAACGGAACTTTCTACACTGACAGAAATGCACTGTCAGATACTGTAGCCTCTCGCCCATATGGTGAGTGAGTTCTTAAAATGTGGCCAGTGAGACTGAAGAATGGAATTTTTCATTTTATTCTATTTTAATTTTAGTAAATTTGATTCAAATACCTTAATTTTAATTCATTCAAATTTAAATCATGGCTACTGTATTGAATAGCAGAGTTCTAGATCATGGTGCTGAAGGACATAGTGAGGTAAGGAGTTTTCCTTGAGCGAATAGGTGCCCTGGGAATTCACAGAATCACTCAGCTCCCAAACTGGACCGTGGCTCTCAACAGCCAGACGGGCCCACGCCACGGAGTCCAACTTCTCATCTCTCTCCAGCCCCAGAACCAACTGCAAGCTAAAGGACTCACGGGACCGCTTAACCCAAATTCCATTGGCCTGAATCTTAACCCCCTGCTCTTCGTCTTTGCCAATTCAAGACGTTTCTTCAGAGTGAATGGAAAGATCAGGACACTTTCAACGGCACGTCAATAGATCCTGGGATGGGGCCCAAGAGTATGAATTATGAAAAGCATGTCTAGGTAATTCTTCTGTGCTGCCAGATTTAGAAGCCTTGTGCTTCATACCAGCAACAGAAACACAGTAGAGAATTTATCATAATGGGAGCATTTCCTCACACAAGTATTTATTGAGCATAGGATATGGGCTAGGCTTTAGTGTAAGTTAGGGAAATAGCGGTGAACGAGACAGACAAGAGGGCTGTTACATGCTCTAGCGTGGGGAGACAAAGATAAGTGTAAACAAATAAAAAGACAATTTCAAGAAGAGAGTGTTCATCAACGTGCAGGAAAAGAGTGTAATGAGATAGAGAATGATGAGGTTTGGGAGCTGCTTTAAGCCGAGGTGGGGGACATCCTCTCTTACGAGGTGACGATAAAGCTGAGACTTGAACCACGCAGAGTTAATTATGCCACGGTCTGGGGGGAAAGCATTCCAGGCAGAAGGAACAGCAAGTGCAAAGACCCTGAGACAGGCGCAAGTCAGGGCTGCCTGAGGTCTAGAATGAAGGCCAGTGTAATGAGCTTAGAGAGAAAGCCGAGAATGGAGGCAAGGAGGATGGGGTCAGATCATGTAGACAGGGGTCAGATTACATATATGGCAAGTGGCTTAAATTTTATTCTGTAATATGATTAGACACCATTAGCAGGATTTAAGCAAGAGAGCAATATGCAGATTTACACTCTTAAGAAGTTATTTTGCCCATTAGGTAGAGAATGCAGTACAGTAGGGGAAGTGTGGACACCCAGAGAGAGGAGTTCTTGCGGCGGTCTAGGAGGAGATAATGATTTGGATGTGGTGAGATGTAATTAGATTGTGGGACATATTCTGAAGTTAGAGCAAATAGGACTATGGCATTCAACGTGGGATATAACTGAAAAAATGGAGTCAAAGATAAACGATTCTTAGCTTTTGGATCTGAGAACTGGGGAGATGAAGGAGTCCTTTGCCTCACAACAGAATCTTGGGGGAGATCCCTCCAAAGAGGGATGCGAAGACATTTGATTTGAGGTGTCTATTAGACATCCAAGCAGAGATGTCATAGAGGCAGCTTCCTTAGGGGAAAGATGAGGACTCTGGAAAGATAGAGTTGAACGTCATGAATATATAGATGGTATGAGACTGAAAGAGATTACCTGGAGAAAGAGTGGAGAGGAGAGGAACAAAGGGAAGAGAAGAGAAAACTCTGACGGTTCAACGCCAGGGGAATCTAACATTAAGATGTCAGGCAGAAGAGAATGGAAAAAAGCAACAGTATGGTAGGTAGGATGAAAACCTACCTATCCTGGGACCCTGGAGAAGAAAAAGTTTTAAGAAGGAGGGAGGGGGTCAATTGTGACAATAGCTGGTGGGAAGTTTTGTAAGAAGGAGCAGAGAACTGGCCTCTGGATTAAGTAAGTGGAGGTCAGCGGTTCCCCTCTGAGAGTTGGGAATGAAGAAGCTGGTTGGGAGAGAATGGAGGGTGAGAAAATTAGAGACAGTGATAACCCATGACGTTTGAGGAGCTTTACTCTAAGGAGAAGCAGAGAGATGGGCCGTGGTTGGGCCGGAATGTGGGTCAAGGGAACGTTTGTTTGTTTTTGTTTTTAAGATGACCTATGTCAAGTCAGATGTACATGTCCATGAGGATAATCGTAGAGTACGAAAGCTTTTGAAGATGCAGAATGATGAGCCAGTCTCACTGCCCTCCGAGAATCAGTCTGTGGTCAGCTGGAGAACCCAGAGACCGCTGCGTGTCTGAGTCATACGATGAGAACTACGCCTGTGGACACTCTTGAGTTTCCATGTATGAGAATAAAGGCTAATTTTAATTGGATTGGACAGTGGGAATGTGGCCACTAACAGCTTGACATCTTGGTCTTTTAACAACTCTGGGTGGTGATTCCATCAGTTAGCATGCATCTTACCACCCAGTGAGGCGTGCCACTTATGATACGGCCCCTGGAGGAGCTGGAGGCACTGGCTGACTCACCAAGCCACATGCTCCCTTGAGTGTGCACCACACATAGGGCAGTCCCCTTGGACTTCCATCCGCTACTGCAACCAAGGGCCAATCCCCACCCCCACCCCCCAGATAGCATGGACAGGGCTGGGCTTTAGAATCATTGCCCTACTCACCTGGGGTCCGCTTCCTTCACCCATGCTTGTCCTTTTCGCCCTTAACAAGTCTTCACTTTCGGGCAGTAGACACTCAAGATGTCACAGGAACTTGGTATAGGAGAGCTGGTTCGTCAGTCTCTTCCTTTCTCGTGAATTGCTCCACTGTAAGAAGTCAAGAGGAGATGTATGGGTGGAGATGCAACCAGCCACACTCCACACATCGATATGGATACATGCTACAGAGCCAGGTGTCTGAGGTTTTTTTTTGTTTTTTTTTTTTAAAGGGATAGACTATTCCTGCTCTCCTCTCAAACCCCAAAGCACAGTCTTTTTTAAATAAGGACCACCAAATACCTGGTAATGCCCATGATGGAGCAAACTGCTACCCTCCAGACTGAGGACAGAGTGGCAGTAGGCGATAGACACAGATCCAGCTATGGAATCCAGTTTTGCAGGAAGCAGTACATTTACTATCTGCCTTGAGAGCTGAGGTCTGCTTTGTAAATGGCAGCATGGCTGCATTCCCAGCCCACCCTGGGAACAACTGCCTAGGCCTTGCCAATGAAACACCAGTAATCCAAGTGGGTGAGTGCACATTCCCATACTGGGATGCCCAGGCTGAGAAGGGACGCTTCAATGCCACTCTAGAATGGCTTACAGGGCCACAATGCTCAGTGCCATCTGTGATTAAAATGGAGTTTGCTTACTCAAAACAGAGAGCTTTGGTGATTGCTGTTACCCTAGGAAGCCATTTGGGCAAATATTAAAAGCACAGCTGTGTGGTGCCCTGCAGTGTAACTGCCTTCTCTTTGGTTTCACATGAGCTTGTGTTTGAATGAGAGCGCTCCGGTGGCCACTGGGGGACAATAGAAAGAAAGATCAGATATCACCGTGTAAGCATTAAATAACTTGCGACGCCAGGAAATGACACTGAAGCAAGATGTCAAAGGAATAGCCCTGTGCTGGCAGGTTCTGGGCTGAAATCTTGCTGGGCTTTTGTTTTTCCTATTTTTGAGGTACCTGAGGATGAACATTACTACAGAATTGTAGAGCAGTTGACGTAATAATTTATAATCAATACCGATTGAAATAGTGATTTGCCCATGGTGTGTGACTAATAATAGGATAATAATGTGATGCCCGTCACACTAATAGTTACGAGAGGGAAAGAGCCTGACAAGGACAGGACATTTAAATCAGAAGGAACCACACAGAAGCAGGAGGCTCTGGAAGGGTGCATCTGGCCTCCCTATGTTCTCACCGACATGGATTCTCACGTACCCCTCCAGTGAGAATTTAGCCCCCGGGGTGCAAAACCTCATCCTCTTGGTTGACCAAGACACCTAGGAAAGGCTCAGCAAAGTGAAGTAGGTGGAGTCACATCCTGGTTCCAGGGCAGAAATCTCAGAGGGTGTGTAAAGCGTTCTCAGGGCAGGAAGAAAGGTTACATGTGCCTGGGGGCTTGCTCAGCTAACGCAGTCAGCTACTCTGGAACTTCTAAATGACCCTGCTTAAGCAGCCCTTGCGTGTCCCTGGGGGCACCAGATGTGGAAGAAATCTTGAAGCTGGTTTCAGCAGCTGCTCTCTGCTTTGTCTTCCCTTTCTCTCCTGTGACCCAGGCCCGCATGAGTGCCCCTACCTTCCTGAGGCAGAAAGATCCTTCGAACAGCAGTCGTAGCTTGGACTAACAGCCTGGGCTTTGGAGGCAGAATGACCGACCCGGCTTGAGGGCAGGCACAGCTGACTCCTTGTGTGACCTTGCTTGAGTTATTTTACCTCTAGGCTCAAGTTTCCTCCTCTGTAAAAGGGGGCTTTAAATTCCTACTTTGTAGTGTTGCCATGAGAATCTAATGATCAAATATGTGTAAGGTGCTGAGTATAATCTTGGCATGAGGGGCATTCAGTATATGTTAGCTATTGTAAGTTCTATTTGATAAATCAACAGCCGTTGGAAAACTAGTGTGTTTCTGAGCAGATCTACCAAAAGTGCTGATGCACTAGAAACAGCTGGGTGGGGGAGTCGATTCTGTGCCCTCTGGGGAAACCTCTTAAGTGCATACACTCAAACGATGACAAAGTCCATTCTGCCTGGACATAAGGTCATCCTTGGCTCCAAATTCCTGAGTGTACCTCCTGTGGCTACTGGGGAAAGCCCGCCTTGTTCACATGCCCTTCGAGGAGCCAGCGAGGCATCCAGAAACTGGAGTCTCTCTGCCTCACTCTGACCACAGAGAGTGGATCTAGATTCTCCTGCAGGCCTCTCTCACTACGAGGATGGGGCTCCCTCTAGCAGCCAGGGCCTCATTCAGATAGATATCTGCACTAAGCAGGCCTTCTGCTCTCACCCAGATCCAAGCAATCTTGCACGCCAGAGGCGCGGCACCTCCCAGGACGCATATCAAGGGAAACATAACTAGTTAATGTCATTGGACATTGCTTGGTCCTTGATTTTCTTTTCTTTCCTTTTCTTCTTTTTTTTTAACAAGAGCTTCTTTAGTCACAATGGCTTAAAACAATAAAAGCTGAGATGAATGACTTGCAAATGTAGTATTTTCACAAATGCTTATGAGCAAGTTTGAGAAGATACAAAGGAAAATCATACATTATACTCAGGTGTATTAACTCCCTAGGGCTGCCATAACAAATTACCACAAACTCGGCGGCTTAAATAATAGAAATTTATTCTCGCACAGTGCTGGAGGCCAGCAATCTGGAATTAAGGTGTCAGCAGGGCCATTTTCCCTCCAAAAGCCCAAGGGGAGGGGGGAGGAGCCTTCCTTGCCTCTGAGCACTTCAGCTTCTGGTGGCTCCTGGCTTTCCTTGGCTTGTGGCTGATCTCTGCCTCCGTCTTCCCATGGCTGTACTTGCTCTGCATCTGTTCCAAACCTCCCTCTCCTTTCTCTTATAAAGACACCAGTCATTGGATGTAGGGCCTTCCCTTAAATCGAGGATGATCTCATCTCAAGATCCTTAACTAACTACATCTGCAAAGACCTTATCTGCACATCAGGTCACATTCTGAGGTTCCAGATGGACATGGATTTGGGAGGGGACACTATTCAACTCACATCAGGGAACATATAAGTTAGTGACAGGAATGAGACAAACAGCTGTCAACTGAACACAAGGTAGAGTATGAGCTCTGCAGGACACTGGTGATGAGTGATGGCTACGCAAAGGAGGGGATATTCCCATTCAGCAGATCTGGAGGCAACAGTGGATAAAGTCATTGGAAAGATAAGCCTCGAAGGATGATTTTGTAAGCTGGGGCATTTCTGGAAGAGGAAAAGCCCGCGTACAAAAACAGACAAGAGAAGGAGAGGCTGTGCAGTGAACATGGGATTCTGCTTACTGTTCTATTTTGAGGAATAATCATTGGCCACTTTATACGTGACCCTGCACCTTGATTACAAGCACCCAGTACAGCGCTTTGCACATTTCAGAGAGCTGGCTGATATCTGGGGACTGATAACATGGGAAAGTTTAACTCTGCTTCTCCCACTCATTCTCAAATTGCTAAGCTAACCTTTGTGGTCATACACATTATCCTTCACCAACAGGCACTAAATAATACAATCAATGTAACAATTAATTACTTAATTCAAATAAACAGCTAATTAAAGTCAGGTCTACAAGGGTAACATGGTCCTAATTACTAAGCTGGCTAATTGTTTCCCATATTCCTGGAACAAATTCCTACTTCATTGTCCTTCTTTCATGCAACAAATTGATGGTTTACAATGTGCAGGGCACTGACTAGGGAAATCAGTAATGAGGAGCACGGAACGGCCCCTGCTCTGTGCTGTTCACAGGACACATCACCCAAATGCCTACACGCCACCTGCCGGTGACCACAACGTGAGGTCACATTTCCTTTCATACCCGAGTTACGATGACTCTGGGTTCCTACCTGCCAACTTACCAAGGGTCTCCTTCAACAAGTATTCCCCAACAGTCATGAGGTTGCCTACCTTGGTTTGTGAATTGGTCCTTCCTGTCCTTTGCTAACTGTTCACTCAGGGGGACAGAAACTCAGGCCAGCGGTCTCAGCCTGACTCCTAACTGCTGCTTCCAGACCACCCGGGGCCCGGGGCCACTGCCAGCCCCACCGGGGTCGTCCTAGCTTTCTGTGGGGATTGCCCTCTGCTCCCAGGGCCCCGCTTTCCCGGGCAGGGTCCCGTCTCTTTAGCATCTGAGGTGCCACAGGGTTAAGGTTCTGCCTGGTTATCTGGTTGTTTGAGCTCCATCTCCTTCACCTGTCCTCAGCCTCCTGTGGATGCGAACGTTGTTTCTCAACCCTCACTTCCAGGTGCTACCCACAAGATGGTCCTAGGTTGATCCATAGAGCAGAATCTCAGAGAATCACAGAATGCTTCACCTTCACAGAACGCAAGGGATTTCATCCCTTAGCATTTAGCCACTTGCTCCAACTTCCTCATTTTACAGAGATGAAACAATTTTTTCCCAAAACCATACACATGACTATTTAATTTTATGGATGCCATTAGCAGTCTGTTGTATTAGTATCCTAAGGCTGCTGTGACAGGGTGCCACAAACCGAGCAGCTTAAACAACAGAAACATATTGTCTCACAGTTCTAGAGACTAGAAGTCTGAGGCCAAGGTGAGGGCAGGCTTGTGTCCTGCTGAGGGCTGCGAGGGAGCATCTGCTCGTGCCTCCACCCCAGCTTCTGGTGTTCGCCTGGCATCCTTGGCGTTCCTTGGCTTGTAGAAGCATCATCCCAGTCTCCACCTTCATCTTCACGTGACATTCACCCTGTGTGCATGTCTGTCTCCAAATTTCCCCCTTTTTAAGGATACCAGTCATATTAGATTAGGGGTCCACCCTCCTCCACTAGGATCCCATCTTATTACTTCTGCAATGACCCTATTTCTAAACAAGGTCATATTCTGAGATACTGGGGGTTAGGACTTCAGTGTATGAATCTGGAAGGGTAGGGACACGATTCAACCCATAACATCTGTCCTCACTCCCATCAAAGCGTGCGGCTTGGTGGGGATTCGTCTCTACATGCGATTGGAGTCTGTCAAGACAAAGGATCATGAGCTCCCGGAAGCAGGCACAACTGTTTTTGGCTGACGTGATCTGTGTTTACCTTAAAACATATGTTGACTTTCCAAACTCCATCTTACTGTCTCCAAAACTACATTGCCTCAGAAATGTTCAATAGGGTCTCATCAGGGTGGATGCCTCTCAGGAAACCCAGGGTGTTTAAGCGTGATGGGTGCATCGGAACCTCCCAGCCCTTACAGGGGAATAGCCAATGCCAGCACACTCTGTGGTTGCCCACAGTTATTCCAGCCTTCCAGTCAGAGCCTCCTCCAGCAGCCGTTGACATTTATTTAGAAACTAATTGTGCTGCGGTTTGGGACATGAAATGGAAAAAGATGGGTTCGCATTGCAATCCATCTTGGAATGAAATGGCTGTTGTGGCTACAGCAGAAAATTGTTCCATTAAGTCAAAGGCAAACCTCAATTCGAAGGACAGAAAGGCCAGAGCCTCGAGATGAGGGCCTCTGTGTTTCAGAAGCACCACTGCATTTTAATAGCACCGCAGACCTCATAACGCTCGGGTCCTGCCGCCTGTAGAAATACTTCACTCTCCCTCCCTTTCCCTAAACAGTTAATTCTCAGTTATCCACAAGCATTTTAACCACAGCAGCATTCTAGTATCAGACTGTTGGACCCTCCTCTTCTAAGAAAGCTATGCCTTCCTTTCTAACATTTGGACTGTCCCCATCCTTTGAACTCTACTGCATGTAGAATCTGGACCCCTCATTCAACAACCAGCAGAAAACCTTATAGAACACTTGTTTTACTGCACACACATACCTGGGAGCCTTTTAGAAATGCAGACTCTTGGGCTCCACTCCAGACCTACTGAATCAAAATCTGCATTTTAAGATGTCCCCATGAGCAGAATGCATCTGCTCTCCCAGGGTGAGGGCTGGGTGCAGACCCTCAATAGACAATTGTCAAACCAGTGAATGGTTGCGTATCTCTGGGGCACATACTCCGTCCTCTCTCAGCTGACCACCAGTAGGGGTCATAGAACGCAAACTACTATTAACATTAATTATTCATCTCCCCAGACTCACTTAGTTCTCTGCCAAACAATCAGTATTTTGATATAACACGTGGTCCATCCGAATTTCTGAATGAAACATAAATATTTGCTTGATTTTCTGCTGTTTTGCATTCTCTGTGTCATTGTTTTAACAACCCTACAAGGACTGTCAAAGTTAATTCAAACTCTTTATAGTTTTTAAGTTGAGGATTAGAGAATGCTGACCCTGAAAAGGAATGTCAGGATCACTGAGGTCAACCTCTTCACTTGACAGATGAGGACACCAAGTCACGGTCAACTCATGGCCTTAGTTAGGCAAGTTCACCTACACCTTTGGTCCTGCGCGTTCTAGACACAGGACACCGAATCGTGCTACCCTGGGCTGGCTGGGATGTTGTACAAGGTGTTTGGCCTGGTAACTTCTCACCATCTAACCAGATCGAGAGGACTGCAAACTGAACGAAATTTCTTTTGCTCTATCCTACTCTCGAAGCTCTTCCCAGAGCTCACTGGTGCAGACTGGGAGAGGAGAGAGAAGGAAATGAGAGTCCTTATCACTGTCTTCACTCTCAGAATAAAAATACTAAGGTGTCTGCAAACTATCCCAAGTACAAGGGACCCGTGCAAGGGGGAGAATTCTGGAGACATCCAGAAACGCTGAGGCTCACCACCTCCAGTTTCACTCAGTTCTTTGAGAAATAACCAGACATCAGAGGTGGCTTTCCTCTCCATCTTTTTTTTTTTTTGCGGTACGCGGGCCTCTCACTGTTGCGGCCTCTCCCGTTGCGGAGCACAGGCTCCGGACACACAGGCTCAGCGGCCATGGC
Organism: Pseudorca crassidens; assembly: GCF_039906515.1. Taxonomy (NCBI): domain Eukaryota; kingdom Metazoa; phylum Chordata; class Mammalia; order Artiodactyla; family Delphinidae; genus Pseudorca; species Pseudorca crassidens. The sequence continues at coordinate 15,874,783 of NC_090316.1, forward strand.
TCACGGGCCCAGCTGCTCCACGGCCTGTGGGATCCTCCCGGACCGGGGCACGAACCCGTGTCCCCTGCATCGGCAGGCGGAGTCTCAACCACTGCGCCACCAGGGAAGCCCTCCTCTCCATCTTCTGTGTGTTTTCACGATGCCAAAGAATCATCAGCAGTAGAGATGCTCAGAAATCAAGCTCCCAGGCTCTGATTAGTTAACTCATTCAACTAACTGCGGCACCGAAGAGCAGAGATACTAACCAGGCTGCTCCTGCCGACAGGAATGTGGAGTCTTCCCGAATGTCCTTGACCTTGGGCACATCGACCTCTCTGAGTCCACAGCGCCACAGGAACAGTCACAGCCTCACCACCCACCAGCCACACCTCCACTCACGCCGTTTATTAAACACCTATAGGCGCCCAGCTTGGGCAAGGTGTCCTAGACCTCTTATTGATGCCCACCACTAGCCTTCTTTACTGATATGTGTTCTGAGGCCCAGAAGCTGAGAAATTTTTATCAATTTAAAAGGTACACCATGGGACTTCCCTGGCGGTCCAGTGGTTAAGACTTCGCCTTCCAATGCAGGGGGTGCGGGTTCCATCCCTGGTCGGGGAGCTAAGATCCCACGTGCCTCGATCCCTGGTCAGGGAGCTAAGATCTCACGTGCCTCGCGGCCAAAAAACCAAAACATAAAACAGAGGCAATATTGTAACAAATTCAATAAAGACTTCAAAAATGGTCCTCATTAAAAAAAAAAAATCTTAAAAAAAAAATACATTGGAGCCAGAGAAGAAATCTGAGAAGACAGGAAAAGGCATACAAGAGCATCTCCAGGTTGACCTAGCAATGGTCCAGAAATCAATATATAATATTTACCTTATATACTCAAAGAAATAAATCTTTATTTAAATCTTTATTTAAACATTTTAAGTAAGTGAAAATAGATGTGTTGAATATAGATTAGCTGAAGCTCATACACACATAAACACAACACAAAAAGGCTCATGTAAATGTATATACCTGTATCTCATCTCATACATATTTCGTAGATATAAATAACATCTATGTAGATACACACACACATAATCTCTGGGAGCGTGGGTCTAATCTGCTCACACTCCCTATGGATATTTTTCTTGGGCTGTTCCTTGGGCTCTTTCCTGGGTTGTCTTCTGTGGTCACTGATGGCCACCGGAAGTGTCCAGCCAACACAGAAATTCTGGCGGTGAAGCTCGTGGAGCCCTCAGCTTCTCTCGCATCCCCACAGGCCTAGAAGGTTGCAGTGGATGTCAGGTGAAGAGTTTATTTTCCCAGAGAACAGTACTGACAGGGGGAAAAAAAAAAAAAAAAAAATCCACGTCACCTGCAGTGAGTAGGTCTGTCCATGAGGTGGCGTCATTAGTGCAACTGAAGCAGGAGGGAATGAGGTCAGGGCGTAGAGGGAAGCCAATCAGATGGATCATGGAATAACAAATCCATGCCATCTCCTCAAACTCCCATCCCCACGTTCGACAAACGCCTGCCCGGGCCTCTAGGGTGCAGGTGATTTCGCAAACAGAGCTTCTCAGCTCCTAGACCAAGCCCCGCTGGAGGCTTAGGAGCAGCCCAGGCAAGGGGACACGTGAGAAGCCATGTGTGTCCCCAGTGGGCTTGAGCGCCGTGCTCCCACGGTACCTGGACACCCCTCCGCATTCCCTGGCCGGTGGGGTTGTCTTCTGTGGTCACTGATCGCCGCAGGAAGCGTTCCAGCTGACACACAAAGCCCGGCGCTGAGGCTCCTGGGGCCCTGGGCTTCGCTGGCAAGTTCCTTCTGCCCTTTCAAGACACACCTGAAGCCCCCTGCCAAGCACAGTCCACGGAGACAGGACCGTCAACAAAAGCGCCCCATGTATGGAAAACATCCCCAAACCCCACTTTTTGTGAGCAACTCCTGCTGAAGTCTGAACCACGCCACAATAGATAGTCCCACTCTGCATGGTCTTTAAGGAGAGAAAAGATGCTGTGAAAATAATTCACTACTGAAGCCCTTCCTGGGGCCAGTTTTGTTTTCCAGTTTTAGGAAGTTCCATTGCTATGTGGAGAAAAGTACCTTCTCTCTTCACCAGAGGGGACCGAATTGACATTTAAGATCTTTGCTTAAACGTCAACTCTCAGAGGTTAATTCCTTGGGGATCTTGTCTAGAACAGTCCTTCCCACTCTGTCTGCTATAGGCCAGGCATTTTACGTCGTCACTGTCTGTTTCTCAAAGACCCTGTTCTCCTGGGACCTCACAGAGGGGCAAGTCAGGTCTGAAGAGGGGACAGTGGTACTTGCCTGAGGCCACACACGTGTCAGCCACAGAGGCAGTGCACACCCAGAGCTCTTGGGCTTTCTCTGCTGTGTTGCCCGCTGCATAGATACTGAACAAGTGGCTTAGAATGAAAAGTTGTAACAGTTATATAATAACGCCCCTTAACATTTGGGTGGTCCTCTTTGTATACAAAACGCTTTTCCATTGCCCAAGACCTGGTGAGACATATCCTAGCGCTGAGGTCCACCCCCTTCTGCTCTGGCTCTCTCCCTGGCCACCCCCCACCATGGCCTCAAGCCACGGATCTCCCCGCTGGGCTGGCCCTTGCTCCCCGATTCACTGCGAGCCTGCTGATTACTTGATGCTGGGAGGCTGCCACCGCCAGTGTCCTGGGGGTTCTGGGGTCATAGATCCTGGGTGGGCCTGGGAAGGTGGGCGCCAGAGCAGAGCAGCTCTGTGTAAGCAAACCTGGCCTCTCAGTTGTACCCAGGGCCAGCCCTGGCTGACGCTCAGGAAAACATCAGTGATGAAGGGACGCCTCGGTTCAGCTCAGACAACCCAAGAAAGAGCCCAAGGAACAGCCCAAGAAAAATACCCATAGGGAGTGTGAGCAGATTAGACCCACAGTCCCAGAGATTACGTGTGTGTATATCTACATAGATGTTATTTGTATCTACGAAATATGTATATGATACAGGTATATACATATATATGAGATTTTGTGTGTTGTGTTTCTGTATGAGCTTCAGCTAATCTACATTCAACACCTGCCAATAAATGTGGTCTTTTGGCTAAAACCCTTTAATTTGGAAATCAAGTCTTATGTGTAACCTGTAAGTTAAATTGGACCCAAGAGTGAATTGGATCTGCACTGAAGAGAAACCAGAAATCTAGTAAGTTCTGGGGTACCCTGATTTTGCTACATCACAGTAACAAGAGTGGCAGACATTTGTTGGGTTCTTGCTGCAGACCAAGCTCTGTTCTAAGTGCTTCACTCTACCAACCTCTTCCTTCAGAATCCTGGCAAGCACATACTATTTGTGCCCAGAAAAATGAGGCACAAAAAGATGATGTGACTTGCCTGAGATCCCACAGCTAGTAATGGAGGTGTCTTGAGTTTGAATTTGTAACCACCATTCAGTACCAAAATGGCCCCTGACTTCACATGGCCATGTTGGAGGTTGCCTATGGGTTCTGGAGCTCCACCAAGTTCCTGTTATCCAGGGAAGTCTTGAACGAGATCTGACCCTTGGGAGAAGCCCCAAGACAAACCAATCTCTGTGGAGCAAATGGAGTGAGAAGTACTGTTGGTGGCACCCCATGAGTCTTGGAGACCTTGTTCTTTTCTCTCTTTCCCATCCTTCCTCCCGAATCCTTCCTGCCTTGTCTGTCATTAAGCTAATCGACTCCAGCTCAGCCAATTCAGAGAAGGAGACCTGACTACCCTAGCTCAACTTTGTCTTCATGTCAGCAGTGGCAAGAATGGGGCAGCATCCATCCTGAAGGACGCTATTAAAGTGCACTCTTTGTCTTAGTCCGTTCGGGTAGCTATAACAAAATACCACAGACTGGGTGGCCTATAAATGGCAGAAATTTCTTGCTCACAGTTCTGGAGGCTGGAAGTCCAAGGTCACGGTGCCAGCATGTCGGGTGAGGGCCCTCTTCCAGGTCACAGACTTCCTGTTGTGTCTTCACATGGCAGAAGGAGCAAGGGAGCTCCCTGGGGTCTCTTATAAGGGCACTAATCCCATTCATGAGGGCTCCACCCTCAAGACCTAATCACCTCCTACTAAACCCCACCTACTAATACTATCAGCTTTAGGGGTTAGAATTTCAACATACGAATGTGGGGTGGACTCAAACATTCAGACCATAGCACTCCATCTTCACTCTGCCCCCCTGACTCAGACCCCAGACTGCAACCTACGCAGGTGGATTGTATCGCGTCTGCCCTTATCTTGGCAATATGGCCATGTGGTTGCTTTTGTACATTGGCCTTTTTGGCCCCAGCACACAGGAAATGAGTGTAATTGAAGCTATAATGTGAATTTGACAGGAACACAGAACACACTCTACTGCACGTGCTCACTCTGACAGATGCTGTCTATCTAATTAGAGGGCTTTAATTATTAATGCTCCCAACCACTTAGAACGGCAGGTCACCAAGTCACCACGCACATGTACCTGAACAGCATAGGATTAGGACGAAGCGGGCTCACATCTGGCTGTTATTGTGGATCTCAAATTTGTTTGATGTCTCATCTCAGTCACAAAGTCCCAACGGTCCTTTCCAGGCCTGGTCCTGCAGATGGAGCTCTGAATTGGCTCAGGTCCTGGATTCTGGTCCTGCCTCTGCGTTGACTCTTGGGGTCTTTGGTCAGTCCTTTTTTCTTCTCAGTGCCTCCATAGACCCACCTGTACTGTGTGGCTACAAATATTTGCTTAGGATCATTTTAGCAGCTGTGAAGTGTCCTGGGATCTTTGAATGAAAGACGCTCTATTAAAGCTTATGAGCCAAGTGACGACTCTGGCCCCATGCGCACAGCAGAGCTCTGCAGGAGACAGACTGGGCCCATTCATCCTTCATACAGGCCTAACTTTATCCCAAAGCCTCACTGTTGGCCAGGGCTGCAGGGCTCATCAGAGAACGGAGTGGTCCTTGCACTTTCAAAGTGCCCTCTATTTAGTAGGGTTGCTTTTTTTCTTTTTCTTTTTTCTTTTTCTGTTTTTTTTAACCATTGCATATTAGTAAAGGTAAAACAACTATCCAAGAAAAAGGACAATCATGAAAGAAGGAGGCCCTTCTCAAGGGAGATCTGTTGATCAGGGCATTAAAAAGTCAAGGAGATCATTTTGCCTGGAGTTGGAATTTATACTATTAGCACATTGGACACTCCTGCATAAATATCAGAGTGCCATTTTTGAATGTATTTTTGCAGACTTGTGTGTGTTGGTTCAGGGTGTCCACTGTGCAGGAGAGCAGAGCTAAGAATGAATAGTAGGGTATGTGCAGGGCCAGCCAGGCTTAAGTGTGAGTAGTTTTGCTTCTCCAACATGGCTCCCCTGTTGCAACCCATAACCCTGCATCTGTCTCGGGGTGTTAGCCTTAGAGCTCGCATCTGCAGCCTGCCTGAATCTCAGGACCCTCTCTCTACCTCCCCACCCGCCTTTCCTCCAGGAACTTTACTGAAAGAACAGTAGGTCTCTGCTTGCTCCCTCCTCAGTCCATTTCGTCTTCTTTGTCTTTGAACTCATCACCAGCCCCAGGGGCCAGGTGTCCCATCAAGATACCATCCCTGGCTGTGGATGTCTAAGAAATGTGGCACTCCCTTGGGAGTCTCCACTCCCTGTGTCATCAGCAGAAAACTTCGTAGATGCTCAGGCACCATGGTCTCTAGTATCACCCCTTTTCTGGGTGTGCAGAGCATAACTCCCCTTTGCTCTCACAGAATAATGCAAACATCTAGGCAGGCGTACCAAGGCCTCACACTCCACGGTCTGTGTCTTCCCGTTTGACTCCCACTCTCCTCCCTCACCTCTCTGCTCCTCAAGCCCGGCCACACTGTTCTCCTTTCTGTTCTTCAGACTCATCCAAGTTCATTCCCACTTTGCACTTCTGCTGGTCCCTGTCTCTAGGACACTCTGCCCACCCAAACTGGCAGGTCGGCTCCTTCTTAGCATTCAGATCTTTACTTAAATGTCAACTCTCAGAGGTTAATTCCTTGGGGATCTTGTCTAGAACAGTCCTCCCCACTCAGTCACTTACATATTGTACAGCTTGTCTTCAGACTTTGGGAACGACTGACAATTACTGATGCCGTGTATGAGCTGACACATCTATTTCTCTGTCCCTCCAGCACCAGAATAGAGACTCCATGACCAGGGACCTAGTCTGGCACCCTCAGCGCTGTATCCTCAACACTATGTAATGTATCTGGCCCTTGGTAGGCTCTCTATACAAACATTTGTTAAATTAGTCAATGAATGAACAAACTAGAAATCTTTGTTATGGATTCCAAAAGGTTGCCAGTGAACTTCATCGCTCAAACCTAACAGTGTCAGGCATTGTCACTGGGAGTCCCATCTGGACCCCCTGGAAGGCCACGGTGCTGGACCTCAGCTGGTTTGCAGCATCCCAGCCACTGGGAAGCCCAGGGCTTGCCTGTGGCTAGTAGACCATGATATTTGGGGTGAGGCAAAAATCAGCCTCCAAAACTCATCAGAGAGTCCTACTGGGCCACAACTAGTTGGAGGATAGGCTAGCAGGAAGATCCTGGTATGAAGCATAGAACATAAAGTGGGGAAAGCGGCCCAGAGAGAGAGCCTGGAGGGATTCCCAGATCCACAAGAACACGTGTCCTTTGTTGAAGGCCCCTGTGGTTTGGGCTGAGCAGGTGAAGGAGCAGTTCGAGTAGCTTGGTTCAGTCACACAGTGACGACAACCTTCTCCTGAAGGCGTGAGCTGCCTCGGCTGCCCCTCAGTCTACTGCTGAGGACCTGATGCCGGGTCCTGGTGTGGGGGTCTAGGTGGGGCAGGGCGGGAGTATTCATTGCTGATTAAGCCTTTCTTGCTGCAGAGTAGAGAATGGACTCAGAGGAGGGGCAGTTCTCATAAAAGGTCACCAAGGAGGTTACTGAGCTGTTCGGAAAAGAGCTGGCAACGACAGAAAGGAGGAAGAGAAGGAGATGCACGCAAGAGGAATTACTGATTCAGAACTGAAAAAAATATGAATTAGATCAGATTAGATGGACGGAATGGGGAAGAAGGAAGATGCCATGAGGCCTGGGAAATCTAAGCTTGTTCGTCTGCACAGAGGCTGTCAGATGCTTAAGAACAGCAAGGCCGGGACAGGATGAGGAGGGTAGTGCTCTTTGTCTCGGGACAGGCTGAATTTGACAAGCTCACAGGCCCTCCAGAGAGAGGTTTCTTCCATAAACAGATGGAAATATAGGCCTAGAGCATAAGAGAATGGAAGAAATTGTATTATTTTAAGTAAAATGAGGCTCTAAAAGGAATCAAGAATTTTAGTGGAAGGAGAGGCACCGGGAGGACAGTTTTTTGTTTTATTTATTTTTATTTTTCAATTTAAAAAATTTTTTTATTATTATTATTTTGTATTTTGGCCACACCATGAGGCATGTAGGATGGTTCCCCGACCAGGTATCGAACCCTGGCCTCCACAGTGAAGGCGTGGAATCCTAACCACTAGGCAACCAGGAAACTCCCCAGGAGGACATTTTCAACTTGAATAAAACTAATACTGATTAAGGTAAAGCCTGAAGCTGGTGGACAGTTTCTTATTCAAATGGAGGGGCTGGTTTAATTTTTGTAATGGATCATGAGGTTTCAGAAATCAGCTTTGCTTCGAAAAGAGAACCCAGGGCTTCCCCGGTGGCGCAGTGGTTGAGAGTCCGCCTGCTGATGCAGGGGACACGGGTTCATGCCCCGGTCTGGGAAGATCCCACATGCCGCGGAGTGGCTGGGTCTGTGAGCCATGGCCGCTGAGCCTGCGCGTCCGGAGCCTGTGCTCTGCAACAGGAGAGGCCACAGCAGTGAGACGCCCGCGTACCACACACAAAAAAAATAATAATAAAAAAAGAGAACCCAGGAGCATCTTTAGAGGGGCAGAGACCCACGGAGGACAACACCGAAGGGCCAAATCCGGAGAGTATAGTTGTTCCTAATAAAACGGGGACGACGACTTCTCCTGCTCAATGCAGCTGTCCTCACCATGACCCCCAGAGAAGGTCACTTTGTGCATGCAATTCTGACAACATCGTGCTTTAAAAAAATCACGTTATTAATACTAACCATGAAAGCAAAACCAAATTGTGGTCTCTTCTTGCCCCCAAGTAAAGAAAACCAAAGCATCAGAGATGAAAAGAAGACAATACACAAAGATCGGAAAACAGAGCAAACCCTAGAGAACACGTGCAAAACCAAAACAATTAATTACTAACTATGCGAGGTGGAATATAGAACAAAAGGAGTCCTAAAAGACCCCCTGCCCCCCCAAAAAGAACCAAATAGTAACTTAAAAATGTGAGGAAAGATAGTCACATTTCATAAGCCAATGTTACAGCAATGAGAGAATATTCATGATGTAGCCTTGGGCCCTGCTTGCTGAGTTCTTGTAACAAGCTCTGGGCCAGGGCTAAAAATATCAAGGAACAGGAATAGTCAGGAGTTAGGGATGAGGCTACCAGCCAGCGCTGGTAACAAGGAGAAGGTAACGTGGGGTGAGGCCGATGGAAAGCAGGGCAGTTCTCGGCCGAGAACAGGAGGAGAAGCCCCTCAGGTCAGCCCCCAAGGCTACAGCAGAGAGGAACACTCACGGCCTTAGGTGGCTGGGCCTCTGCTGCGGCTTCTGCCACGAATCCTGCCCCACAGGTCACCTCCAGCTTCCCCTGGAAATGGGCATCTTCCTCTTAAAATACAGTGTGGCCAGAGAGTGGACTCTAATATTTCTTGAGGGTCTTGGAGGGCCTCCAGGCAGTGTGGACCAGGAAATAGGAGAGGGTTTGGTGGTCAAATGAACTTGAGACACCCTGTGTCTAAAACCTCCTTTGAATTCACATGCTCGTGAGCATATTCAAGGCTCTGAGAAGTTCTGCTATTAAAAAACCCAGTTTAATCAACCCCCAAAACATGCCGAAAAGCTAGAGATCTACAAAACGTGCTTTATCTTCGCCGCCTTATGCTTATTATTCTGAATAACAAGGACAATAATATTCACGGCCACCAAATTTGATCTGGCCCATCTGTGCCCGTCCCCTCTCACTGTCATGTGTTTCTGCTTTAAAACTGCCTGTTAAATTTGAAGGGCACAACTTTCTCCAAGGAGGTTATCTGAGTAGGGATGTATCCTGGTTGGAACTTCTGAGCATCCCCCGGGGAAACCGCGGTACTAACTGTCAACGTATTTGTAGAACATCCTGTGTTACAAAGCACTTTGACAGAAATCTGATTACTTATCATCTCTCACTGTAATACAGTGACGGCATGTGGGAAGCTGAGCTGATTCCCTTCTAGGAGTGCAGCAAAACAAGTTTGGTTTATGGAGGAGTTAAATCAGAAAGCTGAAGATTTAGAGTAATTATATCCCCACTTTCTACAGAAGCTTCCACCGGTCAAGACTACACTCACGGCTGCCTCAGAGGTTCCTCCCCCACTGATCCCTTCTCAAGTTTAACCTCTAATTACTTGACAAGGATGCTGGCTGAACAGGTAACTTTATATTGGAAAACCTAAGACTCATATTATTTTTCAGTTCCTTGCTGAGTTATCTGATGATGATACTGTTGCCAACAGGATCAAGTCCAAGTACCTTAGCTTCTCTTCACATTTGACAGCGACCCAGCTTTCCAACTTCACCTCCAATCACTTTCCCACCCCATGCACGGTGTTCCCGCTCCCCCGCAACCACCAGCCACTTCCTGAATAGGGCTTGCTTCATCCAAACCCTGCATCTCAACACACACACTCTGTGTCCTGTTCCTGGCTGTCCTTTCCTTTCTCTGCCTGCAAAACCTTGCCAGCCCCAAGGCAGAGCCAGTCACTCCTTCCCCTGGGCCCCCCAGTCCTCTGTACTTAGTTCTAGATAGTTCTAGATAACACCGATCCTTCTGGAATTGTCTGTGTGCCCTCTGGAGCTTCTGGAAAACAGCGCCTACGTTTCATCCATCATGGCACGCCCTGGGCCTCGTGCAGTGCCTAATGGCACACAGACGGTGCTGAAGAGACTTTCATTGAATGGATGACTCAGTTAGGCACTGTCTTTGACAGAAGAATCTCTGGGTTTGTGTTGAGACAAAAAAGCGTACCAATCACCAATCAGCAGCAGTCAATGGAGAGCGGCAAGAGGGAGGCGCCAGAGCTGGCACTGGCCTCACTAAGTGAGGGAAGGGACGGGCCTGGGCCCAGTGGGCGCTGATCGCAATCTCTGGGGAAAGAGGTATATATGAGATTTTTAGAAGATGCTTTTCAAAAAGAGAATGGATTATACGAGGATGAGAAACAGTGGCCCAGGACTGCATTCAAGGTGAGCCACACTGGATAAGAAAGGGAGGAAGAGACAGGGCAAAGGACTGTCCCCTGGCCCCCTGCTAGGGTGAAGGGGGATCCTCCTGCACTGTGAGGGGCTCCTGGACTCAGAGACCTCCCGGCTGGGGGTCAGGCTGGGCAAACTCCCCATCTTCAGCCTCCCTGGCATAGATTACGCTTGTGCTCAGCTTCTCCTGGATGGGGAGGGAAACTCATAAATTATTTACCAGTTTTTCCCTTACTTTTATGATGTTTCCTTTTCATAGTTAACCTTCGATTACTTGATTAAGATCACTAAGAAGAGCTTAGTTCAGTCTAAGCTCAGTCCACCCTTGTTATCTTTCCTCAGAATCCCTGAACTCAGAGGGACTTAAACCAAACATCCGGACATTTAGCTCAGCAGTGCCTACAGCCTCTAGCGACCCCAGGTAAGTAGGAAAGGTGCCCAGCAAACAGGGCGAGTAGTAGAGTTTGCACCTATTTTCTTTCTGAGATTACCCACATGAGGGAGGCAGAACTGTCGTTAAATTATGTTTGTTTATAGAAGTCGCTTTACCTTTCTGAGCCTAAAAGTCACAGACCATTGCAACTAAAAGGGACTTTGGAGTTTACTTAGTTCTTCCCATTTCATTTCACAAGATGGAAAGGGACAGTGGGAGAAGTGGAATTCAAACTTTCTAACAGACTTAGTAGAATTCTATAGCTCATTTCCCCTAGAGAACTGAGATGCAGTTTAAAGTGCTTTTAAATGACCACCACGTCCTGATTTATTCTCCAGAAGCAGGACAGCAAATACGAGGATGGGGACTGAAGTGAGGAAAACACGCTGAACCAATGGACACGAAAAGAAGCGTGATTAAGAAGAGGCTGCCTGAACTCATTTGGATTAATTCCACTCTAAAGAAATCCTCGAATAGAGGAAACACCATAAAATATTGATGAAATAAAGGAAAATACTGAGTTACCCACTCCTTCTTAAAATGTATTAATGAACAGATCCAGTGAGAAGTTTATATGTCTTAACTGTGAATTCAATAAACATCACTGGCATCTGATCTGTACTAAGTCCATGGGGATTAGAGTAAAAGTAAGGATGTACATATGAATAATGAGAAGAGCAAACGTTTATGGAGGGCTACCACGTTGCAGGCGCTGGGCTAAGAACTAGCTCATTTAACCTTAATCGTAAGTATGACTGTTTGCCCATTTTACAGGTAAGGAAACGGAAACTTAGGACAGGGAAGTAACTTGCCTGAGGTCCCAGAGCTGGCAGGTGGCGGTGCTGAGTTTCTGACTCAGGTCAGCCAGAGTTCCTAACCATTAGGCCCTAGTGACTCCCAGGGGAAAGATCCCTGGAGCTTGTAGTCGGAAGGGTAGGGCGCACGGGAACAAGGAGTCCATAATGATAGGGCCTCCCACTGGGAAAGGGGATAGTTAAGGAGGAGTCACAAGGAAGGTAACACTAGAGCAGGAGGTTAAAGAATGAAGGAAGAGACGTCCACTTGGAGAGAAGTGGGGAAAGTTTGCTTTAGGGACTGTGCCACGATAACCAGAAGCATCATACCTGGAGCCGAGGAAGAACCACATGGTGCTGGGGTCACACCAACCATACCCCAGAGACTCAGCTTTGGGCCTAAAGCCAGTTTCAGAAAGAGAACACTCTTGTTGCAATTAGCACGAGTTCTAAGACCTGCAGCCCACTGGTGGCAACTGCTGGTGGCCGTCAGCGCTGTCTCCTTGCAGCTTGGCCCACTGTGGCCTCCCCAGGTAGCGAGCTGGACACCGCTCCAGGGTAGACTAGCCTGGGGGCTGTGGAGGGTGAGGGTGCGGCGACACAGAGCTGCCACGAACCAGGCAAGTCACTGAAGACCGCGTCAGGTCAGTGCACCTCCTCCAGAACGGTCCCCCTTTCCACAGCCCACGGCTTTATTCAGCCCCAGTGCCTGCAGGTGAGCCAAGTGTGGCCGTGGACAGATCCGGAAGAAAGACGAGAGATGTGACAAAGGAAAAGCAGGGTCCCACAGGTGCTATTGATGCCCAAGGCATTGCTTTGTGCTTTCTTAAAATCATGGCTAACACATGGACACTAGTCAACTGAGCAGTCCCAGGGCCCCTGGTAATATTCGCTCACTTCTCCTTAGAGAGACATCCCTTTTCTCTCTCGAAAACTAGAGTTTTTCTTTTTCCATTTTCTGCCCTTAACCGTCTCTGATGCTCCCTTTCCTTTCTCTCAGTTTCTTCCATCAGCCTCTGATGGACTCGCCCCAGGGCCTGCAGCTCCAGGCCCAGACTTTTGCTTGGAAGGGCAGCGTGCCGCTGTGGTCACGGGCCACTCAATCTGAATCCACTTGGAGAGCTGGACCAATGCAGAGCCCTGGGCCCCGCTCCAGACCCACTGACACAGTCCTGCCGAGCTGGGAGCTGCATTTTCAACAGTGCTTCCAGCTCACTTTTTGCTCACTGAAGTTTGAAAATCACTGCCCTGGGGACCCAGACACTGGAAACTTTCAGATCTCCGATCTTTTCCTCCATCTCTCCCATGGAACCTTCTTTGGTAAATGGAGATGCTGAGAAGGTACAGAGCAGTCCAGGGCTTAGCCTTTCCCGGTTGTCTTGTGTTAACTCATCTGTCTCCTCTGCTAGACTGTGAGTCTCTAGGATGGACATCAGGTTCTACTCGGCTCTCCAACCCTGGGTGGTGCCTGGGTCACCGTGGACGCTCCACTACTGTTCGTGGAACGAATAAATTGTTGATGTAGCAAACCCTGCTCTCTTTTCTCCTATCCTTTCCTCCTCTCCTTTCTCTTGGGGGCCCCCTTGGCCTTGGGCACAAAACACAAATGTTTTAAGAGATGGTTAATATTTAAAGGGACAGAGTCAGGCATAGGCCGGGCAACGGCTGCTTGCTCAACTGACAAACAAATCCACCTTCTTCTGTTCTTTCCTAAGCCAACAGGAAGCAGCCAGGAGATGGTCACTCACCCAGCCAGGGCCCAGAACCACCATCCTCCCCTCCCACACAGCAATTTCACAATGTTGCTGACACCTGGGGCTATAAATAGTCTTTACTAAGAAGCCACACCTGGGGACTGAGCAGGCCGGATGCGTGATCCCTATTTGCTGCCCCTTCCAACAAGTGGAGAAAAAAATTTTTAAGTGTCACTTAGAAGAATCCAAGCCTGGGCAAAGTATTCTGCCTTTACCTTGGAGTTCTGTCGGCTCCCCCAGGTTCGGACTGCATTTTAGGGTCTCTGACACATTCTGCTTATCGTTGTCCAATAGGAAACTTTGTCCTGCTCATAATAATGAAGATAATGGTGATGAAAGTAATTTTTTAGTAGATCTTCCTCCCCCCACTCCATTCCTATGATCTCTTGTGAGTGGACCACTGTAGTGTTTTCCACACCGATTCACGTCCTCCCTCGCTCCAGTCTACAAGATCAATTCTCCTACACACTTGCTTTTTTCATGGTTTTTCCCTGTTCAGAATTTTTCACTCTTCCCATTATATGTAACAGTGGCCTACAGTGTTTTAAATGCATACCCTGATTCTCAACGTATATATCAATGTGCTACTATGGATTCATATAAAATATTAGGAAAGCTTACTTTCATTGTTAATCTTTGACAAACGTAAATATAAACAGCAGTTCTAATATTTTCTCCCTGTACTCCAATGGACCATTTTGGACACCACTGACAATGGCTGAGATTGAATCATTTTGTTGGGTCACCAAAGCCTTCTAAGACCTAGTTCCAGGTCATTCATTCATTCACTCAACATTTCTTAGTGACTAATATGGCCAGGCATGGGGCTAGGCTCAGGGGATAATAAGTAGTTAGAGCCCCAATAGATCAGGAGCTTACAGGTGAGTGGAGGAGATAAACCCATAACTAACTAACTCTTGGAGAGACTTATGTATCGTCAGAGATGTTTGCACAAAACCTTAAGGGAGAATAGAGAAAAGAAATAACTTTGCCTGTGAGAGTCAGGAAAGGCTTCTTGAGGACTATGTGAGCTGGGTCTTGAAGGATGAGTAGGAGTTCACCAAATCACAAAAAAGAAAAAGGGCCTTCTAGGCACAGAGCAGAGCATAGGCAAAAGGCACAAAGGTAATAAAAGAATATGGTACATTTGAGAAGGGACAAGTAGTTCACAGAAGTTGGTGGATTACATGGGGAGTGACAGAGGATGAGGATTAGAAAGGAAGGCTGAGGTCAAATCATGGAGGACCTTGTCTGCCATACCAATTAAGTTTGGATTTTATCCTGAAGTTAGTGGGAGTCATGGGATGTTTTTACAAACTACATTCTCCTCTAAATGTGTTTTTACCTGTCTTCCCCAGAGGAATGGCAGAATATGAAGTAGAAATAAAATCAGCAGTTCCTCAGGGCAGGGCTGGCACACCTTCCCTCCCCTGAATGTGCCACCAAAGATGTCTGTCCCTTCTCAGGGTGCCTATGAAGCTGGTGGCCTGGGCTACTTGGGAGGTCCTACAGCAAGGGCCACAGCCGCCAGACAGCAGGATGCGCCCCTCCCCAAAGTCTAAAGGCAAGTTCAAGAATGTCCAGTGTTAGGATGGAAGCTAACAAGGACTCACACTCCTTGTCCGGGATTAATGGTTATTAGGAAGGCTTCGTTACGAGATTCGGACATGTCTCTCGTACACTCTCAGGAGTTGATCAACCCAAACTTTAGTAAAAACCAAAGTCTTGGAATATAACACAATAACAGATGCACATAGCGTAAACGAAACTGAAATTGGAGAGTAAGAATTTTTTATTTCTTTGTCTCCCCAGTTTTCTGGGTGGCAGACACTACCATCTACCTTCTCTCTTTATTACACTCTTACTAAGAAACTGATGTTTATACAGTGTTCCCAAATAAGCCTTTCATCTGTTAGGGTCATTAGTATGTCCAATTCCTCTCCTAAGAAGCTTTACCATAAAAATCTCCTTAGAATAGAGTTTTCATTCATTTAATCAACCCGCATTGTGTGCCGAATGGTTGCCAGGCACTGTCCTTGGCTAGGCTTTTATGTCTGAAGTATTTTCCTTCATTTGTGAAAATGACACACATGGCCACCTTCTCTACAATGGGTCCTTTGGGTTGTTTTTCCCAGGAGGATGTTAGACTTACCCTGAACCCTCCACAATTTCCCTCTTGTGACCAGGGCCAGGCAGTTATAAGATCCTTGGTCCATGTTTGAGGTGGTCTGTGTTCAAAGACTAGAACTTTCCTCTGCAGAATAGAGCTTTACTCTATGCAGTGCTGCAACAGTAGTGTTGAGCTTTTAGCCCTATGCACTAACAGAATGAAATAATCATTCAGAGGGAAAACATTGCATCCAATTAGAAACGATAGAGCTCTTTATCTAAACTAGGAAAAGACTTCTCAAGATCACAACAATGCGATGACAAACATGAAGCGTAGCCCTGCAGGGATGCGGCCACTGGGGCAGCTGACACCCTGGGAAACAGCAGGATGTAGCGGACAATGGGCTGGCCCAGAGTCAAGAGACTACTGTGCTGGTCTCAGCTCTGAACACCAGCCATCTTCCTGGAAAGCTCCCACCCTTTCTGGCTGACACAGTCCTTCCTGTCAAAAGAAGGTACAAGGTAGTTGCTATCTAAGAACCTGGTTCTAAAGTGTTGTGTTTATTTCATCATATTTCCACACGGTACCAACAAAAGCAAGATTTATTAGGTCAGCACTGCCTCCTGTGTGCTTATATCGGAATCTGGCTGCTTTTATTATTCTAGTCTAGATCATGCTACTGATCTGCCACTTCTCTTTGGAAATCCTTTGGAAGGGAAGAGAATGAAACAAACACCCTTTGCTCTCTGCTATTTACATCCGGGCTTCATTCTGAGGCTCTTCTAATATCTTCAAACAAGGAGTGAGGGACAAGGAAAGAAAAAAGAGACATACCAGGGGAAGCAGGGACATGACTCTTCATCAGAGACAGAAAGAACCAGAAACCACTGCCCCACACAATCATGAAGGTTGATGCTAATGTCTTGAGTACTGCGTTTCAATATTCCCCTCTTTGTAGTGACAGTGACAAAGCCAGCTTACCTCATTAGGGCATTATGGGAGAAATGATGACACAGCTTAAAAAAATCACTGCAACAAAGTACTGTTTGTGTGCAGTCACAGGTAACACGAGTTGCTTCTTACATGGGCAGTAGTGGTCCCCAAATAAAGGTCTTAACCCACTCTTCCTACAGGAGCTATGCCCGGGCGGCACTGGCTAAGAAGGCAGGGTGGTCTGCCCCAAGTCTCATCAATATGGGGACCCAGTGAAGCTCTGAAGCCAAGTTGAGGCTGAAGGCTGGCCTCCAATTTAAGATGATTAAGAAAGTCAGCATGGGGCTTCCCTGGTGGCACAGTGGTTAAGAATCCGCCTGCCAATGCAGGGGACATGGGTTCAAGCCCTGGTCCAGGAAGATCCCACATGCTGGGGAGCAACTAAGCCCATGCACCACAACTACTGAGCCTGTGCTCTAGAGCCCACGAGCCACAACTGCCACAACTGAAGCCCGCGTACCTAGAGCCCATACTCTGCAACGAGAAGCCACTGCAATGAGAAGCCCACACACTGCAACGAAGAGTAGCCCCTGCTCGCCGCAACTAGAGAAAGTCCGCACGCAGCAACAAAGACCCAACGCAGCCAAAAATAAATAAATTAAATTAATTAATTAAAAAATAGAAAGTCAGGATGGACACTGTAGTCTAGACAGTAAAGAGCTCAGTAAATGGCAAGACAGCCTAGGAGCTCTTGAACGAGACAGCCCATGGGCTGGGGTTCAAGCTGTTTCACTAATAGGGACCCAAGTTAGAAAATACCATGTGTATGTATATTTATTTATATTCACAGACTATCCATATACTATTTATTTATTAACACTTATTTAGATTTAGATCTATCACAACCACTGGAGGGCTGACCCTACTTCCAGGCCTCTCCTGCGGTTTTTCTCCAGCAGAGGTTGGCTAGGGCTTTTTTTGTGCAGGCCAGGAGCTGAGAATAATTTTTACACTTTTAAAGGGTTGTTAAACACACATGCGCGCACACACACACAAAGAAGAATATGCAACCTTATGTGATACACAAAGCCAGAAATAATTTACTACCTGGTCCTTTGCAGAAAAGCTTGCCCACCCCCGGTCTCGAGGCCTTATTGGTCTGTCGTGTATAACGTGATTTATGGCTGTTCTTTCATTTCATCCTTATGGCGACCCTGTGAAGTAGGTAGGGCAGCTGTTATCATGTCCATTTTAATGGCAGCCTGGAACAGAAGCCTGGGACAGTTACACAACTACTCCAAGGTCACGGTCACGGTGGTGAGGCCAGTTCTCCTCATTTTCCATCCAGGACTCTTATCAGGAGATCACAGAGAGAATCACTGACCCAGCTCATCTTCACGGTGGGGGGCGGGGGAGGGTTGAATTGCATCCAAATTGGTTTGAGGGTACTGGGTCTGTCCACCCTTTCTTAGCAGGCAGCTCATTGGGGGAAAATATCATGAAGACTATTTGGAAATGCTGGGAATGTTTAACTAGCCTCGTTATAGATTTTGGCAGGTTAGGCAGCAGAAGTGCACACTCCCCTGCAGCCAATGGCTCAGCTCAGAGCTGACAGAGGCCCTGCCGTCGGACGCCTGCCTTCCCCTTCTGCTTTCCCCTCTCATTCATTCGCTCCCCTCTGCGTCCCAAGCGCATGCTGAGCGGAGCAGCTGGAGGGATGAATGCCCACATTGTCCCCCCAGCCCGTCAGTAGCCACAGACCCGTGCAGCTGCTGTGAGGCCCGCGTCCTCGGTGTAAACAGCTGGCCCGCCTGAGTACTGGCTTGTTCTCTTCGCTGTTCCTGGGCCAGATCTCCCCGATGCTGGGACCCTCCTCCTCTCCCTCCCCTCCTCTGCTGCCCCAGGGCTGAAGAGGGGCTTTGTGCCCTTAATTCAGACCTTAATCCCCTTGAACGCTACCAAGGTAGAGACCCAAAATAAAGACACACATGGGATGGGTCTCTGAGTCACCCACAGGCAGGAGGGGCTGGGGGCTGCCTGGCTGTCTGTGGGGGACGATTTCAGAAGTCTGGATACAAATGGTCGGAGGCTGGAGTGGGTGACTTTTCAGGGCTCTTCTGCCCTTACAAGTCCACAAACATCTTTCTGCCGGCCTGCTGTGGAGTGACAGGGTGCACTCTTAGAGACAGGCTACTAAGAGGCAAATCTGTGCAATCATTACCAACTCAGTCATTTGGGTCATTTAGTAATTGAGTCCTTACTAGGCAGAGACCTGGCTTCTCGGGAGGGGGACAGAGAGGTGACAAGGATGAAGACCGGCAGCAGTGGGACCCCGATGACGAAGTAGAGCCTGAGAACTCTCGGGATGCACACGAAGACCAAAGGCAGGGGGTCAAGGTCAGGGAGGAGGGCCACAGCACTGAGGGGGTCGGCAGGGGGAAGGTCTGGCTCTCCTTACCTCTGCCTCTGATTTGTCCTTACAGTTCTTGTTTCCACAGTGACTCAAACCTAAGGTAAGTCTCTCCCTGCGCCCTCATACAAGTCACCGTCTTCCCAGCTCACCCCAGCGCTGCCCGTCCTCCCTCCATCACTGGGTCCTTGGACACATGCGCGTTGCAAATCCGCACGTCTCATCAGAAAGAGCACGTTGATCTTTAGCTCCTTCTGCAGGACTTATCCCTGCCTGTGTTTCTCACGGCCCTTCTTTCTTTGGACCTTGAATTATAGTTTTCAGAGCCCTGTCCTACTTCTGTCATTAGACTGAGAGCCACTTGAGGGAGGGACTCTGTCTGACTCAGCAGCGCCAACACGGTCCCTTGCCCCTAGGGGACACGCAATAAATGTGGAGCCACTGCAGAATTTCCTCACGATTCTTCCGGCCAGATGCTAAGAAAAACTTTTAAAGCCCTAGGTAAGGGCCAGCTAAGGGATTGAAGGTCACTCTAAAACTAAGAGAGAGATGTTCTAGTCCAGAACTTTTTTTTTTTTAATTAATGTTCTTCAGGACACCAGGTTGCATCAGACACTAACACATTTCCAAACTCCTGAGCAATCCACCTGTCCCAGACTCCTGCCAGCGCAAACACTGCAACCATGGGGGAGAAGAAAGGGCCTTCTTTTTGTTTCAAAGTCATTCACTTGTAAAGAGCAGTTAGGACTGACAGAAGACAATCCTTGTAAAGGCACCCCCAGTGCTTTAGCTCCGAAATCACTTCCTCAATCGTGTATTTTGGAGGTCCCTGATTCTACCTGCCAAGAGGAAACCTGTTATGTCTGCTTATTTGCTGAAATCACTGCTGATTTAACTCAGCAAATAGCAACAAAGAGCTGTTTTAATGAGATTTGAAAGTTCAGCGGTGAAAACTGGAAATCACAGCATACCAAACTACCCAACCACCTGAAAATATTGTACTGAAATGTTCTTGTCACTCGCAAGAATTGTTTCCGGTATATATACACCAAATCTTCTTTATCCATTCATCCACTGATGGATACGTAGCTTGTTTCCTTGTCTATTGTAAACAGTGCTGCAATGAACATGGGAGAGCAGGTATCTCTCTGAGCTCCTGTTTACATTTTCTTGGGAGATATACCCAGAAGTGGGATTGCTGGATCCTATGTATGGTAGTTCAATTTCTGATTTTTTGAGGAAGCTCCATACTATTTTCCATACTGGCTACACTGATTTACATAGAAAGTACCTCTTGATTCCCAACGAAATTAGATTAAGGTATGAGCGCTCCAGCCTTCTTCTCATACCCTTCTCATTTTCTGACAGCTGGAATTTGTTTTTACACTGTCAAGGTTGATCATATTACATTTTTTCCTATAACCATATTTAAGTCTTCTGTGTTCTATTAGTCTGATTGTCAAGGTGGGAAACCAATAAACTTTATTTTAATATAAGCTGAAATCGTTAATACATCAAATCAGTTCTTTCCATAAACACCGAGGCCGGCGCTGAGCTAGGATTATACTACAGGCCCAATGTCAGGAAGCGTGTGCTGCGCCCTCGGGCTAAATGGACTCCATTCATTGCCCTCCCGTGGTAATGTCCACCAGCCACCATTTTATGGGGCTTATTGGCAGGCAGGCTTCACTCTGGTTGAGATGAAAGAGGAGTCTGGCTGGGAGGCTCTCAAGTGTCAAAAGCTGGGGGGTGGTTACCCAGGGGTCTGGAAGCCCTAATTCTCAGAAAGATGTCAACAACTGTAGAAAACGGAGCTCTGATTTTTACTGGAATTTGGCTGCAAAGGCTCCAAACTCAGGGGTGGGTGAGGAGAGCGTGGAGTGCCACCCACGGCCAGCGCATCTGCAGACAACTGGAATTACCTCTGCATCTTCACCCCGCTCTCCCCACCACCATTCTGGAATATGGCTTCTGGGATCTGATTATCCATCAACGGGCTTTTATTCTCTTTACTTCTTCTGAAAATGTGTTGGGGTCTCTTCCCCACTGTCTCCTTCAATTATCTTGAGTTTGAGTTTATTCCCATGTTTTTGTTTTACTGAGGTCTCTGGAAAGAGGAGAAAGCCACAGTCATATGTATATTTTATTTCACTCCTGATTATAACATAGCTCAGCTTTATTATAAAAAAAAATTTCCAACAATCCAGAAAAAATATATATAAAAAGCAAAGGAAAACTCCATAAAATCCTACAACTTGAAAGTAACCCCAGTTAGCATCTTGATGAAAATCCTTCCGGAATCTACCAGCTTTTCCTGCTCTGTGTGGAATTTCCAGAGGGAACTTGCCTGCACTTTTATCTCTGAGCCTTTACCCCTCCGGGACCGGTTAAGCCAAAGGTGGGAACAAATAGAGGGGAATGCTCACTACTTTTCAGGTTGCAACCACAATCCAGGGCTTTACTGAAAAAGGAAGCAGTCCGGGTAGGCAAGTGTTTACCAAGGGTTGTTTCCTCTGTCTCTACTTTTCCTGCTTCTGACTTTCAGAGCATCTTATGGTGGAAACCTTGCATTCTTTAAGCATTCTTTGCATTTCTTTGCAGAGACAGGCTTTCTAGAGCAGATTCTTCTTTCTCTGGCTTGGAGTGTGGGCATTATGAAAAATCAGATTTATTGGTTTATGAAATTCACAGTTGGATCAGCCGTCCTGAGTTTTCTTGTGATCTGAAACAAACAACGACGACAAAAAAAAACAAAAAACCATTGCCCATCTCATCTCCTCTTGCTGGAGAACAGGCCTCCTCTCTGAAGGCACAGGTCCTGGGGTGGAAGGGAGAGGGCTTGGGAACAGCGGTCGTCCTCAGCTTTCTTCCTTCCCCTTTTGCTATTTTGCCAGAGCTGTGTTAGTTTGCTTGCTCGTGCTGAACAGGAATTAGAAAGAGGCAAGCTGGGCTCTTCTCCAGTGGATTGCGGCACCAGTCAGAGTTAGCAGGAACTAACTTTGCCTTCTGCTGTGTGGGGTGGCCCCCAGGGTCAGAGACAAGAGAGCTCTCCAAGGGCGTGGGCCTGGCAGACTCAGCTCCGCCGTTCCTCTCCTGAGGGGTAGACGCAGGCGCCGCAGGAAGCATCAGATGGCCCCGTGCTTCTCTGGGCCATCATCAGTCAACATGCTGAGTCTGGCCTTTACTCTTGACTTGGTCCCAACTCCTGGCAGAGAAGAGGCTGCAGAGTGGGACACGTCTTCATCTCTCAGCCAAACACAGGCTTAAAGGGACAAAAAAATCATCACATTCCTTGTCTGAGGAGGACTTTGGAATCTGCTATAAGTGTTCATTCTTTTTTCCTTCACCCCTTTGTGAGACATTTTAGACAATCTCTGCCACCAGGATGCCGAGGTGCCCGGGCAGTGAGATGCAGAGGGCAGGACCTGCCTGAGGGTGACAGCTTGGGAAATGGCCTCTGTGAGGCCAGGCTTTGTTTTCTTGCAAACATTTCATGACTGTCACGGGGATCCAGAGGCAGAAATGGCTCACCTTCTTTGACACACAGCTAGTATTCTTTGAGACTTTAATCAAATCACAATTCGTTTTGAGCCCTAGTCCTTGTGGAGATGGACCATTTTATGGTTAATTTGGAAGTGAATTCCTCTATAAGAAACATGCCTACTCAGAATCTTTTCTGACGGCCAAAAATTAGGTAGCCTGGCAATGAACCCTTGCCAACATTTTTTTTTTTTTGGCAATTCATCATGTGATTGAACTGAGAGATCAAATACAGAAAGAAGAACACAAAAATAAAAATCACCTTACCTACCTCCCCACACCCAGGAAAGAACTGGTAATAAAACAAAGGACCCTGGAGAACAATCTTCTAGACTAAACTCCCATCCATTCAGTGAAGACTTTTTGGACCCTGAGAGGCAGAGTTGAAATCACTGGTCTTTGTGTTAAATAATATGTTTCTTACTGCATCATTTTGAAAGTATCTGTTTATAATTAAACGAATTAGAATCGGAGCCCCTTCAGGGTAGGGACTCTTTGTGTTTTTGTATCTCTCTCACTGAGTACAGCCCCTTAGACATATAACCAAAAAAAAAAAAGTATATAAAATGAACAAATGGGGGGCTTCCCTGGTGGCGCAGTGGTTGAGAATCTGCCTGCCAATGCAGGGGACACGGGTTCGAGCCCTGGTCTGGGAGGATCCCACATGCCACGGAGCAACTAGGCCCATGAGCCACAACTACTGAGCCTGCGCGTCTGGAGCCTGTGCTCCGAAACAAGAGAGGCCGTGATAGTGAGAGGCCCGCATACTGCGATGAAGAGTGTTCCCCACTTGCCGCAACTAGAGAAAGCCCTCGCACAGAAACGAAGACCCAACACAGCCAAAAAATAAATTAATTTTTAAAAAAAGCTTAAAAAAAAAAGGACAAATGAATGAATGAATGGATCACAGACTGTCCTTCCCAAGTCACAAATCCCCAAAAGGGTGCTGCCCCCCTGAAGCATGTTTTTCAGGCCATCAGTAATAACAAAAATAACAGCTACAATTTACTGAGCACCTACTATGTGCTAGAGACCATGCTAAGAACTTTATGCATAACAACATTTAATCTGGACCCTCCCCTAAGTTCACATACGGTATATGGAGTACATTGTGCTTCCCCATTGTGCTACCTGCTGCACTTACAAATAATGGTTCACTCTTTGTCTCTCCTTGGATTGAAAGCCCCACAAGGGCAGAAACGTTATCTTTTCTTATACCTGAATCCTCCAGCATATAGCCCTTATAATGTGTGCCAGGTAATACATACTGAATTAATTTTTTTTTTTTACTTTAACGAAGTCTTACAGATCCCTGTTAGATGATATTATAAGTATTTTCTAGTAAAGCTATGGCAATGCCGAGTGTCTCTGCTCCTTCCCCTTCCTCAGACAGAATGTAGGGAAACTGGCAAATTTCCCCTGTGGTCGCTGGAAACATTGATGACCTCTATTGTCACCAGTAGGTCACTCTGTACCTCAAACCTTGGAAGAGGCTCCTCCCCACTCCCTGATAATTTTTCCTTTTGCTTGTCATCGACACACCTGTGTTGCTGTCTCCACCAATGTGACACTGCTCCCAGGCATTACTACTGGTTCTTTGGGATCCCAGGTACCAAGAGAACTAGAATGAAGCGGACACATCCAGGAACCAGACAGGGCTGAGCAAGGTTCAGTGCAGAAAGCGCAAGAGTCTGACGTTGAGACCACCAGTCCCAGGTACATCCCAAGCTTAGAAACCTTCTCTGAAAGGAGTAAGGAGTAGCCCCATTTCTCCCAGTCAGGGGGGGATTTCCCTTTGCCCCCAGCTATATTCCACCCCAGGCCATTTCCTCCATGACTGCCACATCCAACATCTTCATCCTAATAGGATTTTCTGCACTGTGTCTAGAGGTTGTTCTGCTTCTTGGGGCCCCTTGCTACCATCATGGACCCCAACCTCTCCTCACTGCTCTAAGGGCAGCCATCTCCTCGGGTTGATGTCCAAGGCCAAGAAAGAGGTGAGCAATTTCCACAAAGTGGGCTAAGAATATTCCCACTATACCAGGGCGCTGTATCCGGTTTGAAAATGGCACATTTGTTGGACACTCTTCTCCCTTTCAGCTTCATGAATTCCAGAAATGCAGATTCCAACCCCAGATCCTGGACAGACACTCTGCCAGGAGTCCAGCTTCTGGAGTTGTTGCCATTCTGGTCGGGGACATCCGGGATCTAACCAGTTCAGAGATACAATGGCCAAGAGTCAGGAGTGTGATTTCATCTGGCACTGGGCTTGCTGCTAGGATCACGTAGAGGGACAGCGGAGACTCAGAGTTTCCACTATAATAATAAATTGCAGATGCCTATTTAAAGCACTCAGACATTTATTTCAAAGCTTGGGAGGCAGCCCTGGATGATAAAAACGAAACAGACTAAGGGCTGGGAGTCTGGGTCACTCACTCTGTGTTCTTAACAGAGTCACCTGGTCTTCTTGGACTCAGCTGCCTCCTCTATAAAATGAGAGGATTGATGGAATGGAGATGAAAAAGGGGTCCCAAACCCAATTTCAACTTGTGTGGAGGCTTCCCCACACCAACAAGCAATTCTCAGATGCCAGCAGGGTGTCTGAGAATGCAACCGAATTCTGAAATTATCTGCCGAGAGACAGAATCAGATTCCACAGGTAAGAGGCTCAGCCCCACAAGACTGTCCTCCACTTCAGATGCTAGTGCAACACCCAGGTTTTAACCTGTGCTTCTTTCTGATCCACTGGATATAAGCTGGAGGTTCTCACAACCCACTCCTTGCTTTCCATTAATTTTCTAGAATGGCTCACAGGGCTCAGGAAAACCCCTGAGCTCACTATATTACTGATTTATTTAAAAAGGATATCAAGGGTACGAATCAACAGTCAGATGAAGAGATACATAGAGCAAGGTCCTTCTGTTCTCATGAAGCATGGGGCCCAGCATAGAGGCAAGCATCTGATTCCCCAACGTGGAAGCTCTGGGAAAAAGAGCCAGAAAGCTGTCCTTTGGGGTTTTTACAGAGGCTTCCTTGCATAGTCATAATTGACTAAAGCACTGGCCAATGACAACCGATTCAACCTTCAACCTCCAGCCCCAGAAATTAGGGGGTGCAACTGTAAGTTCCAACCCTCTAATTACGGAATCGGTTCTCCTGGCAGGCAGCCTCCGTTCTGGGGTGAGATCCAAAAGTCACCTTCATTAACATAAGCCCAATTGTCCTGGCAGAAAATTCCAAGGGTTTTGGGAGCTGTGAGCCAGGAACTGTGGATAAAGACAAATACATATGAGAATGTGAATGACCAAATATATGAAATATTTCTCTTATAAATCACAATATCACAGGGTGTTAGCTAACGCTATGCTGTTAATCATTCTGCAATACACAAACGTACCGAATCCACACTTTGTACACCTTACGCTTACATAATGTTATATGTCAATTACATTTCAATAAAGCTGGGAAAAAATGAGGGGTTGATTGGTTCATCTCTGAGGTTCCTCTCAGATCAAACGCTGTGGTTCTTTGAGGTCTTTTATTTCTCCAGTCAGACTCACTTCATTCTAAAGGCAAGTCTGTTGCCTGGCCCTCTCTCCCATCCCATCCATCGGCATTGTAAAGCTACTTCTGCTGTCTCATGAGCCCAGACCCCAAATCTTTCACCTCAGGAGACTGAGTGGGTTCCTTTTCTTAGCCACAACTCTGGAAAGGACCTTCACAGCCAGTTCAGTGTTACTGAACCTATCTTGTCCATTCTGAGTCATAATACACAACTTTATGTCAAGGTGGGATGACAGCTCCAAGTGGGAAATAAAACAGGTATATCATTAGAGATCATCTTTGCTATTTAGACAAGATTTTCTATGCTTTTTAAAAAAAGTTTTTTCTTAATTATACAAGGAACTCATTTTCTTGCATAAAATTTGGAAAACTATGATAAGTTTAGAGAAAAGGTAAAATTATTCTTTTCTTAAAAAAAATCTTTTTCTTTTTTTAAAAATTTATTTACTTATTTTATTTTTGGCTGCGTTGGGTCTTCGTTGCTGCGCACAGGCTTTCTCTAGTTGCGGCGAGCGGGGGCTACTCTTTCTTGTGGCGCACGGGCTTCTCATTGAGGTGGCTTCTCTTGTTGTGGAGCACGGGCTCTAGGTGCGCAGGCTTCAGTAGTTGTAGCACACAGGCTCAGAAGTTATGGCGCACGGGCTTAGTTGCTCCGCGGCATGTGGGATCTTCCCGGACCAAGGCTCAAACCTGTGTCCCCTGCATTGGCAGGTGGATTCTTAACCACTGCGCCACCAGGGAAGCTGGTAAGATTATTCTTAATCCTACAATCCTACCCCTCCCGCATAGATAAATTGGTAGCATTTTGCTATATTCTCCATTGTTGAGATCATGCTATTTCATCCTTTTTTCCACTTAACGAAGGTATAATAAACATTTCCTCATGTTATTGAAGTCCTTTATAAATAATATTTTAATGATTTCCAAATATTCTATGTTGTGGGCATTGCCCTGTGGTTGACCAGTTAGGTTGTTTCTAGTTACATTCTTGAAAAAAAATTTTTTATTAGTAATACAGAGATGAACATCTCTGTCACTTATCTCTGTGAATTTCAGATTATTTCTTTAAAATGCATTCCTAGAAATAAGTTAACTAAATTGAAGAGTATGAACAGTTTAAGACTCTTGATACTGTTTTGGTCTTAATTTTTCAAGCACATTTTATGACAACATCACCATTTTTTTCTCTTAAAGAATATCCTATTTATTTTAATCATGAGAATACTTGAAGTTTTTCAAACTTTCCTGAAGCAACACCTACCAACCCAAACCTCCTCCCAGGAAACATCAGAATCCAGATATTTGTCAGGAACTGTCAATTAGCTTCAAGAATACCTGTCTGACCCCAGGCACCTGTGTCCTTAGGTCAATGACTTAAATGCTTTGAGCCTTAGTTTCTTTAACTGTATAAGCACTGAGAACAGAGCCCATCTTGTGGGGCGGTTGGGGATTAGGTGGACAAAGCATGCGACTGGCACACAGGAAGCACTCAGGAACTATCACCTGGAGAACTGCTATGGTTCTTGTCCCAAAATGAGCATTCCTCCTAGTGCAGCAGGGAAAACTGAGGCTCAGGGAAGTTGCTCCTTGACAAAAACTGCACAGCAAGGGACCTGTGGTTCACTTGTCCCAGTTTACGCTTTGATCCCCACATAATTCAGGAAATAGCTGAGTGAAAATAAATAATTCTAAAGGTAGTTTAGGCAAATATATCATTGTTTTCTTGACCATGGTCCAAAGCCAGTTGCAGTGTTATGTGTAGACAATCACATCTTATCCAAGCAAGATGGAAAAGTCATGGCTACCACCACTACACAACAAGGATGAGATCTACACTCTCCTGCTGGGTGCTGAAGATCTCTCTCAGCCTGCCTTCCCATGCTCACCTCCTGTCACAGCCCCCCATGGGCTCCCGTGTCAACTAAAATCCACGGCACATCATTCTCTTAACATAGGGATTTCACCACGGTTCTGCTGGAGCTGCTGGCAGCTTCCCCCTCATCCTTCGAGGCCAAACGTCCTTCCTGGGTGAAGCCTTCCCTCTTTCCCAGGCACATTCATTGCTCCTGGCCCCAGCTGAGTTATCGAGATGCCTATGTGTGTCATCGCATTACAATATGTGACCCACGTAACTCGTGGGCATGGGAGGTCTTCCTCCTTGGTCAACTCCAGCCTAACCTAGAGAGGGTCAGATCCTCCCAAAGTCAGCTGATGTCTGCTTCTGCAAGACTTCAAAACTCAGAGCATCTGAAACCTAATATAAACTCGTGGTTGTTCTTCTAAGAAGATAGTGACAGGAAAACGTAATTTAATATTGGAGTCCCATCAGCAGCAAAAGCAAATAAGAACTGACTATCTTCAGCTGGACACCTGAAACTAGCACAACATTGTAAATCAACTCTACTCCAATAGAATTTTTTTAAAAACCACATACTTTCCTAATCTAAAAAAATAAAAATAAACAAATAAATGTTAAAGAAAAGAAAAAAGAACTGAGTATCTTCAACAGATTGCCATGCCACCACCATCATTTATGTTTTTCTCCCACTATTACAGTGGGAATCCATTTTTTTCCCATCTTTGGATCCCAATGCCTATGGCAGGGCGTATTAGTACACGCAGGGTAGGTGCTCTGTGGTCTGCTGAGCGCTCTGACCACAAGTCGGTCACTGAATGACCATTACTGTGTCCAGTAATGTGCCGGGGGCTCGGGAGGCACACCTGCCTTTTCAGCTGAACTCAGCCCCAGCCCCCAGCACTTAGCCTTTTCAAGCCTGGAGATGGTCGCCATGGCCGCAGTGGAGTGGGTACTAAGGCCCCGCGGCGCAGAGATCTCTGCAGTTCTTTGCATCTGCCTTCCACACTCTCCCCTCTGCGTGCATTTCAGTTTCAGGTCACTCCCCCTCGTCCACCAGTCTTAGCCCCACTGTGCTTAGACAGACCCCTCTCTTCCTGAAGACTTCCGGCCCAGTCCAGCCTACACAGCTTCCTCTGTTTCACTCCTGTGGTTTTGTGTTTGCATCTCTTATCTCCTCTTTAAGACTCTAAACTCCTGCCCAAGGGGGTTCTTATCTTCTTTTCGACTCTTCAGAGCACTTAGCAGATTGCTAGGTACATAACAGGCACTTAATAAATAATTCGTTCATTGGTACCGACATTCTTCACGTTCCAAGAGGTGAAACTGGGGTCCTCTAATCTTGGTACTCAAAGCTCGGTCTGGACAAGCAGCCTCGGCATCTTCTGGGAACTTGGTAGAAATGCAGAATTGCAGGCCTGCCCCAGACCGACTGACTCTGAATCTGCGTTTTAAGAAGGTGCCCAGGGGATCTGTGTGTGTGAGAAGCACTGATCTAAATGACACTAAGTGCCAAGCTCCTGAGCTTGCCTTCCTCACTTGGTGCACTGTTTCTGCTTCCCCCATCCCTGCCTCTTCCCCACAGCGTCCCGAGCCCCTCCCCTTCCCTCCCCAGTGCATCACTTGAACCGTTCGCTTTCCAATACCCTCAATTCACGCACTCCTCAAGTTTCTCTTTCCCGTCCCCAAAACGCCAACAATTCACCTCCTCCGTTCCTTTCTTGCTCTTTGATCACCCGGCACCTACCATGCTACCGTCTCCTGTTTTGTTGATTCAATACACATCTTGCTCATCAAACAGCCAAGTGAGAGGGATTCAGCAAGAAATCTGAGCTCTTCTCTTGAATGGGTAAAAGGTCTTTTTGCTGTTTCTGTTTATCAACTTACTCCTAACCGAACAGAAACTGAGAATTCATTGGCCCACAGAAAATGTGAGAAGGCAGGGAAATCTGTGCTCGTCCATTTGTAGGCTCAGCTGCTAAAAGGAATTTGAGAAATAAGCAGTCTTCATTAGTTAAGCCTCAACGTGCAACTCAAAGAAAGGTATGCCTCACTTAAAGGTGATCAAACACAGAAAACCATACTTAGAAGAAGGAATGCCAGGGTTTGCTTTAAACCATGATTCTTCCACTTAAAATAAAAGACTTCAAAAGGTCTTTAATCAAGTGACTTTAAAAATTACATTTGTTCACACTTTGATAAGAGCACAGGTGTCTTGAAATTCAGGGGAGACACCTTCAGTTTCAGGTGTTGTATTTTATGTAGAATCCAGGAAGAAGCAAGTTTGGGGCCTGATATACAAAGAAAATTACTACCCCCATATTTTGCAGCAGGAACTAAGCAGTTAAGTACGGTCCTCTCAGACTTCCTACCTGAGGCTGGATTTGCAGTGATAATTTTCTTTAGACATTTTGAAAAGTGATTGTTCATAAAGAAATGAGATATATTGGACACAGTCTTCCTTAAGGCCAAGGGCCACGATAATTGGGTTGTTTGATTTCTATTCATTTTTCTTAAATCTCTGATTGCTTGCACAATAACTTTCTTCCCCAATCAACTAGTCTAATAATTCACATCAATATTTTATTTTTAATGGTTGACTGCTCATTTAATTAAAAATGTAAGTGCATTAGCTCTGTGTAAAATGATTCCATTGGGACAGGATGATTTAAATATTCATAACATAAAAAGTAATAAATCTGAGCTCAGTGTTTGCATTTTAAAATGTCAGGCTACTGCCAGCTGTATTTGGCCCTAGATGAGTTTTACTGAATTAAAAGCTCTGAGCATCATCTTTTTATCGATTCTTCTTTACAATAAAACAATAAAACAAAAATGCTATGAGAACAGTATAACTCAATAACTCACTTCCTCTTTCAGCTTCATCCACTTCTAACTAGCTTCCCTCCCTTTCTGTCTCTGGTGCTATCCTCCTCTCCTATCACCTAGATTCTGGTCCCTAAATCATCCTGTCTGAAATCAAAGAAGTTACATGCTGGGGACGCATAATATTTATTTCCAGTTAATTCAATCTCTCTTTCCACTCCTCCCCCACCCCCTGTCAAAAAATAATAATAAATAAAGCCAATGAATCATAAGAGTGTACAGCAAGATCTCTAGAGAAAACTGTGTCCATTGGAATGCTTGCCAGTTGGAGGAAGAGTCATACACTTCACAGGGGGTAAAAACTGTCCTGTGTCAGTTCATGAACATATATAGCTTTAGAATCAGCAAACTTGACAAGTCTATATATTGGGTTAGGACATGGAAGACTCCAACTAGAGCAGGAATCTCTGATAAGCTACCAAAGGCTTGAGAATGTCATTTACATTATTCACAAAAATGAACTTGAAGTGCACTCAAGACTTAAATATAAGATCTGAAAAAAAGACCTTATAAAATGCCTAGAGGAAAACATACAGAAAGAGCTCCCTGACAGTGGTCTTGGCAATGATTTTTTGAATATGATACCAAAAGTATAGGCAACAAAGCAAAAACTAAACAATTGTGACTACATCAAACTAAAAAGCTTCTGCACAGCTAAGAAAACAATCCATAAAATGAAAAGGCTACCTAAGGAATGGGCGAAAATATTTGCAAGCCATATATCTGATAAGTGGTCAATATCTAAAATATATAGGGAACACATACAACTCAACAGCAAAATAAATAAATAAATAATCTGATTTTTAAATGGGCAAAGGTCCTGAGTAAACATTTTTCCAAAGAAGATATACAAATGGCCAACAGGCACATGAAAAGGTGCTCAACCACACTAATCCTCAGGGAAATGCAAATCAAAACCACAATGAGATATGACCTCACACCTGTCTGGATGGCTATTATCAAAAAGACAAGAGATAATGAACCTGTAGTGAGGATGCAGAGAAAAGGGAACCCTAGTACACAGCTGGTGGGAACATAAATCGGTACAGCCATCATGGAAAACAGTTTGGAGGTTCCTCAAAAAATTAAAAATAAAACCGTCGTATGATTCAGCAACCTCACTGCTGGGTATATATCCAAAGAAAACAAAATCACTATCTTGAGATATCTGCGCTCTAATGTTCACTGCAGCCTTACTTACAATGGCCAAGGTATAAAAACGACTTAAGTATGTATCTCTGGATGAACGGATATAGAAAATGTGGTGTGATATATACACAACAGAATATTATTCAGCCTTAAAAAGGAAATCCTGCCATTTGTGACACATGAATGAAGCTAGAAGGTAGTATGCTAAGCGAAATAAGCAAAACAGAGAAAGACAAATACTGTATGGTATCACTTGTATGTGGAATTCAAAAAAAAAAAAAAATAGAGAGAGAAAAGGTCAATGCATAGAACCAAAGAGTAGAGTGGTGGTTACCAGGGGGGCTGAGGGGTGGAGGAAATGGGGATGTTGTTCAAAGGTACAAACTTCCAGGTATAAGATGAACAGCTCCTGAAGATCTAACGTCCAGCGTAGTGATTACAGTTAATAATACTGTATAGTATACTAGAAATTTGCTAAAACAATAAATCTTAAGTGATCTTACCACATACAAGAAAGGTAACTATGAAGTGATGGATATGGTAACGTCTATGACGATATTCCACAATGTATAAATATATCACATCACATTGTATAGTTCAAATATATGCAATTCTATATGTCAAATATATTTCAATAAAGCTGGGGAAAAAAATAAAAGGAAGTGGGGGAATTCAACAAGTGCAGGGCATCATTGATAAGCTATGGAAGGCTTGAAAATGCCACTTGGAAATAAGGACACTGGCGTAGTGAAGGCATGTCCTCCCCAAGAACCCCCAGCAACCTGGTTTGGGATTACTATTGTCTCATCTTCAACCCCAAATCACTACTGTTAGCAAAGCCTGTCTGGATTACACAGAAGAGGCCTCTGCTATGAATAGGAACAGGCGGCCTGGAAGAATGGGAGGGCGATGACATTTCGCAGCCTCCCACAGTCCCAGCCCCACTAGTGTGGATAATGTTTGTGAACTGGGTTATTGGGAGGAACATGAAATGTGGAGTCAGGAGATGGAAGATCTACCCCTTAGCTATCAAACCTCCAAGTTCTCTTACAGTTCTAAAATTATCTATACAAAGAGCAGGTCTTTGAAAGATAAAACCCAGGGCTGGACTGGCACATAGGTGATACAAAAGTGACCCCATCCTACCCAACAAGGGCGCATGTCACACGCTTTCATTTGGAGCCCATATAGAACCCCAGAATCCTTCTCTACTCACTCCTTTGCTCCGCCTCTACAAAATGTTCATCATCAGCCCATGAGCTGAAGCCTACTTGCCATCCCTGAAGGTGACTGATTAACAGAGGAGAAACAAATTCATTTCCACTTGGGCAGGACAGGGCAGAGCAGAGCACAGCACAGCATTACTAACTTCCCAGTGCTGGAGCCTCCATAAGCCATCCGACTTTGGAGGTCAAACGTTGGGTTTGAGGCTGAAAGGAAAGAGAAGCCATCAAAACAGCAAGGACGAGACGCCCAAGTCTGTTTGGAAGGGTCCGTGAAGTCAGGCACACAGACACTTCTGTATTTACTTCTCAGAGATGTGGAGCTTTGTTTGTGATTCTGGTCTTCCTTTATAAATTAAATTCTCCTCCTGGGCCAAGTGAGGAAAGAAAATACTCAAATCTACACACCGTATTTATTTGATTTTACCAAAAACTTATAAAGTTCAGTTGCTCTATTATAAATGAGGCACATGTGGAATCCATATACACAGGAGAGACAGATGGTGTATAGTCTCTCCCTGCATATGTACACAGAGGCTATGAATGTGTAAGATATACAAAGCATCGAATGTTTAGAGAGTCTGTGTATATTACATACAGCTGAAAAATCCTGGAGTCATCTCCTCCAGAGTTTCTCAAAGTGTGGTCTATCAACCAGCTGCATCAGAACGTGCTGGGATGTCTGTTAAACGGGGTCCCCATGCCAGACCTCTTGAATCAGTCCCCTCCACACCTCTACCAAGACTGATTCTGGGTCAGTGATGTATTACTGGATGGCAGGAAGTCTCTTGGAGGCACAGATGTTATTCTGTGACTCTGGGGACCTAGGCATGTGTTTCTGGGCATAACTGTATTTCACAGGCAAATGTAAATGCATTTTAGACTTATCAGTGGTTTTAATGTTCTTTTCATCTCTCCCTTCCTCTATCAGCTAATCATGGCTTTAAGTATGCCTGTGTTGCTTTGTTTTTCATTAGCCCTTCCTTCTGGGTTTGTAGCACATTATGCTTAGCTATGGTGAAGCTTCTAGAATCATCCTTTGTTACATCTGGACTTGCTTCTTCCCCGAGTCATTACAGCCTCTTTGCAGTTTTCCTGCTGTGGCCTTGACACAATTAGATGGTCCTGATTTCCTGAAATCCAATAATTAAATGGATGAGAATGAGCTACAGTAAAAATGAAGAACAGCCACGCTGCATCTTTACACCTTTCTCCTTTTCCTGGAGGCAGTCCACAAATCTAAGCTAATCTGATTAAGCAGGAATACAGTGGATCTCTCCATCATTACAGAAAAGCAGGGCCCTTGGAGGAGTAACTTACGGCACCTGTTTAGCTGCATTAAAATCACTACCTAAAAGGTAGAGATAAAAATTAAGTAATAAACCATAAGCTACAGAAACTTGAAGGAAGAACTTCAGAAGTTATCTGTACTAACCGTCTCAACCTGGCCAGGGCTCTGAGCCTTCATTTGTAGATTCCAAGATTGGATTGTACACGGTAAAGGACGGAGAGGTCAGAGAGGCTTCTAGCATCAGTCCAGGGCCAAAGGGTGGAAGGCTGCTGTCCTCTGAGGAATTGCCTGGATCATCCCGCACAAGCGAGGTGGGCTGACAGCCTGCACATCAGTCTGCAGCCGCAGGAATCAACGCGCTACGCCAAGCTCCTGAAAAGGCCGCTGGTCCCCTGCACTGTAGGGCGGAGAGGGGATTTTCTCCCCCTCTCCTGGAGAGCTTTTCCCTTAGAGCAGGCATCCTCTGTGCTGTTCTTTGGGAAAAGAGCTGTTGTCAAAATTTCTGCTACAGGAAGAATCTTGCAGATTTTATTTCACTACAAATTGTTATGTCCCACGCTCCAGTAAGAATTTATGGCAAGTCTTCTGTAGGATGGAGGAGTTAGAGGTGCAGGATAACACGGGTGGTGCGGTGGGGCTGAGAGCTCGCTGTGCAGCAGTAGATGCTGCACCTCTGCTTTCCTAGGACTGCCACGGTGTAAAGATTCGACGAGGCTGCAAGCCCTGCTTTGAGCTGTGGGGATGGCAGATGTGGAAAAAGGGACCCGCGGACCTAGCCTGATACCTCAGGGAAACAGAACAAGCATGGTGGAGATACAATTTTTGAGCACTTTTCATGTGCCAGTTACTGTGCTAACAGTTTTCTACGATGACTACTACCAATAATAATAATAACACACAAGTACCTAATATCGTCTGGCATGATCCCCAAGAAGTCCAGGAGGTTCACATGATAATCTCTATTATACAGGTGAAGTTTAGGGAGTGAAGTCTCTTGGTCAATCAAGGTCATGTGATTTGATCCCAAAGGGCCCTGCTCTTAACTCCTATTCTCCATATGCCTCATATTTTCAGGGGATGATGGTACTTAAGACCCAAAATAGATCTGTGTGGTGGGAGGTATTATATATACCCTCTCCTATTTTACAGATGAGTAAATGGAGATCTAGAAAGCTTAGGTGAGGTCCTGCCTGGAGGGACGCCTGGTAAGTGACGGCTCCAGGACTCACGCGCAGATCGACCTGATGCGAAAGCCTGCCCCTCGAGACTGGTGGGGGCCACCTTCAGGGCAACCACAAACACTGGCTAAGACCCGTGAGGATCAGACCCTGACACAGGGCCGTGCCTAGTGCCACCTCAGCCTGGAGCTAACATCACTCCACCTTGGCTACAGCTGTGCAGACAGAACTCTTATACCTTACACTAGAGTACGCACTCAGATGGAACGGAATTGAGTGACACAATGCACCGCTCAGACAATAACGGGTGGTCAGGAAGGGCAAGAAATGGTGGGGAGGCTGAAGAAATGTGGAATACATATTCTAGTCTTAAAGGGCCTGGAGTCTGGTTGGTGCAAGAGAGCACAGAGGAAATGAGTGATTGATACTAGCCGGTACCCATTTAAGGGCTAAATTATGTTCCATTATCTCCAAGTACTACAGAGCTTCGAAGGATGAGAGATGATCAAGGGCGGGAAGGTTAAGAAAGGCTTCCTGCAGGAGGTGGGTCTTGAGCTGCGCCTTGGAGGAAGCAGAGGTCGGACGGGGGGTATTACATCAGTAAGTGCATGGAACGGGGAAAGAACATGGTGTGTTCATGGCTGGTGTGCAGCGAAGCACTTAGGGCTGCTGGCTGGCCTCAGGAGCACCTCCGTATCTGGGGGCTGGGATAAACCGGGTGTCTCAAAGCAACCCAGATAATTCGGAATTGAGGTTGTTACGTTATGAGTTAAACTACTCAACTTGCACACAGCGGATCAAAGCAAGAGAACAAAGTCATCTAAGAGAGACTGCCTCCAGCCTGGCAGGACTCAGTAACAATGGGGACTGAGGGACCTTTCTCCATCTCTAAAGAGACTGCGGCCATCAGAAAAAGGGACAGTTGATCACAGAGCCGAGAACATCATGGGTGAGTGTCCACTCGGCCCATCACAGAGAACCTGTCCCAACCCAGGTGGTCCACTCTGAGTGGCTGGTGTATTTCTCCCTCTTCTTTTACTTGAAGTATAGTTGCTGTACAATATTATATATGTTACAGCTATACAATATAGTGATTCACAATTTTTAAAGGTTATACTCCATTTAGAGTTACTATAAAATATTGGCTATATTCCCTGTGTTATGTGTATTTCTTATTTTTAATCACAGCAGGCTCTGTGAACATGGCTAAGGTGCTTCCTTCCCTAAGAGAGGCCTCTGTTCCCCTAATAAGTGAAGTGGCCAAGTCTCTGAAACTGACAATCCAGCCCAGACTGTGGCCAAATTGTCCCATAAGGCCATTCGGTGGGGACCTGCTTGTCTCCGCAGGACCCCAGGGCTGTTGCATGTCTCTCTGGTTGGGCAATGAACGACTCCAGAGGTGTCATCACCCACACCCCTGGCCACCCCGCATGACCCCATTTAAACTTTAATAAATATATCCGGAAGGTCCCCAGCAATTCTCAAGGCTGGAGAGCTAGGAGGCCTCAGCTGGAGCCCCTTCCTGGGCCCCCTCGGGCTCTGGCAGCTGAGCGAGTGGCGTCAGGAACCGCGTATTAATGAACGCTCCTTCACCACCATGGTTGGAGGGAAGTGCTCGGCATTCACGTCCTATCTCTCACAGAGCCCCGTGTTCTGGCAACTGTCAGAAAATCACCAGTGTCCCTCCCTCGCACACGAGAGAGACAAGATTGTGGGATCAGCTCCTGCAGATACTTAAAAATTCCAGGCTGTGCTTATCTGACCTGATGCTGACCTGATTTTGGAGACAGTCTTGTTTCCTTGGTGGTTAGTTTCCTGCCAGAAAATGCTTGTGTTTTATAACTGACCCGCCAAACCCGCTGGGCAGAGCAGGGCTCCTGGCGTCAAAGTTAAGGGAAACGGCCCCAGGAATCTTGAAGGGAAAGGGGGTCAGGCCAGACAAAGAGGAGGTGGTCCAGAGCGCCCAAGGAAAATGGGCTTAGTGATGGCTATCTGTCCACCCAGTGGAAGAGGCACACGCACACTGATGGAGCCAGGGCGTGACCCGTGGCGCCTCGTCAGTGATACGTCCCCGACAGTGGAAGGAAGCCTGGAGCCCTTTCAGGCCAGACACCCAGCCTGATGTGTTAGACGCCCTGGGACCTCGAGAGGAAGAAAGCAGGGGTTGGGGACCCTGAAACAGGAGGGGGAAATGTACAGGCGTGCACATTGTGTGGCACCCACATGTGTTGGACTGGGGGACAATTAGAATAAAGCAAGTAAAGCTCTGAACACTGATGTTGTTTGCGAATTAGGGGCTCACACATAATACCCATCTTCACCTGAATTCAAAATCCATAGAGAGAAAGATACAGGCGGTCAACAGTTGGGGAGCCACACGTCAGCGTTATTACAAATAAGCCGGCCAGCGAGCGTGGTTGTAGACCTGCAGCCTGCGGGTTGTGCTAACACTTGGCCTCTGAAATACCCACAGGGACCAGAGCTCAGCAGGTCTTCCCACAGGGCTGGGCCCCTCTGCCTGCAGGCTGCACAGGAGGGATGGGAGCTGCCCGCAGGCACGTATGGAACAAGGAGGAACCAGGAAAAGTTGAACCACGCGGGCTCAGATTCTCCTCCCAATACCCCGACCAGACGAATGACTTCCTTACCAGACGGAATGGGTGGATGGAGGTTCGGGGGTCCCTTAAAAGAAGTCCTCCTCATGGAAGTACAAACCGAGCAGAAGAAGTCCCCACCCCTTAGCAAGTTCTCCGCAAACATAAAGCAACAGCTAGAATCTAGAATCACTACATTGTAAGGTCTCCCTTACCTGACAGGAAACAGGCATCTCTCTGAGTGTCCCGTGGACTTCCAAGACGTGCCTTGGTGCTTCGGCGGTCAGCAGGCTCGGTTTTCCAGGCCCAGAGAGGCCAGTACGTTTTAATAGTGCAGCGTGAGTAACGTGACCAGAAGAAGAAGAGTCTCTACGCAGATTAAAAAGGACACCCGGAAACCTCGGGGTTTCTCGCGGTACCGAAGTGTTCCTCCCTCCAGCAGAAACATCCGCTCTGGGAGCGCAGGGCGCATGCTCAGTCCCTCCCAGAATTGACTGTTTCTCTGCACTTTGCACTCACTGAAGGTTTGGTGATTTGGTCCCCATCCGCCCCATGGGACAGAAAACCGGCAGATCTAGATATTAACTAGGATTGATCTTACCAGTCCTGAACTTGACACGGGTTCGAGCCCTGGTCCGGGAAGATCCCACGTGCCGCAGAGCAACTAAGCCCGTGCGCCACAACTACTGAGCCTGCGCTCTAGAGCCTGTGACCACATCTACTGAGCCCACGTGCCTAGAGCCTGTGCTCCGCAACAAGAGAAGCCACCGCACTGAGAAGCCTGCGCACCGCAACTAAGAGTAGCCCCTGCTCGTTGCAAGTAGAGAAAGCCCGTGCGCAGCAATGAAGACCC
This sequence comes from Pseudorca crassidens, assembly GCF_039906515.1. Classification (NCBI taxonomy): domain Eukaryota; kingdom Metazoa; phylum Chordata; class Mammalia; order Artiodactyla; family Delphinidae; genus Pseudorca; species Pseudorca crassidens. Next base: position 15,913,677 of record NC_090316.1, read on the forward strand.
AATGCAGCCAAAAATAAATAACTAAATTTATAAAAAAAAAAAAAAGTACAGCATGGTGACTACTTAACCACACTGTACTGTATATTTGACAGTTCCTGAGAGAGTAGACCTTAAAAGTTCTCATCACAAGAAAAAAGTGTAACTATGTGAGGTGATGGATGTTAACTAGACCTATTGTGATCATCATTTTTAATACATACATATATCAAATCAGTATGTTGTACACCTAAAATTAATACAGTGTTATACATCAATTATATCTCAGTAAAACTGGGAAGAAAAACTTTAAAAAATTTCCTTATCCATTCCTTTTAGATAGGTGTTTGCATAGCATGTATTTTGCATAACCTCCTTTAGTAACTGCACTGAATGCTGTGTTAGTTTTGGGACTGTAATCTCAATTAGTTGAATACTTTGTGGCAGGATTATGGTTAATTTCATGGTCAATTTAACTGATGCCTCTCTCCTTCTTTTGAAATGCTTGTGATAATGTAAATCTTTCTAAAACATATTGAAGGAGTTTAGGCTTTTCTTGCAGAGCCACTGCGATGGGATTCATGTGAGACAGGACTAGGCTGATGGGATGGGGTGACTCTTTAGATGGTGGTGGGCTTGCAGCAGGAAGAAGGTCAGGAGCGTGGACCAGCACCTCAAGGTGCTCAGCCACAGACGAGAAGAGCGGACGAGAAGGCAGTCAGGGAGGTTGGGGGTCAAGGATGACTCAGTCACCAGCTGAATCCTTGTCACTTACCGGGTTGCACGGTGACCTTTAGTCTTCAGCCTTCTGCTTCCTTTTAAGATTCCAGCATCCTGCTGTATAAGCACAGAAACCTGGACACAACAAAGGGCCTTGCAGCACCCAGCAGAATAATGCTGAACCTAATAGTCCTACGTGGAAAGGCCTTATATATAGTTAAGACATTCATTACTTCTGTGAAGTACTTCCATGTACATAAAAATGGTAGTAAAATATTAAATGAGGTAGAGAAACCAGATTACAGATGGAATGGAAGCTAGGGCTGCTGGCATCCAAGTTATGGAAAGTTTCGTATAATGGTATTTAACCTTATTTTCCAGCTATCATCTTGGACACCGTGGTTATGGTCATGAAGATTGGGAAGCCCTTTCTGCAAAGCTCCACCTGGATCTGAGAAAATGCTGCTCTCTCCCTGTTACGAGTAGATGGGGTCCATCTTGTACTTTTGTGTGGCTTTGGAGGGTGTGTAGGAAGAGAACACGGCTTTAGGAAATGATGCTGTCTATGATTCTAATTTATTTTTGGACTCCTGAGGCTTAAACGTTAACCAGAGTAAAATAAACATATATGTGGAAACTCTGTGAGTTGCATTCTATCTACTGTTTCCATTTCTTTATCTCTGCCTTTTAATATAGTTGAAATGTCCCAGTTTGAGCTACAAAATAAGTCTGTGTTTGTCAATGAAATCCAGTTGTTTGGATATGATGGTGTTCATAAATCCTCTGAATTTAGTCCTCTGGAATTTTCCCGGATTGAAATCAAATATTCACACTCCTGCCTGGCTCTCAGATTCCAAGTCAGCGGTGTTCTCCACTGCACACAGCCTGTAGGTGACATTTGGGAGGGAGGTTATCACAATGTAAGGACTATGTGAGTACTCAAGCCTTATCTAATCAGGTTTTCTTCACACTTGTTTTATTGTGTTCAAATCCCACTGGCTTATCGAGTGACTGGACTGTCTAGTGAGATGTAAGAAAAGAGAGCTTCCCTACAAATGCTTGCCCTTGTTTTAAACCCATTCTCCTGCAAGTTTGAGGAGTTTTGCTCCCTGGCTTTGGGTACATCATTCCTGGCTGATCACTGAGTTGGAAACCTGAGCTCTGTTCCTATCTCTCTAGTTTTAGGAAACACTGCTGAGTGGGGTAGGTGTTTGGACAAGAGGATTCTTAAGGTCCCTTCCAATTTTTGGTGTTGTGGATTCTAAAATCCAGTTGCCACAGAATTCGACACAATTTTTCCTTGCTCCCTACAAAACAGGCATTCAATAAATATTTGTGGAAAAAATGAATGGATAAATAAATAAACAGATGGACAGAACTGTCAAGTGACTATGGTTCCAAGCCCTTCTCCCAGTTCCTCCCTGGTAAACCTTTTTGCTTTGGATAAAAACTTTTGCAAAAAGAAATCCTGGTGCCAGATATACTCCCTGATATGCCAGAGTTCCAGGGGTAGACGGGCAACTTTATCTACTCTGGAGTTTCTCACCACATGGAGATATAACGGATACTCTTCAAAGCAAATGGTGTTACCACGTCCACCCAGTAGGTGGCTATTATTTTTTTAAAAAGGAAAATAACTAGTGTTGGTGAGGCTGTGGAGAAATTGTCACCCTCATCCGTGGCTGGTGGAAATGTAAACTGGTGCAGCTGCTGCGGAAAACAATTTGGTAGTTCCTCAAAAAGTTAAACGTAGAATGACCATGTGATCCAGCAATTCCACTCCTAGATATATACTCAAAAGAACTGAGAGCAGGACTTCAAACAGATACTTGGACTTGAATGTTCATAGCGACATTATTCACAATTGTCGAAAGGTGGAAACAACTGACAGATGAATACATAAACAAACTGTGGTCTAGCCATACAATGGAATATTATTTAGCCTGGAAAAGGAAGGAAATTCTGATGCATGCTACAACATGGATAAACCTTGGGGACATTACGCTAAGTGAAATAAGCCAGACATAGAAGGATAAGTATTGTATGATTCCATTTATATGAAATATGTATTATAGGCAAGTTCACAGAGACAGAAAGTGGAATAGAGGTTACAAGGCGCTGAGGAGAGGGGAGAATGGGGAGTTATTATTTAATGGGTACAGGGTCTCAGTGGGGGATGATGAAATAGTTCTGGAAATGGATAGTGGTGGTTGTACAACATTGTGAATGTATTTAATACCCCTGAATTGTACAGTTAAAGATAGCTACAATGCTAAATTTTATGTTTGTATATTTTAGTGCAACAAAAAATAGCAAAAATAAACAAAACAAAAGGGGAATGTGAAAGACCAGAGGTAGAAGAAGGCTATCAGGTAAATTATGCCTCAAAATCCTGCTAACTACAGAAGCTAGCGTTTCATGGTGCTTGCAGCTTACAGGTGCTCTCATATGTCACTACCTCAATCCTTGCAACGTCTCTGTGGGGGGATTATTATCCCATTGCACCGACGGATAAACTGAGGCTCAGTTGACTCACCCAACAGCATATCATTAGTCAGTAGCAAAGTTGTGATTTGAACACCTGTCTTCATACCTGAAATGCTGTGTTCATCCTGCTTCCCCGCAGTGGCCTGTCAAAGCATTGACCATGCAGCTTGCAGAAATGCAGCCCACACGCGGGACCAGCGAGTAAGGCCAACAAGATGGTAAGGTGTGCTGCCCCAGAGGCCAATGGCCTGGTCTGCCATCTCCAACTGGCCTCACTGTCACCCTTCCCTGAGAGAGGAAGAAGGTCACAGTGCTTACAGCTGGGTTGATGGCATTGAAATGCATTTGCTTTGAATATATACAGTGACTATAAAATAACTATAACCCCCAACTCCATCCCCTCCTTAAAGCTTATGTATTCAGGGATCTCTTCAAGGCATTGACATCAAATTCCAATCTTCTGCATATCAGAATCCAGCACTTCTCCTTACGCCATCTTTCAAGAAAACTTTTCTATCGTTTGACATTTGAATCCAGTGTCCCTGGCATGAAATCAAGTATCACGAGGAGTTTCCCCCATCTGGTGAAATTCATGCATATCCTTTGCACTTTGTTTGTGAGGTTAATCTCTTCAGGGCCCCATTTAGCACAGAGATAGCCATACGTTTCTCCTGATTTTATGGTTGCAGAAGTTACTCCATCAAAGCATCCACTGGCTTTTTCTGAGCATCATGATCCATCTGTGTAATTAATGGAGCCACTCTCCTGCCAAAACCTGGCCAGTTCAGCCTGCCTGTTGCTATCCGTAGCAGCTTGAAAGATGGCAAAGACGGCCCCTCAATTCTGATTTTCACCCCCAAGTCATCCCCCCATGGAGCTCCTGTTGTTCTTGGCGTTCCTGCAAGTGGGCTGTTAATTAAACTCCCCAAGTTGTTATTTACAGACAGTGGCTGCCTCAGGGTGCCAAGGGCAAACCGTGCACACCCTACCTACTGTCCATCTGTCCCTGATTTCCCGGACTCTGTCTCTGGAACAGTGAGCCTTGGGTTCCTAGGCCTGGCAGTGTGCTCACCCAAACACCCGCCCACTGCAGCTGGGCAGAGGCAGTGGTGCCTAATGGTTAGGAATATGGGCTCCAACAAGACTGCTGGGGTTTCAATCCTGGCTCCACCAAGGACAAGTTCTGCACCACTGGGAAAGCCTCTGAACCTCAGAACCTCATTTCAGGACCTCAGTTTCCTCATTTATAAAATGGGGATAGTAATGGTATACCCACCCCTTTAAGTAGTTGAGATTAAATATCCTCTAACATGTAAATTACTTAAAATAGCATTGGAAGCAGAGTAAGGCCCCAATATAGGCTAATCCCTACAGCTCTTAGCATTATTACTGTGTACCTGGATTTACAGAGCAATTCACCAAAATCCTAACCTTCAAATATTTCCTAGCAGCACCTCATTGACACCCACAACTGGAGTACTCAAGGGCAATCGTGTAAGTGGCAACCCTTGGCCTTCCCCAAATCCTCTGTAAACTTTCAGAAGCTGCTGCAACTTGGAAGTCAGAGATTATGAATCTCCAACTGCCAGCCCTGTTGAGTCACTTGCTCCTACGCCAACTGTTTGTGTCGGAGCAGAAGACTTTGTCTCCCGTTAGTCACTTGACTCTGTCCTCACAGCTCTCGCCTCCGGCCATATTGTTTGAGCTCTTCGACGTCACGTGAGCTCTGGTGCTCCTCAACGTCTGCACGTGCCTTTCTCTTTGTGTGCCACGGCTCCTGGGGATATTTCAACTCTTACTCATTCTCCATAACTTCTCGTATGGCTCATCCTTCTAGACCTTCAGGCATCAGCTTCGGTTCTGCCTCTTCATCTGTCCTGGCCCAGTCTGCAGAAAGGGCTCCTTTCTGGTGTAGCCCCACACCTTGTATTCATCACACACTTCTGTTGTAGTGTGTTACTTTTCCCCACTAGACCCTAAGTTCCTTGAGGGTGGAGACTGTGTTATGGCTTATGGTCTCTCTGGTCCTTAGCACATTTGGCATTTCAAAGATGTTCAGGAAATAAATGAACCACCCATTGAGGGATGCAGAACTTTCCAGGGAGCGTCCTAAGACAGGTGAAACAGTCAACACGACTGGGAAACTTGGAGAAGGTTTCACAGCAGAAGTGACACGTGGAACTGAGTCTTTAAAGATGAGAATGATTTTTGACAAGCAGAAGAGGGAAGAGGCAAGTGTCTTCAGACCAAGGAACTAACAGGAGTGAGACTCACAGGCCTGGAGATCTGTTGAGGCTAAAACCTGAAGTGGGGTGGGAGGCGGAGGGAGCTAGAGGGAGGTGGGTGCCGGGCTGGAAGGCGGTGCTCATTTGGGGAGACGGATGTGAAGGATGTTCTGCACCAGTAAGAGGTTGGGCTTTATCCTGCAGAAAACTGGGGTCTATGAATGTATTTTAAGCAGGATGGTGTTTTGGAAACTGTATGCCTGGAACAGCAAGGGGCAGGAAGTGCGTCGTACACGTGGATACATAGAGACTTTGCTGGTAATGCACGTAATACCTCTGGAAAGATAAACTCTAGAAACTGGTACCAGAGGGTGGCCCTTTCGTGGAGGAACAGCGGTGGAAGGAAGACAATTTTTGCTGCATTCCTTTTGCACTGGTTCTATTTTTCCAGGCGTTTGTATTATATTTTCTAAAAGAGTACAAGTTTTAAATAGATAGTAAAACTGTGAAAATGAGGAATAAAAGAAAGGAAGACAGAAGGAAAGGCGTCTCACACCACAACGTGAAAGAGCAAATTACCCCCCAGAGTCTGGCCGGGAAGACCGGCCAGGAGACCATGGGGATGGGCAGGAGAGCGATGATTATCGCCCACCTGGGGCTCTCCTGCCCAGAAAACCAAGGCCACGGGGCAGCCTCGAGTTTGCACACTCCTTTCCCCTCGAAGATGCAAGCGCCCTACTGTAAATCCTCTTATTTCATACTCTGATCCCAGCCTCAAATGTTCGACAAGGCAAACGCAGCCCCAGTTATAATCAGAGAGCTGCCTGCTGCTCCTCCGTGAACCTCCATGCACCCTGCCTCACACCCATCAGCTTCCCCGCGGCTCAGACCTCTCTGAGCAGAGGCCCTGCTGCCGCTCACCAGCTCATTGGTGCTTTGCGCTGAGGCCAGCCCCTCGTGGGACCCCAGGGGTTGCAGGCAGGAGGGGGGAGAAGGGCTCTTCCTTCCTCGGGAGGGTGACTTGAGAGAGGCCTGCTCTCCAGACCTCCCGAGAGCTGCTGTTCTGTTTTCAGGACACGTGGAATCCGAAAAGAGGGAAAGAATGCCAGGTCATGTTCGAAGTTCAAATTCGGGCAGAGCGAATCATCGGGGAGACCTACCTTGGCCCCCCAAAATGACGGCTTTGGGGCTGTGAGGAACTAACAGTTTGGGACTCCCAGTGAGAGAAATTTCTAGAGACATCACAACATTTTTCACAGAGGAACTTGTGATTTCAGGTGCTGACGGCAGCACAAATCTAGGTGCACTTCGGTTTAAGAAAACCCAATTAAAAAAAAAAAATCTGGACTTTGGAACTGGATGTTAAGAGTAAACTGAATACAATTTTTGCAGGTTACTTTCCATTTACAGGGATTACAAAACATTGGCTCTATTCCTTGGGTTGTACAATACATCCCTGAGCCTATCTTACACCCAATAGTTTGTACCTTCCATTCCGTCAACCCTATATTGTCCCTCCACCCCACACTGGTAACCACTAGTTTGTTCTCTGTATCTGTGAGTCTGCTTCTTTTTTGTTATATTCACTTAGTCTGCTGTAGTTTTTAGATTCCACATATAGGTGATATCAGACAGTATTTGTCTTTCCCCGTCTGACTTATTTCACTTAGCGTATGTATCGTACAACACAGCAAATATGGCCAATATTTTGTAACAACTGTAAATGGAAAGTAACCTTTAAAAATTGTATTAAAAATTTAAGAAAATATTTTTAAAGAGTATACTGAATAAAGTCCAGGTCTCAGGAATGCATCTCTGGCCCTGTCTCATTGATCTTGAGTGAATCACTTCACCTGTCTAAGCTTCAAGTTTCCCTCTAGATCTGCAAGATGCATTTCAGCTCTCCCCTTAATGCTAGCAGCTTCTATTTGCACCATGAAGGGTTTCTTGATTTATTCATCGATGCCCTGTTATCTGTTATCCTAAAGTATATTCAGCGTCACTTTTCAAGATGCTCACGGCTCATCTGAGAGGTGGGTGTGGGGAGGGCATGAGTAAGTGAGGCACTTTTCGCTCAGTCTCCCAGAGCTTTAGACTTTCAAATATTGGGGAGGTGGGTGCAGCTTTATTTTGCTCTAAGAACATGTCTGATGCTGGCTGTCATCACATGACTGAAGCTGGGAGGTCCTGTGATGGGGACTCTTTAGGTGGCACCAATGACCTCCTCTTGCACAGGAATCTGTTGATATGAAAATCACGTTTCTGATACTGCTAGCAGATCAGGACCTGTGTCTGTCAGTTTTTCAAAAGCCTCTGCTGATGGGAGCTCGGCTCTTGCTTGCTAACAAGGATCTGAAAGTGGTTTGAAATAACTTGAAGACCTTTTTCAAGATGTTCTGCCTTTTAGGAATATCCAGCAGACAGTAAATATCATTAATTGTGCCAAACATACTCTCACAATTTGAATTGTCAGAAATGCAAAATAAAAGATTGAAATTATGCGTCACACAAAGAATACATTTAACAAATTATTTGACTCAAAATTAAATGAAAGGCTGAAGGTACTTACTTTTTAATATGTTTTACGTTGTTATGTGACTTCCCTTAGAGTCATTTATATTTAAGTCGTATTTCTTTAAAGCAAGTAATGTAAATTTGCTCTCTCTAGTGTCTTTTACGTCACCAAAGCAAGCAATGTGTCTTCCATATGACTCTGTTTCCTGGTGATGATAGTTGATGCAGCTTAGTATTTCTAACGTTTGCCCTGGCTCTGATTCACATGGAGAACACTCTTATTTCCACACTGTTTCACTCTCTTTAATTCTGGATGACTCCACTGGCCACAACAGCAAATGCTAAAGATATTGATTCTCACTCCCCTGGTCCAACAGTCTCTATAGTAGAATGACCAGATTAAACAAAGGACTGGACGTCTTGTATTTTTATTTGCTAAGTCTGGCAACCCACTGCCAGAGCCCTTCTAACTTCCTCAGACCTCCTCTTCCACCCAGTCCTCCTTCCCTCTCTTCACCCTCAACTTTACCCCATCTTTTGGGGGGGCCCGCACCCTGAGCTCTTACTCACCTGCTTGCTTCCACAGCCCGCACCCACACTCAGCCACCGTGAAGTGCTGAACTTGTGGACAGGGTGCTCCCACCAGAGAGACCCTGTGTCCAGCCTTGGAGGCTAAGCTTCCCTCTCACTCCTTGGGTTCAGTCTTTTGTCAAATGTTTCCTATGTCTGTCGTGTCCTTGAGCTCAGCTCCTTCCTGAGGATGGCAACAGGAATTTCCTCTGGTCCTATAGCATCTTTTATTCATGATGGACGACCAAATTATAGGGATGAAACTAAAAGGAGAAAGGATTAAAGGGCCATCACTCACGGTGTGGGTTCCTAATGCATAAGAACTTCTTAATGTGGGGATCATGCTTCCAAGACTCCAACCAAATCATCCTCTGTGACCACAGACCATCTAGACCCTAGAGGATATGGCTTCTGCTTTCTTGTTACTGAGCCAGCGTTTCCTTAAATGAGCTGGACTCAAAAGAGTGCAAGCAGAAAGCAATTATACTATTTTTTCTGTGCTAAGTTGAATGCTTCTTCTTTGCTCCTGGATGAAATCTCAGGCAGGTCCTGTGGAATTAACAAATAGCCCCATTTTTCAGATAATAAAAATGTCCAGTTCAATCCAGAATTCAAGTTTGTCATACAATCTAGAGTCCTCTCTTCCTGCCAGTTTGGGCCAGATGCAAGATTAGGAGCTGGCGGTGGTGTAGGAGCTTGTTGGCTCCATCACTGTTTGAACTCCTTCTCGATTCAGGCTTCCCCAGAACAGGAGCAGAGTGAAGGAAAGGGTAGGAGCAAGAAAAGGCTCACCTGGTTGAGACCACTGCAGTCTGGTGTCAGGATGCTTCTTTCTCCTACTTAGCACTTCCATGGGTTCTTTGAGGGTCTTCCCTTGGCACCTCGCCCAACGTCATGGGAGTCTCCAACCTGCAGGGTTTTTTTGTTTTTTTTTTTTTTTTCGGTACGCGGGCCTCTCACTGCTGTGGCCTCTCCCGTTGCGGAGCATAGGCTCCGGACGCGCAGGCTCAGCGGCCATGGCTCACGGGCCCAGCCGCTCCGCGGCATGTGGGATCTTCCCGGACCGGGGCACGAACCCGTGTCCCCTGCATCGGCAGGCAGACTCTCAACCACTGCACCACCAGGGAAGCCCCCAAGTTTGTTAAATTGAGTTGAACAAGAGTAACAGGTAGGTCGAGACTCCTCCTGTGTCTTATTTTTGCCAAAGCCTCCAAACCAAAGACAAGGTTAAGTACCACCCACCTTCTAAAGGGAGGGGCTGACCACGTCCATTTTGAAGTTAGACAGAGGAGGCCAAGCGACCCAGCAACCTCCTAGGCATCTGAGGGGGCTCATGGCTTTTAGGAGAGAAGAAGGATTCTTTGGAGAGGATGGTAGGACCAGGGAGAGCCTTGTGGTTCCCTCAAGCCTCCTCCACCTCCCACTGCCTCCAGGATAAATGAAGAGGGACCTTAAAGCACCACCGGCGGAGATTCGAGTGATTTTCAGGATGGGGGTTGGACAGCCCACTCGCTGGCCAGGTGCTGGCTGGTCCCCTCAAACTCTCCAGCCTTCCCCTTGCTGTGGCTGGAGGGGCATGGGAGGGTTCCTGGGAGGGCCTTGAAATGTGGCCCCTGGGTTTGCTGGTCGTGAGACGTGAGGCCTGACTCACCACTGAAGCAGCCTGCAGGAGGGCGCTGGCTGAAGCCCCCACTGAGGATTGGGAGAGGAGAGAGGGCAGAGGGAGGCGTACCTGTGAGGCCCCAGTTTGGAAAGGACCACAGCCAAGAGGGCTGGCGGCTTGGGGGAAGGGAGCCCAGCAGCAAAGTGCAGAGAGGAAGAGCCGAGGGGCCTCCTAAGAGCGCATCTCCAAGTGCCTCTTCCCCGACGGGGACTGGGGTCCTTGTGCAGCCTTGACCTGCGTCTGAGGGAGTGTGGGCAGTGATGGCGGGGTGAGAGCAGCGGGGAGGTTCGCCTAACCAACCCACAGAAGGCGCCAGAGCAATTCTCCAATATATGTGCATCCGCAGTGAGAGGGAACATTACACAGTGCGGAGCCCATTCCCTGCCCCGGCTCTGGCCCTCGGGGACCTGAAAGCAGCAGAGAGAGCAGGGGAGGGACAGGAAGAAGGAGTAGGTCTGACCCGAGCCGCGGTGGGGCTGGGAGAGAATGCAGAAGCTTCTGTTGGATGAGGGAGTGCAGTTTTGATTTGGATTATACTGGATTTTCTGGGGCTTGAAGGGGACCAGGGCATTCTAAAATCTGTCCAAGATGACACTAAGGCCTCGGGGGGAGAGCTGACAGGATAGGTTTGAGGGAGACTGCAGTGGGGAAACACAAAGCTCTTTCCTGATTTCACTCCAACCTGTTCAATAACCCGTTACACTAGGAAGTGTGGGCAGGCGCCGAATGCTAAGAACAACACCGCGTTTCCCCGATCCTAAGACACGCTTTTTTTTTTAACATTAAAATACTTCTGAAATCCAATCCCTTGTAAATCCCAGCGCACATCTATTATTTTTTCCCTAAAAAAGCTTTTTGAACTGATGCTGCTTTCAAATATATCGCTTTTTAGGATTGAGAACATTTTGTAATGATAGAGCTGTCTAGAGGTCTTATGGGTTTTTCAGTGCTCTCATTCAAGTCCAATTTGCTTTCAAGTCCAATGCTACTCTCTGACCTTCTGGCCCTAGGCAGCTGTGCTGTCCAGCCTGGGTGAGGGTGTCAGGAAAAGGACAGGACAGGAGTGAACAGTGGTTGGCCTGAAAGTGTAGGCAGAAAGCACAGGGAACTCCCAGCCATGTCCCTGGCAAAAGGGGTCAGGGAACCGCAGGACAACCCAAGTTTCCAGTCCAAGGGGTGAGGTAGGGATCAAAATCAGAAGCAAAGATTTGGCTGCATGAGATTGTGAGAGTGAGTGAGTCTGGATACATTTTTAAAGAAAGGAACCTTTAAAATTTTTTAAATGGGTATCTGTTCATCTGTTGATGGGCACTTAGGTTATTTCCAGGTCTTGGCTATTGTAAATAGTGCTGCTATGAACATGAGGGTGCAGATATCTCTTCAGGGTAGTGATTTTGTTTCCTTTGGACAAATACCCAGGAATGGAATTGCTGGATCGTATGGTAGCTCTATTTTTAGTTTTTTGAGGAACCACCATACTGTTCTGCATAGCGGCTGTATCAGTTTACATTCCCACCAGCAGTGCAGGAGGGTTCCCTTTCCTCCACAGCCTCTCCAGCACTTGTTATCCATGTGAGGTGACTGATGTTAACTAAACGTATTGTGGTAGTCATGTTGCAATATATACATACATCAAATCATTACACTTTACACTTTGGACTAACACAATGTTATATATCAACTGTATCTCAGTAAAACTGGGAAAAAATAAGCTGTGGCAATTACATTTTTTAAAAGGGTAATAAGTGCCTTGATTGACTCCATGGACAGAAAGAGAACTTAAGAAGACAGATGGTATAGACAGTCACTGCTACATAAGATTAGCCTAAGGAAGAATGAAACTGAACACCATAAAGTAGGGTTAAGCAACTTGTCCAAAGTGACAACAACTAATAAACAACAGAACTAATTACCTCCAATTTTTCTTCAATTTTATCCCTTAATACAAAAAGTCTTCAAAATGAAAAAAGTAAAACAAAGATACATTGAAGGAAAATAAAGCTTAGAATGGTAAAGAAATAGTAAGAAAACACTTAGCTCTAGATCGGAAATACTGAGTTCCCACACAAACACTCTTCTCATGGGGGTCAGTGAGAGACATGGCCGTGGTGTGATGGCATGACTTCCTGCTGAGACTGGACAAGGTTTAAGGATCCTGCCAGCACGGTGCCTCCCTTGGGCAATCACCCCCAAGTGAACCTGTCTGCCCCCGTGAAGCTGCCTCTTCTACGTCAGTTTCCCCCTCCCTAGTCCAGACGAGGTCTCACAGAGTCTGGAAAGATCCCAGAACCCTGGTCATAATCTTTGAGACGTTCTTTGGGGAACAGGATCTTCCAAATTTCAAAAAGATGAATTTCAAACATGGGAGCAGGAGGCCTGTTATTTCTTGGCACAGTCTGACAATTGAATATTAAGCGAAAGAAGTGAAGCTTCTTAGAAAATGAGCTAAGCGTTCACAAAAGAAGTCGTGCAATACTAACCTCATTATCTTTCACGGCATTCATATCCTAGCACGTAAGGGGAATCATAGATAGAGTAAAGCATTTGCTAAAGTTCCTTAAAAACAGATGGAAGTATATTAATTGGATGAAATATGGTTTGGCAAATTCATACGTGATTAAAAACCTGAATCGATAGAGAATAAGCAGCTCTGTGAGTGGATATTAATAAATCATTGCTGAATGAAGAGGAGCATTTATATATTATTTATTAAGGATTGATTTATTTTGTTGCTTTTAATGCCGTCAAAATTCTTATTAATGATTTGGAGCAATAGAAAAAAATCTATTGGTGGCATGATCTAACATTTCAGACAAGACTGTGGTTATTTGGGTAAATAACATATGGCTGATCTTTATTTGTGGGTCAGGATAATTTAAACCCCTTGTTTATGGAAAACAATGTCTCGTAGAGCATTTTAATTTATACCTGAAATACTTTTCAGGCGATGGGAGCAGAGACGTCCGTGTTGGGGCTGCCACCTTAAACTACCCCAGGTCCTTTGGTGATAAATGATGGATACTGCTTCACAGTCATAAAATCTTTACGAATTTTAGAGTACCATCTAATCAATCTTGGTGTCACTTTTGGTTGTTTCTTCTAGCCAAACATTCTGAGTTCTCTCAGGGCATAATAAATCATGGCATTTAGACTTTTAGCCCCCATGCCCTCTATTCTCTGAACATGGTCTGTTTATCCACGTCCCTCTTAAGATGTGACAACTAATTACCAACTCCAGGTAAGGTTGAATCACCTAAGAGCACAGTGTAGTGACGTCCAGCCTTGATCTAGAAACCATTCTTTTACGGAAACAGTCTAACATCATGTCAGCTCTTTAGTACGTGCTTCACACCTTTGGCTCTTACTAAGCTGTAAACTAAAGCTCTCACGTCTGTTTCATTTGACCTGCTGTTGAAACAAGTATCCTCCCTCTTGTCCCTGTTGATGTTTTGGAGACTGAATACATGGCTGTACATTCGCTCCTGTTATATTTTAATTTACTAATTTCAGAGTAATCCATCAGTTAGCAGTATTCAAACATTTAAATGTGTCATTGGTGTATTCATTTAGCACAAATCATCTTGCATTCATTCAACAAAAACTCGAGTACCTCTGAGACCCTGGGCATGGAATAAGCAACAAATATTTAAGTTCTGAGTTCCAAATATGTTATGACCTACCAATATCTTTTAGAAGAAATAATCAAGGAATTCTAGAGAGCAGGAAGACATTCCATACTTCCAGGAGATTTCTCTCCAAGCATCATTTTGTCAGGGGAACATTGTCTTGAAACAGATCACCTAGCTTCCGCTGGTACTCCGTTCCCCAGCTCCCCGCCTTGCTTACTGCAGATAAAGATTAGATTCATATTCTCTTAATAATTTATCTGTGGGGAGGAAGGTGATCTCTGTGTCTTACTCTTCCGCCATCTTCCCCCTCTCTTCATATTTTCTTAATAGTTTAAACAAGCTTTTCAGTTCTCTCTATCCCCAGAAAGTAGATCTACACATGGCTCCAATCATATCAGATTTCCTGGATGTACATGTCAGCTCTCATCCCTTTGATGCTGGTGGCTTGAACTTCTGGCCCTCCCATTAATTCACGACTTGAATTCGTACATGGGAACCATCGGGCATTACTTGGAGGGCATGATTGCAAGAGCAAATCACTTTGAGTGAGGAGAAATGGTTTTTCCTCAAAGTAGCTGTGTGATAGAAAGCAAATCTCACTGCCTCTCTGAGCCTTGGCTTCTTTCTCTGCCAATGCAGGGGCTAGACTTACAGCTCAGTGTTACGACCACAGGATTAGGAGTGTAACCGTGACTCTTTCTTGTGCATCAGGGATGTTAAAGTGCTCTGGTTTGGGATGCTTGGGAAGGGGGTTTGAGACCCTCCTTAGGACAATGGTAATAATTTGAGTTTGCAGATAAGGACAAAAGAGAAAGTTTGGCTTTAGCCAGAAGTGCTCTACTGGCTAAAATGAAGCTCCCAAGTTTATAAGGACCTTGACCACAAGGAAGGTTTGTGTGCTCAGCTTTGAAAATTCATTTGCAAAACTGTGGCCCCTTTCAGAGAGGTTTTTTCTTGAAGGAGATGAGATGAGGGGGAAAGAGAGATACTTTACCTGTGTGTGTATGTGTGTGTGTGTGTGTGTGTGTGTGTGTGTGTGTGTGTGTGTGATACACACAGAGAAAAATAAGTACAGTTGAACAAACTGTTGTAAAGAGAAAGCCATGTAAGTACTGGGAGGTCCTGTTGAAGTTGTTCAAAATGCAGAAAGTTTAGCACCAAAGAGAACTCACTGATTCTCGGATGTCAGCTCATGAGAGCTGAGGGCCCAGGGCCTTGGGTCAGCTGCTTTTTCTCTCTCCCAGGTCTGGAAAGGGTAAATGGTCGCCTGCATGCTGGCTGCTCCTGCTTTCCCCTGGCTCCAAAGAAGCAAGGTGGAGAATCCTCTGGAAGGAACAAGAGAACAAGAGCCTTACTGAGGTCGTTGCAGACTTCAGCTAGAGCCCATCCCTGCCATCTGTCCGGCTGGAAAGACCAGCCTCAAAACGCGAAACAGGGACGCAGGTCTTTGGGGCTCTCCCATCCCCCTCTCTGCGTCCCCTCCAGGGGCCCCATCAGACACCTGGTCGTCTTCCTAACGTCAAGGACAGGAATCCAGATTGCCATCTTCACCCCAATCACACCCCAATCCCAAGAAAACGTAACGGAGACTTGGCTGACCAGGGTTTACAGTGTAACTGCTGGAGGACAGCCTGCCAGGTCCGCAGGAAAGGAGCCCTGACGCTGGAGCGACAGGAAGAAGAATATTCCCAGCTGCCCCCTCCCTCAGTCCCACTCCAGGAACGACCGCGAGGTCGCTCTGGAGCACTGACCTTCCAGCCTGGCTCCCGTGCAGTAACCTGCCCTTCACCCTCCTCCAAGCCCGTTCTAGCTCAGAGGCCCCCGGATTCTGTTCCGGACATGGAAACACACCTGTAACCAGACGTTTATCCAGCAAAAACACGAGTTTGCTGCCACTCATCACACAGAGACTGCCATCAGTTCGTAGATAAATTTTGGTGAGCACGGAGTTCACAGCAAGACACCTCTATGTCAGCACCAACCCTTAGCCACTGTCATCTTCTCTACCAATGACAATTTAATGCCACACCTTCTAACTATTAGAAGATTTAGCATGCTCTAAGGGTTCTGAATTAATTTCTAGAAACATAAAATACCATCAAAAAAGCAAAGGGTAACTTTCCTGCCCAGCCCATCTTAGCCAGCATTTCTCTCCAAAAGCTAAGATGAATTTGAGGCAGCGGCGGATGGTGTGGGGTGTGAGGTCACATTCTCTGTTCTCTTGTCCCCTTTACCTAGTGATTGCTGTCCTAAGATGCCAGCAGGCTTCTCCCGGCTCTCCACTGCCCCTGGTGATTTGAGAGCCTTCAGGTTCCAAGCACACCAGGCTTTGAAGGGCATGCCCTCTGGAGCTAGTAGACCGTCTGACTTCCAATCCAGCTGTGCTCAACCCTCTCTTGCGCCTCAGTTCTCTGATTTGTAAAACAGAAATATAACACGATATCCCTCATGGAATTAAATATAAACACCGTTGTTCCTGACATGCCCTGATGGGGCATCGCTCCTCTGAACAGCTCCAGTTAGGGCCTCGGGCACCTTCCCAGTGGACAACAGTCACGCCTCATCTGGTCTGACTTACCCACAGCACTTGACGTGGTTGATGGTTCCCTCTTTCTCGAGCGCCTCCTGGCTTGGTTTCCAGAATAACCGTTGATTCTGGTTTTCCTTCCATCTCACTGGTTACATCTTCATCTCCCGCCTGGATCCCGCCTCCTTTCCTAGACCTTGGCGTGCCCTGCAGCTCTGTGCTGGGACTTTTCTTCTAACCTCATACACGCTCAGTTCATGTGTCTGGTCTGGGATTTTTCAACACCGTCTCCGCCCACTTTTATATTCTTAGTCTGGACGCCTCCCTGGAATGGCAGACCAGCACCGAAATGCCCGCCTCGAGTTCTTTACTGAGATCGTCATGAGAATCTCAAACTTAATAATATCCCGAACTGAACTCTTCCCATTCCAGCTCTCCCTCTAAACAGCTCCTCCAGCACTTTCACTGTCTCAGGAAATGTCAACTCTACCCTTGAAGTTGCTCAGGACAAAATCCTCGGGATCATCTCCGACTCTCCTCTTCTCTCACGTACCACATCCAGTCCACCAGCAAATCCCATGGGCTCTACCTTCAGAGATAACTGGCGACTGACCACTTCTCACCACCTCCAGTGTAACTGCCACAGCCCAAGCCACCGGCCCCTCCAGCCTGGACTCGGCACTAGCCATATAATTGTCCCCCTGATTTTCACCCTGATGCCCTAGTCTATTTTCAGCACAGCAGCTGGAGGATGCTTTTAAAACAAGGCATTCCCGTGGTCAAAGCACTCTACTGTGTTCCCCGTCCAACAGAGTCTGTGAGGTCCTGCTTAGTTTCCCTCCCAGCTCCATCTGACCTTGTTCACCCCTCTCCCCCTTGTTCCCGTCACCCCTTCCTCCCTTGATTTTTCTCAGGTAGGCCAAGCACACTCCCGCCTCAGGGTCTATGTACTGGTGTTTCCTGTGACTTGATTTTGCCGTGTTCACTCGCTCTCTGCTCAAATGTCACCTCATCAATGAGACCTAAATATAGCAACATCTACCTGGCACTCTGCCCGTTTGCCTCAGCTGATTTTTCTCTGTAGGACTTAAAATCACCTGATACACTGTATGTTTTCTTGTTTATTTGTGCATCGCCTGGCAACCCTCAATAAAGTATCATCTCTGTAAAGGCAGAAGCTCTGTTTAGCTCACCACTATAGAACCTAGATCAGTGCCTGACACACAGGAGGCTCTCGGTAAACACTTGTTGAATGAATGGATGAATGAATGAATAAATGAATGAAAAGCCTTTATAACAATACTTGACACATAAGAGGTCAAGCACTGGATGAAGAAATGAATAAACAGCATTTAGAAGTGACTGGCACATAGGATGCACTCAGTAAGTACTTGTTGAATAAATGAATGAATTAAAGCATTTAGAGCAGTAGCAACACGTAGTAAGCCTTTGGTAAGTTTTCTTTTTTTCTTCTTTTTAATTTATTTATTTATTTCTGGCTGTGTTGGGTCTTCATTGCTGTGCACGGGCTTTCTCTAGTCACGGCAATTGGGAGCTACTCTTGGTTGCGGTGTGCGGGCTTCTCACTGCGGTGGCTTCTCTTGTTGTGGAGCACGGGCTCTAGGCACGTGGGCTTCACTAGTTGTGGCTCGCGGGCTCTAGAGCGCAGGCTCAGTAGTTGTGATGCACGGACTTAGTTGCTCCGCGGCATGTGGGATCTTCCTGGACCAGGGCTCAAACCTGCGTCCCCTGCATTGGCAGGCGGATTCTTAACCACTGCGCCACCAGGGAAGCCCCTTTGGTAAGTTTTAGTATTTATTATTTAAATGTCAAAACTCCAACATCAAGGGGTGCTCCTTCTGCCTGCACTCCCAAAGGACAAAGACGTTCCTCACTTGGCACTGCGAGTAGGGAGGAAAGGAGAATAAATAGGAGTGGGAGGCCCATCCCTGAGAACCCCCATCTCAGGGGTCCCCAGGATAAGGACCAGTAATTCTAGGACCCTGTGTGGGCTTGCTTTTCCTTTCTTGTATGTCCAAAGAGGCTTCCATGATTCTTATCTATCCTCATGGTGGATCTCTGAATATTGGGGAGTTAACCATCTGCTATTCCCAGATGCAGCATTTCCTTATTATCAGATTAAGCAACACAGAGGAAAGGAGGTAACTCTTACGATGCTAAAACTTTTTTTTGCCCTTGACCTTAGTGAGTGAGATGCCACCATTCAAGAGGTTAACTTTTAAACCCTGAAATTGTATAACTGAGATACTTGAATTCATAAAAAGTGTTAGGACCGCTCCAAGAATTTATCAGCTGTTTGCTATTTAGTGTGAATTAGTTCCCTCAGCGTTTTCACTCCAAACTCCTTATTGATACTAGTCTGAACTCAAGAATGGGAGTTTTGCTTGGGATGGAAGAAAGATTGAGGGAGAGGAATTTTACAGCCACGTCACCAGGAGAAAGGACAGTGGTGAAGGCACTTTTTGCAAATATATGGGCCTCAGAATGATAGAGTGAAGCATATAGGAAGGCAGAAGTCTGGGGATAAGGGTGGGATCAGATGAAAATTTCTTCCAAATGAGAACCAGGCAGCTTCCATACTGACTGTGCTCATTGTGTGAGGCCGGGAAAACCACTTCTCATGACCCTTTTCCAGGGCCAACGGTTTGATGCTAATTCAGTTGGGCAGCTGCAACCCAAGGGAAACCTCTATGTAAACGTTCCTCTAAACTTATTTTTTCTTTTCACTCCTTTGAAGGGTCTCAGTTTACAAGGCTATGTCAGTACTCAAGCAATCCGGCCAAAGCATCTACGTACGGGGCTCTGTGGCCCGGGACTGGTGTTGATTCGGTAAATGTACAGGTCTGGCCGCCATTTGTCCTCCTCCTTCCTCCTTGCGTGGAAACTGTATTCGTTTTGTAGGTTTGACTGTTAGCTCTGCAAACGTAGCACTACCACCTCCTTGCCTGGACTTTGCAGCCATTTGCTACCGTCCTCAAAGATCAGGGGAGAGGTCTTTCCCCCAGAGATGCACGAATCAAATTATACACAGGAACCAAGTTTCAAGAAAACTCACCACGGAAAACCTGAAAGTTGATCAATTAGGGGCTTGCTTCTAACGTTTATTTATAGTTTCTCAATTACTTGATGGGTAGTCTGGAAGACCAAAGAACCTTGAGGCAAAAACGACAGATTACCAGGGCTGCTCAGAGAGCTGTGAGGCACATCTGGAATTTTAGAAAACTAAGTCATCAACAAAAACCATTACCAGCCCTTCAATGTCCTCTAATATGTTCCATCCAGGCAGTCCTCTGCCCCACCCTTCAGCCACCCCTGCTATGGTGATGAGCCCTCCCACCACTGAAGCAACCAGTCCATCTCTGGTTAACTTTACCTGTCAGAAAATTCTTTGTCACTGATAATAACAGGCAGCTCAAATTAAAAATACATTCAAATTTCCAAAATTAAATCTGATTGTTTTTCATGACAGTGGGGATAGCCATAACTACTCCTAGTTTAGCTCTTGCGAATCGGTGGTAGTCAAAACTCAAAGTCCCAATGTCGGTGAGAGTGGTCCCCAGCCCAGCATTACAGGCTGTGAGCCTTTAAAACAGGAAGGGCAATTAGAGTAGTTAGTGATGCTATTATTAACAGATACTGATGATGCACTGCTTACCATGAGATGGGCATTACCACAGCCCAGGGAAGAGGGTGGCATTACCTGCATTTTTCAGATGAGAAAACAGAGAGCTTAAGTTGATGCTGCCAGTCAGTAGCAGAGCTGGGAGTTGAACCCTGGAGAGTTTAATATCCAAGCTCATGCTCTACCCACGATGTACCCTCTGAGGGTGGTCCTTAGCTACTCTTCATGGACCCTGCAGGGCTGCGCTGGATGGCAGCAGTCAGAGAGGAGCTCTCAGCCGACCACAGAGTGGCCCACACAAGGTCAGCTCAAGGTCATTTCCCTTCTGATTTCTCCTCAGCCTAGTGGAAATATGACCCCAACTGTCAATGCCTAAAAGAGATTCCCAGAAAGCACTAATATCCAGTGACGTTTCTGGATGCCCTTAACACCTGTGATGCATATCTTTATCTTTTATAGAACATTAAGTTATATAACAACAGAATGAGAGAATTTCAGAGTTGTCGGAAATTTGCAGATCATCTAGTCAAGGTTTCCTCCTGATATACCTGTTGGGAATAATCTTGCCAAGAGGGAACTGAAGAGATGAAAAAAAGTAAATAAATGTGGGTAGCAAAGTTAGAATAGTTGCTTCTGCTATGCACCCCTTTGGGGAAGGCAAGAGTATCTGAGACCCAGTCCTGGCCTCTGAAGGGTTTGGAGATGAATAGGAATTAAGTTAGAGGGTCAAACTGAGCCCTGACAGTCTCTGCCTCTAAGTTCTCATGGACCAGCTCCTTCTGCACAGCTCTGTATGTTGAGGCAGAGGACAGAGAGATATCCCTGGACATGCAGAAAGCTCCCTGCTAGCTACATGGGACTAAGAAGAAAACTGACCTTTTCCACACTTTTCCTAGAAGCCATAGGGACAAGAAGGGTGGAGTCCATGGGTGTCCCTCCTGTACGAGGCTGACACCATGCTTTCAGGAACCCAAACCGTTGGGGTGTTCTTCCACGCAGTGAGCTGCTGTATGCCTCCCCGTGTTAGTTATCATCTCTAAGCCCCAGTTTTCTTATCTCTGAAAAAGAATAAGAAAGGTACCTACCTCCTAGGAGTCCCATAAGGGTTCAATGAGATAATCTTAGTAAAATGCTTGGAAAAGGCTCTGGCACATAGAAAGCTCTTGACTAATAACGCCAATTAGCATTATTATCACTCTACCCACTGGTGAAAGTTAGAGACAAATAGGGACACTCTCCTAGAATAAAAGGGGGGAGGAAAAGCTTTACATTGTGTTTCATTTTGTCTTTTAAATTTTCTTTAAACGTCTAATATGTCTGTTTTTCTATATTTTTCAGGTTATAGAGCTTTTAGAACTAGTACTGAGATTGGACTTAATTTGTAGCTGTGTCCCCAGGCCAATATGGGGGGAGGGAAGGAAAAGGGAAGGGGAGAATATAAATGAAAGAACCTAGAGATTTTGGTCTCGTTTCCTAGATACCTTAGCCCAAAGGGACTATTTCTGCAGTGCTTTTTCCTCAGAGGAAACTCTTAGAGAGTTGTGGTTAATTTTGTTAATGAACTGTCACTGATTGAGGATTTAATGTGCTTAATCCTTGCATACGTTAGCTCGTTGAATGCACCACCACTAGTTGAGACAGGTTCATTTGTCCCATTCTCCAGATAGTTTGCAGAGGCAGGACTCGAACCCATTTTTGTCTCACTCCAAGACAGACTCTTAACCACCACGCTAAACAAATCGTTCACCCAAAACCCAGTGGATCTGGGTCCTGCCTTAAGGCTCGGCCCAGTGAAGCTGAGAAAGCAGGAGAGTGTCCTTGTGCCCTTACCCAGAATTCCTGCCCTGGCCAATCTAGGGATCTTTGAATAAGTCTCTGTAAGGGTAGCTGTCTGAGAAAGCGGTGTTGCAGCTCTGAGGACGCCAGCTGGGCAGCTTATGAGAGCAGCTTCTAAGAGGGAGGTTCACTGCGAGAGGCTCCGAGTGGGTCAGACCTGAGGTCATTCATTCCCAGGAACGAGAAGGCGCATCCAAACAGCCTCCAAGTTACCTACTGGGAAGAATGACTCTGTTCCTGCCATCATCCCAGGATGAAGGGCCAAGGATGGCTGAGGTGGGGGCCTTGAGCTCACAGCCCCAATCTCTATCAGTCTCCTCCAACCCACCCCAAATAAAAATAACATTGGATGGGGCAAGCAATATTTTCTTAACCTTATATTTAGAGTCAGTAAAATCTCGTTGAAAAGTTTTATTTAAAGTGCTATGAAATCTAAGTTTTTAAGAATGTAGCTTGTAGACAAGACCCCAGGGCTGGCCTCCTACCCCCTCATCTAGATTTCTACCCAAGCCCCTCTTGATAGAAATTCTAGAACTGAGGCAAGATGAAGCCTCATTGAGAACAAAAGGGTTTGCTTAGTATCCCAAGGATGTACAGGAAGGCTGGAGAGACAAGTCTTCAGGAGAGAGAACTTTCTGGTCACAGGTGGAGCCTGGATGGAAGAGGGATGAGAATAGATGCAGAGGACAAACAGTAGTCGTCACAAAGTCCTTGGTTTAAGTACTTCTCTGATAAGTGTCTCTGCGAATCAGAAGTTGATACTTTGACAGTGATCACTATCCAGTTCTTATTATAAAATTTAACCTCTCGATCCGAGAACTTCGAAAACTGAGACTGTTTTTATTTTATTTATTTATTTATTTATTGGTTGCATTGGGTCTTCGTTGCTGAGTGCGGGCTTTCTCGAGCTGTGGCGAGCAGGGGCTACTCTTCGTTGCAGTGTGCGGGCTTCTCGTTGCAGTGGCTTCTCTTGTTGTGGAGCACGGGCTCTAGAGCACAGGCTCAGTAGTTGTGGCGCACGGGCTTAGTTGCTCCGCGGCATGTGGGATCTTCCCGGACCAGGACTCGATCCCTTGTCTCCTGCATTGGCAGGCGGATTCTTAACCACCGCGCCACCAGGGAAGTCCCTGAGCCTGTTTTTAAATGTCTTTATTCTACCCTCACATTGGATGATACTTATTCTGTCTCCCCATAGGATTAATCGTCTACCAGGGTATAGAATTCAACTTTGGACACCATCTTCCTTCAGGCTCTCTTCTTTGTTCCATTGTCCTCCAGGATCCAATGTTGCTCCAGAGACATTTGAAGCTGGTTCTTAATCCTTAGTATGCACCTAGGTTTTCTTTTTGGAAACTTGCAGGATCTTCTCTTTATTCCCACATTCTGAAATCTGACAATGACATGTCTGGATACAAATCTATTTTCATCCAATGTCTGGACACGGTGTGGATCCCATCTAGGGCTGTATGGTCTTCAATGCTGGGAGACAGTTCTCAGTTCTTTCATTATATCTCCCCTCTGCTTCCTTTGTCCGGCTCACTTTCCTAGACTAACCTTCAGATGTTTCTTTTTTTCTCCCCCTGTTTTTTTTTTTTTTCTGTCTTTTTGCTTCACTTTTTAGTGTTTGGTTGAATTCTTCCTTTCTACTACCATATTTAAAAATTTTCAAAAGCCCATTTTCATTGTTTTTCAAAGGACCCCTTCTTAAAAAAAATAGTCACCTCTTCTTGTTTTCATGGATGAAATATCTTTTCTTACCCCTCCAAGGGTATTAATGTTAGCTGTTTTCCAAGTTTAATTTTTCCTGAAAAGTCTCTTTTTCCTCCAAGATTGTTATTTATTTCAATTTATTTTGTTCTCCATCTTTCTTTAGATATCTGCTCACCCTTGATCATCTGCTCACATTTATAAGGAAGGGACATTTTGTGTCCATGGTGAGCTTTGCTGAAGAGCAGTAGTTCTCAACTTTACTGAATAGGTGGGGGACTTCTTAAAGTAGATCTCAGGGTCCTACCCCAGTGGTTCTTATTCTGTAGGTCTGGAGCAGGGTGTGAGAATTTGCATTTTTAGCGGGTTCCCAGGTGTTGCCAATACTGCAGGTTTGGAGACCACACTTTGGGAGCCACCGCTCTGACTGTCTGTTTTCTTGGGAACTCCCTGAGAGAGCCATTTTTAGCTATTTCTCCTTGGGATGGTCAGATTCCTCAAAGAAGCATCTTCCAATCTCATGCTCAGGGTCTAGGCCCTGCTGCTAGCACTTTGCTGACCTAAGAGGGCTTGGAGGGAAGGTCTAATCATTAGATGTGTACGTTTTCATCTGATCCCCCTGTTGTATTATGGTAGACTTGCCATCAACCATTGCTAGAATCTTCCAGTCCAGAGACCCTCTGTTCCACCCTCTCCAGAGGGAAAAAACCTCTCGACTTGTACCAGTGGAGACGAGTGACCGTCCCTCTGCCGGGGACCCAAATGTGTCCCAAGCAGACTCTCAGCTGATCCTCCTCGAGCCCCGCCTTTAGCGCCACTTACTGGAACCACTAATTCCTGCACATCCGGGGGGTGCTGAGCGCAATGCGTTTGCACCTCACCTCCTACCCTGTCGGCTTCGGATTCTGGTTCTTGGGTCTGAAATGTCAATAGTCCTTGTCCTTCTGCCTGCAGCTGCCAAGACTTTGTTGCTCTGTTCTTCCCCTTCATTTTCTTTGTCCTTGTGGGTTTCTACCCTTTTGAAACCTCCGTTGCTGTCATTTCAGCGGGCTTTCAAGAGGAAAGAGCGATAAACGAAAACGTTCAATCCGCTCTCTTTACCCCGAAGTCCCTAACAGCGCTCTAAAAACATTTGGGTTAGCATTAAGTGCGGATCATTCTGAGCTCTCTGTATCTGCAAAGACAGATGTGGCCTCACTGTGACTATTTCGGGTTTATGGACTATTTTTTTCTTTCTGTGCTAAAGAAAGCTTCCTAATTCAAAATGATTTTTTTAAAAACACATCTCCAGTAATGACCCCCAGAAGAAAATATGAAGACTCTAACTTTTTCTGGTTTCTCAGACTTGCATTAATTAGAAAATGCCCTCAAGAAACAGTAAAGCTCTAAATCAGATTCATTTCAATATTCAAGTTGTCAGTTTTACAATACTTCTAATGAAGCGCTCAGCATAATGAATTGCACAATTATAATGAAACGGGGTTCTAATGAGCAATTACAATTCCAAGCAAGAACATTCCAGGGTTTTTGTTTTTTTTAATTGTCTTTCTCTCAAACTGGAAGCTAACAAGTAGTTATGAAAAAAATTAATGCGGGGGGCTTCCCTGGTGGCGCAGTGGTTGGGAGTCCACCTGCTGATGCAGGGGACACGGGTTCGTGCCCTGGTCCGGGAAGATCCCACATGCCGCGGAGCGGGTGGGCCCGTGAGCCATGGCTGCTGAGCCTGCGCGTCCAGAGCCTGTGCTCCGCAGCAGGAGAGGCCACAACAGTGAGAGGCCCGCATAAGGCAAAAAAAAAAAAAAAAAAATTAATGCGGCGTATCTGTACGTGGCGCGGCACTTGGTTGAAATGACTCTTACAAACCCAGTTTTCCGCCGTTTGTAGGTGGCAATATAGCTTAAGAAAATGGGTTCTGTATATGTGTAACTGATCACTTTGTTATAAAGCAGAAACTAACACACCATTGTAAAGCAATTATACTCCAATAAAGATGTTTAAAAAAAAAAAGAAAATGGGTTCTGTGGACCCTTGTGCACTGTTGGTGGGAATGTAAATTGGTGCAGCCACCATGGAAAACAGTACAGGGGTTCCTCAAAACATTAAAAATAGAACCACCATATGATCCGGCAATTCCACTTCCTTTTCATATCCCAAGGAAATGAAACCAGTATCTCTAAGAGATAGCTATACTGTGTTTTCATTCACAATAGCCAAGATATGGAAACAACCTAAGTGTCTATCAATGGATGAATACGTAAGAAGATGTCTATTCAGCCATAAGATAGAAGGAAATCCCACTATTTGTAACAACATAGGCAGATCTTGAGGCCATCACACTAAGTGAAATGAGTCAGAGAAAGAAAAATATTATATGATATCATTTATATGTGGAATCTATAAATGCTGAACTCATAGAAACAGAGATTAGAGTGGTGGTTACCAGGGCCTTGGGGGGGTGGATAGGGAGATGTTGTTCAAAGGATACAAACTTCCAGTTATAAAATGAATAAGTTCTGAGGATCTAATGTATAGCATGGTGATTATAGTTAATAATGCTGTATTATATACTTGAAAGTTGCTAAGAGAGTAGATCTTAAATGTTCTCAACACAATAGAAGAACTAGTAATTATATGATGTGAAGGAGGTGTTAGCTATGGTTGCAATCATTCTGCAATATATAAGTATCAAATCAACACATTGTACACCTTAAACTTACACAATGTTATTATATCTCAATAAATCTGAGGAAAAAAAGTTATAATGTTATTATATTATAGTTATAATGTTATATAATAGTTATATAACATTATAGTTATATATATATAACTCTATATATAGTTATATATATATAACTATATATATAGTTATATATATATAACATTATAGTTATAATGTTATATAATAACATTATATATAGTTATAATGTTATTATATCTCAATAAATCTGAGAAAAAAAAGAAAATGTGTTCTCAGGTATGGTCCCAGGATCTTTCCTGATGCATACGAGCTTTCACATATGGAGATGGAGTTGTTTGGATGTGGGTTTCAGGCATGAAGTAGTGACTCACTGATCACAGCTGCAAATTGAGTCTCATTCATGGAACACTCTCCTTCCCTTCTGGCCTATGAATTTATGGTGTCAAGTGACAGTAAGAGAATAAATGACCCAGAGGTTCTTTGCTACCATCAAAGATCTGAGGCAGAAAAAGTTTGGGAATCATCACGCTTGTTAAAATAAAAGCTGCCTTTACTGAATGCCCATAGTGCATGGGCTGTAAGCACCACACTACACGAATTATCATGCATTATTTTGTATTCTCACAGCATCCTGCGAGGCATATATCTTACAGATGACAAAAGCTGAAGCTTCGAGATGTGGAGTGAAGTGGCCCAAGTTTATGGGCAAAAGGAATCAGAGCTGGCTGAGCCAGGCTCCATGCTCCAGCTGACCTTCAAGGAGGAAGCCACTGTCTTGGTTGCCTTCTTCCTGGCTTTCTTCTTGATCCCCTTGGTGACTCAAATGAAGCCATTTGCTCACTCCCTGCTTTCCGGAACCTGCTTTGTGCAACTCCAGGGGCACTGATTACATTATAGCTTAGAGTGATGTAACGTGAGTGCTCTGCTCTGACCATCTGCTTTCCTCACTGGGATGGTAAGAAACGCTGTGAATTGCCATTGTTATTGGTTACAGTGCTTCTGCTGCAAGTAACAGAAAAGTCCAAACTGATCATCTTAGAGCAGTAAAGAAAATGAATCATCTCACATAAAAGCGGTCCTGGTAGAACTCCTTGGGTTTGGTTAAGCCGGTGACTTTGCAATGCCACCAGAGCCCTAAGCTTTTCTTGTCCTCCTGGCTCAGTCATCCTCAGGGCACTGGCATTGCTCCAGCTGGGCTTCCCCAGGGCTGCAAGGTGGCTACTGCTGTTCCAGGTACCATATCTTGATGGTGGGAGAAGAGAAACAAATACTGGCATCGGCGCTCTTCAAAATCAAGGCAACATTTCCAAGAAACCCCCAAGCAGACCTGTACTCATGCGTCATTGTCTACACTGGGTCACCCCTAAATCCATTACTGATAAGGGGCACAAAATTGCTGCGATTAGATTAATTTGGATTTATTCCTGAGTCAGATTAGGGAAAAGTCCAGGATATCTGGACAAAATCATGGCTTTGACACCAAAGAGTAAGTAAGGAAAGAACTGGCCATTGAATGCAGAACCAACAGAGACTTCTACTTAAGTGAAGTGTGCTAAACTTCTCTGGAGAAAGATCACTTAGCATCAAGGTTTTTCCGTTTCTGTATTTTCAACTGTTCTCCAGGTTGGGGATGTGGGAATGAAAAGGGTTGGGACCTTGGATGAGGAGCTACAAAGAAACTAAAGATACTTCAACTATGTTAGGACTTAAACGAAATTTCCATGCATTTAGACAAATGCTGTAATGGAGAAATCCATTTGACTATCAACACGACGACGGAACAGTAGGATTGAGAATCCATGAAGAGATGGAGCTTTATCTTTTAGGTTAAAGTTTAAGATATGGGCTGTTATTAGCTGATCAGAAACAAGTTGAAAACTGGAACCCAAACGTACTGATGACAATAGACCCAAAGTGTTGCCAAAAATCCCTGAACTCGTATGTCAGTATTCTGGGCTCCGCTGGGGAGCTGGGACATGGCTCTGCCTCTCCCAAAAGAATTTGGACAGAGTTCTCTGCAAGGCTGACAGATGATGCAACCTGTAACATTTTTTATATGTCTTTTGGGCCACCAGCATGAGGGTCTCTCAGTTCGGCAAAGTACGTAGGTCACAGAGGGATATTTAATTCATCTGTGCTGTTCTTGAAGAAACTGAGGATTAATGAGCTTCTCCAGCACATATAAAGTGTTGTCAATTCTTGGAAGAAAAGAACTACCTGTTATGAAGCAGCAACTTCCCTAATTATCACTCATGAAGCTTCCCACCAACCTCAGCCAACAGCCAAATACATGGAAAAGAAAGTATCTTTTTTTAAACACAAATCTCATGATATTACCACCTATTTAAAAAGCTTTCATGATGTCCTATTTCCCACAGAACAAAATCCAACTATTTAACTTCACATCCAACACCCTTGGGAATGTGGTCCCTCTTTTTTCCCCACTCTTCTTACCAGATGCCTCACCGTTTCTGGCTGGTATGAACTTTCACATTTTTGTGCCTTTGTCTAACTTCACTTTTTTATTTCTACCATTTAAATACCTATTCATCCTTTAAGACCCCGATTAAACCCAGTTCCTCTAGCAGACTTCCCTTATCAGCTCTCCCTTATTGATTAATCAGAATTAATCAATCTCATCCCTGTGGACTCCCATCTTTGATTCCACCTCTATTTAATGTTTTTAACAGTTGCCCCTCCTAAAGATACTTTAGTGTCTGCTGGACTTTCTGGGCCACTAAATTAAGAGCTTCCTACAATGGAGGCCAGCTATATCTTCATCAATCCCATTTCTTCTTTCTGGGAACATAGGGAGACCTCATTTCTCAGTCCTCCTTGCTGTTAGAGTGAGACTATACGTTTGGGTTCGGACTGATGGAATTGGGTGAAAGTATTGTAAGCAACTTGCAAGACTGGTCTTTTAAAATATTTGATGAGGGCTTCCCTGGTGGCGCAGTGGTTGAGAGTCTGCCTGCCAATGCAGGGGACACAGGTTCATGCCCCGGTCCGGGAAGATCCCACATGCCATGGAGCAGCTGGGCCCGTGAGCCGTGGCCGCTGAGCCTTGCACGTCCGGAGCCTGTGCTCCGCAACGGGAGAGGCCACAACAGTGAGAGGCTCACGTACCGCAAAAAAAAAAAAAAAAAAAATTAATTAATTAATTAATTAAATTAAATATTTGATGAGCCTCCAGTGCACTCTTCACCTTCTGTGGATAGAGGCCAGAATCACAAGATGAAAGGAGCCTGGATTTCTGAGTACCAACTTGTAGGAGAGCTACCCAGGAGAGCTGCTGACCCGCTTTGGAAATTGTGTGAGTGAGAAATAAACTACTAGTACATCAAGCCACCGAGATTCGGGGATTACTTGTTACTGCGAAGCAGCCTCACTTCCCTTGACTAACACCATTCCTAAGGTAGAGGGGGCCATGCATCATTCAGTGTTTATTCCCCTGGGGATCAGTGCTTTGCACATCTTTCCAAAGTGGGATGAAGAGTAAATAAAATAGTTGTCATAAACGTATATTTTCACCTAAGGAAAGACTGAAATCCCCTTAAGAGCAACATCTCTATTTTCTGTGAACATGAGATTAATGATTTAACAGATGTGTGTTTCTGATATTTGCTGGCCGACTTCAGCAATGAGATTGAGGGGAAAGCGGGGTGGAAAGAGTTGCCAGGCATTCTCCCCACAGTTGGCTGGCCTGCTCCTTCTGGATGTGGCTTAGCTGTCACCTTCAGCGCAAGGTCTTCAGGGCTCACCATGCTACAGGAATACTCACCTGTTTTCTAACATTATTCTCTATCTTAGCAGTTATCTTCATAGAATTTACCTCAGGTACTTCCCTGGTGGTCCAGTGGTTAAGACTCCACCCTTCCAATGCAGGGGGCACAGGTTCGATCCCTGGTCAGGGAACTAAGGTCCCACAAGTTGCGCGGCCAGAAAAAAAAAAAAAAAGAATTCACCTCAGGTTGTAATTATTCGCCTGGTTTGTTTGAATTCCAGATTAGACTGGAAACTTTGTAAAGGAACCACATCCGTCTTGTTCACTGTTGTTTCCAGGTACCTAGGGCATGTCTGGCTCACGGTAATGCACACTCGTGATGATTGGTAAGGTAAGGAAGGAAAATGAAGAAGCCCCGAATAAAAAACAAAATCACTGTAGGGTGGAGGCAAATAGCTCACACTTCCAAACCTCAAAGTCACAGTTGTACACAGTAAAATAACCAATGAAAAGGCAAAATTATGTTCCATAAAATACATTTAAGAAGAAAGGAACATGACTGAAGCACTAAAAACATGACCATATAACACGTTTAAAAGCAGGTGACTTCACATCTATAGGAGGAAATCTTAGTTAACTGGAAAAATCATTCAACATAATTCCACAAAGAGTCAAAATAAATGAGACATGACTAGTCATTCTTTCACCAATTCAGCAGTTCATTTCTCAACAAATATTTACGGTGTATCTAGAAGATACAGAATATTTTTCTGGAAGTTGCTGGGAATTTTAAGTAGCAGATAACACCCTCCTCTTTCTCTTCCTCTACAGTGACTTATAATCGAAAACATTCAAGAAAAGTGGCCTTGCCTCCTGTTTCCACCTGAGCCCAGGTGCCATAGTTCTCTCTGTTCCCATTGTGGGTCCTTTGTTGTACCTGACATAGAACTTTTTTTTCGGTACACGGGCCTCTCACTGCTGTGGCCTCTCCCATTGTGGAGCACAGGCTCCGGACGCACAGGCCCAGCGGCCATGGCTCACGGACCCAGCCGCTCCGTGGCATGTGGGACCTTCCCGGACCAGGGCACGAACCCGTGTCCCCTGCATCGGCAGGTGGACCCTCAACCACTGCGCCACCAGGGAAGCCCCAGGGCAAGTGACTTTTATACTAAGCATAACTCCAGGTCTTCAATCCTCACTTCCATCTACCAACACCTCCTTTTATCATCATTTCATGAAAAGATGCAATGCATTTCACATAGAAAAGACTCAGTAAATGTGTGCTATACAGTGAAACAATCACACCCACAGAGTTCGCTTTTCTGTGGATTTCCCCTCCTGGAGAGAACGTGTCCCCTCTATCTTGTCCCCCCACCTGGAATGTGTCCTCCTTATCGCTCAGTTCCTGCAGTCTGTGGGCCACAAGCCAGTAGTACTTCCTGAAACTCTCACGATCGCTAGGACATTTTGAAGCCACTTCCAGGCTGTCTTCAGACTTGCCAAAATCGCTGCCTGCCCCCCTTACCCCCCCTGAAACTGCAGTTCCATCCAAACCTGGGCCAAGGTGGGCTCCGAGAGATGGAGCCTCTTTTTCCCTTGCACTTGAGAGCTGTCTATCTCAAGTGTAAAGCAAGTTGAATATTTCTGTTGAATTTTTTTAACTCCAGGGATTCAAATGTGTTCCCTAAGAGGCAGCTCAGTGAGGTAGAAAGAGCACTGAATCAGCAGTCCAGAAAACGTGGTGGTTTCATGTCCTGGGTCTGCCTCTGTGTGTCTAGAGCACACAGGGTCTTAACCTCTCTGGGTTGGACCAGAAGGTCATCACCTTTAACCCCAAAAAACCCATGAGTGTGTTTTTCATCCTAACAGTATGGGTTCTATTGACCAATATATGGTATTGTCTCTTGGGAGAAAACAGTTTGCTGATATAGCAGGTGTCTGAGAGTTCTGCCTGCTGAATTGTCATCAAAGCAAGAGAGTCCCACGGTTGTCGGCTGCCCAATAAGGCTCCACGGAAATACCTAATACAATGAGGTGTTTCTTTGATGTTTCTTGGTCCCAGTCTTTGCTTGACTCTTGGAGCTTTGTTTCTATGAAGGCTTTTCTAGCAAATAAGAATGTTTATATCAGTAAGTCCTAAGGCATTATTTAAGTTCAACACATAGCACTTTTGAGTGGAAGCAGATTTGAATGGCTAGAATTTATTTGCCTGTGCGATGATAATTAGCTGTATAATTCACTTCTTTTTTTGGGTTAGTACTGAAATCCTATGTCCCTGGACTGGGATTAGATTCCCTAATGATTCAAATGGCTGTTCGGAGATTATCTCCACTTCACTGTGGAGACGGGCATCTGAAGGATACTTTCCCTCGATTCTTGAATATGAAGTAACAGCACTTACAAATCATTCATTAAATAACCATTTAGCTATCAAGGTCATGAAACAAAGGACTCAATCAATCTTTTAAACATAGGCTTTTTTTTTTTTTTTAAAGCAACATTCATTGTCATTATCATAACTACTTCTGCTAACAGGAGGGGGAAACATCACCACCTAGTTTCTTCCTGCCAAGCAGTAAGTTGCTTCAGCAAGTTCTCTATTCAGAATGCAAAGGTTTTACTAAGTCAAAGAGACTTAGTAAAAGGTGACAGGTGACTGGGGGTGATCTCTGCTTTGAATTCCAGGAGATGGCTGCCCTGTCTCCGTGGGTTGATCTGGGGACAGATTCCCCAGTGAGCCTGCCCTGCCTGTTCTTTTGTTCCTTGAGCAGCAGTCCAGAGCTGCTCGTGACGCTGGTCCTGTGCAGGGAGAAATCACTCTCTCTCCATCAACACGCATCAGGCAAAATAGTCGGATATCAATTACTTGGCTGAGTGAGGATGATATAACTGAACTTGACTGTATGGCTTGCTCGATGTCTGTAGCTTTGGGTTGGCATTTATCTAGTCCTGCAGCAGCAAGCTCTTCTCCCATGAACGGCTGTTAATTAGAATGCTTTTGTTTTCCTTATTGGATTGATAATTCTTCCTCTTACGTTTAAAAATAATTTTAAAAGTTCCTTTCCTCGGGAGAGATGGCATAAACTGAAGGGGATAGTGGGAAAAGTCAGGCATTGGATGTTTCTAATGCAGGATTTTTCTAACAGCATTTTTCTAATGCTATTAATCTAGAAAGCCTCCAGACATTTCACAGTGGCGTTTCAAGGGATCCCACCATCTGCCTATGTCTCAGGCTCAGTGAATTACTTAGCAATGCTTTTAGGAGGCAGATTCGGACATTGTGCACCTGTTTTTATATTTTCCACGTGCTGTGTAATTGACTAGGGTAGTCACCCTCCTCTTCTTCTAATGTAGGATCCAGTGGGTCCCCAGGTACTCATGCCACATGCCAAGATGACGTGATAAATCACCTATGTTTACTTTGGCCTCTTCTTGGATCTCACAGAAAACTTGGGGGACTAAGGAGCTACAACTTGTTAGCCCGTTTTCTCCTCTGTTTTTTTCCTATAAGAAATGGTATTTTAATGGGCTTAATATGTGCCAGGAACTACTTCAAGGGCTTAATATGTAGTCACTCCTTTTTTTTTTTTTGCGGTACGTGGGCCTCTCACCGCTGTGGCCTCTCCTGTTGTGGAGCACAGGCTCCGGACACGCAGGCCCAGCGGCCATGGCTCACGGGCCCAGCCGCTCTGCGGCATGTGGGATCCTCCCGGACCGGGGCACGAACCCGTGTCCCCTGCATCGGCAGGCGGACTCTCAACCACTGCGCCACCAGGGAAGCCCGCATTCACTCCTTTTATCCTCACCATAGCCCTACTGGGTAGGGACTATCATGGTTCCCATTTTTGTGGGGGGGAGTAGGGCACAAGGCATGCGGGATCAGGGATTGAACCCGTCTCCCCTGCATTGGAAGCATGGAGTCTTAACCACTGGTCTGCCAGGGAAGTCCCTTGACCCCATTTTAAAGATGAAGTAGTTGAGATACAGAGGGTCTAAGTAACATGTCCAATTTCATAGTAGATGGCAGGGTCAGGATTCAAACCCAAGCTCTCTGACTCCAGTGCCCATGGTCTTTACCATTTCACGAACTGAAATTAGTGAGCAGACATTAAATTCCAGCCATGTGATGACAGTAGGAATATCAGTGATGTAAAGATCCTTGGGGGAAAACCATATATATTGGTCTTAAGCATTCAGGTCATTTGCCTCTAGAGATTGCTTTAGTTTGCACTAAAAAACAAGAACAGAAAAAGACAAAACAAAACAAAACAAAAAACTGAAAACAAAGCTAGACTGCATTGCTTAGTCCTTGAAATCTACCCTCTACCCTCAGCCCAGATCTTCTGCTACCTGTTTATCTGGGAAGCTCACATCTCTTCATAGTTGTAACCTGTATCTTCCACACTCAAGTTAGAACGCATCCTTTCTCCAGATTCCTGGTCCTCGAGGAAATGAGCTCATCTATTTGGTTCTTCAAGACCCTCCACTGGGTTCTTTCCATCAGATGCACAGGCAATCCTGACTCCCTCCCCTCTTTCCTGACGGGCTGCTGACTTTCTCTCCCACCTCAACTTTCTGCAAACTAAACATCTCATCTCATATGCTCTCTTTTTCTTTGATTATCCACTGTCATCCCCAACCTAAATAGAAAGAAGCCCAAATGCTAACCACCCAATCCAGGGTAACTGAGGGTCGCATGTTGGGGTCTATGACCCAGTTGTCTCTCTGCCTTCTGGGTGTCCTTGGTCTACCTGCCCCACTGCCTCTCCCATCTGCAATGCAGATGCCCCGGGGAGGTCTATAAAGGGAAAGAAAAGCTGAGCACAACCAGAGACCAGGAGGGGCCTCTCGAAATGGAAAATTAGGACATCTTCTCAAGTCTATGACATCACTGTTGCCATTAAAGAACAACCAACTCTTGTCCAGAATCTCAGGCAGGAACTTGAGTGGAGTTTCTAGAGCATGACACAGGAAGCTCATTTAATTCAGACAAATAGAGGCAAACCTAGACTAAATCAGAGAATGTTTGAAGGAACATATGTCTCACAAGCAATGTCAACTTACTGTATTTAAAACTGAACTTGTCATTTCCAGCTAAAACACCTGTTTGCCCCCCAGTCTTTGCATCCGCTGGCTTCCTTGATTTCTCCTTTTCCTTTACACCCTGTCAGCGGGTCCTGCCAGTGCCACTTCTAACATGTACCCTAAATCCTTCCATTCACCCCCATCTCCATTTCCACTTCCCTCATCCGTGCCACCATCGCCCTCACTTGTACTCGCCCACCTGCCTCCTAACTGGTCTCCCTATTTCTCTTTGCCCCTCCACGTCCATTCTCGACACAACAGCCGAACAATCTTCTGAAAACATATATCGGATCCCGTGACTACCCTGTTTAATGCCCTTCAGAGTCTCCCGACTGCACGTAAAATAAAACTCAAACTCCTCGCAGGGCTCTGCAGTTCTGGACGCCGCTGACTTTTCTGACCTCATTACACGCCACTCTCTGACTTGGTCCCCAAACCACAGCCATACCAGACTTTGTCTCCTCGTTGCCCTCAACTGTGGGTCCCGCACTGGCCGTTCCCTTGGCCTGGAAGACTCTTCTGCAGGAATCCACGTGGTTGGCTCCACATCATTCATGCCTCAGCTCAGATGGTATCTAGAAACTCACAACGTGCTACAGACTTGAACAGCGTTGGATGGCAGTGTGTGTCCTCAGTGAGCTCCGAGGGAGTCTAAGGATTCACCGATGAACGCAGCTGAAGGGCATCTATGCAGACAGGCCTTCCCTGACCTCCAGTCTCAACTATCCAGTGTTTATGAAGATGTGGTACATATACACAATGCAATATTACTCAGCCATTAAAAAGAATGCAATGATGCCATGTGCAGCAATGTGGATGGACCTAGAGATTATCATACTAAGTGAAGTCAGACAAAGACAAATATCATATGAGATCACTTATATGTGGAATCTAAGAAAATGATACAAGTGAACCTATTTACAAAATAGAAATAGACTCACAGACATAGAAAACAAACTTACGGTTACCCAAAGGGGAAAGTGGGGGGATGGATAAATTAGGAGTTTGGGATTAACAGATACACACCACTATATATAAGACAGATAACCAACAAGGAAGGACCTACTGTATAGCACAGGGAACTATATTCAATATCTTGTAATAACCTATAATGGAAAAGAATCTGAAAAAAGAATATATATATACATATATATATATATAAAACTGAATCGCTTTGCTGTACACTTGAAGCTAACACAGTATTGTAAATCAACTGCATTTCAATAAAAACTAAAAAACAAAACAAACAAACTAACTATCCAGTGTTTTATCACATTCTTGTGATGGGCTTTCTTCATAGCACCTGTGGCCACCTGGCATGACCTTGTCCACTTATTTTCTATCTTCCCCACGAGGATGAGTGCCCTCTGGTTCTTGCCTCAGGGCCAGGCCATGGCAAAGCATAAAGTACATGTGTTGTGTGAAGTTTGTAAACAGTGGCAAGGCACACACAGGGCCTGAGGACACAGGGCACTTCGTTTCCTTCTTGGCTTTCCATTAACCAGCTGTGTCAACTTGGAAATGCTGCTTCAACTTTTTCTTCACCTGAGCTTGGATGATAATGGAGATTCTTTTTTTTTTTTTTTGCGGTACGCGGGCCTCTCACTGTTATGGCCTCTCCCGTCGCGGAGCACAGGCTCCGGACGCGCAGGCTCAGCGGCCATGGCTCACGGGCCCAGCCGCTCCGTGGCATGTGGGATCTTCCCGGACCGGGGCACGAACCCATGTCCCCTGCATCGGCAGGCGGACTCTCAACCACTGCGCCACCAGGGAAGCCCTGGAGATTCTTTTAAGGCCTAAGTTCCATAACAAGTAGGAGGAAAAGGCCTAACTAGGTACAGTAACTTGCTGCTGGGCCTTTCCTAAATCGATGGGAAGAGTTATTAGGCCCTGAAACGCTTCATGAATCGAGGGGAACTTAGCTTACATTCCTATAGTTTTAAAAGTCCTGTGCATTGTTTTCTAATCCTTTGTAAACTGTTCTCTGTGTAAGGCATAGATAGTACCACTCAATCAACCACAGAACTTTCTATATTAAAACAGATTCATTTCTCCCCAGTGCTAGAGGGTGGGATGTTGATTGAAGTGAGTTCTGAGTTAGTCTGTGACTCCATCGATGAGCATGGCTGAAGAGCGCAGTAATGAGAGGCCTCCTCAGCATCTGAGTCTCTCACTTCACAGGTGGAAAGCTGGGCTCTAGGAGTTGTTATGAAATGCAGGGGCAGACCTAGAATCCAGCTCTCTCACTCCCAGGAGCCGTCCCTTCTTCTGTACCTCACTGCTGCCCGCCAGCCCTGGCACAGCCACCTGGGCTCGTGCCTTCTCAGTGGGCTCTGCGGAGGCTCAAACAATGCTCTGATTCTTTCAGCTGATAAAGGTTTGAGTGGCTACTCTCCCAGATACTGTCCTTTCTCTCTCTCTCTCTCAGGTTTTCCTTTGCAGCAGAAACATCAAAGACTCCAACGTCAATAGCCCATGGTTCTGTAAGTGAAGTGGCTTTGGTGTCCCCTTCTGGATCATAAACCTAATAAGGCCAAGAACTCTGTTCTACAACCAACAGCCGTTATAAACATATATGAGTCAGTCAATAGATTAAAAAATAAATAAGGGCTTCCCTGGTGGCACAGTGGTTGAGTCTGCCTGCCGATGCAGGGGACACGGGTTCGTGCCCCGGTTCGGGAAGATCCCACATGCCGCAGAGCGGCTGGGCCCGTGAGCCATGGTCGCTGAGCCTGCGCGTCCGGAGCCTGTGCTCCGCAACGGGAGAGGCCACGGTAGTGGGAGGCCCACGTACCGCAAAAAAAAAAAAATAAACAAATAAATCTGTGAATAAATACACTAGGGGTGGGAGATAAAAAGTAGATCTTCTCCAAGAACTGATACGCTATAACCTTGGAAAAGCTACAGTTCAGAGAGGGAACTTGAGATTTCCATATGAAAGGAAAGACTGGAATTTGTGTGTTTTTAAAAAAATTTCATCCCAGGGCTTCCCTGGTGGCACAGTGGTTGAGAGTCTGCCTGCCGATGCAGGGGACGCGGGTTCATGCCCCGGTCCAGGAGGATCCCACATGCCGCGGAGCGGCTGGGCCCGTGAGCCATGGCCACTGAGCCTGCGCGTCCGGAGCCTGTGCTCCGTGACGGGAGAGGCCACAACAGTGAGAGGCCCGCGTACCACAAAAAAAAAGAAAAAAATTTCATCCCAAAGTTGACAACTGGCCAAAGAGTTTTCCAGCTTATTGCCTCTTCCCTAGTTTCAGGATGAAACTCTATTTGATTTGATTATATAAGAAAAGGAGAGGAGAGACTTTGGCCTGAATAAAAAACCACAGGACTCTTCTTATCTAAAAGTGACCATAGAAGTATTCTCTTCATCCCTAAAACAAGGTCATTTACATACACACACAGAAAACATGCCAGTGTGGCACATGGCTTCTTTTTCCAGCTCCTTCGCCTGAGGATGCAGAGCTGATGGGCTGGGCTACATCAGTCCTAGACACTGAGAAAATCCAGGCTTCCCAGAAACTTACGAGCTGCTCTGTCCTGGCTCAACACCTCCAGCAGTTCAGCTGCCACACGTGGTTTCCTGGTTGTAATTCAGTCACGATTCTGGCTTTAGCTTCATCTACACAAAGCAGTAGCCTCTCTGGGGCTCCAAGGATCTAGGGGTCAGAGACCTCAGTTTAACTTTTGGTGTTCTGGGTACAACCAGGCAGAGCCCTGCCAGCCTCCCTTGAAATACCTGGTCCTGGGTTTAACCTCATGTGGCCCCTCTGTGGACATCAGGGTCTACTGAGATGGCAAGTTACATCTGGGCCCTCTAATCAGCCTGCTATGCAAATGCAACTTGAAGGCAGAGACTAAGGTCTGCCACCCCCATTCAGGACCCATGGTCTGGAAGATGATCTGGTAGTAGTCAGTCCTGGAGTATTAATCACTGTATTTATCAGTCTGATCACTTATGGGAAAATTGAGCACACTGGTTTAAAATCTTAGCTTAGCATGGAAAGATGTGCATGTGATCCTTCCAACCCCACAGTCATTCTCTACTTCATTGTCCTATTTGTTATCTTCACTGATGATCTGAGTTTATATTATGTATTTGCTTACCAGGTCCTTGCCTATTTCTTCCCAATAGAAAGTCAGCCTTACAACGACAGGAACTTTATCTTATCCACTGCTACCTCTACGGTACTCAGGACAGTGCCTGGCCCATAGTAGGTGCTCAATAAATAATCACTGAACAAACGAAGTATTTGAAATTAGTCAAAGTATTTTTGGCAAGGGGGCAGGAACTCAACTTTGTTTAATTCCCCTCACGTTCCTGCCTTATAACAACCATACCAGGATAGGGGTGTTATCCCCATTTTATACCCAAGGAGACGGACAGCACATCTTCTCAGGCAGTTAACACAATACAAACCAGAAGCCAGAATAATAGCTGTCTGTCTCTGGGCTGAGATGATCTCTCTAAGGATGGAGGATGATGAAAGAAAACAGGGAAGGGCCAGACTGATTTGTAACTGAGGAAAACAAGATGGGCAATGAGAAACTAGAGCTTTGCAGAGGTTCAACCTCACCCCAGGAGGCTTCCGGTGTGCCAGCCTGACTTTTCTTTTAAAACTCTGCTCAAATGTCCACTTCCACTTGGGGTTTATTTCTCCTAAGAAACCATTACCAAGTTCTCTTCCTTTCTAGGCATGCGTTCTGCACACCCACTTTGGCTCCTGGAGGGCGTGTCTGCTGTATCCGTAAGGGATGGATGGGGGTTGTTGATCCAGCGTGTGGTGCGCTACTTAGGTACCCAAAGTCCCCCACCCACAAACCTCTGCTCTAACAACCCACCATGCGCACGTGTCTACCATTAGAATTCCACTTTTGGTTAAAGCATGTTTTCAGAAGGTATCTGTTAAAATACAGATTGATTGATTTACTCACTTTACCTAGGAAAAGACTCATGACTGTGGATCGAGTCATACACAGTCATCAGCTTGCAAGGAATCCAGTTGAAGTAGCAGAACCTGGAGTTCTAGTACCTGATCTTACAGGGGTGGACATCCTGGGAATTCTGTAGTGCTGTGGGGTCTGGCCATGGGAGAATGAATTCAAAGATACATCAAAAACAGAAGGATCAGTCTCTAAGCAGCAAGGCATCACCGCGTAAGACCCAGACTTTGTCCAGTCCTGATTCTTACCTGCAGAGATCCAGCACATAGGTGAGCAATATCCAGAAGCCTGGGGACAGTTCAGAGAAGCTGGGTTAACCGGGCTGAGAAGGAAGTAGGGTGCACGGCAGTCCTCAGTACCAGGGAAACCAAAACGCGGGCTGGGAACCAGAACCGGGGCATTGAGTTCAGACAGAGACTGACTGGCTGCACTGCAGCCTTATTCATGCTCAGCGACCTATTTCTGGTTCTAAGTGAAAGTGAGAAGGAGCTTCACCTCTGCTTTCATCCAGCAGCGCTGGGGACCCAACTTCTCCTGTGTCCTCTGGCTTCCCCAGTGGAGTCCCTTTCTCCCCCTCCTCACTGGGTTTCTAGTACACATGGTCCGTTCAGGTATACGATTCTGTTTGATATTACTGTTTAGTAACGGTTGGTGTGTTTATAAACCTAAAATGCAAATTACCTGCCTTCCATTAGATATTTGTTTCCATTTTAAAAACTGATACCACAATTTCCCCGTGTCTTCAAGCAAAGTGAGATGCCCCTTTTATGAATTCTCACTGTATGCTGTGCTTGCCTTTCATAACTTTTGCCACAAGGTAAATAAATGATTGTTTGTGTAGTGATTTAGGTGATGTCTGTCTCCCTGATAGACTGTAAAGACAGGAACTATGTCTGTCTTATTCATGGATTTATCCCCTAGCACGTAATAGAGCTCCTGGTGCACAGTGTGTATTCATAAATATTACATGAACGAATCAATGGATGAAGAAGGCATGGCTAGATTTGGGACTCGACTTTGAGACCAAGATTTCTCCACTAGACCCAACATAATCCTAGGGCCAAAAGGTTTACCAGTTGGCCCATTCTGTTTACTCACCAGCTTGGGATCAAGTGCTTGCTTTTTACTCCCAGCCTTTTGACAACATCTGGTCATCTTTGATGTCACCCTCTTTCTTCATCCTTCTGATATCTTTGTCCATTTTCCTATCTTTGGTGTTCAAGTTCTTCCATCTCTGTTCTCTGGCTTTTGATATGGGCCTGGCCTTCTTATTTAAAGGGCTGTGAATACTCAGTTTCCTTGGTTTCTTTTATTCCTGTGTAGGCTGTGGATGTTGGATTGCCATCTTTTTCACTGAACACCTGTGAGCCCTTATCCAGCTCCTACGGAGGAGCTGCCAGTCTGGCCTCACTGAAAGCCCTATGGCCTATTATCTCTCTGTAGAATTCACCTTACTTATTTATGTGTTAGAGCCAAGGGGACATCCATTCAACACTTACATTATAACACCGTATCAAGGAGGAAGGTATTTTCCTCTACCCTTCTAAGTTCTTCGGGCTGGTCTAAGAAGTAAATTGACATGAGACATATTAACAGGAGAAAATCAAACAAAAAGTTGAGTCACGTGAATACACGGGAGAGACAAAGGAGAACTGAGCCCTCATCTTAAATACCAGCTTCAGCTAAAGACAAAAGAGGATGTTGAGGATGGGAGAGTCAGTAACTCTCTGATGGGAGCTTATCAGGAAAAGCACAGTAAACAATGGTAAGGGCGTTATGCAGATTTAAGTCATTGCCTTCTTCATGGTTAAGAATTTCTAGAGATTTGGTCATCTTTCTCTTCCTGGTACATGGAAGGAGACACCCTTGCATATAGAGATTTCCCTTACAAATATAAACGTTTCTTACAAAAGGGTAACTCCTAATTAGTTTTCAGAATTTTTCCCATGTCTGCTGTTTCCTAGAAAATAACCAGCTTAAAATAATTAATATGCCAAAGAGACAAGATTTTTTAAAGGAGGAGCTCTTTTACAATAGAAGAGAGAATTGGGATGATACATAAGACAAGGACCTCAAGATAAGCAAATTTAAAGATCACCGGGCCAGCCAAGAGTCACAGTCACACGGCAACGTGACCATGGACAAGTCACGTAACTTTTCTAAGCCACAGCTTCCAAATATATAAAACGAAGCAACTAAATAGTTTCTTAAGTCCTTTCCAGCTTGTGTGATTCTCTAGTGTTTTGAGTTTTAGAAGAAAGTTCTCGACAGAAATATTCTTTCAAGAATAATTGCTAACTGCCCCAGCTTGAGCACAATCAGAACTCTTAATTTGTTCACATTCCAGGTTGGATTTCCATTTGTGTCTTTGACAAAATAAGTATTGGCTTTTTAGAATTTTTTAATTACCGTGAGACTAGTGTATCGACGGGGCTCTCAGAGCAATCTTAGAGCATCGGTAACTGCTTATGATTCTAGCAATCTTGCAGTAGGTTATTCATTCTTTGGTATTTGGTTTGACATT
This sequence comes from Pseudorca crassidens, assembly GCF_039906515.1. Taxonomy (NCBI): domain Eukaryota; kingdom Metazoa; phylum Chordata; class Mammalia; order Artiodactyla; family Delphinidae; genus Pseudorca; species Pseudorca crassidens. The sequence continues at coordinate 15,956,149 of NC_090316.1, forward strand.
TATTTTTCTTTTTCAGCCATATTGACTTAAATATCATTAGCCCCCAAATGCACCAAAGGGCAACTGCATTGACTTTTTTAGTTCTACTCAGCTATTACGTCGTAATTCATCTTTTACGGCAAAACTTCCATTGTGAACAGGCCAGGAGGGCTGAATTTGCATCATAGTCACACCTTCCAGTAAACTGTAGAGTCTACTTTAAATGTTACAGGAGTAAATCACAAGATAGGAGAAAACACTTGCTAAAGGGCAAATGATTTGAAACTTCTATTTGAGAGAGTATTAGGAGAGGAATGAATGAAGCTATGGAAGTGTATCATATTAGAAAGGGGAAAAGTGTCAACCAATTCTTACAAAATCGGATGATTTCCATTGAAAAATCTCCCTAATTGATTACATGTTGCACAACATGGGTTAATTTGGGATTCAAGTAACCCAAAGGTTTCTAAAAGCCCACCAAAGAAGAGAGAGAATCTTCTGGGCAGCAAAACTAACTGTCCCTAAATAGGGTCTCTGTTATTCCATGGGGTCAGAGCCTAGAAAAAAAGAAAAGAGTAAGAAAGCCTCTTTCACCTAGGAATTTAAACATTTTTGGTAAACTGTTTTCTTGAAGTTAATTTTTTCTAATTGAGACTCCAAATCTAGGGGAGATTGGGTTTGTATGGAAGGAGTCTCCCACTGTCATCTTATCCTTGTTAAATATCTGTCACAATATTAAGGTGTTTTCAACTGCAAGGGAAGAGAAACGCTAACTGGTGGGTCTAACCCTAAACTGAAATGGTTTTCCCCACAATCTTTCTGCTGGGTTTGTGTGGTGAATGTTACTTTCATAATTAACCAGCCAGTGTCCTGTCTTTTGGACAAAAGAAGAGTCAGTCACAACGTGGCAAAAGCAGACAACAAAAAATAAGAACTAAGCAACAAAAGTAAAAATAAACAAATGGGCCTGCATCAAACTAAAAAGCTTCTGTACAGCAAAGGAACCATCGACAAAATGAAAAGGCAACCTACATAATGGAAGAAATGTTTGCATCATATATCTGACCAGAATGGCTATTATCAACAAGATAAGACGTAACAAGTGTTGATGAGGGTGTGGAAAAAAGGCGACACTTGTGCACTGCTGGTGGCAATGTAAATCGGTGTAGCCCCTATGGAAAACAGTATGGAGTTTCTTTGAAAAATTAAAAATAGAACTACCATATGATCCAGCAACTCCACTTCTGGGTATTTATTTAAAGGAAACAAAAACACTATCTTGAAAAGACACCTGCACCCTCATGTTCATTGCAGCATTATTTACAATTAGCCAAGGCATGGAAACCCTCTAAGTGTCCATTGGCAGATCAATGGATAAAGACGATGTGGTGTATATACACAATGGGGTATTATTCAGCCACAAAAAAGAAGGAAATCCTGCCTTTTGCAACAATGTGGATGGATCTTGAGGGCATTATGCTAAGTGAAGTAAGTCAGACTGAGAAAGACAAATACTGTATGATTTTTGTAAATGAACTGATAGATACAGAGAACAGTCTGGTGGTTGACAGAGGCGGGGAGTGGAGGGTGGGCAAAAATGGCTGAACGTGACCAAAACGTACAAACTTCCAGTTAGAAGAGAAATAGGTTCTGGAGATAAAACGTATAGCATGGTGACTATAGTTAACAATACCATATTGCATGTTTGAAAGTTGCTAGGATTGTACATCTTGAAAATTCTCATCACAAGCACTCAATATATACACATATCAAACCATTATATTATACACCTAAAACGAATATAATGTTACATGTCAATTATATCTCAATAAATTTTTTTTAGACTAAAACCTCATATTCATACAGAGATCCCACTTTGTGGGGTGTTTGTGCACTTTCACTGTCCACACCCCTCACTTCTCAGTCTTCCTTCTCTTCAGCCTCTAGAATTTCTTCCCTCTCCATAGGTCACTCATCTTGACCACAGGTCAATATCAGGATGTATGGAAGAGGGCCTTCTGAGTGGCTAACCTAGAGGGGAAGATGAGGGCTGAGTGGCAAACAGAGATGACCCATATCTGGGCACTGAGAGACACACATAGAGGTCCCAAGACCTTGATCAAAGCCTATGTTCTTTTTCAATAATAACTAAAATTATCTGCTTAATTTGGATTTCCAGTCCACAGATAATCAGAAACCAAGGCTGAGAATGAAAAATGATACCTTGGGACTTCCCTGGTGGTCCAGTGGTTAAGATTCTGCACTTCAACTGCAGGGTGTGTGGGTTCGACCCCTGGTCAGCGAACTAAGATCCCACATGCGGTGCTGCGAGGCAAAAACAAAAAAACAAAAAATAAATAAAAATGATACCCACAGGCTGAAAGTGATGATGGAGACAAAAAAATGGCTGTGAAACAGGTACAACTAAAAAACCCATAGAGCTCAGAGGGCATTTCGTGAGTGACTCACTGCCTAATAACCTCAGAGTCATTTCCTCTGTATTTTTATATTTCAGTTCCACAAGAGATACACCCAATACGTCTAAAGCTTGGTTTTAAAAACAATAGTCTTTAGTTATCTGTAAACTTCCACGATACTTAATTACTCATACCAGAAATGCCTTTAAATGAGATACCATTACCTCATGTATAGAGATAAAATCCCAGGATTAGTTGGCCTGTGTTGTGTGCACTGTTTGTCTAAATGAGGCTGCCCATCTCCTAAAATACCCTCACCCCAGAAGGCCAGCACTAGGGAAGCATGAGTGTTCCCCCTTCGTCATTAGATGACAAAGGAAGAATCATACAGCTTGCCCAGCCTGGAGGTGAGCAAGACACTCAGAAGGCACCTGCACATTTTTCTCTGAGGATGCCCAGATGGCACCAGGCCCAATGTGGAGGCTGGGACATGAATCAGAGACCCCTCGTGGCTTTTGCACTAGCAGGGCTGAGTGTCTTGTCAGCAAAGTCACTGAAGGAGGCAAAACCGCCACTAACAACACCCTTCCACTTGTTCCACACTTTTCCAACACCTTCCTCTTCTAAGGTCAAGTTCAAGGCTCACCTTACCCACAGGGCCCACCCTGACCACCTGGTCAGGTCTTTCCCTCCTCTGAAGGCTGCTCATCTTATTATCCAGATCATTCATTTGGCACTTGCCAGAGGGTTTTAGATTGTCAGCTCTCATTTGCTTGGCAAAGAGCATGGGGCCCTGAACACAGCACACCCCCAATAACTATGACTCTTTTATTCATTGAGCAAATATTTATTGACTACCTACTATGTGTCAGCTACACAAAATCCCTGTCCTCACGGAGTTCACCGTCTAGTGGGGGAAGACAGACAAAGACAGATAAATAAAATGTATGGTACCTTAGATGGTGTAAGTGCTAAGGAGAAAAAATTGTATGAAATGTGGGCGGTGGGGGAGCTTTGAAATTTTAGATCTTATGATCAAGGAGAAGGTGACTGTGAGTAAAGACCTGAAGACGTCGGTGAGAGAGCCATACAGACATCTGGAGAAACGCGTTTCAGGCAGAGGGAATGGCAGGCAGATACCCTGTAAATTATGGCATTAACAGACATCGTTACTAACCCCTTGGGAGCAGGACTTTATTTCAACTTGAAAAGTCCTGCTTATTATATATAATATATATAGTAAGGCTGGCATTAACAGACACTATTGTTAACTTTTCTAGTATATATATATGTGTGTGTGTGTGTGTGTGTGTATACGTATATATCAATATATATGATATTGATATGATATGCTATATGACATGATATTAAAGGCTGGCATCAACAAACACTACTCTTGAACCCCTGGCAGCAGGGCTTTTCAAGCTGTAAGAACGTAAGCCATATTAAACAAAGCTCTACCAGCCCTTAGAAGATTAGACTGACAGTCTTAAACTTTTTTGTGTCTTTGGCCATAGCTCAGGTGATACAACTCAGATTATCAGCCCCAGGCAGTCCAGTTCGCCACAGCAGGAACACTGGTCCTAACCGATGGAAGAATAGTCCCACTTGGGGCAAGTTATCAATGAGGCTGTTAGCAAGTCCTCTCATTATCAGCTTCTGCCAGAAATTATAGTCGGGATACTTCCTTAGACGCAAGATCAATCGGCGGTGGGAATCTTGCCCATTGTGAGGTTCGGTTTCCAACTAGTCTGGAGTTGCCCCAGAGAGGCTTGATCTGATTGGTTAAGAGGATACATCGCCCAGCCAATCAGAATATTCAAGAGACCAGTTGAAGCCCTTTTGTCTACCCTGGCGGCTGCAGTAGCTTCTGGCAATGAAGGTCAGAGTGAAGCTTGAATGTACTATTGTAACTTCTCTTTCCTTCTCTGACGGGCCAAATTAGCCACTTGCTTACTTACTTTCCTTTCATTAAAGACCCGACGTAATAACCTCAAAGCTATTGTAGAAAACAGCGTTAAGATTTGTATCCTTTGGGGAAAACTGCGTAAGATGACCTGTCACTCCTCTCCACTCCTGCGCATCCCCGGGCCCAGGAGCAGCCCTGCCTCTCACCCCCTCAGATGTCCCACAGCCTTGAGGGAGGGGCTTGCATCTCACTCCACCACTTTTTTTTTTTTCACCCCTTCTCTTCTGGAATTATAGAATTGAATTTTGAAAGTCACTTTCTGCCAAGACTTTTAAAAATATCTTCTGTATGTGCTACTGCCAGACTGGGATTGATTTACCAAATAAAAGGACAGTAGAAGTCTGCAGAGTCAGATCAATCTTTATTGAAAACCCAACAAACATTAAAAGGCTGCCACTAAGCAGCTAGGGGTTGAAGGCAACTCCAGCTAACTGGCGCCCATAGCACTTCTATTCACTGCCAAGTTCTATGCAACTGGCTCTCAACCCAGCTCCATCAAATTAGGCCAGTTCTCTATAGGGCTTGTGTTGCTGTGTTGCTAATGAGGGTGATACAGAGCGCCCCTATCCCAATAGCGTTCCTTCTAGATGTAGATGCTTCCCGAAACTCGAGGATTTAAAAATGCTCCCTGAAATGCCAGCTGCCATTTTGTTACTTGCATTGATCAGTGATGAAGAAATTACTAAATAGCTCCTGTTCTCACTAAATGGTGCAATAGCAATGCTAAAATGATTTGGGGACTGAAGGGATGGAGAGATATTTGGAGGAAGAAATCTCTTTTATATTGGTGGAACAACATACAATGATTTATGAAATCTGAGTCTTCTAAAAGACTGAAATAGGGACTTCCCTGGTGGCACAGTGCTTAAGAATCTGCCTGCCAATGCAGGGGACACGGGTTCGAGCCCTGGTCTGCGAAGATCCCACATGCTGTGGAGCAACTAAGCCCGTGTGCCGCAACTACTGAGCCTGCGCTCTAGAGCCCAAGAGCCACAACTACGGAAGCCCGCATGCCTACAGCCCGTGCTCCGCAACAAGAGAAGCCACCGCGATGAGAAGCCCGCGCACCGCAACGAAGAGTAGCCCCCGCTCACTGCAACTAGAGAAAGCCCGTGTGCAGCAACAAAGACTCAACGTACCCAAAGATAAATAAATAAATTTATTTTTTTAAAAAAAGACTGAAATAGAGTGATTCTCTTTGTAAATTCTCCGAGGTTTACTAATCAACTGATTTTTATAGCAGTTTTCCTCACCCCTAGCTAACATTAGAATCACCCCAGGGTGGGGTACTGGCACCCAACACAAACCAGTAACCCAGAAACTCTGGAGGTAGAGCCCAGATATCAGTAATTTTCCTCCAAATCTCTCTAGTTGATTGTAATGTGAAGCTGGGGGTGAGAACTGCTGCTCCACAGGGATCAAGTTTATTGTTTCAAATAATTTTTTAAAATTGTAGAATGAAAACAAAAGCGTTATATATATAGGACTTTAAAAAGCCTGACTGTTACAAGCCCTGTCATAAGGTTTGGCTTCTTCTGGGGCCTTTCTCCTTGGCTTATAGATGGCTGTCTTCTCCTTGTGTCTTCATATGGTCCTCCCTGTATACATCTCTGTGTCTTAATCTCTTCTTTTTATAAGGACACCAGTCATACTGGATTTGGGTCCACTCACATGACCTCATTTTACTTTAACTACTTCATAAAAGACCCTCTCCCCAAACAGTCACCTTTGGAGGCAGTCAGGGTTAGCACTTGAACATATAAATTTAGAGGGGACGCAATTCAGCCCATAACAGGTACTTTGAAGTAAAGTGGATTTTTCTGTTGCTATTGTTGGGTGGGAGACAAAAATTTCTTTTAAAACATGTTAATTAAAAAAAAAAAAGACACTGAGAATAAATTCAAAAGTTCCCCGGGCATGTGCAGCATAAAGATCCTGAACCGTCGTGACGGGAAGACTGTGCCAGAGGAAGGAAGTCTCAGGACCAGCTGAAAGCGCAGTGCTGCGGTGTTCCAGAGATGCTTTGTAAAGATGTAAGAGATCGCCTACTTCTGTGGATTCTTCAACTGCCTGCATTGTCCAGAATGCCCCAGACAGCCCACGGTGCTGTAGGAGCGTGTGCAATAAACTTTCCCTTCCCAAGAGGTCTCTCTCCTTTCTTGGCTCTTCCAATGCTTATAAAATTTGTATTTGCATAAAAGGTAAAGCAACGTATACAATGCATGAAGGCTTGGTGCTCTTAAATCCTAGATGTGTTTAGTTAAAAATACTAAAAAATAATTTGGAGATCTTAAGAATCCACTCCCTAAATGTGTGGTTCCTGGGAAATACCACCTCAATAGGTTTTACCTTAGGCCCTCAGTTTAGTTTTTGTAAAACTGAATGTTTCTAGAGAAGCAAAGCTGAGGAAGAATATAGAACCAAAACAGAGAGGTACGTGTATATGGTGTGCGTGTGTGTGTGTGTGTGTCTGTGTGTGGTAAGGGGTGTACAGATAAGGGAAAATAGAATCAAGAAAAGCCAGTGTAAGCCATTCTGCTGTCATGGAGGAGACTATTAGGGCTGTGGGTTTAGAATACCTGCTCAAGACAGGTGATATTTTATTCTGAGTTTCTGTTTGAATGAATCTCCCGGTCCCCTGAATTTACCTACAACAGGAGCAAAGATAATAACAATTTTGTATGAATTCTATGCTCCAACTCAATCACGGTGCTGTTCTTTCAGCAAATTGTTTCTGAGAACCTTTCATGTGCATAGCACCGTCCAGAGAGCCAGGGCCAACACAAAGAGGTACAAGATATACCCACTACTCTCAGTGAGCTGGGAGTTTATTTGCGCAGACAATGCATATACAAGTCAAAGATAAACCACACACTCCCTAACACCATACACAAAAATAAACTCAAAATGAATTAAAGACCTAAATGTAAGGCCAGACACTATCAAACTCTTAGAGGAAAATATAGGCAGAACACTCTATGACATAAATCACAGCAAGATCCTTTTTGACCCACCTCCTAGAGAAATGGAAATAAAAACGAAAATAAACAAATGGGACCTAATGAAACTTAAAAGCTTTTGCACAGCAAAGGAAACCATAAACAAGATGAAAAGAAAACCCTCAGAATGGGAGAAAATGTTTGCAAATGAAGCAACTGACAGAGGATTCATCTCCAAATTTGAGCTCATGCAGCTCAATATCAAAAAAACAAACAACCCAATCCAAAAATGGGCAGAAGACCTGAAGAGACATTTCTCCAAAGAAGATATACAGATTGCCAACAAACACATGAAAGGATGCTCAACGTCACTAATTATTAGAGAAATGCAAATCAAAACTACAATGAGGTATATCATCTCACACCCGTCAGAATGGCCATCATCAAAAAATCTAAAAACAATAAATGCTGGAGAGGGTGTGGAGAAAAGGGAACCCTCTTGCAGTGTTGGTGGGAATGTAAATTGATACAGCCGCTATGGAGAACATTATGGAGCTTCCTTAAAAAACTAAAAATAGAACTACCATACGACCCAGCAATCCCACTCCTGGGCATATACCCTGAGAAAACCATAATTCAAAAAGAGTCATGTACCACAATGTTCACTGCAGCACTATTTACAATAGCCAGGACATGAAAGCAACCTAAGTGTCCATCAACAGATGAATGAATAAAGAAGATGTGGCACATAAATACAACGGAATATTACTCAGCCATAAAAAGAAATGAAATTGAGTTATCTGTAGTGAGGTGGATGGATCTAGAGTCTGTCATACAGAGTGAAGTAAGTCAGAAAGAGAAAAACAAATACTGTATGCTAACACATATATATGGAATCTAAAAAAAAAAAAATGGTTCTGAAGAACCTAGGGGCAGGACAGGAATAAAGACACAGACATAGAGAATGGACTTGAGGACACAGGGAGGGAGAAGGGTAAGCTGGGACAAAGTGAGAGAGTGGTAGTCTATATATGGACATATATACACTACCAAATGTAAAATAGATAGCTAGTGGGAAGCAGTCGCATAGCACAGGGAGATCAGCTCAGTGCTCTGTGACCAGCTAGAAGGGTGGGATGGGGAGTGTGGGAGGGAGGCAGACACAAGAGGGAAGAGATATGGGGATATCTGTATATGTATAACTGATTCACTTTGTTATAAAGCAGAAACTAACACACCATTGTAAAGTAATTGTAAAAAATTATACTCCAATAAAAATGTTAAAAAAATAAAATAAATTAACCTCAAGAAAAAGAAAAGATAAACCACACCATGAAACTTACAAGCAATGCAAAGGCGATGTAGGGTGATAGTTTATAAATGTCCATGTAGTGCCCTAAAGGAAAAAAATTCAATCCTTCTAGAACTAAAGGCTGCAATAAGATGTGAATTCCGAGCTATCCTGGTAGACTGGACTCAGGGCAAGGAAAATGGATAGGAGAAACTTCAAAAATGGAAAACAGGGATAAAATGGACTAGCCATTTTTGTTTGTTTTTCACTGGTTTGTGTTAGATTGCATGGATCAGATCTGGGACTCAGGGGAAAGTCACTGGACACATTTATAATAAAATGTAAGTCAAATTTCAGTCATCTCTCAGCTTCTAACAGGTCTTTCTTTCAGCCCTATCCCTACTCCAAACAAATAGGCAAACAAACATATGACTTAATGATCAGCTTACACTACGATCCCTGTCAGTGGGAAACTAGATCCTGGCTAAGGGCACAGTCATTTAAAAGGGTCCAGTTTGGTCCTCAATATAAACTGGTCATTACAGAACATGTGAGACCTGACCCTCCTTCAGGAACCTGCCCAGTGTGGCTAAAATTGGCCTCCTGAATTAGACATTGCTTAGGAGAGAAAACACACCATGGGCTGAGGGCCTTTCAAAAGTCTTTTCTTTCTCTAAAAGGAAACGAGGCCAAAATCAGCAACCAGAGTAGACTCGAGTTTATAAAAGCTATCTAGAGTCTACCTCAGGAATGTGAATGAAACTCAGGTCTTTCTTAAGCAATATCTTTTTATCAAATTTGCTTTAACAAAAAAAAAAAAGCTGCTGTTGTGTTTGGGTTACCATCCCTGTTCTGATATTATTATTTTTTAAAAAATTCTGTTACTTTAAAATAAAAGCCTAGTATATGGAATATCATAGGAGATGACTGTTTTAAACAAGGAAGGCTTTTTCTCCATCCTCTTTCCCAGGCCTCCACACACAGGCATGGGACCGACCTGCTCTTTGGACCTCAGAAGGTGTGAGTACACACGGGCGTGATCGGCCTGCCCTTTATCCCTCCGAGGTCGGCGTGTTCCTCCTTCCAGCTGGCAAGACCAGCAAACCATTGTGCAATCTGTTCCACCCGCACAGACCCCAGGCTGTTGCCACACTGTCTTTTCCTTTTATTAGTAGGGAAAATTGATCCTTCTAAATGGTAAGTCCAATATTGTAAGGAAGCTGAAACAGTTGCATGGGTTTTGGCTAGTGGCTAACTAGGTTCCCTTGTTCCCAGCTCTACTGGAAACATCCAGTTAGGAGCAATGTCCAGGATCCTAATCTCTCCCTTCTAGAACCTCTACCTTCACCTAACTCTTGTACCTCCCTGGCAATAAAAGCATCACGGTAAAGCCTGTGTCATGTCACTTTCTTGAGGGCATACTCCTTCTGGCTTTCCAATCAGGAACACCTAGGGGGAGTGAATGCAGATGACTCCAGGGGCCAGCTAGACAACTCCAATGTGTGGATTTGGTGGCGTCTGTGCATGTGCCCAGGGATCCCGGCAGGGTTGATCACAGGCCTGGGGTAATGGGGCTACTGTGACTTTACTCCAGCCCATTGTTACCCTGCGGGAACACTGACCCAGTGTTATCTTAGGAGTTTTCAACGGAAGCTCAGACTCTAGAGTTTAATGTGAGATGTTCTGATTTTCCAAGGTTGGCTCAACTTTTTTTTTTTGGCTCAACTTTTTAAAACATTATGAAAGCCAGATAAAATTTATCTGAGGGCTACGTTCAGCCTTCAGGCTGCCAGTGTGAGACGTCTGCCATCTTGGATAGGACTAACACCTCCTGTCTGCATGGGAGTTGACAGTTAATGGAAGCACGTAGAGCATTTAGTGTGAGCGCCTACCTGGTTACCTTCAACACAGAGGTGTGGGTGCTGGTTTTGCTACATTAACTCTAGCCTGACTTGGCATTTTGTGTTTGTATAGGAGACAGCATGCTCACCACACACGGGGCTCACAGATGGAGCATGTCTGCTCTGCCTGGGTGGAGAGGAGGGAACACTACAGGGCACGAGTCTCCACTCCTTTCTTCCTCCCTCTGCTGGGGAGGAAAAAGCATGGGTGGGCTTAGCTGAGGAGGTACCAGGCTGGACTGAGCAGTCTAGACTTCCCCGATTGGGTGGATTGGGGGAAAAGCTGTGCAGGGAGCCATACGGATAAACTCTCATTCAACCCAGACAACAGCGGGGATATCGTGTTGCATGGGAATTGTAAAAAATGGCTGTTCAGTTTGGGTGTCCTCTCCCTGCCTGGCTGGACGCTAGCTCTCATCGCCTGCCCCTTTGCAAGCCTTCTACTCACCTACACAACATACACATGCTGCCCACTGCTGCTTCCTACTCTCACCTCCATTCACATACCAACACATTGAGCCTGGCACCAAAATTTCCACTGTCTCCTGCCCAACCCAGGTCTGCTCTAATTCTCTAATTCCAGAAGAGGGAAGCTAGAAGTCACCTCCACCTCTAGAGCTACACCGTCTAATACAAATATTATGTGAGCCACAAATATAATTTTAAATTTTCAGCTAGCCACATTTTACCAAGTAAAAAGAAACAGGCAAAAGAAAATTAAATAATACATTTTATTTAATCCAATATATCCCAAATATCATTTCAACATGTAACTGATATTTTTTTAAATTGTTAATGAGATATTTTAACTTTTTTTGTACTCAGCCTTTGAAATCTTGTGTGTATTTCACACTTAGAGCACATCGCAATTTGTACTAGCCACATTTCAAGTGTTCAAAAGCCATAGGAGGCTAGTGACTACTGTTTAGTTAGCACAGCTCTAGAACATAAAGAAAGAAATTTCCCTAATGTAGTGATCAAATTTCTACCTCCAAGTTTTTGTTAACGAGGCAATCCAGTTGCCTAAAATTTCCTATACTGACATATTTGAATAAAATTCAAAAGTGTTTTGACAAATTAAAATGGTTCATTGACTCTTACAAAGTGAATGTCAACTAGGCTAAATGTAAAATTCTATATTCAGGCTCGTAAAAGTCAAACGTATAAATATAGAAGGAGGAGACTGGCTTGGCAATTCATGTAAAAAAATGTGTGTTTAATTTAGCCACAATCTCCTAAGACCCGTACTGTGATAGGATTTTTTTTTTTAATTACCAGTCAATATAGTAACCCAGAATACTGGAAATAATTGGTCAGATCTAGTGCTGAATTAAGGAGTGTGTCAACCAGGTTTGGTGTCCAGGGCTCCAAACTGTAAGATGCTCACTATCATAGGATGCGTAAGAAGACGGAGAAAATGTCATTTACCAGATTTCTTGGTTGAATCTGATACTTTCGGATAAGCTCACTGGCATGAGAACTGAGTTCTCTGAAGACATGTTTGAGCTATAATTGAGGGCCACTAACTAGCTTTCAAGGAGGTGGGTGCTGTTATCTATAGGACTTGTATTTGCTAGGTAGGGTGTTCATGGATGGGCAAGACCTGAACTGATCAGGGTAATAAGGAGGACCAAAAATTGCTGCTGGCCAACCTTTCCAGCCCCACTCCACGTAACAGACACATATTTAGGGCATGTCCATTTGAACAGGCATAAAATTATTAACCTGCCTAGGGTACGTATAGCCTCCTCTTCCGGCCATGGCTAGAGAAGTGTGCTGAAGTTTAAGTATAGCATTTTAAGATAGACTTTTACAAACTAGAGTTTCTGATGAGTCATGGAGAAAGTTGATATGGGTGATGAGCAGTTTGTCAATTACCTCATGTGAGAGTTTGAAGAACGAAAGAGATTTGACATAAGAGAAGACTAAAGAATAGTCAAAGGATTCTCACGTAAAAGATGGAGTAGATTTATCCTATTCTCTGATTTTCTGGGTACCAACTGGGCGTCCAACAGCCAATCCCATTCTGACGCTAGCTACCAGGACTTAGCTTCCAATCCCACAAGTTAAAGGATCTCAGTTCCCACAAGACTGCCCTCGCTTCAGACATCAACATAAGACCCAAATTTCTGTTTGACTTTGGCTAAAAATTCAGAAGTTTCCACACCTGTGCCCCCCACCCTAGTTTCCATAATTTGCTAGAACGACTCACAGGACTCTGGAAAATGCTACACTTACTATAACAACTTATTATAAAGGACACAAATGACCAGCTAGACGAAGAGGTACACAGGATGAGGTCTGAAATGGTCCTGAGGGCAGAAGCCTGTCTCCGTGGAGTTGGGGTACCCCAGCCTCCCAGCACATGGAAGTGCTCACCAACTTGGTATCTCCCCAACCCTGTCATTTATGGGTGTTTATAGAGGTTTCATTATTTGGCATGATTAGTTAATCATTGGCCATTGGAGCTCTCCTTACCAACCTTAATATACTAAACTACAAAAAAAAAAAAAAATTCAAAGGTTAGAATTTACATTTTAAAAGAGCCATTCTTTTAAAATGTCAAAGTAGATATAGATCACACGGAGAAATTTCAGGTTTTTCAGGTACCTTGCCAAATATCAAAATGCCATTGAGGGTTATCCTCAACCGCAAGCAGGTTGAGGGGAAAAAAATACATGGACTCAGCACTTCAGTTCCACACCCGTTACCATTTCTTCACCAACACAACACCCGCCCCCAATGCCGTAAACTCCTGCACAGACTCCCCGCAAACAAGCAAAGAGTTAGGTCTGGGGGAAGTGTGAGGGGTGGCCCAGGAAAATCTGACTAATCCTCTGAGCGCAGAGAATCTTCCGTGCAGCTCAAACTTATCGGTCAATGCTTTCTTTTGTCTTCAGAAAAAAAACCCTTAAACTAATTTGGTCAGAAGGTTACTAGTTGCTATTTGTTTAGCCAATGATTCCTCTCCAAGAATGCATATAACTATGGGCAAATCAGAATTCAGGTTACCTTTGTTAGAAAGTAAACAGGCATATTAGAAATTTTAAGAGTTTTTTGAGCAAACGTCGGTTGGAATGGACATGGCCAAACCATAGTGGTTAGGAGCGCTCCACCAAGAGCAGGCAGGGGCAAGGCTGTTATAGGCAAAAGGCAGAAGCAGAGGCAGGAAATTAACTGACTGACTGTGGCTTAAGCGTTTGTCTTACGTGGAAAAGCCGAGTTGGCTGTTTGTGATTGGATAACCTGAGGCATCTACAGGGTCAGGTTTTTGTTTGTTCCCGCAGACTGCTAAGGTATTAGAACCATCTCAGTCTAATGGCCCCCTTGTTTTATTAACATTTTCTACTTCTGTGGTCAAATACCTTGGATTATTGGACCTGCAAGCTGCTCTAGGGCATCACCGATCTTTAATCAGTTCCATTTTCAGAGTATAGATGTAGCGCGATTGTTCTTCAGGGGGCAAGCTGACAAGAGTATTGCCACCACGTGCTTCTAGAACAGAAAGTACACATTAATAGGTACTTAATATGTCAGCCTAGAACAACGACTTATTTCCAAAAGGTCTCTGTATTTCTAAACCCAATGGTCACTTCTCTGACCTCATCTCACTCAGCCTCTCAACAGCATTTAATCTAGCTCACCACCCCCTATTTCTTGACTTACTTTGTTCCCTAGGCTTCCTTAAGAAAGGGGTGTGGCCCCTTGTGGTAGGTGTACCATTGTTCCAACTATTCACTGCTTATCCCTGTGAGGGGATTGTACACCCTCAACCTAGACACAACAAGCTTGACCACGGAAAGTAAGTGGAAGAGATAGAGGCCACATCCCTCCATGTGTTTAATGTATGGGATTCAGGAATTCCTAACATCACCTCCTCTAGCTACAGCTGATATCTGAAATGAATTTTCAGAATTTCTTCCTTTTATCTTAGGACGTGTTGCAAATCCTCTCGGGTGAAGAAAACCCTTAAAGGATGAAGGGAATTAACATTTATTGCATACCTAATATGTGACAAGTTCTGTATTAGAAACTTTACACATATTATCTTATTTCATCATCACAATCCTCTCATTATTCCCATTTTACAGATGGGAAAATGAAAGCTCAGAGAGGTTAGGCAAACTTAACTCTTACGTACAGTCAAACATATAGAAATTAGTTACTGGGATTAGAACCGAGTCTGCGTGCTTCCAAAGCCTTAAGTTCTTTCTATGCTACAATGCTGGCTACCTGCTTGGTCATATACCTCTGGGTTAGAATGAAGGTTGTAGTGGGGAGGAGAGGGCAAGAGGTTAGCAGATGCCTCATGGATGAGCCCTGTGGACCCAGGATGCAGAAGGAAGCTGGTCTTATTTATTTATTTAATTTATTTATTTTTGGCTGCATTGGGTCTTCATTGCTGCACGCGGGCTTTCTCTAGTTGCGGCAAGCGGGGGCTACTCTTCGTTGCGGTGCGCGGGCTTCTCATTGCGGTGGCTTCTCTTGTTGCAGAGCATGGACTCTAGGCTCACAGGCTTCAGTAGTTTCAGCAAGTGGGCTCAGTAGTTGTGGCTCACGGGCTCTAGAGCACAGGCTCAGTAGTTGTGGCTCACGGGTTCTAGAGCGCAGGCTCAGTAGCTGTGGCGCACGGGCTTAGTTGCTCCAAGGCACATGGGATCTTCCCGGACCAGGGCTTGAACCCGTGTCCTATGCGTTGACAGGCGGATTCTTAACCACTGCACCACCAGGGAAGCCCTCATACTGATTTAGAATCCTAGAAGATTAGAACTGAAAGAACCGAAGATATCACCTGGTCCAGCCAATCAACTCTACCTAATGAGACAGAGGCTCAGAGAAGGGAAGTAATCTTTCCCAATGTGGAAGAATAATTATTTAGATATTTTACTAGTAAGATTTTGCTAGATAATCCTGTGATTACAAACAACCCTAGGCCCCAAATCTTGGTAGATTACAATAACAAAGATTTATTTCTCTTTTGTGTTACACATTGCCTGTGGGTTAGCACCAGACTATGGCTCTGCACAAACTGCAAGTTGGCTGTGGGTCTGTTCCACAAGAATCAAGGCTGAAAGTTCTAGGGCATTCCTTGTTTTATCATTCTTGCTTTATTGCACTTCACAGATGCTGCATTTTTTACAAATTGAAGATTTGTGGCAACCTTGTGTCAAGGAAGTCTATTGGTGCCATTTTCCAACAGCATCTGCTTACTTTGTGTCTCTGTGTCACATTTTGGTAATTCTTGCAATATTTCAAACCCTCCACCAGCAAAAAGATTCACTCAAGTTTCAGATGATGGTTAGCATTTTTTATCAGAAGGTATTTTTAATTAAGGTATATATATTTTAGACATCATGCTATTGCACACTAATAGATTACAGTATAATGTAAACATAGCTTTTATATGCACTGGGAAACCCCAAAATTCATATGACTCACTTTATTGCAATATTCACTTTACTGCGGTGGTCTGGAACTAAATCTGTGATATCTCCGAGATATGCCTGTGTATGGAATATACTATTTTCATAGCAAAGGGAAGAAGTAAGGGGGCTAGTGGAAACAGTGCTCAGACATCATCATGTCATGTCTGCTCACCTCCCATTGGCCAAAGCTAAGCCTGACATCACTGGGGGCAGGGAATACATATTTTTCACAAGGGAGCATGGCAAGTCACATAGCAGTGGGTGGGGTGTCTAACCCTTTTGTAGAAAGAGAGAGTAAATCATTGTGAACAATAACACAATCTACCACATATATTAATTTGTGTTTCATTCACAGTGAACTTCGCTGTTGCCAATGAAGATGGTAGCCCAACCACTGCATTCACTGGCCTCAAGAAGGGCTTGTGTTGCCAAGGTCAAGCATAACTTGCTGGTTTGGATTTCAGAAAGCCAAAGCTATTGAGATGTCTCTGGAGGGCAGGGGGTGAGGAGAGAGGTGAGTGCCTTGGAAAGAGAAGGGAAGAAGCTGTGAGTTAAGGAGAGAGATTTTATTCCTCCAGCTTGAAAAAGGAAGCGGATTTTTGGGGAGGGGCATCGAGGAGAGATGAACACCTGGTCTCAAGAGCTGTGAGAATCAGCTGAAACTTGCTACACCACGGAGGGAGGGCAAGACTCATAGGAGCTTGCTTCTTAGGTGTTCCTGGGGAGGCCAGGGTACCAGCCTCAGTGAGAAGCCCAGCAGGTGCAAACTGGGCTCTCCATGTGCTCAAGGAACAAAAGTCCTCTCCAAAGGTATTGGATGATATAAGACCTCAAGGACCTTCCCAATGGCCTGGGATGTGGGGCAGAAGAGAACCCATCGTAACATTAAACTTACTACCAACCCAGTGGGATGGGGAGCAGAATACATTTGATTTAATGAAATAAAATGAGTGAGACATTTCTTCCATCTCCTATTATGGAATAAAATTCATTCATCAAGATCTCACAGCTAGTAAGGAACAGGACAATTCTTTATACTTTCTTTCAAACAAATATTTGTCATTTTCTATGCTAGGCCCTTCATGTTAGTTTCTTAGAGTTGCCATAACAAAGTACCACAAACTATGTGGTTTAGACAATAGAAATTTATTGTCTCATAGTTCGGAAGGCTGCAAGTCTGAGGTCACGTCAGGGCCACGCTCCCTCTGAAGGCACCAGGGAAGGATCTGTTTCCAGCCTCTCTCCGAGCTTCTGGTAACTCCTTAGCTGTGGCGGCATAACTCCACTCTTCACAAGGCATTTCTCCCTGTATGTGGATCTGTGTCCAAATTTCCCCTTTTTATAAGGACACAAGTCCTATTAGATTAGGGGGCCCACACTACTCCACTATGACCTCATCTTAACTAATTACAGCTGCAATGACCTTATTTCCAAATAAGGTGACATTCACATGGGTTAGGACTTCAACATACGAATTTGAGAGGGACACAATTCAACCTATAATACCCTCTGAGAGGCACTGGGGATGTAATGCCACTGAGACAGTCAGGGACCCTGACCTCACGGGGTCAAGGGGAGGACAGACACTAAGCCCAAGAGTGTGAGTGTGAGGCAGATTCCAGGTTGTTCCGTTTCAACTTCCTGCCTCTTGGCCATTGGGAGCTAGTCTTGCAATTAGACGAATATCAACAACACTCCTGGGAACCTCTACTGATATATGATGCGTATTCTCAAGGAAGTTGTCAAAACAGAAATAAGGATTTGCCATGTTTTTGACCATCCAGCATCTGAACCCCCTTCTCAAGTTCTGCCTTTGTGTGAGCCTTCATGGAAAGCAGCAAGGATACGAGGTTACAACCAAAATACAGCCATGATTCACTCTTGCCTAATAATTTGAGTCTAGAGCCAATGACTCCTAGGGGCAGCGCCAATTTAGAATTCATCCCGGTGGCACCATTCAGGGTCCAGGGGCACTCATGTAAGCAGTAGCGCTGGAAGCAGCACCCTCACCAGTCTGTACCTGTTGTGCTGTGTTCTAGCCTGTGCTAACCACCCAATTTCCCTTGGTGCTTCCCAGATTCTCCATCCTCGCTGTTAACTCTGTGAGCTACCCCATATTCTACCAATAAGTTCCTTTTCTTCTTACAATAACTGAAGTGTGTTGTTTGCAAGTGCTGAAGGGGCAGATACACAGGTAAACAGAGCCAGCTTCATCCAGCTTAGGAGATAAATCTTACGTTGAGATTCCACAGCTGCAGAAGCCAGCCTGTATGATCCATCTCCCTCTGCCTCTCCAAGAAACTGGTGTCCTTTACACATTCTAAATTGCTTATCCTTTCACTCTGCTGAGCTGTTCTTTAGAAGACCTGCAGTGAAAGAGGAACAGATTTTGATGCAGAAATGGAGAATATAGGAGTGGTATTTAAGATGGTGGCAAATGGTAAGAGCTCAGTGTAAAAGCCAAAGGCAAACATCTTGCTCATTATAGACTGTGAAACCTCTCAGGCAGGAGTTTGAGTTTGCTGATGTCATGCTCCTTTAGTTTGTTTAGCACCGCAGCATCCTGGAACATAGCTGAGTCAATCCACTTAGCCATGGTCACATGGAGCAGTTTGGAAGGGGCCACAACCAGCCTGGACCTGGTCCCTGAGGGATGGAGGGGAAATTGCTGCAGGTGTGGGGAAACAGCTTGGTGTGGTAGAGAGAGCATAGCAAGCAGCGTGCTTGGTGTTGAGGCTGCCTGTTATTGACATGAGGCATGGGATCCTTTCCCCAGACACGCCAGGGGCGGTGGCGGGGGGCGGTCCTGACTCTCCACAGACAGTCATTAGATAAGCAGTGCAGCAGGAAGCATAGACCCAAACCTTGAATGGAGAAGAAGGTGGAGTTCAGGACTCCTGTGGAGTTCAATCCAATCAGAGTCCAGATTTTAAAGAGATTGCAGAACCCCAGGATTTATATGATAGTGATGCAGAGGAAAAGAAAACAGGGCAAATGTCAGTCACCAGACTTGGGACAAAGGAAGGCAGGGTCATCAGCAAAAATGGATTTGATATAAATACTAGAACCTTCCATCTCTGCTGTCTACGTCAAGGTCATTGCCAGGGGAAGGACAGCAGCAGGGCCAGGCTTCCAGATGGTGTCCACATGCTCTGATAGAAAAAGGACAGGACGCTGCAAAGACTGAATGCCCACTAGTAATGCATCTTGCCTCACTCAGTTTTTCCTGCCAAATTTGACAGCATCAGAAATCCGGGAGAACCCTATAGAAGGAGCTGGTCTAGGCCCCGTCTAAAGACCAATAAGAAAAGCAGAAACTCTGCAAAAGATCCATTTTCTTTTATTTATTTTAGGGAAAGAGACTCCAAAACTTCCCTCTGTTACTGTTCTACCTTTTATTTTCTACTTTTGTTTTGTGTCTGACTCAACGCTCTCAACTTTGATTAAAATTGGGTCAATGGCTTCATGTGTATACTTGTTACTATGCTCAAAGAAATTCCTCATTTGCTTCAAGTTTGAAATTATGCCACCTAATTCAAATGTAGAGTGTATGTGCTGTATTCTGGGTTTTGAGGATTCAAACATGAATAAAATATAGTCCTGCCTTTGGGAAACTTACAGAGTAATTTGTAGTTGCCTTTTCTTAAGACAAATCAATCCCCGTTCTTATAAACTTGTTCAGCAACTTACAAAGGAGAGGAAATTGGAATGGAAAAATGCAAGGATAAGGGGAAAGGACAAGAAAGGCAGAAAAGCATACAATGATGAACCCCATCATTCCTGCTTCTGAGACTGTCTGTCTCCCAGCACAGAAGACTAGGGCTGCCACAGCAGGACACCTGCTTGTCCACAGCATTCATTTCACACCAATCTGACATACACAAAGAAAGCCAGTGTGATTTACTCCCTGACTGACTGACTGACAGACACAGGGTGGTGTGTATGTAATAAACTGTTACCCACAGGACTTTTGCCTCACTTGATGACAACAAGAGGAACAAAGATACACATACACACACTAACGCACATACAACTCCTTTCCCCTAACCCTCCACATACACATAGGTGTAGAAAGCTTTATAAATATAAAAGCAAAGGCAAAATATTATACAGGAAATTACTTGTGTACCCATCTTCTATGTAGCAAAAAGCAACCAGAAACAAAAGTACAAGGCAAATGACCACTGACAACATAAGAGGTCTTATATACAGAGAGAGCTCAAACAATTCAAGAATAAAAAGACTAACACAATAGCTAAATCGACATAAGAGATTAATAGAAATCCACAGAAGAGAAAACATAAATATTAAACATGTATGGAAAAAATATTCAATCTCCCTAGTAAGTAATTTAATTAAAATGATAATTATAACAAAATTATAACAAATGAGATCCCAATTTTCCTTTATTAAATTGACTGATATTTTAAACAGATCTCAATGTTAGCAAGGATGTGGAAGCTCTCCAAGGACGATTTATGTTGAACTCATTGTGATTTATTACACCAGTTCTTAAGCCCCAAGTCAGCAGAACACTCCAGGGTGTTCCAAGACCAAAATCTGTGACCAGTGGCTTTCTTTCCTTAGAAACAGTCAAGCTAAAGGAGAAAATGTGCAAAATCATGTGTTTTTCTCCAACGTATCTCTTATAAGAACTTCAGCACTTGCAGGAGTAAAAGGATAAAATCGATTAACAAGATGCAAGCAAATATGAACGTAATAACCTGGAAATAGCCCAGCTTTCGTAGTTCAATAGTTTGCTGGGTTTCATTTTTGTTGATGTTGCTTGTGGACTTTTGTGTTTATGATTTTGTGTTATGAAGATCATACGGCCATATTTTCTGCTGACAAATTATTCCTACTTCACACGACGGGATTAAACATAAATACTTTGCGCTACTCCCCAGGGAACACCATGATTTCCACATGTCTCTTCACTTCAGGCACTCACTCATTCCTTCAATAGATATTCACAGTACTCCCTACATGCTGGGCAGAGTTCTGGAGGCTGGAGATACAATCATGAGCAAATTAAAGTCCCCGTTCTCACAGAGCTTACATCCTTGTGGGAGAAAACAGACCATAAACAATAAAAGATAAATATCTAACGTGACAGATGGTGATAAGGAAAGTAGAAGAAAAAGTCAGCAGGGTGGGAGGGGTAAGGAGCACTGGGGGAAGTGGGAGAGGGGGTGAGAGTGCTGTAACTTACAGGATGGTCAAAGAGGGTCCCCCTAATAAGGGGATATTTGAGCAGAGTCCACAAGAGAGGAAAGGATAAGACATGCACTGATCTAGGAGAAGAACATTCCATTTAGAGGGAAGAGCAAGTGCAAAAGGTCCTGAGGTGGGAGCACACTTAGCATGTTCAAAGAACAGCCAGGAGGGCTTCCCTGGTGGCGCAGTGGTTGAGAGTCCGCCTGCCGATGCAGGGGACGTGGGTTCGTGCCCCGGTCCGGGAAGGTCCCACATGCCGCGGAGCGGCTGCGCCCGTGAGCCATGGCCTCTGAGCCTGCGCGTCCGGAGCCTGTGCTCCCCAACGGGAGAGGCCACAGCAGTGAGAGGCCCGCGTACCGCAAAAACAAAACAAAACAGAAAAAGAACAGCCAGGAGGCCTCTTTGGGCAGAGCAGAGAAAGAGGGTGATACTGGTGGGTGATGAGGGCTGGTAGGAAGCAGGGGGTGGACAGATCATACAAGGCTTTATAGACAGGGTGACCATACATCTCATTTGATAGCCCTGTTTATGCCTATTGTTCTGGGATAATTTGTCATACCTCCCCCTTTCATTCTAAAAATGTCCCTGTTTATAGGATAAATCATATGGTCATTCTATTTATGGACCATTATATGGGTTTTGGCTTTTGCTCTGAGCAAAGGAAAAAGCCACTGAAGGGTTTAAAGCAAAGAAGTAACATGCTATGACTTTCATTTTTTTAAAAAAAGGGGGGCACTGGTGGAAGCAGGGAGATCAGTTGAAGACTTCTGTGGTCATCTAAGCAAAAATAATGGTGGTTTGGGCTGGGACAGAAGTAGTGAAGAAGCAGTGGAACTCGGAATAGATCTTGAAGGTAAGGCTTACAGGATAGACTTATAGATTGCACTGGAGAGTGAGAGGAAGAGCAGAGTCACAATGACTCCAGTGGAATGTGTTTGGAACCCCTGATTAATCATATACTTTGGTTTCCACAGAACCTTCATATATCATGGAATCTGCTTGTTTGAAGTGTAGGTCTTGGTACATTCACTGTTTGTTTGTGTTTTTTTAATTCATTAATTTATTTATGGCTGCGTTGGGTCTTCGTTACTGTGTGCGGGCTTTCTCTAGTTGCCGTGAACAGGGGCTATGCTTCGTTGTGGTGCGCGGGCTTCTTATTGCAGTGGCTTCTCTTGTTGAGGAGCACGGGCTCTAGGCGCGTGGGCTTCAGTAGTTGTGGCATGTGGGCTTCAGTAGTTGTGGCTCGTGGGCTCTAGAGCGCAGGCTCAGTAGTTGTGGCGCACGGGCTTACTCGCTCCACGGCACGTGGGATCTTCCCGGACCAGGACTCTAACCCGTGTCCCCTGCGTTGGCAGGCGGATTCTTAACCACTGCACCACCAGGAAAGTCCCACATTCACTGCTGATGGGAACAAAACATTCATCACCAAAAATAGATAATCTAGTAAATAGAGATTATGGTCTGAGAGCTCAAAGAACCACAAAATGAGGAGTAAATGTATTATTGGAATCTTTCTGGAGTCTCAAATCAAACTGGCACAGGCTCTATAGGGCAGTTCAGGGCTGTTCAAAGCTGCTGGTGATTCACACAAGGTGATGCATCTCAAAGGACAGATGCTTAATCAGCTTTCTGACTCCACACGAGGAACCAATCTTCAGCTTTGGGAGAAAATGCTGCTTGCTGAACCTAGTTAACTCCCTTTTTGCTGCACACGTAATTCTACATGGCCATTTTCCAGCAGAAGAAGATACGTACAGTAGATGATTCCTGCTTTGTGCCAGGGTCTCAGTGATGATGAGTCTGTTCTGCCATTTAGGGTTGAGGAAGGATCATTGGAGGCTGAAAATGTTGTCAAGTGGCTACGTGTGACACATGCCTCATCCAAATCCCCAAAACTATAAAAAACATTGAATAGTATTGGATAACTCAGAAACTTGTTTCATATGGAACTTTGATGCCATGTTAATGATATTTTCTGGTCACTTCCTTAAGAACCCTATAGGGCTTTTATTTGCCTTTCTGTTTAACTAATGAGAAATACAGTAAACATTGTCCTACTAGAATAAGGCTACATTGACCTCTGCTAGTTCTCTCCCCATTGATTTAGGGCATTTCTTCCTTTTATTTCTACCAGAGAAGTTTTGTAGATTTCTTCAAAGAGATTTTTCACGTTTCTTTTTAAGCATATTCTGGGTATTTTATAGTTTTATCCCTAGTGTGAACGGATCTTTTTTCCATTACATTTTCTAACAGATAATTGCTATACGAAGAAAAGCAATTGGCTTTTGTACATAACTTTCTCTACATTTTACTGATCATACTTATTGGTTTCAACATTTTTTCAGCTGATTTTCTAGGATTTTCTATGTATGAAAATATATCATTAGAAAATAATCATGTTTGTGTCATCCCATTGACTATAGTCTTCCTAACAAGGTTGGATGCTGGCAATAATTGGGGGGCATTCTTGCCTTGTTCCTGACTTTTATAGGAATTCCATTGTTAATCCACCATTTAATACGATAGTTGCTATTGGTTTCTGCTATGTAAGGAAGCTTCCTTTGGTTCCTAGTTACCAAGAACTTTTATTAGCATTAGTGGGGGTCTTAGGGTACCAGTGAATAACACCCTATCTGTTCCCCACCTTGAGTCTGGAACCTTTTCTGAATACAAGAATCAGACTGAAGCAGATCAAAACACCAGCTTAATTGGCAAGACTAATTGGACAAGGTGGCGTAGACATTGTGGATTCAGGTGGCTTCCTAATTCTTCATCTGGGAAATAAACTCATCCGGGTCAAGGCAGGTAACAGCAAACCTCCTCCACAGAGGCACAGCTGCTCTGATAAATACAAAACCACATGGAAGGAAAGCATTCCAGAAAGGAGCCTCTCTCGCAAGTAAGCACAGAAGGGGCAGAGCCAAGAAATCTCAGACTTTTCTCAAAAACTCACCAGACATTCCGTGGGGAGAAAGACACAGAGAAAGGACAGACATGTTATTCTTAGAAATTCCTCTATGGGGACTTCCCTGGTAGTGCAGTGGTTAAGAATCACCTGCCAATGCAGGGGACACGGGTTCGAGCCCTGGTCCGGGAAGATCCCACATGCCGTGGAGCGACTAAGCCCATGCGTCACAACTACTGAGCCTGCACTCTAGAGCACGTGAGCCACAACTACTGAAGCCCACGCTACTAGAGCCCATGCTCCGCAACAAGAGAAGCCACCACAATAAGAAGCCCGTGCACTGCAACGAAGACTAGCCCCCGCTCACGGCAACTAGAGAAAGCCTGTGCGCAGCAATGAATATCCAATGCAGCCAAAAATAAATAAATAAATGTATTAAAAAAAAGAAATTCCTCTATGGAAAGATGAGGCCCACTGCATGGAGCTTCCCCTCACAAAAATGGCTGCCCAATTTTGTCCAAAGATTGTTAGGCATCAGTATTAGTTACCTATTGCTACATAACAAGTTGCCACCAACTTAGCCACTTAAAACGACAGGCATTTATGGTCTCACGGTTTCTGTGAGTCAGGAATCTGGGCATGTCTTAGCTGGGTCCTCTGCTTGGGGTCTCTTATGAGGCTGCAATCGAGCTGTTGGCCAGAATTGGTGTCTCATGTGAAGGCTCAACTGGGGAAGGATCGGCTTCCAATCTCAGTTACATGGTGGTTGGAAGAATCCAGCTGGCTCTTGGCCAGAGGCCACCCTCAGTTCCTTGCCATGTGGGCCTCCCCAACATGGCAACTTACTTCCTCAAAGCCAGCAAGAGGGAGA
Organism: Pseudorca crassidens; assembly: GCF_039906515.1. NCBI lineage: Eukaryota > Metazoa > Chordata > Mammalia > Artiodactyla > Delphinidae > Pseudorca > Pseudorca crassidens. Next base: position 15,981,064 of record NC_090316.1, read on the forward strand.
GTCTGTTAACAAGAGGAAAGTTAGAAACTTTTGTAATTTAATCAAGGACATGACGTTCCCTCAATGTTGTTGAATTCTGTTGGTTAGAAGCAAGTTGTACTCAAGAGGAGACTGCATAGGTGTGAACACCAGAAGGCAGGAAACCAGTGGGGGCCACCTTAGAGGTTGCTGAGCACAGGCATCTATAAATAAGACACAACTAATACATTTAAAAATTGCGAGCTATTCCTAAATTCCTCAAAGAAAAGTTGCTTGAATCATGACATGTTATTCTTTTAATTAACTGTTAGATTAAATTACTAATATTTTATTTAGGATATTGATATATGAATATATTTATAATATATTTGGTATACAATTTTTAGTGGGTTTGGAATCTGGATTATGATAGCCGAAAAAGTTGAATTGGTAAGTGTCCATCTTTTTTCATACTCTGACAAAATTTAATAACATAGGAATTACCAGATCCTTTGAAGTTTGGAGAGGACCCTCCTGTAATACCATTTGGATGTAAGTTTTTAACAAAATTGAAAGTCTCTGATTGTTGGTATATTTAAGTGTTGTACATTACCTTGTCAACTTTGGTCCTTTAAATTTTCCTTAAAAGAATGTATTTTATGTAGATTGTCAATAATTTTGGCATAACTAATCATTTTCACATAATTTTAAACTCCTCTATATCTGCAATTATATTTCCCTTTCTCACTCTTAATATCGTATGCATGTATCTTCTGAAGTGTTTTCTTGCCTAAATTTACCAGCAATAGTCTCTCTTGATGTTTTAAAAAAAAAACAGCTGTACAGTTTTAAACTTACTCTTTTCTAATTCTTTATTAATTTATTTTTCCAACTTTACCTTGTTCATTTTTTAAATAACTTCTTGAGTTAAATTTTAGTTAGTTTTCCATGTTTCTTATTTGATCACAAGATAATTTAAGGCTCAGAATTTTTCTCTGAGTATGGTTTTGGCTGTATCAATACCTATAGGGTCTGATGTGTGCTATTTCCATTTTTATTACCCCTAAGTAGTCTGGATTTTAGATTTGATTTCCTCATTTATTCAAGAGGTATGATTTTAAAAAGTAGTTTTGCTATAATTTTTAAGTTGTTAGACCATTTTGTCATCTTCTAATAGTTAATTTCCAGTTTATTATAGCACAATCAAATAATATGTCTTATAATAATACTAATTTTTGCATTTTATTGAGATTCTCTTTGTGGCTTAGTACATGATCAACTTTTGCAAATGTTCACTGGGGATTTGAAACAACTATAAAGAACAAAATATTTTATGTCTACAATTAAGGTTACTGTATATTCAAAACATTTATGGTCTTATTTATCTTTAAACTATTCAATCTGTTTTAATACTAAAAGTATTATTAGTATTAAAAGTAATTTAAATATTACTTTTTAAAAAGTAATTTAAAATATTAAAAGCAATATTAAAATCTACCACTAATATTGTGATCTATTAAATTATCATCAGCCTCCCAATAGTTTTATTGCCTTATGTACATTTTTGCTATGCTAATCAGTGCATGAGGTTTTATAACTATAGGTTTTGTTTATTGTATTTTTTATTATTTTTAATATCATCTTGCCCCATTTAGATCCTTTTGTTCTTAATTTTACTTTGTGTGATATTCTTGCCACCCTGCTGTTTTTTGTTGTTTTTGTTTTTTTCAGTATTTATTTATTTATTTGGTTGTGCTGGGTGTTAGCTGTGGCAGGCCAGCTCCTTAGTTGTGGCATATGCACTCTTAGTTTCGGCATGCATGTGGGATCTAATTCCCTGACCAGGGATTGAACCCGGGCCCCCTGCACTGGGAGCGCAGAGTCTTATCCACTGTACCACCAGGGAAGTCCCCACCCTGCTGTATTTTTATTATGCTTTACTAGTATATCCTTTCCTACCCTTTTATTTTAAAACTTATTGTGAATTTTTTAAGGTACAACCTTGTAACAGTTATGCAGCTAAATTGTTTTTGAAACAATCTTTGTTTTGGTAGGGATTTTAACCCATTAAGGTTGATTACTTTCACCTACTTGAGCTAACTGTTAGAAATATAGTACAAATATCTTGGACAGATGAGGGCTTGGGCTCATATATTCTATAAAAATTTTTCTTGCTCTCTCCTATTTTAGCCAGAGCTGGTCTTGAAGAAAATGATCAACTTTGCACTGAACAAATGTAGGATTTGGGTGAATTTGTGTGGCAAGCAAATGAAGGGTTAACTGCCTCGACTTTGATCTATTGTTGGCATCCTATGCGTAACTGAAGTAGAGGCACAGAGTAGAGGTCTGTGGGCCATGTTCTCATGGCAAAAACTATGTTTACAATATTTCCATGCATCTCAGCTCCTCTGCAGTGATGACTGATGTGGCGGCAATGTTGTTCTATAGCTTGTCTTAAAGGGCCAGGCCAACGATTTTAGGGTATTAGAGTACAGACAAATACTGAGAATGCTGCATTTGTCAATTCTGTCTTTCTTTAACAAGGGGATGGCATCCTTGCTCAGGCTAATCTCAATAAATCTCCAGGTCTCCAGAAACCCTTCGCGTTCTTCATCATCCTAACTTCTTCAGAAATTGGGCAGAGGTCAGTTCTTTGCATGTTGAGAGCTCTGACGGTTCCCTATTCTATTAATATGAAAATTAAACTAGATGAAAAGACAAGGTGACTGTATTGAAAGAAAATAGATGGATTGGCTAACAATCCTCTTTTGTTCTGTTTGAAATACTCTAAGTAAAATCAGAGAAAGAAAAGATATTTTTATTCCATTCCCAACGCTCCTCCTGTAAGAGTTACTTGAAAAAAAAGCCTCTAGTAAATGTGGAATCCTAAATAAGAAATAAGACAGCCTTGTGATGTCTCTGGAAGAATAAAAGGTAAAATTTGCATTACTATAGAAAGTTACTAAGGGTGATGTTATGAGAAGGAAAAGTGAGGATTTTTTAAATGACATTTTAAAATTCACATGTAATTTCTCACTTGTGTAACTAAGTCCAGGCACTTAAGGTAAGATGTTAAACTAGTTTATGTATATTCTAGGATTGAACAGCTAGGTAAATATATGAGGACTAGAGTTCTCATTGTCAGAGAAAGGAGTTACAAATGAGAAAGGAGGAAGGTAAGAAGGAGCCCTATGGGTTCGGATTGCAGCTGGAGATAGTAGGCACTTATGGTTTTTAATAGGTGTCCAGATATTAATAGAAATAAATGTGTCTATAATATATATTTCTTAGCTCTGCCCACTGAGAGGCCTAGAGGTAATGACACTTCAACAGCAATGAGAACAACCATCTCCAAGATCTTAGACTCTAAACACCATTCTCCAAGAAAAGGAACAGTCTTCCTGGAAGAAAGAGCTGATTCCAGGGCTAGAGCAGGGAAAGAATCAGATGAGCTTGGAACATCTTGATACATCAGAAAGTAAGAAAGAAAGTGCCTGAGGGATAATAGGGGCATGTCAGAAAGGACATAGGAACCTCTTTGAAGGGGCTCCTAATGGCCTAACCCAGGGATAATTTGAACAAGAAAATAAATGATGGTAGTAATGGATTGATAACTCATAGACAATAAATAAGAATCCATGAGCCCTTACTGATATGAACAATTTTAAAATAAATAAATGAGAGAAAAGGAAGCTCTTCCTTACTGTACAATTTCAACTAAAAAATATAGAAGGAATGATAGAAAGCCACCATTTGGAAAAACACCACAGTAATAATTGCTTCAGGTAAGAAGCATCAAAGGATGCTAAAAGGAATAAGTGAATGTATGATGAGAAACAGGATATTTAGTCTCAAAGTATCTCTTCATAAGAGACTTAGTGTTTACAAAGGGAAAAAAATAACTAGATAAAAAGAATGAAATTTTGCCATTTGCAACCACATGGATGGACCTAGAGGGTCTAAGTGAAATAAGTCAGACAAAGGCAAATACTGTATGATATCACTTATATGTGGAATCTAACAAATAAAGCAAACTGGTGAGTATAACAAGAAAGAAACAGACTCACAGATATAGAGAACAAACTAGTCGCTACCCAGTGGGGAGAGGGAAAAAGGGAGGGGCACGATAGGGGTAGGAGATCAAGAGTTACAAACTACTAAGTATAAAGTAAATAAGCTACAAGGATACCTTGTACAACAGGGAATATAGCCAATATTTTATAATAACTATAAATGGAATATAACCCTTAAAATTGTGAAGCACTACGTTGTATACCTGAAACTGATATAATATTGTACATCAGCTATGCCTCAATAAAAAAAGAAAACTGTATAAAGGAGGAGCCCACCTTAACCAAAGTGCACCTCACAAATAATGGGACATTTCTGATACATGTGCCAAAGATATACAACCTGTATCCCATCACAAGGAGCCATCAGGCAAACCCAAACTGAGGGATATTCCACAAAATAATTGGCCTGTACTCTCCAGAGGCGTCAAGGCCATGAAAGACAAAGAAAGACGGAGGAAACATTGCAGATGAAAGGAAACTAAGGGGACAGGAAAATTAAGTTCCAGGTGAGATCCTTGATTGGATCTTGGACCAGAAAAAGAACATTAATGGGCCACGTGGCAAAGTTTGAATGTCTAAATATTAGATCTTAGTACTGTATCAAGCTTAATCTCCTGATTTTGATGGTTGTACTAAAATACTCCCATAGCTGTGACTATGTCAGATGTTAAATTTGGGGACTCTGGGTGAAGGATATACAGTACTTTTTTGCATTTTTTAAACCCTGAAATTATTTCAAACTAAGAGTTTAAAAACGGGGAAAAAATGCTCCCAGCAATACTTCTCTGTGGATAGGCCATACATCCTTGCCTCTTGCCCTTTCCATGTGGTTTTGAACTTGGGAATTTGCTGGGCTGTGAGATCCCCACACCTTACAGCAGTTATAACCATGTGTTTAGGCTCCCAGAGACTGAGTCCAGACGAAGTAATACACAGCACAGACGCAGTCTGGGACAAGCAAAATTCTTGTCTTTTTTTCCTCACTGTATTTTCTTCTTGCTTTCTGGCCACATCAGCTTTAGGCTGCAACTAAAACTAGATGAGGTCCAATTGCTTCAAAATACAGCTTGGGGGACTTCTCTGGTGGTCCAGCTGGTTAAGACTCTGCACGTCAAATCAGGGGGCCTGGGTTCGATCCCTGGTCGGGGAACTAAGATCCCACATGCCACACGGTGTGGCCAAAATTTAAAAAAAAAAATTTTTTTAAACTACAGCCTGACAAGACACTTATGGTAGTAAGTTCAGGCCACGAGCTGAGACTCCTGTGGAGGCTGGGCTGGGCTGGGGGACAGGATGTGGCTCCCAGCCACTCATCCCCCACTTGGAAAAGATTCTGCTGGCCTAAAGTCTGTATTCGGACAGATAAACGCTCAGGTGTTCTGTGACAGGAGACCAAGCATCTGCTTTCAGTACAGGATAAAACTAATTCTCGTTCCTGGGCAGGTGCTCACCTCTATGGAGGCTTCAAAGACAGGAAAGGGTGCCTTCTCCCTCCGAGGGCGTCTGGTTACCGTCCACATTCTCCTGCAAGACTGCATTTCTGCTGGGATTTAGAGGTTTCAGAAGTTTATACTTTATATTCTCATTCCTCAGAGACAGAAGGCCTGGTCTTTCATTCCATTTAAATGAAAATAGTTTCCCTTAAACCCAATAGTTGCTTTTTCTTGATATGGTTGTGGGCTCCTTTTGTACTAAACCTAATAGATTTATTCTAATATCCTTGCCTCCATGAAAAAAATGCAGTGTACATTAATTGCTCTCTGAATCATTGAGAGACTGTGGGTATGATGATGTATGGTAATTACCATACAGGTAACATTAGGAATAGTCGTGTCTCATAAATGGGAAACAAGCAACCATGGATCACAGTGCCTATTTCTTGCATTTTTAATACACGCCAGAGCTGCAAAGTGGGTCTGGCGGAAGAAATCGCTGCTGGATTCACTTTCTGCTGCAGATATGGAAAATCATTTGATTTTTGCTGGAGCAAGACATCCTATTTTCTGTTTAGACCTTCAGACACTGTGTGTGTGCCTGGATTCCCAAGTAAGTGAGGCCACGAGAGGGCTGCCCTAACCATCCAGGCACTTCGGCTCAGGCTTTCTACAACCTCCCAAGAAAAATATGCAAGACTCTTGAGAGATGCTAATGGAATGCCATTTGCACCGACTTTGAAATTGTCTTGGAGGTGAGGAGTCAAGATGGAAATTGGTGACTGTAAATTTTAATTCTGAATCCTGCCCCTACCAACACTAAACCTTCCCTAGGGACAAGCTGCTTGGTCATCTGCATGTATGACAAGTTCCCGCCTCCTGTTGCCAGTTGTTGCTTGCTGCCGGCTGAAAAATGTGTTTAAAATTGAACTTTTTTTTTTAAGAAAAGAGAAAAACCTAAGACCCCAAAATAGGGTACTTTTTCCTTCTGGGAAAAACTTGCTCAAATGGAGAGTTTTTAATGAATACTGATAAGTCTGAATATGAAATGAATGATTAACAGCTCTGTAAGCCAGTGACAGATGTTCAACCCAATAAAACACAGCCTTGTATGCCATCGGCAGCCCTCCCAACAGAATTAAAGTACAGTTCTAATTAATATAGAAAACATCTCCTGTCTTTCTTCCACTTGAAAAGAGCCACTTGGTTTCCTCAATACCAGACGGGTTGTTTTAAACACTCGTTATAATTTATTGCCTTGGCACGGGCTTTATGGTGAGGAGTGTGGTTGTTAAATTTCATTCATACAAATCTCATTACTTTTTAATTATTTTGCAGCGAAAACAAAAACTGAAGATAGCGCTAAAATACACAGGCAATTCTAACTTATATTCTAGCATATAGAACAATAACAGAAACCCATAGAGAGAGTATTTTTACAGGTTGGACTCATCTAAATCAGGCAACATGTATACAAATGAGACAAATTCGAGATAAGCAGACACGGAAGGTAAATGCCTTGCTCGTGTTCACCGATCAGTAGGAAAACCCAGATCAGAAGTGGGAGTTCCAGAAAACCAGGCCAGAACAAAGGACACAGGGTGGGGAACAGTGGAACAAGTTGTTCTTTCCATGGTGAAATCACAAAACTCTTTGTAAGTCCACAGTTTAGATGTTGGTTGATTTTATTTCTCATCTCTTCTTGCCAATGTTATTTCAGAAAATTAACATCATGAATTTGAATGGAGCTATGTCAAATATAAACCTTTTTTTTAAACTGTCTTGAACCGTAATTTTATACATATATCAAAAAAATTTTTTTAAATGACGATCCTGTGACTTTTAAAAAATGGCCTACTTTGAAGATTCCCAAAATGCAAGAAAGGTACTAAGTAGGAGTGGTTAGGGAGGAGGACTGTTTATCTGCAAAACCACAAAAACCGCTCCCTTAGGCATCTACTTGCTTGTTTTCTGATCATTAGTTACTTGAACTTGAGTTAGGGAACTCTTGGTCTGGAGGAACAATGGGAAAGTAAGTAGAGAATCAGAAAACCAAAGGGGTAAGCAAATTAGGATTTCAGTGATTTCTAGCTTGACTATTAATCTTATACCATGTTAATTGCTTTGTGGCATTTATCAAAATCTGTTATTATTCAATTCATTTACTAGTCGGTTTATAACCCTCCTCTCAAATGCAAGCCCTGTGAAGTCAGAGAGCTTCCTTGCCTTGTTCTGCGCTCTAATTAATGCCGGAGCTTCATCCACAGTCTGACACATGGCAGGTAGAATTCAGGGAGGATTTTTGAATGAATAAGTACAGGAATGAATGAAATTCATAATCAATAAATCAATACAGAATCAACAAGGAATCATTAACAAATAGTGGGTTGGCCAAAAACTGCCTTCGGTTTTTTGGTGGGTTTTTTAAACATTTTTATTGGAGTCTAATTGCTTTACGGTGGTGTGTTAGTTTCTGCTTTATAACAAAGTGAATCAGTTATAGCCTTCGGTTTTTAAGTAAAAATTAAAAATACATTTTTCATTTTCACCAAGAACTTTATTGAACAACGTATTCACCCTTTTGTTCCACTAACTTCTGCCATTTTTCAGGCAACTTCATAATTCCATCTTCCCAAAACTTTCCATCTTTTTGAGCAAAGAACTGTTCCAGGTGCCTTTTACAGTCTTCCAGGGAATTGAAATTTTTTCTGTTAAGAGAATTTTGTAAAGACAGAAATAAATGGAAATGCGAAGGTGCAATGTCTGGTGAATACAAGGGATGAATCAGAACTTCCCAGCCAAGCTGGAACAGTTTTTGTCCGGTCATCAAAGAAACATGGGGTCTTGAGTTATCCTGATGGAAGATTATGTGTTTTTTGTTGATGGATTCTGGACGCTTTTCGTCGAGTGCTGCTTTCAGTTGGTCTAACTGGGAGCAGTACTTGTTGGAATTAATCGTTTGGTTTTCTGGAAGGAGTTCATAACAGAGGACTCCCTTGCAATCCCACCATATACACAACATCACCTTCTTTGGATGAAGACCGGCCTTTGGTGTGGTTGGTGGTGGTTCATTTCACTTGCCCAATGACCTCTTCCATTCCACATTGTTGCACAGTATCCACTTTTCATCGCCTGTCACAATGTTTTTAAAATGGAACGCTTTCATTACGTTTAAGTAGAGAATCGCATGTGGAAATACGGTCAAGAAGGTTTTTTCACTTAACTTATGTGGAACCCAAACATCAAAGCGATGAACATAACCAAGTTGGTGCAAATGATTTTCAGTGCTTGATTTGGATATTTTGAGTATGTCGGCCATCTCCCGCCTGGTATAACATTGGTTGTTCTCAGTTAATGTCTTGATTCGATCGCTATCAACTTCAACTGGTCTACCCGACCGTGGAGCATCCTCCAGCGAGACATCTCCAGCACAAAACTTCACAAACCACTTTTGAGACATTTGATCAGTCACAGCACCTTCTCCATACACTGCACAAATCTTTTTTTGCTTTTTTACCTTTCTTGAAATAATAAAGCATAACAGGCCAAAAATGTTGCTTTTTTTCTTCCATCTTCAATATTAAAATGGCTACACAAAAATTCACCGATTTTGATAAGCCTCTTTAAATGCACGCTGATACGACAGCTGTCACAACCTAACAAAATTGTTTCGAATGAAGTTAAAGACAACTAAGTGTTACTAGAGCTATCTTACGGGAAAAAACTGAACGAAACTCTTGGCTAACCCAATACATTAATGGAAAAAAAGATTGCTTTAAAAATGTATGCTCTGTCATTGCAAGCACGCCCATCATATAAAGGCTGAGTGGTCGCTAATATTCCATGACTGAGAAGGAACGCCCTCCTGAGTCTCTCCCATGGATCATGGTACCCATGACATAGCTACACCCATCACCAACTTTATTGGCATCTTTAAAGATGTTGGTTCTGACTGTTTTAAGTTTTGACTACTATGGAATGATCCTGCAGACTTTTTATATGTTGTCATTTTTCTGAAACTTTCATCTGAATTACAAAAGTTTCTAAACTAACACTTTGGAATGAGTCATGGAGATAGTGAGTGACAACATTTTATATACCTTCTTATTCTCAATTTGCTGAGGAAGCATTTCTTAAAACTCTGTGAGGGGGAAAAAGCCCTACTCCTCAAAACCAGCTGGCACTGAAGAAAAGTTGTTTAAGGAAAGTATTGATTGTCAGCAAAAGATAGAAGTTATTGAGGGTAAGTTTAAGGTTTCATAGTATTATCGTAACCTCATTTTACAAGTAGGGACTTGCAAAGGAATGTGAATAAGGACATTGGGGCAGCGTGTATCTTTAGGGCTCCTCTGATACCAGTCACTGTGAGGTCAGTACTGGACTATGCTGAACTCTGATTCAGTCATTCTGAGCCATTTCCTAAAACAAAGCTCCAGCCTCCACCTGCATCAAGAAGAATCAAGTCATCTTGGCCCCAGAGGCCGGGAGGTGCCAGAGTGTCTTTGGAGTCCTGGTAGGAGAAGCCAAGGGTGGGCTGTGTCAACACTGCCTGTTCTCTGTTACCAGAGCTCCAAGTAAAGAGAGGCATTCCAGGGGTGATAAATTTGGGAATAGAGAGAAAAATTAGTGCAATCCTGGAATGCTCAGGCTAGAAGGGACCTTCATTTAATAAATGAGTAAGTGGGACCCAGAGAGGTAAAGTGACTTATAAAAGATGAAATCATGGTAGAAAAACAGATGGCAGGCAGGATACAGGTCCTAAGTGGATAGAAACAGAAGGTCAAGTTTGATGGTGAGCACAGACTTGTCAAATCCTTCTGTCCAATGGAATAGATTCTCCAGGAAGCCCTCATCCTAAAAGTTGTTCTCTTTTATTGGCGGGAGTGGGCGGGGGGTTGTCAAAGAGAAAGGAGACAAAAAGAGACTCATATTGCAGCAAATACACAGGAGAAGTTCCAGCAATGGCACAGGGCTGAGTAGGCATAATTAGGGAAGGCAGTCCCTAGAGTCATTGAAATATAGTTAATGAAACCAGGACATTAAATTCTAAACTTGATGCCGCTGCGCTCAGAGGAACGGAAGCTTTTGCAAATAGTAGGAAAGCTCTGATCTGTCAATGAGAGCATTCTGATTCTGACCTGCAGGGGACAGAGAGGAGGGGTGGCAGTGACAGAAAACCATGACAAGGGAGTGAAGGTCCCGATGGGACATGACAGAGACATTGCCTTCAGCCACTGTGGGCTAAGGGTTTCCCAGTGGTACCCAGAGCCTGAAGCTATCACTGGACTACAGCGAATCCCAGGGAGCTTTGGTGGGCATTGGTTATCCACCCAGGACTGGTCAAGGGGATTGGTGAACTGTACGTACATCATTCCAAACTGGGGCTTCTGTCATTCTCAACTCATCCCTTTAGAGAGTCCCTCATAGCTAAAGAATTGTTAAAGGTAAGCCTTAAACTTTCCTAGTTTGCCAACATTAAATCTTACCAGCTCACAAGATTGGGGAACCCAGAGTGGACATCCACTGGAGAAACTCACTGCACAGAGATGTGTCTGAAGAAGGTCCCCTCCAGCCTAGGTGTGCTGCACAGGACTCATGCTTCTCTGAAGCTCCAGAAAGAGTCAGGGAACCTAGGGAAGGGCAGAAGTTTACAACCAGAAAGAGCATGAGTGTGGAGGTGGGCAGAGCTGGGCAGAACCCTGGGCTTTACATCTGAGTGACCCTGGCCTTTGTGTTCAGTGACCTTCTATTTCCTTACCTGTGTAATTGGGACAGGGTCATTTAAAGACTAAAATAATAAACTGAAAAAGTAGATAAGGTCTTAACACAGTGCCTGGCCAAATCAGAGGTACGCATGTTCATTTTCTGTCCTTTATCTGGACAATAAACCTGTGTTCACTTCCCCAAAACTTTTTTTAATTGTGGTAAAAAAACCCACATAACATAAAATGTACCATCTTAACCATTTTTAAGCGTACATTTCAGTAGTGTTAAGTATATTCGCATTGTTGTACAATCTCCAGAACTATTTTCATCTTGGAAAACTGAACCCCTATAGCAATGAAACAACTTCCCATTTTCTCCCTTCCCCCCAATGTTTAATTGAAAAGAACATCAATCACTACTTTGAACAGCTGCCTTAGCAGGTTTTTCTGATGAACTAAATTTCCGATTAAAAAACCAAAAACAGAAGCGAAGACATCAGAGTTGTTTAACAACTCGAAGTTCATAAAGGAGCGAGCAGTGAATTAAACGTGTCAAGAAGACTGATCTGGTAAAACTCCATTTTAAAAAAATCACAAGGGCTCAAAATCGCCACGTTATGTTCACGCTGCCAAACAGAAGTGTGCAGCTTCTTTACAAAGACAACATGCAAATAGTTCGCAGGTCTGTGTGATTGGGGTGGGAGAGAGAACAGGAAGGTCGAGTATACAATAAAGCAGTGTTTTCCGGGCTTCTCTGATGATAAGAATCACCCAAGATACTTGTTAAAACTACCAATTCCTGGGCCCCATCCCAGATTCACTGAATCAGAATCTCCAGGTTGGATTCCAAGTATGAAGCTCTAAAACAATGATCTTCTAGAGGGTAAGCGATCTGTATCTAAGCACATGTCCATCTTCCAAAAAAGCTGCCTGGTGATGCTGATGACAATATAAAACAAGAAACTGAGTACAGCAGCTCCAATCTGTCAGCCCCTGAGAAGTGAACTGAAATGTTTATTCCAAGCACTGAGCTGCAATTAGCCACAAATGCAGCTAATTGTTACGGAACACTGTTAGGGGCGCTTGGAACAGAATCAGGGACACAGTGCCTGTAGGATTCGGGTAGAAATGAACTAACAGCACAGGTTCTAAATATAACATGGGGGAGGGGAACACCCCCCATGCACACCCATGTCCCAGTGACCCTTCAAACTTCCAGAAGAAAAAAGTGTAACTTTTCAAAACATGTTAGAACATGGAACCAGTCTATAACACATGGCTCTAGGTGTTCTCTGATAGTGAAAACATTACTAGCTTTTCATCAAGATGGCGACTGAAAACAAAGAAAAGCTAAGCACCACCTCCTAGAAAGACCTGCCACTCCCACCTGGGGCAGCTGGTCCCGGGCGCCGGACCCGCTGCAAGCAACCAAGCCAATAAGAAGGGACGATCCTGTGCGTACCAGTGGGAACTGGGCATGGGCGCTGAAATGTAAAACCAAACCACACGAAGAAGTTAACTCTGATTCCGAGCTGGGGCGTAGCTCTGTGGTTTTGTGCTTATAAAGCCCCCAGCCCTGTGTCCCCAGCCTAGCTCCCATTAGGATGGATTCTAAGAGAACCACCCCCCATAGGCCTCTACCCTGATTATTCCACACTCAGTTACAAGTAAGACTTTTTTTTTTTGCAGTATGCGGGCCTCTCACTGTTGTGGCCTCTCCCGTTGCAGAGCACAGGCTCCGGACGCGCAGGCTCAGCGGCCATGGCTCACGGGCCCAGCCGCTCTGCGGCATGTGGGATCTTCCCGGACCGGGGCACGAAGCCGTGTCCCCTGCATCGGCAGACGGACTCCCAACCACTGCGCCACCAGGGAAGCCCCAAGTAAGACTTTTAATGCCACCATCCATAACCATCATCCTTGCTCAATGTTTTTAATTTATTCTCTTGATTTCAATACCTCTGACATTTATCAAAAAAGAAGAATACAAAAGAAACACTTCCTTGCAAAGTTCAATCAACGCTCTCAATTTGCTGAAAGGGTTTTTTTTTTTATTTCTGTACATGTCTTTCACTTCCAGTAGTCCAAGCATTGACTCATATTCAATTCATCTTGCCAGATTTTCCATTGCTTTCCTTTCTTCTTGTTGAAGGAACAGTAGACTGTGCTTAACCGAAGTCATTTAGAAGGCCATGGTGTGGATGGAGGAGAAAGTGAGGATTGTATCAAACCACGTGCGCCACATTTAAAGAAATCCCGTGTGTGTCTAAATTCTAGACAGAGTCACCTGGCCTCATATAAAACTGCCTGTTTCAGTTCCTGCTTCCTCCAGATCTGCATTACTGAATTTTGGTGTATCCTTATGAATGAATGCTGTTCAAGTCACTGATAAAGAGCACAAACCAGGGTTTCCCTGGTGGTGCAGTGGTTGAGAATCTGCCTGCCAATGCAGGGGACACGGGTTCGAGCCCTGGTCTGGGAAGATCCCACATGCCGCGGAGCAGCTAGGCCCGTGAGCCACAACTACTGAGCCTGCGCGTCTGGAGCCTGTGCTCCGCAACGAGAGAGGCCGCAATCGTGAGAGGCCCGCGCACCGCGATGAAGAGTGGCCCCTGCTTGCCGCAACTAGAGAAAGCCCTCGCACAGAAACAAGGACCCAACACAGCCATAAATAAATAAATAAACAAAGGAATTCCTTTAAAAAAAAAAAAAGACACTGACATCCTTAAAGAGTAAAGCTCACTGTGTTGCTGCACGTATCTGATTAAAAAAAAAAAAAAGCACAAACCATTGTAAATCCCTTTTGCTATTGCAACATTTCATACATCTGCTGCTGCTGGATCGTGGGTCAACTATAAAGGAAGAACTATTCAAGGTCAGAGTATGCAGGGCCGGGAAATCCAGAAAGCGTTGAATATGTCTTTGAGGGTCCTTAAGTTCTGAATACGATTCGATTCTCAAAACTGCTCACACTTACAGCATGTTTGCAGTTCCTTAAAATGTACATACTCGATTAAAAATTGTGCCACATTTTCCACAAATACATAGGAAGTGGTCTATCCAGAATAAAGTAGAGTTTTAAGAGTGCTGCATTTCTCTGATAGGACGATCTTAGAAATCACTTGCGGTAGAAGTAAAAAATTAAAGGAACACATTTAAAGGCCAAATTAACCTTTCAAACAACATAAAAGTAACATTTGTACTTGGGGGAGGGAAGGCAGATACAGGTATAACTCTATCCTTAGTGCCAAGGAGAAAAGTGATGACAAAAATAATCTTAAACAGCAGGAAGTACGTTATTTTTCCAAGCCTTCCCAGTTGTTCTAATTATTCATTGGTCATTGTGTCAAAACAATAGAGATAGAAACCCATATTATTCATAAGGATAGAACTACATATACCAATATTTTATCTGGATTCCACATAGGAAATGCCTAGGTACAATAATACGAGAGAAAATACTGGGGAAAAATGAACCTAAATCAGTAACTCCTAGAAACAGGGGGAAAAGCTAAGCCAGTGCAAGCACCTGCTCCCGAATTAATCCCACGGAAATTTCCTAAACTGATATTATGGGAACTTCGACTCCCCAGAGAGGGCTGCAGTGACTGGGAAAGTTGTGAGCTGGCCCTCGGGGCAAGGAGCCTGGTGACTCACAGGGTCCCTGGAGCTCCGAAGGGATAAAGACAATGAGAAATCAGCAATGAATATTTATAAAACTTTGCTACATTCCAGGCACTAGGCTAAAAGTTTAACCTACATCATCTAATTTAATCCACAATATTCCAATGAGGTACATGCCATCAGTATCCCATTTTACAGACTAAGAAACCAGGTTTTACGAGGTAGAGAGAGTTGTTCAAGTTCACACAGCTAGTTAGTAGCACTTCCGTTCATGGTAGAACTTGCTGGGTCTTCTTAACATTACACAGCGTCCACTATCTTGTACACACTAGATTACCCACAAGGGCGTACTATATAGCCAGGGAGCTATACTCAATATCCTGTACACACTCCAGAGCGCCAGAGCTCTGTGCTTCTACCATTTTGAACTTCATGTTCCTGTCAAACAGGAGTGTTGCTCCCGGGTTCAGAAGACCCTTCGCCATTTCACCTTTGCTACCCAACCTCTACCTACGTTTCAATCTCAGCTCTAATGCCTCCTCCTCTGGGAGGCTTCTTTCCCTAGTATTCCCATTGTATCTTAACTGTTCTCAGTCACGGGACTTAACTCCCAGTAATCTGAGCGCCTGATGACGTGTCATTTTACCCCAGAAGGTATGACTTGTCATTCATACCCCAGGCATGAATCAATGGTGCTCACTCTTGTACCCCTGGTGCTTAGCACGGTGTCTGATACACAGCAGGTGCTCAAAAAATATCCCTTGAATGAATGAATCACCTAACTACCCCATTTACTGTTGAGGAGACAAAAATTCAGAAGGGTCTGTAGCTTGCCCCATGCCACACAGGACGCTGGAGCACAGACATGGAGTACAGGTGAAAAGCCAGGTCTCCTAACCCCTGGCTGGGGCTCCTCCTACTTTGCTGCTGCCACCCTCTTACCCAGAATGTCTCAGTTCCCCCTTCACCATCTCAGTCCTCCCATCCTTGGGGCCCCAGCTCTGTCCCCTCCTTGCTGACACTGACCTCGGAAGGCCTGTTCAAGGTCACATTTTTTCAGATAATTGATCACAGGCTACTTTGCGTTAGAAATTCCACTGTGGTTACCAATTGCTTCTAAACCTCTTCTACCCAGAGCTAGTTCTCGTCTGCCCCGCTAGATGCACCTCCACTTCACTTGTAGCCTGTAACAGGGCTCAGGTCAACGTTAATTTGATTTTGCAACACCAGGCAAAACACAGACAACACTTCCTCTTTCCAAGGGTAATAACAGTGAAACAATAAATGGAGAGCTCTCCACCCACAAGACGGCCTGGGACGGCGACATGGATTCTCATTCCCTCTTCTTGCCTCAGTTCTAAGAATGGCAACACTTAATACCCAGCAACATTAGTCCTAGTGGCCCCGTGTTTCCTGACACCTGGCCCCTCCCTCACTGTATATATTGATTTAAGGAGGGGCCTCCGCCTTCTCTGTTATTCATACCCATCACTTCCCTTGCCTGTTAGCTATTCTCCAAATTGAGCTATTCAAGCCAATTCATCAGATAACCTCCGGAAACACTGCAGGCTGGTCAAGGGATGAGAACAAATAACATAGAGATTTCAAAGCCATTACCAAGTGATCTGCTAAAGGAAGGAAACTGAACAAAAAGGAGAGGAAGAACTTCAACGAAGCCATTGAAACGTCCCCAGGAGTAATGTAACACAGATGCCAGCAGACAGGAAAGGGCACAGAAAGCCAGGTAGCCGAGGTTGGTGACCCTGTTCATGAGTTGTCCCTCTGACCCTAAGTCAAGAAAAATAAAAGAGTAAAGCACAGTCTGCCATATATACATTGTCTCAAAGAAGAGGAAATATTAAAATATATTATTGGAGGGTAAAAAAGCCTGGTTTCAGGAGAAAAATCTTGGCCCATTTCATTCCTCTGTTACATGGTAAATACGTTCATTCATCATCTAGCCACACTATCTCTTTGAAATTCCATGAAACACTGCCTACTTCATCTTCAAATATCTGTGCTTGGAGCAGAATGTGCAGTTTAAGCACAAAAGCTTTAAAATGCCACAGGAGTAATATGAAAAATCAGCTTAAGGACTTAATGCAATCAGAAAAAAGACCAATAAATCTCAGGTCTGAGTGCACGCGCATTTTAATAAGAGAATTCTTGCGCACAGTATTACAGTTTTGCTTGCCAAACATAAGACACATTCCCGTGTCCTATGCTCATAATTGTAATAAAAGGTCTTACTGTAAACGGTACAGGCAGGAGCAGAAGGGGCATTTTGGATTAAGGAGTTTTATGAAGGAGGCTGACTTACGGTTGCTAGGAAAACTTACCATTGATTTTCCAGCTCAAATCCTGGATTTGAAGCTAGGCAGGTGAGTCTCGCTTTCTTACATTTTTTTTTCGAACAGTTTTTGGTTTTTTAAAATGTTTATTATGTGGAAAGATGTTCTCATCTTTTACTCCCCTGCCCTTATTTTTTACTTGATCGGAGACGTGGTATTTACATTGATATTCATCCACACAATTATCTCTAAGTGCTTAGGAAGGTTCAGATGGTCTTTTCAGGGTTGGAGAAAATAACATTTTCTTCCAAACCGTCACTTCAAAAACACGTTCCCATTCGACATTGCAGCAGGTGATGGGAAAACACTGTAGCATCTTGGATCCTGGAGGCTGGAAGAAGGCAGACTGCCCTTGGCTCCCAAGGTCAAAGGCAAGCTGAAAGCAGGGCATTGGGCCAGGAGGCTCTTCTGGGATAGGAGTTGGCTCTCCTGCATCCCCACGTGGATGGGACAGGGGCAGAGCAAAAGTTATTTACATACCATTGCAACTGAAATGTCCTATCAGATGGCAACATGGTCCATGGACAGAGGAGGGAAATAGACAAAGGATTTTCTGCTCCTGATCATGAGTAAATGACCTTTACTTTAGGAGGAAGTCAAGGTGAGTTACTTAGTCTCTACTTTCTGTGATTGGAAAAGCACACAGGTACACACACACACACACACACACACACACACAGACACACACACACACACACACACACACACACACCCTTAACTGTTAAAAGAATAAAACAGTACTTCGAACACTTGCCTTCCACCCCTAGAAAGTCCAGGCAAGGACAACATGGCCATCACAGGCACCCAGGACAAAGCACTGGGAAAGTCACACTATTGAAACCTTGCATAGGTCCCTTGGATGTCATTAAAGGCAGAAAGTTTGAAATGGAATCAGAACCTTATACAGGAAAGGGGAATAAGGTCCAGCACCCCATGGGCTGAGGAGTTAGCCCCAGTGACCCTGCCCAAGGGCCTGCGTGGCAGTTTTGAAATAAATAAAACTCATCTTCTTTCACATCATCACTGTTGGTGTGTGGGTATGGGGAGCGGGGGTGGTGTATGTTGAGAGAACACAATACTTCCTATCAATCCCCTCTGGACTCATAAGCAAGCCACCTTTTACAGGAAAAGAAAAAGTGGCTTTTTAAAATCACCTTCTATTGACAAAATGAAACATACAAAGTATATATCATTGATCAACTGTCTGACAGCTCAAAGTCAAAAGGGGAAAACCAGAGAGGAGAAGAACACTGGCTGGGGAAAAGCCAGCAGAATTGGCCAAAATGCCAAGTGCTAAGTCATTATCTCTTCTGATCCCCAGAGGTGAGGGAGCAGAATCCCATTCGTTAGCTCTATTGCATTGATTTCCAGACTCATAGAAGTTTGTCTCCAGAAGGACCCTGAACAGTGCCAAGTCCCTCCCTCTCATTTATTATTGAGAAAGCTGAGCCCCAGTAGGTCTTGGAGTTTTAGGAATTTCTCAGTCTTAAGATGGTACCAAAGCGACAGAGCCCCAGGTTCCTGGCTCTACGTCTGTGATATGTGACAACAGCGAGAGCTGGGGTGTGAGGGCAAGAACCCACTCCCCGTCTTGTCCTGTGGAAGTTATGGAGATATGTCCTGTCTCTATTTAGTGGTGAACAACACTGCTGTAGGACTTTGACCTTTTTTTTTTTTTTTTTGCGGTACGCGGGCCTCTCACTGTTGTGGCCTCTCCCGTTGCAGAGCACAGGCTCCGGACGCGCAGGCTCAGCGGCCATGGCTCACGGGCCCAGCCGCTCCGCGGCATGTGGGATCTTCCCGGACCGGGGCACGAACCCGTGTCCCTTGCATCGGCAGGCGGAGTCTCAACCACTGCGCCACCAGGGAAGCCCCCTGACCTTTTAATACTTTTGATAACCTGCATCCTTATTTTAGAGATGCAGAAACTGCATTCAAGAGCTGACGTGACTCATCACAGCCACCTGACTCATAAGTGACACTAAACTTTACTCTGCTGCTTCCTCTTTCTGCCTTGGCAAATGCTTGAAAAATAGACCCAAGGCACAGGTCTGCTCACTACACAGACACGTAAACCTTACAAAGATAGAAACATACAGAAAGCTCCTTATAACCCTTGACAAGCTGTAGTGAGGCTGACCCACCACACACACACACACACACACACACACACACGCACACACGCACACCACACTTCACTATTAAAACAATTGAACAGTACTCAGAATGCTTCTCTTACATCAATTTTCTATGTGAAGGCCAACATTTATTCTTGCAGTGCAAATTGAATTAAAATTGAAGTTCTTCAAAGAACTACATGACACCATTCTGATTCACAGACTATTGTTACTGCCATGCGTTTCTTTAACTTTTAGGAAAGTCTGAAACTCACACTCCTTAGTGGAAAAGGAAGATGAAGTAGCTATCATTACAGTCTACTGGCAAGTGTCCATAATTTAACGTTCCCATTAAGTCATGACTCATCTCTATTTCCCTGGCATTTCTTGGTTGAAAATGCGTCTGACCCCAGGTAAGCACCAAGCCCTTGTCCGCACGCTTGTAGCCTTTCTGCTCCAAGCAGAGGATTCAAGGTTCGCTCCCAGATGCCAGCTGGGACAGCGGCAGTAACCCCCACCAGGGCCTCTGGTCTCCAAACTGTGCTCAGAGCTGATTTATATCATGTAAATGGATGTTTCAATAAAGAGATTGGTACATTAGCCAAAACTCAGGGACACGTAAAACGTATTAGGTGATTTATCGTCCAACAAGTTTCTTGTGGCGAAGGCAGCTAGAGAAACACTTCCAAAATAAATGTCATTTCAATTCTTAATCTGAAAAGAATCATCATAACCACCACTAGTTTTCCCCTTTACAATTCTGCATTAGCATCTCTAATGGAGCAGGACACTCTAAAACTGGAACGACCTCTGCCCTTGCCAATACCAGTTTTAGGGAAAGTTCTGCACTGTTCAGCATTACAGTCACATCTCTCAAAGGTACAAAAGTCCCATCAATTCCCTGGAATTACAGAAACCTGAATATTTGGCATTATTGTATTAGTACACTTTCAGTCAATAATAATTGCCATTACTAAAAACGATATTTAATGGGGGTATATTTTTTATCACGTTTAAAGTACCCATGACATTGCATTTTGGAAATAAAAGGGAATGGAAAAATCTCTCATTCCCTGCAGAACCATGATTCTGAGTAACTAGCTCTAGGGGAAAAAATGGTGCAATCGAATTAGTAGTAAAAAAATCAATTGCAGTAATATGAACTTTTAATTTTTTTCATTTGAAAAAAGAGGTACAGATGTTCATGCAGGTGATAGAAAGTTCTGCTGGGAGCAATTGCCAACAGCAGATAATACTTGAGAACTTTCTGTATTCAATTCAGCAGAGTATTATCTACCATCAAGGCTGCCGCTGGCCTCTTGCAGCCTTTGTGCTAATTAGAAAAAGATGTTCTCTGTTTGTTGGAAGATTTTTTATCACAATTTCAATTTCAGTGCTTGTGATTGGTCTGTTCATATTTTCTATGTACCAAAATGTTCATTGCAGCTCTATTTACAATAGCCAGGAGATGGAAGCAACCTAAGTGTCCATCATCGGATGAATGGATAAAGAAGATGTGGCACATATATACAATGGAATATCACTCAGCCATAAAAAGAAATGAAACTGAGTTATTTGTAGTGAGGTGGATGGACCTAGAGTCTGTCATACAGAGTGAAGTAAGTCAGAAAGAGAAAGACAAATACCATATGCTAACACATATATATGGAATCTAAGAAAAAAAAAAAGGTCATGAAGAACCTAGGGGTAAGACGGGAATAAAGACACAGACCTACTAGAGAATGGACTTGAGGATATGGGGAGGAGGAAGGGTAAGCTGTGACAAAGTGAGAGAGTGGCACGGACATATATACACTACCAAACGTAAAATAGCTAGCTAGTGGGAAGCAGCCGCATAGCACAGGGAGATCAGCTCGGTGCTTTGTGACCACCTAGAGGGGTGGGATAGGGAGGGTGGGAGGGAGGGAGACGCAAGAGGGAGGAGATATGGGGATATATGTATATGTGCAACTGATTCACTTTGTTAAAAAGCAGAAACTAACACACCATTGTAAAGCAATTATACTCCAATAAAGATATTTTTAAAATATTAATTAATTAATTAAAAAAAAGAAAAAAGATGTTCTCTGGCCTCATTCCCCCTTCTCCACCCGACCCTGCAGTCTGTGCAGGTACACGCCCTCGGGAGCTGAAGGCTAGCTGGATTCCGGCCTCCCCCAACCTCAGACAGAAACCCTGGTGCAAAACCAAAATGTATACTCCTCTATCAAGGCCTTGGCCCTAGAAGTAAAAAAATTAAGGAACAGATCAATCAATTATGGTCTATCCATATGATGGAATATTAGGAAGTCATCAAAATGGTGTTTTAATATTTAAATATTCAAACTATTCTTTATTGATATATCAGGGTAATATTTATGATACAATGTTAAGTTAGAAAAAAATGCAATAGGATATCAACTTAATGAACAAATTATCGGATGTAAATAAGATGAGGTATACACCAAAATGTTAATAATTATTACCTCCAATTATGGCTACCTAATTATTTTTGTATTAATAAATTTCTGCATTTGAAAGATTTTCTTCAATGAGCATGAATGGCTTCTTCAGTAGAAACCAATTGGAAATAACAAAGAAATATCTATAATCCCATCTGCTTTTCAATCCAGGAAATAATACCATCTAGTTACTTATTTTGATTCAAAACCTTTCAAATTAAGGACACATAGGGATGTTGAAGTAACAAGACAGCAATTGATTGTTTCTCCAAGGCTATGATCCCCCTTAAGGATAGAGAAGAAATCTATAGTGGTTTAAAAAAGAAGAAAAGTGCTGTTTAAACCAGGGGATAAAGGTTTGAATCCTACCTTCAGTAGCCATTACTATATGACCTTGGAAAAATTATTTAACCTCTTTGATTTTGTTTCTCCTTTTATATGATGGGGTTAATCATTTCTACCTTGAAGACTGCTCTGAGCATAAAATTAGCTGATGGTATAGTGAGCTGGTACTTAATAGATACATGTTATTTAGGTCTTGTTACAATGATCTCATATACCTCACCTGTCCCCTACCCCACAGCCCTGCACGTAGTAGGAGCTCAGTAAATGCTACAATCAAAGTGTTGCACTAGGTTTAAAAGAAGCCTGATCGTCTCCGAGAGGAAATCTCAAATGTTATATGGCTGGGTGAGACCTATAGGAATTGCCTTGATAGAACAGACCTTAGGCTGTGTTGCCAAGAACAGAGATTCTCTGAAAGACCACCACCTCCACTCCTGACCATTTGTTTGGACTGTTTGTTCTGTGTGTTAATATATGGTGTCAGCCTCTGGGGCTCTGCACCCTTCGTGGATGGACATTTAAAAGCATAGTTCTCACTTTGTAGGAAAGAAAACTCAGAGCCAATGGATGAATGTGGAATCCATTGAAAGCCCTTTTTATGAATCACCAAGCCCCGCCACCCTTGGACTATTAGTAAGAATAATGACAAACACATGTACTTCCTAGGTGCCGGGCACTGTTACAAGCACCTCACTTATACCAGACCATTTAATACCTGCGGATCTCAGCAGAAACTCACCTGAAGGGACAGAACCTCTGTAAAGTTTAAATCCATAGATGTTCTGAGTTCTAACAGGAAAAGGAATTTGCAGTGATGCCAGGAAAGGACAAGACAGCAGGCCAACTCCTCCCTCAGACCACGGAGTTAGGGGCTACTCATCACGTGGGTTCAGGCAGCCCAGGGGACAAGACATTAAAAGTTAGATAAGCTCTTTGGGGCCGTAATGTAGCTTTTGTAGTTTAAGAGGTTTCAGGGCTAATATTTAAACTCCTTCCATGCTTCAACTCCTATATGTACATTTAGACTTTTAACTTAGAATCCTAACAATTTTCACGTCATCTTAGTTTTCTCTAACTCTTCCTGGCATTTTTGCTTATGTTCATTTTGAAAATACCAGCCTATCTGCGGGGAAGTGTTCAGGGCTAAGGGCCAGGACCAGGCATGTTCTCCCACCCCACCCTGACCCCCTGTCACTTGGGGTAAATTAGGGAAGAGAAGGTCACCTCCCCCAGGGCAGAGCTGCGGAGGTGACAGCCAGGGATGCGTTCACTGTGAAACTAATGAAATTAAGTGAGAGGCTCTCACTTGCCTGGGATCTTTCCAAAACCGTGCACCAAATTCTACAGTATTCACTCCTTGCTTTTCTATATTTGTGCTCCCAGACTGCACAAGCTCCAGGCCGCCCAAACCTGGGTCCACTGCGGGTGACCAGGTAACTCAGGTGAGAATACATGGGAAGACAAACTCTGGGCGGAGGCATCGGGGTCCGTCTCCTGGAAGGCTCTGGACGCTCCCGCAAAGGGTCTGGTGTTATTTTAAGGGTTGGACTTGGTCCCGTCCACCCCAACAGCAAGAAGTTATTTCTAGCCTTTTGTTGTTTTACTTATTGACGATTGATACCTGAACAAGGTGGTAACGGCTTCTTTAGCAGAGGCAGCTTGCCTCCTGGTCATCCTGAAAGATATGATGGAGCAGGGCTGGTGCCTCCGAGGACAAGCTCTCCCTGAGCAGCACTAAAGAAGCCTTAAGAAGGAAAAAGAAGAGGAAGGCAGTGCTTCCAACAGATGGGTGCTCTTTGCCTGTAACCCAGCAAGGCCCCCTGTGCCCTGAGGAGGGGGCAGGTGCTTAGCCGGGCGGCTGAGTCCTTAGAAACCATCTCTAAGGGGTGGTGTAAGCCTCTAAATTATTAGCATCTCCTCAGTTCGGACACCCTGGACAATACTGCTTTGGGTGTATGTTGCAGAGAATGAGGGAGAGGGGTGGTGAACATCTTAGAATGACAAACAAACAAAACCCTGAAGGGGATTTCGCAGAACACCCGAGGCCCTCATTTGCATTCGTTTATCCACCTGCTCCTGACTCTGGAATGTTCCTAGAAACTCCTCCCTCTGCCTTTTAGCATCCTAGTTGCTAGCGTTAATAAAATGGTCTTTTTCAGAAAAAGGAGGATGACATTTTTTATATTCAGTATTATTACAACCACATACATATTTTATGTACCCAGGAAGAAAATACATCAACGTTCTAACAGCAATTATATTAGAATGGGGATTTTTTCCCCAAATTTTCTTTAATATACATGTGTTATTTTATAATATAAAAGGGACATAATAAACTTGGGAGGGGAGAACATTTTATTAGTGGTTCCATCCCCAGTACTTGGCCTGCTGGAAAGCATTCAAATATGCTGTTTGAGGATAAATCAGGAGCTTGGGATCAACATACACACACTACTACATATAAGATAGACAACCAACAAGGACCTACTGTATAGCACAGGGAACTCTACTCAATACTCTATAATGACCTATATGAGAAAAGAATCTGAGAAAGAATGAATATATGTATATGTATAACTGAATCACTTTGCTATACACCTAAAACTAACAGAACATTGTAAATCAACTATACTCCAACAAAATGTTTTTAAAAATATGCTGATTGAAATGAATACTCCATAGGAAGAGATAAGGATACCAGGCTTGTCAACAGCACTTTGATGAATCAACCCAACTTGGTAGAAGACTGCTCCTCCTTTTCTAAAACGATTTTCATTAGATTCTTTCTCTATATAATTCTTTTCCTGGCCATTTGTCCAGTAAAAAGGTAAAACCTGACGAACACACCATGATGCTACTTAAAGTGACAACATAGAAATTAATGTTTTCCTAAAATCCTTCAGGAATTTTGAACCACCTAAGTTTGTATGCAAAGTTGATTTTTGATTCTTCAGCTTTTTTGTTATGATTATTCATTTGCACAACAGAAAACATTTGCCTCTCATTTCAACCAGATGTGGCAAATATCAACTCAAGCCAAGTCAGCAACAAAAATTCTGATTTAATTCCAACCACCCGAGGTTCCCCTCCATGGGAGAAGTTGGCTTGGCAAACCTTGTGTATTTATGTGAAATACTATACCCTAGAAGAGGGGGAAACACCTGTCTTGGGGGGAAAAAAGAAAGAGAGACAAGCTGAAGCCATGTTTATTAAAGTTTCCTTATCTTGCTACCGAGACCAGCTGAGGTCACCTGCCCTGGTGATGCGAAGCCAAGGCCAATTTCAACAACCTTGTCATCAGTCTGCCTGTTCCCTGTATCTTTCCTCTCCCTCCAGTGGCTCCTCTCCTTGGGTTGATTTCTCCCTGTCTCTGCCTAGGCCAGGCATCCATGGTTAGCAGGCCTCTGGTTCCTTCGGTTCCCACAAGGAAAGAAGGGCATATACAATCCAGGTCAAGAGTGGAAAATGTCTCTGTGGTAACGGTTGGGACTTGGTAGAATCACGTTTATACCGATCAAACCACAGATTGGTTCCAGGCGGGATGTAGGCTCCAGGCGGGATGTAGGCTCCGGTTTTTACATGAGGAATCCACAACCCACGGGCTGCCCAAGGCCATAGAGTTGCTTTGTGGCAAAATCCACTGGGAACCCAAATGCCTCCCTAATTCTTTTAGTTCCAAGTGGTGAGCAACTGAATAGCATCCACGGGTGACTCTGAAAATCTCAGGCTCTCTGGTGGTTCAGCAGTTATTCAGGTATCTCACAGGGACTCGATGGCATTTTCCAGCATCAAAGTCCATCAGTCACAGATACGCAGAAGGGTTAGTGACTAGGGTGTTCAAAGGAATTCAGGCCACGAAGAGCTCGCAGTAGGATGAAGTCTTGTTAACAGAGTGTGGTAGATGGTACTTTCCAAAAATGCTGACAACAGTATTTCCAGAGCCATGTGCTCTTCCAGAATCTTGCCATCCTCCCATCAAGAGATGGAGCCTCTGTCGTCTCCCCTTTCCCTGGGCAGGTCTTCGTGATGGCTTGGACCAAGGGAATGTTGCAGAAGTGATGCTGTGAGGCTTCTGAGGGTGGGTCATCAAAGGCTCACTGGCTTCTGCCTGGTTCTCTCTCTCTGTCTGTCTCTCTCCATACACCTTCTGAGTTCTGAGCTGTCGTGTAAGAAGTCACACTACTTTCCCATGGAGAAACACAGAAAAAGAGAGAGAGGCCTCCTGAGGAGCCCCAGCTGTTAGAGACCTTCCAGCCCACGTGCCAGACATGGGGGTGAGCAAGTCTTCAGATGGTTCCAGTCGCAGCCACTGTCTGAGTCCCATCACATGAGGACCCCCAGTACGTGCTGGAGACAAGAATGAGACACAGCGTGGCTTGTGGAGAAGAGGGTGGGCTGCAGTGAAGCTGGGTGAAGAGGTACAACTTGAGCTGCATCTTGAGGGATGAATAACAGCCCACCAGGCAGACAAAGGAGCAGGCTCTCCAGGCAGAGGCAGCAGCAGATGAGGCGAAGAGGTGTGAAACGGCCACAGGAAGATGCAAGACATTCCTGGGGTTGGAAATGAAGGATCCTGTCTGTGGGGCCAAGGAAGGACACAGCGAGAGGAGACCATGATCTGATTTTCTTTTGACAAAGCTCACTCTGACCAGTGGAGAGGACGGGTGTGTGTGTGTGTGTGTGTGTGTGTGTGTGTGTGTGTGTGTGTGTGTGTGTGTGTGTGTGTGTGTGTGTGTCAAGGTCAAGGTCAATCAGTACTGGGGAAAGAGCTCAGCTGAGGGATGATGAGAGCACAAAGCAAGGCAGGAGCAGCTGACATGGAGAGAAAACAGCAGCAGGAAGAAGGCAAGTGGCTCAGAAAGGACCCAGTCACCGGTTAGAGGTTAAGAGAGAAGAAGGCTGAGGTGGATTCAGGTTTCTAGGTCAGAAAACAGGAAGGCTGGGTGGTGGTTCACAGAGCTTAGATTTCAAGTTGTGGGTGGGCAGGTGAACTCATGCTTTTCCACTTGTGTTCCCGGTGGGGATGCTTGGGGACCAGGAGGATGTACAGGTCTCATCAGCAACACGGGCATTTTAAGTCCAGAAAATGAGTGAGTCTTGGAAGAGTAACACCGTAATGAAGGAAGAGGGCGATGACAGAATCCTAAGGAACCAGCCTTTGAGGGATGGCCAGAGGAAGCAGACCCTAGGAACAAGAATGCAAAGAGAGGGCAGAGAAGCAGAAGACAAGTCCAAGGACCAGAAGCTGAGAGCTCACCTCTCCCTGGGCTAAGGCACAGCTCTGAAGGAAGCGCATCTCTGGAGGAAGTCTAGATGCTTCCCTTCTTTCCTTGCTCTGGATCCTTTCACAGCGATTCATAGCACAGGATTCAAAGAAATGCGTGGGCCAGCAGGAAACCCTGACATCTGATTTATCATTAACAACAGTATAATACCCTGTTCTTTCATTTAAGTTTACCCAATGACTTTAATGGCTTTGGCCAGGGGTTTAATTCTTTAGGTATTCATCAACATTTTGGGTAAGAACACACTTGAATTTCAGGCAGCAGAGCACTGTGGCCTTTGGATGTGGCCCAATTGATACAGTAACCAGATCTGCAGTTATATCCAAATTCCTCGTGCGTACACAGATGAGTGAGCTTGCCCATATTTTAGAATACTAAGGAATCCTGAGAATCCAGCACTTAATTAATATGGATGGTCCCTTCCTAGAAATGTCAGACTTTGAAAGCACCTTAGATGTCATCAACTCTGACCTGTAAAATTGCAGACTTTGGGTGGTGTCTTCAGATGGCAGAGGACAGGGGGTTTTATTTCAACCGAAAGCAGAACAAGGCAGAGAAACTTGATAATGCAGAGCTGACCTGCAGGTGTGTATAAATTATTGATGAGGACTCCACCAGATGAATTTGCGGGTAAAGGTGGGTTGGCCAGAGATGAATCATAGTCTTTCTCTGAACTAGAGTGCCCGGGGCCGGGACTCTCATTTTCTAGATGAAGAAACAAAGGACTACAGAGGTGAAGCAACTGGCCCAAGGTCGAACCTAGATTAGAGCCAGAGCTGGGATGATTCCTGGGGCTGAGTCCCTTATTCGTTTTCTCCTGCGAGCCATCTCCACGCCATCTCTGGTTTTATCTTCTGTGTTTTATGTCAAATGTCATAAATATAGAAAGCAGAAGATATCGTTGACAAATGCTCTTCCCACATCAGCAGCCACTAGGGGTTTTTTTTAAACCCTTTCCAACGTCCACCCAATGCAATCATGGAACATGCAAACAAAATGCATACAGCTTATGGGCCAATCTAATGTCTCTGAGAAATAAGGGGTGTATTGTATTCTTAAAACAGGTTTGGAAAATTAAGTAAAATTTTATCCAGACAGAAGATGTAATTGTTAACTGCTTCCTGAAATCTAATTGTTTTTATTTCTCGAGATAAAGAATAGAGCATCACAGTGGGTTACTAGGAACTCGATGATTTCCTGCTCCGAGTGCAGTGCTCCCTTGAGCAGAGAACAGATGGAAATGCTAGCGTCTGCTTGAGTCCTGAACTTAGGCTGCTGTCCTGCTGCTCCTAAAACTGTTCTCCACAGTCTCAGGACCTCCACTTCACTAAGCTGGCTTTTCTCAGGCTTTGTTCTCATCTGCCTCTCTAGTACTGAACATGGCTCCCAACCACCCTCTTCTTTGGGCAAGCCTTTCTTCTCTTGGCTTCCATGATGTCAAGGATAGCATAGAGTTTTTCTCTCAAGGGTCAATTCTGATCGATTAGTGCTGCTTCCTGGTGTTGGGAAGGATGCTGAGGCAAATCCAAGCTCTCTGGAGAAAATCCTAGTGATCGACGAGTGATGTCTGCAGTAGGTGGAGCAAGAAAGAGTGGAGGTTGGTGGAGCTGCCGTTTTGCCATCACTGAGTGCTATTCTCAACTGTCTGCCTCCTTTTTTTTAATCTTGTAGATGTTGGTCTTTTCTACGGATCTGCACTTTGCCCGGGTATAGCGTCTGGTACATTGTATACGCTCAGAGACTGTTAGTTGGTTTCTCTATGTCTATACTCTCTCCCTTAACAATATCTTCCATTGTTTCAACGACCACTGCCACGTACCCAACTCTTCTGTTTATCTCTTTCGACCTGAATATCTACTCGCCTGATAAACAACGCTACTCAGACAGCACACCAGCCGCTGCTCAAGTGCAAAATTTCCAAAACGAAATTAACTTCTCTCATCTGCATACCATTCCTTTCTTTGCATACTTTATTTTCACTGAGCCAGTTTCACTTTCACTGAGCTTGTTTCCCTTAGGCATCCTCTTAATGTAATCCCCCTCACATGGATGACTGATGTCATCTTTCCTCTGGTCCATGTAGGCAGTCTCTCAGCCCTCCAACCTATTTTACACACTGCTACCAGATTGGGTTTCGGAAACAAATGTGCACCTCCTACGATTCCTGTCTTTGTTTGGGTTTCCCTCAAAGCAGACCCTGAGACATGAATCTGGGTGCAGGTGGTTGATTTGGGAGACGACCTCAGGATGGTGAGAGAGTGAGACGAAAGGCAGGGAAGGGAGGACACCGGACGTAGTGGGCGCTGTGGCTCCCTGCCCAGGTCCCCCCTCAGGCCTGAGACGCTCAGCCTCCCAGCTACGAGGGGGGTTGGCAGCTGATGGCTCTTCGCTGAGTCCCTCCCTGGGAACTGCTCTGGGCAGAGGAGAGCGGGGGCAGCCTACATCCACTGACTAGTCAGTGTGAGGATATTATGGCCCACCCCCCCATCCTGATCTCAAGTGGGTCAACTCTGAAGGGCTCTCTTCGCTCTGGAGCTGACTATGGGATCTTCTGAGGCTGTAGGTGCCCTGCAGTTCAACACCCCCTTCTACCCAATCCTGCCTCCTCTCTTCCTCGTGGGTGTTGGTCTCAAGGGAATTCCCCAATAAACTTCCTGCAGGCAGATCTCCACTTCCGGGTCTGTCTTCCAGGTAACCCCTCCTGAAACAGCCAATGAAGTGGCATTAATGAGTGAAGTACTGCTACGGGCAATGGAGACTAAGTCCTGCTGGGGACCCTTTGAGAAACTGTGTAGACTTCAGCACTGGCCCATCAAGGAGCAAGGAACTGGGGGGTGCTTATCTAGCTACTCCTGTCCTTCACTGGTTGAAGGTTGTTCATGGGGCAGTAACGCCCTGACACTTCTCGCTGGCCCCGTATGTGGCCAGGTATGCTTCCCTGGCCAGGGGATGCTCTCAGGCAGAAAGACGCAGGATGCCATCAGCTTGGAGGGAGCTATCTGCAGACGACCCCCAGGGTGAACCAATGGGCTCTGAGCAGAGAGTGCCCACAGCATCTGCTACAGTTCCCCTCGTGAAAAGCCATCTCCGACGCCCCATTCTCCACAGCAGGGATCACAGGCTCACAAAGTCACATCACCACTCATGTGATTGGCTTGGCAAAGCGCATTCTTGACATTTTGAATTTGAATTCTTTAGACAGAACAATCAAACCCAGAGACTTCACACATGTGTTATTATCTAGTCTCTGAAGGTACTGGAGCTCTGGACGCTTGGTCTAGATTCCTCTGGCCGAGCATCTCTCATGACCTGTTATCAAGCCAACTTTCCATTTCTGTGTTCGTCTAGACACTTTCTTCCACCCAGATTTGTCTATGTGTGTGTAAAACAACCCAAAATCTAGTCATGCAGTTCTTTTCCACAGACTTCCCAATGACCAGAAGATGGGACTCAGGCTTCCTGGCGAGGCACACGAGGGCTCCCACCGCCAGGTCAACCCCTAGTGCAGTCCCCCACTCCCCCGACCCCACACAGCTCTCCTCCATGCCTCACATCTCATCCACATGACACGTCTGTGCATCCCTCAACATTCCAGATTCTCCCACATCTAGCTGCTTTTCTTTCTCTGTCTAAAAGTATCCACCCCATGTTCTCCACCTGGAAAACTCCACGTCCTCTTTCAAGGATCAGCTCAAATTCCACCTCCTTGGCACAGGTGGGGAGAGAGGAGCTTGCTCCTCTGTGTTCCCAGTTCCCGGTACAGATTCTGTTACAGCACAGATCACCGTGTTGTATTTATCTGTTTAAATGCCTGTTTCCCCCACTAGACCATGAACTCCTCAAAGGCAACATCGAGTTACCTCTCTCTCCCCACGGTCTGGCATAATGCTGTGGGTCCATCACAATACACCAACTGGATAACAGATGGTTGGACGGATGGATGGATGGATGGATATTAATCTAGTTGCTGGACCTGCTGCTTTTCTGAGGGTATGAAAATATTTGCTCATCTGTAGCTGCTGATTCTCTGTCCTCCACTCTTAAGCTCACATCTCTTCCTTACCTTTAGCTAAATGTGGCCAACTGGATGTTCTCGGCTAGAGGACCTTAACCATTTCTCTTAGTTCCTGCCACTTGGGCCCCAGAAGATGCCCAGATGCTACTCTCGGGACCAAGAATCTTTAAGATGGTGTGTGGCATTCTGCTTTCTGCTACCTGCCCTTAAACTCTCACAGACTTCCTGACACCTGCCTGCCTGCCTTGCAGACAGACTACCCTCAGCTCTGGGCCCCTCTTGATTCTGGTGACACTACTGTCAGCTACTATTTTTTAAAAAATACATTCCATCCCTGACTCTCTATTGACACCTAGTTCAGCACAGCAAAGTGGAAGGCACTCCCTGAAATAGATGTGCCCACCTGGCTCTGGTTGGCACTCAGGAGCCCAGATGGCTGTCTTTGCTTCAGACTGCCCAACATTTTAATCCAGTTACAGCCAGAAGTTGTCAGTTGTTTGATAAGAGAGAACAAAAATACATGAGCGTCCGTGAACAAAACTCAGCAGGGAATCTTCCTTTTGCTTTTCCATACAAAATTGTCTCTGATAGTTTTGTCTCATTATTCTTTTTTATCCAGTCAACAGGCCCTGTCTGTGCTCTGGGAAAGGCAGAGGTGAGGTGAGGAGACACGGTTTTCCCTTCTAAGGCTCGCTTTCTAGTTGGAGAGGACAGAGCACCAACAAGAAAATAAATAGAAGAGAAATAATTACACATGGTGAGAACTGCTGTGAAGGGTACAGGCAAGAAGGATCTAGGGTGTCAGGTGGTCCGGGGACCTCTCTGAGCTTGCGACATTTCAGTTGAATGCAGGAGGGTAAGGAAGACTCTATCAGAGGAAGGAAAAGTGTGGGGAAGGCTGCCAGGCTCTGTGCACAGCTTTTGTCAGTACATTCACGCTAAACTAGAGTAGACACTTCATCTGGGTCCTTCAGAAACAGGCTGGGGTTCAGCTCCCAATGTGTTAATGGCAGTACCATCAACAGGTGGATGGATGGAAACGGCGACCTTTGAAGCTGCTGTTCCCAGGGATTGCTGGTGGCTGCTGGATGGCGAGGTGCCTTGGTGACGCTCAGGCTGCTTCTCGTTGTCTGCAGGTCCCCAGGGTAGCACGCACACTCAGAGAACTTTATGGTTGCGGAATAGCTTATTGTCTGTTTTAGAGGATGAGGCTGAGTGGTGGTGGTGGGATTGACTCAAGTGCCCTGCCCATTACTGCAATTAATGCTGTATTAAAACGGACAGTATTTGTGTAGAGAACCTTTACAGGCTAAAATGCAGCCAACATTAAAATGTGGCCAGGAACAAGGAGACTATATATGTTCCCTTTCTGAAGGGGTCAAATTCCCCAAACACATCTTTGGCTGACACAGGTAACTTGATAGAAATCTTCCTTCACCAGAAAGGGGTTTCGTGAGTAGTTTTCTATTTTCCCATTTATATAATAGGCAATTGAAAGCCATTTGTCATTCCGGCCAGTGCTCCTGTGATCCACACAAACAACCTCAGCATCTGACATATTTGACAGAAGTTAAGAAGCAGGGCAGTGCCAAAGCTACACCCCAACGTTCATAGCAGCACTATTCACAAGAGTCAAGAAGTGGAAGCAAACTGAATGTCCATTGACAATAGATAAAGAAGATGTGGTATATACAACACACACACACACACACACACACACACACACACACACACACTGGAATATTACTCAGTCATAAAAAAGAATGAAATAATGCCATCTGTGGCAATATAGATGGACCTAGAGATTATCATACTAAGTGAAGTAAGTCAGAGAAAGACACATATCATATGATATCACTTATATGTGGAATCTAAAAAAATGATACAAATGAACTTATTTACAAAACAGAAATAGACACAGAAAACAAACTTATGGTTTACCAAAGGGGAAAGTGGGGGACGGATAAATTGGGAATGTGGGGTTAATATATACTCACTACTATTTATAAAATACATAAACAACAAGGACCTACTGTATAGCACAAGGAGCTACATTTAGTACCTTGTCATAACCTATCATGGAAAAGAATCTGGAAAAGACTATACATATATGTATAACCGAATCACTTTGCTGTATACCTGAAACGTAAATCAACTATACGTCAATTTTTTTTTAATTAAAAAAACACAAAACTGAAATCCTAATTTCCACATTTTATCTTTGGATGTTTTTTAGCATCTTCCAGAGTGTTGTCTGATATCTGCTTCCAGGGCCTGTAGCAGAAGAGATATATTACCAAGCGCAGTAGTTAATGTTTGGTTTTACAACCAACCAACCATGTGTTAGGTTCTTTCAGCCACTAAGAAAGCACCATTTAACTGCTCTAGGGATCAAAGTGGATATGCTGGGTTCAATTAAAATTGCATCCTGGATTCAGTCCAGCAGCCCTAGTCATCACGTTATCAAAGAACCCATCCCACTGGCCTGTAGTCGTTTCCATCTCTCCTCTGCCCAATGGTGAAAGCCAACACAGCAGGGAGCCCGACTCGCTCACCCTGCATCCTCAGCCCTGACTGACACGTGCAGGCAATCAATCAATTGTACTGAATGAATGAATGGATGAATGAGTGAATTTTGATCCTACAAAGATAAAAACTACCCTATTTTTCTTTTTTGGCTTCAAGCAATAGAAATTTATTTTCTCACAGTTCTGGAGGCTAGAGTCCAAAATCAAGGTGTCGGCTGTTATACGCTCCCTCTGAAGGCTCTAGGGGAGGACCCTTCCCTGCCTCTTCCAGCTTCTGGTGGCTCTAGGCGTTCCCGAACTTGTGGCTGCATCACTCCAATATCTGCCTCTGTCTTTACATGGGCTTCTCTTCTATGTTTCTGTCCACACTCCTCTATTTTTAAAAGAAGTAAGAGATTTTCCTTTCAAACCCACACAAAACATTAACGTGGGTGGGTGTATTTCTAGGACTAGGGCTGATCTCAAGTGAAGCACTGCATCTCGTCTTTTTTTGGGGGGGGGCTGCTCTTCGTTGCTGCACGCAGGCTTTCTCTAGTTGCGGCGAGGGGGACTACTCTTAGTTGCGGTGTGCAGGCTTCTCATTGTGGTGGCTTCTCTTGCTGTGGAGCACGGGCTCTAGAGCGCAGGCTCAGCAGTTGTGGCGCACGGGCTTAGTTGCTCCGCGGCATGTGGGATCTTGCCAGACCAGAGATCGAACCTGTGTCCCCTGCATTGGCAGGCGGATTCTTATCCACTGCACCACCAGGGAAGCCCGCGTCCCGTCTTTATGTGTCTGCATTGTAAGCCTTCATTCCTTACCGATAAGCCTTGAACTGGTCGATTTAATCTCTTCCATCTGGTTCTGTTTCTTGCACTGTCACTTGATTCTGTGCTTGGGTGAAAGAAGGCATCCTGATTGTCCTGTTCTAGGAACAGGGGTTCAGTGCATGTCTGTTGGAACTATTCCCGTCTTTGCTCCAGATGGAGGGCTAACATTACATAGAATTAAATCACGCATAATACATGTTCCCATTCCGTTAGAATTTCTTTCTAAAGTTTCAGTTATGCTCACTTATGTTCATTTTTTTTGTCTTTACTGCTTTCCATACAGTAAAATACAACTTTGCAGGAAACACGAGTTCTCAGGGCAGTTCGGGAAGTGCTGGGTTAAATAAACAGCCAGATTTCCTCACTGCGGGATTTGTCAGCCTTCAATATGCTCCCAAGCACGGTGAATCTCCAAAGAGGGTGACACTTTGTCAAAATCTCCGGATTTGTTTGATCCCAGAAACCTTTTAGTGATGAATTTCTCTTTGGACTAGTGTTTCACCCAAGGCATTTTGGAGAACAACAGCATATATCTTCTTTGTTGTTTTTCCTTTGTTTCTTTTATTTTATTTTTTTTGTGGTACGTGGGCCTCTTACTGTTGTGGCCTCTCCCTTTGCGGAGCACAGGCTCTGGACGCGCAGGCTCAGCCGCTATGGCTCACGGGCCCAGCCGCTCCGCGGCATGTGGGATCTTCCCGGACCGGGGCACGGACCCGTGTCCCCTGCATCGGCAGGCGGACTCTCAACCACTGTGCCACCAGGGAAGCCCTGTTTCTCTACATTATCACATTTTTTCTCCAATGTTTCCCTAAATATAAAATGATTTTCTTTTCCTGGTTTTTCCTCTATCCAATTTTGTCTGTCCCTTAACCAAAAAGTCTGATTTAAACAAACAGGTATTGAACACGTTTGCAATTAAAATTAAATTAAATACCTTTAAGTGTTTGGCAAACAGAGAAAGCGGCTTGGGAAATCTCAGGCCCCTGAGTGCTGTTGTAAGGAGGGTGATCACAGTTGGTGTTCTACCTTCCCCAGGAAAGGGTGAGGTGGGCTTCCCTGCCAGGAGGCAGCATGAGTGTAGGGTCTGGAAGTGCCTCTGTGACGTTGTTCCACAGCCGGCAGTGATCAGAAAAGCACTAGAAACACTTATCCCAGTGAAGGTTTTTTCAGAATCCTTATAGCCCTAACTTATAACTGCCCAGTGTGTTTTGGCGCCTTGAAATTTTCATTACTTGCTTCTACAACGTTTCTTCTTATTCATAAAAATGCCAGATGGCACGCATTCATGTTTTAAACTGGAGTGAATTCGAATTAAAGTTAATTTTTGTTTTGGCAGGGTGTCTTTAAGGCTATGTGACCACCTTGAGAAAAGGGTCTATTTTCAGATCTCAGGAGTCCTCAAGGCACAAAGGTCGGGAGAACATAAAACTCATGTCCAAGACGACCCACTGGCAAACTGTCCCCCTCCTCAGTGACCACCCCTCTCTTGACGTCTTGCAAGGGTCACTCACTTCAGATGCAGTGTGACAAGTGCCAGTGCTGGCGTGGAGCCATGGAAGGGGGCCCAGAGATGAGAGGGTGGGGTCAGTCACCCGGAGCCTCCTCTCCCGACCACATACCACAGACCCAAGTGTGACACCCCTTTCACCCACTGCAGCCCTGTGTCCCCAGGTTGTGACAAAGCCAGAAAAGCTGTTAGATTTCTAGCTGCCCTGACCCAAGGTAGTCACCCAGCCTGAACAACTGTCACGAAGCCGGGTTGAATAGATAGATTAACTCCTTCGAGGTTACTATGGAATTTTCTACCTTCAGTGCATTTCTAGCAGGTTGTTTCGTTTACTTATTTTTGTATGCTGTCTCAGGATGTGGGGTGGACTTGAGAATTGTTTGGGGTAGGAGAACTTTTTTCTGTGTCTGGCTTTTTCCCAAAAACAGGGATTTTTGGCATCTGTTCCTCCATTGTGTGGCCTTTCCCTTTTACCCCGCATAAGCCTCTGAAACCTTCCTCCCCATACGTTCCCTCTCTTCCTCTCTTCTCTCCAGCCCTACGGTTTCCTGCCCCACCTCCCCAGATTTCCTTCCTGCCCCTGTGCTGTAGCTGGCCAGGGGGATTGCAATCCTCTCCTCCTCCAGCCACAGTAATCCAATCATCCTTTCCTCACTGCCTGCCTGTGAATGAGGGAGTTGTCCTGGCGGCCAAATTAAATTAAGGGCTATGCTTGCAAAATTCACAATTTATTCCGCTGGGGCCCCGGTGAAGACCCTAAAATTCAATTTAGCAGACTGGGGGATCAAGACAAGAAATCCCTGAGGTGGGGCTCTCAGCCTCTTTCATCTGGTTGCTGTGAGCTGCAGCCTGGTGTGCTGGAAAGAGCCTGGACTTTGGAAGTTAGACAGATTTGACTTTGAATCAAGACTCGGCTATTGGCTGCTGTGTCTTAGGCAAGTTACTTAACTTCTCTGAGCCTCTTACCTATAAAAAGGGGATAACAGAACTACCTACCTTTTGGGACACTGGTACAAAATATGTAAGTGCCTGGTACTGAGGGAATGCTCAATGAAGGAAAGTCCTTACTGTTTAGATTGGGCCTGTGGAGTATAAGAAACAGAAATGAAGCCGAGGAGCTGGCGAGAAGGCTTTCCCCCGTGGAGGTCACAGCTGTCACTTTGCTAGAGTTGCACCAGCCAGCTGGACGGTGATGGAGCCAAGGGTTAACCTGGGTCACCGGGACTGCACCACCACCCACACAGGGCAGAAGGACATCATCTCGGAAACTCCAGCGTGGATGTCTCTGCCTTGTCTGAAATGACCCCATGTTGAGTCTGTTTCTTGCCTGGCACCAAGTAAACCTGTTCTCCTGCTCTCCCTGCTGGTGAATATCTTATCTGGGGGAGGGGAGAGAGCGTCACCAAGACCCCTGGAAGTGGCTCTTGCTAGAGGATAGAAATCCTCCCCAAAGCCCTGCAGACTCTCATTACCCAGCACAGGTGCTGAGCTCCTGAGCTCTTCAGCAGCGCTTCCTGACCGGGAGACAGCATCCCGTACCTTCCCGAAGTGCGCTTGGTGATGGTGGTGAAGGGGACGACAAAGGAAGGGAATTACTCATTTCTTTCTTTCCTTCTTGGAAATCTAAGGTGGCAGTAACATCAGAAAGACAGCGCGTGCTATCTTCTCCACATTCTCAACCCTCTACAGGTAATGACAGAAACAATGGCTATTGTTTACATCAGCCTTGTACCTATTTCTGGCCCGTTCTCTTTAATTTAGTGACAGAAAATGCTCCTCCACAGAGAAGTGGGCATGAAGCCGGGCTGGGCCACCTCTCTGACTACAGTTGCTGGTCCTCCAGTGTACAGTTGTATGCTGGCATCAGGTGAGATTCCCTCCTTCCTTTCCGTACTCTAAGTGCGGTTGGCGTTAGCCCCCAGAAGCCAGCAGGCATGTTCCCCATGATGCCGAGTTTATCCTAGAAACAAGCCCACCCCTGCCTTCCTGGTATTTGGTTATATGAATCAATTTACTTCTTCTTTTTGTTTGTTTGATTAAGCTAGTTGGAGTGGGGCTTCCCACTTGTACAGTCTAATGAGTTCCTGACTCATCCAAGTACCAAATCGAAAGGCTATGGGACCCACAAGTGCAGGCTCTGATCCTGACCCTTGACTTTGGTCAGTGTTTGAAGATAGGATGTCAGGTGCCATGAGCCAAGTCTGCTTGTTTAGAAAGGAAACGTTCTTGTTACCACAGCCCTTGAAAGTTAAGACTTGGAAGAACTCGGAGAACCGGCTGGAGGCATGTCGCCTGTGTCCTCAGATTCTTCCGTACTGAATACCTTTGGTTTTTGGTTACTTCAAGCTGCCATGTTGAAGGTGTGTCTCCACTGATTGTTGGAAACTCACTGGCCTTTTGAGTAGTGGTCATTAGCTTCACACTTGGCCATTCCGTGGG
Source organism: Pseudorca crassidens (assembly GCF_039906515.1). Taxonomy (NCBI): domain Eukaryota; kingdom Metazoa; phylum Chordata; class Mammalia; order Artiodactyla; family Delphinidae; genus Pseudorca; species Pseudorca crassidens. The sequence continues at coordinate 16,019,710 of NC_090316.1, forward strand.
CTTTGACCACTGGCCTACAGGAGCCCCTCCCTCATTGTAAAGACTGGCTCACGTGAGCCCTTCAATAGATCTTGCCCATCAGTCTGCCTGGAGGGGGATGCAGAGAGACCAGGAGCCTAGTTTGCCCAAGTCAAACAGAAGATGAATGTATGAATTTACACAAGCGATGGCACCTTTCTGGTTTTTCGCTTTCTCACCTGTAAACAGAGGGTGCTGAACTAGAAAACACAAAGTCCTTTTAACTCCAGTAGTCTACAATTTTTCAATATAATTTATAAATGAAAGTCTTGGCATTTGGAGTGAAATTAAGGAGCCAAGACTTATGTGAAGCTCTTCCACCTGAGCAAACACTACGCCCACAAAGTGTAAATTCCCACGGGTAAGGAAAACAATAGACCACCCTTGGAGTGGGAGAGGGAAGGTTCAACACGTCACTGGGAGACAGACCTCTTTTCTCAGCAGCAAATAACACTCCCACTGCCAGATAAGATGATTATTAAAACCAAGGAGAAGTGAGGGGCACAAAATAGACTTTTACCTGTAGTGTGAGAACCTCACCAAGGAACTAAATCAGCATGGTGGATAAGCTAGAACTCTTTCTGAGTACTACTCAGTCCCATTGGTATATTTTGTAATGTCAGGGAAAATCTGGTAAGAAAATTGGGAAGTGTTAGGAAGAGAGGTCATGTACACATATAAAAATGTATATGAGTATAAAATTCTTTTAGATGCTTCTCCATGGTTTTCTGACAGTTAGTATTGTTACTACAAAGAGGTCAGAAGTCAGTCTGGTGTTTTTTCTTCCATCAATACTTTGTTTTCCAGGGGGTGTTATTTCCTACCTGGATACTTGTAGCACCTTTTTTTTTTTTTGTCCTTGGAATTCAAAAATGTTTTAAGTATGTGTCTAGATGTGGGTCTTTTAAAATTGATTTATCTGAAATATGTGAGCCCATTCAATCTATGTATACTCTGGTCTCTTTCCAGCTTGGAAACGTTTTCTTCAATAAAAGTTTTTATAACTTCTTTTTCTACTGTTCTGGGGTTTTTGTTAATAGTGCTATAATTCTTCAGTTGGATTCCCATTCTCTTTCATAGTATCTATTTCTTTTTTCAACAATTCTTCCTTTTTCTGTTATCATTTCTTTCTAACTCAATGTTCTTTTCCTATACATTCTGGTAGACTTGTCAAGATTATCCTCCAAATCACTGATTCGATTTTCCTTTTTCTTTCTTTTCTTTGGCTGAGCCGCATGGCTTGTGGGATCTTAGTTCCCCAATCAAGGATCAAACCCAGGCCGTCGGCAGAAAGCGCAGAGTCCTAACCACTGGCCTGCCGGGGAAGTCCCTCACTGATTCCATCTTCTACACTGTCAGTTTTGCTTATTTCCACTTCCACAATGGAGTTTAACCTTTTGATTGCATTTTCGCCATCCATTCGTATCTCATCTCTCTTCATATCTCATGTTATTAACTTTTTTAAAAACCTTATTTTTTTTAAAGAACTTTTAGGTGTACAACAAAATTGAGACGAAAGTACAGAGAGCTCCCATACACCCCCGCCCCACACATGCACAGCTTCCCCCATTATCAACATCGCCCCATCAGAATGGTACATTTTTTACCAAGGATGAAAAAATGTCCCATTTTTGGTACACTTGACACAGTACAATCAATGTTGACATAGTACAATCAACCGGAATGAATAGGGTGTTTGACTTAGGGTTCACTCTTAGTGTTGTACATTCTATGGGTTTAGACAAATGTGTTATCACATACCACCATTATTATAATATCATATGGGGTATTTTTACTGCCCTAAAAATGCTCTGTGCTCTGTCTATTCATCTCACCGGATCCACCCACAGCAACCACTGACCTTTCTACTGTCTCCATAGTCTTCTCCTTTCTAGAATGTCATATAGTTGGAATCATCTAGTATGTAGCCTTTTCAGATTGGCTTCTTTCACTAGTAACATGCATTTGAGTTTCCACTATGTCTTTTCATGGCTTGACAGCTCATTTCTTTTAAGTGCTGAATAATATTCCATTACCTGGATGTACCATAGTTTATTTACCTGCTTACCTACTACAGGACATGTTGGTTGCTTCCAAGTTTGGGCAATTATGAATAAAGCTGCTATAAAAATCGTGTGCAGGTTTTTGTGTGGACATAATTTTTCAGCTTTCAATTTTTTTGGTAAATACCAAGAAGCATGATTGCTGGATTGCATGATAAAAGTATGTTTAGCTTTGTAAGAAACCATCTTGCTATGGTGTTAGAAATCAGTATAATTCTTACCCCTGTGGGGAAGAGTGACAAGAATTGGGAATAAAAGGGGTTTCTGTGGTGCTAGTGGATGGATATAATGAGAATTCATTAATCTATACACTTCAAATTTGTTGACTATTCAAAGTGTATGCTATACTTTACTAAGGATTTACTACAAAAATTATTATATGGCAGAACTATCTAAGAAAGCAATGAACCATACAGGATAAATGCACATTTAAAAAAAAATCAGCTTGTAACTTTTCATCTGAGTTTTTTATGTAATTTACAAAGACCATGTCTTTTTGTAATCAAAGATACCTTAAATTTTTCTTTTGTTTCCTGTAGTAAGCCTGTTTCAGAGGTCTGCTCCTTTCCCAAGTTTTTAGGGATATCCCTTTCCCCTTTTCCTAAGCTATACCTTAGTTGTTTCTGTTCACCTACCCTCAAATGAGGGAGTATTTGGCAAACCAGTGATGTCCTTGTAATATCTACCACGTGCTTGGTAGTTTACAAATATGTCAGCATATACGTTTGTGCCTTATTCTCACATATCCCAACACCTTATACCAGAGAAAAGGGTAGGTCTTTTTTTCCCTAAAGTCTTGACTCTTAGCCCTAACAAGGTGCTAACAGTTCCTTCGAGTTTCGGGAGCATCTGCAGAAATAGCCCCCACACAACCCTTTGTTTGGGAATTCTGGCTCCTACAGAAAGGGTTCAGAACTGTCTAAGACTGGGAGGGCATAGTGCCTGGGGCTTCTATGGGTTTGCAGAAAGATCCACCCTGAAGAGGAGATGAATCCCAGAGCCTGGGATCTGTGGGATCTGAAGTTTCCACAGGTGATGGAAGCTGACATCCTGCTCACAGGGAAAAAGCTGAGATCCGGCAGTGCAGGACCTTCACGCCAGGCCTGCAAGGGGGCCTCACCGAAGCCTGCCTGAACAGCAGCTGCAGTGGGTGGGTGGTGAGGATGTGACCTCCACAGCAGGTGGGCTGCAAAAGGAGCAGGCAGTGACCGCAGAGCCTAAGAACAAAGGGCCTGTTCCCAGTTTTGAGGAGCTGCACACAACAACCGATATTTAAGCTTCTTACTGGACTTGGTAAGTAGAGGGTTCAGATCCAGATTTTACTGTATTTAGAATAATCCAGAAATGTGACTTTCATTGCACTTGGGTTTTGTGCAACGAGTCATCCTGGTTACACAGAAAGCGTTCTGGGAAATCTTCCGAGTAACCCTGCCAGGCAGGCATTAGTATTCCCATTTTACAGATGGGAAAACAGAAGCACGAAGTTGGGTAGTAATTTTTCCAAGGTCCACGGCTCATTGTGGCAGAGTCAGTATTCAAATCCAGGACCGCCAGATGACTGAGCTCTTAACCAACTACATTTTACTGTGTCTAGGGCATGAGAGTTATATGAGTTTTTATATTTTTATGTGTCTTCCTAGGAATCTTTACAGGAAGTTAAACCAGAAACCCTCTCTTATATTTTGTAATATGTTCCTTCTTCTCATCACCTATGACTTTGGATTGTTCCTGAAAGTTGATGGATAATGCTGCTTTGTAAGAAAGAGAAATGCTTCTTGACTAATCTTAGGAGAGATAAATTTCTAGATTTTTACAAACTAAAAAGTAATACCAAAAAAGAAAGAAAGAAGGAAGGAAAAAGACCCAGGGTCAAAATCAGGGAAGAAAGCTTAAGTTATTACACCTTTTGGATTAATAAGAAAAATAGGAGACAACAGACCCTACTTATCAGGGGCTCTGCATTTGAAGACGACCAAAGTATTAACAGAAGAAAATAGGAATCATGCCAGATATCTTTGCTAAGGTTTACTATATGGTCATATCAATTTCCAAGGCTTAGATGTCAAAGTTTGGCTTTGTATATTTTATGGTCCTGGCTGCTTGCCAAGCAAGACATACAAATAGTTATCAGGTTGTTGTTTTTGGTGAAGTGTAATTTTATAACAAGCTTGAGTAGCCTTTACAACAAATGCACTATTGTCCCCTGCATTTTATTATGCAGTAGGTGAACTAACAACGTTAGACGATGGCTCTCCCACTGCTCCCTGAGATTTGTGCCTCCTTGGGAACGCACGCAAGGCAGAGGGCAGAGACAGAATATTCTCAACATGTGGTGACTTCCTAGCTTTAACTGCCCCGACAGCCTGTGGCTCTGTGTGGAGAGATCGTTACCATGAGTTTCGAGAAGGAAGAATGCAGTCTTTAAGTTGTAATTCTCTAGAGGATATCAAATGATCAGAAGGAAAACCATGAAGTCAGTTCAGCTTCTGACTCTAAATTTCAAATAAAAAGAGGAGTGATAGGAATGGAAAGTTGTGGGAAAACATACTGTGTACATTTAGAAATTATTGCACCTAAATAGTCTTTTTTCCTCATCCCTCTAGTGAGTCACTGTTTTCTCTATACAAATTATATCATTGCCTGTTTCTAAGAGGACAATCCAGGCAGTTTTGTCAAGATCAGGATGGAACCAGCCAAAATACAATTATCTACACAAAAGCCCCAAGTGCTTGCAGTATCTGAGGCGAAGGCGTGCAGCCGAACAGGCCGAAGATCCAAGGCACACAAGGCCAAGCGGCCTGTCATAACTCTCGAAGCAGCTTGACATGTCATTCTCACAAAAGCGCATGCCACTTGTCATGACATTCCGGATGGTACAGGTTGCATCACATGTATATAGTTATATGTTCAACTATAATTTATGATCACACCAGTCACAAACGGGGGATGAATCAGCAAAGAATATAAATACATACTGGGTTCTGCCTAATTCCTTTTAAGCCTGTGGCAAAGTGGTACCCCATGTTCTCAGCCTCTGCCTTTCTCTCTGACCAGCCACCACTTAATATCATTTAAGTTAATAATATGGGTTATGAAGTCCCCATTCATAACACAAATTGGCTGTGTATTTTGAGACTCAAAGCTACAAGTGTGTAGCTATTTTCACCCAGGCACAGAGTCTATGATTCATTAGTGAAAATTCTCATATGGCTTTTTTGTAAGATGAGGTATAATTTGTCCAAAGTCCACAAACCAAGACCTAATTAGCATTACTTGACTCTTAAACTGCTCCAGTAGTGAATAAAAAGTTAATACTGATCTTCCTAAAAATGATCTGACAATACAAATCAAGAGTCTGAAGAACGTCTGTACCCTGTCGGAAACAGACTTATAAGAAATAATCAGGGCTGTGGACAAAGATTTAAATGTGAAGATTCTTATCAAAGTTTATTTACAACAGAGAAAATCTGGAAAAAAATCTAAGTATCCCACAATAAGAAAATAAATTATAGTCTCTTTATATGAAGGAATATTATGCAGTCATTAAAAAGCATGTCAGAAAAATTATAATAATACTAATACACTCAAAATTAGCAGTCATGATTAAAAAGTTAAGATATTAAATTTTATATATATCAATACTATGATCCTATACTATACTATTATGCACAGAATAAATACTGAAAGAAAAGACAGTGAGTTACATTGGTAGTTATGGCTGGGTGGTACTGATTCTGTTTTCACCTCTATATTTTTCTGTATTTTCCACAAAATACAGTGTCTACAGTGATCTTGTATTCGTTTTATATTCATAAGAATAATACACAATACAAATTAAAGATATATCTGGATCATACAAAGCACTGCACAAGATATAAAGCTAGGGAATAAAAGCTGCTCTGTATATGTAACTTTTAAAGGAGTGGTCCCTACATCAGCATCATATAGAAACTCAGAAGCCCTCAACCGTGTAAATCACTGATGGGCTCTAGGAGCTTTGACATGTAAATTACTCAAGCTCTTCTCCCCACGCTAAGGACACATTCTCCGTAGACAGAGGCTTACAGAATCCCTTGGCTCGTATTCCTCTGCCTGTCCCATAAAACATGACCTAGCAAGTCCCTTTCAGTCAAGTCTGAAAGAGGAGCAGAGGGCCCCAGGTAACATGATGCACCCAGAGCACGTCTGCAGCTCTGACAGGTGCAAACAACTCCACTCGTCTAAATATAAATGGATTTAAGCAGTTTGGAAACAGTCTTCCCCACTTTCTATTCTGATCTAGCAAAAGAATGTTCTCTTCTTTAGTTCTGACTCGATGCTGGTTATTTTTATTTAGATTCACTTTGCAATCACTTTCATTCAAAGAGAAGCAATGTTAGAATTTGAAGAAGAAAAAAAGAAAGAAAAAGATTTCTCTTCCAGAATCTTGCATGATTTGAGCTGTTTTTGAAATGTTTTCAGTTGAGGAGCAGATAAGGCATTAACAATATATTTTCAAACTTTCTGGATGAGCAAAAAAGCTGCTGTTTACACATGCAGAAGGAAGCAGCGTCCAATATTTAAGCCAGAAAGAGGATCTAATTTTTAATCAATGGCGTGGAAATTCTTTGGGGGAACGTATAAACTCTGTGCCATTTCCAATTCCTGCCATGCTCTCTTCCCATTACCCCTAAACTCTAACTCCCCCTTCAGGATCCTGCTCAACGGTCACTTCTCAAAGGTCAGCCTTCTCAGACTTTCCCCTCCCCTGCCCCACTGCCAGACATGCACAGTCTTCCTCTTAGCTCCCCTAAGAAAGATTTGCCTTTCACACATTCATCCCACATCATTATATATTAGCTTAAGAGCTTCTCGAGAGTAAGATAATATTTCACTCATTTTTCCATTTCCAGCACCCAGGTTTACGGTAGTTAATAGTGTGCTGTTGAATGAATGAACAAATGTGTAAGAGAGAACTGAAAAAGTCACAGATGAGCCCAAGTGCAAGAAGAAGACAGTGCTACTAACAGCCATGAAAAACAACAGCTTATGGTAAAAAGATCATTAGCTATGCTTAGCCACTGTTAGGCTTCCTGGTTTTTGCGGGGAGGAGGGTTGGCTTATTAAATGAAATTAAGGCTACAATTCAAAGCCAGATATTAGAAAAGGAACTTGGTATGCATTGACTAACAGGTTGAAATTTTCCATTTTCAGTTTCCCTCTTTGTGGCTATAACATGAAAGGGTGAAGCAAGACTGTGTCTAAGGGCCAGTCCAGCTCTCAGGTTCTGGAACTCGGGACTGCTGTGAATTCTACTGGAACAGTTCTCCAGAGCTTGCATCCCAGCTCTATCCTGATCGCAAAGACTGCACTCTTTGTAAACTCATAGACGCTACACTCCTACCTACCAAGACCGGGGTGTGCCACAACTAAGTTTAGCCCCACTCTCCCGGACTGAAATAGTCACCTAAACCACAGAGATGATTTCCTAGATCTATGTAAGGAAGATGCTTCCAAAACCTAACACTATAAAATTGTATTTACTTGTCCCAACTCCTTCCCAGTTTGGTTCAGATCGCCCTTTGCCTGCATACATTTTGCAATACCTGTTGGCTTTTTATCTCTGCCCACTCCTCCAGCATGCTCCCTCCACTTGAGAAACGTAGCCAGCACTTGGCATCATAAATCTTCAACCTACTCATCAGCTAATAAAAGGGGGTTTAGGGTTGGCAAAGGGAATATTGCACAGAAACTTTATTTGCCAATCGCCTACCAATAGCTAATTTCACAGGTGGTCCTTTATCAGATTTGTCCATTGAAAGAGAAGGAAGAGGACTAATGATCACCCTTCAGACAGGAAGACTGAGTCTGGGGAAGCTCTCTATGGAGCTGAAGGCTTCAACTGGATTATTGTAGTGGACTAGCGTTTTTGTCTTACATTCCTAGTAAAATTAGAAGCTGCTTTAAAATCTCTTACAGGAGAAATTTCCATATGCCATAGTCAATGTAATGAATTTTCAGAAAGCTAAACATATGCAATGTGAAGGACTAGCCTCTACTCTGAGATTATGCCCTTCCTGCATTTTATTGTTATTGCTGTTAAAGAGTACTTCTTTTAAAAATAAAAGATGGTAACAGAAGATGGTAGGATTTGTTTGTTTTAGTGTCTTTACTTGGCACCTTAGAAAGCTGGCAATCCTATATTAATTTCCAAAATTCATTAAAACTGGAAAACTGGGATTCTCATCCCTAAAGTGGCTAGCGCAGAGCTGATCACCAAGGAGATGATATATATGACTATATACATGCATATTTAAATTGATCTCATATGGGAGGAGGGGCTTCTAAGCTCTCTTCTAAGCTCCTCATTCTCTACAGATCTCAAGGCATAGCACAGAGATCACCGAGGCCCTGTGGTACAGGCGGAATCTGTTCATGCAGATTCAATTCAGGTAGTTTCCTCGAAAATATACCTACCTGAGAAACCCTCAACTATATATGCGGTATTCTGTGAGATGGGTATTGGTCCTTTGCCCCAATAACAACTTCATAAAAAGGATTTTACTGTATTCCTTTCACAGTAACACCTGGACCGTGATGGGCACAAAGCAAGCGTTCAGTAATTACTTACTTTCGACACTATCGCTGGAGCTGGGGATACTGATCCCGAAAAGGCTCCACCCAAAACGGAGGGGAACGCATTTGGCATTCTCTTGGGGCTCCTCTGGGCTCCACGTGTGATGGGGGAAGTAACTTGTCATCTGCGAACCCCCGGTAGCTGAAGTGTAAGACAAAGGCGGGGCGGGCGGGACGGCGGAATACAACTGCAACCAGGTCCGCGGGTGTAGAATGACTTTGCCCGGCTAGGACTTTGCCTAGGGAGAGGGAACTCTGCCAGCCGCCGGCGTCCAGCCCTCTTGCTGTAACGGGATGCTAGGCTGTAGGAAAGTGCCTCTGCCCCCTGGCGCCGGTCCTCGGGCTTCTGATGAAATTATGACCCACCGCCCTCTTCGCAGGCCCTGGACGCCAGCCCTATCATTCCGGGCGCGCAGCCGATCACGTGGCGCGGCGGTGCTCTGGAGGACCGCGGCTCCACGGCCATTGGTCGACGGCGCGCGTCCCGGGCGCGCCCATTGGCTATGGGGGGCGTTCACGTGAAAGGGGGTCTAGGATAACATCCCGAGTGGGGAGAAGTGGTCGCAAAGTTAAAGGGAGCCGTGCGGCGGCTGGGAGACCGAGTCCCGTGTGAGGGGCCGCAGGGAGGAGGCGGGCGGGCAGCTCTCGCGCACGGACGGATGCGGCTGCCCGCGAAGGGTGCCGACCTGAGCCCCGGCCCCCGCTCCTGCTGTCGCCGCCGCTGCCCCTGCCACCCCGGCGCGGATGCTGCCGCGGGCTGGCGCCTCCGCACCTCGGGGCTTATGAGCTGTACCAGGTACGTCCCTCCCAAGCCCGCAAGGCCGGCTGCCCGGCCGCGGAGACGGCGGCGAGGGCGCGTAGCGGGGGCCGTCTTTGGTCGTGCCACCTACACTTTCTCCGTCCAACTTGCAATTACACTCTGGGAGTGGGACACTTTAGAAGGGCTCAAGGAGGCTGTTGCTTCCACGTGGGGAGGGCAATCCAGGGACCAGAGGTCGGATGGAGCCTGGCCGGACCCACGTGATGCACCGAGGTGGGGGTCCCGGCAGCGACGGGCGGCCCGGGGGCTGGGGGCTGGGACTTCAGATACTCTTAATCCCTATTGTGACGAGTTCGAACCTGACACAAGGCTTTTCCGCCTGGGACCCGACACTTCTAGAGAGTGTCCCCGGAGTTGAGCGATGGGGTCTCAGCACAGGGGAAAGTCGCTTCGTCTCTCCCCCGGCCTCGATTTCCCGGTACAACGTAGGGAAACACACTTGGTGATCTCTCAGGCCGCCGAGGGCGACGGGACACAGGACGCTGCGGCGGCCGGGGCCTCCCGGAGCAGAGCCACCTCCGGTTCCCGGTCCCCAGACGGGCTGTCCCGGGCCAACGGGGGCGACGTGGCCGCGCGGGGACGCTCTCGTGGCGCCGCTCCGCCTCGGGTGGCCCTGCTGCCCCGCCCTGGTGTGATAACTAGGGCTCCTCCTCCTCGTCGTCTTCCTCCCCCTGCCGGTCACAACTCCGGGAACCCAGCCCAAGGCCTGCCTCCCGGACACACCGAGGCTCACGTAGTCTGGTGGCGGCAGCCTCCCCTGCCACCTCCCTCCGGGCATTCCGATGCAGCGAGCCAGCTGGAAAGGGGGCTTCCCCGCGGCCCAACAGGTGGGTTCCGGACAGGCGAAGGACCTCGGGGAGGGGTTGGGGGCGGGGTGCAGCCCGGGCCTGGCGGGACCAGGACACAGAGGGCAGGACGCTCTGGCCTGTGTCCTGTTCGTGCCACCCTTTTGAATCCAGAGAAAGGGGTGTGGAAGGGACTCAGTGCAAAAGAGGGGTTAGGGGGCCCAGAACATACTAGAAGATTTGGGCTCTGTCCTGATATTGTTTCCCGCAGAGGAGGAGAAAGTTGAGGACAGACTTGAGGACTTGGAGAGTTGCTAGAAGATGTTGGAGCCTGTGGTCTGCGTGGTCAGGCCTCCTTGGGAGACCCAGGGTCCAGGAGAAGAGAGTGTTAGGGCTTTGGGGGCTGGGGTGCAGAGAAGAGGAAATAGTTCACTTGGCAGGGTTATCCAGGAGCCAAGACTAAAGTGAAGACAGCTGGAGGACTGACTACAAAAGTGAAGTTGAGGTATTCAGGGAAAAGTTAGGGAGAAGAGAACCATCAGGCAGTATTAGCAACCTGGAATGTCAGAGCTGGAAGGGATCTCAGGAGAAAGCTCAAGCCCAGAGAGGTTGAGTGACTTGCCCCAAGTGGCACAGCCATGTGCAGGTATTCCTAGGCCAGTGCACTGTGTTTCACATTGAACATTTTTAGATGGCAGACACTGCCATTTTAACTTATCTCTTTCCTATAATATGCCACCTCATCCACAGATATTTATCTCAAAGATGCTTTGGATGAATGGTGACAGAATAGAGGAGTCCAAGTGGCTTCTAGGGCTGTGAATAAGGGCCCCATGGTCTGAATACCAAGGGAAAGAGGCCAATTTTACTCATACTGTGGCAGCCAAGCCTTTTGGGAGGGAATAAAGAAATGCCGAAGGGGTAAGTGGCCGCGTCTTTTAAAAAATTATACCTGGTAACCTGGTTGCGAATGCTTACTTAATGCTGTTTCAGTGTTCCTGTTGGGTTCTTGGTGCGTCTGATTTTTCTGTCTTTTCTTATCAGAGGACAAGAGAATGGAGGAGGCAATGTGTTGGCCTCAATACAAAAGAAAGATTTGCTTCCTATAAAAGGCACAGCCGACAGTCAGTAGCTCAGCCGCCTGAAACTGTGAAGGTCGTGGGGTTATTTTCTGTACAAGTCGATAGTTTTTAGAGAAGAATCACCACAATATCTAACCCTGGCTGAGAGGGTCTGTTGTTTGTCACTAGAGGAACACGGAAAGCAGTTATGCAAAACTATCCATGTTCTGTCTTTGTATGGCGTGTTAGGGTTTGCCCTCTTTTGACCAGAAACACTGAAATCTACCCTTGGTGCATGTCTGGTCTCTCATGGGGCAAAATTGATCTCCTAGGCATCTATTTAGAAGCAAAGGTTTTGAGAATCTGTTCTGGTCTGAGTAACAGCTACTCACATTCTTGTGACCCTGTCCTGCAACAAACTGGTATCCAGGTCCCATGTCATGCTGTGCTGGTTCAACTGTGTGTCCACATCTCATTCTGGTTTTTCTCCAGACCAACCTTGGTGACTCACATCCCCTGGCATGGGCATGAGAAAGACAGAGCGGCCTAAGAGTCTGTCATAAGAGGGGCCCTGAGGTACAGCCTTATGCGTCCTGTGTTGGAACTGATAATTTTCATGCCATTTGAGGACAAAACACTTGTCCAGGTGCCTTCCTTTCAGGGATTTAGGAAACTATTACCTTGCATGTCTCCGTGGCTACGAGTACGTCTGGGTGTTGGTCATCCCTGTCACGGTCCATGTGGGAATTTCTGAGCAGATGATCAGGAAGGCTTACACCAAACCAGCACTTCGGTGCACCAGTTCTTGGAGACCGATCTGGTTAATAAAAGCTGGAATCTACCTGTGAGGATAGGCAAGGGAGCCAAGAGTCAGATTGCACCCTCTACTGAAGCCACCGGGGTTAGTGACCTCCCTTCCAGTGCTGGTGACACCAAAAAAGTGAAGGGATTCTGGGTAGGGGTGCTTGTGCAATGGGCCTGGAGCAGGAGCCTGGGAAGAATGCCTGGGCCGCCAGGTGGTTCACCTTCCTTTTGCCCTCCATGGAGAATGCTGCAAAACCAATTCGGTTCCAGAAAGTGCCAGTGGAATTGTTTAATTACCTCTGGCTCCGACTCCAGCTTCACCTCCTCACCCCCAGTTCTTAAAGCTTGGTGATAAAAGGGATCTCAGGGGCATGTTTATACTGCTGGGTCCAAACACTGAAACTTTACCAAGGCCTTCAACTAAGCCTTTCTAACCTGCAGGATTAGACCTTGAGAGTGACTGCAGTCCACTGCAAGTATGCAGATTCTTTGCTTGATCTCCTTGTTTTAGAATTGTTTCCACAATAGCTTGAGAGTTTCCCAGTCATTTTCTAATGAGCTGTTTTAAGGTGGTTCTGGAAAGCATGCCTGAGGATGGTTTGCAGGCCTGCGGGACACTCAGAGAGAGCTTGCAGTTGACCTTGTGCTGACTCAGGCAGGGAGGAAGCGGCTACAACAGAGGAGGAACCCCTCCTTCCTCCTCAGTTCACACCCAGGTTGTCAGGGGTGGGCAGAGTCAGGGCGGGGGGGGGGGGGGGGGGGGCGGTGCTGGGATGCAAGACTTTGCCTGCTGTTTGGTTATTTTTAATTAACATTTAATTTAAAAAGCAAAAACTACCTGTATTAAAAGTAGAACTGAACATGTGATTCCAGTACATTCTAACAAAGTTTTGCAATGAACAGGGGAAAAGAAAAATTCAAGTACTTTGTAAGTATAGGGTTTTTGTTTTGTTTTTTTATGTTGAACCCTCTGCCTTTTTTTTAAAAAAGCTGTCTTGCCCAATTCAGTCAGAACTTTCCTTTCCAGAACAATTGAATGGGTATAAGAAAAGATAATAGGGGCTTCCTTCGTGGCACAGTGGTTAAGAATCCACCTGCCAACGCAGGGGACACGGGTTTGAGCGCTGGTCCGGGAAGATCCCACATGCCGCGGAGCAACTGGGTCCGTGCACCACAACTACTGAGCCTGCGCTCTAGAGCCCGCGAACCACAACTACTGAGCCCATGTGCCACAACTACTGAAGCACATGCGCCTATAGCCCATGCTCTGCAACAAGAGAAGCCACCGAAATGAGAAGCCCACGCACCACAATGAAGAGTAGCCCCCGCTCGGGGCAACTAGAGAAAGCCCGCGCGCAGCAACGAAGACCCAACGCAGCCAAAAATAAATAAATAAAAGAATAGATAAATTTAAAAAATGAAAGAAAAGATAATAGCCAATTTGCTCCTAAAATTTTTACTTGTTTAACTTTGTTAGAGGAGAAACTATAAGGCTATTTAAGGATATTTAAAGGATAAGATGTTTAAAGGATATTTAAATATCCTTATTTAAAGGATAAGATATCCTTTAATGCATGTTTAGATAACTACATTATGGCTATAAATTAAGATAAGAACATTTAGAAAGGTTGGGTCTTTTCAGACTAATACAGGTATTTGTATTATTATTGTTTTGTCTCTGAATGTTTGTGTTTCCCCACTTGGTCACCACTAAGTGATTCCTGCATCCTGGGGAAGTGCTGGGTTTTTTGGTGGTTGTTTTTGAAAATGGGATCAAGCCCAATACGTCTTCATCCTTTCTCATTTTTAAAATATATTTGATTAAACGAAATCAGAAGTTGAAAATGAGATATTATTTATTGGACTGATACTATTTGTTGGACCAGTGGTCCCCACTCTTGTCAGATGATGAGCGGCATTTTGCCGGTCCTTCTCCTGAACTACCGCCATCACCCCACAGCACCTCCCGGGGCGGGGGTGGGGGGGTAGGGATCGGGAGGCCTGAGAGCTGGTACCCCAGCACACCACCACACACCGACACCTCTGCCGTAGTGAGGGGAGATGTGTTTCGCAACTAATCCAGATCTGTGTTCTATGATTCTCAGGCTAGAGAATTTAATCCTGATTTCATCGCCGACTTCTTCAATTAGCCCATTGGAACTGTCAAATCAGAATATCAATTTGCCATGGTAATTAGAATAAAAATGGCTTGGCTTTAGGGAGGCAATAGCGTTGGGTGGGTTTTTGGCCCAAGAATCTTAAGATACTTGAGGTGTTTTATTAGATTCATTTTGTTTTCTTGATAAGAGAAGGTCTATTATTTTAGAAAATATTAGAAAGTACAAAGCAGGAAAACAGAAATTTCCTGAAATCCCATCACGTGGAAAATTCTGACAGTTTTAATTATATCACTAGTCTTTTTTCTGTGCATATACGTAATATTTTTCCCTACAAGTCTAGTCTCTATGTACAATTTATCTTCTCCATTTTCTACATTAATCATATATTATAAATTTTTATGCCATTTAAATCTTTTTCCACATAATGGTTTTAATGATGATATTAAATTGTATCACATGGATGTGGTGCACTTGATTTAACTGGATACCTGTTATTGGTCATTTAGTTTACTTTCTCACCCCTTTTCCCTCCATAATGTTGCACTGAACATTTTAGTACGTTAACCTTCGCGCATTTTTAATTATTTCCAAGATTAATACCTGTATGTGATATTAGAACCGAAAATGATGATTTAGAAAGGTTGTGCCCATTAAGACTAATACAGATATTTGTATCATCTTTTAAAATTCTTTCCTAACTCACTAGGTAAAAACAGGCATTGTCTTCTAATCTGAATTTCTTAAGTTACTTGTAATGCTGGACACTTTGCATATTTATGAGCCACTTTTAAATTTCTTTCATGAATTGTCTATTCATGCTCCTTGCTCATTTTTCTACATGGAATATTTGACTTTGTTATTGTTTTATAAGAACTCTTTATAAAAGTATTAAAACTTCGCTGCCGTGCTTTTTGGAAAATGTTTTCCCAGTCTTCGGTTTTTTGGTTTTACTTATTTTTTTTCACTTATAGAAAAACAATTGTTTTTATGAAGTCAGATTTAATTTAATCTTTAGCATGATTCTCTTTGCTTTTTATTCTTATAGAGGCTACTTTCACTGTAGAAAAACACAATTCTTCACTGATACGAAAGATTTAAAAACACTAAATTGCTGGCACTTTTTAAAAGTAAGATATACTAGAATATAAAAATCTGTACATTGAATGAAAGCAAGTGTGGGTCGGTCTTCACTCCTGATTCCCAGTCTCTGGCACCATGCCTGGCACATAGCAAACACCAATCAGTATTTGTGGGAGGAATTAATTTCTTTTTATCGGAGCAAAGCAGTATTTACCAGACTGCATTCAGCAAGGTGCTCCACCAAAAAAAAAAAAAAACTTTCCTTGTTTGGGATAAGTTTAGGAAATTCGGCAAACAGCACGCTGTTTTCATTATTCTCCATGGCCCATCAGTATACTGACGGCCCCAACAAGCCCTGACAGGGAAACCCATGAACTAGTTTTAAAACCAGTGGTTCCGTACTTCTGTGTTTGTTTTAACCTTGGGCCTCTTCCCCCCGCCCCCCCACTTTACACTGTTAATCTCCCCTGAAACCAAGGTCACACTGGACCACACTTGAGATAATATTGAGCTGTAGCCCCGTGGGCAAAGATGAAGGCAAACGTAGTTCGCTGGTCCCTGTCGGAGGGATGAGCCTGAACATCTGTCTGACCTCCTTGCTGTTTCTTTCCTTCCCCTTGGCCAGGGTTCTAGCCTGCTCTAGCCCCGTGATGGCTGTGGACATTGAGTGCAGGTACAGCTGCATGGCCCCCTCCTTGCGCAGAGAGCGGTTTGCCTTCCAGATCTCCCCGAAGTCAAGCAAACCCCTGAGGCCTTGTATTCAACTGAGCGGCAAGAATGAAGCCAGCGGGACGGTGGCCTCGACCGTCCAGGAGAAGAAGGTGAAGAAGCGGGTGTCCTTTGCAGACAACCAAGGGCTGGCCCTGACAATGGTCAAAGTGTTCTCCGAGTTTGATGACCCGTTAGATATTCCACTGAACATCACCGAGCTCCTGGACAGCATTGTGAGTCTGACAACAGCGGAGAGCGAGAGCTTTGTGCTGGATTTCTCGCAGCCCTCTGCAGACTACCTGGACTTCAGAAATCGGCTTCGGACCGACCACGTCTGCCTGGAGAACTGCGTCTTGAAGGACAGAGCCATTGCAGGCACGGTGAAGGTGCAGAACCTCGCATTTGAGAAGATGGTGAAAGTCAGAATGACATTCGACACCTGGAAAAGCTTCACAGACTTTCCCTGTTGGTACGTGAAGGACACGTACGCAGGTTCAGACAAGGACACATTCTCCTTTGAAATCAGCTTGCCTGAAAAAATTCAGTCTTATGAGAGGATGGAGTTTGCCGTGTGCTATGAGTGCAATGGACAGACGTACTGGGACAGCAATAAAGGCAAAAACTATAGGATCATCCGGGCAGAGTTGAAATCCACCCAGGGAACAGCCCAGCCACCAAATGGACCAGATTTTGGAATAGCTTTTGACCAGTTTGGAAGCCCTCGGTGTTCCTATGGTCTGTTTCCGGAGTGGCCTAGTTATTTAGGGTACGAGAAGCTTGGGCCCTACTATTAGTGACGGCCTGGGATGGAGCCGAGCTGCATCACCCCAGGATGGAGATGGAAGCCCAGAGAAAAGCTGAACTGCCATCAGGCACAGTTTTCGAAAAGAAAGGATCCTAGTCACTTTTTTTCTTCGAGCAGGCAAGCCAGCCAGGCTTAGATCACAGAACTGGGTTCACACTCAGAGGAGATGGGGGTGCGGTCTGTTTGGCACCCGCGTGGTGGCAATGAGGGTCCGAGCAGGATGGTGCTGGAAACAGTCTGGACAGGACCCAGGCCTGCAGGGAGCGCTGGCCAGGCCGGAGGATGGTGGCTCAGTGACGAGGAGCCCCTCTCCCCTCGGGTGTGGGAAGTCAGTCCCCCCGGCCCCCTCTTCCTGTGGTCTTCCCCGCCCACCCAGGGCCTCCCCGCCTGTTGCAGCTGCCCCGTGTCTACGTGGGCTTCACACTTTATCTCTGTGTGTTTGATTTTCTTCCACAGTTCATCTGCAGTTCAGGAAAAGATAATAAAGGCAGATCAGCTCATGACGGAGACAGGCATTTCCTTTTTCTGACCCCACTTAGATATCCCAGCAGAGGACGACACACCAGCTATGAAAAGTCAACCGGCTGCTGTGCGGTGTCACCACCCATGGCAGGCTGGTGCCAGGCAGGACAGTCAGGAGGGGGACACTTTTAGCTCCACCTCTTGGCGCTGGGGGGAACTTTCTAAGCACTCTTACCCTGAGTCACCCGAGGGCTCAATTACAAGACTTGCTGTGACTTGCCAAGCTGGTTTGCCCGTGTCTCTTTCTTCACGAAAGGATTTTAGGATCTCTTTTCCTGGAGAGTCATCTTTTATGCTGTGCTCAGGACGTTTGGATTTGCAGATTAAATGTATCCTCAGCACCTTCAGGAAGTGCTTGGTTGTATCTTGACTGTGATTTACAACCTCCACGTTGTAAACAGCACCTTACAAGCCTCCACGGACTTTGACTTGGTTGTTCTTACCTATGGTGTGTGGGTACGTAAAGGGATAGGGGAGAAGAACCTCACCGAGTTCTCAGATGTCGTTTTCGCTGTTTGCCAACTCTGAAATATCAGATATTATTTGTTCTTAACCACATTGGACTAAAGCATTAAAAGTCTGTTGGTTCATACTGTTGTGAGACTCCTGGGACTTTCCTTGTCAGATGGACCCCCAAACCCTGTGATTTTTCTTGGGCAAAATTGGTTGGTCCTTGGGGGTGTTTAAAAATATTTTTACATGTGTATTTGTAGAAGGTTGGGGTCTTTTTCTGTTCTGTTTTTGTTTTTGGAGCTTAGCTAAATGACTGCCTCATTTTTCTTTTGCCTGACCTTACTAAAGTGAGGTCTTCCTCAGGGAGGAAGGAAGAGGGATGCCCCACTGCCTGGATTTGGGGGCACAGCTCCTGGACTCTGCAAGCAAAGAGTCTTCTTTCACTTGCATTATCCAGATCAGTTGGAAGAGACCTCCCAGCTTCTGTGGCTTTGTAAATTAGCATCAAGCAGGTCTGGAGTGTCTTGGCTCCTAGAGTTTTGTGGTTGGGTTTTTCTTTTTTGAACTTTAAAAAGTTTTGACTTTTTAAATGCTCTCAAGTGGTGTTCCACGGAGTTCTTGTTCCTAAGACTGGCTGTGACTAGTCTGCAATCTACTGCTTTATTTTTTATGTCTCTCCTAGGTGGGCAGCACTGCGGGTTACATGATAATTTATGGGACAGTCACATTTTTTATTTTATGCTGACATTGGGCAGAACTGGGATTTATCTAAGCATGTCTTACATCAGGTACACAGACAGTACTCCCTGTGTTACAAATCAGGTGATCAGAACTATTATGTAACAGTGTAAATATACACCATGGGAAGCAAAACTGATCTTATATAGGTCATGAATTTATTTTGCTTTAGGAAGTCCCACCCTCCTCCTCCAGTTTATGAAGGGTACAAGGTGTACTGTCCTTTCCCTATTAACAGACCGAAGGTATCAAGATCGTTCCCTGTTCGTAAGAAAAATGCCTCAAGTGACTTCTGTATGGTTTTCAGTAATAAGGATCTTAAGGCATTTCCGTGTCAGAATTTGAAATATGGTAATTCAGTGATAA
Organism: Pseudorca crassidens; assembly: GCF_039906515.1. Taxonomy (NCBI): domain Eukaryota; kingdom Metazoa; phylum Chordata; class Mammalia; order Artiodactyla; family Delphinidae; genus Pseudorca; species Pseudorca crassidens. The sequence goes on from NC_090316.1 coordinate 16,038,671, forward strand.
GTATGTCTTTTAAAACACCACAAACGCTCCCCCACCCCTCTTTCCTCCCAGCTGACCCCTGCTTTCCTGCCAGGGGCACTGCTTGCAAGCCCCCTGCCGGTGCACCTGGGTTGCTCACCCCACCAGGCAAGTCCTCACCTGCTGGCAAAGACGCTTCTCTGACTAAAGCAAGTGCCCGCCCGAGGTCCCTGTCAGCATGGTCATGCAGTGAGGTTGCAGCATCTGAAAAATAGTCTCCTTTTTACCAATCAGTCTGTCTCCTTTTGGGGCGGTTCTGTCCCAGGAAATCAACAGTTGGCCTCAGGACCTGCTCCTTCTATGGGCCTTCTCCTTGTTCATAGCTCACAGGCAGTAGACAGGTGACACATTGCAGAAAGTGACCGGTTTCTTTTTTTTTTCCTCACTTGCAAGGTCATAATGTCACCATTTTAATTAAGAAAAACAGCTTTTTTTTTCTTCCAGTGGAAACAGCTTGAAACTCAATTGATAATTCTTACAACTGGTACTAAACAAAGGTGGGGAAAAAAACCCAATCAGAACTGATAACAGCAGGTCAACAGCAGACAGAGAGCAGGAGAAAGGGAATTTTCCACGCAAAGGAGACTGTGCACGTGGATAATTCAAGGCCACAGTCATTTTCTACCCCCAAGTTTGTGTGTTGTATGCTTTCTTTCAACTGAATTACTTTAATATCGTTTGTGTCCGTGATTCATTTACCTAGCCAAAAATAGGCTCACCAATGAGTTTTGCAGCTGTCCTTTTTTTTTTAACAGCTTTATTGGAGTATAATTGCTTTACAATGATGTGTTAGTTTTTGCTGTATAACAAAGTGAATCAGCTATACATGTACATACATCCCCGTATGTCCTCCCTCTTGTGTCTCCCTCCCACCCTCCCTATCCCTCCCCTCTAGGTGGTCACAAAGCACCGAGCTGATCGCCCTGTGCTATGCAGCTGCTTCCCACTAGCTAGCTATTTTACATTTGGTAGTGTATATATGTCCATGCCACTCTCTCACTTCGTCCCAGCTTACCCTTCCCCCTCCCCTTGGAAAGTGACAGGTTTCTTAGTTGGAGATATGAATGCAGCCTGACCTGTAGGTTTGACCCTCAGACAGCTCTTGGTTATGATGACACGTGGCCCCCTTCCCAACTTGCCCTCAAAGGACCAGCCTTCTGCTGCTGGTGCAGCTGTCCATGGATGGGGAGGCAGCTCCATTTCTGTTTCATATTTATTCCTCGCTATGTCCTGGGGAGCATTTGCAAATTAGGTGCAATAAATAAGCTAGACTATCTAAAGACAGATTTTAAACAATAAGCTTTCAGTGTTTCTTGGAAGATGTGAAGCATTTGGGCGAGTTTGTTTGCTTTTTTAAAGTATTCTTGTTATAGGAGAGCTGGTGAGAAACAATGGAGTTATGTAGTTCTCCAGAAATTAAAACAATTTCAGAGTCAAGGTAGAGTTTATTTCTCTCTAAGATTTAATTTTAATGGTGGCAAAACATTACTCTCTCAATGTTTCTTAAAGATGTAAATCTTGAACTGCTAAAAGAATGTTTTGTGGTTTTGATCTTTGCATATAATTTGCTTTTTTTAAAAGAAGCGTTACTTGTAGTCACTGGGACATTAAATGGCTTGTATATATATGTTTATAAACCAAAAAAGTGTTTGCTTACTTTTCAGAAGTGTCGTTGGCTAGGTCTTCCCTCTCAATGGACAGTGAGTGAAAACCTCGGTGTCTTTCCTGTTTTCCACATGTTAAGTCCCTCGAATGGATGTGGTGTGCTGGAGAAAGCACATGGCTGTCGGCTCTGGGAGGTCCTGATGGCCTGTCTCTCCCGAAATGATCACTGACATTGGGGCTAAGTTACACACACAGTGGGATCTCCCAGGGTCATCAAAGACGACTTGCCAGCGTATCTTCGCTTCCTGAAGTGGGACACCTCTGGACGGGGAAGGACAGCTGTGCTGACGGGCAGCTTTTCCTTGTTATGGTTGTAAAGCGTTGCAGCCCAGGTTGTAAGGTTGTGAATGTTTTTACAGTCTTGTTTATCAGTTCCTCGAGTCGGCTGGACCCATGAAGACTCCAAGAATGCAGCTGTGATGGTGGTGGTTCACTCTTCCTTCTATGTAGGTGAATGTAGAAACGGAGACTCATCTTCATTTTCATGCCTAAAAGTGCCTTGTTGAGAAAGTTCCACAGGTTTTAAAAAAAATACATATTTTTGTACACAAAGTTAAAGGGGAAATGCACTTTAAAATCACAAGAATGGATGCCTTTTGTGTGGTGTAAGAGAGTGATTTGTTTGAATCTCAATGCAAAAATGTAATAAAGGTTGAAAACAAAACTGAAAGTGTCCTGTTTTAAAACTGACTCTCTTCTTAGAGTCAGAGTCTGGGGAGGAACATTTTCAGTCTGTGTATTTCCACATCTGGAATGCCGGTTTCCAAAAGGGACAGGACACAATCAATGGCTAAGTAGAAAAGCTGTAAGGTTCAGAGGAAGGGGGGTAATTGCTTTCTAAGTTGTACAGCAGCCAAGGCTGGGTACACCTAAGAGAGTGATTGCCAGGGAAGTGGTACAGGGGCCCGTGTTGTTCTGAATCATTTTTAATGATCCAAGGGCAGGTCTCTTCCTACCCTGTCACTTGCTCTTGAAGCATATTTTTGACTTGGTGTATACGCAGCAGTGGGAAAACTGTAAGCAGCTATCATGGCTTTGCACTGCTTGATCAGACAAACTCTGCAAGCGGCAAAACCACGCAGCTCCTGGTGGGGCCCTGTCTCCACTGGGTACAGGACATTCACCCTAAATAAGATTTCAGAGATGTTTTATTTCCAAGTTCAAAAGATGGGATGCAGGGGAGGTAAACTGCTGCCAGGTGTTTCCTGCCAATCAGTCTCGGCCACGCCGGGAAAGGCAGTGGTGCTTCTGTCGTGGAACGTCAGAGCATTTAAAATCTTAGCACCCAGTCAGTAAGCGCCCAAAGTGAGCTACATGCATGACCGCCTTTCTCAAGCCTGGCAAACACTGCCCACGTTTTTGCCTCCACAGAAATGGGAAGGGGAAAAAAATAACACTGGTTTTATGAATGTCTACTTGTGATTCAATGTGGTTTTCATAATCATTACATAATTCTAACTTGTGAGACAGACATCCCAGAGATGTCTGGAGTAAAAAGGAAACAAAACAAAAAAACCACCAAACCACTTTTCTAGAGCAATGTCCCCAGAATAGCAAATATCCAAATAATTCAGTGGAACATTTATTGCTTGTGTGCAAGGCTGTTTCTAGGTGCTGTTTCTACCCAACCCTGTAAGAGACATGTTTCAGGTGAGTCCTCTGGGAGCCGTGTAAAGTGGTGGGTGGTGCTACCAGAGGTATCAGCAGTCAGAAAGCCTGGGTTCTGGCCTTGACCCTGCCGCCCCCTGTCAACTGCTCTGACGGGGCTCTGAGTGTTTTCAGCAGGAATAAGGTAACCAGGGGCTCTGGCGGTGGCCTGAGTACTTCTCAGAGTTGGCCAACGTGTTTGTTTTTAAAACGGTTCTAAATATAAACTTGGAAGAAGTACCACATACACTATTTGCATTCTTTGTAAGGATCACAGGCACGAAGAGCATTCCAGACAACAGCTTGGACTTCACAAAACCATCAGTGTTCGCACTGTAAGCGCTGTCGGGGAGCTCTTTTTACGGGTGAAGAGTTGAAGGCCCTCAGTGTTTTCCCGAAAGTCACAGAGCCAGTCGGTGACAGCTGAGAGGACTGCGCACGCGGGTCTCTTTTTCTTTTTCCGAGAAGTGTCACCCCAAACTGGAGTCTCTCTCACAGAACTGAGACTAAAAGGGTGATTCTGAGAAGAAGTTCCTCAGGCTAGAAAGATGCGATCCCCAGGGGAGGGGTGAACACACACACATCTTTATACACAAAAGGCACATGGCAAGGACCACGACCACACGAAAGCATAAAGGTCAACATTAAATGATTTGGGCATCCTAGGGCCCAGCTGGACAGCAGGATGTGATTGACGGAAGGAAACCACCAAAGGGCCCCGTAGCTCCCCATGTGTTCGAGGAGACGGGCTAGATTCGGGGCCAGCACTGCCTTTCACCTGTAGCACAGGACGCCCCAACCCTTGTTCCTCCCCCTTTGCCATCACCCACCCTTGGAGAGGAGACAGGGAATCGCAACAGAGGTCTTGCCCACGTGGGGTTCTCTGGTAGCTGACACTCATTCCACAGACACTGATGCACTTCCCCGGCACCAGGCCCTCTGCCAGACTTGAGTTTGGCCAAGGTAGGATGCGGATACACAATACTCTTTTCTCTGGAGCCAAAGACAATGATAATCCAGGCCCCTGGCCCTCTACGCCAAACGCAAGATCAGGCGGCTAGATCAGGGCTCGGCAACCTTTTTCTGTAAAGGGCCAGATAGTAAATATTTTAGGCTTTGAAGATCGTATTTGATCTGTGTCACATATTCTTCTTTTTTTTAAAAAAAATGTTTAATGTAAAAACCGTTCTCTGCTGTGGGTCATACACAAACAGGCCAAGGGCTGGACTTGACCTGCTGGCCGTAGTTTGCTGACCCCGATTGAAGAGTCACATAGAAAGGGTGAGACTTCAGAGGTGACTTGTAGACCCTCAGCTGAGGCCTGGAGTCAGCTTTTTAGTTTGTTTGTTTAAAGACCATATAATTTTATCGTCCAAACTGGGATGCTTTTGAGAATGAATAGGGGCGCTCTGAATGACCCTGGAGCGCTCGTGTAAACCAGCAGCTGGGCCAACCCTACTGTGCCAGGCCTGTCGGGCTTACCTATCCTGGGCCTTTGGGATCTTCTCAGACCCTCAGGGAGCTCAGAAAGCCCTGGCCAGTCATGGGCCAGAATCGGTTCTGGCTGCGTAGTGCTTTTGGGTGGATGGGTTATAACAGAGTGGTGATTTTGTCTGTGGTTTAGATGTGTTTTTGTTGGTTAGGTTTTGTTTCCTAATTGTAGTGCTGATGGCCAAAAGCCCTCTGGAAACTCCAGCCAATTCACTCTTAAGAGTAGAGAATTTAAAAGGAAAGGGGTTATTAATGGTTTGGGCTTATGTCCTACTACCTCTCCACCCCAACCCTTGTGCCCAAAAATAGGGCATCACCAAGCTCCCGGAGAAAGTTGTTCATTGTGGACTGAGACACAGGCTGAATCTCGCAGTATTCCAAGCCCCAGTCCCCAGAAAGTACCACTTAAGTGCTCCCAGGAATTCTGCAAACTACAGGGTCTCAGCTCCTCTCTCTCTGGCCCAGCAAGTTCAAGAGGCCTTAAGCACCACAGGAGACCAAAGAAGTAGAAATTCATCTCCAAAACGCTCCAGGCCTCAGCCCTGAAGATCCCCCCTTCCTCCCCGATGGCCATCTTTGTGATGTGGACACACATGCTCTTTGTTTTAAGTTTTGTCATCTCCTACGGCTGGCGTTTACCATCACCCAGTGCTGGAGGAGGGGCAGCAGTGTGGAGAGGACCCCAATGTCCCTGTCCTGCAGGGACCTGAAAAAGTTTTACGAAGCCCCGATACATCCAAGGGGAGCTCTCCACCACCAGATGTGGGTTAAGCTTCCCCGGGTTCATCCCTCTTCAGAGAACATAGCTACACCACACATCACAACCTGCACTGAAAACAGAAAATGACTCCCCACCTGCTGGGCTCACTCCCAGGGCCACCTAGTTAGTTGCCCTCTGGTGGACATATTGGTCCCATTTGAATGTGGAATTAGCCAAGTGACATTTTGCTGATCTTCTTATCACACCATTTTATTAAAGTTTATTTTAATATTAGTTATTCACCATTAATCAATTACCTATTAAAACAAACACTGAAATATCCCCCAAATATTTTCATAAATTCTTTTTTGCACACTGCTTTGCACATTCTGCATGCAATAAGCATTTGTTGGTTTGAATTCTCCAGTCCCCAGCTGCTTTTCTCATCAACTGATCGACGACCTCACACCTTGGGTCCTTCATGACTTACGTTACTTGTGTGTTACTTCTTCTTCTACTACTACTACTACTACTACTACTACTACTGCTACTACTACACACACACACACACACACACACACACACACACACACACACACAAAACACAGACTGAAAAGAAAAATCAAAAAGTATTTTCTCTGCAAACTTCCCTCTCACACTGGTTCATTTTTCTGCTTTGAAATGGGGAGCTTCTGCCTCAGAGCTTCTGCAGGTGGTGTGTCCTGTCCCAGCCAGGGCAAAGGCAACACTAAATACACAACACTGCTGGCAGTGACTGCAGCAGGAGAGAAAGAGTGATGCCAGATGCCACTGGTGCTTTCACCCCTACACAGCACTCTCACCCTTATCTGCTCAGCCTCTCCACAATCTCCCCAGAAGGGGGATTTGGAGACACTGGGTTCCAGCTGCAACCTCAGCCCTGCAAAACGGCGAACGACGGGGTTTTACGAAGCACTGGAATCTGTTCTTAAACCAAATCTTACAAGAACCCAATTTGCAAAATAGACAAGAGAGAGAGCTGCCTAAGGTGGATACTGCTGGAAGCAGGGAACCACAGCCATCTCCCCCCACCCCAGACTCCTGAGACGCTTCCTAAGAGCCCTGGGCTCCAGAAATAGAGGCGAGAACCTGTGCCTTAGAGCACAGTTCACTGCCCCTGCTTCCTATGCTAGTGAACGTAGGTCAAGGATATCTTGTAAAATAAAACAAAAGCAAGCTAACAAACAAGCAAACACCCTCTATGGGAGGAAAACACAACGATTTAACCCCATATTACGCAAAAGGACTTTAGTTATGTTTTGTTTACGTTATCAAGGTTAATTATCACCTTTCACAAAAAATCATCGGCTTATTCACACACAACCACATCTGAGTTGCTTATTACGGTACGTGCGTGTCTTACGTTTACATACAAAAATTAAACTGTTTGACAAGGCAACTTCTACTCCACGCTAACAGTGATACACAAAACAACACTACTGAGTGCTTCTATGGGTAAGCTGACGATTGGGGCCAAGTACTCTGGGGAATATACAAAGAAAAAGATGTATCACTGTCACCAAGCGATTTATAATCCCTCCAAGGGTTATTTCAGTCTTTTCTTTTCCCAAATTCTACATGTTTTAACTCCATTTACTTGTATCAAACTGAGCCCAGACAGAGAAGCCAGTGCTTCTTTATTTTAAATTAAACTTTGTTATTTTGAGATAATGGTAGATTCACATGAAATTTTAAAAAATAATAAGAGAGAGCCCATGTACTTCTTACTGAGCTTCCCCCGGTGGGAACATCTGGCAAAACTGTAACACAATGTCCCACTCAGGATGCTGACATTGGTGCAGTCAAAACAGAACCTTTCCACCACCACAAGGATCTCTCATGTCCTTTTATAGGCATGCCGCCTCTTCCCTCTCCGTCCTCCCACCGCACCCAGGTCCTCGGCCCTGGCAACCACTCTTCGGTTCTCCCTCTCTATAATTTTGTCATTTCGAGAATGTTGTATAAATGGAATCATATAGTATGTAATCTTTGGGGACTGTCTTTTTCCACTCAGCATACTTCCCTGGAGATTCAGCCAACTTGTCCCACGGATCAAATGTGTTCCTTTTTATTGCTGAGTATTACCCCATGGTATAGATGTCCCACAGTTTGGTTAACCGTTAATACACTGAAGAGCACTTCCGTTGTTTCTAATTTGGGGCTGTTAGGAATAAAGCAGTCATGAATATTCATGTACAGGTTTTTCTGCAAACATAAATTTTCACTGATCTGGGGTAAATGCCCAGTGAAACTACAGGGTCAGATGGTAGTCCCGTGTTTAGTTTTGTGAGAAGCTGCCAGGGTGTCTCCCAGAGTGGCGGCCCCATTTTACAATGCCACTGGTGATGTATCCAGTTTCTCCACAACCTATCAGATTTTGGTGGTGTTACTATTTGTCAGATGTGTAGTTTGAAAATATCTTCTCTTAATCTATAGGTTGCCTTTTCACCCTCTTCACATGGACTCTCCCAGAGCAAAATTTTTTACTTTTTATCAGTTTATCAGTTTTCCCCTTTATGGAATCATGCTTTTGGTGTCAAGTCTAAGAATTCTCTGACTAGCCCAAGATCCCAGAGATTTTTCCCTATGTTTTCCTTTAAAAATTTTATAGTTTCACATTTTAAATTTAAATATATGATTCATTTTGAGTTAACTGTTATAGAAGATGAAAGGCTGAGCTCAGAGTTCATTCTCTTTGCTTAGAGAGATCCACTTGTTTCAGCACCAGTGGCTGAAGACGCTTTCTTCCCTCCATTGAATTAATTTGCATCTTCACTGAAAAGCAGTTGGGCATATTTGTGTGGTTTACTTCTGGGTTCTTTATTCTGTTCCACTGATGGCTTTGTCTATCCCTCCACCAATACCATACAGCCTTGATCGCTCTAGCTGTATGGTCAGACCTAATAGGTAGTGAGTCTTAGGCAGTGAGTCTTCCTACGTTATTCTTCTTTTTCACAATTGTTTTAGCTATTCTAGGGATTGGTTTTCCATATAAATTTAAAACTAATCTCCAGCAACAGCTGTAAGTGGCTTTCTATAGTTCTTCCTGTAATTGCAAGCAAATATACACACACACACTGAGAAAAAGAGGTTTAGGTGTGAGTTTGCGGAGAATGGTCTTTCTAGTGTTATCATAAACTACACTTTTACTCTCAGTTTTCCTTGTCACTTTGCTACCTTTGTGCTATCGTTCAGGATGTGGCCATGAATCACAGTATTTCACAAGCCCCGAGTAAGACAACTGTAGAACCAGAGGCTGTAAAGAGATCATGAGATCCAGCCTCCAGTTTTACAGATGCAGACGATGAGGCCCAGGGAGGTTAGGAGACCTGATGAAAGCTGAACAAGAGAGTTCCCAGCAGAAGCCAGCCTACAACCAGGGCTCCGACTGCAGTCCCAAGCCTGGATGTCCTGCCACTCGGCCGGCTCTGAACTTGAAGAAGCACAATTCAGCAGCAGAGCCATTTTCTTACCTAGGTCAAGGTCATTCTTGCATCAACTTCTGCCAGCCTTTGAATCAGGGGCAGGGAGGGAGGCGAGGACGAAGGGAGGATGAGATGATGAAATTCAAAAGGGCCGACTTCTGCTTTTGCCTCCCTAATCAGTTCAGAAGTTTACAGATTTGAATAATTTCTAACATGTGAACAATGGAGGTGACGAAACCACTATAGGAAAATAGGTGTGAGTCTTTGCCCAGTATTACGGTTAATGGTCTGGCTGGGTGAACGGTGGGGAGAATCAAACCTTGAGTCATCAGCTACGAATCGGCCACTAACTGCAAGTCTCTGTGGGAGATTTCATAAGTAACCATCCTGCACCTTGCCCTCAAGGAGCCTGCAATCAACTTGGAAGGAATGGCAATTACTTATTGCCCAAGTGACAGGAAATGTGACCTCATAATTAGGTAACAGTCATTACCAACTATGGGAACACATTCATTTTTCTGGTGCTTATTTCAGCAGAGGTCAAGGCCACCTTGAAGGTGAAAAGTATAACCTCTTGGTGAGAACCACTGAAAAATCAATCGTTTTTTCTTTCTTCTTTCATTAGGCATGATGCATGTCTAGACCAGCTGACAAGCATTCTATGCTGACAGCCCTATCCCTGCTATTACAGCCAAGGCCAAAATACAGCACAGAAGGCAGAAGCATCTGCCTCTTCCCTACCTCCTGCTCATAATTACAGTCCTGAAGTAGACTTAGAGGCACTTAAGACCCTTTTATGTCAATAGTCATACCATAAAGGTAGATGGGCTGTCTTATAGCTTAAATCCTGGAGTGTACTAGTGAACAAAAAAGTAATCATTGCAGATAATTTCCATTTAGCCTTTGCTTACTTTTTCTTCTAATTAAGAGCCAAAAATTTGGGACTTCCCTGGTGGTCCAGTGGTTCAGACTCCATGCTCCCAATGCAGGGGGCACGGGTTCGATCTCTGGTCAGGGAATTAGATCCTGGGTGCCACAACTAAGAACCCACAGGCCGCAACTAAAGATCCCACATGCTGCAACTAAAGATCCCACACGCAGCAACGAAGATCCTGTGTGCTGCAGCTAAAACCCAGTGCAGCCAAATAAATAAATAAATTTTTTTAAATTAAAAAAAAAAAAGAAACAGAAACAAAAATTTTCTTTTCTTCCCTTCCTTCCTAATTCAGTCCAACAGTCATTGGGCAGGCACAAGCAGGAGGTTAACAGGGCCTGGGCAAGGATGGTATTAAAGCAAGGTGACAGGGGTGGCTTGCAACAGCTAGGAATGATGACCTTTACAAGGATAGTATCAGAGCAGCATGGAAAGGCAGCCTCATGTAGTTAGGGAGAATGGCTACATACAGTGGATTGAGCAAATAAGCATATTAAGGATAATGGGACCCAGAGAAACAGACAGAAGCAAAGAAGGAAAGGTACGCATGCATACATACATATGTGTGTATGCCTGAGTGTGTGTATAAAAATACATATATTTCCTAGCTCTGTCCACTGGGAGGGCCTGGGAGAAGCAACACTCCAGTAGCATTGCACACACTTAGCACCCAGATCTTGGCTTCTAATATCATTCTGCATGAAAAGGAACCAAGGTTCCTTAGAGAACTGGCTGATCCCGAGCTGGGGCAGGGAAAGTACAAGAGAAGCCAGGAACAGCTTGTTGTGAAGCCAGTGCTCAAGAGTGATGGGCACATGTCAAAATGACACAGAAGCCTGTTTTGCAGAGCTCCTACTGTCAAAATCTGGGTCAATTTGAGCATCAAAGTAATTAATGAAAATAACAGATAATAACCCATTGAATACTAGATTATAATGAACAATAACTCATTTGTTTATAAACAGATACATTTACAAATGGGAGATGAGAATTCTTCCTTGCAATAGAATGCCAACTAGTAAATGTGTAAGAAAGATACAATTAGAAAATTACCATTTGGCAAACATCACGGTAATAAATTCAGGCCCAAAAACATCAATGGGTGCTGAAACAAAAGTGGAAGTGAAAGTGAATGTGTGAATGTGAAAAGTGGAAAAAAAGTGGAAGTGGAATGAGTAATGGAATATTTACATGATATGTATCAATTGCAAAAGAAAAAAGTAACTTTCCAGTGGAGAAATGGGACAGACACTCTCTTAATCAAGTGATCAGAGATACCACTGGGACACAAAGTTAACGGGACAAAGTGACATCACAGGCCATTTGACAGGGTACAATAAGAACACAATGTCACCTTCATGACAATCCTGCTCTCAGTGCATAACCTGGGACTAATCATGAAGAAGCACGGATAAACCTAAGCCAAGGGTCGTTCTAGGAAATGTAATCTTCATACAGGTCAAGGGCATGAAACTCAAGATCTAAACAGACTAGATCATGTGGTGGAGAACTGGTATGTTTGCTACCAAGCATATCATGAGTGAAACTTGGAAGGGTCTGTGTGAAAGACACACAGTTCTTTGTTCTATTCTTGCAACTTTTTTGAAGTTTGAAATTGTTACAAAATTTATTTTTTTTAAATTAAGACAGATTAATAGTTATAGGGAGTGAGAAGAATGGACTGGGAGTTTAGGATTAGCAGATGCAAACTATTACATTTAGAATGGATAAACTACAAGGTCCCACTGTACAGCACAGGGAACTATATCCAATCTCCTGGGATAAACCATAATGGAAAAGAATATTTAAAAAAAGAATGTATATACGTGTATAACTGAGTCACTTTGCTGTACAGCAGAGAGTGGCACAACACTGTAAATCAACTATACTTCAAAAAAATCTATCAAGACAGATTAAGAGTTATAGATTAGAAAGATGACCTGGGACTTCCCTGGTGGCACAGTGGTTAAGAATCTGCCTGCCAATGCAGAGGAGACGGGTTCAAGCCCTGGTCTGGGAAGATCCCACATGCTGTGGAGCAACTAAGCCCGTGGCCACAACTACTGAGCCTGCGCTCTAGAGCCCACGAGCCACAACTACTGAGCCCACGCGCCACAACTACTGAAGCCCGCGCACCTAGAGCCCCTGCTCTGCAACAAGAGAAGCCACCACAAAGATAAGCCTGTGCACGGCAACAAAGAGGAGCCCCCGCTCGATGCGACTAGAGAAAGCCTGCGCGCAGCAATGAAGACCCAACGTAGCCAAAAATAAATAAATAAATTTATTTTTTAAAAAGTGGTGACCTAAGTGACAGTAATGTGTGTGTCAGCACGTGTCAAAGCGCAGTCTGCAGATTTCACCTCCCACGTCAGAAGGGGCTCGCGCCGCACTGCACATCAACCGCCTCATGAAGCACACCGTGGTTCAGCTGATGGGTTTTTCAAAGCCTGACTTCCTCCTTGAAGGAAGTAGTACATTGATTTACATTCTGGACCAAGCCCCTCATGTCATCAGAGACTGTCATAGTGACAGTGAAACATGGATTAAAACTTCATAAAGCAGGCTGTTACCATGCAGTTCTCTCCTGTGAGTCACAGTTAAAAACAGTCATAAGCATATAATTCTCAAGTGTCCAGCTCAGAACATACTCCTCAAAACATTCTGGATGAAAGTGATCCGCACCCACGGGACCCAGCACAAGCTGCAAGTACCAACAACCTCATGGACTTTCTCTGTTCAAGATGGTTTCCATCTTGGCATCTATATGGCCCTCAAAGGAAGGGAACACCTCTCCATACTCCCATAGTTCATCATTAATTCTTCACCAAATGAACACTGGTTAGATTCTTGCAATGGAGAAGGAAAAATACTAATTAAGGAAACATGTCTAAGTGAAATAACGAAGGGAAAAAGTTTCATAAAACTTTAAGGAAAACCTCCCCTGTACCTAAAAGGGAGGTTTCTTACAAATACCATGCTTAGTGTTTGTGTCTAGCAAACCGGAAAACAAGCATCTGCATTCAATTTTAGAAGTTCTTGGTCGTCTATCTGTTAATAATTCTATTATTTGAACAAAATTTCTGTTGGCGTGTCTCTCTCCCATGACTGGAGACAGTTCTTCCTGCTAGTTTTACATTTCGCCTTTTTGGTGGATTCTACTGGCTCAGTCCAAACTGGTGTGAGCTTTTTTTTTTTTTTTTTAAACTTCCTGTGTTTATGCACCAAACCATACTGCTCCACTTCTGCTGCTGAGAATGTGTGTTGCCAGGGTAAATATGATCACCTGACTGGTACACTGCAGTTCAGAGTGGGAGGGACTCCAGGGTCCAGCAGCTTGGGGGTGGTGCACCGTGCTGGGTCACATGGCCTTAGGGGCCATCCAAGTCCACCAACTGGAGGAACCATGGAAGAACCAGCAGGATCCTCAGTGCCAGCCCAGCACTGTCCGTGATTGTGGCACATTCAGGAAGAACACAACACAAACACCACTGCCTTGACCCAGTGAATCAATGGTCCTTCCTGCTCCAGTTCCTCTGTAGCACTTGGAGGTGACATCAGACATGGGGCTGTCTGCCCCGGGCTGGTTATTCCCTCCTGGTTAGCAATGCTTGTCCTGGATCTCCAGAAACAATCTCATCAGCACTGTTACGTCTGAAAATACGAGCAGCACGTATGTGAACAGCGCCCTGGAGCGGGTAGAGAGGGTTTTCAGGGATCATCAGAAACCCTGAAAACCAGATCACGTTGCTGCAAATGTGGTGGCTGCCAGAGCAGTGAGAGCCCTAGGGATGGAGCTCTATCTGAGGTACCATTTCATTTCCAAACTTAAAAAGCACTTTGCTTCTTGATGTAGGTTCTCCAGCATCTGGCTTCTGCCCACCTCCATAGCCACATTCCCTACTACCCACTGACTCACGTCCCACCCATGCCAAGTTGTCTGGCGGTCCCCACATTCCCCACACTACCTCTTACCTCTAGGTTTTGCTCATAAAATTCCTTCTGCCCTATTGAGTAAAAGCCAGTGTTTGGCTTGGAGTAGATACCCAGGCACGGTGCTGAATTGAGCTGATGAGACCCCACGCCCCTTTTTGTTATGTGGACACACAAGCTGCTGCCATTTACTTCCTGCCCATTCCTTAAGGCTTCTTCTTGGTCTATTTCCCATAAATAAAAGATCTGACACGTCTCAGCAATAGGTTAAGCCCATCTCAGAGACATAAATGCTGATCAGAATTTTAACCTGGAGAAAATAACCCTTTGCATTCCATTAACCAACAACACAATATAGCCTATACAAATATCTCAGGTAATGAAAGGAACTGCCTCATCCAAACTAAAAAATGCCCAGGGTGTGACAGCGGCTTTCCCGTGTTAACAAAGCACTAATCTTCACGGTTCTCAGTTGCTTTGGTAGTCGTCTCTGTTGTTCTAACTCCCACGGGTGAGGATACCAAGGCCCTGTCATTCCCCAACATTAAGGCAAGCTTATAATTTTTCACCCAAACTAGGATGCTTCGGAAGGTCAGAGGGTTGATAAATAATTATCCTAATACATATATAAGTAGGACGGTTCCTGGAAAATTGAGATATATTGCCACACTACCCATCAGGCTTCATGTTTTCCCACACAAAGAGGCCCTCAACAAGCGTTTCCTGACTGGATGTACTTTAGTTTTTTCTCCCCAGTTTCAATTTAAGATCCTTAAGAGCAAGGGTGATGTCTAATGCACCTTCTAGATTACTCATAATGTTGGATTTATAATAGCTGCTCAGAAATACCTGTTGATTGACTTAGAGTGAGACGTTCTTCTCAAGTGAAAATTTCCTATGGGTAGCTGGAAATACAAGAATAGGGCTCTGTTGAGAAGATAAAGCTAGAATATTTGGGTGGGTCTCTAGCATAGAGGAGACGTGTTAGCTAGAAATAAAAATTCTTCCATGATACTATATATACCAAGGAAAACTCAAGTCAGTGATGAGACCTGAAATAGTTCCCTAGGAGGATGAAATCCTCCTGTCTTCTGCTGACCTAGAACATGACAGAAGTCATGGGCTTGTACTAATCTTAGTACTTTATAAAGTACTTTATAAAGTAAAGTGTGAGAAGGGGAAGGAGAGGAGCTTGGAGATTACTTTGTTTAGGGGGAAAAAAAGGTAATAAAATAAATAATTTTAAGTATACCAGCTTTGATAATGATAATTGAACACAATAATAGTAAAAAGACAGAATCAGACTGTTGAGATAGGAAAGAACCTTGCATCCCCTGTGCCTCCTATTGCCTCATTTTAAGGATGAGAAAATTAAGGCCTAGAGAAGTTAAATGGCATACCTTTTGCCCTTCTGGGAAATTCCTGCTGTGAGAATTTGACAGCATTTAATTATTCACCGATGGTTGCTTTAGCAGTCCTGGGAAAGCTTAAGTCTTCCTTCTAAGGCAAGAATATTTTCCCTCTTTAGATAAGGAAGTGGAAACTTTTCAAAAGTTTTGCCAAGATAAGGGCTTTCTCTTCTTGTTTGGCGACTCCAACCCCCAGCAGGTCTAGGTTAGCAACTGTGGATCAGAGCTGGGAAGCAGCAGAAGTGTGAAGAGGGAAAAGACACTTAGAAGTCATCAGCAAAAGTGGCAACACCTGGCCCCTCATGTGGGAAAATCCGGTCCTTGCCATGTCTAGCACACAGACCGTAAAATGTCAACATCTGATTTAGACATCCCCAGAATGACCTGGAGAGTGCGCGCTCGGAGCAACTGAGGCCATAAATTGATGACAAACCAGAAAGTCCTATTTAAATATTGTTATCATTTTAAGCAGTGACCAGAAATGTCACCCTTGTAAGGTCACTTTCTCTAAGACTCTCCTAATATCTGAAGGGTCTTCACTGTCACAAAATTATGAGAGGCAACACCTGGGCACCTATCATTCACGCATGGACCACTGAAAGGTTGAATTCATTTCCCACAGTTACACAGTGAGTCAAAAGGAAAGTACAGTTTACACTCCACCTATGAGAACCATTTCTGGAAAGATCAGGAAGTCGAAGGCCTCCACCAGCTCTGGCCCAAACTGTCATTTTCCAGTGGTAAAGAATCTGCCTTCCAATGCAGAGGACGCGGGTTCAATCCCTGGCCAGGGAACTAGGATCCCACATGCCGCGGGACAACTAAGCCCGCACGCCACAACTACCGAGCTCGCGTGCCCCAACTAGAGAGCCTGTGTGTCACAAACTACAGAGCCCACGCACTCTGGAGCCTGCGCACCACAACTGGAGAGAGAAAACCCACACGCCACAACTAGAGAGAAGCCGGTGAGCCGTAATGAAAGATCCCGCATGCTTCAGTGAAGATCCCGTGTGCCGCAACTAAGATCCGACACAGCCAAAAATAAGTATAAACAAATAAATAAATAAAACAAATAAATCTTAAAAAAAAACAACAACAATGTGGGGGTGAGGAAGGGGGGAGATGGGCCTTATTGATTCCAGAAACTGACACAATGCTGGTGACAGGGAGTCATTTCAGTCAGGATTTTAATTCTTTGATGTACTTAATGAACACCTGTGGATTGATGAAGTCCTCAGAGAACAGGCCCACATCCAGCCTACTGTGTTGTGAGTCTAGGGCTGCAAGTGGTGACTGAAGTGCAGGCATGGAAACCGAGCCCCATGAGGGAACTGGAAAAGTAAACACCTTTTCTGCCCATCCTGAATAGGTTAAGCAGGTAGATTTTTTTCTGTTAGGTGGAAAGGTCAACCACTCAACTCCAGAGCGCAGGCTACCAAGATGGATGGCTACTGCACCCTTAAGTTTGCTTCATCTGTAAGAATTAGAGCTCAAAAACCAAAAAGTGACCCAGCCAGGATCCTGGCTCTCCCAAGCAATGACAGATAGGCCAATAGCACTAAGTGGAACATGACAGATGTGGGGGGGGGAGGCAGGCTGTAGATGGAGTCAGAGATTGAAAAATCCCGTATTAAGAATGAGAGATCCTGGTTTTATGATTTGAGTTAAGTTATTGGAAGATATCTGGGTATTAAAGATATCAAGGACAGTTACCATGGATACTGTTAAATTCATGGTCCACAAGCAAAACTTTGCCAAGAGTCTTCTTTCTAGTTCCTGGCACCAAAAATAAACCTGAGAATTAGGCTAAGTAGTTTAGGGAAAGATCTCAGAGTTCCTCCAGACTTACTGACGAGGAAGCAGAGGTTAAAAAAAAAAAAAAATAAGGCACAATGACTTGCCCAACCTCATACCAGAAGTTGGCAACAATGAGGGCTGCAGTCAGACCCCCCTGTCTCTCAGATGAAAGCAAGTCTTCACCATCCACAGAGACTCCCCCCATTTTGGGCTCCTGGCACTGCAGGGGCCACTTGGACCTAGATATTCTCTCTACTTAGGAAGGAGACAAGGGAATCAGAAAAGTAAATATTCAGGGTATATATTTACATGGCTGTGAACTATGCTACCATGTTTTGTCTACAGGGAAGGATAAGTAAAACCCAGATCCACTCTAAGCTTATAAGAAAAGAGGCCTTAAATTTAGGCACATCCAGGCTTTAGTCCTTCTTCCATACACTTTCCGCTCTGTGACTGAGAGACAAATCACTTGACCATTTTAGGTCTCACTAATTCACTTGCATAATGAGAGTAATAGTTATACTGAATTTAAAGGTTTTGGAGAGCCTATATGAGATCATCCTTATGGAACATTTAGCACTGTGCCTAGCAAAGAATATATGAACTGTCATTATTACAGGCAGACCTCATTTTATTATGCTTCACTTCACTGTACTTTGCAAATATTGTGCTTTTTACAAATTGAAGGTTTGTGGCAACCCTGCATTGAGCAAATCTACAGGTGTCATTTTTCCAACAGTACTTGCTCACTTTGTATCTCTGTGTCACATTTTGGTAATTCTTGCAATATTTCAAACTTTTTCATTATTATCATATATCTTATAGTGATGTTATCGGTGATCTCTGATGTTATACTACGACTCACTGAAAGCTCAGATGATGGTTAGCATTTTTTAGCAATACAGTATTTTTTAAATGAATGTACATATATTGTTTTTTTAGACATAATGCTACTGCATACTTAATGGACTACAGTATAGTGTAAACTTAACCTTTATATCCACAAGCCAAAACATTAGCGTGACTCACTTTATTATGATATTTGCTTTATTGCAGTGGTCTGGAACCCAACCCACAATATCTCTGAAGTATGCCTGTAGAAAATAGTAGGCCTAAATCCAACCATAAGAAAAATTATATTAAGTATTCATGGACTAAACATCCCAATTAAAAGGCAGGGGTTGTCATAATGGATTTTAAAAAAACAAGACCTAAATACACACTGTCTACAAGAGATGCACTGTAACTGTAAAGATAGATAGGTTACAAGCAAAAGTAAAGTAAAAGAATGGAAAAAGACACACCATGCAAAGAGTAAGCATAATAAGGCCAAGTGGCAGTAATATCAGATGAAGTTGACTTCATAATGATAAAAGTATCAATTTATCAGGAAGACATAACAATTACACATGTGTATGCACCTAATAACAGAGCTTCCAAATATATAAAATGAGGAAGATGTGACATTTTATTATCTCTCATTTTATTATGAGAAAGAAGGTGGTAGGAAGTGCTGATGGCAGGTGGAGGGGGGCACCGTGTTTAGGTAAGCACTAGTGAGGCAATCCACCTCCTACAAGGGAAAACCTGGCTCATTTCCTAGAACCATTATAAACAAGACAGTCCTGTATTCTTAGCCACTCTTTGGTATGATTTCCACAACAACCTGGGCATCATATAGAAATGTTTCATTGGAGCATGGGAATAATTGTATATATTGAAAATGAGTCATTTTATGAGTCTGGAATCAAGAGACTTTCTTGAGATCTTTGAGAACTTGCTCTATGCCTGCCAACTGTGCTGCATGCTACAAGTTCTCTGACTTCAAAAAGCTTAAAATACATTTCAGGAGATAAGTTAGAAAGACAAAATAGCAATTCCTAATAATACAAAAAAAGCAATTCCTAATGAACTTCAATATGAATGAAGTTTCAAAAAATCAGTGCGGATACAAAGTCACCCGTGTAAGAGGGCATTCAAGAACAGGTAGGATTTGGAAGGGAATGGGGTAAGGGATTCCAGGGGAGGGTGCGCTGTAAGCAAAGTTTCAAAGGCAATGATCCTGGCTCCCCAGGAAACAAAGAGCACATCAGACTGGCTGGAAGGGAGCTTCATATAATAACCCTGCCCTCCAGATGAACGGAGCAGATCAAGTCCTGTGGTTATTGTTGGCCCAGTCTTTTGCCATTCAAAAAACAATGTACACGTTTGGATTAAAGCTCTGCAAACAATGATCAGGGACTGTGGGCCAGATGTACCCCACAGGAGGTGGGAAGAAAGCTGAAATCTCTCCTCACCTCATGCAGGGAAGATATGTTTTTTTATGCCAAGCAGATCTCCCCAAATGGTGTTAGAAAGCTAAGGTCTCTGTGGTTGATGTGATGGATTACCCAGGCAGGGGAGGGCAGAGGTGCTCTTAACTTCTCTCTGAAACAAAGGAGAATGATTTGCCCCAAGAAGAAGCAGGCAGGGGATAAGGATTTAGTGGCAATTTAATAAGTGAAGGGATGATGTCACCCTGCACCTCCGCAGTTCCTTCTGCAGGTCCTTCTCTGAATCGAGGTTCCCTCAGCATTTCTGTACAGCCCCTACCTCTCCAGGAGGCACTTGCTTATCTAACATCTCGGGATTTTCCTTCTCATTCTTTTGGGTATGGATGCCTCACTACCACATGATGATAAGCTGCCCAAAGTCAGGGGCTGCTTCCTCCTCCCCTTCGGGTTTCCCTGAGACACTGCAATGCCATAGACGAGTGCATAATTAATGCCTGTTAATGAATTTGGAGAGAGCTGCTTCCACTGCTGTTTTTACTGGTCTGCACGTGTAGGCTGACTGGGCACGGGCTGAGATAACCCACTGTTCAACTGGGGCTCTGAAAGAGGTGTCTGATGATAAAGTGGCCCCTGCTGTGTTGTTCGGTGTCTGTGACTCTGAGAGCACAACCGATTTCTCCCATCTCACTACAGAAATTCCATGGTGCACAAGAGGGGGTCTAGCCTTGAGCCGGACCCAGCTCTATAAAAAGTACATAGTAGGGGGCTTCCCTGGTGGTGCAGTGGTTAAGAATCCGCCTGCCAATGCAGGGGACACGGGTTCGAGCCCTGGTCCGTGAAGATCCCACATGCCTTGGAGCAACTAAGCCCGTGCGCCACAACTACTGAGCCTGCGCTCTAGAGCCCACGAGCCACAACTACTGAGCCCATGTGCCACAACTACTGAAGCCTGTGCACCTAGAGCCCGTGCTCTGCAACAAGAGAAGCGACCGCAATGAGAAGCCCACGCACCACAACAAAGAGTAGCCCCGTCTCGCTGCAACTAGAGAAAGCCTGCACGCAGCAAGGAAGACCCAATGCAGCCAAAAAAAAAAAAAAAAGCACATAGTAGGACCAGAGGATGTAACGGGTCAAAGTGTTACAGACCTGGGTTCTTGGACTCATCAACCAATAGAAACTGATAAGAGGCCAGATGAGGAATTCAAGCAGGGCTTTACTGGGACTGGAGGGAGAGAAAACAAGTAAGAGTTTCCCTTGTTCACTCCCCCAGGCAGTGCGTGACCTGGTTCCTTAAATGGGATGAGGGTGGGAGCAGATAGGTGGATCTGGCCGGAGGGGTGCTTCGGGGGTCTGCCCTCCCCCTTGGTGGTGCTGTGTGCAGGGACTGTGCACAGGATCCTGCTTTTGCTTCCTGGCACCTCAGAAGTGGCAGTTAGGTTTTGGCCTTTTTGTATCTTATTGTTCACAATTTGCCCCAACTGCGCATGCGCACGGTTATTTTTAGTCCCTTACACTTTCTTTGTATTGTGTTGTTCAAGGAGACGTCTGTCCGGGCGCAGGCACTGCAGTAAAGGGTCCCAGGTCCCAGCCTGTCTCAAAAGCATTAGTATATAAAAAAGAGACCACCATGCAAGGGAAGAAAACTAAACAAAAATTATCCATTTTACTCTGTAACTTTCAAAAGATCAGTTCTAACCTATCATTGGAACAGTGGCAGCTACAGTTACTGGTTGTCTGCATACAAAAGCAGTAAGCAAGGGGCTGGTATAGGAAGCTGCTAAATACTCAGTGCTGGACTGTGAAGACAGTAGGATTGGCCTTCCAGGCCTGGTGATGGCAGACTAAGAAGGTTTCAACACAAGTGTTTTTAAATGCATAGGTGAGCTCCCAAGAAAGACAGTGAAATTCTCATTTCCCAAAAATGCGGAGGAAAGTTAAAAACAAAACAAAACAAAGCCAGAAAACACATGAGCTGACACTGTCCCTTCTCTAGGGGAGGGGCTGGAAGCAGGAGCATTATATAACATGGTGATCCAGGGCAGTGCTCCTCAAACCGCAGTGTGTACCTGAATCACCTGGGATCTTGTTAAAATGAAGATTCGGATTCTATAGCTCTGGGTGAGATTGAGATTCTGTGTTTCTAACGACCTCCAAGATGCTGCTGATGCTGCTGGAGGTCCCTGGTGCAGCACTGGGTTATAAAGTAAATATTTAGACTTCAACAAGGCTTTTTGAGCCTGATAGAGATGTGGAGCTGGGAACTGAAATTCCTGCATTAAGACGGGACCCTAATAGACTTCCCTCCTCAGGTAAAAGATAGACTAGAAAAATCTACCCATCAGTACCAAGATATTACAAGGAAGTTTTTCTGTTTCTGGCTGGACTCTGGGTGGGGAAATAACGTCTCCCCTAAAAAACAGGAACTCTAGCCTGTGTCTTGCATAGATGAGGGATTCAAATTTACCTGTGTGATCTAGAAAACCCTAAGTCCAGGAATTAATGTAAAGACCTGGTTCTGGGCCAGTGATACCCAGAGTCCTTGGCAGAAACAGAGGCAACCATGAGAAAGATGTTCTCAAAATCCATGCCACAGGAGCTTTTCAGACACACACAATCTCTATTAGATTTTTAAAAAATATTATAAAATACATAAGGAAACAACCCACCATTTTTGAGAATGAGAAAACAAAACAAAATGAAGAATTAGGCATTAGAGAATAGAACATCAATCTGAAAGAGAATCTAAAAGAAATATTTGAAATGACTAAATATAGACCCCTCCAAAAAAGGCCAAAACTCCAAGAAAATATTAGGCATTATGAAAAAATGGAAAAGATTTGAAATTTTTTTCTAAAAATGAACACGTCATCATTAAGATTAAAATGCAATGTACAGTTTAATTGTATATTAGCAAAACTGAAGAGAGACTATGTGAATTGTAAAATAGGTCACTGTAATTTGTAATTGGGAAATAGATATGCATAGATTACCAACTATGAAGCCAGAGAGACAAAGAGGTAGAAAATATTAGAGTATTAAAAGAAATAAAAGAAGAAAAGAAGGACCGACATTTCACTGGAGTTGAAGCTTTGGGAGAACAAATAAGGATTCATATCTGAAGATATGAAGTCATTAGTCCCAAACAGAACAGAGAAAAATAAACCTATACCAACATGACCCACGGTGAAGTTACAGAGTGCACACACACACGTAATTTTTAAAAACCTAAAAGCAGCTAAAGGAAAAAGTGAGGGAGAAAAAAACAGAGGGAAGAGAAGAGAAAAAATGAGAGAAAAAGACAAATTATGCCAAGGACAGCAATTATCCTAATAAAAAGCTGCTCACCAGCTTCGGGAGACAGTGGAATAATATTTCCAAGTGCCGCAGGAAAACGCTTTTAATCTAGAATCTATACAGGTCTAAGCCACTGAGCAAAAGATAAAATAAAGATACAGTCAGACAAAGACTGGAAGAATGTAACTACTCACTGCCCCTCAAGGAAAAGGGTGAACTTTACAAAGGAAATTGAACCCAAATGGAAACGTCCAAACAGCAATGAGATCTGAATCAATGACAACGTAACAAAGGTGGGAGAGATAAGAGTAAGGGGAGTCGGGAAGCATTTCTGGGGAAAGAAATTGCTGAAATGCACCCAATAAAGATATAAAAGCAGTTGCTGTCTCCCCTTACCCTGTTCTTTTTTTATTTTTTCATTGTTCTTTTCACTGTCTGACATTATACACTTTGTTTCTTGACGTTCTCTCCTACTAGAATCTAAATTCCACAAGGGTGGGGACTTCATCTCATCCCCTAGCACACAATTGGTGCTCATGTTTTACTGAACGCAAGAAAAGGAAGCAGGTTGTGAAAAAAGCCTCCAAGTGTATACGGGGCTGAGACTTTCTTCCTTCAAGAACAAGCGAAATGGGGTTGGGGGTCAAGAGGTAACTAGCATTTCTAAGCATCTACCAGGTGCTGGGCTACCCACGACTCCTGTTTTCTCATTGTATGTGGGCTGTGGCATAACAAAGACTATATGACGGTGAACAAAATGAATGGGTCTTCAATCTGATTTAAAAGACAAGCTGAGCATTTTTCATCTGCATTTATTGTTTATAGACATTTCTGCCTGTTTCCAAGGGAGATGCGGGCTGTTATCTTACAGCCAGTGTAATATCTTGTCTGACTGATGCAGTAAAGATAAGATCCTGCTTTGTATTCTGGGGGGAAGCTTTCACACTCTGGACATAGCCACACTGAATACCACCTAATGACCCAGTAATTCTAGTTTTCAAACGCCTACCTATGTAGATCCCAGGCCACAGGAACCCTGAAATTCCGGTTCTGACAATGAATCACTGAAAATCAAGAGGCCCCATCTTGAGCTCACAGCCAGCCCCACCTCCTTGTCAACAGGCTCCCGTCCTCTGTGTTCTCAGCGGCACCTAAGGACACCCTCCTCAGGCCCCCTGAGGCCCACTCTCTGCTGTTGGATGTCACAGCCAGACTAGAGACTCTCCAGTTCTGACCATCAGCGCCCACCGTACCCCCAGCAACAGCCCTGCGGCCGATGGTAGATGCACACTGACCAGACAGTTGTTCTGATGAACGGTGTGGGACACTGTGTCCTCACTCAAGTCCTGATAGCAGGGGGGTGACCCTGTAAATACAACTGGGGGCAAAGAGCAAGAATGATTTCCCTTCCTCACCCACAGCGAACACAAAAATGGAGAACTTCTGAAGAACAGGCTTAGTAGCTGGCTGGCCAGCCATGCAGAAAATTCGCTAGTTAGCCATCTATAGCCAAGACGATGAGGAATAATTCTGACTGAGAAGCACACGAAGCGTGGCGGGTGCTGCCCCTCCCCCATGTGTTCTCTCTTTGTCCGGGGGGGGGGGGATCACATTTGCTGCCCCGCTCATGCCTTCTCCAGGACCTGCAATCTTACCTCCTCCACTTGCTTCCTTCCTGGGGTAGAAACAAGCTCAAAAATCAAACAAAACCATCTTCTTTCTCTACTTTCTTACTCTCCCTGAACCCCTGCCAATGTGTCTTTTGCTTCTAAACATCCAAATTGCTCTCCTGACAACCCCCGAAGCAGCCCAGACAGCTTATGTAATGGTCCTTTCTAAGTCCTTCTAACACGTTGGTGGGTAAGTCTTTTCTCCTAGATAATAAAGGCCGTGAGTAGAAGAAGTACATGTCGGCCTGCCTTGCTGACCCAGGGCACATAGTAGGTGTACACAGTAGGTGCTGAATAATTGCTAGAAGGAAGGGAGGCTGGTTTGGGAAATGATATCACTGCAAATAGTATTCTTTCAAAGGAGTGAATCTCTGACGTTATGAACCTTGGAGAAATTTTAAAGGATCTGATTTCAGACCCACTTTGAGGATATGAAGGCAATGTGGTTTCAAGTTCTATTACCCCACTGTCCCTAGGTCGATCAGCTGAGCAGGGTCCTCGCTCTTCTCTCACTAAGTGTATTTTAGAAGAGGTCCTGCCGTCACTCGAGGCCACCTCTTCTTGCCTGTAGTTCACCAGCCCTGGAATGGAGGCCATAGCAGATTCTACCAGATTCAGAGAAGAGGAGAAATGCCAGCTTGAATTTTCCATGTTTGCAAGAAGATGGGAAGTTGGCAAGCAACTGTTTTCTCAGCACAGACTAGAGTGAATGGGTAGAGGTAAGGAGACACAGACTACAATTCTGAAGAGCTTTCACTCTCATTTTGCAGATTAAAACCACAAAATAATTTATGAACCATACAGACAACTTTTAACCAGCACAGTATTACTATAGACGGTAGAGAGCAAGGTTGATAGGAGAGTGAGGGAGAGCTTCCTGGAGGGTGTGGGGTTGGAAGCTTGTCCTTGTGCTCCGTGGACTGTGGTGGCAATTTCCTGAGAACTTGGGTCTCAGGTCTCTGGCACTATGGAAAGCCACTAACCAGACTCTTCCAGGGATAATTTAGAAGGTCCTAAACGAGGGAAGCTTGTGACAGATGCTACAGACACTTTCTATTTCCCTTTGAAGGGCCCACAGGATGGAGAAGGGGCACCTGCCATGCTGTTAAATGGAGAAGAGGGCCCTGTCCCACCTATGATTTGGAGACTGGGCTTTCTGCACACAAGAGACAACGCATGAGAGCCGCCTGTGATAAGAACTAATTTCTTCCTGAACCCGGCCATCCGTGTTTACGGTCACAGTTTCCATTTTAAAGTGAACTCCCATGAAATGAAAGCAGCATTTGTACCCGTCCCGGGTCTGCAGGCTGCAGTGGCATTTGCACACACACTGGAAAGGGGCTGACATGTAAGGATGTCTCTGGCGATAGCAGAGGTTATATTTAGTCCTGAGCTCAAGTAAACACAGGGCCGCCTGCAATATGTATGAAGAGGGCTCCAGGAACAAACACAACTGCAGGGCCAGTAAAAATAAAAGAGCAAAGTGCAGAATTGGAAAGAATAAACATGCACAGGCTCTGGCCCCCTAGATGCAATGGGGCAGGTGGAGCCAGTCCCTGTGGGCAGGGCCAGCAGAAATGGGATTGACTGCACAGAGGCCCTTTCCCACTGTTCAGCGCTCACAGCCATGAGAGGGAAACATCCAGTGTGCCTTCATGAGCCACTCGCTCTGTGGCTGCTTTACTTATCAACGGCAGCCCGTGCTTGAGGAACAGCCGCGTAACCTCAGAGAAGTCACATAATTGGGCCCCAGGGTCTTCATCTATAAAATGAGAGGACGGAGCTACACAATACCCCAACTCCCCTCCGGCTTCAGGATTTTTCCAACTCGTCTTGCTAACTGCCTGGAAGACACCTTCTTTATTTTCAAAACACTGTCAACACAGAAATCCAACTGTCATCTTGATCACGTCCACTAAGAGATCAATGGAGTAAAGAGCACACTTTTTTGTTTCAGGACTCGAGCTGATCCACTTTACTTTTTCTTTTTTTTTTGCAATACGCGGGCCTCTCACTGTTGTGGCCTCTCCCTTTGCGGAGCACAGGCTCCGGACGCGCAGGATCAGCGGCCATGGCCCACAGGCCCAGCCGCTCAGCGGCATGTGGGATCCTCCCGGACCGGGGCACGAACCCGCGTCCCCTGCATCGGCAGGCGGACTCTCAACCACTGCGCCACCAGGGAAGCCTGAGCTGATCCACTTTAAAGTTTAACAGCAAAATTACTAAAGGGAAATTTGACACTGTCTAGCAGCACCGCATGGGGCTGGCAGCACGCACAGAACATTTGAGCAAATTAGAAAAAAGAGCCCCTCGAGGTAGGCAGAGCTCCACCTGGTAAGGGGAGAGCCAGGTGCATTTCCTCACTCCCCATTCCACCCCTTACACACACACACACACACACACACACACACACACACACACACACACACACACACACACACACACACACACACACACACACACCCCAGGAGGCACTTCTATCCAGGGCAGAACCCGCACTGTCTTCTCCAGCAATGGAGCAGCTGACTGCCAGTAACACATGAAAGTCAGGAAATGTATGTCCTGGATTCCTGACTCTTTCCCCTGCAATGATTCTATCATGCTCACCTCCACCCTAGGAATCTTCTGCTTTCTTCTTCACACAACAAGCTTTCTCTCTGATGTATGTAATTACTGTGGTAATACACAAATTGACAACACACTGCAGTTTTTTACTCATGACTCTTAACTGGAAACTCCTTAAAGGTAGGGAGGGACAGAGTTTATCTGTATAAAATTCTTGACCCATACATAGTGGGTATTCAGTAAATATCGCTGAATGACAAAATGAATAAAAAAAAGTCTCATGGTGGTTCTGAATTGTTTTTGAATCATGGAGTTCTGTGAAATCTGATGGAAGCTAGGGACATTTTCCCACCAAAATGCACATGTACAAACATACACAATTTTGTGTATGGTTTGGGAGGATCACCACTCTCAAGCAGAAAGGGCTTTAGGTTTTTTTTTTTTTAATCAAACCTTAATTTTTATTTTTTATTTATTTTTTGCGATACGCGGGCCTCTCACTGTTGCGGCCTCTCCCGTTGTGGAGCACAGGCTCCGGACGCGCAGGCTCAGCGGCCATGGCTCACGGGCCCAGCCGCTCTGCGGCATGTGGGATCTTCCCGGACCGGGGCACGAACATGTGTCCCCTGCATTGGCAGGCGGACTCTCAACCACTGCACCACCAGGGAAGCCCAGGGCTTTAGGTTTTAAGCCAGGATGTGTGTGTCCTTTTTTAAAAAGTGAAGTGGAAAAAGAAACTAGAATCTGGCACTCATTGAGAACCTACGGTTTTGACTTGTAATCTTCTCTAATCCTCAAAACAACCCTTTAAAATAATTACTATTTCTATTCTACAGGTGACGAAAATGAAGTTTCAGTACAAAATATCAGAGCCAGCATTCAATCCAAGTCTCTTTTACTCCCAAACTCATGTTCTCTCAGCTCTATCATTCTGCCTCCAAATATCACAGAGTCTCAGGATTCTTTATATAGTCATTTTCCATTTATTGTGTTTTGATGGATGAGGCCCTCTAAAAAACCTATGATCTAAATTGAGTAAAAAAGAAATACCTTTTAAATACAGTCATATATTTGGATTCAACATGATAAATGATTTCTATGGAGTTCTAGAGTAATCCATAAAATGAATTCTAAGTGTATCCTGCACATTCTATTTTGCTCAGATTCTTAGACTAACAGTTAAAACAAACTGAGACCAGCATCTCAGCGAAACAGAACCCCCCCTGTAGGCACAGAACGCTCTTTCCCCAGCCCTCACCCTGCCACCCCGAGTCTGAGGAGAAAGCAAAGCATAAGGCAAGTGTCTTGAGTTTAGTGTCCACTGGCTTACTCTTACGTACACTGTGGTTATAAATACAAACTTTGGGGTCAGAAAAGCCTAGGTTTAGGTTCTAGCTACTTTGCTAGTAGGTCACAGACCTTGGGCAAGTTATTCAATTTCAAAAAGTCTTAGGTGCCTCTTCTATACATGAGGCTAATCATAGTGCCTACCTCAGAGGGTTTTTTGGAGGGATTAAGGAATAATGCATTTAAAAATTCTTAGCACGATGCCTAGAATATGGGAAACATAATAAATGTTAGTGATTATTTTCCTTCGTCACCATCTTTGTCTATGTCTACATTATTCTACAATAAGCTGATGTGAATAGAATGATGGCCCTGAGGTCAAACAGACCTGGCAGTTCCTTAGAAAATTAAACATAAATTTACCACATGATTGAGAAATTCCATTCTTAGCTGTCTACTCAAAGGACATGAAAACATATGTCCACATACCTGTATGCAGGTATAGCAGGTATAGCAACATTATAGCAGGTATAGCAACATTGCTATACCTGTATGCAGGTATAGCAACATTATAATAGCACAGCAACATTATAATAGCCCCAAAGTGGGAACAACCCAAAGGTCCATCAACAGGTCAATGGATAAACGAATGGGTATATCATACAATGGAACACTACTCATCAGTAAAAAAGACGAACTATTGATACATGACACAACGTGGATGAATCTCAAAATAAATATGCTGAAGCACACACAAAAGTATATACTGTAAGGCCAACTGGCCCGAGGCAGGGGAACACAATCAGATTCACAGGTTGCATCAGACCGAAATTCTCCGGACCACCCAGTTCCAGAAACTGCCCTGGAGACATTCCGGACCACCCAGTTCCAGGAACTGACCTGGGGACTTTGAACCCAGCCCAGCCTTCCCGCCTTTCGAGGGGTGGGAGTAACGGTCCCCCAGGATACCCGAAAAGACCACCAAATAAGGAATACCCTGCGCCCTCCCAGATTCACCACACCCCTTTCCCTTCTTCCCCTATAAAATCTTGCCCAACCCTCGCCCGGGTGCGACTTCTCTGGCCCCCTTTCTCTCGGACCAGTGAACCTCGCCCGGGAGCTCTCCCTAATAAAGCTCACTTGACGCTTTCCTCTGTTTCGCGGTGCCATTTGTTACATATACTATAGGATTATTTATAGAAAATTCAAACTAATCAGCATTTGAGGCAGGGGCTAAGGGAAGGAGGGAGCACAAGAAAACTTTGGGGATAATAAGTATGCTCACTACATTGTGAAGATGGTTTTATGAGTACACACATGTGTCAAAACTTATCAAGTTATATACATTTTAAATATGTATAGTATATACATATTTGAGCTATACCCCAATAAAAATTGCACAGTTTATTATATGTCAATTATACCTCAATGAAGCTCTTTAAAAATGTTTTAAAGCACTCTACAATGGCTTTCACTGCTTTTAGAATAAAATCCATGCTCTTTACTAGGTATTGTTTCTTTTCTTCTCTCTTTCTTTTTTGAAATCTCCCTTCTTACTTACTAAATGGCAAATTTCTTCTGGGGAGAGGCCACATTTCTTTGCTTCACCACTGGATTCCTCAGTCCCCAGTACAGTGCCTGGTACAAAGGCAAGTTGTAAATGAATGTACAAGGAACAGAAAATCGTTAAAGGCCAAAGAGTAACACGGAAAATACATACTATACTATACTATAGTCTACCAGTGGACGGAGGAAGAGCAGTGGGATTGAACTGTCACAAAAGGCTTCATGACGAGGGGAACACAAAGTGTCCTGAAGGATGTGAGGGTGTAAACAGTAAGAGAGAAAAAAGAGCACCTCCAGAGGGAGTGACAGTGAGAGCTACGGCACAAATGTGATGGGGCCATGAGTCTGCTTGGGACTTAGGCAGGAAAAGTAGGCTAGTCTAGATTGTGAAGATCCTAATTCCCACCTAATTCCCACAAAGGCAGTATTCAGGACACACAGGATGGACTGGTGAGATTGGAGGAAAGAGACTGAAGGACCTCAGATGGAGAATGGCAACAGAAGGGAAGTGACAGACATTTCAAGGACAAAACTCATAGGACTTTGGATTCACTTAGGAATCTTCTCACAGGAATCCTGAAAGGCGTGATCCAAAGTCAAGCCGCTGGACCAAACTTCCCAGGCCAGCCCAGGGCACCTCATCCTTATCGTCATAGTAACACTTGATACAATCCAGCTGTGCTATTGTCCAAGTGCTTTCCTATGTGTTCTGGCATTACCCCCATGGAAGAAGAAGGCAACTGTCTTGAGGGTACTTGGCCCTGGTTTGGGGACTGAGAAAAGGCCAATCCCTTAACTAAGAACCAGGTGTATGAGTCTTTGGATGTCCTTGTTCTGACGTCCCCATTTTCCCCTCCTCCAAGGCCCTATGACCTGGGGCTAGATTTGTAATCCAGCATCTCTTTCTCAACTCAGCAGGAAGCACTTAAAGAGTCTGGCTTTGTTTTGAAGGGCAAAGAGAGGAAGCAAAGCAACTGAAAAGGTACTGTTTACTTTTCATTCAATGCGGAAGCCAAATAGAATGTGTTTGCTCTCTGCTGAATGCCCAGGAATGGAGAGTTTATATTTGAACCTCATGAATGGGACAGAGTAAATGTTCCCTCTGCCTCACATCCACAGCAGTGCATTTAGATTGTGCTCCAAGTTTACCAAGTACTTTCACAGACATTATCTCACCTGATCCCCAGGTCAACCCTATGGGGATTATTGTGATCCCTGTATCAGAGATGACCCAGTGCCCTGGAGCTGGAGACAAGGCCTCAATAACGAGGTTACTAAGGCTAAGTGACTCGCCCTGGGTCACAGAGCTGGGTTAAGCAATGCTTTCTCCCTGCCCCCTATAGATGATCCTTAAACACAGAGCAAAGCTCTACTGTAAACGTCTGTTCCATAGATTCGGGTAACCCTTGGTCACGGGCCCCATATTAGCAATGCTGACACTCCTCGCCATCACACAGGAAGATAATAATAACAAGAGGTACCAATTACTGAACACCTAGAATGTGCCAGTGCTCTCGGCCAGCATCTTACTTAATCTTCACAACAATCCCCAGGAGTAGGTTATATTATCTTCTTCTTTGCAGATGATAAACTAAGGCTCAGAAAGGTCAATTCACTTTCTCAAAGTCACTAACAGTTCCAGCAGCCAATAAGAAAGACTTGGGATTCTAGAGGGTGGGGAGAAAAGGGAACCCTCTTGCAATGTTGGTGGGAATGTAAATTGATATAGCCACTATGGAGAACAGTACGGAGGTTCCTTAAAAAACTAAAAATAGAATTACCATATGACCCAGCAATCCCACTAGTGGGCATACACCCAGAGAAAACCATAATTCAAAATGACACATGCACCCCAATGTTCATTACAGCACTATTTACAATAGCCAAGACATGGAAGCAACCTAAATGCCCATCGACAGACTAATGGATAAAGAAGATGTGGTACATATATACAATGGAGTATTACTCAGCCATAAAAAGGAATGAAATTGGGTCATTTGTAGAGATGTGGATGGACCTAGAGACTGTCATACAGAATGAAGTAAGTCAAAAAGAGAAAAATAGATATCATATATTAATGCATATATGTGGAATCTAGAAAAATGGTACAGATGAACTGGTTTGCAAGACAGAAATAGAGACACACAGATGTCTCTAGGTAGAGAGACATCTGATGTAGAGAACAAATGTATGGACACCAAGGGGGGAAAGTGGGAGGGGCGGTAGTGGTGGGATGAATTGGGAGACTGGGATTGACATATATACACTAATATGTATAAAATAGATAACTAATAAGAACCTGCTGTATAAAAAATAAATAAAATAAAATTTTTTAAAAAAAGAAAGACTTGGGATTCTAACCCAACCTTCTGGCTCCAGGACCTGTTTTCTTTCCATTGTACCATAATGGCTTTTAACCTAGGAATTATCTCTGGGTCCATCCTACCACACACCACCCCATTCCAAGTACCCCCCAACACCCTCATAATGCATATACACACCAGCCAGAAGGAAATTACACGTTTTTTTTTGACAGGAAAAATCTTCTGAACCTTAATGTTTGGTTGAGTCTTCAAATTTAGCAAAGCACTTCAGGGTTTCCTGTCTTGGGACAGGCTGCCATTGTTAAACATTAAGGAAGGGCCAGTCTTGTATGAGATGAAATACCTAGTAATCCCCAAAGCAATGAACCCCAGCAGGAACTCACATTGTAAAACAGACCAAATAATGAGAAACACATTTCTGTTCCCCGACCAGCACAAAGAGAAAAGAGAAAAGGAGATGTGGTCTTTGTTCTGAGCAGTTGGGTTACTGGAAATGCATCGTCCATCAAAACACTGGACAGAAAGAGTGAGCAAAGGCAAGCTCCCCTCGTGCTCAGAGCCAACAGGTAGGGCAGATGGTTGGAGGCTTTTTGCCTCATCAAAGAGGTTCACAGACAAAAGTTTGAGAGACTCGATACAAACAGCAACTGCGGAAGGAGGGATTGCTAGGCAAAATAGCAAGCCTTAAGTCCTGCAGAGAGGCCTCTGGGCTGTTGCCCAGGGCAGGGTGAGGTCCTCAGCTGCTGGAGACTCTGCTGGCCGCCTGGATTCATTACGAAAGAGTCCACAATGACCCTCAGTGTCCATAATGTAATAGGCTATTACTGTTGGAATTGGAGCTTATTATCCCTGCTAATTTTTCCATTTTCCTCAATGCCTTGTTTGATATTTGTAATATTCTTCAGCAAAACTTTTAAACTGCTAATAACTGCTATTGTGATTGTGATGATTACACAATTAATTTATAATAATTGTTAATAATTGTTGAAGCTAGCAGATAGGTATGTGGGTATCATAATTTTTTAAAGGTTTTTTCTGTATTTAATAATAAGTAACATTTAAAATATATTAACATTCTCTCTTAAAATTCAGAACTACCTCTCTCTTGGAAAAATAATTATTTTTACAGTCTCTTATTTATATGGGCACTGTGCCTTCTCATTTGGTGTCCTCATATCTGTACCCTACACTCATCCACTGTTTTCTGGTGGATAAGGCTCTCTAGAACAATCAAAGACTTATGTTCTGTTTCCTTAAATGTGTGCTTTGCTCTCTTGGACAGATGTGATGTTTTCCTGACCCCTGGTAAAAGGTTAAGCCAGATCTGTTCTCTGAAGGATTGGTACCAGGAAATTTGTAATAGCTACTCAATACCCATCGGTTTCTCCATGAAGGACTTCAAAGAACAGACGAGAGCAGGGACCATCAGAACTGACAGGGTAATATCACAGAATTTCCGTGGTTATACATGGGCTCATTGCTGAGATTAAGCCAGCCAGAAATGCCATAAAGTGTCGTTTTCTCAGTCACCACAAGGCTGTAGATGTTTTTAAGTTCTAGATGATCTAACCCTATCATGCACCTGACCCATATCATGAGCGTCTGCTCTGACAATGCACTATTGCCCAAGTTGAAATTAGTGTGGAGTAAATACATTTCTAAACCAAAATGAAGAAGTAAATGATGCTATTAACTGTGCAAAAGGGAAGAAATTCTGTGAAATCATAAACCACATCTCATAAGCTTTTCAATTGGCCCATATGCTAGTCACATGTGCATGTAGCTATAATTATTGCCCAAAACATAGCAAGACACAAAACGTTAAATTCAAAGGCAATGCCACAAACGTATGTAATGCATAACTGCTGTTAACTGCCAACACACACACATTTTTCACAGTAATGCTGTAGTATTCAAGGAAGACTCCATCATTCAATCAGAGTCCAGAACAGGCCAAAATGGCCTTCACTGTGCTTATGTGCCCTCAAAAAACATTATACATACACACATGTATGCACACATCTGTTTGTATGTTAGGGGTTGAACTGTGTCTCCTAAGAATTCATATGTTGAAGGCCCAGCCTCCAGTACCTCAGAAAATGAATAGAATAGGGTTGTTGCAGACGCGATTAGTTAAGACGAGGCCATTCTGGAGTAGAGTGAGCCCTTAATCCAGTATGACTGGTGTTCTCATAAAAAGGAGAAATTTGGAGACAGACACACACAGAGAGAAAACACGATGTGAACATGAAGGAGGAGATTGGGGTAATGAATCTACAAGCCGAAGAATGCCAAAAAGTGCCAGCAGACTACCAAAAGCTGGAGAAAGGCATGGAAAAGCCCCCCACCTCCCGTCATAGCACTCAGAGGGCCCCAACCCTGCTGATACCTTGAATTTGGACTTCCAATCTCCACAACTATGAGAAAATACATTTCTGTTGTTTAAGCCACCCAGTTTGTGCTATTTTGTTACGGTAGCCCTAACAAATGAATACAAAATACATCTATAAATACATAAATCACCAGGAATCAAGAATTCAAAATACAAGGAAGTAAAAATTTGAACTAGTTCTAGTAGCAGACCACTGCCCACAGCCCTGGTTCCTCATTGCTGCTAGCACTACCCGCTCACAGTTTTCATGTTTATCCTAATAAGTTGATAAGTGTGGGAAGGACTGAACATTGCTCATTTGGTGCCATGTAATCTTCAGTTAAGTCCTCATCTCTTTATCTATGGCAAGAACAAATTGGAGAACTTCCTTGGTGGTGCAGTGGTTAAGAACCCCCTTGCCAATGCAGGGGACATGGGTTCGAGCCCTGGTCTGGGAAGATCCCACATGCTGCAGAGCAACTAAGCCTGTGCGCCACAACTACTGAGCCTGCGCTCTAGAACCAGTAAGCCACAACTACTGAGCCTGCGTGCCACAACTACTGAAGCCTGCACATCTAGAGCCCATGCTCCACAACAAGAGAAGCCACCGCAATGAGAAGCCCACGCACTGCAACGAAGATTATCCCCCACTCGCCGCAACTAGAGAAAGCCTATGCACAGCAATGAAGACCCGAC
Organism: Pseudorca crassidens; assembly: GCF_039906515.1. Lineage (NCBI taxonomy): Eukaryota > Metazoa > Chordata > Mammalia > Artiodactyla > Delphinidae > Pseudorca > Pseudorca crassidens. The sequence goes on from NC_090316.1 coordinate 16,073,772, forward strand.
ACAGCCATAAATAAATAAGTAAATAAATAAATAAATAAACAAATTTATATTAGGGAAAAAAAAGGACAAATCAGAGCTACTAACATCCTTATCTACTTGACCAATTAACCAGCATGTGGATACAAATAGGATATTTGTTTGTTCCATCCCAGACTCAGGTGAACCCGACAGCTGGTGTTGACAAGAAGCATAGACAATGGTGTAGACAAGAAGACTCTAAACAGAATGAAAAGTCGATACCCTCCCAACTCCTCTCCAAAAAGGGTTTTCACAACACCATGGGCATCTCATCATGAAAACACATACACATGCTCCAATATAAGTGCAGAAAGCTCTTTCCAACATCAGAAATTAACACTTTTGCTACTGCGTCTTTTTAGGGATATTCAAAAATGTCTGTCTCTTTAAAACGTGTGTGGATTCTGAAATACCATTGCAATGGACTGTCAAATGTAAATTTATCATTTTGGGGAACTTGCAGAGTTTGTTCCTAAGTGCTGTCATACACAAACCAGACAAATACTTTCCCCTGGGATTCTTTTAAAAAATCTCATAACATTAGACCTTGACCTAAGAACCAGTGTCAAGTTTATTTTCCCTGATGGATTCATTTATAGAAAGGCAAAGTTCAAACTCCAGCATTTGGCCCTCACATGCAAAATAAGAGGAAGTTTTTATTTGAGCACAAGACCAACAAATAATAGCAAGAACTCTAACTTTCTAGTGTGTGTTGATTTAGTGGAATGATGGAGAAGGGCTGGTGGGGAGATAAATTTGATTTTCTGTGTTTTCTAGAACAAAAGCATATTGGCCTGCAGTGCTATTTTAAACTTACACATGACAAGAACTGGGGAACATACATGTAAATATAAAAACCCTTGCTTTTTCAAAAACAATTATTATTTAAAGATCATTTGTGCTCTTTGCTGAATTCGAGCTTGAATGCAATCTTCAGCTCCCTAAATGCTGAGTATTAGATAGTAACATTATACGTCATAAAAATAATTAGAAAACACAGAAAATAAAAATTACTCTTAATTTCACCACCCAGAAACAGTTTGGGATATTTCCTTTCAATATTACCCTCACCTCACTCCCCTCAAACTGCAATTATACTGAAAAGTTAGTTTTCTTATCTGTGTCGTTTTTCCACTTAGCATTGCTTTAGAATCATTTTCTTATTTCACTGCTTTCTTTTCTAAAACACAATCTATAACTGATGACAGCAGTCATATCTGTAGAGAAGGACTGGGGTCTGAGATGAGAGACAGATCTCCTTATTTCTGCTCTTTTGTGCTATTTAAGCCTTTAAACAATATGCATGTATTACTTTTCATTTTAGAAAACAAATACATCTAAAGCATCACCTTCACTGGTGGTATAATTCCATCAGATAGATGTACTTAAAATGTTTCAATACTTCCCATCCTTGATCATGTCCATTTTTTCTCAATATTTTACTACAATATATAAAGTTACAGTAAGTAGCCTTAACATACTACATGCTCCTCTGCATCACTGGTTACTCACTCTAGCTGGATTCCTAGAACTAGAATTATTGGATCAATGAATGAGAACTTTTAAAGATGTTTATATTCATGCAAATTACTTTCTAATATGTGGTACCAATGAGCCTTCCCATTAGCAAAATACACCTGAGATCACCTCACCTGTCCTCTCATTACTCCATCCACCTTTTCTCTCTCGCTAAATGTAAGGAGATTGAAGCGGTTGAGTTTCTGGACAATTGGGTCAAGCAAGTGTCTGGGGTCCTTGGATTTTCGTTACCCACTCTTTAGCAGATGTGGATGTCTGTGTGTTGCACACGTACACATGTGCAGTTGGGAAAGGTGATGCAGAGTGAGACAAATGCCAATTCAAAAATAATGCAAGCTGTGATCTCATTTTGCTGCCAGTCATCCTTCATTTGAAAGCAACACACCCTCTTTTCCCTCTGTCAGTCACGTCAGGAGGTGTTCTCCTGGGTAATTTCAGGGAATCTGTCTCATTGCTCACATTCACATCATCCTCTTCTGGATCTTATCTGCATTCCCACCCGCGAAATACACCTGAGCCCATCTCACCACACCTCTTATTTCCTCACCCAAAAGCTAAGTGGCGTCTCTTACCTAATCCACCTGTTCTTCCTAGTGGTGTAAAATAAACAACAAAACCCAAAGGATTGCTTTGGCCACCGAACCTTGTCATTTTGTGCTGCTAGTGAAGAGGTGGGGAAAACAGCAAAGGATTAGATGTGGGCTCTCGTGAGACTGAGACAGTTACTCGGAGAAGAAAAGAATCGGATCTCCCCTGGGCTCTAATGCAGAACCAAGAGTCCTCACCCAGAGCCAATGGGACTCCTGTGTTTCCTCCTTACAGGGAAACATGAGCACGCTCTCACCTTGAATTTTACGACACCTGGAGGACCAGTAAAACACCAGTGGTCCACAGAACAGGCTTTACAACCCCCTGCATCACTCTTTGTCAGAAAAGAAAGTTCCCCTGAGGAATAAGATGCAGGCTCTATGCTTGAGGCCCCGTGTGCCAGAAGACGAGAGTCACTTGGAATCCCCCCCACCTCCCCGGATCAATCTCACTCTCCTTCCTTATGTTTTTCAGGCAACAAAGGAGCACCCGTCAGAGAAACTCAACGGAAAAGGAGTTTTCCTGTGGGCCAGGAAAACAATGCAATTTCGCACTTCAGAGTAGAGGACAGAAGGAACACTGTTAACTGACCTGATGACCCAGTCAGGGAATAGGCTCAGTCTGTTTTGTGGAGATGCTCACCCTTCCACATCCCTGAAAGAGCACCCTAGCACCCTAAGATCCAAAGGGAATGATGTGAATGTGATGTAATTTCAGAGTCCCTGAAACTACCCAGGAGGACGTCCCCTGATTCAGCTGGTGCAAAAAGTGCTCTACTTTCAAGTAAAGGATGACAGGCAGATGAGCCCACAACGTCCATCTGTAGAACTGGCACTGGTCCCACTCTGCACCATCTTGGCCACCACCTTCAAATGTGTCCATGTGCAACACACAGAGAGAGGTATTCAGTGTTGATAGCCCAGCATTTTACACAGACTTCCGCTTTCATCACATGTCAACTTTCCTTTCCACACCAGCTGTGGTTTGCCATTCCCCGTTCCTGATCCCTTTTCTCTTTCACTTTCATAAAAAAGGATGTCGAGAGCTTTAGTGGAATGGGCACAATTGAGCTAATGGGACACAATTAATGCAACTTCAGCAACATTAATTAGTTCAAAGTTTAATAATAATTGAAGTCGGAAATTCAAAGTCATCTGTGTCACTGAATGGCTAATTTGGCCTTAATTATTCAGATAACACTTCATTTCATTTTACTTACACAGGCTCAGGCACAGAACAAATGCATGGATGGATACAGGAAGAAAAGAGAAGGGGTCTTCTGAAATGAGCTCTGCTTTCTTGGGGGTCAGAAAGGCTCTTCTGAGTCCTGACCCCACCCTTCTGAGTCCTGACCCTACCCTGCTGAGCTCACAGCCTCTCCTAGCCAGGAGAGCCAGGAGTCAGCAACAGTTTTGTAAATAATCTTTCAAGAGATCGCATACCACAGAGTGAGTCAGAAGATGCGGCGGCTCTATGTACCTGCGTTGAGTACCAGCCATTCTTCTCCAGTCAGCCAGGAACTGGATGGCCAACTTGTCCCAGTTTGCCTAGGACTTCACCAATTTAGCACTGACAGTCTCACATCCTGGAAAATCTCTCAGCCCCAGGTGAACTGGGATGGTTGGTCACCTTGGCCAGGAAATGAGGGCGGAACAACGGGTCCTCTAATTCATCCCTGCCTCTTTCCTTCTCTACAAAAGTAGAGCAACCTGTAACCCTTATGAGGCCTGCTGCTCCCATCTAGCCACATGGGGAAGGCATTTCTCTCAGTTAGGACAGAAGGCAGGTTGTCCAAATTTATCCATTTAAATTTTGTGTTACTTCTCTGAACTGAGATGTGTGTACGTATACACATGTGCCTCTGTGTGCATTAACATACACACACAAGTAATATCTCATCACTGTAGAAAAATTTAAAATAAAGATAAGAAAGGGATCAAAAGTATTCATAATCCCACCAACCAGCAGTAACCATTTTGAGAATTTTTATATGTACCCTTATAAATTATAATGTAGGTATATAGATAGGTATAAATAACAGTAAGTCCATTCCAGAAAAAGATGGTAACAAAAAACGATGCTTTGAAGCTATTGTTCCTTCAACAGTATGAGTATGTATCCATGTCAACAAGTATACTTTTACAACATCATTTTACATGACCACATAACATTCCACAATATGCATATACCACAGATTACTCATTGCATTGATTAGGTAGGACATTTAGGCTGCTTTCAATTTTTCATTGTCATAAATAGTGCTGAATCTAAGAAGCTTGTTGCTACATCATTGAATACACCCTTTCTTATTGTCTTAGAATAAATTCTTAAAAGCGGAATTGGTGGGTCAAAGAGATTGCTTTGTTAACTCCTCTGATGTATATTAGAAACACATCTTCCAGAAAAGTTATCACACTAGCAGTGTATAAGTATGGCTATTTCTCTCTTCCTTGAAAAGCCTAGGTTTGAGTGCTGCATGGTCTTTAAGAGGTATCTTAGAAACCATAATCAGTGTGAGAGGAAGCATTAGACCATCTGCAAAGCAATTATTGCAGTTTTAGAACTAGAAACTCAGAACTCAGAGATCTGGTCCCAGCCCATCATTTTCCAGGTGAGAAAACTGATGACCAGGGAGGAAGACACCCACCTTGCCCGGGATCTATGGTACCCAGCAAACAAGTCTCCTGGGCGTTGCCCTGGGGCTCACATAGTGAGGGACCAGAAAATGGGTGGAGCCCTCACTGTGTGGCTGCCTCTTCTTCATGGAGAAGGATCAAAGCAGAGTAATGAAGCATGACCAAGTAACAGTTGTCTACACTTGCTTCTGAAGAGTTCCGTTGTCTTACATCAATCTCAAATAATCTACCCTAGCCGCTCTCTGCACCCTCTGAACTCACTTTGTAAACCCATCATCCCTACTTTTTATCATTTGTGAAAAATGCCCCGACAACACAAGTAAAGAAATCTGGATATGGAAGAGGACTAGAGTTATTTCTCTAATATTAGGGATAGAATTAGGCCTTGTTCTGATTTTCCTGTGATTGCTCCTGGTTGTTTGACAGGTTATTTGTCTTCTGGACACACACACACACACACACACACACACACACACACACATGCACCTTTTTTTAAAAAGTAGTTTGATTAAATAAGATTCTGTTAAATGTAAGTCCTCAGCAGCAAAGATTGCCATTTATAGAAGTCAGAAATCGCCAGCTATTCTCTGTTCCACAGACCTCAGCTAAATGGTAGAAGACTGCTCTCTCATGGAAGCCAATCCCCACAGCTATACTTAGTCACAAATTAGTGTCAGGCATTCCTGTTCAACTCTTATTGACTCATCCTCTTTTTTTTCATGATAAAAGACTTTAATCTTTTAAAAAGATGTTATTAATATCTTAAAAGGCATGTCATCCTATCCAGTGTACACATAAAATACTGCATACAGAAGATTGAGATTCATGTTGGTGGTAGAGCGGTGAGCATAGCTGCCTTGGAAAATATCGAGATTCTAGTTTTAAAGAGCCCAGAACAGTATCTGGCACATAGCAAGCACTCCATGCATGTTAAACCAAACTTTAAAATATGGTAACAAGCATTTGAAAGTGTGTAGCTTACAAAGGTTTGAGGGGTGTGGGGAAGTGAGTTGAATGCCTGGTCCTTCCAGGGCAGGGAGGACTCCCTCTAACTTTTATTGACTCATCATTTAGTATAAATCAAAATCAGCGGTCAGCAAATTCTTCTGTCAAGGGCCAGGTAGCAGATATTTTAGGCTTCATCGGCCGTATGGCCTCTGTCACCACCACTCAACCCTGCCATTGTAGCATGAAAGCCAGGACTATACATAAGTGATTATGGCTGTGTTCCAATAAAACTTTATTTACAAAAACAGGTGGTGGGCAGGATTTGGTCTTCATGTTGCCATGGCTGACCCCAGATTTAAATCATCTAGAGCTTGTGAAAACACAGATTTCTGGGCTCCTCCACCCCCCCCCCGCCCCCCTCATTCTCCAAGGGATTCACTAGGTCTTGGGAGTGGGCCCAAGCATTTGAGTCTTTAAGTGATGCTAATGCTGCTGGTTGGAGGCCAAACTCTGAGCACCTCTGTTCTAGGGCAGTCCCATAAGCCCGAAGTGCATTATTAAACTCACAGGAGCCATCACATTTCTCTTCTGAGTGACTTAAATGCTGTGTGTGCCTCTCCTCTCTCACCTCTTTGGAAGGTAAGCACTATTAGCTTTTGTCTCGGTCAAGGTAGCAAGTTAAAGCCAATGGAATCCTCTCTAGACAGTGCACGAGGGAAGGATGTATTAAGGTATGTTAAAGTGCTCAGGCTCTTTGCAAAAGCTGGAGGAATATGTTCTCGGATCAGCTTCTAGGAACAGCTGCCAGAGCGACACTGCAGAGTGGGCCTAATGACATGTTCCCACTACCCCTCCTGTTTCCTCCCGTAACCTGAGTCCCAACCAAAGTCCTACGCCAGGTGGGTCTGATTTTCAAGTCCCACATATGGGCCATGAGGTCAAGGGAGGCTGGAAAAGGCAGATGTGAGGATTTGATATTGGGAAGGCTCACAACTAGAGAACTATAACAATATGGAGCAATGTTTAGAAGATTTGGGGGAACCACTATCCATACAATTCCATTACTGGGAAAGCAAAGGTACAGTGAGGAGCAGAAGGTTATAAACAGTAAAGCTCCAGCTCTCTGGAATTTGTTTCAAATTGCTGGGGTTGGGATGGACAGAATAGGGGGGTTATAGACGAGGCAGTATTGATTATGAGGCTGAGTGAACATGGAGGTTCATTGTTCTTTTTTCTTTAGTGTCTGTTTAAAATTTTTCATAATAAAATTTAAAAAGGCATCAAGAGCAGGAAAGCACGGAGTTAAGTAATGATTTCTGAACCCTCAATGGCATGTTCTCTCCGAGAAGCATATACGACGTAATGAAAGACCTTTGGATGGGAGTTATTTTCATAGCACAATCATTGTTTTAACAACATTCCCAAAGGGAAAAAATAGGTGACTTTTTCACTGAAAGTAGGCCAAGATAAGGCACGATTAAGATAAGGCATGGGACACACAGTTTTGAGAGGCATGAGCCCACTGTGTCCCTCTTTGCCTGGCAAAGCAATAAAGCTATTCTTTTCTACTTCACCAAAAAAAAAAAAAAAGATAAGGCATAATCATTGTGCTTGCTTCACTGAACAAATACACCGTGACAACTTGTTACATCAATGGAGCAAAAAAAGATCAAAACAACTGGGCTACTATACAGGGTCTCCAGCAAATAAAAATGCAGGACCCAGCTACATTTTTGAATTTCCGACAAATAACAAGTATCATTTTTTTAGTATACGTGTGTCCCATGCAATATTTGGGCCACGCTTATACTCAAAATGTATTTGTTGTTTATCTGAAATTCAAATTTAAGTGGGTATCCCGTATTTTATCTAGCAACTCTACTTCTATGGCTTATAAAATTTAGGAGAGTCCATCCTCCCCACCCTTCTCCAACTCATGCCACACCTCACCTCCCCCCAGAGTGATTAGACAGGACTCCTATAATTATGACTCTCTGGGTATTTTACCATCAACTTTCCTTACGTTCCTAGAAAGACATTCTTCCCGACCCTAGACAGGTTCAGACTGTCAGCCTGACCTCTGGCCCTCGAAGAGAAGTCAGGAAGGAGAGCAGCCATTTGCCTAAAAGCCAGCTGCCCCCCAAGTTCCCTTCAGTATCCTCCTACCATGGCTGAAATTAAGACCCCTGAGATGCACAGGTCACTCCTGACGCTGCATCCTTCATACACACAGATGGGGTCTGTAGAATCTGAGCTCCAGAGGAAACAGGGAAAGAGAGATTCATGCTGGAAGGCAGGAGAGATCGCTTCATCCAACCTAACTGTGTCTCAGTTTGTCACTGCCAATTCCAGATGATCGAGTTTTTGTAGCGGGACGTTGCTTTCAACCTGACTTGCCTATTGGTCACTTGACAACTCTTTTGCATCTCCACTGGAGGTGAGCCAGAGGAAGGAAGTGACAAAATAGCATGAGTCAACATGTTACTTGCCAGAAGTTCTGGTAAAAGGAGTAAGGGGAATTTAAAGGAAGAGTATGTAGAAAACACGAGTTTTAGGAGACTGCAGGAGTTTCCCTTTGCCTGCGCCTCTCAACCAGAGACAAACCAAGAGTCACGTCTCATAGCCGAACCTCTCCTGATGGCAGTTTCTAGACAGAGGCTAAATTCCCTTTCCTGAAGTCATAGAAATATCTACCATTCATGACTTCTACTTTGCAGTTAAACAAATTTGAGAGCTCTGATGGGAGAAATACAGTGATTTTAAAAGCCGGCGGCAGGATCCAGATGGACTGGGAAGAAGGCAGAATTCTTCATGAGGTTAGAACGGTTTTTGTTCAGAAAAACAGTATGAATGGGTATGTTTTGTTATAAAAGAGTAGGTGCTTCCAGTGGAGGCCTGATGGGAAGTCTCAACAAAAAAGAAAGTGCTTGCTTTGCACAGAACAGGATAACTGTTATCATTATTTTAGAGTTCCCCACAGGTGGGGAAGACAGGGTTTTAGTGGGTCACAGAAGGGAAGAGAGTGGTGAAGAAAGGCGTGGCAGAGGGGAAGGGGGATCCAAGCAGACACATCAACAGGCAGGGCCATAGACAGAAGGATGGCCAGAGAGAAACTACCCATGCCAGGGGGCGCTGAGGATCCTAGGACAGTTCAGGGATACCTAGCATCCGTTTAAAAAATTATTTATTATGGAAAATTTCAAGCATATACAAAAGTAGACAGACAAGTATCATGAACCTCCATGGACCATACCCGACTTTAACAATTAACTCACAGTCAATCTTGTTTCATCTAAAGCACCCCACTGACTCACCCCTCCCCCATAAATTATTTTGAAGGAAATTCCAGGTATCATATTTCCTGGGTAAACATTTCAGTATAGCATTCAATTTTAAGTAGTAGCCTTTTCTGGGCTGTGCTGTTGTCTCCCTAAATAAGCCAATATCCTCCCTAAAAACCTGTATAAAAGAAAGACACATCCCCACGTGTGTCCTTTACTCTCAAAAGCCTGCTAAAGCACCACTGACTGCACTTCAGACACCGGATGTGTGGCAGTCTCCCCACACGAAGCAATTCTGCAGCACCAGCTGGGTGTCTTACAATTTAGCTCAAATCTGACACCACCCACCCTGGGAGAGTGTCAGATCCCACAGGTTAAGGGCTCAGTCCCACGAGACTGCCCCACCCCCAACCTCATGCAGATGCCAATCACAAGTCCAGGGTGTCACCTGTGCTTCTGACCTACCAGCTATAAACCAGAGGTTCCCACAACCCCCTTTCCTTGAGTGCAATTAATTTGCTAGAGCGGCTCACATAACTCATGGAAAATAGTTTACTTACTAGATTGCTGGGTTATTATAAAAGGATACAACTCAGGAACAGCCAGATGGAAGGGATGCACGGGGCCAGATATGTGGGAAAGGGCACTGAGCTTCTGTGCCCCCAGCAGACACATCACCTTCCTAGCACCTCCATGAGTTCACCTACCTGCAAGCTGTCGGAACCTTGTCCTTTGGGGTTTTATGGAGGCTTCATTATGGAGGCATGATTAAGCCATTGGCCATTGGTGACTGAACTCAATCTCCAGCCCCTCTCCCCTCCCCAGAGGTCAAGGGATGAGACTGAAAGTTCCAACCCTCTAATCACGTGTTTGGCTCTCCTGGCCACCAGCCCCCATCCTTAGAGTCTTTCTAAAAGTCACTTCATTCACGTAAACTCAGATGGGGTTGATGAAATAAAAATTCGTATTCTAAGGCAAGTCAAAGAAAATTTAAACATAATTTTTCTCTGCCCTTTGGCCTCCTCTCGTCCCTCTACTGTGCACTGTGTATCTGCATTATGCATGGACCAAACCTCCCCATCGGCAGAAATACCTGCTCAACCATAAAAAGCAACATTCTCCTGGCACCAAGACAACTCCTTAAAAGATAACATTCCTTCTTAATCTTGTAAGGGGCCACGATGACCCATGACCCACTACTCACTTTGTATGCTCAGATCTGGATTGTGTAAATTGTCCATAATATGTCATTTAACATACAGCGCTATGTCTCAAAAACTTAGATAACTACGTTTTGACCTACTAATGGGCAGAACAGACCTCAGAGCTTTCTGAAAGACTGCTTCCCAGGTTATAATCCTCTATTTGGTGCAAACAAAATTTTCTATTTCTTTTTAGATGACTGATTAAATTTTTTTGGTCCACAGTGTTGAAAGGGGCTTGTTATGAGTAATAAAAGACACCTTCATAACACTTACCACTTAGAAAATTCCAAAGGTTTTAGGAGCTCTGTGCGAGAAACAGGGACAAAGGCCAAATATGTATTTCTTATTATAAATCACAATATCATAGCCTGTTACCTAGAGGAGCCTAGTTAGTGGTGCTTTGGGGAGGGGTAGAATTGGAAAAGGGGCCAAGTTCCACCCTGGGGATATGCTTTCAGACTCTGAAATAAGGTGACAGCAAAGTTGACTAGGGAACAGGAACCCACGGAAACCTCCAGGAAGGTCCGGGCGGGGGGTGGGGGTGGCTTCCTACAATTTGCGTACTGAAGGATGACTCAAGCTGTGCTCTCAGGACACCAGATGTAAGTTCACACCAGAGGGTTCTTGGAGACCTACAGGACACATCCACTCTGGCGATAGACCATTCGGGTTCCGCGAACTCTAGCAGGTTCCTCTTTCTCACTAGCTAATTCTGTATACATTTCAAATGAGGGTACCAAGCAACATTTTGCATTATTCAAAATAGCTTAAAGAAACCAGGAACCTTTCAGAGTTTGTTTTTCTTTTTTTCTCTCTTTAGAACAATGCATTGCTTAGGGAAAATATAAACAGTCTATAGCTGAACTCAAAAGAAAATGGTCACAGGAACTCAAATGCCCAAGTCCATTCTCTAGACTAAAGGGTTAACCTCACCCTTCAGTACTTTATTACCTGTTCTCTACACCTGGGTTGTTCCACTCTTTTACCAAAGGCCTGTTGTCAACTGTTTTCAAAGGAAAAAAACCCTTTAATGTCATTTCTTTTCCAAGTTAAAACTCCGTAATAACTCTTTTTCTCCCCTCCCCATGAGTTTTCCTGACACCCATGAAGAATTTCCCTTTCAAAGTCCTGTCTTCTTACCTCCATCACTTAAAGCTCCACTTGACACCTGCCTTCCAGGGAAGACAACACCCTTTACAGCTCAAAATCTTGCCAGTTTAGTCTTTATTTATTTTTTAATCCCTGTTAAAATCTTCACTCAGTCAGCACTATATATATGTATAGTTTGCTCACTCATCCTCTCCTCTGAGAATCAAGGTTTGCGTACTTGCTAATGATCCGATAATGCCCCATCTCTGGAGGACAAGGGACCCACAGAGAAAGAATAATCCTCTCTCACAGCCCTGGTTCTCAGAGCTGAGCATGCATCAGAATACCTGGAGGGTTTGTCAGCACAAAGACACTGGAGTCACTGATTCAGCAGGTCTGGGGTGGGCCTGAGAATCTGCATTTATATGCAAAGATGAAAGATGAAAATGACTTAGTCTCTGAGAAAACTGCAGTCTGATGGATAAATCCCTCCTTTCATCTGAGCAACACTTTACATTTGAAAATTGCTCTCATCCTTAAGAGATTTCTTTTTTTTTTTTTTTAACTAGCCCTCACCACAATCCTAGGAGGGAAGTAGATTCTGGATTGAGGGTCAGAAAACCTGCATCCGAATTCCAGCTCTACCAAATATTAGCTCTGTGACTTTGGACAAGTTACTTAAACTCTCAAAGCCTGAGTTATCTGCAAATATGAATAAAAACGTCCCGGGTAGGTAATACCCATGTTTGTGAAAATTCTTTGTGGCTGAAAAGTGCTGTACAAATATTACATATATTATGTATAAATACATAATAGTAGAAAGGATCACAGCCTGGGGTCAGTGTCAGAGAGACGGTCAGAGTGTGACCAGAACACGGAGAAAGAAGATGCGTTCAGCTGGCATGAGGAAGGGTTGGATGCGGGGAACTTCAGGAAAAACAGGCAGGGAACTGGGTGGGGAAGGGAGGTGAAGGGCAAGGCAGGAACATGCATGACATACAAGGAGATGAAGGGTATGGGAAGATGATTAATCTAATGGTACAGGTGGAGAAGGAGTTTAAGCCCACATTACTGTAAGCTTTGAGGACCCAGAAAAGGAGTTTGAACACGATTCAGTAGGTAATGGGCAGCCAATGAAAGGTTCTGATCAGCAGCTCAACATGCTCAGAAGATAAGGAATACTGGCCTGTGGACATGGCGGGGTGGGGTGGGCAGGGATGGGAACGGGGAGGCTGTGGAGGCAGAGAGACCTGTTAAGAGTCAGTTTTCCTTAACAGCCCTCCCTCCCGACCCCAGGTCCTTACCACCTCCCCACACCCCACTGCTGTAGCCTTAGAGTAAATCCCAATCCTCTGAAACATCATCATCTCCCCCAGAGATCTCCCCCTTTCAAAACGCCAGGCAGCCCCGCCGTGGTCCCAGCCCTGCCCTCCGGAGCATTACAGGAGAACACACTCTCCCTCTCCCTCCTAACTTTCCTGGTAACTCTCTCGTCCTTATTCATGTTTCTCTTCTTATTGCCAAGCACACCCAAATTTTTCAGCCATTTCTCATTTAAGAGGCTCTCTCTGCCATTCTGGTTACCCTTCTCTGCATATAATTTTGTTTCTCCCATAGAAAGAGAAGCACACAGCATTACCAAAGGCACTTGGATAAGTTAAGCAAACAAACTCTTGATGTTTGGATAAGAATTTAATTCCTGGCCCCGCCTCTTTTCTTTATGGGGTAACTTTACTGGGAGTACTTGAGAGAAGTTCAAGCTCAAGGTCCAAGTGGGTTCTCATTTATCTATGGGTGACCCCTTGGAGGCTTGACTGTAGTTAATTAAATCCTTCATCTCATTCTGACTTGGGTTTGCTCGGATTTAAAGTTGAACCCTACATGTTGCACATTCTTCCCTTTTATGAATGCCAGCCCTGAAATTCACACCCTCTCTGTTGTCCCCTAAAGGTGTCACCAGACTTGCTTGTATTTCCTCCTTAAAATTTTCTTTATGCTTTTCGTGTAATGACAGTAGTCTCTAGACGAACGTTACATTGTTTCTTCATTTCCATTTTCCCAAGCCTGAAAGGTCAGCCTTTCCGTCCGTGGCTGATGTGTGGCCATCTCCGGGGATCCTTTGTGGCTTCACTAGGCCCACTATAAGTCTCTTTAGCAGCAGCACAACAGAAATGCACTGCTAACAAATGCCCCCTTCCCCTAATTACAGGGCCAGTGAGATTTCAAGATAAGACCACGTTCAATCATGCTATATAAACAAATCCTACCACCTAATGTTTATATGGAAGCTCTCAGGAGTTCAAAATACCTTTAGACTAATGAATAATCATTTTATTATTATACACAAAATTCCTCAGTAGCTTCGCCTCAGCCTCCAAACCCCGAGAACATTTTCCAATGTGTCTCCCTCATTTCGTCCAACTACATAACATGTGTGACTAAGGAAAAATAAGGACGGACTGGATTTTCACTTTGTGTGGAGACTCATTCTCTTTGCTTACAGAAGTGAAACGTCTGTCTGAACTCAGTGGATGAAACGAGATGTTTTGATTTGAAAAAGATGTTTCTTTCATGTAGCTCGGTGTGGAGGCATACTCAGATTCATTCGGAGAACAATTTTTATTGACTGTAACTCATTAGAAAGAATGGCATGTGCTGGCATTTCATCACAAAGCAGGGAATCTTTCCCTTATAGGGCCTTTGGCTCAAAAATGATTCAGGAAAGGAAAAATGGGCTTTTGTGGGAAACCTACTAACTCAGCCAGGACCAGATGAATGCAAGTTAAAGTATGGTACCCCTGCCACTCTTTTATGCTGCCTCCTGAGGTGTCGGAGGAGTAAACCTTGTTCTTATGGCTCTGAAAATTAAGAACACAAGCACATGCTGATTTTTCCCTCAGAAGGACTGAAATAAGCCAAGAAGACTATGCCCTCTATCAATTAAAGCTTCAGGAATTTTATTTTAAGGGAGGTGGATATTACAGGATATTGTGTCCCCCAATGCAGGGGACACAGGCTCGAGCCCTGGTCTGGGAAGATCCCACATGCCGCGGAGCAACTAAGCCCGTGAACCACAACTACTGAGCCTGTGCTCTACAGTCCGCAAGCCACAACTACTGAGCCCGCGTGCCACAACTACTGAAGCCCACGAGCCACAACTACTGAGCCCACACGCCTAGAGCCTGTGCTCCTCAACAAGAGAAGCCACCACAATGAGAAGCCCGTGCACCGCAACAAAGAGTGGTCCCTGCTCGCCACAACTAGAGAAAGCCCGCGTGCAGCAATAAAGACCCAACACACCCATAAATAAATAAATAAAAATAAAGCACAGTATTGACTGAATCATGGAATTTTATAAGAGACTACAGGGTTTGAATCTTTCATGCAATGAATTATTAATAAGTGAAAGACCCTAAAACAAAAGTTTTACTGGACTAGATACAGTTTCATTCCAGTCTCTACAATCCTGATTGCATCAGAGAGAGAACAGCTGAAGTATGTTTAAGCCTATTTAAGAAATAGGAGGCTTATTCTAATACCACAAATTTTTCACACCAGAAGAATATAATTATTCAGTGACATTTTAAAAAGCCTAACATCAAGTGTCTTCAAAGCAAAGTTGAATATAGAATGGTTAAAAGACTTGTAATTGTTACAATAAAAATTGAACTGGAAAAGCAAAAGAAAATCATCAAAATTCTTCTACATCAAAATGATAAATGACTGATTACACTGATCTCTACCATGTTCTGCTTTCTACATGCTCTCCTCCCCACCTAAACATCCCCACGTATACTTTCTCTTGTGCTCACCCTTCTTGGAAGTATTCAGGGTCATGAGTGGAGATATTTTAATGAGAGAGTGCATAATACCCTTCAACAGACAGTAAGTCTCAGTTTAGACAGTATACAGTACGTTACATCTTTGGGCTGATGTGGCAGATTAATGCTACCAGAAGGTGGTTAAGATACAGCCTTCAGAGAAGATAAATAATGTTGATTCTACTCTTCTTCCAAAACCAAGGACAAAGCTGTGATAAACCTCATGGCTGAGAAGACAACCAACTAATATTCCAATAGACTGACAGCAAAAGGCAGAAGAAGGATGATGTATTTGTTCCCTGATGAATGTGGTGGATACAGATGAAACATCCTAAAGGCAAGCACAGTAAAAGGTAAATTAAAGAAAACCAGAGAGGGAAGGTGCAGCAAAAAGCTAGACCACAACATGTTTTTGTACTTCCCAAGAGGCAAAAGAGGAATCCTGCAATTTGATCTCCACAAAGAGACTTTAGGCTGGGGAGGTTCTCCAAATTCTGGGTCAAGATTTTCAGTTCACCTGAGAACACTTGGTGCTTAACCCTAACCCTTAACCTCTCTGAGGCACTACTTTTAGGTCATCATGTTCCCTAGGGTACTGGCTCCAACTGAAGGGGAGAGCATACGTCAAGGTCTGGTGAAGAACTGATCAAAAAACAGTGGAGATTTATATCAAAGTGCTGATTCATGAGGGCTTCAGAGATTAAAAAAAAAAAAAGTAGATCAGTAGTTGTTTAGGTCTGGAGGGGGTGGGAGGCTAGGAGGGGACAGCTAAGGGATGTCGGATTTCTTCTCGAGGTGATGAGAATGTTCTAAAATGGACTGTGGGGACTTCCCTGGTGGCTCAGTGGCTAAGAATCCACGTGCCAATGCAGAGGACACAGGTTTGAGCTCTGGTCTGGGAAGATCCCAGATGCTGCAGAGCAACTGGGCCCATGCACTGCAACTACTGAGCCTGCGCTCTAGAGCCCACGAACCACAACTACTGAGCCTGCATGCCACAACTACTGAAGCCCGTGCACCTAGAGCCTGTGCTCCGCAACAAGAGAAGTCACCGCAATGAGAAGCCCGCGCACTGCAACGAAGAGTAGCCCCCGCTCACCACAACTAGAGAAAGCCCGCACGCAGCAACGAAGACCCAACACAGCCAAAAATAAATTAATTAATTAAAAATAAAATAAAATTAAAAATCGACTGTGGTGATGGTTGCACATATCTGAATGTACACTTTATTTTTTTGGCCACACCACATGGCATGCAGGACCTTAGTTCCCAGACCAGGAATTGAACCCTTGCTCCCTGCAATGGAAGCACAGAGTCCTAAACCACTGGACCACAAGGGAAGTCACTGAATGTACACTTTAAATGAGTGAATTGTATGTTACGTGAATTACATACCAATAAAGCCTTTTTTTAAGCCTATAAGAAATCAGAGAGATGGGTCAATGTGGCATGAGAACCAGCCTTAACACAGCAACCTCCCAGGGCTAGAAGGTAAAAACTTGGGTATAACTGACCCCAAAAAGGAAAGATATTATCAAATGCTAAGTAAAGAATCACAGGGAAACTCAAAATCATCATATTCCATATTTTACACCTCTTAGGGGAATTCTGCCTCTCTGTCATTGTCTAGATACCACTATTTCCAAATAGTTGAATTACCTTGCCCTGTTGGAGCCCACAAACTATGGGTGTGATGAACGTGTTACAGTTCAAACACTTGAAAGGGTGGTACCAGCCAGAGAATGGCTCAATGGGAGCAGTTTCCAGATCTCCCTGCAGAATGGGGCTCCAATTAAAGGAATCATTATCCTGTCCTATCTAGAGAAAGCGTTTCTTAGATGAGTGAATTGGGAACCGAAATCCGGTAAAGGTTTTTTATTCCTTTACATTATTAGGACATCACTTACAGGACTTGGACTTCTTGGGTGTCCCCCAAAGCTCCTCACATAGGGCTGGCATTCCCAGAAACTTAATAAATACTTTCTGTTTTTAATTATATTGAATTCCAAAGAAGGAGCTTAAAGGTTAGGCATTTTATAATGGGTGTACATTCTACTTCCAAATGTAATATCTAGAATATAAACCCTAGAAAAAGGAAAGTAGTTATTGAATACCAAAGCTCCTTTGAGAAATGACTGCGTCAAGTTTACTGGTTAGCATTAGTTTTATTAAAATGGTTAAGAAAAACTGACCTAGCAGATATCTATAACTATGCAATCTTCAGCTTAGAATAATGTATTATATATGTGTAACTATAAGAACTTTCCCTTGTGAGCTTAATAATCTTAGCAACAGCTCCCTTTCCAAACATGCCAAGAAAGATATGTTGCTTTGGGTTACGGACACTGGAAAATCAACAGACCAAAACACCCAGAAGAACAAAGTAGAGAGAAGTCTGACTCGGGTCACCCTGCAGTCTCTGGAGAGCTCAGGATGACAGCAGACTGTGATGCCCTTGAAATCTGCTCCCCTCACTCCCAGACCACCACTGCGTCATCCCCGTCGGATGGGGATGTGGGCCCTTCACATGTGCATGGTCTGCCAACATGCTGAGAAAAAGAGGGATTTAAAAGAAAGTCAGCCCCAACAGTTCACAGAACCACAGTCAAAAAAAAAAAAAAATTAACTTTGACCTATACCCTTGAGACAGGAGCCAGATCCTGTTAGATAGCAAGTATTCTCTTTCTGTGTGCATCTGCAAGGACGAAATGCATTGGTTAAGTGGGTTAATTGGTCCGTGTAAGCAATGAGTTCTTGTGGGTATTCATTATGAATGCTCTGTGGGTGAATAAGTAGTTGGGAAGAGAACCAATCAATTTCTTCCTTTCTGTCCGTACTGGTTGTTCTGAACACCACTAATGTCTCACCAAGTACAGTCGTCCCTTGGTATTCGTGGGGGATTGGTGCCGGGACTCCCACCCCTTCCCACGAAGTATTCCAAAATCCAGGGATGCTCAAGTCCCTTATATGAAATGGCATAGTATTTGCATATAACCTATGTACATCCTCCTGGATATTTTAAATCATCTCTAGATTAGTTATAATACTTAATACAATGTAAATGGTATGTAAAAAGTTGTAAATACGATGTAAATGCTATCTAAATAGTTGCTGGCACGTGGCAAATTCAAGTTTCACTTTTTGGAACTTTCTGGATTTTTTTTTTGTATGTATATTTTCAATCTGAGGTTGGTTGAATCCGAGGATGCAGAACCCACAGATACAGAGGCCCGACTGTCTAACTAAGTATCTTTACAGTACTTTAAATATGCTGAGTAAAACCATCAGTATCCTCTGCACTCCCATCTTGAGTATAACAAATCGTTATGATTGCATAACTTGTTTATACTTCTTAAAATGCTGTCGAACATGTTTGATCTTCATAATTGAGAGAAGCTGTACAGTAATCTTTAATTAACACAGGGAAGATTAACTGAATTTTCTTGACCATTAAAGTTTATCCCTTTATGTTACCATAATCAAAAAAGAAAAAAATTTTAATGAGTTTGAACAAAAATCTTTCTAAAATACATTGAAACAAACAAATATAAATTAAGATAAGAATTCTTTTTTTGTCTCGGATATCAACAAGGGCTTTTCACTGAGTTATAATACCCAGGTTCAGAGAGGATACAAGGAAAAGGACCCTCCTGGACATCACTGATGAGAATGTGAACTCCGACATTTTGGGGGAGGCAATTTGAAAATATGGATCCAAATCTTATGAATGTTCCAACTCACTGACCCCACAATTCTTTTATTCTTTTAATAATATTTGAGTGCCTATCAAATGCTACACACTCAAGGTACACTGATGACCAACACAGGCGAGCTCCCTGCTCTCAGGAAACTTACATCCTCACGAAGAGAGGGCAAAACAATGAATAAGCACACAGGTGAAGGGGGAAAATAAATTCAGACTGTGGTAAGTCCTGACAAGAGAAGTAAGCCATAGATATGATGGAGCCTACAGGCGAGGAAGTAACTTGTTTCTGTCGGTGTCAAGAAAGCCCCCTGCGGCAGAAAGGCTGTTGCCCTGACGATATCCAGCCTCCCTCTCACCCTTAAGAAGAGAGTCCCAAGTCAAAAAGAAAACACAAAACTAAACCCATCTTTCCTGGCCATCTGAAGAGCACGACGGCACGTGAGATGTAACGGAGGTTGTTCGGTGGAACTTCTAGAAATGCTTCTGCATAAGGAAGACAGTGTCAAGTCAATCACATATAAAAAGATTTCAGAGATATCAGGGAAAAAATCTGGATTTTGAAAGAAGTACATGGATGATAAAGAGAAAAGCAATTCTGGCTTAGTTCTGGCTCTAAAAATACATGCCCTCTGCTTCCTCTACTTATTTAGCTGTAAAGCTTTAAGTGAAATAGTTCAAGGTTTGGTAGAAAGTTCTTGCTTGGGGGAGGAGACTGCTGGGGGAGGAACGTTATATATAGGTGGTGTAATACTCTGTGCTAATATGTGTAGAAACATTGCATAATACAGGAGAGAAGTAAACTAAGGTAGAAAGAACACTGAACTAGGAGTCCACTGACCTGGCTTTCAGCACTGGTTCTGCTCTAATAAGCTGTGTAATCCTGGCAATCAACCGCATCCAGCTTCCTCAACTCAAAATGTGGAAACTGGACTCACTCATCTGTAAGGCCTTGTCCACATTTCTTTTTTCCTTCCTTTTACTATTAATGTCACACTCACCCACACACCCACACACACATAAACATATAGGTTAAAGATTAAATCTTAGTCCCTGGACTGGGAATTAACCCACAAGCCACACAGCACAGGCAAAAAAAAAAAAAAAAATTACAATCATGAAATGATGGTTATTTATGTCCAGAAAACTTAATACAGATTTTAGGATGATGAAAAAATGTGTCTGTGATCATTGGGTTGAACACATCTTATATGTACGAATAATGCATCTTATTGCTAGATCAATAATAGAGGCTTACATTTATCTTTATAATTAGTGTTTACAAAGCAAATTTATGTCCTATCACTTTCACTTCTGAACGTCAGAACTAATTTAAGAAACAGGGAATCCAAATTATTTCTTTTTTACAAATAGACTAAGCTGTGCATATGGTAAATGATTTGCCCAAGTTTACACCTCAAAGGGCCGACCATGGGCCTTCTCCCAATTCACCAGCACTGATTCATGTTCCATGCTGCGAGGCGGCTGGGATGCTGGAAGCCTGGTGCTTCCCGTGCCTCTCACTTCGTCTTGCTGTTCTGCCCATTCTCATAAGCACAGCTGAAGTCTCAGAGAACACCCGAACAGTGACACGATGAAATTTCCAAACTTTCATAAAATCGAAGCGATCACAGAGATATTCACCCAGCATCTTCATTATCAACTCACAGAGCAGTCACCTTTTTGTCTCTGCCATGGTGGTCTGCAAAGACTGCTTTTTTCTTTTAAATTTTCGATAGGAAAATAGACTACATAAAATGTTAAACACTTTCATTTAAAAATAATGGTTAGCATTATATATCCATCATCCATCATTCATAACGGAACACATCTTTAACAAAATGCCCTACATCGACACAAAATAACCCACCTGATTTCTTTCTGCCTGTAATGTGTCACCACCTCCAGTTTGCCTAACAATCCGAATACAACGTGAACACACAATCAAATCACTGCAAGTGTGGGTGACTTCAAAAGACATCAGGGGTACATCCTGTATAAGAACCACAATTGGTTACCAAAATAGTATTTATTTTAATCCAATTAAATAAAGTTAAACAGGAATATATGATGATCCTAAAAGGATGGACCAATTGCCACAATCGTGTTATCATTTTTATTTGTCCTCTCATTAAAATGGATAAAACCACTGCCCCTTCTGAGTTCTCATGGCAGGAATTAATTCTCATGGCCTTAACACCTGAAGCTGTCTCTGTGAGCAAATTTGTTTCTAATTTTAAGTCTGGAAATGTTCAGAAACATTAATTAAAGGCCCACTGTGTGCAGAGTAACCTAAGAGGTCTTAAAAAGAAACAGTCCTTGAGTCCACCCTTTTTCAGAATCCACATTCACTCCATCAGGAAACCCCTTGTCTCTACCAGGATCCGAGCCCCTTACCCCATCTCCATGGACAAGCAAGGCCCCTGCATCTTTGCAGCAGTCTCCTAACTGATCTCCCAGCTTCTGCCCTTGACCCTGCAGTCTATTTTTAATGCAGCATGGACAATTCACCTCACTGGTTCAAAGCCTTTCAGGGCCTCCCATCTCACTTCAAGGAAGGCCCCAGTCCTGACCATGGTCCCAGAGGCCCTACAAGACCCATCCCTTTCACTTCTCTGGCCTCAGGTTCTATTCCTCTACCCGCCACTCCCTCCATCCCTCCAATCCACTTAACTTCCTTGCTGTTCTTGAGACACACCAGGCGTATTCTTCCTCCAGGACCTTCACCTTGGCTGAAGCCATCTGCAGCCTCTGCCTGAAGCAATCTATCCCAGACCATCCTTGCCACATTGTCCCACCTCTTTCAAGTCTCTGCCCAGATGCCACCTTCTCATTGAGGTCTAGCCCCACCACCCTATTCAAAATTGCTGCAGGTGCCCCTCCTCCCCAGTGCTCTCAACACCCCTCACTCAGCTCTTCTTTTCCCCCAACACTTACGCCTTCCAATGTGCAAAATAAGACCTAATATGTTTACTTTCTTCCTCTCCTCACTAGAATGTACACTCCATAAAGGGAGAGATTTTGTCTGCTATTTGTCTGAAACAGTGTGCAGTACATAGAAGGCCCTCAAGAAATATTGGTTGAACGAGTGAATGAATATCATCGATGCCTAATCCTTGTCTTGCACAAGGATTAACACAAATTAGTTAACAAGTGTGATTTCTAAGCATGGACCCCCAAATTATTGGATTTCTGAGCTGTATGCTGGGTCTTCTATGTGCCCACTGAAGCGTTTGCCTTGATTCAACACGCACTGGCCTCATTCTGCAATTGATTCAACACGCATTGGACACGTTTGCCTTGATTCAACACGCATTGGCCTCATTCTGCAATTAGAAGTTATGAACGGAAGAATGGTCCAGAGCTGGGCAACGTATATGAAAAGAATAAACAAGTGGCTAAAAGCACATGAGAAAAGACTATTTTAACTTCCAAGACTAATCGAAGAAACCTATATCAAAGCAATAAGACCAATTTTCAAGTATTATGTTAGCAAAGGTTTCAGTATATCATAACACTCAATACTGGCAAAGCAATGGAGAAAAATGTACTTTTAGACACCACCCTTTAGAAAACAGAGCCGTTTCGGAAAATTATTTGGCTAATGTGTCTAAAGCCTTAAAATATTTAGGAATTAATTGGTACAGTTTTATCCTAAATGTGGAAATAGCTTTATTGGGCAAAGATTTTATCACAGCTGTATTTGTGAAAGCCAAATTTGGAAGCCACCTAAATGGCCACTGTAAGAAAATGATTAAGCGAACTCTACATGGCTCATCAACTCCATTCCATTTTTAATGACTCGTTAGTAGTTTAACAATGTGGGAAAGTCCTAATGTGATGCTATAGAACCTCCACCCCAACAGATTAGGGAAAAAAGGTGGGAAGGAGGTAGGTTGAATATAAACAGAGGCAGGCCCATGACAGAGCAGCGCTCCTGGATTCCAGGCTGTTTGACCCCATCCATCTGATCCCAAATCCTCAGACAGCGTCTTCTGCTTTCCTGCACCTGAGAATAGTAGTTCCAATGCCCAGAAACCTTACTGTTTCCAAACTCTTAGTCACTATCCCTCCTCGGGGCCCCAGGAACCCTAAGCATGTGGGTACCCTGTGATCTGCTCTGAGACCGCATTGTTGCTGAGGGACGGGTATGAATTACAGTGGCCTCACTCCAAATACATAAAAAATAAGCGCAAACAAAAATGTAAGAACAGGGGTGTTAAATAGACAACAAATGTATCTGTAGAAACGTAACGTTGAATCCTATAAAAGAGTAAATCAGAATCAGGACTAACTGGGCACATAACGGTATACTTTGATGGACATAATTTGGCCCTCAGAAGTATTTTGCCATGGGAGTCTGCCAGGCAGATAAGTTCAGTCACAGGTACTTCTAAAATGCCATTACCACTACAATTTATATTACCTTTGATACATCCAATTCCATGGTGGTGTTTTTACACAGTAAGATAATTGGATCCACTCTGGAGCTTCAGCAGGAAAAAACCACAAACCGAATAAATTTCATATATGAACGTGGCCCCGGGCAGGAGCTCATTATCATACCAGGTAGTATATGGGGTCTTAGAACTTGGTAAAGATGTTGTTTACTCACCTATCAATGCTCTATTTTCTTTCACTTCAGAAGGATCTGTTGAAAGTTTTGCTCTGTCTTTAAAGGTTTTGAAGTACTTTCCTGGAGGCAATAGAGGACTGAGTGCTTGGCTGCTTTGCAAAAGAGACTTCCTACAGCCAGTTCCTCCAAAGTTCTTACCTGGTTCCAACAGCGAGTCACTGACACCAACAGGATGTCCTACAATTCAATCCAATGCTGACATTAACTAGCTGGAGTAAGCACTAGACCCTACAAGTGAAGGATTCTGTCTCACGAGACTGCCCCCCTTTCAGATGCCAGCACAAGTGGGGTTGTTAAGCAGGTAAGGTAGGGGGTCCCCAGAGAAAGAGAACCAGGCATAATTTTCTTGACATAAGAGAAGCCATTTTTGGCCTAAGCCATTTTGTGATCTACGCCTGGCTGCAATGTTTGCCCTTGAACACATCTCCATAATTAATAATCTTAAGGGAACAAAGGAATGCAGAAACAGAGAAGTGGTCAAGAAACAAGCCTCCTCATTCCTCCTTGAGGGATATACGTAATGATATGTATCTGATACGTATCTCTGAGTTCCGCAGGAACTAAGGCCCCTGTGCGGAAGATGGTAACTACCTGCTGAAACCCCAGACTGGTCGGAACCTGGGGGATTATGACGTTGACTTCTTCTGACCCTCGTGACTTCAATCAACCAAAGCTTGACTCTGTCCACCGATTCTACGCTGAATTCTCCTCTGCTTAAGCCCCTTCATGAGTATGCATGTACCCTGAGCTTAAAACGTCTATTTTGCTGTTTGGGGAGACACTGGTTTGGGAAAGATCCCCAGTGTTCTCCTTAATTGCTGCAACTAATCAATCCTTCTTTCTCCCCAGTTTGGCTTGGTTGTCTCTTTTGGCTTGACACCGACCAAGAGGCAAACCCAGTTTTTCAGCTAACAGGGTTCCCAGGGCACCAGCACTTCTGTCTTGCTGACTACAAATCTGGGAGTTTCTATACAAATATCAAATCATTATGTCATATACCTGAAACTAATATATGTCAATTATACCTCAATTTAAAAAAATAGTCCAAAAAATTGGAGGGGTTTCCAAGACCCCCCTCAGGTTTGATAATCTGCTGCAAGAACTCAGAGAACCCAGCAAAGAGCTATATTTATAATTACAGTTTTACAAAAACAGCCAAATGAAAGAGATGCAGAGGGTAAGGGGTGGGGTGGGGGTCAGGGCACAGAGCTCCCATCCCCTCCCAGATACTCCACTGTCCCAGAACCAGGATGAGTTCACCAACCTAGAAGCATCTCAGAACCTCACTGTTCAAGAGTTTTTATCGCGGTTTCATTACTTAGGCATGATCGATTAAATCACTGTCCATTAGCGACTGAACTCAATCTCCAGCCCCTCTCCTCTCCCTGGAGGTTGGGTGTGAGGCTGAAAGTTCTAACCCTCTAACCTCAGGCTGGGTCTTTCTGGTGTGGTCAGTCCCTCCCCTGAATCTATCTGAGGGTCCCACCACGAGTCATCTCATTAGCATCAACTCAGATGGTCAGAAAGGAGCCTGGTATGAACAATGAAAGATGCTCCTATCACTCAGAAAAATCCCAAGGAGTTTTGAAGCTCTGTTCCAAGAATCTGGGACAAAGACCAAATACATTTTTTATTAAACCACAGTTCTGAAATGTGTTTTGTGGTGAAATCTCTTTACTTCAGCTTTCTAAAATGTAACCTGAAGTTAACACATTTAACTTCACGGGCAGCTATGACCCAGGTTTCTGCCACTCTGGTTTTACCACAATGCTTAACACAGTTCTTTGTGCAAAGAATGCACCTCAACATGGGTTCTCAATTAATAACCTGATAGTGCTGGTATGTGCCACTTACACCACAACCCTGCTGGTGTTAGTGAGAAAGTATTGCCAGGATCCCAGAAGACCAAGGGCTCGGAAAGAGTTAGACCCATTAAATTAAGAATAGGAGGTGACTGTTCCGACCTAGTGGTGTTCTTCCAGATTCTATTGGCAGCAAGAGACAGAAACTGGACTCAAATTTGCTTAAGGGAGATTTATTGCAAAAAAACCCCAAATTCTCTCTATATAATTATATATATATATATACACACACACATATATATATAAATGTATGTATACGGGTAGCTCATAGAACAAAAAGAAGAGCTCTTTGTTCAACCATAGACAGAAAACCAAGGAACTTCTGGGACTCCAGACATGGGAACCATGTCTCCAATAGCATTTGGTCTCTGTCTCTGACTCTCATGGTCTGTTTCTCTCTGTCTCTGTCTTCTTCCCTCTCTCTTCTCCCCTGCTTTCAAATATTGTTTATTTTTGTACACTTTTTAAATTTTCTTTTTATTTTTGTTAGCTTTCTCTCCTTCTGTTGATCAGCTTCTTCCTTGACACAGCGGCAACAGCTTTTGGGACTAGAGGGCAAAAGAGTCTTCCTGCCATCCCATCTTTTTTTTTTTTTTTAAGATTTATTTATTATTTATTTATTTTATTTTTATTTTTGGCTGCGTCGGGTCTTAGTTGCAGCAACCGGGATCTTCGTTGAGGCATGCAGGATCTCGTTGTGGTGCCCGGGCTTCTCTCTAGTTGTGGCGTGTGGGTTTTCTTTGCTCTAGTTGTGGCGCGCAGGCTCCAGGGTGCGTGAGCTCTGTGGTTTGCGGCACACAGGCTCTCTAGTTGAGGCGTGCAAGCTCAGTAGTCACCCTGGGGCATGTGGGATCTTAGTTCCCTGACTAGGGATCGAACCCGCATCCGCTGCATTGTAAGGCGGATTCTTTACCACTGGACCACCAGGGAAGTCCCCCACCATCCCATCTTAAGAATTGTTAGAAATACCCAAGTCTTGGGCTCCAGATTCTTACTCCTTGATCAATCACTGTAGTTGGGAGATGGAGGGAGGGGTCACATAAGGAGAAAATAATGAAAATATCTAAGATTTATTGAAATTTACCATACGCCCGGCATCATTCTAATCTTTAGTTACCAAACTTATAAAGCACTCGGAATGTGCCCTATTTTAGGTGTGCTGTAAATATTAACCATTAAATCCTCACAACAACCCTTAAGCAGGTGCTATATTATTTCCATTTTACAGGTGAGCCCACTGAGGTGTGAAGAGCTAAGAAACTTGTTCAAGACCACGTGGCTACTAAGTGGTAGAGCTGGGATGTGAACCAGGCAATCTGGTTCTTGAGTTTATGCTTTCAACCACAGTGCTACATCCTCCCCGCACTCTTCATGTTTTAAACTGCACGTGAGGTAAACAGTCTACTTGTCTCCAATTCACAGAGGAAGAAATGAGCGACAAACTGAATCCATAAGGTGGTAGGGTCAGGATTTAAACCCACAGAGTCTGAATCCAAAGCCAGTGCTGTCATGGATTCTGCTGTGCTGCAGAGTTGGCGGCCGATGGGCACAGTGCCTTAAGTGTGGAGACATAAGCAGACACTGCATCCTTTGCACGTAGGACAGAGTGCAGAGCCAGCCACTCTTAGGAATTCTTAGCAGCCCCAACCCTAAGCTGGGGAGTCAGGCATGCTCAGCAGTAGAGGAGCTGTGGCCTCTACAAGGCCAAGTCGAGGTCAAGGTCAAGGAAGAGAGAGCCAACAGAGCCTTGGGAGAAAACCAGGGCTAGGATAAGGGCTGGAGGAAACCCTCCACAAAGAGTGATCGGCCTGGGACGCTGATGGGTACGGCCACCTCTCTGTGAGCGTACATGCAAAAGAGTCCCGAAGGCTGCAGTCAAGAAACAGCTGGAATTCTTTCCGAGCTCCTACTGCACAGGTCTGCCCTAGAAAACCACAGGACTGCGTCAACTTAGAGTCCCTGAGAAATGCCTTCCCTAAGTTATAATTGAATGTCGCGCACTCAGCTTTTATCAAGAATTCAGATAGGAAATAACCATTTAAGGAACATCTTGTATTCTTCGAAAATCTGCCACTGAATTCATTGTTCTTACTTCTTATACAATGAGTCCAATATTCTGCCCACAGTTTAGAGCCAGAGAAAAATTCGCCTCTCCAGGCAAACATGCGTGCTAATTTTTATCAGACAATGTGAATGAACTATGTGGTACAACATGTTTTCCTCTCTGCATTGGCCCCTGCAAACCATAAGTTAAATTTAGTGCTGAATTGTTCCTGTATCATCCTAGGCTCCTGGATGCCTCCAAATGAGTTCTGATTTCCCTTTTTGTCTTGAACCATCTTGGTGTTTTGTTTTTAACTTTTTAATTGTAAAGTAGAACATACAAAAACAAAGGAGTGTACGAAACAAAAACATACAGTACAATGGCTATCTCAAGATAAATACCCACACAACCACCACCCAGGTCAATACACAGGCATTGCCAGCACCCCCAAAGCCCTTTTGTCCTCCTGCCAAACACCACACATCCCTGAAACCGAGCAGACCCTGTGGGGCTTCTGGGCACAAAAGCCTGTGTCCCCCATTTCTTGATTATAGGAGATAGGCTTCATTCAGCTTCCATGCCCTTCCCTGGTTCCAATGGGTAGGTTCAAACAGTTGCTAATCAGGGAAGAGAGGGGATATGGAGACAAGGGAGGAGCGGTCAAGAAACAATAGTGCAGCCTTGGGGCAGGGTCCTGGCTCCCCCTCAAGGAAAACATATAACAATATCTTTGAGCTCTTTTGCAGTTACTGAAACCCCCATCAGGTGGGAGAAATTAATGCTGTGCTGCCCACAAGCACATAGATCCCAGACCGGCTGGAACCAGAAGGTTGATGTCAACTCCCAATTACCTCATCACCAACCAATCTCAGAAGAATGTCCACAAGCTGATCACACAGCCTCTTTGAACCATTATGATAAAAGTCCTCACTATTCCCTCCAGGTCAGGACACACAGTTCTGAGGGCATTAGCCCACTGTGGCCCCCTCTGCCTGGGCAAAGCAATAAAGTTATTCTTTTCCACTTCACCCAAAACTCTGTCTCCGAGATTCAATTTGGTACCGGTGTACAGAGGCCGGATTTCAGCATCATCCGCTCTCCCCACTACCCCTCCCTTATTATTCTGACTGCTTTGTTTCTCTTTCTATTCCTACTACCTAAGAGCTCATCTTTCAACACTATGGTTTAGTGTGGCATTTCTCCTTTTAACTTCACCTAAATAAAATCATGCACTATGTAGCCTTTTGTGACTGTCTAATTTCACTCAATGTTACATTTGGGCATATATATGCAGTCCATGTTATTGTACATATTTGCAGTTCATTCATTTTCACACCTGTATAGTAAGCCGTTACATGATTAGATCACAATTTAGTCATTTATTTTATTGTTGACAGACACTGCATTTTCAAATTTCATGTTCCTTTATTACTAATGTGGCTGAGGACCTTTTCATATGTTTATGGGTCATTTGGAAATTCTCTTTTTTTTCTTCCATAAATTTATTTATTTATTTTTGGCTGCGTTGGGTCTTCGTTGCTGTGTGTGGGCTTTCTCTAGTTGCGGCAAGCGGGGGTTACTCTTTGTTGTGGTGCACGGGCTTCTCATTGTGGTGGCTTCTCTTGCTGCGGAGCACGGGCTCTAGGCACACAAGCTTCAGTAGTTGTGGCACATGGGCTCAGTTGTTACAGCACTTGGGCTTCCGTAGTTGTGGCTCACGGGCTCTAGAGCGCAGGCTCAGTAATTGTGGCACACGGACTTAGTTGCTCCGCAGCATGTGGGATCTTCCCAGACCAGAGCTCGAACCCATGTCCCCTGCATTGGCAGGCAGATTCTTAACCACTGCACCACCAGGGAAGCCCCGGAAATTCTTTTTGAACCAAGAAAACAGATTCTCCTGTAGAGCCTCCAGAAGAAAGACAACGCTGCCAACACCTTGAATTTAGCCCATGAGACCCATTTTGGACTTCTGACCTCCACAACTGTGAATTTATATTGTTTTTAGCCACTAAGTTGTACTGAATAGTAATTTGTTACAAGCAGCAACAGGAGGGAGAAAGACCTCCTGGAATCAGTCTTTCTATATAAGCCTTTCCATTGCCACTGCAAAGAGAGGAAGACGACAAAAAAATAGAGACAAAAACATTGCCAGGAAGTGTGATAGGGAGCAGTAATTGGAATTTATAGAAATTGCCCCATAGAACAAGTTTCAAGCTTCAGAATTGCACAGACCAGTGTGACAGCTAACATGAACAGGGTCAACACAATACCGGTTAACATTTATTGAGTGGTTACTATTCGCTAGGCACTTTATAAACACCCATTCTTACACTTCTCCCTACAACCCTATGAGATCAAGGCTATTGTGCCCCATTTAACAGAGGAAGGCCACTTACTCGGTGGCACTGCATGACATCAGAGCCCATGCTCTCAGTCAATGCCCTGCACTCATTCTCTAATGATGGCTGGAACATGACTCTGCCATTCAAGTTAAAGTTTGAATTATAAGCACCTACAGTCAAAATTATTGAAAATTCTCATGAATTCGTGCATGAGCTTTGAGAAAAAGAAGTGGTCCTTCAAACACATACTCATGAAGAATATGTAACTACATGGGACTTTTAAGAAGATCAAAACATACAAACTCAGGACAGCAAAAGAAGTAGTTGTACTTCTAGGATGAGGAGGAAAACATTTCCCCAGTTCCCTATGGGGAAGTAATATAGTTAAGGCCAGAACTAATGTCTGTTCTCTCTACTTAGAATAAGAATTTGGCAAATAGTAAGTAGTTCATTCCAGGGTCCAAATTTTGTTACTCTCAATTAATCCTTTCTGCTATCATTTTAAAGTCCTGAATAAAGAATCTACTTCCAAGGATTACTGAAGTTCAGTATCAGAACCAGGTGAACTAGTTCAAAGAAATGAGCCCACTTCAAGAATTAGACCTTAACAAAGCGTATTTCCATCTGAGTGGGCAACTCTGAGTGGGCATCTGAGTCGCTCTTGCACCATTTTCTCTTTGATCCCACAACAGGAGAACAACAAGAAAGATACTAACATTTTTATCCTCATTTCATAAGGAAGAAATAAAGAGGCCCAGAAATGTGAAGCGACATAGCTAACTTACACGGCTAACAAGTCCTACACCTGAGACTAGAACCCAGGCTTCTCCATCTCTTCTCTAATCCTGACCTATTTTAGTGACAAATTCCCAGATTTATAAGCAACAAAATTGACTGATTTGGCCCACCCTCTGGTGAGTTATCAGTGAGCAGTGAAATATTCCAAAAGTGGGCTGAGATAAGAAGGTAGAGCTTCTAGAACAGACTTAGAAATGGAATCATCATATAATAATAAATGCCATGTTTTTAGCACTTAGAATGTACCACGCAGTGTCTGAAGCCATTTTCATATATGATGTCATCTCTCCTTAAAACATCCCTGTGAGGAATGTATATTATTGGCTCTACTTTACAGATAAGGGGAACTGAAGGTTAAATGGGTTAACTTACCAAGGGAACAGTAAGGAGCCTTATGACGGGGAATTGTGTGTTCAGGTCCAGAATGCATCCCAGCCTCAAGAATCAACAGACAGGGCCTCCAAGGCTGCCCCTAGTGACAAGGGCTGATCCTGCACTCAGCTCACCCTCTCCCTACCCTCTCTGTGCATGGTTTTCCTCTCTCTCTCTCTCTCTCTCTCTCACCTGCAGGAAATCGCATCTAGGCCTCCATGAGGCTAACATTCTGATGCTTCTGTGTTATTTCCCTCCCTCAATTCAGAAGGATCTGAACAAGCCGAAAAGAAGTTGTTTACTCTTCTTGAGTAAACGATGGGGCCACAAAATTTAAGAAAAATAATACTTTTGTGCAATATTTTTAAAAATCAAAATTAATGCCAAAACATCCATGGGACTTCCCTGGCAGTCCAGTGGTTAAGACTCTGCGCTTCCACTGCAGGGCGCACGGGTTAGATCCCCGGTTGGGAAACTAAGACCCCGCATGCTGCACAGTGTGGTCAAATAAAAACAAACAAACAAACTCAGAAGATCCAAGCCTACACTTGCACCACTCACGCCACTCCCCTCACCCCAGCCCTGTCGGATCCAGTCTATATTTAAATCCTTGACATTCTGTTCACTGTGGGTGTTTTTTGCATTAGTTTTTATTTTTTTAGTATGGCACTAAAATAGTGTTTATCTTGATGACTGAGTTTGGGTTTTTTTTTTGAGTCCCCTTAAATTTGTGCCCAGGGTGAGCACCTCAGTCGCCAATCACAGTCCTGGACTGGGTACATAGCATTCGGAATCACAGACAGTGGGCCCTGATTCCCAGTTTATAGTTTTCCTGCATCCTTTCTCTCTCCCCTACACGTTAGCTGCTCTCCATGCAGACCCACTGAAGTAGAGACCACCACATGCTCTCAAGTTCATAGCTGAGCAGTGGGGGAGAAAGAGGAGCCTGCCGTGTTTCTTTCTCTTTCTGAAAGGACATTTTTTACACCGTCAGTTTTTGCCATGAGGGAAATTCCTATCTTTGACACCCTCAAATCAGTGTTGACATGTAATCTTAATTATTGAATTCCTGTCACTGTTTCTCTAATGCAATGGCTCTCAATCTTTAAAACACAAATCCCTAAGCCCGGGCTGCTCCCCTGATCCAGGAAATCAGTATCTCCGGAGGCGTGAGCCTGGAGTCGGTAATCTTTAAGTCTTCCCAGATGGTTCTGACGTGCAGGCAAGATGGCTTTAGTGAAAGGCTGACACACTATTTTCCTCCCTCCGTTGGTTTTCCCTTTGGTCCTTTCCAGAGACCAATAACAGTGAGGCTCCAGGGTCAGAGGGAGCAGAATTCAATTCCTGGCTTTCCCATATAATAGCTTTGTGACTTTGGACAAGATGCTTGACTTCTGTTTTCTCAATTGTGCTCTGGAGATAACGATAGAACTGTTTGAAGGCACAAGTTAAGGCATCTAAAACACCAAGCACAGTGTCTGGCGTGTGTGCCTGCAGTTCCTCATGCACCTCCACGCCCAGTATGAGCTGTTAGTATTATTAGTTAAGTGTCCATTCTTCCAACCAAATGATGGCAAGTCCAATGAATAAATAAAGGCAGAACTGCTTTTGGATGCCAGGGGTTGGGAGAGACTCAGACCTCACTCTCTCTTCCAGGGGTCTGCAAACCCTTAGGGATTCTAGGAAATAATTTGAAAACCACTAGTATGGGACGTAATGACATTACAGACCCAATTTCACTCTGTTTGGGGTGGCTTTTCCTGCCTTAGAACTGCTGTGGTCCATTTCCAATCTCTCTTCTGGTGGCAGGATCCGGCTGGCTGGATTCAGGGACAGCTCTGTGGCCAGAAGAGCCAGCAGAGTAGGGCTGCTTGGCCAAGTGTCCTCTGTAGCCTCAAGCTCATTAGTGGAATAGGCAGCCACTAACTTAGCCCACTGACCCACCCAAGAGACGCTGCTCTAAAACACCGATCCCCTGGCTGGCTGGATGTCTCTGCTTGGTTTTTAGTTGTGTGGTGGTGGCTAGGAGGCTTGAACCATTTCCTGTTCAAGAGTAGGAGAGCATTTAAGTGCCCTGTGCAGAGAGAGCCTGCGGGCATCCTGGCTTGGCAAGGATGCTCCCTCTGGGAAAGAGTAGTTTGCCTGTTATCCCAACTGAGAACAGCTGTGCTCTATTTGATTCTTGGACAGTGTTGATTGTTTTCAACCCCATGGGTCAAACATCCCGGCCTGGCTCAGGGACCTCTGCCAGCCTTGGTCTGACTCAGAGAGGATGAGGCAGAAGGTACAGATTTGGATTAGCGTAATGGAGGCTGGCTTGGCCTCAGAGATCGTCCATGCACAAAACTGGCTGTAGTCCCCTTTTCCCTTCTGGAGGGCCGTCTGGACCCTGCTGGTTCATGTGTGGCTTCCATCGCTTTCTGTCATTTTCTCCTACCAATATAGCCTCTTTTTCTTTCTTTTTTTTCATAAAGGAGTACTACTTGTCCCAAGTTAATAGCTAAATAAACCACGCAATAGTAAGAGTGGTTTGGTTTTTTTCCTCCCCTGAGCCCATTTCCAGACTTGTTTGAAAAAAGGCTGATATTCTGTACCTGAGCATGTTTAAAGTGTATGCTTGGGGGAGGGATAAAGTAGGAGTTTGAGATTAACGGATACTCACTACTATATATAAAACAGACAAACAACAAGAACCTACTGTAGAGCATAGGGAACTGTATTCAATATCTTGTAATACCCTATAATGGAAAATAATCTGAAAAAATATATATATATAACTGAATCACTCTGCTGTACATCTGAAACTAACACAACATTGTGAATCAACTATACTTCGAAAGAAAGGAAGGAAGGAAGGAAGGAAGGGATTGATTTCTCGACTGTTCTTTAGAGAAACTATTTTAGACTCCTAGTTGTTGGGCTCTTTAATTGCAAGTAACAAAAACAATTTGTGTGGGCTTTAGCCATAGAGGAGAATTTATTATAAGGATAAAGGAACATCTCAGGGAAGCAAAGAAAGGAGTGTGGCCAGGCTTCAGGAAGGGACAGGGGACTGGAAAGCTGCCAGGACACGTCTGCAATGTCTCATCTGCGAAGCTTTGCATATGAGCTGCTTTTGTGTGTCTCTGCTCACTGGCTTCTCTTGCCTCCACCTACGAGAAATGTTGCTACCACTCAGAGGTCAGCACCACCACTTCCCCTCAAGAGCATGACTAGTGTCTTTCGGTATCCATTCTCAGGAAGAACCTGACTGGCCAGGTTCCATCAGCAGCAGTCACTGGACAGTTAGCCCAGTGGCCGTTTTCTCAACCAGGGTTCTCAGATCTGGCTGCTGATTCGAGTCACTTGTGGGAGATTTCTTTTGTTTTAATACAGACCCAGGCTCCATCCTAGCATCTCTTGAGTAGGAGCTGAAACTCTGCATTAAAAATTCCTCAAGCAATTCTGATGATAAATTATATTTGAGAGTCACTGAAACGCAAGACTCTGGTATCCATTAATCTTTCCACTAAGATCTAACGAGAGACTGCCTTTTAAGCTGTCTACTATTTGTGGAGGCTATTACTGTAGGGCTTGAGTGAGCGATTCATTTCAGTGCAAATATACGTGAGTGGGGCGGGGAACTCCCTGAGCCACAGAACACTTGTTGTAGAACCAGTCTAGTGGAAATCTGAGACACCAGCTCAGAGCTGGATCTAACATCACTATTCTTAAAGGCTTCATGGTCAGGACTTTTAGACAAGGTTTCAAGAACACTTCTTACCAAGTGAAATCTGCCTTAATGTTAGCCAAGCAGATGATGCAGGTCAGTGTAAGAGTCCAAAACAGGTTTAGACCCTAGGTCATACTAAAGAAAAATGGAACTCCACTGCGAAAATACCATCTTAAAGAATCAAGTTGTGTTTTACGTTCCCACACCTTTCTTTCTTACACATACTGTTTCTGCTGCTTGGTAATATTGCCTCTTCTAACGTCTATTGGTTTGTTCTTTAAGACTTCACTTGTGTTCCCACTTAGAAGCAGCGTTCTCTGACTCACTAGTCCGTTTATCTTGACTTGTGCCCTTATACTATCCTCTGTGTGCCTCAGCCACATGGATTTAATCATTTTGCGTCTCCATCACCTCCACTTGATGATGCGTAGCTGGCACTTCAGTAAATGAATCTACTTGTATGGGGGTTGGTGGGAACTGTCCTTCTACTGAACTGAGGTAGTGATGTGTCTGCTAATCTGGCCGCTGGCTTCCTTCTGTCCCTCACATCCCCCTTATTCCCACAGTCAGAGCCATTTTGCTTTTGCCAACAATCTCAGTATTATTCCAGGCTCTGGGATCACTCATCTCTTAATCATGGAAAATAAGGTGACCTGTAGGCCTGCATCCATTATGCCGGGCCAATCAGGATTACCCTTTAACACCATGATGAATTTTGCAGATGTTTTATTTGTGTTTTACTCTACAATACTCTAGCTACATCGGCCATAATTCACTAGGCATGATTCAGATATTACCTCATTTAACTCTTGCAACAGGCCTACAAAGAAAGCTTTATACGGAACACTGAGAGTCAGAACGGTTCAGTAACCTGCCTCAGCCACACCACCAGTGTCAGGACAAAGACCAAGACCCAGATCTGACTCCAGATCCTTATGCTCTCAAACACCAGGCTGCACTTGAGGCGACTTGAGAAACCCGCTTTACAGTCAGCTATCTTTCCCTGTGTATGCCTTAATGTCCCAATTAAAATGAAATATTCAATAAGTATAATCATATTGTTATAATTATACTTATTAATTATGGGTATAATTATATATATATATACCCATATATAATTATGGATGGGATGTCATGACCTGAACTCAAAAAAAGAAGTGCCTAACCTTCTCTTACCAACTGCCAAGCGTGGAATGACTTCCTAGAAGCGTCTTTCTTTTCCTCCGTGCCATGCCGTGCAGCATGCAGGATCTTAGTTCCCTCACCCACACCCCCAGCAGTGGAAGCGTGGAGTCTTCAGCACTGGACCGGCAGGGAACTCCCAAGAAATGTCTTTTTAAAAGTTTCCAACAGAATGTGAGCCTAGGCCTATTTGCATCCCAGCTACTTCCCATGGCTGAGAGAAAGAATCCTCTACAGTTGCCTTCATTTTTCATAAAGCATTCTTGAACTCCAAGGAAGCCCTACTTCCATGGTGCTGTTTGTTTTAGGTGGGGCGCTACGTGGTAGTGTCTGAAAATGTGCACGTACTGTATCAAGACAGGGTGATGGGGCCAGTGATGAATCTCAGAGGATTCATCACTGAGTCACAAGAGTCACACATGCCAAGTCTGGAACTGGGCATGGGGGGAGGGCACCACATTCAGTTTCCCAAATATACCATCTACCTACCTGACAGCTCACACAAGAAAGCACTGACCACTTGTCTTAAAGGGGGGATTTTTAAGAAGCTCTATGGGATATCATAAATGACTGACATCAATTATAAGCAGAGAAATACAAAGACGATTTTAAAAAGAAATTCGAATTATGCACCCCCTCCACACCCAAGCATGGTTCAAAGGCCAGAAACCTAAAGAGATGCACTTAGAGTAAAAGCAGAGGCAAACCCCACCTATTCCAACAGAAGAGATGAAAGGCAGACCGCAAGGAGGCAGGGGCCGAGCCATTTCTCTCCAGGGGCTGCAGAGCCTTGCAGGGATGACAGAGGCTCTGGGCAGACAGGTAACACCACACCTGGGAGCAATGGAGTGGGGGCTGATTGGAGCAGGCTCAGGCATCGCCTCCTAAAAGCACAGCACTTCCCTCCAGCTTTGTTAGCAAACTTTTCATTCTAGATGCAAAGGGTGATCACATCTAGGCTTCCTCCAAGAGCAGAAAGCCACAGCAGGCCTGCACTGTGATGAATGAAGCAACCCTTAAGCCCAAAGAACAGGAAACTAGCAGTTTTGCCACAGATTCTGAATGAGTGATGAGCAGGTGGCAGAAGAACAGGCTGGGGTGGGGGGTGCAGAATAGCCATGTGTTTTGTTTTTTTTTTAATGTATTAAACTAAAGATGCTGGTGACACTCATGAAGAACTTATAGAACTCAAGAGAGGTCAGGGCCCTAGATTTTAGAACCTTTTACAGGAAGGTGATAAAATCTTGTGCATCCCAGGCAGAAAATAAAGCAAGGCAAGGACCACGGACACAAGCTTAGGGAGACACAAACTGGATGAGGCACTCTGGTACCCAGTTCCCAAGTCCTTCCTCTTCTTTGTACAGAGAATCCTCTAAGCCTTGAGCAATTCCTAATGCTTATCTTATTCTATTTCCTTCTACCCTGGACAAAAGTAGGAAATTTTGGGACTTTCTTAGTGGTGCAGTGGTTAAGAATCCACCTGCCAATGCAAGGCACACAGGTTCAAGCCCTGGTCTGGGAAGATCCCACGTGCTGTGAAGCAGCTAAGCCCGTGCACCACAGCTACTGAGCCTGCGCTCTAGAACCCACGAGCCACAACTACTGAGCCCACACTCTAGAGCCCATGAGCCACAACTACTGAGCCCACGCGCCTAGAGCCCGTGCTCCGCAACAAGAGTAGCCACCGCAATGAGAAGCCCGTGCACCACAATGAAGAGTAGCCCCCGCTTGCCACAACTAGAGAAAGCCCGCGCACAGCAACAAAGACCCAACGCAGCCAAAAATAAATTAATTAATTAAAAAAAAAAGTAGGAAATTTTCATCCCAATCCTGACAGTCAAATAGAGCCTTGGAATAAATGACTTTACTCAGTAAGCCCATAAAAAGTCTTTTGTAAGAGTGTGGTCTTTGAATGGATTAATAAACTTTCTCAAAAATAAAGAACTGTGTTATCTAAAACAGCATAAGATTCTTATTGTGCACCATTAAATCCAAATATTTGTGCAAAAAATCCCTTATAAGAATGTTTGAAATTATTAGTTGGACTTTTACTAGATTCACTTTTTTAAAGCTCCCCTTCCTTCTCTCCTCCGCAAACACTATTGGTAGAACACAAGGAAGTTGCCTGTATAAGGAATGTAGGATTTAATGGAAGTTTTATGACTTAAGGTTTATTTATTTTATTTTACCTGTCTTTCCTGAATCATCATTAAGTTACTATTTGGAGTTGCCACATTTTTCTCACTATACACAGAGAATGAACAAAAGTCACGGTCATTGTTCCCTGCAGTGCTCTTTACACATTTTAAGCAAGCGAGCAGAAGGGCAGTGTAATCACCAAAACGCTCAGCAGAGTGAGTGATTGTGTTTCAGCTGTCTGCACTGAAAACTGTTTCTTAACATTATGCCTTGTATGTATGCAGTTTCAACACAGCTCCGGACTGAATAAGCACTAGACTTAGGTGGAAAGAATGCTATAACCCAGGTGTTCCTGACATTATCTGATAAAGGGAACTCAAAAGGCTTAGTGTTGCCCAGTTGAAGGATAAGCTTTATGACAGTAATGAGGAAGGGGCAGGTTAGTTTGTTTTACACTCCCCTACGAAAGACTAATCCAGTTTTCTCAGTGCTCACTAAGGAAGTCCTAAATAAGAACTTTCATCAAACGGGAACTCAAAAAAAAAAATAAAAGCACAATGTCACTGATGAAAACATTTTATGAACATATGGAAATAAGAACAGAAATCTTCAACACTCTGGACCAGAGTGTTCATATGGGGTATGTCTAACCCTATGAGGGGCCCTCAGGCCCTTTCAAGGGATCCCTGAGCAAAAGGGTAATTTTAAAGGGAACTTCCTCCACATCTTTACCTTTTGTACACAACTTTCCCTCAAACTGAGCAATCTAAAACACAACAAAATACTGTATCCACAATGTTTCTTCCATTCTATACACTAAAGGCACACTACTCACCTTCCCAGCTCACGCTAGGTTGCACTGCCCTGAGGCATTCAGGGCTTCAGGGTCCACTAGTGTCAGTCCTTGGGGCTGCCTAATGTTCCCTGTTCTATATTTCTGTTAAGGGAGATTTAGAGACGAGATATTTGGGGAATTGTTAAGATGTTCAAAATTTGGATACGTGGTAAAGTGGGGTACTATGGAAGTAATGCTGATTTTTCTTTAACAAGTTGGCTACTTCCATTTCCAGATTCATGCCAAGGAAGAAATAGATCACTCTTGATGGAAACCCTACCAGCAAAGCAAGAAGTACCTGTAAGAGACATTGAATGCTACAAACAGTTTTTCTCATGAGTACTTTACTATTTAAAACATCCTTAGAACAATCACTGACCCCCTAAAAAAGTACCTTTGAACAGAAAAACAGGAATAGTTTAGTAATGCTGATTATTTTAATTATAACTTGGGATATTTTTCAGGACTACCAGAATTTTCATGATGCGTTGAATAAAACCTACAGACAAAACTTTTCATGATCATATCATGAAATACATATTCTAAATAGTCAAATCTCAATTTATTGAATTTTATGAAATGATTAATATTTCCCACCACCTAGTAACAAAATAAATTAGATTCTAGCTGCCACACCAGCTGGTTTTTAGTACCCTATAGAACATTGTATAGAAAAATCTGATCCTAATAAAATTAACGTTATTTTTTGATTCCTAATTCTACCAAAAGCCAAACACACTAGTTCAATATATGCACATACCTTTATTGAAAGATTATCTTGCCTTGTCAACCTACTTCCTTCCTAATAACTTATAGTTTTAGCTAATAGAGGATTGTGACTTGTTAAAAGTTAAATAATGAGAAATTGTATATTGAGTTACATCGTTTTTAAAAAATATATGTGAAGTTTATGGATTTTACACCTTGATTGCTTTTAGTATCTCTTACAAAAGGTGTTCTATGATGTTTTTAATAAGTTTTATAATATTCTTCAAAATTCTTTAACACAACATTTGAACTGTCAAGTCAGACTTTTTCTGACAGAAAGGAAATATGATTTGGTTATCTGATTTAATGATGAAATGGTGGATATTTGACTTGATTTCATTATATGGTAGACATTTAACATAAATTGAATGATTAAACCTGTGGCTCAAAGGTTTTGAATGAATTATACACTTAATGAAATATATATTATGGTAAAACTATATTTAAAGAACTGTATCAAAAAATATTTCTGAAAAGGTGTTTTGAAAGTAACAGGTTGGATTTTCCAGCAGGATTAAATGAAGTTTTTCTAAGTGAAAGAGTAACGGGTATGATTAATAATCATTTGATAGTCTTGGTAAAGCTGTTTGGGTTTATGCCCCCAAATTTGAGAATGAATAACTCTAAGTAACAAACAATTCTAAAAGTTAGAGCTACCAATTCTCTGTTTTCAACAAAAAAAGAACAATAAACTAATCATATTGTCAGTTGAAGGATGATTAAAAACACAATGTGATCTTTGGCATGGAATTTAAAGAACTGAGTAAAATGGTTTCAATAAAGCTACTTCCACACCCATTTCTTTATTTAGGGGCTGTTGTTCAGCATTTACATAGAAATGAAGGACAGAAACAGAACTGACATTCAGCCCTCTTTCATTCTAGCAATGTCACATTTATCCAGGGATAAACTAATCAGAAAATTACTCTCATTAAAAGAGGACTTTCAGGGCTTCCCTGGTGGCGCAGTGGTTGAGAGTCTGCCTGCCGATGCAGGGGACACGGGTTCGTGCCCCGGTCCGGGAAGATCCCACATGTCGCGGAGCAGCTGGGCCCGTGAGCCATGGCCGCTGAGCCTGGGTGTCCGGAGCCTGTGCTCCGCAACAGGAGAGGCCACAACAGTGAGAGGCCCGCGTACCGCAAAAAAAAAAAATTAAAAAAGAGGACTTTCAACAATTTCACATTTCATTATTAAAAAGTATCAAAATTTTAAATATGTTTTGATCAATTATGTAAAATAATTTTAACAACTCA
Organism: Pseudorca crassidens; assembly: GCF_039906515.1. Classification (NCBI taxonomy): domain Eukaryota; kingdom Metazoa; phylum Chordata; class Mammalia; order Artiodactyla; family Delphinidae; genus Pseudorca; species Pseudorca crassidens. The sequence goes on from NC_090316.1 coordinate 16,114,543, forward strand.
GTATAGAAGAAATTTAGCACAGCCTTAAGGTCACAATAAATAAATTTTAGAATGTTAATTTACATACTTTTTTTTTGTCAAAGATGTATGACAGTATGATCAATATTACTTTGGGGTGTAAAAATATATAGTAAAATCGTATGTCAACGAACTCGAAGAATATGAGAATCTGATCTAATGGACTTGGCCCCATCCTCCAGTCCAGGCCCCTATTCCCAAACGTTTAAGCTTCTCCAGAGAAGGCATGTGCTGGTGGTGGTTAGAAAGCGACTGCCAAGAATTTCCCGGCGGTCCAGTGGTGAGGACGCCACACTTTCACTGCCAAGGGACTGGGTTCAATCACCGGTCGGGGAACTAAGATTCTGCATGCCGTGCACGGCAGGCCTTCCCCGCAAAAGAAAGTGACTGCCTTGTGATCACTGGGGACTTGCTCAGTTCAGTGAATGGTCGGTCAGTTAGTACAATAAATTTCACTACTTTTACTTTTGTCCTCTGTGTGACAATACAGACTAAAATGTACTTTTTTTCTTTCATTATAATTGCAATAACATGACCCTGCATTTTCACAATTAGATTTTTTGTATCCCATCTAGGCATTATGTTGTATTATATTAGGATAAAATTCTGTGGGGAAATTGCAATGAAATACAAGTTCAAGGAGAAAAAGGAAAGATGTAAAATTTTCAATATCTTTATGTATCTTTTATATGGTTGATGGTATTAAATTTCTATGATATTTTGCCTCCATTGGGTATATGTGAAAGAGCAATGTTTTGTTTTAAAATGTCAATATTTATACTATGCTGGAAATTCTATCCTTTGCCAGTATTTAAACTTAGGAACAGCTTTAAATGTACAAAGGAACAGTTTCCTTTTAAGACGATTTCTAAAAAACTATTAGGGAGTACTTGTGCAAAAAAGTTTGCAAATCACTGTTCTAGACGGAAAAGGTTAGCAATGACCTTTTCAAGGCCAAGGATATTTGGAGCAGATTTTTTATCACCAGTGCATAGAGTGAACAACTAAGAAGGAGAGCTTAGCATTTGTTTGCTTTTCCTGGCATCTAGAGGGAAAGCCAAGCATACAGAGGGATTAAACATTCCTGCTATTGAGTCAAAGGCCCTAAAAACTGATTTATGGCACACTGTAAGAGGAAAGGGAACAGCTCTTATCCATAACTCTGCCCAAGCAATAACTTCTTGACCAGAGACTAGACAAGACTTAAACTCTCTCTTTGCAGTTTCAGGAAAAGGTACTGATTTCATGGAATGAAATTTCATGGAATATGTTTTACCACCACTAATTATTTTCAACTGAGCATCCCTTATGAAACAGAAAAAACACTGAGATAAATATGAATCTGTGTAGCACAAATTAAGGGTCCAATGGCTATGATGAAACTGAAATGAACGAATAGATGGAGTTATTGCCAAAGGTCAGGGTGGTCTGGGAAGGAGAGGGCTGGAATCAAATTAGGTCTTAAAAAAAACAAAAAACAACAACAACAAAAAAACAGAATCAAGAGAACAAGATTGATGGGCTAACTTGGTGGGGGCAGAAATAGGACGGTGTAACCCTCAGAATGGGACAAAGTATTTGCAAACGCATCAATGGACAAAGGATTAATCTCAAAAATATATAAACAGCTCATGCAGCTCAATATTAAAAAAAACAAACAACCCAATCCAAAATTGGGCAGAAGACCTAAATTTCTCCAAAGAAGACATACAGATGGCCAAGAAGCACATGAAAAGTTGCTCAACATCACTAATTATTAGAGAAATGCAAATCAAAACTACAATGAGGTATCACCTCACACCAGTTAGAATGGGCATCATCAGAAAATCTACAAACAACAAATGCTGGAGAGGGTGTGGAGAAAAGGGAACCCTCTTGCACTGCTGGTGGGAATGTAAATTGATACAGCCACTATGGAGAACAGTATGGAGGTTCCTTAAAAAACTAAAAATAAAATTACCATATGACCCAGCAATCCCACTACTGGGCATATACCCAGAGGAAACCATAATTCAAAACGACACATGCGGGCTTCCTTGGTGGCGCAGTGGTTGAGAACCTGCCTGCCAATGCAGGGGACACGGGTTCGAGCCCTGGCCTGGGAAGATCCCACATGTCGTGGAGCACTAGGGCCGTGAACCACAACTACTGAGCCTGCGTATCTGGAGCTTGTGCTCCGCAGCAAGAGAGGCCGCGACAGTGAGAGGCCCGCGCACCGTGATGAAGAGTGGCCCCCACTCACTGCAACTAGAGAAAGCCCTCGCACAGAAACGAAGACCCAACACAGCCATAAATAAATAAAATTTAAAATGACACATGCACCCCAATGTTCATTGCAGCACTATTTACAATAGCCAGGTCATGGAAGCAATCTAAATGCCCATCGACAGACGAATGGGTAAAGAAGATGTGGTACATATATATAATGGAATATTACTCAGCCATAAAAAGGAATGAGATTGGGTCATGTGTAGAGATGTGGATGGATCTAGAGACTGTCATACAGAGTAAGTCAGAAAGAGAAAAACAAATATTGTATATTAACGCATATATGTGGAACCTAGAAAAATGGTACAGATGAACTGGTTTGCAGGGCAGAAATAGAGACACAGATGTAGAGAACAAACGTATGGACACCAAGGGGGGAAAGTAGTGGGGGATGGGTGGTGGTGTGATGAACTGGGAGATTGGGATAGACATATATACACTAATATGTATAAAATGGATAACTAATAAGAACCTGCTGTATAAAAAAATAAATAAAATTCAAAAAAAAGGAAATAGGATGGTATACGTGTGATGCAGGTATGACGATGATGGGAACAGTGATTAGCCCAGAACAGATGGCTGCTATAAAAATTGGAAGGTAGCTAGAAACCAGACTGTGGAGGGTCTTAAATGCCAACGAAGAGCTGGCTCTTATCTCACGAGAAATGTGAAGGTTTCTGAGATCACCGTGAGACATTTTAGAGAGCTTTTTTTATGACAGTAGAATGTAGGAAGAGAGAAGAGTCAGTTAAATTTTTAGCAACAGTCTGGGGAACTATGGAAGCAGAGACTGGGGTAAGGATATTGTGACTGGAAAATAATCAAACGACAATTTGCTAAAAGGGGAGGGGGAACCACAAGTAATTCCAAGGTTTCAAGCCTATGTGACTGTGATAATCATGGTCCCACTGACAAAAAACAAATCCAAAGGGAAAGCAGCCTGATGTTCGAAGGAGCAGGGTCAACAAGCAAGAATGGACACATGAAGGGGAAAGTCCAACCTCCAACTCATCTGCCATCACCAGCTCTATGGGAAATCATATGCTTTCTCCCACGTCCTCTTGTTCAACAGGGGAAAAAAGAATTAGTATTCTAAACTGGTAGTGATCATACTACGTGACTTTCTGATTTATTGGTATTCACCCTAAAGGATCATACTGCATGAATTAATGACCCTAAAGAATCAGACTATATGACACAATGATTTACTAGCATTCATTCTAAAGAAATCTAAGGAAAATTTCCTTGAGTATACTCATTTAGCAGTCCAAACGCAGATCTAGCTTAAAGCCTCACAATCATCAGCCTCTTACACAAGTCTTGACACAGAATCCATAAAACCACCACCTCCACCTTCAGCCCCCTCGTCAGCCAAGCTTAAGCCCTCTGACCACTATGTCTCATTACAGACTCATTATAGTCTTTGCCTCCAGAATAATGGGAAAAATTATAAACATAAATCCTTTCCCTTGCTCACTGACCCTCATCCCCAACAAGCCTTCCAAGCTTGTCATCTGTGAACAGTATTTTGTATATTTGTTCCATCCAAAGAATGAACTTCAAATTCTTTCCTGGTATGTAATATTTAGTACAATCAGACACTGGAAATGTCTAATTTAAACTGCAGCTGGAGGACGGACTTCCCTGGTGGTCCAGTGGTTAAGATTCCACACTTCCACTGCAGGAGGCACCGGTTCCATCTCTGGTCAGGGAACTAAGATCCCACATGCCGTGCAGCGCCGCCAAAAAAAAAAAAAAAAAAAACCCAAACTGCAGAAAGATGTTCACACAATGTAGGACAACCTATCTGTTCTTAGAATATCAAGGGAGCTGAAGTCTATAACAGGAGGTGGCATAGCAAAATGGTAGAGTGCAAAGGCTCAAGGCAGACTCCCTAAGTCTCAAACTCCCACTATGTAAACTTTGGCAAGTCAACCTCTCTGTACCTCAATTTTTCCATCTGTAAAATGGAAGTGATAATGCATAGCCTGCAGGCTTCTTGCTAAACATGGAAAGTGCTTTCACAGTGTTCAAAATCAGGTACAATTCTTATTATACCTGGACATCCAGCTCTAGGCGATCATTTACCACAGTTAACTTATTTATTGATGGAACTTACATATTGCTCTAGATCAAGGGGTAGGGGTAAGAGTAAGTGAACTTTTTCTGCAAAGGGCTAGGTAGTAATATTCTCAGCCTTGCTGGCTAGGTGGCCTCCACTGCAACTACTCACTTCCACTATTGTAGCACAAAAGCAGTCAGAGATAACATGCAAACAAATGAACATGGTAGCTGTGTTCCAGTAAAACTTTACTTAAAGTTGAATTCCATATAATTTTCACGCTACCCAATACTTATTCTTTTGATTTTTTTCAACCATTTAGAAATGTAAAAACTATACTTAGTTCGAAGGCCATACAAAAATAGGCAGTGGGCCACACTGGCCCAGGGGTTGGTAGTTTGCTGATCCCTGCTCCACAGTAAACTTAGTAAGTTGATGGGCTTTGGAAGTTTGTGGGGGCAGGCAGTTCTGAAATACGGGTTCGGTCTGTGGCACAGAAAAGGAAACTTCTAAGTATAATAGAAAAAGGATATTTAATGCTGTCATTCACTTATTAACACCGGACTCAGTTATGTGCAGAACATTTTTGGACTCACGCACCGTTGTAGATGTCACAGTGCAATCAAAGATGCAGAAGTCAAAGTCCCTGCTCTCAAGGAGCTTATACTCCACAGTGGCTTAGAAACTGAAAGCCTTCCTTCAAAATACAATACCTCCTATCAGGCTTCTGCAGCATACACAGGCACGCTCAAACAAGAGGCTGGGAGTGTCTTTGGTGACTCCACCCACAGCCCATGCCAAACATGCGCGGATTGTGACCACCCTGCTTCCTCGTCTCCTCAGTAATTTTACGACCAGCGCTCTCCCTTGCCTTCAAATTACTCTGTTTTGCATGATCAGGTTGGGGGTAATATTCATTATGAGGTACTAAAGAGAGCAAGTCAATCAGTCCTGTCTTTAAAAACTGACCATTTAAACTACTCTTCAAAGATACAGTCTCCCTTCTAATAGGTACCATGTTAGTGATTCCATAGTTTTTTACTTCAATCCAGGTAGAAACCTACCCCTGGGAAGCAGGTTAAACAGGTCTATCTTCAGGCAAAAGAAAAACTTCAGGAAAAAGATTTTTCACAGCAAGTGTTTTGAAGTATATTATCTAAAAGAACACAAAATAAACACAGACAAAATACAGTGCTCCCACATACACCTCAGCTGGTTCTAAAGATTGTGGATTTGAAATAATACAGCAGAAACCCAGTATGTCAGTATGTAACCATAAGTGAAAAACAGAGAGCAAGAAATCAACATAGCTAATGATTAGGGAAAAAAACAAATAGTTGTTTGTAAATAATAATTATTTTAAAATATTAACATTCTAGTATATAGTATATATTACAATAATATCATTAATAGAAAACAAAAACTGACAATAAAATATTCCTAATACTGTTGATTTTTTGGAATACTAAACAGCATAAATGCTTAAGAATAAGCATTTTCCGGGCTTCCCTGGTGGCGCAGTGGTTGAGAGACCACCTGCCGATGCAGGGGATGCGGGTTCGTGCCCCAATCCGGGAAGATCCCACATGCCACGGAGCGGCTGGGCCGGTGAGCCATGGCCGCTGAGCCTGCGCGTCCAGAGCCTGTGCTCCGCAACGGGAGAGGCCACAACAGTGAGAGGCCCGCGTACCGCAAAAAAAAAAAAAAAAAGAGAATACGCATTTCCTTGCAAGAATTAGCAGTATTGAATACTTTAAAAACAACAGACCACAACAAAAATCCAAAACAGTACTCTTGATGTTTAAGATCATCTCATCAGAATAGGCAAGATTAGTCTCAACAAAATCCCCCCAAAAAGCCCATATGATACAAGGCATATCACATTGGAGAGGAGGGCAGAGCCTCAACAGAGCAATTAAAAACGGGGTGGCGGCATGAGTAAGATAGAGGGCTAGAAGGTGCTCCCACTCATCTCCCCCAGGAAAACAATAAATCAATTACAAATCGACAAAAACAGGGAAAGCTATGTTTCCTTAAAACAGAGAAAGCTCTGGACTACAACAAAGCAGCAGCGAAAACCCTGTAGAGCTCAAAAACCAAGGATGACCTCACAGAAAAGTGAAGGGAACATTTTAGCTGCGTCCCCTCATCTCTCAGCTCAGAGCAGCTTGGCTCCAGGAAGGAGGCCCTCGAAGGACTTTCACCCCATGGGGAAAAGGAGAGCAGGAGAACCCCAGCGAGCCTCCCTGCCGTGGACATCTGCAGCAGTTGCTACAGAGTCTTCGCCAGCGCTGTCTGGAGTGCCCCCCACTGCATCGGCTCCTGGGGCTGGCACTGCGGTGAGAGCTGCCCCCAGGGAACCCAGCTGTTGCTGTGCCCCACTCTCCAAGATCGGATGCCACAGGGCCTTGCCATATACAAACTAGGGCTGCCACAGCTCTGCACCCGGCTCTCAGCTCCCAGTCACAACTCTGTCCCACCATTTCTGGGATGTCTGTTGCTGTTTCTGCCCCCACCCCACATCACAGCTCTGACCCGTCATCACAGAGGTCAAGCTCCTGCTGCTCAGCAACTGTCCCACCCCCCCCCACTGGGTCCCGGACACATGGCTTTAACAGGCCTCCACCAGGGACATGCCGCTGCTATTCTGAGACTGTCCCCTGGGGCCAGAGTTGGGCTTTTGACCCACTGTTCCCAGCTGCTACTGCACTCTGCTCCCTGGACCCAAGCCACCACTGCACCCCATCATCTCAGGGCCTGTGCTGCTTCTGTATCTCTCCCCCAACCCTGTCTGAGTCACTGAGATGAGCCCCAGAGACCCAGACCTTGGTTCCACAGGATATGTGCACACACCTGCACTTTAGATACCAGCGCCACAGACCCTACAGATGCACCTGGGCCTGAGGACCCAGGCACTGCAGTAGTTCCACATGTGTCTGACCCCAAGACTCTACTCCACTACTAATCTGAGTGCCAGCATGCCAGATCAAATGCCAAGAGGTAGCCCCTTGGCTAGAACTTTCTTCCATGGGAAAAAAAAAAAGAGAGAGAACAGGATGACCCCAGCAATCTTCACCTCTGAGGATCCCAACAGCCCCAGCCACCACAGGACCTCGGCAGCCTTGGCCACAGAAGATCCCATCAGTCTGCACCACAGCTGACTTCTGCTAACAGAGCTACACAGAGACTACACCACTGTGCTCTCCCAGGAACCCAAGATGCTGCATCCCACCCAGTTGGTGCCTGCACAACCAACTTCAGGTGAAGGTCTTTCCCACAGAAGCTAGGCCAAAAAAACTGGAAAAGGTGACTGCTCCCTCAGTGCACAGACACCAAAGCAAAGCCATCAGAAACATGAAAAAGCAAGGAAACATGACACCACCAAAGGAACACAGTAATTTTTCAGTAACTGACACCCCTGAAAACTGAAGATCTGTGAGTTACCTGAAATAAAGATTCAAAACAATCATTTTAAGGAAGTTTAGCAAGATTCAAGAGAACACAGATAGACAACTCAGTGAACTCAGTAAAGCAATGCATGAACAAAATGGAAAGTTCAACAAAAAGAAATCATAAAAAAGAAATAAACAGAAATTTTGAAGCTGCAGAAGACAATGAATGAAATGAAAAATCCATAGAGCTTCAACAGCAGGCTCAGGCAGGCAGAAGAAAGAATCTGCAAACTTAAGACAGATCTCTTACTATTATCCAGAGGATAAAAAAGAAATTAGAATGAAAAAGAGTGAAGACAGTTTATGGGAATTATGGTACATCATCAAGTGAAACAACATTTGTACTATAGGAGTCCAAAAAGAAGAGAGAAAGGGACAGACAACTTATTTAAAGAACCAATGACTGAAAACTTCCCAGATCTGGAGAGAGATATGGCCATGCAGATACATAAAGCTTCAGAGATCCCTAAACAGATTCAACCCAAAGAACTCTATAATAGAGATCTCAAAAATCAAAGAAAAAGAGAAAATTTTGAAAGCAAGAAAAAACTTATTATATACAAGGGAATCCTAATAAGGTATTATCAGACCTCTCAGCAGACACCTCATAGGTTAGAAAGGAGAGGGATAATAAATTCAAAGTGCTAAAAGAAAAAACTGTCAACCAAGAACACTTTACCAGCCAAGCTGTTCTTCAGAAACTAAGGAGAGATACACACTTGCCCAAACAAAAACAGGGATTTATCACCACTAGGCCAGCCTTACAATAAATGCTAAAGGGAGTTCTTCAAGCTGAAATGAAAGGGTGCTAATTGCGAACACTAAAACATATAAAAAATATAAAGTTCACTGGTAAAGGTAAACATATACTCAAATTCAAAATACTCTAATACTGCAATGGTGGTGTGTAGATCAGTTTGGACTCTAGCATATAGATTAAGATATAAAACTGTTAAAAATAACTATAGCTACAATACTTTGTTAATGGATACACAATACAAAAAGATGTAAAATGGAACATCAACAACATAAAATGTGTAGGTGGGGCAAGTAAATGTGAAGACGTTTTTATGCAATTAAGTGCAGCTGTTATCAGCTTGCCTAAAATAGACTACTATACCCATAAGATACACAGGTGACCCTTGAACAACACAGGAGTTACGGTTGCTGACCCTCCGTGTAATTGAAATTCTGTAACTACAGTTGGTCCTCCATATACTTGGTTCCTCTGTATCCACCATTTCACATCTGTGGATTCGACCAAATGCAGACTGTGATGTACTGTAACATTTACTATTGAAAAAAAAATCACTTGTAACTGGACCCACACAGTTCAAACCTGTGTTGTTCAAGGATCAATTATATAATGAAAGCCTTATGGTAATTATAAAGCAAAAACCTATAACATAGAATGGATAAAGAAGACGTGGCACATATATACAATGGAATATTACTCAGCCATAAAAAGAAATGAAATTGAGTTATTTGTAGTGAGGTGGATGGACCTAGAGTCTGTCATACAGAGTGAAGTAAGTCAGAAAGAGAAAAACAAATACCATATGCTCACACATATATATGGAATCTTAAAAAAAAAAAAAAAGGTCATGAAGAACCTAGGGGCAAGATGGGAATAAAGACGCAGACCTACTAAGAGAATGGACTTGAGGACATGGGGGAGGGGGAAGGGTAAGCTGGGACAAAGTGAGAGAGTGGCCCGGACATATGTACACTACCAAATGTAAAACTGATAGCTAGTGGGAAGCAGCCGCATAGCACAGGGAGATCAGCTTGGTGCTTTGTGACCACCTAGAGGGGTGGGATAGGGAGGGTGGGAAGGAGGGAGACGCAAGAGGGAAGAGATATGGGGATATATGTATATGTATAGCTGATTCACTTTGTTATAAAGCAGAAACTAACACACCATTGTAAAGCAATTATACTCCAATAAAAACGTTAAAAAAAACCCTATAATAGATACATAAACGATAAAGCGAAAAGAACCAAAGCATACCACTACAAAAAGTCATCAATTCACAAAGACAAACATAAAGAGAGGAACAAAGGAATTACAAAACAATCAGAAAGCAATGAACAAAATGGAGATGAGTTCTTACCTATCAATAAGTACTCTAAATGTAAATGGTTTTTACAATTAAGACGTAGAGTGGCTGAATAGATACAAAAACAAGACCTAATTATATGCTCACTACAAGAGACTCACTTAAGCTATAAGGACACTCATAGGCTGAAAGTAAAGGTATGGAAAAAGATTCCATTAAAATGGAAAACAAAAGAGAGCAAGAGTAGCTATAATTATATCAAACAAAATAGACTAACTCAAAAGCTGTAACAAAAGACAAAGAAGGTCACTATACAACAATAAAGATGTCTGAATTAACTTCAACAGGATATAACAATTGTAAATATGTACGTACCCAATACTGGAACACCTAAATATACTAAACAATTATTAACAGACCTGAAGGCAAAAATACACAGCAATGCAATAATAGTAGAGGACTTCAATATCCCACTTTCAACAATGGATAGATCATTCAGACAGAAAATCAGTAAGAAAATAATGGACCTGAATGACACTTTAATCAAATGGACCTAGTGCATACATATACAGAACATTCCATCCAACAGCAGCAGAATACAGGCATACCTCATTTTGTTGCATTTTGCTTTACTGTGTCTCACAGGTACTGCACTTTTTACAAACTGAAGGTTTCTAATAACCCTGTGTTAGACAAATCTATTGGTGCTATTATTCCAACAGCATTTGCTCACTTTGTGTCTCTGAGTCATATTTTGGTAATTCTTGCAATATTTCAAATTTTTTCATTGTTATTATATTTGTTACAGTGATCTGTGATCAGTGATCTTTGATATTACTACAGTAATTGTTTTGAAGCACACAAACTGTACCCATATAAGACAGCGAACTTAATAAGTGTTATGTGTGTTCTGACTGCTCCACCAACCAGCTGTTCCCATCTCTCTCCCTCTCTTTGGGCCTCTCTATTCCCTGAAACACAACAATATTGAAATTAGGACAATTAATAACCCTATAATGGCTTATAAGTGTTCAAGTGAAAGGAGGAGTCACACATCTCTTACTTTAAATCAAAAGCTAGAGATGATTAAGTTTAGTGAAAAAGTTATGTCACAGGCTGCGATAGGCCAAAAGCTAGGCCTCTTGCACCAAACAGTCAGCCAAGTTGTGAGTGCAAAGGAAAAGTTCTTGAAGGAAATTAAAAGTGCTACTCCAGTGAACACATGAATTATAAGTTTTATTGTTGTTTAAGTTTTAGCGGTCCGATAGATGAAACTAGCCACAACATTCCCTTAGGCCAAAGCATAATCCAAAATAAGGCCCTAACTCTCTTCAATTCTATGAAGGCTGAGAGAGATGAGGAAGTTGCAAAGGAAAAGTGTGAAGCCAGCAGAGGTTGGGTCATGAGGTTTAAGGAAAGAAGCCATCTCCATAACATCAAAGTGTACAGTGAAACAAGTGCAGATATAGAAGCTGCAGCAAGTTATCCAGAGGATCCAGCTAAGGTAATTAATGAAGGTAGCTATACTGAACAACAGATTTTCAATGTAGACAAAACCACCTTCTATTAGAAAATGCCACCTAGGACTTTGACAGCTAGAGAGGAGAAGTCAATGCCTGGCTTCAAAGGGCAGGCTGACTCCCTTGTTAGGGGCTAATGCAGCTGGTCACTTAAAGCTGAAGCCAAAGCTCACTTACCATCCCGAAAACCCTAGGGACCTCAAGAATGATGATAACCTACTCCGCCTGTGCTCTATAAATGGAACAACAAAGCCTAGAAGACAGCACATGTTTACAACATGGTTTCCTGAATATTTTAAGCCCACTGTTGAGACCTACTACTCAGAAAAAAAGATTTCTTTCAAAATATTACTGCTCATTGACAGTGCACCTACCTGGTCACCCAAGACCTCTGATGGAGATGTACAATAAGATCCACGTTGTCTTCATGCCTACTGACACAACATCCATTCTGCAGCTTATGAATCAAGGAATATTTTGACTTTCAAGTCTTATTCTTTAAGAAATACATTTCCTAAGCATACAGCCGCAATAGATACGGATTCCTCTGATGGCTCTGGGCAAAGTCAACTGAAAGCCTTCTGGAAATGATTCACCATTCTAGATGCCATTAAGAACATCTGTGATTCATGGGAATAGGTCAAAATATCAACATTCACAGGAGTTTGTAAGAAGTTGACTCCAACCCTCATGGATGACTTTGAGAGGTTCAAGACTTCAGCGGAGAAAGTAACTGCTGATATGGTGGAAATAGCAAGAGAACTAGAAGTGGAGCCTGAAGATGTGAATGAACTGCTGAAACCTCATGATAAAACCAATGCATGGGAAGTTGCTTCTTATGGATGAGCAAAGAAAGTGGTTTCTTGAGAAGGAAACTACTCCTGGTGAAGATGTTGTGAAGACTGTTGAAATGACAACAGAGGATTTAGAATATTACATAAGATTAGTTGATAAAGCAGTGTCAGGGTTTGAGAGGACTGACTCCAGTTTTGAAAGGTGGGTAAAATGCTGTCAAACAGCACTGCATGCTACAGAGAAATCATTTGTGAAAGGCAGAGTCGATCGGTTTGATGAACCTCATCACTGTCTTATTATAAGAAATTGTCTCGGCCACCCCAGCCTTCAGCAGCCACCACCCTGATCAGTCAGCAGCCATCAGCATCAAGGAAAGACCCTCCACCAGCAGAAAGGTTATGACTCGCTGAAGGTTCAGATGATGGTTAGCATTTTTCAGCAATAACGTATTTTTTAATTAAGGTATATACATTTTTTAAGACATAATACTATTGCACACTTAATAGACTACAGTATACTGTAAATATACCAAAAAATTCATGTGACTCACGTTACTGTGATAGTCGCTTTACTGTAGTGGTCTGGAACCGAACCTGCACTATCTCTGAGGTACAATTGTACATATTCTTCTCAAGCACACAAAGAACATTCTCAGGATAGATCACAGGTCATAAAAACAGTCTCAACAAATTTAAGATGGCTGAAATCATATCAAGTATCTTTTCTGACCACGATGGTATGAAACTAGAAATCAATAACAGGAGGAAAGCTAGGAAGTCCACAAATATGTGGAAATTATACAACACACTTCTGAGCAACTAATGGCTCAAAGGAGAAGTCAAAAGGGAACTCAAAAAATACCTTGAACAAAAATTGTACACAAACACATACACACACAGAGGAATGTTATTCAGCCATAAAAAAGAAGGAAGTCCTACCATTTGTGACAATGTGATGAACTGGAGGTTTAACTGAAATAAGCCAGACGGAGAAAACAAACACTGTATGGTATCACTTATAGGTGGAATCTAGAAAAAGAAAAAAAAAAAGCACCAATTTCATAGAAACAGAGAATAGAACGACGGTTGCCAACGGCTGGGGACGGCAGAATGGGGCAACAAAGGTCAAAGGATACACATTTTCAGGTATACAAAGAATATTTTCTGAGGATGTAACATACAGCATTATGACTATGGTTAATAGTACCGTACTGTATACCTGAAAATTGCTGAGAGTAGACCTCAAGCATTCTCACCATCAAAAAAAAAAAAAGCTAACTAAATGAGGTGATGTGTCAATTGATCTTGGTACCATTCCACAATGTGCATCAAATCACTACATTTATACTTAAACATATACATTATATTTATCAATTATTCCTCAGTAAAGTTTAAAAAATGTATCAGGACAGTAAAGCATCACCAAATAAAATATTTGGTTGAGCCAAAAGGATACTGAGAGCTTATAATGTTGAAGGTCTTAAAAAGAAATATAAAATGAGCTTGTTTGCACTTGGGTACTTGGCAAAAAGAAAAACAGGCAAAAAGATTAGCAGCTTGACTTAAAAACAAAATAAAGGAGGAGGGCAATGTAGTGGTTCCTTGCCATAGTCAGATTTCCCACTTGCAGTTTTTACCTCTTGTGAGCAACCCTGGAAGCTGGTGAGAGAGGATTCCAGCTTTGCTGCAGCATGAATTTGAATTCTGTGGCGAGGTGGCTATGTGAAAAAGTCGCCTAGGGAGTGTGAGTGGACTGCCCAGCATCCACACCTCACTAGTGATTTCCTATTTTCTACTACTTGGCCCTGGCACAGTACCTCTGTAAGGATTTGAAGGAAATGCTTTAAAACGTCCAGTAATACTTTATGGTATATTGTATGGTGCTATCTGGGATTCACAAAAATCTTAGCATATACCTATTTCACCCCAAGAGTTTCCTGTTTAAACCTAAAACATCTCGATGTCCTTGTTTTACTATAATGTGTATTTTGTCCACCCTTGTGCCTTCTGTTATCCACTTATTTTTTTATTATGCTGATTCTATAACTACTGCTCAAAGGCAGAAATTCATTCTTTTAAGTTAAAAAGCTACAGCACTGGGCTTCCCTGGTGGCGCAGTGGTTGAAAGTCCGCCTGCCAATGCAGGGGACACGGGTTGGTGCCCTGGTCCGGGAGGATCCCACATGCCGCGGAGCAGCTGGGCCCGTGAGCCACGGCTGCTGAGCCTGCGCGTCCGGAGCCTCTGCTCCACAGCGGGAGAGGCCACAACGGTGAGAGGCACACGTACCTCAAAAAAAAAAAAAAAAAAGCTACAGCATTGTGTGGAGAATTCTCATACCAAGAAAAATGCCTAATTTTCTCCTATGCACCAGGGTTGGAAGACCTCTATAAAATTCATTTGATTATAATGTATAAATCATTAAAATAAAGTAGCATCACAATTACTATTAGGAAGTAAACGAAAAGAAGCAAACAATGTTAATGAAATTGTTCTAGGAAAGCTATAGGGGGAAATCCAATTCTGAAAACATGTATTTTTAGCTTCTAGATAAGGAGAGTTTTACTTTCTCAACTCCATAAACACATTTTTGTTTTTAGTATTAGTTAAGAATTAACTATTCAACATTTAGTGGTCACTGTGTAAAATCAGTTTTTAGTAATAGAAATGTAAGATATGGTAGAAAGCATTATTCGACTTTACTAACCTCACTCATAATGTTGAATACAAATGCAAAATTAAGTGGTGACCTTTAATTTTAAATCTAATTCAAAGCATGGTCTCTTAGACTTAAGAAACAAGACAGATAGATATATGTCACAAGGGGGAGGGGAACCAAAAAACCGAATCCAAAAAATCCCAATGATTTATCTATGTATTATAAAGTTCAAGCTGTAGCCCTTATATTCCTTTAAATGGTATTTTCTTTTGAATTTCCATTAACCTCATTAGTAACTGAATTTTTAATCAGACCCTATAATCTATCATGAATCTTCCAATTATAAATTAAAAAAAAAACAAAGGCAGATATGTGTACCAAGTACTTTATGAAATTCACCACTCACAACTGACCTTCACATATACATTTCAAAAATCAAAAGGACACTGACATTCTTAAAACCCAAAGGCTAGATAAGGCCCACCTTTCCAATCTTTTCTGCATTTTAAGAAATGATCTGATCTAATGATGTGTTAATGTAGAAACACATTATATATTTTAACATCAATAAGGTATGACATTCAAGGGGGGAGCCAATAAACCTCTGTATTTTAAAACCAAAAGGAACACATCTTGGACACCTTAAATTACAAAATTCAGTTCTAAGCAGGAACTGTTACTGTGTAACAAATACTGCTCATATCAAAAGTGCTGGTGACAAAGAATTCAACAAAGAATTCAATATGCCCTCCCCACAGAATCTGTTCACATACATATGCATATATCTATAACTGTAACAAGATTTTAAATGATTAAGGTGCTTAAATTTTGCACTGCAGGACTAATTCAATAAGTATTCATCTGCTACCTCTTTGTAGCAGCTCCAGTTAGAGTGAATGATCCACGGGCAAAAGCGCAAAAATGCTGTTATTTTCTGGAATGCGGCATTTGTGGCGCTGGAGTGCCCTCTATTGGTAGTGAAGAGGACACACTCATTAGCTGCCCTGCATGCATCTTCTCATTAACCCGGAGTTCACACCCATCCTGCAGCATTCTAACTGCTATTCGGGCGATGTTCTTAGAGTCATCAAGACCACTGTGAGGCCGCCCATCGTAATCCATTCCGAGTTTTTCAAGCATTATTGTCAGCTTGGTTTGGCTTCTAGGAACCTGAAAAATAAACAGCTCAGTAAGTAATTCTTTAGTATTCTATAAGTCATAGTGAAGTGGAAAAATAAGCTGAAAATGAACAGTAATAGCTAAATAAAGTTAGGCAAAGGGCAAGTACTCTCGGGTCAAATGAAGCAAATAAATAAACCTTCAGAGCTTTAAAAAAATGATCTTAGAGTTTTAGATAAAAATACATATAGGGCTTTCCTGGTGGTGCAGTGGTTGAGAGTCCGCCTGCCGATGCAGGGGACACGGGTTCGTGCCCCGGTCTGGGAAGATCCCACATGCCGTGGAGCGGCTGTGCCCGTGAGCCATGGCCGCTAAGCCTGCGCGTCCGGAGCTTGTTGCTCCGCAACGGGAGAGGCCACAACAGTGAGAGGCCCGCGTACCGCAAAAAAAAAAAAAAAAATACATATAAACAGATGGAATCCTTAAAACATCTAAAAAGTTTGCAGTTTTATAACTTAACAAATAATTTATGAAAGGAAATGCGTTGTTTTGAACATCTAAATTTAACCCAAACCAGTTTTTTGGCATGGTATTTTTCTGTAATGTATTATTTTACTTGACTGACAAAGTTTATAACTTTTATCTATCAAAGGACACTATCAAGAGAGTGAAAAGGCGGCCCACAGAATGGAAGAAAATATTTGCAAATCACATACATGGAAAGGGATTACCATCTAGAATATACAAAGAATTCCTAAAACTCAACAACAAAAAAAGCAAACAACTTGATTTAAAGAACTTGAATAGACATTTCTCCAAAGAATGTAATATACAAATGGGAAGAGGAGAAGAAAATTTTTAAAAAGGAAAATGTAAGTTTCCTCAACTTACACTACTAATCAGCATTATAATTGGTATCTAGTACAAAGGGGGGAAACCACCCAGAAAAGAGCAGCCTAAGAAACTGACCAATATAAACAGATCCACAGAAAAATGTAATTCTCTACTCAAAAAAGCACTGGCAATTCTGCCTTAACGTATCTGAAACTTTCTGATCACTCTAATGTACTATGAGCTGTAGATGTTTTTATGCAGACCTGAAAATTCTTTTATGGTTTTAGTAATTGTTAATAATTATCCTTAGAATAAGTAAATTATTCCTCTAAGTTAAAGGTTGGAGAAAGACCCCTTACATAAGAAAGCATTACCACCTGGGAGTTGTAGCATGAAAAGAATCTAAAGCTGATCAGCCCCTACAAATTTATATGAAATTCAGAGGACAGAGGCACATTTGCAACTATATCACAGGATACAACAAGCAAAATCCAGACTATGGGAAACTATAGGACAAATGGCTCATGTTAGAGGGGGGGAAAAAAAAAACAACTGCTAAAAGGAAAAAGGAGGCGGGAAAGGAATTTATAAATTTAAAAACTTAGGGCTTCGCTGGTGGCGCAGTGGTTAAGAATCTGCCTGCCAGTGCGGGGAACATAAGCTCGAGCCCTGGTCCGGGAGGTTCCCACATGCCGCGGAGCAACTAAGCCCATGCGCCACAACCACTGAGCCTGGGCTCTAGAGCCCGCAAGCCACAACTACTGAAGCCCACGCACCACAACTACTGAAGCCCACGTGCCTAGAGCCCATGCCCCGCAACAAGAGAGGCGACTGCAATGAGAAGCCTGCTCACCGCAACTAGAGAAAGCCCACACACAGCAACGAAGACCCAACGCATCCAAAATAAATAAAATTTATTTTAAAAAATAATTTTAAAAAATTTTAAACTTACGAGACATGTCACCCAACTGCAAATGTCACCCAACTGATCCTCATTCAACACACAAAGGGTAAAAGAAAACAAAATATTTATGATATTTATGATGATTTGATAACATTAAGGAATTACTGTTAATTTTTTTAGGTGTGATAATGGTGTGGTGGTTATATTTTCTAAAAGAGTCATCTTTTGGGGTTACATAATGAAATGTTTACAAAGCAAATGAAATAATGTTTAAGATCTTCTTCAAAATAATAAGGAAAAGGTAAAGTGGGTATGGTTATAGATGAAACAAGGTTGGTCATGAGTTAATAACTGTTGAAACTGAGTCATGAGAGTTCATTGTTATCTGTCTACTTTTGTATATGTTTGTAATTTTTCATAACCAACTTCTTTTAAGAAATCACAAAATTAGTGAAAAATCCACAAAAAAGGAAAAAATATTTACCAAATATAATCAAAGGAAAGAAATCCAAATGACTAATAACATAGGAAAAGGAGCTCAGTTGCATGAGTAATTAGGCAAATGCAAATCAGAACCTCAATGAGATGTCATCACACATCCACCACACTTACAAACATTTTAAATGACTGGCAATACCAGATGCTGGCAAAGACGTGGAGCAATAGTAAATCACACACTCTTCTTGTGAGAGTGCCAACTGGTACAACCACTTTGGAAAACAATTTTTGCATTATCAAGTAATCTCAATGTGGTACATATTCTATAACCCAGCAATTCAACTCCTAGGCTTATACTCTGGAGAAATGAGCATGCAAGGCACCAGAAGATATGCACAGGAATGTTTATAGCACCACTGTTCATAAAAAGCCCCAAACCAAAAACTACCCAAAGTAGATAAACCAACACAATGGAATACTACACAGCAGTAAAATAAATGAACTTCAGCTATATACACAAGAAGGATAAACCTCAAATATAATGTTGAGGAAAAAAGCAAAATAAACAATACAGCCAGTATGATGCTAATTATATCATTTTCAAAACCAGGCAAAACTAAACCATATGCTATAAAGATCAACATATAAATATTAAAGCTATAAGGAAGGGTGGGAGGGAGGCTCAAGAGGGAGGGGATATGGGGACATATGTATGCATATGGCTGATTGACTTTGCTGTACAACAGAAACTAACACAGCATTGTGAAGCAATTATACTCCAATAAAGATGTATAAAAATAATAATTAAAAAATAAAGCTGTAAGGAAAAACAAGAAAATTATCCCCATGAAAGTATGGATTACAGGAGCTCTAGGAGGAAGGAAGAGGGTTAAGTGGGTGGAATTTACAAGGGATTTCACTCTAAAAACAATCTGTCAAAATCCACTTTTCTGTACACATAGTTCTCAATTTTAAAATGCTAAACAAAAAAACAAAAAAAAATGTTTTGAGAGAAAAGCACCTTTTCTCAGGAAAGGATGTGCTTCACCAAAATGTGGTTGTAAAGGGAAAAAGATGACCCAAGATCTAACATGTGATAGAGAAGCAAAGGAAATCTTCTAGGATGATTTTTGAAGAAGCCTGAAGAACAGCTCAGATTAGAACAGGATTAAAGGTTCCAGAAAGCTAGTCTTCAAGGTAAAAAAGGAAAAAAAAGAAAAAAGAAAAATTGACACACCACCTGAGTGTTTTGAGTACTGAAAAGTGATTTACAGTTTGAATGGAGAGTAACAGCATAAGAAAACAACTAAAGAAGTCAATTATTAAATCTGGGGAAAAATGAATGGTAGCTGTTTAATGGTGCTGAACCTTCACTTTGCATTGCAGGAACTCAATAGATACCTCAGACTGAAAATTCAAGAAAGAGCATAAATATATAATCCGGAAACAGGAAAGTTAATATGAGAAGAAACAACTTTAAAAAGTTAAAAGTGTTTGGGAGAATAGGAACCAGTACTGGTGAGGGCCATGGTGGAAGACTGCCATTTGTTATGAGACTTGCAATATTATTTTTAAAAATTTACACTACACACACGTATTAACTTTGATAAAATTAGAATGAAAAATCAGTGGGGAGCATTTGTTCCACAAACAATCCATATATTGAATACCCCTACAGTTTCAAACCTCTGTTACTGAAGATCATACATATATAGTTACCCTATTTAAGTAACAGGCTGAGTGAGGAATATAGCTTATTTTTCTAAACTCACATGAACATAACTATTTGGAATCTGAAGAATAACAACTAATTATATGACCTTTTTCTGTGAAAAGTACCTAGTAAATCATAACTTTATGTACATGCAAAATATAATAAATTTATCAAGAGCAGTATAATCAATATAGAAATCTTACCTTGTAAAAGTTTCCATATGACTTTCGAATATTGATCCACTTTTTGGCAAAAGGTGGATATCTGAGCCTGCTTAGCTGGCACTGAATGTTCAGGAACTTACTCATATCCCATGAACTTAAATCAAAAGAGGAAAAAAATCTGGATTAAATAAATGCTATACCATTCTTAAAAATGAGGATTTTAAGTCATTCTATTTGTTTTTATTTAGACATCACCTTTCTTATATTCACACGTAACATCAAGCTTAGAAAATTAACTTCTCTTCCTCCAAAATAATAATTCAAAAACAAACTTTAAAAAGCAAAGTGGGAGGCTTCCCTGGTGGCGCAGTGGTTGAGAGTCCGCCTGCTGATGCAGGGGGACATGAGTTCGTGCCCGGGTCTGGGAAGATCCCACATACCGCGGAGCGGCTGGGCCCGTAAGCCATGGCCGCTGAGCCTGCACGTCCAGAGCCTGTGCTCCACAACGGGAGAGGCCACAACAGTGAGAGGCCCGCGTACCGCAAAAAAAATTTAAAAAAAAAAAAAAGCAAAGTGGAAGTTGGATATATTAAATTTTTTTTGACAAACTGTCTAATTCTTATTGGGCTCATCTTGACCATTTTTATGGTTCAGATTACCTAAGCACACCTCTATCTTGTTGAGTTTTTTTTTTTTACAACTCTAAAATAACCGCTCAGCTTACTTTTAATGCCAAGTTTATCACATTAGGAAGTTCCTTGAGGGTATGCTTTGAAATAAAACAAAAAACACAAACAAATGAACAAAATACTTGAGAGAAACAAACGTAGCTGATATCAAGTAGTTAGAATGCAATTTGCTCTGCCACAGCATGTTTCTACAACACGAATCAACCTATGTAGTTAAGTAGGAGAATCCTGGCTGTATCATGTAGAAGTTATGTTGCCTCATATGTGGTTTTTCCTTGGCAAAGGGAGTCAGAATTGCAGCAGTAGAAATTATAACCTTCAGCAGGAAAGAAAAAGCTCTCAACTCGGCCGCTGTGCCAGCAACAGGAGTACTTTTAAGAAAATTAAAAACAAGCACCTGCCCCCACAATCCTCTGGCTTCTGTGCCCTTGTAACATCCTCTGAGGTGCCTTCTACAGACCCCGGGAAGCTTGCCTGGGCTGTCCAAATTATTTCTGGGGGTATCAATTATTGTTTTTGTTAGTCCTCTGGTTACAAAATTGCACAGATTTTGAATGATCTGTCCCACAATGTGAGGTTTTTTACAGAATTGCACACACCACGTTATGACAGAAACACCTGTGTACTTTAGCACGAACACTGCTCATTCATGTTGAAAATCAGGAACAGGTTTCTAAAGAGGCCCATCAACATTTTCCCAAACTTCCATTTTTAAGCACAATTATGATAGGCCTAAATTCAATGCTCTTCTCCTATTGCACCTGAGGGCCTCTAAACCCTTCACTTAGGTGACACCTCAGCTTTTGTCCACAATTTGAAACAAGTTCATTAGGACTTTCTTCTTCAACCTTAATAGCATAGGGTATAGGAGGTGGCTCAGCACAATGCTGTTAATCCTGTTTTAATCTCTCTCATCTCCCCACTTGGCTTTTCATTTAACTAATGCTTCTGGAGCATAATTTTGAGCTCAGCACTATAGTAAGCAATATGAAAGACTACAAAGTAGCAAAAATCCTTGCTCTGATCTCCTTGCAAACCTAAGTCTTACACACATGAAGTTTAGACATCAGAGTATTTAGTCAGATGCCAACATGAATGGGACATATCAGAGGCTGTAAGGCTTCAAGAAAAAGGTCAATGTGAGTTGTAGTGTCCAAAATAAAATATGAGGTAGGCTCTGGGTAATAATAAAGAAGAGTCAAGGAAGAGAACCTTCCAGCAGAGAGGAAAGCTGTATGGGTACAGAGAGGAAGGATAAACCGTGTGGTTCATGGGCCAGCCTGACTGGATTAAAAAAGAAAAACGGCAGGAGGATTAGGCTACATGGGCAGGGTGGGATTAGACAACAGAGCCTTGAAAGCCAGACTGAAGAGTCTGGACTTTCTTGAGCAAGGAAGTGTCCTGATAAAAACAGCGTTTCAGTAAAGTCATTTAAGTTTTATACATTAATATTTAATCTTCTTCTAGCACTGGATCAGACTGTTATCTCTGCTTTCCCTCCTCTCTCTGACATCTAGGACTTAAAATTTAACCAGGAATAAGAATGTAAAAGAAAAGCTACTGCCTGTTGTGGGGACTCCTTTAGTAAATAATATTTTTTGTGGTTATTCTAAAAGTTGGATGAGTTAGGACATCTTTAATCTTAAAAAGTAGATTAAAAAAGATAAATTTCCTTAATACTTACCCATCTGTTAATATGGAATATTTATACTTTGTTCCTAATTCCTTCAATTTCATCCAGTCAATGACTTTTTTCAGTACCTGAGGGAAGGTATCCGCTTTGTCTACCTGATCCTGAGGATATGAAAGTAAAATATATAAAAATCTGGGTAGTTACATGTAGTCCTACCCAGAAACAAACACTGGAGGGAAAGAAACAGTAGGAGAAAGTCTTAACTATGATCTTTTAAACTCTTCATGGTTTCCTAGGCTAAGATTCACCTAAAATTCCATTTTTAAGACAGTTAAAAATTGTTTATAGCCAAGTATTAGGGACTGCTTTCAACTGAAGTATAAAACCCTCCCCAGATTAAGATTTAAGATCATCCTCAGGGGTTCTCTTTTTTCAGGCCTCAACCTAGTGGCTTACTGCTTCTCCAGAGGGGAGAAAAGGGAAATCTCTCCTCAGCTGAAAACCACAGCCCTCTACACTGGTTTCCCTATCTCGAAGCTCACATCCAGAACATATTACACATCTGAATGATCCATCACATCACTCGCATACTTAAAACCCTCCAAACACTCCCCAAGGTCTTCCAGACAAAAAGACACACAAGACCCTTCATGATCTATCTCGCCTCTATCACTTCAGCTTTATTTGCGACCATTTTCTCACTAGCCCATAATACACCTGAACCATCCCGAACCACTTACAGTTTTGCCCTTCACACCTGAAATGCCTGCCCAGTCATTCTTTCCCACCTATTTACCTATCATTGACTCGGCCCAAGTTCACCAACTTGAGTTTTGCCCAGGACAGCCCTCCCTTCCCTCTGTCAGAAGGAGGTCTTTCTACAGATGCCCATGACACCCTAATGAAACACTGACTGTCAGTCTTCCTAACCATACTGTGACCAGTGTTTTTTTCTGTCTGTCCCCAACTTACAGATTGTTAAGTGAGCTGAGGAGAGAGATTGCCTTGACCATCTTTGTATCCACCGTAGCTTGGCCAATATTGAATATTATAGCAGGCCCTCAAATATTTGTTGAATGAATGAATAAAGGAACTAAATAAATCAACAAAGGGCCTACCACATTAGAATACAACCAAAAATCAGAGGCCTAAAAAAAATTAAGCTATATATAAAATCAGGTTGTAACAGATACATTTTAAAACTTCATCTCCAAGTTCAACATGGTAACTAACATTTCCTTCACTAATGCTCCATACAAATGAAATGATTACAACTCCTTAAAAGGAAAGGCTAAAAAAAACTTACCAGCTGTAAAATGTGCTTTTCTATTTTTTAAATATTACAATACAAAAGATCTTTACCAAGCTAGGAAAGTATCACATTTAATTATTTACAACAATAATTTTTTTAAACTATGAAATAAATCCCTAATTTCAAAACTTCTTTCAAACTCTAGAAAAAGGAACACAGAATTATAACCTGAGTAATTCCAGTTAGATTGATGCAGAAGTCAGAAAGCTGTGTGTTAATCTCTGGTCTCACATACTGCTGAAACGTATCTTCCTACAAGGGAAGGACAGCAAGTTAAAGTATTTTGAAGTATTTTCTATGACTTAAGATACACGATACATAACGTGACTATGTCAGCCACATAAGGCTGTAATCTTATAGATGGCTCAAGGCACAGACCTGTCTAGAGTTTTAACAATTTAAGGATAATGCCCTATTCCCAAAGTACTCTAATTTTTTAATTAAAAAATTATGCTTCATAGTTTAAAAAAGTTTAAGATAGAACAAGTACCTGAAAGCAAGTCTTCAAGCCAAAGTTTAACCAGAGGAGCAAAATATCAATGATTTTGTTTATAATATTTTGAAACTGTAAAGCCTATTAACACAACCTCTAGTTCAAGATATTAAGAGCTTTTTAAATAACGTAGTATGTTGAAGAAATGCCAGTGAGCAGTTACAAATAAATTAGTTCGGATTCCTGCTCTCCCATTTACTCCTGACTAGTCCTTATTTTTATATTAAGATTCCACTAAACTGAATTCTGAATAAACAAAATTTAACTATATGATATGTAGTCATTTAAAGGGCAATAATACTACTAATTATTTTAGCAATGTTTAACCTCTTCAAGAAGCTTTCATGATTGCCTTCATATTTTATGCTCACAACAACTTTGTGAACTCAGTAAGGACGGCATGGTTATCATCGGGCTCAGGTCTCTAAGCATTTTTTCCTCTGGCCCAATGCTGCCTCCCTAAACCAGATCACACTAAGTCACTTGTTAAAAATTAAGGACAATTTCAAAGCCTAAAGATTTATCAGCAGCAATTATTAATACTAGGTAGCTATGGAGAAAAAGACAAAGAATATTACTTATAGTAGAAGATTAAAAAATTAAGAAAAATCATGTTTATAAAATTCTTTTTACACACTAGTGTATTAAGCAGATGAATTATCAAGTTACTAACAATTATAAAAGAGTAAAAGAACAGCAAAAAACATTTGAACTTCAAAAGTTATAGATGTTCTTTACTTACCAGACATACTGCAGAAGGAAAAATTCTACTTAATTGAATTTCATAGATAAATGAAGTCTATCTTTTTAAATATCAGCATTTTGTTTCATAATTTTAAATGAAAATCTTAAAAAAAAATATGCTGCAACTTCCCTTACCATTGTAAGTAGGTACTACAAAGTATGACATTAATAAAATTGTATTTGCTATTTAATACTTTCAACAGAATGATACCAGAGGACTATGCATTCATTGACCAAATATTTAATAATCACTTAAATAAATTACATAGTAAGTTAAAAGGTGATGAGGGTTCTTAAAAAGTAGAGTAGATAAGAGGGATCAGAAACATTGGGTCTGTGGGGTATTCAAGCTACACTATTGCACAGAGAACCAGTTAGACTTTATTTAGAAGGCAAGAGTTAAGGAATGCCCGGAAGGAAGGAAGTAAAGGCGGAAAGGAGGGAGGAAGGGAATTAGCAGCAAGATCTCTGCAGGAAAGGAATTTGAGCTAAAGCTCTGGGAGGTGAGGGGGTGGAGCATGCCTGGAATTTCTGAGAAAGAGCAAGCAGCTCAATATGGTACAATCAGAGGTAACAAGAAGCCAGATCACATAAGGAATATGACTTTTACTCTGAGTTAAATGGGGAGCCATAAAAGAGTCGTGAGCAGAGGAGTGAAATGCTCTGACTTATATATTATAAGGATCACTCTGGTCACTAGGTTGAGAACTGGCTGCAGGGAATAAGGATAGAAATAGAGACTGGTTAAATGATGAACAAAAGCAGCAAATCCAGACAAGAAATCAGTGGGACTCAGACTACAGTCATAGTAGTGTGGTTAAGTGGCTGGGTTCTGGATATATTTTGAAGGCAGAGCAAACAAGTCACTGATGGCCTGGATGTGTGATGTGAGAGAAACAGGAGTTAAGGATGACTCCAAGCTTTCTGGACTGAGCAATTAGAAAGAGAGAGTTGCTAGCCCTCAAGCTAGGGAGGCTGAAGATAAAACAGGTTGCGGGTAAATTTGGGACACGTTAAGATGTCTGTTTAGATGTCCAAGTAGAGATCGTAAGTAACAGTCTGGATTTGGGACAGAGGACGAGATTGGAGATATGTATTTGGAAGACATCAGCATGTAGTTTCTAAAAGCTATGGAACAAGATGATAGACGAGATCATTAAGGGAGAGGATCTATATAGAGGAGAGGACCTGGGATTGAACCTACAGCATCCTATATTAGGAAGTTGGGAAGAGAAGGAGCAACCAGCGAAGGAAACTGTGAAGGGGAACCCAGTGAGGCTGGCGAAAATGCAGGAGAATGAGGGGTTCTGGCAGTCACTTGAAGGAGACAGTGGTCAATTCCACCAGGACTTAGGTAAAGGTCAAAAATGACACTGAGGAGTGATTTTAGTGGAGTGATGGGCTGGAATACATAAATTAAACCTACAAGTGGTATGGGTTTAACAGAGAATGGGAGGAAACAGACAGAAGCGTATGTAACTTTTACAAAAACCTGCTGTAGAGGAACAAAGAACGGGGTAGCTGGCAGAGAGTGGGATCAAGTGAAGGCTTTTTATGGTGTGAAAAATAACACGTTTGTATGTGATGGGAACGATATAGTAGAAAGCAATGAATCATTCATGTCTAAATGAGGGACGAGAAGGTCTAGAGCCATGTCCCTGAGTGACAGAGAGGAAGTAAGATCTAGTGAGTTATGCAAGATGATTTGCCTTCATAGCTGTCATTTTTTTCTTTTAATTTACTGACCTTTAATCTGCTTTGGACAAGGAAATTATATAAATGGGCTGATTAAGACTATAACTAAAAGAGGCTTCGAACAACAGAAAGAAAAAACTGTACGCATTTTAATGCACCAAAAGCCTTTTTATACTCCCAGTGTGTTGGTGGCAACTGGGGATACCACGGACGTGGTACTTCTGGGTAGATGAGCTGTTACAATCCTTGTTCAGGATTTACAAGGCAAACAGTATTAATTTGGAGGGATCCTGCTGAGTTCCTAAACTAACAATGCACTGACGATGAGTATCTAAAGCAAATATGTTATATGGCTTAGAAGCCAAGGTTACAAGAGTTGTTTCCCCCATAAACTTTTCACCAGAAAGCTAACTAGTTTTAAGTTGAAAGGTAATTTCTATACCTTATCATTTTTATAGATCTGAGTATACATTAGTCTACCACAGTGGTTCTCAACCCTGACTGCATACCAACTGAGAAGCTTTAAAAAAAAAGCTAATGCCAGGGGCCCCACGGAACAACTAAATCAGAATCTCTGGGACAAGGACCAGGCATCAGTTTTTTTTGTTTTTTGTTTGTTTATTTGTTTTAGCTACTGAAAAAGGAGAGGAGCAGACCCTGAGATTATTTTATTATAGCCCATCTATTAAGTATGCAGCAAGAGCAAACACCCCCTCTTTAGAATTCTAATTCTAGCTGAAATAGCAAATGGGACCTTAGTAGCCAACCCCAGAATAGCTGCTGCTAAAAATAAAATTAAAACAATTCACTTACTATTTCTAAGGTATGAGTATTCAGTAAAACAACAGGAAATTCAATTATTTCATGTATGAACTCAGGTGGGTTACCCTCTTCACAAGTGGCTTCGAAGTCAATAACACAAATGTAGTCGTAGTAACTGTCAGCACAATTGCCCTCTTTCAACATCAGCTTCTGCTTCTTATAATAGTTTTTCAGTCTCTTTTTTAGTACATCCTTTACACCTCTAAGGAAAATAAGAATAAAATTAATGCTTAGGTGAATTTTACAGGCAAGAATCTGAACTCTTACCTGCTGGCACTGGGTTGAACACTGACAGCATTATCCCAGCATAATTTAGCAAATGTTAGCCAAAATAAATGTAAAGAAAGCAAAGCTAATTTAGCAAAGAACTAATTAAAACAGAACGTTTCATACAGCATCAATATTTTAATTCACACGTACGTTTTCATTTTTCTAGTACGATATATAAAATATATATTGGTGTTTCAAACCATAACCTTTGTCAGCATACACTACCTACACACCCCTGTTGCCTTATATAATAAGATGACATACATGACACAAAACCCGAAATTAATACTGAATTATTCTGAACAAACACAAATTTCAGAGAATGAAAATTCAGGAAAATTGAACATAGTATGCTCTCTCTTTCCTTTCTTTTGGCTTTTGTAAGTTAGACAACTAAAAAAATCCACATGAATTTGAAAGCATTATGAGCCTAGTAGTATATAAAGTTGAATGTCTCTTAGCTATTTAACTAGGAAAACTAATTTAGGAGACCCTAGAATAAACCATGCCCAGAAGAACACTGTCATAGTCAGTAGAATCTTAATTGCAATTAGATTTCTTCATTTACCGTGGGTAGAATTGGATTCAGGCAATTTCTGTTTTACAGGTATTTTAAAAATATACGTTCCACAAAAGGGAGGTGGGGCAAAGTTGTTCTAAATTTATGACAATGGTGGGTAAAGGCGGTCACATTCATTCGTCAAACAGTATATATTACTTCAAAAAATCAAAAGTCGCAACCATTACTTAGACTTCCTTCACTGTTACTTGGCTGAGTCCTGTAAGGCTTGTAGATTCAAAATGGTAGTAAAAATAAGAGGATCTAAAAACTGTAACTAATGGGAAGTGACAAGGAGGGCATTTTGGCCCCGTCACCAATTAGTGACCGTTAGAAAAAATGTTTCTAACCTTTTGTTTTCCTTTCTAAACTACCACTAAAAAGGAATCTCATCCATGAAAAATCCTGATAATTAACCAGCAAGTTGTTTTAAGACAAAATGTGTTAATATGTTTATTTGCTTGAGATTTTCCAGACTACCAAAACCTAGGAAGGAAACCCTCAACTCCTTTCATATTAAGGTATTGTGCGTGACCTCTGTGTCATGGGACAGCTTTGGATTGCTTTGTCTTAATTTCTTTTCTTTCTTTCTTTCTTTTTTGGAAGAAACTATAGTTTACTAAAGGTGAAACGTTATTTACTAAAAGGCTGTCTGCAAACCTAATGGCAACATAAACACATAACCAACCAGTTACTCCAGAGAGAAAACTTTATCTTTAACATCTCCCTTGCCCCTCCACATCCAAACAATCACCATTTCTGCCAATTCCAACTCAGAGAAACACACAGAATCTGGTTCTCCTGAATTCTCTCCGGTGGGGCTCCCATTAGCTTCCTGGACTCTGGCACACGTCTCCCCTATCACAGCCCTCCTCTTCATTCTTCACCTTGCTCGAGAGCTAAGCACTAGCACCACCTTCCTGCTGAAATATTTCAGTGGCCCCCTTCTGCTTACAGGTAAAATGCAGACTTTAGCACAGAGTTCCTTCACCACTAGGCTACGACCTATCATTTCGTCATCTTCTTCAGATGCTCCCCCTCCCCACAGTACGCTGCACACTGCAGACAAAACACAATACAGGCCATGTCCCGAAAATGGGGCATGCTTTCCTGTTCCATAGCTTTGGTTGTACAAAGAAAAAGCAAGATCATGTAGCAGAAAATATACAAACAGAAATTAGGAGTTTTGATTTCTTTTCGCCCCAAATACCCTCCCCCTCCCTTTTCTGTTTTAAGTCAATTCAAATGTCACTTCTGAATCCCTGAGACAGACTCTTCCGCATTCTCATGCTGCACTTGGCCAGACCTTTGATACAGCTCTGGTCATTCTGTATTGTGATTATTGGTTTGTGTATTTTCCTAAAAGACTGAGATTTCCAAAATAGGGAGTAGATCTGTTTTACCTTTATAACATTATTACCTAGTAAAGTACTTACAATTCAGTGTTTGTTGACTAAATGCATAAACATACATTTGATCTCTCTAGCTCCCATATAAGTCAGGAGTGAGCAACTGATCTTCACACCTGGGAAGAACACACATTTTGCCCAGAAAATCTTAAGTAGGCTACACGTTGTATTCCCAGAATAGAAAAAGTCAGGGGGAAAGGAGGTAAAAATCTTCTTCACAAATTATGGAGTAGACAATCGAGAAGGGGGAAAAAATACATGTGTGCTCTTTTGAAAAGCAGTGAAGCTCTACTTTAAAGCAAAGAGGAAGAATACTGCTTATAAGAGAATAAGGATTCAGGGGGACCTCAAAACAATAAGTTTTCCTCTATTACCTGTAGTTATTTTTTTCTAAATGCCTGGCAATTCTCTTGTGTATCAAGAAGCTACATGTTTTCCTGTATCCCAAAGGTCATTCCTGCCCCATGCCCCAAGTCAAAATAAAGTGATTTGTTTCACAAAAAGTTATTAAAACTTAAGTATGTATACATCTCACTGAAGATACACACACATGCACACGTACACACTCTTGAGCTGGCTAAGCTGCATTATTTTCTCATTCAATATACAATTAAACATAACACTTACTATCATACTGCATATTTTTAGAAACTAAAACAGAAGAAAAAATACTTCCTAGAAGGTGAAAGTTGTTTTTTTTTAATTACCTGGTTTCGAAGAAATCTTCTTTATAAAAATAATACAAATGAACAAGAAAAAGGAAAAATACTCAATCTCGTTAATAAGTTATAATTATCTATCAACCAAATGATCAACTAAAATAATTTTTTAAACATACTCAGTATAAAATGATAGATACTCCTATACACTTCTGGTAGATGATCAAAACGTTCATCAACTTTAACTCAGCAATACTACTCTATTGTCTAAAAGACTGACAGAAATAATCAGAGTCACACAAAGATTCATGGATAAGAATGTAAATTATAGCTGTTATTTGAATTGTTAGTAATGGTTATCTCTTCATAATAGGATTACAGATATTTTTCAGTGTTTTCAAGATTTTCTAGATGAACATGTACTACTTTTAAAATTTTAAAAAGTTATTTTTAATTACCTGGTTTCAAGCTTGAATTCTGAAAGTTTGGCTCTGAGCTCTTCCTTACTCATTCTATTAATGCAACCATTCGTAATAGCAATCTCTTTGTAAACTGGGTCACTGAAATCACTTGCACTGGAGGTAATGAACTTAGATCCTTTTGTTTCTTGGCCATCAAGTCTCCATCGCTGCTTTTTCTACCACACACACAAAAAATACATATATATATATATATAGTTTATAATTAGTACAAACATCTTAAATATTCAAACTCCTAAGGGCTCTTTGTGCTAATATGTTCAATAAAAAGTGCTTAGGAAGAAGGAGGATGTGTTTCCAATATGATTTACCCTGCTCTCTTCTCAGTCACGAGGTTCCTTACAGGAAATGAAGCTAAGTAAAAAGAGCACTGGTTTTGGGAGTCAGAGCAACCTCAGTACAGAGCCAGCTGATTGTTTAATAGTAGCATAACCTTGGGTAATTACTTATTACTCTGATCTTCAGTTTCCTTATCTATAAACTAAGGTATAATAATAACTGTCTCAAATGGTATTTGGTATTGCTAATGATAAACAGTATTTGGGAGAGATTATTATAAGGATTAAATGAGATCAAGTATATCAGGTTCCTGACACCATACCCAGCATGGCTATTAATAAATGGTAACTTTACTAATTACCATCACAGACTGTAGGTCAGACCTCTTCACAAGCAGTATTCTAAAATTTACAAATGAACCAATTTTTAAGTTAACTTTTACAACATTATGCATGTATACATCAGTGCCTTCCTGAGAATTTTTTAACCTGACTTCGTTTCACAAAGTTAACAGAAATTGGCCAATATAAAAATTAAAGGGACCAGAAATCTGATTCAAAGCTTGCTAGTACCCAAGGCAAAGAAGGAAATAAATTCAGTTCCAAAACATGCAATTTCCAAAAGTTACACATATATCAGTTATTCAGGAGAACTATACTTACTATATTATAAACCTTTCCTCCTTTCTTAAATGAAAATCCATGTTAAGAAGACATAATGTGATTCTAATCACACCACAGGTAGTCCCAAATTACTAATACGTTAAGTTCCAAAGATTCATTTACAAGTTATTTTCCACATGCAATGTTACAAATATTAGGTATGTTACAGAATTTTCAAAAATACTTTGGAATTTACTAGCAATCCATACTAAAGCTTGTTAACTTAGTTATAACTTACCACATTGTCCCCATGTGAACTTTAATGACAGATTAAGGAGGGATAACCGTGGATAGGACACAGTGCCTGAGTTGGAACTGATGGTTCAGGGACTATTTCTCACTCTTAGCTCTCAATTTAATACAACACACATTTAGCAGATACTGTGCTAGAATACTTAAGAATTACTCTCTCCCATCTCCTCTGAGGAAAGAGGACAGGAATTCCAATGGATGAACTGTCCATAAATTGAAGAATAATTTTTTAAATAATTTTATTAATTTATTTTTTTTTGGCTGCATTGGGTCTTCATTGCTTTGCGTGGGCCTTCTCTAGTTGCGGCAAGCGGGGGCTACTCTTCGTTGCGGTGCGTGGGCTTCTCACTGCGGTGGCTTCCCCTGCTGCAGAGCACAGGCTCTAGGCACACGAGCTTCAGTAGTTGCAGCACGCAGGCTCAGTAGTTGTGGCTCGTGGGCTCTAGAGCGCAGGCTCAGTAGTTGTGGCGCACGGGTTTGGCTGCTCCGTGACATGTGGGATCTTCCCGGACCAGGGCTTGAACCTGTGTCCCCTGCATTGGCAGTTGGATTCTTAAACACTGCACCACCAGGCAAGTCCCTTGAAGAATAATTATATTGAAGTTCCTTGTTGACCAATGTTTTAAAAACTTTATTACACGGATATTTGACTAAGATAAGAAAATAATTAGCTTTCAATACTACATTAAATTTACAATGCCTGGCTACTTTATCATTAGAATTTAATCAGGATTCCTGATTTATCCTTGTCTTTACACTTACAATGAATTTTAAGCTTCGTCTTCAATTGGGTTAAAATTGGTCAACAACGAGTAACAGTTTGTCTACCAAAACGTCTCATTTAAGCAAATTTTCTCCTTGGTTAAATCCTCCCTCTGACTCACTTGCTTAATTCTTATCTAGAACTGTAGCTACAAATATTACCCACAAGTAACACTTAGGCCTCTTCTAGATATGCTACAAATCATGATTTCTATAAAGAAAGTTCCGCTTCCTCTCCTGGGTCCAACCCTAGCCCTCTTCCTTCAGTGAAGTTTAGGACATGGTGAAGATCCAGTCCTCACAAACTGTGGTCTACACTAATGGTTTCCAAAGAAAACCCACTAAGACAACCCACTAAGGAGCAGAAGGAAAATATTTAAAACCCGGTATGTATTATTAATCTACAAAAACACAAAATTAGTTTACTAAGTAATACATGGATTGATAATGGTGCCCTCCCCAATGTCTGTGTCCATCTGTCACATGTCACAAAGTACCGGCCATACAATGAGGAAAGTAGGGACAGACTCCACCATACAAGGGAGAATATTCACCTTCATGATACTGTGACATTTTGCAATTTTCACACGTCCCAGTAAATGGTTGCACGGTTTATATTATCCCAAATGAGAGAATCTTTACAATATGGAATTGACCATGAAAATCTTTTATACCAAATGGAGGCTGACTATCTTCTGGTAAAGTACTTAAAAGTGCTATTGAACTTACAAATGAGTTACATATTTCCTTTTACAAAACAGTATTCCAAAATTGCTATAATTTTCTGTGATGAGAAAGGGATTAATAAGCTTGATCCTTAAAAGTTTTTTGTTTTTGTTTTTTGCGGTACGCGGGCCTCTCACTGTTGTGGCCTCTTCCGTTGCGGAGCACAGGCTCCGGACGCGCAGGCTCAGCGGCCATGGCTCACGGGCCCAGCCGCTCCGCGGCACGTGGGATCCTCCCGGACCGGGGCATGAACCCGTGTCCCCTGCATCGACAGGCGGACTCTCAACCACTGCGCCACCAGTGAAGACCCTGGTTTTTTTTTTAAATAAACCCTATTTGTTTCAAGATGAAAGAAAATATGTTTTAACAATAACTTAGCAAGTAACTGCTTATCAAGAGAAACCTCTTCTGTGGCAAGAACATTTGGAAAATAGATGTTTTGGAAGTGTTTCCATTATTTTATTGCCAAAAAAAAAAAGAAAACCTGCTCATTACCTATTTAAAAAAAAAAAAAGCCTTTGCATCTACACATAAAAAACAAACAAACTTAGAAGCAGAATTAAACTTGGTTACAATCCTTCCAAAAGAAGAATTCTGATGAAATTTGAACCTACTTGGTTAAAAATATAAAATTGCAACACCTATTAGTTTACAAAAACAATTTTGTTGACATCAAAAATAATGAAAATTTACTTAGCTGAAATCCAACAGAATATTTTGCTTACTTGAGCCTGAAAAAAAAGACTGTATCATTGTTTATTAAAAACATCCAACAACAGGTTTTTAACAAATATGATAGTCACTAACATCAACTAGGAACATAAACTCAGGCCTTAAGTCACTGTATCTCAAAGTTGTAAGACTTCCAAATCTAATGAAGTGTATTCAATCACACTTCTCTCATTAAAAATAAAGTTTTTAAAATTATTTTTAAACCGACTCACTTGATGATGTTATTGACAGTATCTCAAACTGAAGAGGAATGGCGGGGTAGAAGAGCGGTTCTTTAGACAGAAGGAACATGGAGGCCTCTTTGAAAGTAATATCATAAAGCGAAGCAGATAACTATGCAAAAGACCCAGGGGAAGAGCATGCACAGCAAAGGAAGCACACAAAGACCCTTAACAAGAAAGATCATCCGCCATAAAACCGAGTATGCTGGGCACTGAGAGCAAAAGGGAAGAGTTGTACGAGGTGCAGTTAACAATGGAGAAAGGAGCCAGGTCCTGTGGGCAGCAAACTGAAGACTCAGGAGGGGAAAAACCGGTCAGATTCATGTTACTAAAAGTTCATTCTACCTGCTATGTGGGGAATGGGCTGTAGACGGAAAGAACAAGAGCTAGGAAGCTTCCTGCAAGTACCCACACTATGAGGTGCTCCGCATTTGTATGTTATTAACAGAAAATGACCAATTCGGTATTAGATCGTTCACACTCTGCAGCGCCAGTCAACAATAATCGTATGTGTCAAAGAAGATGAATAAAGAAGTTTTAAGACGGTTTTTACAACTCTGCCACTGTAACTAGGATCTATCGGTGAGCTATCAAACTCATTAAAGGTTATCAGTCATACATTACGTTTATATGAGATAGTTGTAAATAGGCGAAAACCAGAGACGAAGCTCCAGCTAACAGGCACAATCTCCTTTTGCCAAGCCTGGGAGCTGGGCTTAAAGGTCTTAAGAAGTGATATAGCTAGAGCTGTGGTGGTATTTCTAAATACATCAACTACCCGCTACAGATTAGGGCTACAGAGAATGACAACAGTAACCGTGCGCCCAGAATGCTTAGAGCAGGGTTCCCACGCAGAGCTAATAAAACCGCGGTTCGCATACTTCTCGTCTGGGCTGTTGACTCACTTCCAGACAGTAACTGGGACCAGAAGGGGCTTACTGACAACCACCCCCGAGTAAAGGCTCCCGGAGTTGGGGCCAGGGAAGGCGGCCAGGGCTGGGGCCCCAGGGCGCACGGGTTGAGGTTCCTGAGGGAAACCCTCGAAGACAAGGGCGCGCGGGCGGATTCTCACCTCGGAATTCGGGCGCTGCGCCTCCTCCCCGCACGCCGACCCCCGCGAGCCGCGCCGCGCGGGAGCCACGGCCTCGCCGCCGGGCTGGTGGCTCTGCTCATCCTCCATGCCGCGTGTCACGTAAGAAGAGAGCTGCTGGGGCCCACCACTCGCTCTCTCACTCGACCAAGCCCGAAAGCCTCACCTTTCTCCGCTGAAAAATTACCGGGCTACCGTTCCCGCGGCGGCGGCCACACAAACTCGAATGGACACCTCCCACTTCCGGGAGCGTGAGGCGTCCACACGCCGCGCAGGCGCGGTGAGCCGGCGCGCGGAACGCCAGCGCCTCCGCCGAGGAAGGCAGTGGGGGGCGGTGGGTAGAAGGAGAGATGGGAGGAGCGAAGCGGGGGGGTGGCGCGCGCGGGAGAAACCGAACGCTGCGTGCGCGGGGTTGAAGCGACGCCAGAGTGCGGGCTGTAGTCCCTAGAGATTCCGCCAGAAGAAATGACCCATCACCATCTCCTGAGAAGTAAGCGAGAAGTATCCGAGAGAGAGGTGAATTTTAACCATAGAGAATAGCATTTATAAAACAATCTACGTTTTTCCATAAGGCGTTTGAGACGCCCACTGCTGGACAAGAAAAAGCAATAGGTCTGGAGTTACTACGAAACTGAACAAAGTAGGTGAAACAACTGTTTTCAGACATTGGACGACAGGTAGTTCCGGACCTTTGTAGCTGAGAGAAGAGAAACAAATGAGATGGGGATTTTTTTTTAGGGAATTTGACGAGGCCAAGTTGGTTGGAATTTATGAGGCGGAGTTTATGGAGAAAAAGCTTCAGAAATCTGCATAGGCACACCCTTGCATCTTTAGCTGAATAAAAATCAGTGAATATGTTCTGTGAAACTCCGCAAGACCAGGAAAGAACAATTATTGGGGAGCAGTAAGCCCAACAATTTTCAGAGCTAACACTGGACTAAGGAATCATTTGAGTTCCCTGGAGCCAGAGTGGAGAGACTGTTGAATACGGTTGTCGAACGGAGTATGCTATAGAGACCCCCGAAGTGTCATGTCTTAGTAGTGAGGTAAACTAGCCCTAGACTCTGGGCTAGTTTAGACCCTTCAGAAGCTTAAAGACAAGCCCTGATAGAGTCAAACTGCTCAGTAAGTAACCGAACTGCCTGCCAAAGCAAAGCCTGATACTCTCTAAAAGACTAGCACAAAATCCGGGATTCAACAACATTATATTCAGTATATCAGGCGTCCAGTCAAAACTGAATAGGCATGCCAAGTACGCAGGAAAATATATAGTCAATAGAACCATATCCAGAAATGACAAAAATGATGGCATTAACAGAAAAGGACTTATGTGCGTAAGATGCTCAAGGATTTAACACAAAATATGACAGGAGAGAAACTGAAGAGTTTTTTAAAAAAGAAGCAAATAGAATTTCTAGAGATGAAAAATATAATATCTGAAAATTTTAAATCTCTACATGGGATGGATAGCACTTTAGGTGCTGCAGGAAAATAAAAAGTAAGCTGAAGACATAGCGATAGAAACAATCCAAAATGACACACAGAAAATAGACTTAAAAAAAAAAAGCAAAAAAAAAACAGGGCTTCAGTAACCTGTGGGACAATATAAAGAGGTCTAATGTATATATAATTACAGACCCAGAAAGAGGATGGGGGTGAAGAAAAAGTATTTGAAGAAATAGTGGACAAAAATGTTCCAAGTGTAATATCTGATATTTGATCCAAGAAGGTCAAAGAAGCACCCAAACAGGGTAAATATAAAGAAAACTACACCAGGTCACATCATAATCACACTGCTGAAAAACTGTGCTAAAGAGAAGATCTTAAAAGCAGCTAGTGAAAAAAGGCACATTATATATAGAGAAATAATAAGAGTTTTCATAGACTTCTCATTAGAAACTGTGCAAGCCAAAAGAAAATTAAATGCAAAAGTGCAAAACACAACTGTCAACTTGGAATTCTATACTCAGCAGGATGAAACAGAGACCTTTTCAGACAAACAAGTCCAGGAAAGCCACATCCTGAAGCAGAGCCATCCCAGCTGACTTGCAGACCTGGAAGGAAGAAAAATAAATGCTTATTGTAAGCCACTGGTGGCTATTCTGCATTATTATAAAAATAATTAATGAGTATAAGATCTCTTCAAGTCACGTGGCAATGGGTGCGGACATATAACTCCCTAACAGCAAAAGGGACACAACTGGAAATCTACCACAGATGTTTTACCTCTGAAATCACCTGCTTCTTTCTAAGTGGACTGTATTTTTTTCTCTTATAATTACAGACTTATCTCTTATAATTACAGACTTTTCTCTTATAATTAAAGACTTATACACGAAAGTTTATGGGCTCAGAAACACAATACAAATACAATACAATACAAAAATTTCTAAGGCACAACTCTGATCATCTCTTTTTGCCAGGATTTATTCATTTTCTCTTCACATAATGATTTTGAGTCCTGACATACAACTGCAGGGAAATTAACAAGAATTGCTAATCGCATCTCTCTCAAAGACGAAAAAATGACCCAGTAAACACTATCAGGATTCACATTATGTGAACATTAATAAGCACTAACTGAAAATTGTTCTGCTCGAACTTTTTGATTTGATACTTAACTGTTAAGTAAAGAAGATTCACTGTCAAGGATTGATTGATCATTTATTTGTACTTCAAACGATGGGCTTATACCTTAGTACTGTTGCCAGTATCTATGGAAAGGCTAAGACACAATAACCATTCATTCATTCAACAAATGTGCCAGGAATGAGCACTGAACAAAATGAAAAAAAACTCTTTGCCCTATGGCATGAGTTTACGTTCAAGAAGTGGAATAAAGACAACAAACGAAAGAAGTAAAATATTTACAGTATGGAGGAAAATTAAGCAGGTAAGGGGAATGGGGGGATGATCCTGTGGGAAACGGGGGGTTGCAATTGTAAATAGAGTGGTTATGGGAGGTCTCTCTGATGGTGTGCTATTTGAGCAAAGACCTGAAGGAGGTGAGGGAGCAAACTGTGAGGCTGTCTGGGGGAAGAGAATTTTAGGCAGTGTAAGGATCAAGTGCAAAGACCCTGAGTTGAGAATGTTCAAGAAATACCACCATGTCCCATACTTTCCTTTGATTGTATGGTATCAGCAAGCAGGAGACCCACATTTCGTATGTGGTGACTGCTGTTACTCTCCATGTACACAGAAGGAGAAGTCCCAATGATGCCAGTGCCTTCTGCCTAAGAAAATAAGTGCCCTAGTTGGACAGCTCAGGGGGAGAGCCTCCCTAAAAGTTTCAGTTATGGCCCAAGCCTAATTTGAGAGGCTCTAGCGTCAGTTATTCTCTTATTAACCCCAGTGAAAAACATACCTGCCTTTCATTTAGCATTAATATTCCTGGATTAATACACTGTTAGTGATAGATCTGTGTATTGAATAGCAGGTTTTGTAAATTGTTCTAGGCTGAACTACAATAAATATATGACCTTTGAAGGGTAGAATGCCATTTGTTTCTAAGTCATTTACCCATGGCTGCCTGGTGCCAATGTATATTTAATTCTATAGGTTCGTATCTGAGTGCCCTGCTCTGTTCTATTGGTCCGTGGTGTCCATTCTTACACCCTTCCCATGTTGTTTTTATTGCTTGTCTCTGCAGTATGTCTTAATATATTGTAAAATAAGTTCCCCCTCTTGAGTCTTCTTTTTCAATACTGGCTTAGCTATTTATGGATTTTTAGCCTTTCACGTACATTTGAGGACAAATTTACTGGTCCTCGAAAATCCAACAAAAATGCTCAT
Organism: Pseudorca crassidens; assembly: GCF_039906515.1. Taxonomy (NCBI): domain Eukaryota; kingdom Metazoa; phylum Chordata; class Mammalia; order Artiodactyla; family Delphinidae; genus Pseudorca; species Pseudorca crassidens. The sequence continues at coordinate 16,153,827 of NC_090316.1, forward strand.
TAAAATTGAATTCAGTAGAACCATTTGTGGATAACTGACATAATAATATTGCCTTCCTGTTGAAAAATATAACTGTTTATTCAGATCATGCTGTATGTTTTTAAAATTTTATAATTTTCTCCATAGAGGTCTGGTCCATTCTTGGTTAAGTTAATCCCTAGATACATTATGCTTTTTGTTGTCATTATGAATAGCATATTATTTTATACTGTATTTAAAATTTAGGTTGGTTATTTGTGGTGAGAAAAAATACTATTGATTTTTATCATGCCTAAGCTCCCTTATGAATTTTAATAGTTTTTTTATTCTGTTGGTTTTTGATGGATGATCATATTTCTGTAAATGTTTTAGCTTTATGTTTCCTAACTTTATACCCCTCTATCTTTGTCTTTTCTTACCGCATTGCCCAGAAGCCTTTGGTAGTTTGTTAATAGTAATGATACTAGTGCTGAACTCATGGGAATTGCATATAAAACCTTTCTATTTAAGGCAATGTTTTCTGCAGGTTCCAAGGTCTTTTCCTTTAGTACTTTAAAAATATTACTTTATTTTTTCTTGTATCTAACATTTCTTTGAAAGTCTGATATCGGCATGATTCTTGATCTTTTTAGATATCTGTTCCCTTTCTCTGAGAACTCTGCATATTTTATTTTTGTCATCAACATTCTTAAATTTCATTGTAATGCTTCTAGGTAGGAGATCTTCTTTTTTGTCTGTTTGGTTTTCTTTGATTTCTTTCAATCTGAGACCCTTCATTTTTCTTTAATTTAGGAAAATTTACCTTCATTATCTCTTTAAATATATCTTCTCCAATTTTCCCCCCTCTCTATTTTGAACCCATAAAATCTAGATATTGGCATGATTCTACCTTCCTTACCCTCCATATTACTTATTTTTCCTTTTATGTTTTCCATATCTTTATTTTTTCCTGCAGCCGCCTGGGAAAATTCCTCAATCTGATTTTACAATATCTAACTTACTCTTTAGCTGTATCCTCCGTGCCATTTTTTCCTATTTGTTGCATTTTCCCTCTATTTTGTTTAGTCAAAGAATAACTCAGGGACCTTTAGTTAATTTGCTTCAGCAATTTAGTCACATGAGGAAGGCAGTCATTACACTATTGTTAAAAAACAAAGGCAAAAACAGGATTTAATACACAAAAGAGAGAGGAAAGAGGCCACAGTCTGGAAATAGTGATTGGTGTGCACATATTTGGGGTACAGTTGTCAGCCAGCAGCTTGAATAAGCGCGATAGGGGTATCAAAGAAAACAATTACAGTAGTTTGTGGATTTTCGGAAACCCGTGAGCGCTTAACGAGGGGACCTCATATTTCCACTTTCTAATGATTTTTTGGTTCAGATTGCCAGTATCTTCGTTTATCTCCTTAAGTATATTCATTATGCATCTTTGAAATTCTTGGTTCATCTGTTCTAATAATTCTGATTCAGTTGGTATATGTGATTCAATTTGTTGTCTGCATTTCGCGGTCTCTTTGCTCCCCCACAGGTGCCGGGTTATTTTGGCCTGTGAGCTCCTGTGCCCGTGGGAGTGTCTGGTAATGTGGATTGGGGAGGAGGCATGTGTGATCCTCCAGACGAATTTGAGAAGGAAGCCTGTGAGCCCCTGTCACCACAGCATTAGTGTTAAGCTCTCTTATTTGTTTTCACTCCATTCAACAAAGGCAACTCTGTTCAGGGTTACACTGTTGATCTCTAAGGAAGAAGTAGCTTTGAGAGACCCACTCCCCAGTTCGTAATCCATCAACCCTGGGATTTGGAGGGGGAGGGGCATAGAAGTCAGTGTCAGAGGGGAGCTGGTCAGCCTGTTGTTTTCATCAACCCGTCTCCCCAGCCAAGTGCACTAAATGCTGCTACTCTGATATAAGTTATGGACAGGCTGGGAATGTTGCTGCTGGTTTCTGCTTTCCTCCAGGCCGTCTCATGCCTGCTTCTGGTCACCCACGACCCCAGGCAGAGCCCCGTGCCCCCCAAAAAAACACGTCTACCTCCCACACTATTTCAAAACTGCCTTCAGACTCCCAAGGAGTTTCTTGTTTTGTTGTTTTTATTATCCATTTCTCAAATTCATGTTTTTTCTTAATTCTAGAATTTTTCCAGGGTTCATGGGAGAGAGGGGTTAATAAGTTATGAAGCTACATTATTATTTCTACAACATTAAGATATGTGGTATATTAGTTTACTAGGGCTGCCATAACAAAATAGTACCCCAGACTGGGTGGCTTAAACAACAGAAATTTATTTTCTCACAATCCTGAAGGCTAGGAGACCAAGATCGAGGTGTCTGCAAGGCTGCTTTCTTTGGAGGCCTTTCTCCTTGGCTTGTACGTAGCCATCTTCTCCCTGTGTTTTCACATTTTCTTCCCTCTGTAACTATCAGTGTCCAAATCTCCTGTTCTTATAAGAACATCAATCATATTGGATTAGGGCCCACCCTAATACCTCATTTAACTTAATTATCTCTTTAAAGACCCTGTCTCCAAATACAGTCACATTTTGAAGTACTGGGGATTAGGACTTCAACATATGAATTTGGAGACTCTACAGCTCAGCCCATAATGTATGGCGTTTACATTCCCTTATGGAGCTGTAATTCCACATTCTTGTTATTTTTTTCAATTGTTTTTATAGTTTTAAAATTTATTTTTGGAATTGGAATCAAAATCACATTCATACATTGATGTTAGTGGATGTGACTCTTAAGCCTCTTTAAAAAAATTTTTTTATTGAAATATAGTTAATGTACAATATTTTATCTTACAGGTGTACAATAGTGATTCACAATTTTTAAAGGTTATACTCCATTTATAGTTATAAAATATTGGCTGTATTCCCTGTGTTGTACAATATATCCTTGTAGCTTATTTTATACATAATAGTTTGTACCTCTTAAACTCCTAACCCTATATTGCCCCTCCCCCTTCCCTCTCCCCACTGAAAACCACTAGTTTGTTCTCCCACTGTGAGTCTGTTTCTTTTTTAATTATATTCACTAGTTTATTGTTTTTTTAGATTTCACATGTAAGTGATGTCATACAATATTTTTCTTTCTCTGTCTGACCTATTTCACTTAGCATAATCCTCTCCAAGTCCATCCATGTTGTTGCAAATGGCAAGATTTTATTCTTTTCTATGGCCGAGTAGTGTTCCACTGTATATATATACCACATTTTCTTCATTCATACATTGATGGATACTTAGGTTGTTTCCATATCTTGGCAATTATAAATAATGCTACTATGAACATTGGGGGTGCATGTATCTTTTGGAATTAGCATTTTTGTTTCTTTCAGATATATACCCAGAAGTGGAATTGCTGGATCACATAGTAGTTCTATTTTTGGTTTTTTGGGAAACCTCCATACTGTTTTCCACAGTGGCTGCACCAGTTTACATTCCCACCAACAGAGTATGAGGGTTCCCATTTCTCCACATCCTCACCAACATTTCTTATTTGTGTTCTTTTTGATAACCATTCTGACAGGTCACACCTGTGATATCTCATCGTGGTTTTGATGTGCATTTCCCTGATGATTAGTGATGTTGAGCAACTTTTCATATGCCTGTTAGCCATTTGCATGTCCTCTTTAGAGAAATGTCTATTCAGGTTTTCTGCCCATTTTTTCATCAGATTGTTTTTTTGATGTTGAGTTATATGAACTGTTTATGTATGTTGGATATTAACCCCTTATCAGTCATATCATTTGCAAATATTGTCTCCCATTCAGTAAGTTACTAAAAGCTTTTGCACAGCAACGGCAACCATAGCTTCTCTGATTTTGACTTCCTCCCTCACCAGCAAAGGTCCTACTCCATTATCATAACTAAATCTCTCGCCAATATCCTAAATTTCTTTCCTTGACTAAACCCCCATGATAATAAGTCTGTCTGCCTTCCCTATGCTTGCCCTGAGTTCTGAGAGATGCCTTGGAGATTACAGAACAGGCGGATCATGAGAAATGAATAGTCACCAGCTTCCCTTTGCAGCCCTATCATGCTTCTTTCCCCACCTTGCCTTCTCTCTCCACAACTTCTGTGAACCTCTGCTCTCACCTCCAAACTCCCATCTACTTCCCCACTTACTTTCACCGGACAACCGACCTCACCTCCTGCTTCACAAAGAAAATAGAAACTTTCTGAAGAAAACTATTTTAGCTTTCCACCAGCCAATCTTCACCCACCCATATCTGATCCTGTCCTTGTTTAATACTTTAACATTTTATTCATCATACATTCTTTGCATTAATTTTAATCTGTTTAGAGATTGCACTAAAATAGTGTTTATCTTAATTACGGAGGGTTTATTTTTTTGGTGCCTCCCTAAATTTGATGCCCTAGTTGAGTGCCTTATTCGCCTCACTGTAGCCCCGGCCCTGCTCCATCCCTCACTCCCTCCTTCCTTCTTGCATTTTCTGCTGACTCTCACCACATACTCTGAATTCTGCAACCCCACCTCCTCAGGAGCCTAGAATTTTGTGCTTTCCACTCTCTCTTCTGTATCTTCAATCTTTTGCTTGCAAGTGGACCTTTCCCTTCTGTATTTAAATGAGCTCAACTCAAAATGTTCCAACTAAAAAAGCCAAACCAAAACGAACACCTCCTTCAACTTCAGAACCCCTGCAGCTGCTGCTCACACTCTCTCCTCCCCTTCAGAGCTAAACCTATAGAAAGTAGTGTCTCTTTTCCCATGCCACCCACTCCTGATACAGCCTACCCTAATCTGGATTCCACCCGCACTGCCCAGGGCCTTTCTTGCTCCATCGAGGTCATCAACTATCTCCATGTGGTTAAGCCCTGTAGGCTCTTATCAGAGCTCATCCTGTGTGACCAGCATCCAACATTATTGACCATAATTTATTTACTGAAACACTTTCTTACTTTGGTCTCCATGACAACAAACTTGCCTGGCTTCCTTCCTTTCTCTCCGGCCATTCTTTCTCAGTCTCACTGGTCCGTCACCACTCTTAATCATTGAATGCAGGAATCCTTTCAGGGCTGGATTTTAGACCTTCTTCTCTTCTCTCATATTCTTTTCTCAGTTTAGACTTTTTTAGGTGTTCCTATCCATTCCCAGGTGTTCTTATCCATTCCTCTAGCTTTGTTTACCATCCACTTGCCGATGACTCCTAAACATATATTTCCATCCAAGATCTTGGTGGATCTCAGCACCAGATCCACATGACCAATTGCCTACTCACGAACACCTGCAAGTCCACACATCCAAAAGTGAACTCATCATCTTCACCCCCAAAACCTACTGTCATTTCTTTTCTCAGTAAGTGGTTCTAAAACCACATAGTTGGATTCACTTTGGGGAGTCACTTTTGACTTCTTCACCTTCCTTAATCAAAAGGCTACAAAGCTTCGAGTGATGTGGGTTGTGCTGACCTCTGCAGTTTTAGCAGGAAATACCTTCTATCTCCTTCCATACTTAACTTCTTTGGGTACCTCGACACCCCATGCTTGTTCTTATCTGAAAGTGTTTCCAGCCTAGTTCCTCTCATTGTTTAGATCGAGATTAAACTTCTTCTCCAGAATGTTTCCCTCAAATCCCCAGATTTGGTTAGATTCTGCTCTTTATGAGATCTGCTTCCTTCCTTGGCATGTTCTTTTTTTTTTTTTAGAATAAAGATTCGACTGTGTAAGAAAAAGACCTTAAATGGCAGTGGCTTAAATGACATAGAAGTTTGTCTGGGAAGTTAAACCTTGGCCCTGTAACTCAAAGATGTCCAGGGCCCAGGGCCCTTCTGTCTTGTTGCTCCACTATTCCTAGTATGCCATCTTTATCCCCATATTCCAGACAGCTCAGCACTCTGTGTGCCTTCCAGCCAGTGGAAAGAGGGAAAAATTGAGAGGGAGAATGGGCCTTTCCTCTTAAGGTCACACCCAGAAGTCATGCCCATTATTCATGCTTATATCCCATCTGTTGGAACTTAGTCACATAACCACACACTAGTTGCAGAGGAAACTGAGAAAAATGTTGTTTTGGTTCTGTGGACAGTTAACTATGAACAGTGAAAGTCTATTGTGGTTGAAAAAGGGGAGATCAAATATTCAGACAGCTAACAGTTTCTGCCACAATCCTGGTGAAACCCACGTATCCATGCACACTCTCTTCCTGCACAGAAAGCACACTCATCCCTTCCCCGGTGGAGACCACCCCTGGATTCTATTCAGCAAGTGCATCCAGCTCAGTGTCTACAATCGCTGAGGGATGTGCCATCCTCTTCATCAGGCTCAGATCAGGCTCTTCTTGGTCCAACCACTTCTAAGCCAAATGACACGTTGTCTGCTCTGATCATACCCAATATGAACTAGAAGGAGCAGGATAGATATAATAAGAATGCTTATCTGGGGGAGGAGGAGAAAGAGGAGGAGGAGGAAGGAAGGGAAAACATAGGTAGTCACTGGGCCACAGAAATGACTAATTCTGCTGAGCAGGAACTGGAAAGACTCTGGGCTCAGACTGGTTAAACTCCTGTGGCCAGCACTGTTTCTGCTATCAGAGAGATGGGGCAAGGAGGGGAGTCTCTCCCACCTTTATCTTCTGTGGGTCTCATCTGATAATACCTGTTTCTCTTATATTTGCTTGGTATGAATGTCTTTGCTATGTAAAACATTTGAAAGTTTAAATAATTTTATTCAGTTTAGATATAAATACGTATGTATGCCACATATATGAATATATATGTATATATATGATTTACGAGTTAAATAATGCCTTGTTCTAGTAGTTTCTCTTCTTGTATGGTGTTACGCAATTGCTCAAAACATTTGTGGGAACTGGTACCAATCATGTCCTATCTCATCCTGAACACAAGCAAACAGGGTCCTCTGCTTTGCCCACAGCATCCCCCTGCATAATCTTGCTGACATGCACAGGCCAGCATGACAACTCAATGATGGGGGAGGTGTGTACAAATTTTGACCCTCTCCTTGAATATATCATCCAAGAAAGTTTACTTTGCACATTTTTATATGTGCAAATATATAAAAATATTTGTTTAAATAAACATGATTAAACCTACCTATTAAAGATTTCAGATTTATTTTGAATTTGAGCAGAAGAAACTCAATTTGGGTTTTTGGTATATAAAATAAAATGGATTTTCTGTTATAAAAACTTCAGCTATTTACTTACCATTTGAATTATAAATGATTCATTTGAAGGTTATTGTAATTCAGCTGAGTCAGACTGAGAAATAAGAAAAGCAAAGTAAACATTTCAAATAGGTTGTATTTTTAAAACATGTATAATTTGTATTTGTACTTTTGTTCAGCTTCCTAATGTCCTTATATTAATGTCCAATATATCAGAAACTCATCAAATGATTTTGAAAATTATAGCTTTTCTATGATTGCAAAAAGTTATGCGTATTCAATTAGGAAAATTTTTAAAATAGAAAGATGTATTCCATTGAGACTTTGATAGCAATAATACCAGATATTCTCTCTTTTTTTTTTTTTTTTTTTGGCATTACGCGGTCCCCTCTCGTTGCAGAGCACAGGCTCCGGACGCGCAGGCTCAGCGGCCATGGCTCAAAGACCCAGCCACTCCGCGGCATGTGGGATCCTCCCGGACCGGGGCACGAACCCGTATCCTCTGCATCGCCAGGCGGACTCTCAACCACTGCGCCACCAGGGAAGCCCCAGATATTTTCTCTTTAAAGACCACCCACGGGCTGTACAAGAAGTTAGTTTCTTGAAATGCCACCAGAGGGCGATCAGTTCAAAAATTCATCTATCTGATTTATAAACAGGCTTCTGTGTTGCGGAGGTGCCGACAGGTTTTCAGTTTTAATTTGGAAAGACAGAAGAAAAAAAAAAGAATTAAAAAACCTTTTAGTTAATAGAAAATATATCCAAATAAGTGTTCAATTTTTTAAAAGGTTCATCACTACCCTTTTGGGAACCTAATTATTATACATTCCTGAATATAGCAAAAATTTATGGAGTGCTTACTTACTGTTAATTGTAATAGGTGTTGTTGATAAAACTTGGTCCTGACATTTTAGGATTAATATTTTCTCTGGGAAAAGAGGCGTACATAAACAAATGAATTAGGATCCAGTATTTTGTGTACCACACTAAAAATCTTCAAATGCTGTGAAGGACAGGATTAATTCTGCTAAAAGCAAATAGGTCAGAAGAATGCTTCACAGAAGAATTGAACCTTGCAGAATGAGTAGACTCCTCTGAACTTTCAGGTTACAGTGGTGGATTGAACATGTGCAATTAATTTGCCTCCCTCTTGAACAATCAAAAATAAGAAGTGTTTTAGGACCTAAGCCCACATGGATTAGAATAGGAGAAGAGACAACAGCAACAAAATTCTGGAAGCTGAAAAACTTATGGATTAGTGGTAAGTGATTTAACAGACCTGAGAAAACGAACCTCAGGCTGTCAGTGGGAAAGCTGAGAAACCAACAATAATCACACAGCAAAATCTTTAAAAGGCATGATTTGTAGGCTCCTTAAGTAAGGACTACAATTCCAGGGCTGGAGCTAAAAGGGAGAAAAGAGCTAATATAAAGAGGACCAGGATGAAAACTGCTTGAGAAGAAATTAGAGCCCTAGACCCTCCCTCACCCTGGTAGAAGTCTGGATGTTTATTCTTATTGAGGGGGATTAAGAGATCATCCCTTCGCCAACCTCTTCCCCCTACTTGGTCCCCAGAATGTAACAGCTAGATCTTTACTCTTTAGGTGGGAGATTGGAAGACTCTTCCCTGGAGAAATCTGGTCATCCAAAAAGAAAACATTTAAAGGTTGATGTCAAGGTTTTTCCAACAGCCTCTCTACCAACATCACCCTATAGTGAAAGTCAAAAGCTCAGAGTTTTTAATCGGTTTTTAAATTTCCCAATCTTAATTTTGAGCAGACCACCAAGGATTACCAGATAGCTGATGAAAGCCTGTTGTGTAGAAGATAGAGACCAAAACAAACAAGCACAAACAGAAGAAGCATCTTGGAGGAAACAGAAATTAGTCAAGAATTAAAAGCAACAGCTATAATCATATCCTCAGACAGAGAAGAGGGGATATTGCATCCATTAAACAAGAACCAAAGCTATGGAAATGGAAGAATTGGGGGGGGGAAGCAACTGCAAAGGGCTCTTGGAAATTAAAATCATGGCAGCAGAAAATAAATACTTGTGCTGTCCAACGTGCTAACCACTAACCCCTTTATTGAAAAGTAAATCACTTAGATTTAACAAAATTAAAAATTCAACACCTCATTTGCACTAGTTGCATTTCAAATGTTCAAAAGCCACATGTGCCTAGTGGCTAAGGTGTTGGACTGCTCAGATATAGAACATTTCTATCATTGTAGAAAATTCTATTGCTAGCACTTGAGAAAGTACATTTGAGGACACCTCACATGAAGTAGAAGACAAAGAGAAAAGATGAAAAGAAAAAAAAACCCATACAACCATCCAGGAGATCAAACAATTGAATAACAGAAGTTCCAGAAAGAAAGAAAGAAGAAAGAAAATGGAGGGAAGAAAATAATCAAAGAAAAAATTCAAGAAAATTTCCTGGAATTGAATGATGTAAGTTGCCAGACGGAAAGAGCCCTAGGTACTTAGCCCAATATATCTGCTCTGAGGCATATTTTTGTCAAATATCAGAAATCCGGGGGTAAAAAGAAATTATTCATTTCCAGACAGGAAGAAGTAGTAGTATACCCAATATTAGGAAACAGAAAAGCTTCTGACTTCTCAATAGTAACCTTGGAAGTAAAAAAACATTGGAGCAATATCTTCCAAAACCTGAAAGAATATTGCTTGCAATTTAGAATTCTATACCTAATCAACTATTGTTATATTTTTTGAGTAGAAACAGGCTTCTCAAGATAATCCATAAGATACTTAACTGTTAAAAACTTAGCTGTCATTCAATCTCCAGGAAATGTGACTTTCAGTCACAGAATAAGTCACAGAATAAGACGACCACGCTATTATAAAAGCATTGAATTAATTTTTTGTTCTATAGACTATGCTGATTGAAGAAATTGGAATTTGCCTACCAGAGTAACTGACCTCACTCGGCTTGTGTTAATTGACTTCTTACACTATTATGTAGGTGCTTCTATTAGTCAGAAGGCTCCAGGCTCTGGGGCTTTGTTTTCTGTTTCATCCTGCTCCATGTAGAATGTATCTTTAGCAGACTAATTCTAACTAGTTAGAATTCAAACACAACAGGAAAACTGTTCCTTCGATGTACTTGAAGTACTTTCATTAATAATGAAATAATATTATTGCTATGTTTACACATATTTGAAAACAGCTGTGGGAGTTACCCAGGGCAGTTCTGTGCTCCCCACTTAATGGAGTAGGAAAGTTGCTGCCAAGAGATTCAGAGCGTTCATCCCAGGCTCTCATATCTGGAACTTGACTGGTCCAATCAGAACAACATCTTCTACTCCAAATCAAATGAAGGTTTTAACTTTCTTTGGAAAAGAAAACATAAAAGGAGACCGCAGTTATATAACAACAACAAAAATCATGTCTTTCCCAACCTATGAAAGTATTTGTTTTTAAAAAACAATACGCCTTTTTCCCTAGAAAAGTCATGCATGGAGGAATCATTCCAAGAATGTGGACAGCGGCCCTCCTCACAGCCCTCTCCCACCGTAGCTTTCAGGGGTTGGAATGCTGATGCGTCCCTGTCAGAGGCAGGGGTATTTACTTTAAGTGTCATAGGCGTGGGGTCTCTGTTTAGAGATTCAGTCCGTTGAGGAATTGCTTTCTCCTCCACCAGACCGGCCCAGCATGGTAGTCTGAAGCTGCTTCTGCTTGGGGGCTGCACCACTTCAAGAAGCAGGGTGGTGGAGAAACCACCTACAGGTGGTGGGGAGGGCAGCTGAGGGAGCAACGTCAAGTTCCCAAAGGCGGTGGCAGTAATGCCTGAAGCAGCGCCCTGTATCTCATGCCAGCATCAGTGGTGGACAAGCTGTGGGGGGTCTTGTGTAGGTGACAGCAGCAGTGGTGTCCTCATTGGACTGGCTTGTGGTTCTGGCAGCCGTCCAGTGTCCTTTGACTCTGTCTCTAAGCCTGTTCCTCCAGCCTGCTCACAGGAGTGGGAGCTCCAGAGTAGCCTTTGAATAATGTTCTTCCTTCCCAAGTTATCAGAGTTGGATTCTGTCACTTGCAAATGAGATCCTTGCCAGGTACAATTTGAGAGATTAGAGACACTCTGATCTAGCTCTCAGGAGGGAGTGCATTCCCCTCTTCTTCCTTGGATTTGCCCCATCACATTGGGCTGCTCTGGAGGCTGTGACTTGGACTGAATTTAGAGGAAGGAGGCCCCTAGAGGCTGCTCATCCCACTGTTAGGAGGCAGCCCCTTGGATCTGCCTGTAGCCTCGGCCAAGTGAATCCTTCACATCATTTAGCCCAGCTCACCATACTAGAGGCTTAGAGCTAAAGCCTCTCTCTCTCTCTCTCTCTCTCTCTCTCTCTCTCTCTCTCTCTCTCTCTCTCTGTCCCCTCTCTCTCTGTTCCTGGTGATAGGAAAGGAGTGAAGTAACAGCTTGACTCTCCCACCCTGTTCTTTCAATTTCGATACCACAGATCACCTTATCCCCTTACACGCACCAGGTAGACTATGCATTATACATGAACATCCTAGTCCATTTTGTGCAGCCCTTAGGGCCAGAAAAGTGCTGGCTACACAAGTCTGGGATTAGTATTTAGAGAACATAAATGGATAGAAATTAAGATATAAGATATTCTGAGAGAAAATAATGAAGCCTAGTATGTGCTTTTGTGGGGGAGGATTAACAAGATACAGGTTCAAGGCTGGAAATGTCAAAAAAGACTGGGAACAGATTCAGTTATGAACATTGAAAATCTTTTCAGTCCCCTCCTCGTCTATGTTCAAAGAAAAACCCCTCTAAGAATATGAAATGATTTTTTGTTTGCCTTTTAGAATGTGTACTTCTTCCTGGAGTGCAATGTTGTGTATGAATCTTCAATCCAATATTTTTTATTCTATTAAATAATAATAAGATGACGATGATGACATAGCAGCTATTTATTGAATACTTTCTATCAAGCACAGTGCTAAGTGATTTACACATATTATCTCACTTAAACCTGACACCTGTATAAGGCAGGGGCTATGACTAATCTCCTTTGACAGATGACATTGAGTCTTAGATAAATTAACCAGCCCAAGGCCATACCATGAAGTTAATATTCCAGGATGAATACAACATCGTAGCCCAAACCTCCTTTGTGGAAGCGTCCATATGTATTTAACTACTTTGTAAAATCTCTGGACTGGCTAAAGGGAGTTTTGTTTCCAGTTTCCAGTTTAGTGTTCTCCACCTTGACTGCACATTAGAATCACCTGATGAGCTTGTAAAATTGATGCTGGGGTCCTACTCCCACCAATGAAGTCAGAATGCTGTGGCTAGATAGATATCAGTATGGAACAAATTAAGCTAACTGTATCGATTGAGATGGGAAAAGATTTGTCGATGGAAAAAAAAAAAAACCCACAACCTAAAATTTGGAAGTTATGTTTTATTCGGTGCCGTTACTGAGGACTATAGCCTGGGAAACAGCCTCTTAGGTAGCTCTGAGGAACTGCTCCAAAAGAGGTAAGGGAGGAGCCAGGATACACATAGGAGTATTTGCTGGGGAAAAAAAGAAACAAACAAGTAGTCAAACATCAAAAGATTACTGCTAATCACACAAACAGACATCTCCAGTTTATTATTTTCGTGTTTTTCTATGGGAATATGCAAGAGCCTGGGCTCATTGAAAATATTCCTTTGATATGCCTTTTTTTAAATAAATTTATTTATTTCATTTTGGCTGTGTTGGGTCTTTGTTACTGTGCGCAGTCTTTCTCTAGCTGCGGCGAGCAGGGGCTACTCTTCATTGCCGTGTGCGGGCTCCTCACTACCGTGGCTTCTCTTGTTGCAGAGCACGGGCTCTAGGTGCGTGGGCCTCAGTAGTTGTGGCACACGGGCTCAGTAGTTGTGGCTCGAGAGATCTAGAGCGCAGGCTCAGTAGTTGCGGCACACGGGCTCAGTAGTTGTGGCACACGGGCTCAGTAGTTGTGGCCCGAGGGATCTAGAGCGCAGGCTCAGTAGTTGTGGCGCACGGGCTTAGTTGCTCCACAGCATGTGGGAACTTCCTGGACCAGGGCTGGAATCCGTGTCCCCTGCATTGGCAGGTGGATTCTTAACCACTGTACCACCAGGGAAGCCCTGAGATGCATCTTCACTACCTGAGGCTGGTCTCCTGTTTTCCCCACCCTGAATCCCCTCAGGGCGCACCGCGGGGTGGCCTGGGCGGCAGCTGCTGCGGCTCAGGGCTTGATGGGGGACAGAATTGAACGTTTACCAGGATGGCGGGCAACATTCTTTGTTTACTGAAATGGCAGGCAGCATGTTTTTGTCCACAGATTGCACTGAAAATATGATGGTAGATTCATGGTTAGGAGAATGTGAGTTTAGAGGGAGAAGGGGATGGGACTACACAGGCAGCTTTTAGCTTCGATGAGTGGGAGGTTGAGTGGAGGGGATATTGGATAATGAAACGAATGTAGGGTCACTGGGTTTCTATTTCATAACAAGATTGTTATGAGTATCCTGAGCCCTGAATTTGGAAGGAGAAAACTATTGAAATGTACAGGTAATTCGCAAAAATAATGTCACGGGGGACAGATAGTATACAAAAATAAGGACATAAAATTAAAGTCAGCTAATAGTTACTTGTCAACTGAAAAAAAATGCACCACCTAAAAGTTGTGCATTATATTTTATTCGGTGGACATTCTGAGGACTTCAAGCCCGGGACACAGCATCTCAGATAATGCTGAGAAACTGTTCCCAAGAGCCAAGGGTGGGTGGGGGGATAGCTAGGATATATAGGAGTTTTTACAACAAAAGAGCAGGTATTCAGAACATCAAAAGATTACTGTTAATAAAAGAAAACAAGGAGGCCGTTGTGGTGGGATGAATTGGGAGATTGGGATTGACATATATACACTAATATGTATAAAATAGATAACTAATGAGAACCTGCTGTATAAAAAATAAGTAAAATAAAATTCAAAAAAATAACACCACAGGAAAAAAAAAAAGAAAACCAGTTATCTCAAATTAAGGAATTTAGTACTTTTCTCTGTATGGGAAGATGCAAGAGTCTGGGCTCACTGAAATCATTCCTTTGGTATGCACCTCAGCTATCAGGGCTCAGTATCCTGTGTTTTCCTCTCCTGAGTTTCCTCAGATGCACCATGGGGGTGGCTGCAGCAGCCGACTGCTAGATGTGCTTGGCAGTCAGCAGCCCGTTTGCCTCCATCCTGAGTTCCCTCAGCGCTCACCATCCAGGCGGCTGTAATGTGCTTGCTTGATGGCTGCAACATCCTTTGTTTACTGATATGGTAGGCAATATTTTAGTTCCCATACTGAAAAAAAATGAATTCCAAAGGGATGGGCCTAACCATCCATATTTTTGAAAGGTTTTCCAATATCAGTGTGCAGCCAGGGTTGAGAATTCTTGCCTCATCTCTTTCCTCTTAATTCAGTCTTCCTTCTTTGGACAACTCCGTGTCACTATTTGGTAGACAGCATATAGAATCTGCTTGGAATTTGTGTTATTTGCATACAAGCAAATGGCACTTAACCCTGCAGAAGAGATGCTGTGCTCGAGCTGGCTTGACATGGTTTCTACAGACAGGCAGCTGTTTGGAGATGGAGAAGCTGAGAATTCTGCATCTCATGCCCCAGTTTCATGCAGCTCATCGCTGGCCTCCTTTTTTGCTACTGTATTATTCCCCATGACTGAGTTCCTAAGGCATCACCTTGCCTTGGGACCAGCTGCACTTATAAAATGCTTAGAAAAGCTTTTGGAGACCTAGCCCTTTTTTGTTTGTGAATACGCAAGTCATTTCAGCCTCTCTTGAAGTGGCAAGTTCTAGGAAGTTACTCTTTTCATAGTCATCAGTTTACCACCCTTTGACTTTAAGACAGTCTCGTTTTCAGCAATTTTGCCTTCCATTCTTTGATTCAAATCTCAAGTCAATTTATGAAATACATTATGTTCCTATTGGAGTTCTGTCTTTAGAACAGTGGTTTCAAAGGTAGGGTGGTTTGGAATTACCCCTAGGGAATGTTTCAGAAATCTGTGTGGGAGAGAGGATTAGTTGTCACAATATTTGAGTACTGCTGTTGGTATGGGACAGTTCTGTCAACTTTCGAATACCCCATCAGATATTTGTGTAAGAAAGTCAGATAAAATGAACACCCTATTTATGATTATCTGAGCCTAGAACCCAACTTATTTTACACAAAATATTTTTTGCATGGTTTTAATATACACTGAATTTCATGAATGCAACTACAGTGTAAAAAGAGGAAGCTCACACTTTGTTTTTCTTGCTTTACTAAGAGTTATTTGTCATTTCAAAAAACGCTATCACCAATTTGGGATATTTTACTTGCCCATATGAGACACCTATATCAGCCTTCATTTGTGGCTGTCACTTTCATATGTGACTCTACACGTAAGGGACTCTACATCATGTCCCTGTACCGTATTATTATTATTATTTTAGACAATTTATTCTTTTTTTATTTTTTTTACATCTTTATTGGAGTATAATTGGTTTACAATGGTGTGTTTCTGCTTTATAACAAAGTGAATCAGTTATACATATGTTCCCTATACTTTTTTTTAAAATTTATTTATTTGTTTTTATTTTTGGCTGTGTTGGGTCTTCGTTGCTGTGCACGGGCTTTCTCTAGTCGCAGTGAGCGGGGGCTACTCTTCGTTGTGGTGCCTGGGCTTCTCATTGTTGTGGCTTCTCTTGTTGTGGAGTGCGGCCTCTAGGCACGCGGGCTTCAGTAGTTGTGGCGCACGGGCTTAGTTGCTCCACGGCATGTGGGATCTTCCCGGGCCAGGGAACGAACCTGTGTCCCCTGCATTGGCAGGCAGATTCTTAACCACTGTGCCACCAGGGAAGCCCCCCATATTATTATTAATGACTTCCCTTTTATTTCTCCTTTATATTTTAGTTAGAGCATTGTACTGATTTTTTAAAAATTATGTTGTAGGTAAATGACATTACCTATGAATTGCATTTTAGGACAGTTAAGGAGGCATTACAAAATATTTGTGATAAAAGTGAGGACAAAGTCTAATAGGGTTGAGAACTTTTCTGTTAGAAGGAAATGAAACCTTGCTTTTTAGGCTGGATCCAAAGGACTCTTGAACCTCAACTCTGTATTTAACATAAGAAAGTGTTATATTAAGTGCTGCAAGTGTTTTCCAAACAATATCTGCTCAGAAGTACAAAGTTTCAAAATAAATGGAACATTATATAATTATATGCAACAATTATATAGATTATATGTGTATTTTATTGTATGCACTGTGTATATGTATATATCTAGCCATATCTATCTATCTATCTATATATATATATTTATAATATCAAGGACAGTGCATGCAATTGTGTGAATACGAGCTAAGGTGCAATACTTTTCCCTCATGTAACTGTTTGAAATAAGCATTAACTCTTAATTCCAACATTTCCCTCTAACCCAAAGAGAAGGGCATACTTAAAAATTTTTTTCAGTTGAGTTAGCACCATGCAGGACTTCATCATGAAAACATCCTTGTCATGCTGGTCTTTCTTCAAGTCCTGCTCACCAGGCCCTCCCTTCCTGACTAGGCCCTAAAAGGGAGAGTCACACCCATGGAAGAAAGCAGCTCTTGGCTTTCTTGAGAGGCTTCCTTCCCCACTCCGGTGGAAGTCTGATCTTGTTTTTTGGCAGTTGCCATGGGAGCGGTGTGTTTTGCAAGGGTGACTCCATCACTAAAAGAGCTGAGAAGCATATTTCAGCCTTCAGTGCTTCAAACCCCGAGGAATGAAAACAGTCTGTGCAATTTAAATAGTATAAATCCCAATGCCCCCAAGGGAAGCAGGAGTTTATTTTTAGGCTACAAGCACTGCCACCCAGGCTTTAGGAATGACAGACTGAAAGTCCAGATTGGTGTCGAAGTGCGTCTGTTGCGTTGCCGGGCTTGCTTCCCAGCCTCCCGGGCCGCCTGCCCGTGCACCCTACTAGCCACGGCTGCCGTTCGCAGAGCGGGGCTCAGAGCAGACCCACTTGCTCTGCATCTTCACCATCCCTGGTGCCGGGGTGTGGTGCGCACGGCCAGTGGCCACACGCGGCACTGGGCTGGCAGGTGGAGCCGGCGCTGTGGGATGCGTGGGCCCGGCCGTGTGGCCACAGTGATCACCAACCAGATAGAAGAGGCACCTGCCAGCACGTGGGAGCTGCCCCTCGTGCCCAGCACCCTAGTGGGAATCAGAGGGATCCTGGCGATGGAGGGCGCCCGAGGCCAGCTCTTGCCAAGGCCGTGCCAGTGGATGAGGGCGCGTCAGGTCCGCGCCAGCTCCTATCCAGGCAAGACCTGGCCGGTCCCCAGATAGCTGTATATACAAACTAGATAAGGAAGAAAGGCATTCAGTACCTTACCTTATAAAACATGATTAGGGCATCATAGTCCTGGCTTGGTTTTGAAATGATAGTTTTCAATTATATTATGTTATTATTGGTCATTTATTAGTACATATAAATATTAAAAGCCAACATTAAGTTATTTAAAAATTAATATACTTTTTAAAAGGGCAGCTTCAGTTTTACAGAAAAATTGAGCAGAAAGTCCAGAGAATTCCATGTGTCCCTTCTCCCCTCCCCAGTTTCCCTCTTAACATCTTGCATTAGTGCAGTAGGTTTGTTACAATTGATCAGTCAATATAACTACATTATTATTAACTGAGTCCATAGTTTACATTAAGGTTCACTCTTTGCATTGCACTGTTCTGTGGGTTTTGACAAATGAATGTCATGTATGGATCATTACAGTAGCATACAGAATAGTTCCACTGTCCTAAACACCCCTGTGCTCCACATATCCATCCCTCTCCCAACCCCTGGCAACCGCTGATCTTTTGTGTCACTATAGTCTGGCCTTTCCCAAAATGTCATATAGTTGGAATTATATGGTATGTAGCCTTTCCAGAGTGGCTTCTTTCACTTAGCAGTGTGCATTTAGGGTTCTTCCATGTCTTTCAAGACTTGACAGTTTTGGTTTTTCTTCAATCACTGAATAATATTCCATTGTATGGATATTCTATAGTTTGTTTATCCATTCATCTATCGAGGGATATCTTGGTTGCTTCTGATTTTTGACAATTAGTTATCACCCCTTTTTAGTATCTGTAATTAAGAGCTTACAAATCAGAAGTCATCTTAATACCAGTATTTATTAGTCAAACATGATTATCAATGACATTCTGCATCCAAACACATTTGGACACTATGATGATACTCTTACATTGTTCTAACACCTCTTCTGCCTTCTGTTCTTGCACAGATCAGGTACACAAAGAAATATTTTTAGAAGTTTAATTATTATAAATATGATACCTTTTATATTGAAATACATCAACTATACTTCAATTTTTAAGTCTCAAGCACAAGAAAAAAAGCAAACAAAAAAAACCCCAAATTAAAAAAAAGGATACCCACTTCAGGTGAACATTTTTTTTCACATATGGAATATATAAAGTGAGAAGCAAGTACTCACTCCCACACTAGTCCCCAGCCCCATTCCCGCTCCCCAAAGGTAACCACTGTTAACATTTTTATATGTATCTTTCTAACTACTTCCTCTTCATATACAAGCATTCCTGTATATTATCTTTTTTTTTTGGTAACAAAATATATATTTTGTTACCTTTTGCAATATATGTGTGTAAATGATTTCTAAAGAAGGTGTCCTGCTTTTGTTTTTGAGAAAGTGCATTTGAAAATATAGTCAAATGGAACACATTTTAAGATGCCTTTTGGCATCTTCAATAGGATAGAGACTTTTGATTCCCTTTCTCCAAAATGTTACCCTGTTCCATGGTCCCTAGAGCTACACTAAGTGAGCAATACACTGATACCACTCCTGAGCAGGAGAGAGTTTGGAAGTTGGGCTTATTCATCTCACTCCCAACTGCAGATTCCTAGATCAGCCATCATTTATCTTCTCTTATTCTCACTACATTCTTGGTGATGTCACCCCTTCCCCAAGAAGCGACTTGTCTCTTCCCTGGTAACCAAAGTTCCACTCAGAGTTTCTCATATAGTTTTAGCACAATAAATTCTTTTATGGGGGGTAACTTTTAATTTCCCCATGTACTAATAGCATAAAGGCTGTTTTTGTTTTTGTTCTAAGCCTACGCACTTCCCTCAGGTATCTATCCTAACAAGCACATCTGCAATTCTTTGGAAAATGGGAATAGAAAATAATAAAAGTTCCTAAACTCCAGGAGGGGAAATAATAACCATAGGAGGGGCTCAAAGGGTAACCAAATATTCATCATTTCCATATAGAAGGCCCAGTTGCAGAAACCACTCCCTCTTATAAACCATTGCTTTTGCAGTGATCATTTACAATTGAAACATCTTTTTGTAGAATAAAATATGAGTGTTTTTACATTGGGTCTTTGGATCTCTCAGAGGATGTTTTATTCTTTTAAAATCTGTCTTGAGTACTCAGGTTTGAACATCATGTCTTATTAAACTGTGTTGGGAAAAGGATCTCCTCTCAGTGGGTGCTCTCAGTAAATGAATAAGCCCCTGCATTGGCACTGGGGTTGGTTCCATTGACAGAGCCTTTTCACAGAGTCAGCTGCACTCTGTAAGTCTGGTGGATGAGCAAAACCATAGTTCAGTGAGAGGCCAGTTTACATAAGAAATTCTTGCCTGAGAAATTCCATTTAGTTCTTGTGTGTCTGTTTCAGTAGGCTCTTGAACATCAACTAAATAAAAAAGTGGAAACCAGAGAGGAAAGAAGCCAAACAATGGGCATCAGGAAATATAAACTATCCAGGGAGTTAACGGTAAGGGAAGAATGATGGGTTTCATATGATGCATATGGAATATTAATATTTCATTTATCTAAGTTGTATAGATAAATGTGTATAATTAGGAGAGATTAGGGGTCATCTTTTTTTTTTCCCCAATCATCTAGCACTGTTACCAGCAAATGGTCACATTTGTTCTGTTTCTAACCACTACATGTGTAATACAAGGAACTGAGGTGGAAGAAAATACTACAATGGCTCTTCTATTTGTAAAATCCCTAAGCCCACATGTGCCACAAAAATTAGGGCATATGTAAGTGGTGGGGTGACAGAACAGTAAAGTCAACCCAGTGCATAATCATATGGTCTTGTTATGTTCCTAAATTCCTAAAATCAAGTAGGTTAGAGGGGACTATTTTCCAGGGCGAAGTCTCCGGTAGATAAATTACTAAACACCATGAATTACTTGGCCAAATGCCTATATCCCTGTTTAGATTATGCTTTGATACAATAATTAAACAAACAGTTTGGTCACTGAACAGACCATTTGTAAGTACATGCGGGCTATTCATTGGTATGGAAGGTACTCTGCGACCCTGAGATTCTAGGATACCTTTGTATATTTCCAGGATGTCCACCCACTTGGTACAAACTGTCCGAAGGCGACAACTAGCCAACTGCTCTTCCAATGAGCTCCGTGTACCACAGCAATTCAGTCTAACAAGTACGAGTAACCTGAAGATTTGTTGCTACTTCTTAGTTTGAAATATCTTCAGGTTCAAGAGCTCTAGCCCTTCTGTATTCACATCAGGTTACATGAACAAAATCAAACACCTCCCCTTAGTTAAACAGGTCAACAGCCTGCTACAACCAAATGCATGTTAAAATTTTTGTGTCCATTGGAAGGACACAGACCAATAGGTAAATTCCTAATTTTATTTTACTTCTTAGGCTTTTTTTTTTTTTTTGGTCTGGAGAGAAAATTGATTTAAAAAAAGTTTTGCTTTGGGGTTTTTCTTTTGCTATTTATATCCATGAAGTCAATTTTATATATCTTATTATGGCAATAAGCTCTTATTCATAAAATGCTATGTTGTATTTTTCTATGTGAGCATTTACTTATTTGATTTATTTACCATTCCATTGTCCATCAGATGTGACACATACCATCCTAACTGAATTCCGGTAACATCTCTGATGATATTTAAACCACTTGTTTATTAAGCAATTTTAAAGGCACGTTGTTCGCTTTAAAATTCTATACAATCATCTGATCATTTTCCTTTCAATGTGGCTAATAAAAATACAGGAAGGGGGGCTTCCCTGGTGGCGCAGTGATTGAGAGTCCGCCTGCCGATGCAGGGGATGCGGGTTCGTGCCCCAGTCCGGGAGGATCCCACATGCCGCGGAGCGGCTGGGCCCGTGAGCCATGGCCGCTGAGCCTGCGCGTCCGGAGCCTGTGCTCTGCAACGGGAGAGGCCACAACAGTGAGAGGCCCGCGTACCGCAAAAAAAAAAAAAAAATGCAGGAAGGGGTTAGATATTTACAGAAAGTATCTCAAGTAATTGGGAACAATTGGTGCTTTCACATTTGCACACTTCCCTTTGGAGGGAAGGTAATAAAACCCCCAAGTAATTACAGTCACATAGCCCTCCAGCTGTGTCATTCTGAGCACATAAATCACATCTTGTCAATATTACATCAGTCAAATGGGCCAAATAACAGTAATATACCTGAATTCTGTATAACTATTAATAGAGTAAGAACAAGTAAATCTGAAAGGGTTCTATCCGGAATAGAATCTGTTTTCATAAAAGGAAGTGAGAATTCGAACAATGACAGAAAGAGTTTATTTCTTGCCATCCACCCTCCAGGTTGTCAGAGAAGTCTTGTTCGATGTGCCTTAAGAGGATGCGGAGGAAGACCCTCCTATGTCCCTGTATCTCTGTCCACATTGTGTGTAATATCCTCCATGTCATCCTAATGTCAGACGGAGACAGCCTTTTCTGGACCTTATGGATTCTGAAGTCCAATTTGTGACTCGGACAATACCTCTATGCTGAGAGAATGTAGCTGTCTAGTTTATCTACCGTTGCAGAAGCAGACGCAATGCACAGCACACACACCTCTAGCACTCATTTGTCTGAATTCGACTTTTAATAAGTATGGAACAGGAAAGCCACGCTTTCTTTCTAAAGTGCTTCAGAACATGTGGCAGTGGCTACCCCTTACATAAGTCAGCGTGTTTCTATCTATTTTCAAACATTGGTGGTCCCTAAGCCTTTCTGTCTTATACTTTTTGTGAAGTGGATGTATTCAGGAAGACATTATGGGATTAAAAAAAAAAAGCCTCATCGTTCATTCATGTATTCATACACTTATTTGATAAAAAATAATTACCAGACTTCTACCATATGCCAGGCGCTCTTGTAGACACCGAGGATGCAGAGGTGAGCGATACCCTCACCGGTTTTGGTAGCAGTTGGGCATCCATCCAAGACGTTTCCTATAATGTGTGTGAAAAGAAGCATCGCTCCCACCGCCTTCCAGATATTCCCGCTTTACCCCGAAGTGGAGAGGAGGTCCTCAGGGTGACGTGTCCCTAGGCGCCCGGGGTGAGCGACGGGCCCAGGCGTGGAAGCGGGGCTGCGGCCGCCCGCGGCGGGAGCCCCCAAGTCCGGGCACCCGCTCTCCGGGCGGGGCGAGGCGGCGCGCTCCGCTCCAGGCCGCGCCCTCCGCCGGGGCCTCCAGGGGGCGCTCGCGCCCAGGCCAGGAGGAGCGCGGGTTTCCTCGGAAGGTGGGAACTCAGCTGAGAAGCCTTCCCCCGCCGCCCGCCGGCACCCCGCTCCCCCTTCCCGCTCCCCGGTACCCCCACCTCCCGCCCCGAGTGACTGAGGGCCGAGAGGCCCCGCCCCCGCCGCCCGGAGTGGACCCGGTGCCCGCGGAGCCCGAACTCCCGGCTGGGACGTCTCTTCCATCCGCTGGCGCTGAGCAGCCCCGGGCCCGCGGGGAGGGCGGTGCGACCGCCGACCCCGCCCACGGCCTTCACACCGCCCTGGGGATGGACCCGGCGGGCGGAAGCCCAGTCCGCCCTCGGGGCCGCGCGTCAGGTAAGAGTGTATGGGCCCTGTACCCGTCCCGGGCTGCGGCGCGAGACCAACCTTTGAGGCGCAGGCGTTCTCCCAGAGCCGCAGCTGATGTGTAGGAAGACCTGCGCGTGGCGTCTTAGTCCGGGGAACTTTGGCCCTTCGTCTCGCCCCTGCCCTCCGCTCGGCTTGCTCGGCCTGGCGTGGGTGGGGAGGGGCCGACTTGCGCGTCCTGAGGGGAATCGGGGGCGGGGAGGCGCAGGGTCCCGGCTGGGGTGGCAGCGCCCGTCGTCCTGACGGCGGGGAAGGGCCGAGGGAGGGCTGTGCTGGGTTCCGGGGCTGGACCCGCCGCCGTGGGACTCAGCCTCTCCGCCTCCTAACCTCCCCTTCCCTGCCCTTACAGTAGGTTCCAATAATATTTAATTGGCTCTCGGGTTTAGAACTCATCCATAGGCTCGCAGGTCCCTTGATTCAGCCAAGTTCCTCTCCGCTCCTTCCTCGGTTAGAGAAAGTGCCGGGGGGGAGGGGACTGGAGGGACCCCTGAAGCGCTGGCCTGAGCCGACTGAAGAGGCCGGGACCCGCGCCGTCACAGACGCCAGAGGACCCTTAGGGCGGAGTCCAGGGGCACAGGAGGTGGTCCGAGCCGCGTCGAGTGAGTATTGATCACCGTCGAGTGAGGAGCGGGCTGACCCCTGAGAAGCACTGTGAGGAAGATGCGTTACTCGTCCCCTCGAAGGAAGTGGGTGGCCTTTAAGGCTCTAGTTCCCCCACGCACACCCCAACCCCCGACCTCCAGGCCCGAGTGGCCCCTGGCGGCCGTGCAAGCCTGGCTTTCAGTCCCAGAACTTGCCAAGCTCCAGGAAGAGTCCGGGCTGCAGAGGTGGCCCCTGGGGGCTAGACCTTAAGAAGTGCTGCACACCCCCCGGGGGGTGGGCGGGTCCTGGAGGTGGAGGGGGGAAGGGTGGAAGGAGTAGTGGGGCGGGGTAGGGAGGGGTGAGTGCCCTGGGAGACTTTGAGAAATACCCCCCGCACCCCCGACCCCGCGACGGATCCGTTGATGCCGTAGGATTCCGGCGCCTTTTGGGAAGAGGTGCCTCTGCTTCTTTACTGCTGTGTTCAGAAAGATGCAAAACCAACTCTTCATCCTCTTGCTGCTTTGCCAGGAGTTTTAAAGCACTGCTCTATTCTTGGCTCACTTGGTTCTTGGTTCCCCAAATAGCAGTTTTGAGCTGTCCAAGGTATTTATAAGTGTTCTCCTTAAACTGAGACTGAACCCTACTCTTCTGGAAAAACTACCCTAACTTCAGAGGAGATATTCTTTTCTGCCCATTCCTTCCTTCTGCTGCCCTCTTAACAATCTCTGTTCTCAAAGGTGTTTGTGTTTCAATTTTTGCTTTATGTGGAAACAACCTTCCCCCTGCACCCCCCAAAAAACTTTCCTAGAACATAGGTGTTTCAAACCCATGACAGTGTTTTGTAGTTAGTATACACTGGTTAAACTGCATAGCAATCCCCCCAAGAGCCAGAGGCTAGCAACAACTTTACTACTTATTTTATTTGATGCCCTTCAAGTTTAGGAAGGTCCCATTTTTATTACCCAGCAGATAAGACAGAGCCCTGGATGGCTGTGGCTGTGATTAGATAACTTATGATGTTTTCATTTACCTTACCGAGCTGCTGCTTCTAGATTAAATTCGTTTTATTGCTTGTTCTTTTTTTTTTTTTTTGCCGTTCGCGGGCCTCTCGCTGTTGCAGCCTCTCCCGCTGCGGAGCACAGGCTCTGGACGCGCAGGCTCAGCGGCCATGGCTCACGGGTCCAGCCGCAACGCAGCATGTGGGATTTTCCCGGACCGGGGCACGAACCCGTGTCCCCTGCATCGGCAGGCGGACTCTCAACCACTGCGCCACCAGGGAAGCTCCTACCTGTTCATTTTTAAAGAAAGACTGACAAAATCACTCTAATAGATCAGGGGGTCTGAGCTCAGAGTAGGTCAAAGGTGCTCACATGTAGGGAGGTGGATACAAATAGCAGGAGAGGACTTTCCTGGTGGCGCAGTGGTTAAGAATCCGCCTGCCAATGCAGGGTACATGGGTTCGAGCCCTGGTCCGGGAAGATTCCACATGCCGCGGAGCAACTAAGCCCGTGCACCACAACTACTGAGCCTGTGCTCTAGAGCCCACGAGCCACTACTACTGAGCCCACGCGCCATAACTACTGAAGTCCGAGTGCCTAGAGCTCGTGCTCTGCAACAAGAGAAACCACTGCAATGAGAAGCCTGTGCACCCCAACGAAGAGTAGCCCCCGCTCTCTGCAACTAGAGAAAAGCCTGCGCGCAGCAACAAAGACCCAACACAGCCAAAAATAAATAAATTTATTTTTTAAAAAAATAGCAGGAAGGTTGGCAAGTACAGCCAGGTCACCTGTGTTAATTGTGCACACTAATAAGGCCAGAATCTCCTCATTTATCTCTGGTGGGAAGTTCTGATGGTTTCACGGGATCAAACTGAAACTGCATCAAAACTGAGTGGAAGTATCCATCCCCAGTAGGAGTGGCTGTTGTATCCTGGATAGTTTTTAAATGGTCGGAGAGGAGGAGCTTGCCTGCAGTGGAACCAAAGGTCTGCTCACGTGTCAGCATGTGAAAGCGCTCATGGACATCAACCCTATACCATCCCTGTGAGCGCTCAGTTTCATATTTATTCTTCCAGACACACTCCCAGCATCATTTATTGGGAGCAGGAGCCGATGGGGTCCAGTGTGCTTCCCAGCGTAAGACAAACACTTTCCTTGAGCTTCTAAATATTTATTTAAAAATAGTTGCTCTGAGGTTTGTGAGTTGTTTTTCAGTTGTGCTTAAAAGACTTCCTATTTATTTCCAGGTCTCTGGTAGCAACAATGGCATTTTGCTTGAATCATTGGTTTGTCTTAAGGAGACCTTGCTTTGGGAGATTTTGATTAAAAAGTGCCTTTTACTACAGGGTTTCTTGATCTGCATGTAGACTTCTGATTTTAAAATACTGCATTTCAGTTAGTAGGAAGCAAAGATGTTATCTGTTTCCAGAAAAGTTTCATGTAGTATTCCAGAAAATAGAGGCTTTGATTCATCCCATCATCAGATGATTGGAGTCCATCATAGTGTCTGAACAGCTTTAGATTATATTGACTAGAAGGAATAATCACAGAGAAAAAAAAAGGGTTACTTGGAATCTTTATTCTCATCTGCATTTGAGTCTTTTGCAACCCAACTGAATGTATTTATATGATTTGCACCATGCACTTCTCTGTCTTCTCTTCACAAGTTCCCTGAAATGTAACACTCTGGACCTTTACCGCCACCTTTATTTACATAAAGAAAGGATTTTTCCATTTAGAGATAAACATGTTGGAGGTGGGTAGTTAATATTGTGTATAATCAATGTCCCACATTTTCAGAGGGGCCTCAATCCAGAACAAAGAATGAGAAGAAGACTCTGATGGTAGCTGCCCCACTGATTGGGAGAAGGTCTCTATACCAGTTGGGAAAGTCACTGCATGAGTCTTTGTATTTTTTAATCAGATATATGATCAGAGGATCTGTACTGCATGCATTTTGAAGAGAAAAGGGGCTGAATTTGTTCTCTATATTTACTTTTTCCATGTTTGTCACGTTAATATTTAAAAAACAACAAACAAAAACCCCTTTGTATCCCTGCAGTAACCCATATTGCCTTGGCAACAGTAGCTATCCCAGTGGAGTCACAAAATATCAAGACAGAAAATTTTAAACGCACTTAAAATGTCAGATGGTTCAAGATCATCCTGTAATGCATTAGAACTGACCTTCCAGCATGTAATACAGTTGCTTTTAACTGCCTTTCTCCTGATTGAATGTAGATGGGAAAGACAGATTACAGAACTTAAATTCTTTTTAGGATGTTCTAAAATTTTATGGTTTTTCTTTTGAGGGAAGCATTCTTTGAAAATTAAGGGGGGTGGAATTACAAATCCTTTCTTTGAGTGAGGTGTTCTTATGGAGATTGGTGATAAGTCCAAAATCAAGCTCAATCAATGGGTCAGGCAAGATGTGCTCTCTTTTTTATGCTATTTGAAATAGACAATATATAGTAGAACCTCAATTAGCATTAAACTCAGTGGATATCTGCTAAAACTGTGACTGCAGAATAAAAACATAGTCTTTTCTGTACTAGAAATCTCATTTATGTGGGAGCTTTCTGTTTAGTGTATGAACTACTAAATATATACAAAGTATAGTATATGTTTTCCTTAAGTTAGCAAATGCTGCGAAGTCCTGCATAGACTTCATGACCCAACTATAGGACATTTTGGAGTAATGGTTTCATCTCTTTTTTTCTTCCTCTCATTTTAAAATCTCAATATATTTTTCTGTATTGTTGTATTGATTTATTTTTGTTTGCTGCTACAAACTCCTTTTTTTTTTTTTTTTTGGACTGAGGAGAGGAAAAAAACTAATAACTGGATAAACCTATCTTTCTCTTCCTTCCCCAGAGAAAAGAGCTGAAATGTTAGCCCAGATTATTGGCTCTGAAAGAGCCAGAAAACTCTTTGAACTGAAGTGACCTTCTCATTTCAGAGGTCAGAATTCAACCTTCTTATTTCAGCCCTGAGAAAATGGAAGCCAAAGTTTATGTGATTAGATACTAGTTGATGACAACATCTGTGTCCTTGATTATTCAAAACACTTTTGCCAATTGGGTATCAGGTGTCTAGAAAGGGAGGCAGCTATAGGTGGAATTTCATATGGTGTTACAGACAATGTTACAGACTAATGATGCCAATTGAAATTATTTATGTTGTTAATCATTAATAATAAACATTGCATTGTATCATGAACATTTCATCCTTTAGTAAAGTCAAGCTGCCACTCATCTACATTTCTACTGACAGATTCCCAAAGCAAAAATCTCTTACTTATTCTACTTTTTGCTAATTACAAAGTTAAAATTTTTTAGCAGAAGACTTCTTGTTTCTCAAAATGGAGGGTTAGGTTAGTTGGATCCCGTTAAAAAAAATTGAAAAGTTGAAAAGATTTGACAAGTGGGACTCTCTGGCTAGTTTTTTGGGTAAAAGACTGTTTTCAGAATAATATTTGGAAGGGTTGGTGGGAGCGGGGAATCAAAACTGCCTATGCCGCAGGGGAATTGAAGACAGCACCCAGCTGACCAAGGTTGTTAACCCTGCTCGGGTAGGAGGGACGGAGGTCAAGTCCAGCAGGGAAGGCAGTTCTGGAAGACTTTCCCTATAGCCTTTAACCCCAAAGTGCAACGGCATCAGTGTGAGTTAAGCGGAACTAAATATGCCCTTCTGCATCACAACCACAAGAGACTAGAAAATGCTACTTGGAAGTGAGCAGAACAGGAGGAAGAAGGAAAAGAAGATAATCCCGTAGAAAATTGGCCACAGACCAGTCCTCACAGGCATTTGCATTTTGGGCACATACAATCTGAGGGAGCCAGAGAAAGTCAAGCCTTAAATTTGGTTTGACTTGGTTTCCAAGTAATGGAGTTTCCAAGAGTCTAACCGGCAAATGCAAAATGCAGAGGAGGAAGCATATTCATCTCAGGCCGCAGGAAAACCTCACAGGCAGTTTTCAAGGTCAGTAGCAAATGCGCACTTATAGGTAACCAAGCTCACAAGAAAGCAAGACAATAGGAGGGAGAATCGGCCAAAAACAGGACAGCAGGAAGAGGTTGTGTAGACTGCTGCTATCAGAATTCTCAGGCTCAGATTATAAAGCCACTTTGCTTACTGGGTTTAAAAAAATAAATGATAATATTGGAAATGTTTGCAGGAAACAGAAAGCTACAGAAATAAGACAGATTGGTTAAGGAACCAAACAGAATTTATATATATTTATTATAAACTCTGTATGTATTTGTTATAAATTATATATATATGGACATCTTTGGCAGCAGATTGGATGCTAGAATACAGCAGAAGATTAGTGAACTAAAAATAACTCAGAATATATATCATCAAGAATTTACAACAGGGAGTCAAAAATATGAACAACAGAGGAAAGAAACCTAGAAGAGACAGAGAGAAGTTTGAACACATGTTTTTAAAAATAGACATTCTTTAACAATAAGAATTCTTAAAAGAAAATGACTACAATATCATCACACCTAAATATTTATAATAATTCCTTAATACTTTCAAATATCTATTCCATCTAACATACATTTGATCAAAATCCCAGAAGGCAAGGAAAGAGATAATAGGGGAGATTCAATATTTAAAGAAATAGTGACAAACTTTTCCAGTGCTAATAGAAATACTATTCCCTGACTCACTGGCAAGTTAATACCAAGAAGGATCATTTTAAAATCCACACCTACATTCAGCAGAATAAAACTGAAGAAAACTAAAAATAGAGGGGTGAGGGGGAGAGGGAAGAAGAATAGCCAGAGAAAAAGTCAGATTAGCTTTGAAGAAAGGACAGTTGGACTTGTTGATTTTTTAAAAATAAATTTATTTCTTGTATTTATTTATTTTTGGCTGCGTTGGGTCTTTCGTTGCTATGCTCCGGCGTTCTCTAGTTGTGGCAAGAGGGGGCTACTCTTCGTTGTGGCGCGCGGGCTTCTCATTGCAGTGGCTTCCCTTGTTGTGGAGCATGGGCTGCAGGCACGCGGGCTTCAGTAGTTGTGGCTCGCGGGGTCTAGAGCACAGGCTCAGCAGTTGTGGCGCACAGGCTTAGTTGATCCACAGCGTGTGGGATCTTCCCGGACCAGGGCTCAAACCCGTGTCCCCTGAATTGGCAGGTGGATTCTTAACTACTGCGCCACCAGGGAAGCCCCGGACTTGTTGATTTCTGAACAGCCACAATGGTAGCCAGGAACCAGTGGTATGATCTCTTCAATATGCTAATAGAAAATAGTTGCCAGCGAAAAATCCTACATCATCAAAAGTGACCTTTGAGATGCAAAGTCATGTGCATTTTGTAATCCTAAAGTCTTGTATTTTATAAGATTCTGAAGTGCAGTGAGCCGCACAATTAAGGACAAAAGCATGTGACTTGAATCACTGCCTAATAAGTCTTTACCTCCTTGTACTCTCTTATTTCCACCTTTCTCCCCATCAAATTATCACCACTATCAGTTATCTAATATTAATTTCTCCACTGACACAATTTTCCTCTATGATTTAAAAAATTAGTTTTGTTTAAATTTATCATCAACAGGGCATGGAATCAAGATAAAAGGATACTTTGGAGAATATGGCCCCATTCATACTTTCTCATCCACGTGCTTTTTAAAAACAGAAAATAACTAGATTTTGTGTTTACGAGAGTATTGCGGAAGATGTGCTATCAAATATACTAATTGCTAGAGCTATTGGGGGAAGCAATATGGCAGTATGTCTTGAGAACCTCAAAGTGTTCACTTCCTTTGGCCTGGTGATTCCATGAGTGTGGAATCTATCCAAGAGAAGATGGAATACACACTACACACCCGGTACACACAGCATCACAGTACAGAAAAGTCATTTTGCAAAAGATACACATCAAATTATATTTATAATAAAGAAAAATTGGAAGTAACTTACAAGTCCAGCAATTTAGGGAACAGCTTAAAATTTTTGATTCAGTCATACAATGGAAATTTTGTAGCTTTTTAAAAATGCTGTCTAATGATACAGTAATAGAAGAAAATACATATGGTCCAATATTAAGAGGAAAAAGCAAGATACAAAGTTGTTTCTACAATATGATTTTCTACATTAAAAGATTTGAGAGAAACCTATACAAATGCTCCATTGGTTCCTCTTGGGTAATAATATCATAGATGATTTTTCTCCCTCTTCCTTAGTCTTTTTTATACTTTCTAAAATACAACAAATATATATTATTTTAATAATCAGAAAATTATTTAAAAATCTAATCAGTATCTCTTAAGCTGGGTGAGGAGACTCAGGTGTTCATTTTGTCATTTATTTTTATTCCTACACATGTCTATCATACTTACGTAATATAACAACTAACAAAGCAAAATATAAATAGATGACTTGTAGAGGTAGGATATAACCATATATAATGTTATTTAAAAGTCAGGAATCAGGGCTTCCCTGGTGGCGCAGTGGTTGAGAGTCCGCCTGCCGATGCAGGGGACACGTGTTCGTGACTCGGTCCGGGAAGATCCCACATGCCACGGAGCGGCTGGGCCCCTGAGCCATGGCCGCTGAGCCTGCGCATCTGGAGCCTGTGCTCCGCAACGGGAGAGGCCACAACAGTGAGAGGCCCGCGTACCATAAAAAAAAAAAAAAAGTCAGGAATCAAAAGGTGTTGTGTCCCCTGTCTGGGCATTCACAGAGACTATATAACTCACTAATAGTAAACATCAAAGAAAGTGAAATGGACGATAAAGAAATGTGTTATTTATGAACTAAATATTAATAACCCCAAATTTGTTTACATGTCAAATTGAGTACATCCAAATTGTCTATTTAAATAAAAATAATCTTTTGCTACATCCCAGCAGTCAATAACAATAGAAGAAAAAGTTTATTTCATCTAGCTGTTAGAGAAATATGTCTTCTTTAGAATAAAACTTCCACAGATTATAATTTCAATGTTATTGAAATTATGCAGCCACACAGATATATATATATATATTATACATATATATAACATATATATAACATATATATATATATTATACACACTTATCAAGAATTTAGAATAGGGAGTCAAAGATATAGAAAATACAAAGTAGAAGACCTGAAAGATACACTGAGGCCTAACGTACACTTTTAAATAACACATTATTTAGAATATATAAATATATCCTAACTTATCGTAAATTATATAATTGCAAAATTATGCAAAGGTCACTTGAATGAACATGACAGTATGACTGTGACTTGAACATTACCTGGCTAGCAGGTCCCTGAGAGGGTCAAGGGCGGGAAAGAGATTTTGTTAAAAGCAGATTCCTAGCCATGTTGGTTTCTTCTGTTTTCTCCTCCTCCTGTTCCTGCTCTGTATTCATTATCACTAAGAGTCATCCTGGTCTCTCCTTCATCTCCCACAGCCAGTTACCAAGTCCTGCTGGTTTTACTTTGTAAACATTTCTCAAATATGCCACCTCTTCCTTACCCTGCTCTCATTGCCCTATGGAGGTCCCATTCTCTACCTGGAATATGGCCTTAGCCTCATGACGAGTCTCCCTGCCGGCTTCACACACCTGCTGGAGAGATTCCTATGAGATACATATCTGTTGGCATTGCTTCCAGGTGTCATTCAATTCCACAAATACTTTTTAAGCACCATTTAAGTACCAAGCACTGTTTTAGGCACTGAACACACCAGTGAACAAGATGGATCAAGTTCCTACACTCAAGGAACTTAAATTCTAATAGGAATAAATAATTCAAAGACATGCTTGGATGTTCTTTCTAAGACCTGGCCTCTCCTGCCTTCCTTCACCCATCAAATGCTGGCATTTCTGCCCATGGTTTACGTTTGGGTAGTATTCAGCTTTTTGTGGTTCAGCTTAGGAATCATTTCCCCCCTGAGAACCTTTATGAGCTTCATACTGGGCTAAGTGGTCCTTTTCTGTGCCTCATAGCACCATGTGTATAACTTTATTACAGCACCTCCCACATTTCATTAAAATATGTGTTTGTCTCCTTCATGAGGTAAGCATTTGAGGAAGGAAATTATGGCTTAATCATTTTTGTAATTCCAATGGTCAATGCAAATGAAGGTAGAAAAGATGGGAAGCAGGATTAATAGGTTAAAAAAAAGTTGGAGTGATATTGGTTTAACATATCTAGTCTGATGGAGGAAAGAAGGCTTCCTTGGCTGGGACAGTAAAATATTGTGAGAAAGAAAGGTTGGGGCAAAAAGAGAAGATCTTGCTTGTGGTCATATGTGGCACTTCCTCAACACTGGTTTGTTTATGAATGTGGATGTAACATGAGTGTGGCCTTTGCTGTTAACACAGGAGGCTGCTTGTTCTAAATAGACAATTCTCTGCAAAGGACTAAATCAAACCACTTTATTGTTCCTGTGACCCTTGTCACTTGCCTCCCAGGTCTTTTGGTCCCTGTGGAAGTCATGGGAACAAGGAATCCGGATACTTTGATCTGGTCATGGAGAAATATAACCCCCATGAAAGTAAGGATGAGATGCTCCTGTCCAAGTTTATATCTTTTCTTACCTTGTACTATTAGTTAAACTATTTAGCTACTAAGCCCCTTAGTAAGTAATTAGGAAGCATTAAGTTATTAAGCAGGAGCAGCATAGAGCCAGTAGTGATTATCCTCAATCCCTAAATGGAGAGCAAATACAAACAAGAGTTATTTTAGTGAATGGAGAAAACAGGTAGAGCATCTAGCCACAATCACTAGTTAAGCCATTAACAAAGAAGATCACTCTCCCTAGGCAGGGTGACATTGAATGCCAGAAATGAACTGAATCAAATAACCGTTAACAGCACAACCAAAAAGCCACAATGCAATCCTAAGATGGGGTGCAAGGCAGGATCCGTATCAGTTATCCTGTTCTAAGTAGTAACAGAGAAACCCAATGCAAGCATGTTTAATCAGTAGAGAGGATTTATGGGACCATGAAAAGGAAGATTCCTAGGTAAGGAAGTGAACTAATCAGGAGAGATTAACACTGTAACTGATAACTTTAAAATTCTGGTGATTTCAGGACTTCCCTCGTGGTCCAGTGGGTAAGACTCCGTGCTCCCAGTGCAGGGCGCCCAGGTTCGATCCCTGATCGGGGAACTAGATCCCACATGCCGCAATGAAGATCCTGCATGCCACAACTAAGACTCAGCACAGCCTAAATAAATAAAAATAAAATATTTTTTAAAATTCTGGTGATTTCACACAATGTAAATTTGTTTCTCCATGCAGTTCGGTCCAGTGTTCCCGGTCAAGCAACCGTCCTGAGATGCTGTCCTCCAAATGGTTACCCAGGCTCTCTCCATTGTGGTTCTCCACTCAGCCAGCAGATGGGGAAAGAAAAAGGAAGATCACTAGAGAAGAGGCAGGCTTGAAAGGGGAGACATCGATTTGGTCCACATTCCATTGGCTAGAACTCAGTCATATGGCCAAGGAGGCTGGACAATGTAGTGAGCTGTGTGCCCAGGAAAAAAAGGAAACACTAGCAAATATTTAACTAGTTTTTGCCAGCTGCAATGGGAGCTAAATGTTTTCTGGCTTATTTCCAATGAAAATAGAGTGCCTCAGTCTCTGTATTCTAAGAAAGACACTGAGATTCACCTTGAGTCACAGGCACATCCCTGAACAGACGAACTGACCAGGGGACTGCAATGGGCTGATGGCCTCAAGCCCACCAGAGTCCACCTGTTGAACGAGAGGTGGGGTCGGCTTTCCCTGAAATGTCTGGACTGCACGAGAAAGAGGTAAATATCAGAGAGATAATGTAAGTACTATTAGGAAGTAGGAACAGATTAGTGAACTAACAATGTCCACCTAAGGTCCTTATCCTAGAAAAATGGAATATCAAAAAGATGACGAGATAGCTCAAGGATCTGGAGAAAACCATGGGCGAGACATGTGACCTGGTTATTGAAACTCATGCCTGCCAGGCACTCAGGCGCTGGGAATGAAGCAAGAGCCTGTTCCTGGCAAACCTGTGTAAAGCTGAGAAAGTAGCAAGGAACAATAACTCTGTCCTTTAAACTGAGCACCTGCCTTTGGGTCCCTTAGATTCTCCTGAATCTGGGGGCATCACTAAATCCCTGAAGTAGAGAGGTCCCAGTTTAGGTTAGAAGGCTACAGAGGCTGGAAGTAAGAGAAATTGCTAGGCTTAATATTCCAATGTCATTCATTCCATGAATGATGTAGAGATTTATTCAAGGAAATGAGCATACACATTTTCTCATTAAAAGGACCAAAACTCCATGCATTTTTCTGGGTGATAGGTTTTGAACCTATTGTTTCTTCAGCTGGTACTTTCAGTCCGTTTGTTGTTTCCAGAGAATGTCTCTAATCACAAATGAACTGTCTTTTGGCCCAGCTAAAGTCGATGTATTCGCCATCCATTCTCTCATATAAGAATATAAAGAGAACTTTATTTCTAGAGTCCCACACTCCTTGATCTTGTGAAATTCTTATTCATTTTTAATATTGTTTGTTTTTCAGATTCACAGCAGCTAAATGTACTCAGGACTCTCCGATTACCACTGTCTTTCCAATTTGGGACTTGGCTGTCATCAATCCAGGGAAAGATATTCAGGAAACTTTCCCTTTAAGGTTAGAAGTGCTTTGAAATCTAGAGCATATTCCTGAAACACCATCGTGTTTCCTGAACAGACCTGTTCAGTGAAGTTTCCCACCCTTCACTACAAGCCCTAAGTGGTGACAGCCCAGTGGGGGCGTGGGGAGAGAGAGAGAGGATGTACAGAAGAGGGACAGGCATTCAGAGACAGAATACTGGTGCTTTGGTCTCTGTCGCCCCACTCCAGCCAGGGGGCGCTTCAGAGTAGAGATCACCATCTTTTAACCCTGTCAAACCTGGACACTACACATGTGTACTCAGAGCAAGGCACCAATTCAACAAACATTTTATTTAGGGCTTATCATATTCCAGGCTCTGTTGTTAGGGAAAGCATCCCCCAGTGAGAGGATCAACATATGGAAATAATTTAAATATCTATCTATCTATCTATCTAATGACTATTAGAAAAACCACAGAATTATCTTAAAAGATGAGCTAGAATCATATGTATTGACAGGGAAGGATACTCGAGACTTATGTTGAGGGGAAAAAGTTTACTAACAGTCTGTATAGTATGGTCCCCGTTTTGATTGTTTTTAAAGTATAGATAAATGATCAGAGTTGGATTTACGGCAAGGCTAAGGCTCAGAAGCTCTCAGTTGCAGAGATCTTGTTCAAAACTCTGAACTTAATTTTGTATTTTTCATAAAGAGGGTCTCCAAAAAAGCATAAGTATGAGGTCAAAATCTGAATCATTCCCTGATATTTATATACATGACCAACTTTATGGCCTACCGTGGTTATCTCAGGCAGTTGGAATGCAGAGACTTTCTCTTTTCTATCATCCCAAAGAATGCCTCCTGAAATTCCTTTATAGCCATCCCTTCTCTTACCCTGTAACCCCTGGCCAGCCCTCCCTGTGTTTCTACATGTATCTCTGAGTGAGATAACTCATGGGCTTTGTAAACAGAAGTCCATTATTCAAATAGTAGATACTATCTCTACCCTATGTCCCAGCCAACCTATGGGACACCCTCTCTCATCATCTTCCTCCAAGTTCTGCTTTTCCCTGTTTCCCAGTGACCAGTATCATGACCTTCCACTTCATTCCCTTTAACCAATATTCCCTTAATCTCATATTGTCTGTTTCTCTCCCACTCTGCTCATTTTCTGACAAAAAGCAAAGACCAAAAATTACATATATGTGTTTCTAGGACAGAGACTTTATTTCTCACTAGTGATAAAAATTTTCTAGCACAATAAATATGCCTAAAATCTACTTAAAACTTAAGACAAATAAAAATAGCTAGTAAAGTCCATAAAACCAACAGCAGTACTTTAATTAGATTATGGTGCTTTTTTGCATATGTTTTCCTTATGTGGTAATGTTTGGTGCCCAGAGAGGCTTAGGGCTATTTACTGCTGTCTAAAATTGGCTTTTTGGACCAGCTACACTTCCTTAAGCATCTTCACATTTTTTTTATTTTGCATTACAAATCAAAAATGCTACATTCAGCCAGTAGTTCAGTGCAATTAGTAGACTGTGAACTATTTGATCATCATGGAATCAGTGCAGTAATTATCTGTGATTAAACTTAATTTACGTGAATTGAATATGCAAGAAATATAATTTAACTGTACCCTGTGTTAGTTCAAATTAAGTTCAACTGCATATAATAGTTAGCTGCTTTCTCTTGCAAAGGGATTTTACAAATTCTAGGCAGTTTGGGGTTGCCGTGGCCAGGTGTCCCAAGTTCTTTAAGAACTCAATCTCCTTCTGGCTGTCAGCTCTTATAATCTCTAAAGTGTGGGCCTGGTATTCATGGTCTAGGAAGGTAACTGGCTCTCCAGCCATCTCATCTATGTTCCAGGCTGGCAACAGATGAGGAAGAATAAACACATAAACACTTAATAAGGAGACTTCACCCAGAAATGCTGCACAGTATTCTCACACCTCTATGGCAAATACCCCAACATCTGACTCAGTAAACTGTTCATGAGAATAGGAAATGTCATCTTTTAACTGGACTGCAATGCACCAACTAAAAATTTGGAATCTCTTACTAAAGGAAAAGGAGAGATTAGGTTGAGTGAAGAAATTTGCATTCCCTGCCACGGTCTTAACATAAATAATATCATGATGATTTAAAGATGTTATATCTCTTCATAATACTTTGAATTCTGTTAAAGATAAAGCACATAAAAACCTTAATAAAAAAAAGTAAAACCTAGTTCAATCAGTATAGTGAATCATCAGAATTTAAATAGATTCATAGTGTCAGCAGTGCACAGATGGGCTGCATTTGAGCAGAGGTTGCTTGGAAGGATGCAGAATACTCAGGAAGCAACCACTTCTTTTCCCTGTCATTGGGAAACGGGTAAAAGCAGAACTTGGAGGAAGATGATGAGAGAGGGTGTCTTATGGGCTGGCTGGGACATAGGGTAGAGATAGTATCTACTCTTTGAACAGTTGTGGTCATGAAGATCTGGAAAGTGCATATCAGATCTGCGTGTTTGACTGTGGAATTCAGTGCTGGAGGACAGAAAGAAGCAGAAGGTAAGGTTCCTGTCCCAAAAGGCGTTTCCATTTAGGCTGGGAAACAAGTTCAATAAATCCTTCAACTTTTCATGTATTCAGTATACAAGAGCTCTCAATACAGTGCTAGAAGACAATCCACAAGTCGGTGTGTGATTTTTTTTTTCCAGTCAAATGCATAGACGATTGGTGCTGTAAGTGATTGCATGTGTTCTGCTGATGAGGCAGTAAGAGTGTAACTAAAGGAGGAAGAGGTTTGAAAAGGAGTGGGTAAGGAAATCCAGATTGCAGATTGGGGAGTTAACATTTATCGAGCTCTGCTCTGTGTCAGGCACTTTGTCAGGTGCTTTATGTAATCTGTGGGATAATTACTGTTATTCCATTTTTCAGATGAGGAGTCTGAGGCTCACATCAGTAATTTCTTGCAGTTGAGCAGCCAGCCAGGAGAGAGAGCAGAATTTGAATGCGGGTCTGTCCCAAAATATAAGCTGTTTCCATTACAGAATTCCACCCCGGATAGGAGTTGGGGTGGGACAGTGTTGTATGAATGTGTTGGCATCCAAGCCTCACTAGCTGGGAGGTTCTGGATGAGGTCACATGTATATACTCAGATTTCACTAGCTCAAAGTCTGTATCACTCATTCAAGAATTCTGACTTTCACCCAGTGAATCCATCTGCACTACTACCCGCATTGGCCTCTTCCATCTGGGAAAACTCGCCCTCACTGACCTTGACTGCTCCATGCAGAACCCCCCCCGCTCCACCATGATTCTCTCGGTCCTGAGAGTTCAGCAGTTTTTTTTACTGTCAGAAGCCACAGTGATTCCATGACATAGCAGGGTTGATTGATTCACTCGAATATTTATCAGGGGCTCTGTGAGATGGAGAGGTGAGCTAGAGCTCTGAACCTGGCTCTGACACAGAGGCAGGTGTTGGTTTAGTGAGAGGAGGCCGACAATAAGCATGATAATTGCTAATTTTGGTAAATGCTATTAAGAAAATAGACGGAGCAATGCGATAGGAAATAATGACAGGCAGTGGGAGGGTGTTAGGGCTTCGAAGGAGACAGCCATTTCTTTTCATAAAGCCAGTTTATTTTTTTTTAACTCCTTGGAGCAATCATTCATATCAGGGTAGCTGGGCCAATATAAAATGAAGCAGCAGTTATGATGCCTTCCCTGGAGCCATCATTCCCCTCTAAATCCCACGCACAGTGCAGAATCCTACCAACCTCTCCTTCGTCCCTCCAATGGTTCTGAAACTTGGCTAAGTTATCAGAATCACTGGGAGATCTTTCAGAATACCTGGGCTCTGCCTTTAGAGACTAGAGTTAGTTGGTTTGGGATGGGTTTCAGGCATGAATTTTAAAGTTCCCAGGTGATTCTAGTATGTAGGCAAGAGTGCAAATCACTGGTCAGAGCAGTGGTTCTCAAATCACTTGAGCATCAGAATTGTCTAGAGGGACTAGTCATTGCTCTGCTGCCTCGTTTCCATTGCCTGGCCCAGGGTCATGGCCTGGGTGCCTCAAGAAACTCACAGTGGCTCCTGATTTTACGATGTGTGGTTCTCATACTTAGGGCAGTGACTCTCAACCTTTAATGGGCATATGAATCATCTGGGGAACTTGTTAAAATGCAGTTCTGAGTGGTTGCCAGTGGCTGGGGCGGGGATGGGGCGAGAAGGAGATGGGGAGTTGTTTTCATGTGTACAGAGTTTCAGTTTCGCGGGATGGAAAGACTTCCGGGAATTGGTTGCACAAAAATGTGAATATACTTAACACTACTGAACTGTACACTTTAAAAAACAGTTAAGATGGTAAATTCTGTGTTATGCATATTTTAGCGCAGTTATTTAAAAGTGCAGATTCAGTAGGTCTGGGGCAGGGCCTGAGTGTCTGCAATTCTTATAAGCTCCGAAGTGGTGCCGGTGGGAACGCAGTTGCAGAAGCAAGGGTTCAGGGTGCATCAGGATTACCTGGGGGACTTGATTTAATGTAGGCTCTTCATCCTCATCTCCGAGATCTTGATTCAGCATGCCTGAGATGGGGCTCAGGTGTAGCTGCTCTAAACGCCCCACTTTAAGAAATAATCTTCCATGGGCTTCACTTCCAAAGGTGAGATAGATTATTTACAGATGCAAAACTGAGTCTGGCATTTTATTTCATGTTTGAAATAAGAGTTTCTGTATGTTTCACAGCTTTATAAAGTGCAGTGGCTTCCCTAGTTCAGCGGGCTAGGAATGGAAAAGACCTTCAGCTGCAAGAGGGACTGGCCCCCAGAGTCCAGGGTCGTTGGTAGGCGCTGGGTTGATGACTGTCATGGAGCTCCTGGAATAGCGTGTCCCCCAGCTGATCAAACCTCAGGGCCCCGCAGTATGCGATGCCTGACTGGGTGTTCAGCAGGCCTCCTGTCCTATCACCAAACCGCCCCCACCCCAGCCCATCTCCAGTTCAGAGCAAGACCCAACAGCCAACCAATCCAGACCTACTCCTGGCAAGTCTATGGAGCCCCAGAATCATGCAGAGCTCTAACAGTTACTATTAACATGCGTTTGCTCTATGGCAGCACCCTAGCCCCATCATCTCATGTAATCCTCTCAACACCCTGTGAGGTATTTGCTGTTATTATCACCATTTTATGGGTGAGGAAATAGAGACTCTGCTAAGTTGAGTAACTTACCCAAAGTCATAGGGCCAGTATGTGACAGAGCCAGGATTTGAAACCAGCTTTGTCTGGCAAAGATGCCCAGACTCTTTACACTGTGGAGAATGGCTTTCCATGGGCCCGGAATTTGGGCCAAGAGTGGACTGCAGCTCAGGAGCACTAATTAGCATAAGAGCTGTAACCTGTATGCCTACGGAGAGCCCTCCATTCAAAGTACGCTTCTCCACGTGGTGGAGAGCCCTCCATTCAAAGTACG
This sequence comes from Pseudorca crassidens, assembly GCF_039906515.1. NCBI lineage: Eukaryota > Metazoa > Chordata > Mammalia > Artiodactyla > Delphinidae > Pseudorca > Pseudorca crassidens. The sequence goes on from NC_090316.1 coordinate 16,194,490, forward strand.
CTTCTCCACGTGGTGATCATTTTGCATTGTGCAAAAATACCAGGGCACTCTGTTGTACACCTGAAACTAATATTGTAAGTCAATTATACTTTAATAAACAAACGGAAACAAAGTGAAACTAATACAATATTGTAAGTCAATTATGCTTCAATAAACAAAACCAAAGTGAACTAATATAACATTGTAAGTTGATTATACTTCAATAAACAAACAACAAAGTACACTGACTGTCTTCAACACATGGCTGTCCACAGCAGAATTTCTATTTAGAGTAATTCGCGCTAAGGGGTAAATAAGGCTTAGCTTTCCTAGCAAGTAACATTTTGAAAAGAGTAACTTATTAATCTAAATGGGTCCATGGTTGATAGAAAGTGTAAGAGAAATTCATGGGGGAGTGTGCTGGGGGATGAGTATGGAGGGACTTTCCTTTAGATAAGATCTTTGAAACTGAAAGGGACCATATGTCATCTGGTCCCATTTTTCGTTGTTTAAAGATGACTTTACATAAAGCAAATTGACGATCGAACATGTTGGTTTGTTTGTTTTTTTTAATTTATTTTTGGCTGTGCTGGGTCTTCGTTTCTGTGTGAGGGCTTTCTCTAGTTGTGGCGAGCGGTGGCCACTTTTCATCGCAGTGTGTGGGCCTCTCACTATCGCAGCCTCTCTTGTTGCGGAGCACAGGCTCCAGATGCGCAGGCTCAGTAGTTGTGGCTCACAGGACCAGTTGCTCCGCGGCATGTGGGATCTTCTCAGACCAGGGCTCGAACCTGTGTCCCCTGCATTGGCAGGCAGATTCTCAACCACTGCGGCCACCAGGGAAGCCCATCGAACATGTTTTAATATAGATTCTCCCATGTCAGTTTACACAACTTTTTTTTTTTTTTTTTTTTAGCGTTACTTGGGCCTCTGACTGTTGTGGCCTTTGCTGTTGCGGAGCACAGGCTCCGGACGCGCAGGCTCAGTGGCCATGGCTCACGGGCCCAGCCGCTCCGCGGCATGTGGGATCTTCCCGGACCAGGGCACGAACCCGTGTCCCCTGCATCGGCAGGCAGACTCAACCACTGTGCCACCAGGGAAGCCCCACAACTTTTTTCATCTAAGCCCCTCCCCTCCCCCTGTTCTAAACAGGAATTGCAGGTGAGATGATTAGAACGCATGTCTAAATATGGACTGAGCATTTATTGAGCATCGATTTGCCAGATTCTGTGCTGGAATTACAAAAATGAAAATAAAATGCATGATTCCAAGAAACTCACACTGTCCTGTGTAGATGTAATTGTCTTGGGTGCTGAGGCAGCTCAGAGGGGGAAGCAATACAACACTGGAAGGGACAGTTTAACTGAGTCTTGAAGGATGGCAGGCTTACGAGTTTACCAGGCCAGCAAGCAGGGGCAAGAACCTTCTAGGCAGAGAGCCAAAGAAGGGCACCTGAAAGCTCACAGCAAATGGTTCTCCCTGGAGCTGAGGGGCGTGTGAAGAAGCAGCAGGATGTAGTGTTCGACCAGGTGGCAGGGCCAGAGAAGTGTTAGGGAGAAATGAAAGTGTGACTGTAAGAGGCATTAGCAGAGGTGTGTAGGCTGGATGAGCCGGAGGCCGCTAGGATGGCCACACAGCCCCACAGGCCTGGGACTCCAAGGGCCCCAGAGGAAGGGAAGGCAGACTCGGGGATGCTGGGACTCACTTTCTCAGAGCTCTCATAGTAGTGCTTTGTAGAACCTGATCCTCTCATCTGAGATCTTAGCTTCAACAGCGATGCCAGAGAAATACCAAAAAAAGATATAAATACCCAGCTGCAAGAATTTGGATCTGAAAGGAATAATAATCTTAACAAGTAGTAGACGTATTAAAGTACTAACGCTCCTGAAGTGAGGTTGGAGTAAGTTAAGGCCCCTCCCTAGATCGCTACTGGCTGTTTCTGCAGGAGCTAATAATGACCGTCAGGCAGGTGTCACTGCAGCACTTAGTACGTGCAGCACCCTGCCAGCACCTGCTCACCTCTTTACAAGCATTAACTCTCTCCACTGCTCCTTCCAGCTTCCTCTCAGCCAAACACGCTGTCTGGGCAGCACGCTGTCTTTGCAGGCTTCCTGGCAATCTCCATGCGACCGTGAGGTTAGGGCGGCCTGATTCCTGTTTGCCCAAACATAGGAGAACACAGTGTTTTTTTTCCAGCCTGTTTTTCAACTACTGATATGTGGAGAAGTAGGAAGCTTTCCTCCCACCCAGTGCTCCAGCAACACACACACACACACACACACACACACACAATGAACCACAATAGCACAACATTTAGAAATAGACTTTTCTATGTTATTTGGCTCTCTGAATAGCCTTTCCTGCATATAGAATGACAGAGTGTTTGTTACATTCAACACTGAAGTTGAAGAAACTGAACCCCAAGTAGGTTCAGTAACTTGAATCTGGTCATACAACTAGTTAGTGGCAAAGCTGAAATCAGACACATCTAACTCTTAGCCAGCACTTTTCCATTATACCTCTTCCTAACTCCCTCTCAAGCCATTTAAAAAAGAAATATATGAGGACTTCCCTGGCAGTCCAGTGGTTAAGACTCCACTGCAGGGGACACAGGTTCAGTCCCTAGTAGGGGAACTGAGATCCCACATGCTGTGCCACGTGGCCAAAAAATTAAAAAATAAAATAAATTCAAAAAGAAATATCTGGAGAAGCAAAAGATCCATGTAGAACTAATCATTCAATAATCAACCATACTGGTCCCTTGATTAACGATATTAAGTAAAATTCCCCTGAAACATAGGGCAAGTTTCTAGTGAACCATAGTTGTTTGGTTAGATATTTCTTTGATCCCTGCAGGCATCCGTAAAGAAATGGCCTGGAGGAAAGCAAAATTTCAATCAAAAAAAGGAATCTTTTAGGCAGAGAGAACTCCTGCCAATCTGAGCATTTAAGCCTCCAAAAATAGTATCACATAATTGATGTTACGAGTGTGTACAGCTCAGGAGCCCAGGAATCTGCATATACTTTATAAATATTAAGATATTTCCAGAAAACTGAAACCAGATCATGAGGAATATACTCTCATATTTTATATACATGCAGCACAAAATTCACATCCCTGACGTTAACCTAAAATCTGTGTAGCAAACCATCCTTTTACCAAAATTACTTTGCTCGGAATCTAATCCAACTGAGAAGAGGGTGCCTGAAGCCTCAGAGGGGAAGACATTCATCCTCTGAAAACCAGGTAAACAGAGGATGCTAAAACTGGAAAAGAAGGTTACCAGGTCAAGGTCTTTGCATTTCATTCTCTATCTTGCCATGTTTCAAAAAGAGGATTTTTAGCCACTGGGAGACATGTTCCAGGATCAGAGAAAATTTAACTATCTGCCTTTTGAAAATTATGATGATATGGTTTTATATATCCTGATTTTCTGCCACCACCAGGATTAGATTTAGTTTTTTAATTTATCTGAATTGTGGTACATCCTAATTAACTAGGTTTCAGATCTTGGCGGGGGTGGGGTTTGTACTAAGAAGATGTACATCATCTCAAGAAGAATGTCCCAGCTGCTATTTGGACCCAGCCGTTCTACTTCCAGGAATTTGGTCTAAGGAAATATTTCAGAAGGGAAAAATGCTCACCATGCAGAGATGTTTATAATCAACTTCATGATAGCAAAAAGCAGGAATGAGCAACAATTAGACAATGGTTAAATAAACAATGATAGCAATTCAGTTTGAATATTTTGTAACCATTGAAAATGATACATAGAAAAGCATATAAGAAACAATCGCATGAGTATTATACCTCATAATTTTATACTTTAGAGTTTACAGATTGTGTTTATACTACATTATCTCACTTATGCTTCATCATAGCCTTGTGAAATAGAAGCAGTTCTCTCCATTTGCTGATAGAAAAACAGACTAGTGGAGCTAACATGGTTTGTCTCGGATCACTCATGAAGTATTCAACACATTGACCACAACAATTTAAAAACCATAGGCGTATAGATCAAGATTTGAAAGACCAGAAAACAAGTTGCAAATAGTTGCTCTGTTAAAATGGAGTGTTCTTCCTCTGTGAGTGTGTGTGTTGGGGGTGGGGGGGTTGCAGGTTTGTTTTGTTTGTTTGTTTGTTTTGGTAAAACTCCTTTAAACACTGAATACTTCTAAGATTATTTATCCTAATCATTGATGCCAAGTTCTTCAGCTTCCTTATTAGACATCAGAATCTTGAGATTACCTATGACGGGTTGTCTTTGCTTTTTGCAGATACACACTAAATCATATTCATGGCCTGCATTCTCATACAGACAGGAAGGTTCTCTGGGATGGCCAAACAAGTGGCTTTTACATGTCGCCCACCTACTATGTCCCCAACTCCAGTGCTGCCATGGCCACAGGAGAGCCCATTCCCACTGAATCTTGCTTGAGACATTCGCTTATATACCCACTAAAGTAGTTCCTCTCTGAAAATCAAGTCCTTGAGTCCTTCAGGGTTGGAAGTTTCCAGAGCTGCTTTCTGGAAAGGTGTCCTGTAGCCAGAGTGATTTGGTAGATACACATGATCAAGCTTTCAGCTTGTGTCCCTGGTTTAATATGACAAATCTCTCATCCCCAATATTTTGTTCCCTTTGTTTCTCTTTGTTCTGTTTGAGTCTCAGTGTCTTTTCCAGGACATAAACATTCTCCATTGGGAATGTTCATTCTAATTCAAACATCTCCAAAGCTGGAACAAGTAGCACATAAGACAGGATCAGGATTCTCCTTGTCAACACAGAAATGGACATCACTCCCATGGAGACCATCCCTAGAAACGGACATCACTCCCATGGAGACCATCCCTTTTCTCGTACAGCAGGAACAATTTCTGTTGGAAAGTCATCTTTAAAGGATTACCGCCTGGCTGCAACTTGATTGTAAACACAAATATGACCAGAGGAACTGAAATCCCCAAATAGTTTTCAGTTATCAGTGGGCATCCAGGGGATACAGTGTGTACAGCATGTGTGTGTGTGTTTAAATTCTCATATCTTAAGGACAGAGAGTACTTTCAGAGATCCAAGTTTGAAAACCATCACTCTAACCCCGCAGCCTTTGGGGCTGTGGGGTTAGAGCGATGGTTTCTCTCTCTCCTCCCTTTCAGGATCAAGCTTTCTGGAAGAATTGTCCAAACACATCATCTCCACTTCTTTCTCTGAAGCATTCTGGCTTCAGGCCCTGCCACTCCACTGACTCTGTCCTTCCAGAAACACCTTTGGAGGAATCAATGGGCACAGCCCTTACGTTGTCACGTACACTGTCCCTGGGGCATCCACCTGCAATGACAGATGGAAATTGGTGATAAGTAACCCACTCCCACCCTTCACATGGGACAGCTCTGAGGTGCATATTCTTCACTGTTTCTAAGATTCCTCCCCGCCTTGTCCCGAAAGATTAAACTTTAGTTGCCTGTAGGGTGACTTACTTGACAATATACCCTCTTGTTTTCTTCTCTTCCTCATTTCCTTACCACCGTTTCTTAGGATCATCCCCCAAATAAACGGCTTGCATTCAAGTCCTTGTTTCAAGATCTGCTCTGGGACAAACCCCAAGTAAGACTCAGTATTTCTTCTGGGAAGTAGTTACTTCTTTGGGATGCAGAGACGTGGGGCTACCAGTCCTCCCATTGGCTGAACCCAAGCAGAAGGCAGGAAACCTGGGTGACACAGTGTGCATACGAGGCTCAGCCTCTAAAAGGATGGAGCAGCACAGAGGAGGTTGGGGGAATGCCTCTGGAGGAAATGGGGTGCAGGAAATAAGACATAACACAGCACCATTACAGGCAGACAGGCTAGCCTACCATGCTGCTTTGATGGAATTCCTTGTGGCCATTGGGTTATGTGGAGCCCTAGGACTTATTAGGCCTACATGTATTTCCTGATTTTTCTATAATAGATACACTTTACTTTTGCAAGAGGCATAAAAACTTAAGACAATATATATCAAAAGATAAAAATCATGCTTTTAAATGAGATACGTCTTTAAAACAATTACACATCGTAAACATGTGACTCAGAAGAGCCTAAAAGTCTAATCTGGTCTTCATTTGGGGCCCATTGTGATTAACCCAGGGCACTGTAATTAGGATGGCAGTATCTCTATGTAATAGTTATCTCAGTGTTTCAGTTTAGGGCCCAGATGAGAAAACGAGCAAAACTAGTAATATTGTCATTACATTGCTGAACAAGATCCATTACAAAAGCCATGTAGAGTATGTGAAAGTTCTGTTTAGGGGAAGCGACAGCAAAATATAATTTCAGTTCTAGTTCACTTTTAAATATATTTTGTTTAATTCTTCAGGAGAGACAAATTTAAATGTCTGGTCACTGAAGGAGAAAGAGCAAGGAGAAAACAACACAAAGGATATTTGTTAGGATACATGTTGTCAGCCCCTTCTCCCCTCAAAAGAGTCGTTCTTTCTTTCTTTCTATTTTTTTTTTTTTACTTTTGGTTCAACCAATGTCAGAATTCCTAGCAAGAATCAGGTAGGATTTTACTCTTTTAATAACGTGGTTTATTCCTCTGTTCATGACACGACCCCCATAGTAGATTTTTATCTCGCTGTGATTATCTCCCATTAGGACTCTGGAGCACAAGGAAAAATCACGAGCATCGTTAACATTGGTCTGGGCTAGAGAAATGCTTTTGGCTTTTTTAAAATTGTGGTAAAATATATATAAGTGAAATTTACCATTTTAAATTTAGCTGTACAGTTGACTAGCATTAACTACATTTACAAAGTTGTGCAACCATCACCACTATCCATCTCCAGAACTTTTTCATCTTCTCCAACTGAAACTCTGTACCCATCAAGCAAAAACTCCCCATTTCCTACCCCTACTGCCACCCCAGCCACTGGAAACCACCATTCTACTTTCTGTCTCTATGAATTTGACAGTTCTACGTACCTCATATAAGCGAAATCATACAATATTTATCCTTTTGTGTCCGGCTTATTTCACTTAGCATCATGTCTTCAGGGTTCATCCCTATTGGAGCTTGTGTCAGAATTTTCTTCCTTTTTAGGGCTGAATACTATTCTATATTTTAATATATGCCACATTTTGTTTATCCGTTCATCTGTCGATGGACACGGTTTTTCCACTTTTCAGTTATTTTGAATAATGCTGCTGTGAACATTATTATGTACAAATATCTGTTTGTGTATAAAAATATCCAAGTTCCTGCAGATTTGATTTTTAATAGATTCTTAACCCATACAGCATGTGTGATGTGTATTTAAACCTTATCAAGAGGCTTTCCTTTTGAGAGCTTATAGAGTTCCAGAGACTTTACAAAGAAATATTTTTCTAATTTTGAAATATAGTTAGAAAATAGGTGTAAACAAGGAGAGAGGCTTAACACAAAGGAAATAAAAGTGCAGCTTAATGACAGGATGTAAATATCAAATACCACAACCTCTGTAATACATCCTGCATTTCTCCTTTTATAGATATTTGTTTTAGTTTCCTGGAACTGAACATAAACAGATGAAAACGTGGGGGGCTGAGTTGGTTAGAGTGCTCTTAGAATGATACTTAACTCTAGTGAAAATTACTTAACACTGATTTAAACTCTTTGAAGTTACTTCTTTGGGTTTCAGGAAACTTAATTTTCTTGCTTAAAAATGGACTTTAAAAAAAAAAATCTATTTAGGAACTCACATAGCTGCCACCTCTGGCATCTAGAAACTTTGAAAGAGATTTTATTTTAGCTTCAAATACCACGAGATTTTTTTTTTCTTCACAACCTGAGTGGTTTGCTATAAACACAGCAAGCACATTAACCCTGTCAGAGGGCGAGATAAGACAGAACAGATGGTCCATTGCACGTCAGCCCACATGACCCCAAAAGGTGATTCTTATTTTGAAAACCAGGCAGAGGAGATGTTTAGTGGAGGAAGTATGTAGCTCAAGCAAGCTTTTTAGCTGTAAGCTGCTGGCAGTAGTCCTTGTAGCTACAAGCTCGGGCTGTTGCTAGGTAACCATTTTGAAATGGACATCTAGCAACTATTAACTGCCGTCCTCCTTATCTGCTTCATTATTCCAGGAACAGACCTGCAATTCCTAAATCCTGTTTAACATCAAATGTCGGGGGTGGTGGTGGGGTGGAGAGAGAGAGATTTTAGACTATTAGTGCCTACTTATGGAAATACCTGAAAGAAAAGCAACAATGCCAGTCGTGAATGACTATTTTCTTAATAGTTCTACTGGTTTAGACCACATACTTACCACCTTCCAACCAACATGTTAGTGTTTTTATTTTGTGTTGCTTCACATTTTAATTTATTTTTATTTATTTATTTTTGCCTTTTATTTTATTATTTTTTTAAAATCTTTTTTCAGTTTTATTGAGGTATAACTGACAAATATTGTATATTTAAGGTGTACAATGTGATGGTTTCATGTGAATATACATTGTGAAATGATCACCACAATCAAGTTAATTAGCATTCATTACCTCACATAGTTAACCTTCTTTTTTTCACTTCTTCTCCCCTCCCCCCTCCCCACCTCCACTCTGGCAACCACATGTTTGTTTTCTGTATCTGAGTCTGTTTCTGTTTAGTTATGTTTCTTCATCTGTTTTGTTTTTTAGATTACACTTATAAGTCACATCATATGGTATTTGTCTTTGTCTGACTTATTTTACTTAGTGTAATACCCTCTAGGTCCATCCACGTTGTAGCAAATGGCAAGATTTCATTCTTTTTTGTAGCTGAATAATGTTCCATTGTATATATATATACCACATCTTCTTTATCCATTCATCTACCAATGGGCATTTAAGTTGCTTCCATGTCTTGGCTATTGTAAATAATGCTACAATGAATATAGGCATGCATATGTCTTTTTGAATTACTCTTTCTGTTTTCCTTTGAAAAATACCCATAAGTGGAATTGCTGGATCATATAGTAGTTCTATTTTTAGTTTTTTGAGGAACCTCCATAGTGTTCTCCATAGTGGCTGCACCAGTTTACAGCCCCACCTCACTGTGGGGTGGGAGGATCAGAGTTAAGGTTGCTTTAATTTTTAAAGGTTATACTTCTTAACATTTCTCCCCAAATCCAGTAAGTGTGTAATTTTGATATAAAGGAAACAAAAGCTAAATTTATACTGTCATTCAGCTCATTTTAAAAACTCTTCTGTGAGGATAATGAGTTCATGTGAATTATGTTCCTGATCAATTATTGCTCCATTCAAGGGCATAATCTTTTTGTGAGCAAGAGTCCACTTTATCCCCCCCGCTTCATTGTCTAGAGTTAGGTGCTTAAGGAGACATCAGAGTGTCTTAGAAGGAGAGTTATATATGGAAAAGTTATGTACCATCACTTTGTGAGGGATTCAGGGATTTGTGGAAGAGTAAAAGCCAGGGAGGAAAAGATACAAGTAAACTCTATATTAGTTGGGATTAGATTCCTTTGTGACAGGAAATTCAAAATAAGAGTGGGTAAAGCAAGGCAGAAGTTTCTTTTTCATTCCATGTAAATTTAGCTGGTATGGTGGCTCCAAAGTCATGAAAAGAAGATGGGTTTCTTCTTTTTGTTTCCATCATCATCAACCTTGTGGTCCAAAATCAGTGTTCCCACTGGGCATCGTGTCCTGTTCTACCCAGTAGGAAAGAAGAAAAGTGAGAAGGGCATCCCCTCCCTTTAAGGACACTCCTGGAAGTTTCACATCCCCCTTCCAACTAGACCACAATGTTCGTGGACAGTTTCTCTTGCCTGTAGTCTGACAGATTCCACTCATTTCCAAAGTTACTTAGGTTAACACTTGATCCTCCCACCCCCCCAGTGAGGTTGCTTCATGCATTTATAATACAGATAAATTGTTTTGTCACATTCTGCATTCCATCTCAGGATCGCTCACCCTCCTAAATGATTTATAAATTTGCATATATTAAGATTCATTCTTTGTGCTATAAAATTCTATGGTTTTGTTACATATAATTTTAAATATTAATAAAATATATTTAATGTTATTTTAAATATATCTAATAATTTAGTATTTTAATATCATTTGAATATAAACAATAGCAAATAGTCTGCCTAGGGTTGCACAGCTGTTAAGTGGCGGAGCTTGAAATCAAAGCCAGATGAGTGAAACTCCAAAGCCCCCATTCCTTCTGCCATGCCATTTTCTTCTTCTGAGAATCTTAACTCTGAATCTTCTCGTATGATAGGGAAAACTTAAGCTTTCCATGTGTAGAGTTGCTTGCTCTTTCCCATATATTGGCTTAATACTTTCTAGATATCAGGTCAGGTCTGGAGAGTGACTATGGAAGGGTTTGTTTTTAGAATTGCCAAGTGCCACTGGATGAAGATAGCACATTGACAACTGATTTGATAATAGATCAATGAAAGGGCACAGGCCAGTCAAAGCTGTGGATGGGGCCTCATTAATGGTCAACTGTAAAATTTCGTTCCATCACCCACCCATTTCCCCTTGTTGTTTTAATATTTTGGACCTGTCAGTACCTATTTGCAATCTCTGCTACCTCCAGCTGCCCAACAACTAGCTGATACTTCTGTTTATCCATCCCTCGCTGTCTCATTACCCTGCTGTGCCCTCTCACCTCGCACTTTGTAATATACTCAGTAAAGTTGCTCCCCTTCTGTTGATCATGGATGATGGCTGTGGAGGCTGAAAGAAGGTGGAACTGGTTCAGTGGCAAAGGAAGGACATGAGCGTTGTGTCACAAGTTTGCAGTCCAAGGAGGAAAACAACTGCCCTTTTAGTAGAAACTCAGCTAAAATTCAAAATGAACCCACTGTATTTTTCTCTTCCCTGACCTGCCACTCCAATGTGGTATGTGGTGAGGACCATTCATTTTCCTCCCTTATCGATTCTGCCTTCTTCCTTGATAGAGAATCGTTGAATGATACCAGGCTAATGGCTGTCCAGAATAATGTTTTCCAGACTCTCTGGAAAACACTGTAGTTGATAAAGTTGCCTCCCACATGGGTGCAGGTTAACAACAATTCTGAAACTGCCCTGCATGTGTACTGGAATTGAACAATTAAGTAAATGGATGTGGATGGTAGGAACCAGTTTTCTCACTGTTGAAGCAAGGGAAGTCAGCTATAATGATCAATATGGTAATGGATTTGAGTTGAAGATATCTGTATGAATTCATGTTTAGATTAATATAGATGCAAATGGTTACATAGAAATATTTATGGATATGTGTAAATACGTGGGTTAGTATATGTACATATAGTTTCTCTTTTAGCTGAGAAGCAAAAACATCCCAGTAACAGTCAGCATATTTATCATCCAGATCTTGATTTCTAATACCATCCTCCAATAAAAGGAACCGAGGCTTCTCAAGAAATGGCTAATCCGAGGACTGCGGCAGAAAATGCAACATGAGCCTGGAGCATCTTATAGAGCAGAAATTAAAGAAGTGCTAAAAAAAAAAAAAATCCATAATGAAGGACTATGTTAAAGGGACAAGGACCCACCTGAAAGAGTCCCCAGTGGTCAAAGGTGGAAAAACTTGAGCAAGAAAAGAAATTAAAAAGTGTTGGATTATAACCCAAGTATATTTTAAAAACAAACCTTGAGTCCACACTGATATAGAAAATGACTGAATAAATAGAATCTTCAAATAATTAGTGCAGATAGTCTGCCCTCAAGGAGGTGGATCATAGCTCCCTACTCTTTAAGTGTGAGCTGTGCATAGTGACTTCCTTCTGAAGAGTACAGAATGGAAAAGGGGAAAAAGAAGGCAAAGGGACCGTAAAGTTACCATAGGGAAATCTGACACATGTTACCTCAGCCAGGTGATTAAGGTTAACATCAACAATGATAACTCATGTTGATGGTATATGCCCTTGACATGATATGATGAAAATTGCATTCTACCTCTGTGGTCTTCCTCTTAAGAATACTTAACCCCCGTCTAATGAGAAAAAAACTAGACACATCTCAGTGGAGGGACATTCTACAAAATATTTAACAGTATTCCTCAAAACTGTCAAGTTCATCAAAAAGAAAGTCTGAGGGCTTCCCTGGTGGCACAGTGGTTGAGAGTCCGCCTGCCGATGCAGGGGACACGGGTTCGTGCCCCGGTCCGGGAGGATCCCACATGCCGTGGAGCGGCTGGGCCCGTGAGCCATGGCCGCTGAGCCTGCGCGTCCGGAGCTTGTGCTCCGCAACGGGAGAGGCCACGACAGTGAGAGGCCCGCGTACCGCAAAAAAAAAAAAAGAAAAAATTCTGAGAATCTGTCACAGTCAGCAGAGGCCTAAGAAGATACAATGACTAAATGGAATGTCCTATCTTGGATGGGATCTTGGGACAAAAAAGACAGTAGGTGAAAACTAAGGAAATCTGGAAATAAAATACAGATGTTAATAACAATGTATCAATATTGTAATGATAATGTAGCATTACATTATTGTAACAAATGTATCATACTAATGTAAGATAATAATAATAGGGAAGACTGGGTGTGGGATATATGGAAACTCTCTGTATTCTTTGTAATTTTTCTGTAAATCTAAAACTGTTCTAAGATAACACTGTTGATTTTTAAGATAATGATATATGAAAAGTACTTGGCACTCTGTAAACATTCAGTATGTGTGTGTTGACCTGAGCTCATTGTATTATTGGTACAGTTCCCTAAACTGAGGGAACAAATGTCTTCCCTGTCCTGGGAATTCTGTGTAGTGAGCTAGCGTTACGGGGATTTCTCCAAATTCCTGTGGAGTTAGTTCTTCTTAGAGGATGTATAGAACATGCTTTTATAAATTAAACAAGCAGCCTTTTTTTTTTTTTAAAGCATCTAGAGTCTGGAACAAATATGGACTTGAACACCAGAGAGTAGGGAGTGACATATGAGCACAAAGCTTATGTTGAAACTGACTCACTTCGCAGAAAATAACAGAGTTGCAGTGAACTGACTGATTAGTCACACTCCCTGCTCTAATGGTGATTACAAAAGCCGAACTGTTTTTATGGGCGACACCCAATAAGCCAGACTAAACAGGAGGAATTAAGGGAGTATTTAAATAGGAGTGCTGAATGATGACACCAGCCTTGTAGCTTTAGAGAACGTATACCAAATGCAAGCCCAGCAGCCTGGAGCCAAGTAGGGGAAAACAACTCTTTCAAAGAGCTTAGGTAATCGAGTGACAAGAGACCCAAGGTCCACAGCCAGTGATGGGAGAGAGGGATGCAGGAGCACAGGGTTCTGGAAGCACTCAGCAAGATGAACCACTGATAGAGACAGGGTCTCTAGTCCTGGCTCTTATAGGTCTAAGCTCGTGTGTTTTTTCGTGCTGATTTTTTTACAAAGCATTTCTTTTTCAGTAATTTTTTCCTCATTTAAATCCATTTTTCTGTGTTGCCTTTGTTGCCATTCACAGTTAAGCAATCCACATAAGTACCAAGTATGAGAAGTTGATAGAAAACAAATGAAAACCATATATGGGTGTGACCCTTCATAATGCTTTCATGATGGAGGGGTCTGCGGTTGTTAAATGTAACAACGAGTATGTTACCATAGGGTTCTGTTTTACTTGAAGCTGTAGGTATCAGAATGGGTAGAAAGATCCGGCATGAAAAACAAAATACATTTTTCTGCCAGTGAGAGTGATTGATGAAGAAGGCACAGAGTGTCCAAAATAAAAGTAGACACATTTTTAGTGGATTTTGTTTATTACTAAGAATGATTTTGGTGACAGTTTATATCATACAAATGGCCACTTTGGTCCTGTGTGGCTCATGTAGCATGTCAAAATTTTGATTACTATAATTGTATCTCACATTTTTATAGCTTGTTACAATTTTAAGAAGTGTTTCATACACTTCATCCCAGTTGTTGTCACCTTGACATCGGTTTCCTCTTAGTTCGAGGTAACTTAAATCTTAGATAAAGTAAAACTAGATCCTTCTAAGAAATAACCCCAGGATGAAGAATACTATAAGATATTTATAATAGTGTAATAGTTTTAAATATCTAGAAATATAGAAATCTAGAGACCATTACAAAGTCTTCTGGCTTTGCCTCCTTCCTGGAGTCCATTCTCAGGTCGTGTCAAGAGATCCATGAACCAAGGCTCTTCTACAAAAGTCTCCATCTTGGGTGCACTTCAGAAGCTTCCATAAGAAATTACAAAGCCACACCTCAGATCAAATAAATCAGTATCTCTGAGGGTAGGATCCAGGTATCAGTATTTGTAAAATTTCCAGGTGATTCTAAAATGCAGCCAGATTTGAGAACCACTGTCCCTATATAAAAAGGAACTTCCTGGGCTTCCCTGGTGGCGCAGTGGTTGAGAGTCCGCCTGCCGATGCAGGGGACACGGGTTCGTGCCCCTGTCCGGGAAGATCCCACATGCCGTGGAGCGGCTGGGCCCATGAGCCATGGCCGCTGAGCCTGCGCGTCCGCAACAGGAGAGGCCACAACAGTGAGAGGCCCGTGTACCGCAAAAAAAAAAAAAAAAAAGGAACTTCCTGATGGAAAATGAGGTCATGTGATCCTTCTGGCATATGGAATTTTGAGGTCCCATTATTTCTAATAATGTTTGAAGAATCAAAAGCAAACTTAGACTTCAAGTAAATCTTTTACAGACACTGCATAAAGAATTTTCCCCATGTTTGCAATAGATTTGGGATGGTGGAAGCATTTTATAATTAAATGAGGGATGGGCATAATTAAACTAATTAGTAGTTACTTACAGATCATGTATTTCTGCTAAGACAGCAACTTGCTTTGTGGGAATTACTGGCTACAGATTAAAGAACAAGATTGATTTATTTTTATCTATTTATTTATTTTTGGCTGCGTTGGGTCTTTGTTGCTGTGCGCAGGCTTTCTCTAGTTGCGGTGAGCAGGGGCTACTCTTTGTTGCGGTGCGCGGCTTCTCATTGTGGTGGCTTCTCTTGTTGTGGAGCACGGGCTCTTGGCACACAGGCTTCAGTAGCTGTGGCACACGGGCTCAGTAGTTGTGGCTCGCAGGCTCTAGAGCACAGACTCAGTAGTTGTGGCTCACGGGCTTAGTTGCTCCTCGGGACGTGGGATCTTCCCAAACCAGGGCTCAAACCCGTGTCCCCTGCACTGGTAGGCGGATTCTTAACCACTGTGCCACCAGGGAAGCCCCAAAGAGCAAGATCCTGAAAGAACATTTACAGTAACTGAGTCACCTGCTGTCACAATAAACCAGTTTCTTACCTGAGAGACTTTCAAATTCAGGAATAGTAAATGCTTTTAAATGAGTTGTAACAAGCAAGATATAGATAAATGACTCTGTAGAGTCAGGTGCGCAAGATTAAATATCCAAAATTCTTCTCTAAATCTGTCTCTGACATTGACTCACTCATTGATCTTTTGGGATTTAGTTTTTTGTGCTTTCATTTTCCCAACTATAAAACAGAGTATTAACATCTGTTTCATGGAGGTATTAAAGAATTTTTTATAATGCACTTTGAAGGTGAAAAATACATGTAATTAAATTCCATGAGAGTTCCCATGGAAGTTGCTGAAGATATGACTGAAGCTCATTGTTCAGGCTGGAAGTTAGACTCTCTTAAATGGATGCCTTTTCAACTCTTTGTCCATTCATTGATTCAACAAATATTCAATTGTGACCTACCATGTGCCAAGGCTTAGATTACTCAGTGGTGAAAAAAATCCCCTGTCCTCATGAAGTTATAGTCCTGCGTGGGGAAATAGACAACAAACAACCAAACATATCCAGGTAGTGATAAGTAGTGCTTGAGGAGTGGGTAGGAGGAGATGGGTGAAGAGATAGAGAGTTAAAAAGGGTAGGAGTGTGGAGCCAATTTAGTTGGGGTGGTTAGAGAAGGTCTCTAGGGAAGGTAAGAAGAAAAATTGCGGAAAGGAATTTCATGCAAATGTCTTAGGAGAGAGATTTCCAAATAGAGGGATTCATAAGTGGACAGTGTTCCGGATCTTCAAGAATAATGCAAAGGCCGTCACAACTGGGATGGAGTGAGGAGATTTATTTTAAATTAATATCAATCTACGCATCGAGTCAAAGTAATACTATACTTCTTTTCCAAGTATGTGATGATGGTTTACAGATCAGCATAGGAACTCCAAAAATATGGTTCTAAACATTCTTTTCTCTCTTTCCTTCCTTCTTTCCTCCCTCCCTCTTTCTTTCTTCCTTTCTTCCTTCCTTTTCTTTCTTTCTTTCATTTCTTTCATTCTTTTTCTCTTCCAGTTTTATTGAGATATAATTGACAACAGCACTATGTAAGTTTAAGGTGTACAGCATAATGATTTGATATAGATACATCATGCAATGATTATCACAGTAGGTTTAGTGAACATCCATCATCTCAAATATATACAAAATAACAGAAAAAATAGGTTATTATAAAATATTGGGTAGAGTTCCGTGTGCTATATAGTAGGTCCCTGTTGGTTATTTTCTGTTTCAAAATAACAGAAAAAGAAAAAAATATTTTTTTCCTTGTGATGAGAACTCTTAGGAATTACTCCCTTTAACAACTTTCATATATAATGAACAGTAGTGTTAATTATATTTATCATGTTGTACATTATATCCCTAGTACTTATTTATCTTATAACTGGACATTCTTTTCTTAGTCAAATATTTATTAGTACAAATATTCTGTTGTGACCAGTCTTATAACTGGACATTCTTTTCTTAGTCAAATATTTATTATTTTATTAAATAATAAAAGTATTTATCATTTTCTAGATTAAAAGAACAAATTTTGTTCTCAAGAAGTATACAATTTAGAGAATTATATACCTCAGTTTGCTCTTAGATGAAACTAAATTAAATTAGTATTAAGTCTATGTTAGTGTTTAGGCAGATTCTATGGTGATAGTACACCTTTTTTTTTTTTTTAATTCTAGCCAAGTTGCATAATAAGAAAAAAGTGAGTCCTAAAAAATAATGACACTGGAATTAGACTCCAAAGGACTAATTTTTATTTTCTCTATGATCTCAAACAAGTCACTATGTTTTTTTGATTAGGCTGAAGGATTATTCAGAAGAACACAGTGAATGCTTTCTAGAAGTTTGTATCTTGTAGAATATAGTACTGACAAACATATTAACATGTTTATAATCAGAATAATAGGAAAACATTTGAAAAATATTGAATATTTTAGGCAAACCAAAAGGTATAGATAATAATGTAATGCATAACAGATTTTGGTTAAAAATAATCTATAATCTATATTTGATTTCATTTATGTAAGGTTAACAGCAATGCATGTTTTGTTTTTTGGGTTTTTTTGGAGTATTTTCACAGGTTTTATTCTGTCAGCTTTCAACAGGGGTTCCACAAGCATTTTAAGTGGGACAGTTCTTGGTGGGGAAGGACTGTCTGGCACATTGTAGGATATTAGATCCCGGGACCCTGCTCATTAAGTGCTAATTTGTAATAACCAAAAGCAGATAAGAAATGGTCTCATACATTGTCAAACACTGCCTGGAGGGATGTACCGCCCCTGGTTGGAAACCGTTGACAGTTGATAGTGGCAAATACTGCCTTGGGGCTGGAGGTGAGGATGCAAACTCTCCAGCCTCCTCTGAAGTCTCCAAAAGCCAGACCCAGGGACCCAGGGCCTTCAGAGATGGCCTCCAACTAGTCAAGGTCCTCTCCTATGCTTTTTTTTTTTTTTGAATTTTATTTATTTTTTTAATAAGCAGGTTCTTATTTTTTTTTAATTTTTATTTATATTTATTTTTGGCTGTGTTGGGTCTTCGTTTCTGTGCGAGGGCGTTCTCTAGTTGTGGCTAGCGGGGGCCACTCTTCATCGCGGTGCGTGGGCCTCTCACTGTCACGGCCTCTCTTGTTGCGGAGCACAAGCTCCAGATGCGCAGGCTCAGTAGTTGTGGCTCATGGGCCTAGTTGCTCCGCGGCACGTGGGATCCTCCCAGACCAGGGCTCGAACCCGTGTCCCCTGCATTGGCAGGCAGATTCTTAACCACTGCGCCACCAGGGTAGCCCGCAGGTTCTTACTAGTCATCTGTTTTATACACATCAGTGTATACATGTCAATCCCAATCTCCCAATTCATCACACCACCATCCCCACCTGCCGCTGCTTTCCCCCCTTGGTGTCCATACGTTTGTTCTCTACATCTGTGTCTCAATTTCTGCCTTGCAAACCGATTCATCTGTACCATTTTTCTAGGTTCCACATATATGCATTAATATGCGATATTTGTTTTTCTCTTTCTGACTTCACTCTGTATGACAGTCTCTAGATTCATCCACGTCAGCAATGCATGTTTAAATAGCCTTGGTCTTCTTTTTTTCTTTTTTAAAAATTTAATCAACTCATAGCCAAAACTGTATCCTCTATACCCAAATGATAGCTATCATATCATTTTTTAAAATTTATTTTATTATTTTTTTATTGTCTTCTCTTTTTATTTATTTATTTATTTATTTTATTTTTTGCTACATTGGGTCTTCGTTGCTGCACGCGGGCTTTCTCTAGTTGCGGTGAGCGGGGGCTAGTCTTCATTGGGGTGCGTGGGCTTCTCATTGCCGTGGCTTCTCTTGTTGTGGAGCGCGGCCTCTAGGTGTGTGGGCTTCAGTAGTTGTGGCGCACGGGCTTAGTTCCTCCGTGGCATGTGGGATCTTCCCGGAACAGGGCTTGAACCCGTGTCCCCTGCATTGGCAGGGAGATTCTTAACCACTGCACCACCAGGGAAGTCACTATCATATAATTTTATCTGTAAATATTTCATTATGTACCTCGAAAAGATAGTCTTAGAAAAAAAACACCGAACAATGCTTCCTTTGTATCATTGTATATCTAGTCAGTGTTCAAATTTCCCTTATTGTCTCATAATTTTAAAAAATTCAATGGATTTTTAAAATTTGCGGTAAAATATGCATAACAAAATTTACCATTTTAATCATTTTTAAGTGTACAGTTCAGTGGTATTAGTCCATTCACATTGTTATGTAATCATCACCACCATCCACCTCCAGAACTTTTTCATTTTCCCAAACTGAAATTACAAACCCAGTAAACAATAACCCCTAATTCCTCCCCCAGAAGTATGACAACCACCACCCTACCTTCTGTCTCTATGAGTCTGAATACTCTAGGTCTCTCATAGAATTGGAGTCATACAGTATTTGTCCTTCTGTGACTGGGTTATTTCACTGAGCATAATGTCTTCAAGGTTCAGCCATGTTGTAGCATGTGTCAGAATTTCCTTTCTTTTTAAGGCTGAATAATATTTCATTGTATGTATAGATCACGTTTTGTTTATCTGGTTGTCCCATAATTCTTTTTAACTGTTTTATTTCCAGCTTTATTTACAAATTCACTGGATTCTTTGGGGGCAAAAGGACACATAGAATATGTGGTAGTGTTACTTTTCAAAACCCAAAGAGATGAGGAATCTAAGAATCAAATGACAGAATATAAAGCCTTTGTAAGACCTTTTTAGGAGCTCCAACAATCCAAAGTCAACCACTTCAAAAATAAAAACAAACTGCTTGGGAATTTGTTTTTCCTGCTTAGGACTTGGTGCTTTCAGTGCCGTGGGCTGGGGTTCAATCCCCAGTAGGGGAACTAAGATCCAGAGCGCCCAAAAAACAAAAAACCAACAAACAAAAACAAAAAATCCCTGCTTTCCACAGGGCCAGGCTGTTCTTTTGTTGTTTAGAGAATATGGTATCCGCCCCACAGTAAGACATCATTGTGGAGTGCTCTGAACCAGAGAGACTAGCTCTGTGTGCCCAGCTTGGCTGGTCGGGAAAGAGGACTGTGCTCTGGCATGTTGATTCTGTGCGCCTGGCAGAGACGCTGCAGTGTTTGTTCCCGGACAGAATTTCCCAACACATCTGAAGTCAGCTTGTACAGCAACAAGATGCTATGAGCCTGCACCATCATTAAGCCACTTCTAATGCAGTCTCTTGAAAGACTATGTAAATGGCAGAGAGTCGAATGGGAATAGATATCTTCCATTATTGATGTCAAGCAGGGAATGAAAATCTGAAGATTCTGAACTCATTGTAGTTAATTATATGTTGTGGGGTTGGGATGTTGGAATCACAGTTCTAGGGCTTCCCAACTTCTTTGCAACCTACTCTTTAAAAATATTATCCTAAGGTCAACATCAGGATCATACAGAGATAACACTGTGTAAAAGTTTTCTTAACATGTATGAAATTTAAAATATTTTAATTACATCAACTAAACCAGCAAACTGTGTAATTGCAAAATTTCTACCATTGATGTGAAATATAATTGATGGTTAACTTTTTTAAATTGAAGTATAGCTGATTTACAACACTATTAGTTTCAGGTGTACAGCAAAGTGATTCAGTCATATATATATATATTTCTTTATATGTTCTTTTTCAGATCTTTTACCTTATAGGTTATTATAAAATATTGGGTAGAGTTCCATGTGCTATACAGTAGGTCCCTGTTGGTTATCTATTTTATAAACAGTAGTATATATTTGTTAATCCCAAACTCCTATTTATCTCTCCCCCCACTTTCCCCTTTGGTAACCATAAGTTTGTTTTCTATGTCTGTGGGTTTATTTCTGTTTTGTATATAAGTTCATTTGTATCATTTTTTTGTTGTTTTAATAAGTTTTCTGCATTTTGTTCTCTTGCGGCTACATATATATACACACCCCTGTCACAAAATGCCTTACACATGAGAGGAAATAATAATATTCACTTCATATTCCACTATTGGGAGAAATAATAATATTCACCAATTTGAAATCTAAGTAAACCAAGCATGGTATGAAATAAAGTTCTCTAATTAGGTAAAAGCACTATCTAAAATATGCATAAATGGAGAATCATGGAATATTAATGTTGAATGGAATTTAGAGATTGTATAACTCAGGGGGCTGTAATCTCTTTGGATACATGAGTTGAGAATCCAGTGAAAGCTATGGATCTTGTCTCTCAAAAAATGCATATAATTTTGCTTATAATTTCACATATTCATGGACCTTCTGATGCCTCAGTTAAGCATCTGATGTAATTCAAGTCCTTCCTTTTATGCTTAATGGAATTGAGAGTCATGGTGACTATGTGACTTGTAGCCAACAGCTACAGAGTGAGAGAGGGTAGAGAGTTCACTCTAGTTAAAAGCGATTTTTACTATCTTGGTTATGAAATTGCTAAGCAAGCGATTGATGTGAAATTCCTAAACAAAGTCCCATTGGCCCCAAGGTATCTCCCAGCCAGCTTCTAACAGTGCCTTAAATTCTCGCACGTGTGGGTTTCAGGTAATATACAGTCAGCCCTTGGTATCCGAGGCGGAATTGGTTCCAGGACCCCCATGCATAACAAAATCTGTGGATGCTCAGGTCCCTTATATTAAATAGTGTAGTATTTGCAAATAACATACACACATTCTCCACGCTACGTAAATAATAGCCTGCACGTGACAAATTCAGGTTTTGCTTTTGGGAACTTACTGAAATCTTTTTTCCTGAACATTGTCAATACGCATTTGGTTGAATCCTCAGATGTGGAACCTGAGGATAGGGAAAGCCTGACTGCACTTGTACTAACAAGGACAAGACATTAAGCACTGCCCTGCATTCAAATGCCAGGTGAAGGCACCCAGAGGATAACAGGGGTCACTAGCCCAGACTCTCTTTCTCTCATGCTGAATTCTCCTTTGAGACTCTTGGTCTCCTTATCTGCTGTTGACTTCGATGCCTTTATGCATTTGTCTACTTTTCCAACTGACCAGCTCTGCAGAACATGGAGGAGGAGGGGCTAGAGAAATATGGTGTCAAAAAAAAAAAAAAAGAAGAAGAAGGGTGGGGCAGACAACTCTCTTTATCAGGATTAAAGTTAAGCAAAGGCAGCATTTTCAGAAATACAACTGATTCAAAATTTTTTTGTAGCTAGAAGTGAGAGTTCTGGAAATGTTTTCTATTAAATTACTAGGCAACGTATTCTAAACATTGTTGAAATGTATTTAAAAATCCCCAGTTTTACGAGTCTCATGCAATTAACTTGGAGAAATCGCACATGCTGAATAAGGTTGCGTTAAGGGCAAGAAGGAAGCTTAGATCCATATTCCAGGAAAGAGGGGGATTTCCTTGTGAACATATTTGCTCTCAAACAAATCACAAATTGAAATATAGAAATATAACCTTAACTGTAACTTAAATATAACAAGCACTTTTTGTGATTGCTTGAGCAAAATACATGTACTTTTTGGCATGACTTTCTTTTGAAATATAACTTATTCTGATGACAAAGATAATACCTATTACAGAAAATTCGGAAAACAAAAAAGAAAAGAAAAATTGTGATTCCAGCAAGTACAGATAACAACTACTGACAATTTGATGTACTTTTTGTGATATTTTCAGGCTTTATTCTGTGAGGGTCCATTTATACCACTCCCCCCACCACACACACACACACACACACACACACACACACACACACACACACACATACATACATATACATACAGGTATTGTAATCGAGCAGAGAAGAGCCCTAAGGGGCCTTCCTGCCCCCTGCCCGCCCACCCTTGTCCTCCTCTGCCTGCCTCTTGTTTGTGGAAGAACTTTAGCCTCCTAGGCCTTTGCCCAGTTCCAAAGAATAAATTTAATTACAGAAGTGAGAAAATGCAGAAACAAAGGAAAACAGTCAAGCAAGACAAAATAGTAATAGTTTAGCCATTGAAGTCAGTGACCTTTAGTTCCTCCTCAAGGGCTATAGATCATATTCTGAGCCAAATCCTTTGAGCTGTTTCACAGATACTGAAACCCCCACCAGGTGGAAGAAGTTAACTGCTTGTTGACCACAAGCACCTAGACCCCAGACCAGTTGGAACCAGAAAGTTGATAATGTTGACTCCAGATTACCTCATCACCAACCTAACAGAAGAATGTCCATGAGCTGATCACGTACCCCACAACCCTCTCCCTCACCCTGTCTTTTTCAGGGAAAAAACATTTCCCTGAAACCCATCAGCAAGTTCAGGCCGTCTGAGCACTAGCTGCCTGGACTGCTTGCTTGGCCCTGCAGTAAACGCTGCACTTTCCTTCACCTCAACGCGGTGTCAGTAGATTCGCTTTACTTGGGAGCAGACCCACGTGTGGTTCGGTAATAGTGTGTGTGTATGTATTTACATCAACGTGAGGTTAGGCTTTATATGGAGAAGTGTATATTTTCAACAAATGTTATGACATAGGTATTTTTTTAAGTTCTTAAATTTTCTTGGAAAGCAATTTTTAATGGCTACATAGATTCTATGATATAGGATGCCAACATTTACTTAACCATTATTCCACTGCTGGAAATCAGGATGTTTTTCGTTTTCCCAACTGAATATCCTTGAATAGATCTTTGGGGGCATATCTATCTTTAGAACAATTCCCAGCAGTAGAACATTTCTTTAGGATTTTGCTGCATATTATTAAATGCCCTGCATGAAGCTGTACCAATACATTCTTAGCTGTAATACCTGAGGATGCCCCATTTCCTTATTCTTCTACTAATATCGCATGTTAAAACATTTTTTCTTTTTTTGCTTTTACTTTTTATTGTATCTATATGAGAAGATGGATGCGAACTAAACTTATTAAACCTTAAACTTATAGAGTTATGTATGTAAATTGTATCTCAACGAAACTGGAAAAAATAATGATATATATATTCTATGCCAATTTTATAGGCTAAATATGGCATCCTATTTTAATTTGCATTACTTTGATTACTCTGGAGATTAAACTTTTTAAAATATATTCATTACCTATTTGTATTTCTTCTAATGTAAACTATTTTCTTTGCCTGTTTTTTTTTATGTTATTCATCATTTGCAAACTGATTTGTAGGAATTCCTTATATATCTTGAATATAAACCCTATGTTGTATGCATTG
Source organism: Pseudorca crassidens (assembly GCF_039906515.1). Classification (NCBI taxonomy): domain Eukaryota; kingdom Metazoa; phylum Chordata; class Mammalia; order Artiodactyla; family Delphinidae; genus Pseudorca; species Pseudorca crassidens. The sequence continues at coordinate 16,218,376 of NC_090316.1, forward strand.
AAACTATTTCCCATTTGTCATTTTCTTTAGCTTATGTTGGCACTTTTTTCCTCCAGTGTATAATATCATGAAATGTCACCTGTGCTCCCAAATTGATTTGAGCTGAACTGCTTTACAATGGGGACAGGCCTCACCATATTTACCTGTTGGGATAAATGGTGGGGTTGGAGCACATAGAGGATTTGGGGAGTTAAAGCTGGAGTTCGGGGATTGAAGTCCTTAGTGCATCTGGTTTTTCCCAGATATTCCCATTCTAATTGCCGAGATTATACATTTTCTCAATAAACACACCAATTTTAGTTTTAAAAACGATCACAATACGGAACCTACTTGTATTGATCTGTGTCTTTTTAGATGCTTTTTAGATGGACTTTGAGCAGTTAGATGTCTGGCTTTGGTCAGAAAGGATCTTGGTACCCACTTGGATTCCAACTCTGCTTTTCTGTCTGCTTTTGGTTGGGTAGCCTTGGCCTCAGACCTCTCTCCTTCTTGCTCTCATTTTACTTCCTTGAAAGGCTGCAAGAACAGAACACAGTTTATCATCCTCTCTTTTGTTTCTAGGACTACCCACTTCTCACCCCATCTGCTTTGACAACCGTTTTCTTAGATGGTCTGTAACTTGCAAACTCACTTCCAGAAAACAATTTCTATGCTAGGAGTGTTTTCCATTTCAAGGAAGAGAAGCCAATTCAAGGGTACTGTAGCAAAAGCAGGGGATTTATTATAAGTCTTTAGGGCAAGGAATGTAGCTAAGACTCAAGAATACCAGGCAAGAAACCAAAATGTTGGAAAACCAAGAAATATGATCTCTTGCTAAATCTGCAATCATTTCACATCTACCTTTTTCTTTCTTGGTGAATGGATTTCCTCTGCTCCCAAGTCCCTCTGATAGGCTAAGACAGCAGCTCATGATTTCCAATTTAACACCTGGATCCACAGAACGACTGACTTTTCTACTTTCAGTCCTGAGAGGTAGCAGAATATATCACCCCAGAATATGCCACTTTGGCATAGCAATTATTTTGAGCTGAAGGCAGTTGAGAAGAAATGGATACAAGAAAAGCTCCATCTTCCCCCATTTGTCTAAAAGGAGGACATATATTTACAAAGGCGTCCCTCCTCCCTTCTCTACCGGGAAGGACAAAGGTTAATCCCTGGAGACAACTTTAGACCCTTGTCAATGGAGAAGGCAATGACTTAAATGTTCATAACCCACTCCCCCATCACCCCCAAGACTGGTCTGCCCCATATCTCTCTTATGTCTTCAGTTGCAGATGTTATATAAGCCAGAGTTCTAAGACACCATTTTGAATGACTCATTTTCCGCGGGGTATCTCCCGTGTATACATGAGGTACACATGTTAATAAACTTCTGTTTGCTTTTCTCTTGTTACTCTGTCTTTTATTACAGGGGTCTCAGCTAAGAACTCAGAGTCAGAGGGGAAATTATTCTTCCTCCCCTACAAAGCTAAACTGCTAGGATAAAGCTCCAATAATCTTTTCGGCTTTACTTTGGGGCACATTGTCATTTAATTTGTACATCATGTTAAACTTTTTTAAACAAAAACTTATTTTTTAAAAAACCAAAGTAAGAAAAAAAAGAACAATAAGTTTAGTATTCTGCCCTAGAACATTACCCAAACTCCTAATACAATATGTAAACTTAATACTCTTTGTTTTGAAAATGTAAATTAAGTGTTAATATAACTGTATTCAAGAACCACAAGACCATGGAACAGTATCACCTTACAGAGGAAGGGAAAGGCTTTCTTTCTTTCTTTTTTTTTTTTTGTGTGGTACGCGGGCCCCCACTGTTGTGGCCTCTCCCGTTGCGGAGCACAGGCTCTGGACGCACAGCTTAGCGGCCATGGCTCACGGGCCTAGCCTCCCCGTGGCATGTGGGATCTTCCCGGACCAGGGCACAAACCCGTATCTCCTGCATCGGCAGGCGGACTCTCAACCACTGCGCCACCAGGAAAGCCGGGAAAGGCTTTCTTAAATTCTTCTTTAGCATCTGAAGAGCCATTGTGGTGCGGGAACAAAGGAGCAAAACTCAGGCATCTGCTAGACTTCCATCAAATCCTCTGAGAATTTTGAAATAGACAATATCTTTTTAACTGATGGGAGATCCACAGCTTCTGAAGACTGTCTTAGTCAACAGAAGACAATGTTTTATTTTTATACCTCGGCAAAGACAACAGAGAAAAGAAGCCTTCTCAAATTATCTTGTATCCAGGCACCGTGCACAGTCTTACATAAATATGTGTTGAATTAATAATGAAGTTATGACCAGCTGTGATCCTTGTGTTATGACACACCATTATTCCAAAGCATCTCACCATTTCATGGGATGAAGTGGAGCAGGTAGGGAGTCAGGTTTTATTGTTCTGTTACACAGAAGGGTAAACAGAAACTCTTTTTTTAAAATACAAAAGTAATAAAGTATCAGGAAGAACATAAATGGTAACTTTGGCTTTCTTGTCTTTTAATAAATACATGGCTTTATTATAAACATCATCAAAATTACAGTTCTTTGGGAGGACTTCACATTTGTGATGCTGTGCTGTGCTTTATGATACGTGTTACACTATGTCACGGTAGACTTTGTTTCTATCTTAGAAATACAGTGTTTCTCAAGGAGGAGGCAACATCCCAGGTGTCATTTATTTAAAAGCTAGCCGTTAAGTAAATTTGTTTTTTAAAATGGGAAATATTTTGTAAAACTGTGCAGACAAAAGCAAGATCTGAAACCATTTGTCTCACTGTCACCAAATCTCATGAAAAAACATTTCAGACTAGTAACTAAGACTCCACTGCCCGGGCTACACAGCTTGTACACTGCACACACCACCCTTGGAGGGAGGGACCAGAAGCTGAAACCACCTGATTCTCACAGGTCTGCTGGGGGTGCTGCCTTGGTCCCCTTTCACAAAAGCACACGTGGGCCCCTTTCACAAAAAATGAACTGTATGGTGGCTCCCTGCCCATGGCTTACCTTCAACCTTAGGCACAAAAGTGCGGGTGGGGAGGGCTTCCCTGGTGGCACAGTGGTTGAGAGTCTGCCTGCCGATGCAGGGGCACGGGTTCGTGCCCCGATCCAGGAAGATCCCCCATGCCGCAGAGCGGCTGGGCCCGTGAGCCATGTCCGCTGAGCCTGCGCATCCGGAGCCTGTGCTCCGCAATGGGAGAGACCACAACAGTGAAAGGCCCGTGTACCGCAAAAAAAAAATTAATAAATAAAAAAATGCAAGTGGGGAAACGACCTGTCTGCTCCCCAGCCTCCCTACCCCTTCCTCCTGCACAGGGCCGCATCTCAAAGCGCCAAGTGAGCTATAGTTAGCTTCGTTTGTCCTAACTACTTAACAGATGTTTTTCATTTATCCTTCACTGGAATGATTTTCCTCCATTTTCTCATAAAGAGGATGTTTGCACCAGGATTGGGACTGAGAATGGTGGAGGGTGACGTGAGGGGCTCGGGGAGAATGCTATTTACAGACCCTCAGGGCGAGTTCTGGAATTCTAGGTGACACTGCTGCAAATCCTTTGGCTTTCAGTGAAATCGCCTAGATCCTGCAGAACATCTTCAGCTGAAAGTACTTCCAACGGATGCTAAAAATACATTGCAGTTTATTTTCCTCAGTAGGGAGCATATGTGTTCCCACTTGACCTGGAAACACAAAGAGATCCAATGTTAAATTTAATGCTGCCCATTCCAAGATAAATCTGTTTTCTGGAGAGCAAGGGAAAGAAAAAACAACAGACATATTGGTATGATTTTGCCTTTGCTCTCTGGGGGAGTCAGTGCCTTGAACACATTTTTTATGTTCCCTGTTGGTAGTTAAATGACCACTCTCAGACTTCTTAGCTATTGCTGATATAAACTGGCTTGCATTCAAATCAGATGGTGAGTCCAAAGCAGATTTATTAAATTTAGGGAAAGCGGGGTGAGGAGTTTGATTTTTTTTTTATCTAAACAAAAATGTCAGATTCTTTGTATCTAATCTTAGATTGATAATTTAGCCTTCCATCTTCTTCTTTCTTTCTTTTAATGCTCTTCTCAAAAGACAATCTGAAGTGCCCTCTAATTGAAGTATAGATTTTATGGACATTTGTATTAAATCCTTTCTCTCTAAAACAAAAAGCAAACAGACCAAATACAACTTATCTACAGATGGCATAGAAATTCTGTTTCCTGCTGTAACATTTAATAACATGTTCAATCCAGTTCTTGTAGTTTGGGGATACCGTTTGTTTAGAGCTTTTGGTTGCCCAATATGACATTCTTTAATATTGTAAGAGCAAAGTTCAATTTTTACTGAAGAGGAAGTCTCAGCCCTGCTCTCCAGCTGGTACCACACTCCGGAGCTTAAAATACACAGTCTGCTGACAGAGAACTAAGACCCATTCCCCTCCCCCCACACCCCCGTCCAACCCCCGCCCCCCCAAGAAATAGCACAGCAATTAAACATGAGCTTTGGACTCTGCCTTTTTTTGAGTCTGGATTCTGCCACTCAGTAGTTCTGCCTTCACTTTTCTCCATCTGTAAAAGGAGGATAACGATGGGACCTGCTGTTCAAGGCTGTTGTGAAGGTTAAATGAAATACTGTGTGAAAAGCATGCAGCATCTTGCCTGAGTGCGTAGAAAACCTTGAATCCATATTAGCTATTATTACCGGTGATGATTCTTAGATACCCTGGTTAGTTGTGCCCAATATCAAAGAGTTAACTGACACCACCTCGAAGATCCACTTCCTGAACTGTCCCTCATCAGTTCATTTTTTTAAATTAATTAATTAATTTATTTTTATTTTTGGCTGCATTGGGTCTTTGTTGCTGCACTTGGGCTTTCTCTAGTTGCCGGGAGCGGGGGCTACTCTTCGTTGCGGTGCGTGGGCTTCTCATTGTGGTGGCTTCTCTTGTTGCGGAGCACGGGCTCTAGGCACGCAGGCTTCCGTAGTTGTGGCATGTGGGCTCAGCAGTTGTGGCTCGCAGGCTTAGTTGCTCCGTGGCATGTGGGATCTTCCCAGACCAGGGCCCGAACCTGTGTCTCCTGCATTGGCAGGCGGATTCCTAACCACTGCGCCACCAGGGAAGCCCCCCCCGCCCCCCCGCCCCCCCGCATCAATTCTTAAGGCTTGATTTCTATCCAAGAAGGGTGTGGTCTGATGAAAATCATGGAGATGGATTTTCTCTTACTTACCTTTAACCACATAGTAAGGAGCATTTTTCTTATTGTTTATTTAAAGCAAAATATTCACTGAATCTAAAATTATAAGAAAGGAGAAATATGAGAAGCCCTTTTATTATTTTCATGATAAAGGCAGCATATACTGAGCCTCTCCAGACTTCAAGGAGACAACTAAGTAAATTTTCTCATGAAATGTTGTAGCCCACCCTCGGGTCTCATTTACACTGCAGGCTTAAGGAATAGCCACATTTCCTTTTGAGACTAGATGGGTAGTTTTGATATTCTAAAGTTAGTTAGAACCTCAAGCCCATGGATGTCCTCTCTGATAAGTAGTAAGCATTTACAGGCATACCTCAGAGATGCTGTGGGTTCAGTTCCAGACCACGGCAATAAAGCGAATATCACACGCATTTTTTGGTTTCCCAACACATATAAAAGTTATGTTTACACGATACTGTAGTCTTTTAAGTGTGCAATAGCATTATGTATAAAAAAAACAATGAATGTACCATAATTAAAAAATACTTTATTGCTAAAAATGCTAAGCATCATCTGAGCCTTCAGCAAGTCTTAATCATTTTGCTGGTGGAGGGTCTTGCCTCGATGCTGATGCTGCTGACTGATCAGGGTGGTGGCTACTGAAGGCTGGGGTGGCCGTGACAATTTCTTATAAGACAGTGATGAAGTTCATCACACCGATTGACCCTGCGTTTCACTTAAACACTTAGAGGCCATTTTAAGGCTAGTAACTGGCCTAATTTCAATATTACTGTGTTTCAGGGAGGCCTGAGGAGAGGGAGACAGGGGAAGGGCTGGTCATTGGCGCAGTCAGAACACTCACATTTATTGTTTACCATCATATATGAGCGCGGTTCATGCCCCCAAACACAAGAGTAACGCCAAAGATCACTGATCACAGATCACCATAACAAATATAATAATGAAAAAGTTTGAAATAGTGCAAGAATTACCAAAATTTGACACACAGACATGAAGTGAACAAATGCTGTAGGAAAAATGGCGCTGATAGACTTGCTCAAGGCAAGGTTGCCACAAACGTTCAATTTGTAAAAAACACAATGTCTGTGATGCACAATAAAGTGAAGTGCAATAAAATGAGGTCAGCCTAAGTAAATACATAAGTAAATAAATCAGAACTATTTTGAAAGTCTAAAGTAGCTGAAGTAAGTAAAAGTCCTGCATTTCTGGGAAGCTATGTTTTCTGAACTCTTGAAAGGTAAAGGGAGAGCAAGATAAAGACCAAGTAGGTTAACTAACTGTACTAGTTTCCTAGGATTGCCCTGGTTTTAGGTGCAGAATGTCTCCTGTCCCGGGAAACCCCTCAGTCTTGTGCACGCTGGGACAGTTGGTCACCCTAAAATAAAGACTTACATTGTGGTTGATGAAATTAAAATTCAGTGGAAAGGGTACTTATATATTATTTTCCAAATTATATATCTTTAATATAAATGGAGTAATATAAATAAAAACAGAAAAAGCATAATGACCAAATACTCTCCTAAGAAGCTATCCATATATAGGCAAATCCTGGACAGTCTGTCCATGCAGTTATAGAGGTTCATTTGGTAGCACTTATTCTAATTGCAAACTTTTTTCCTACAAGGAAATAATTAGCCTTTATAGGGTTCTTTTGGAAATCCCAAACTTTAGCATGACACCAGATATCCTACAGGCTGACAAAGGAGAAAGTTTCCAAAGGAAATTGCTTAACATTTTCAACGATGGGAGGTCAAAAAAGGGAAAAGGGTGAGGTGACCTTCCAGAGAACAGTGCTGCTGGCACAGTGGGGACAGAAGCCAGATTACTGGGCCCAAGGAGGGACCCAGCAGCGGAGAGGCTCCAGACGGCCTGAGACCACTTCTGTAAGATGTCAGGGAAAGGAAGTAAACCAATGAGCCAGTAGCTAGGGGGCAAGAAAAACGTCTGTCAAGTTGGAGGAAAGTCTAGTGTGCTGAAGACAGAACAAAAGAAACCAGGGATGGAAAGCTTACTTGGAGCTTGTTGCTACCAAGAGCAGAGGACTCCTGCCACCTGGGCCATTCAGACTGTTATCGAGAAATATTTTAATGGAAGACTCTGGCCCACGTGTCCAGGACCCTCCCTTCTAGCTAGCCACATCTTTTAAGGCCCAGCTCAAGACCTGGCCTCTATACATGTGCTTTCCCACTCCTTTAAATGACTTTTGCCGTTGCAGAGGGTCTGGACTCTAGGAGCAAGCCAGTTGCAATCATACGGCAGCAGCTAAAATGAAAACAGTGTCAGAATAATAAAAATAGGATAAACGTAAAGGTTTTGGAAAGTTTATAGCTTGGGTCCATGACATTGGGTAAACATCCAAGACAAGAAAACCTTTTTTTATTTTTTAATAAAGAAAAGACTGACATTTTATTATATCAAAATTAAGAACTTTCTTTTTTTTTAGAAAGATAAATTTATGTATTTTTATTGTCCTTCTTTTCTCAATAAAAGGTAGCCTTCTAAAAAAAATTAAGAACTTTCTTACATCAAAAAAATTTTTAGGGCTTCCCTGGTGGCGCAGTGGTTGAAAGTCCGCCTGCCGATGCAGGGGACACGGGTTCGTGCCCTGGTCTGGGAGGATCCTACATGCCGCGGAGCGGCTGGGCCCCTGAGCCATGGCCGCTGAGCCTGCGCGACCAGAGCCTGTGCTCCGCAACGGGAGAGGCCGCAGCAGCGAGAGGCCCGCGTACCGCAAAAAAAAAATTTTTTTAAGAAAATGAAAAGACACTCTTAGTAAAGTTGGCATAAACACAGCAAGGGATTAATAACAAGAACACATAAAGAACTCTCATAAATCAATAAGAATAGCAAAAGAAAAATGGGCAAAGATTTTTACAGAAGAATAAGCACCAACAAAAATACAAAGAGATGTTCAACCTCATTAACGATGAGGGACATGCAAATGAGATACCATTTTATGGAATTCAATTGGCAAAAACTTAGAAGTCTAACGTGTTAGAAAGACTTCGAAGCAACAGTATCTTTTATACGTAAGACAAGAAAACCTTGAATAATCAGAGTCCCTATTCTCCAAACTGAGATTGTTTTTAGCTTTTAGGAAGACTCCAACACACGCAGGGCCACTTAACATTGGCAGGGTCTGGGGCAAGAGCACAAATGGAGGCCCATCTACCATACACCTAATCTTTAAATGTGCTACATCAGGCCAATAAGTGTGGCTCACCCACACCCCTTTCATCCTAACCTGGGCTCTGTGAGGAACCTGTGGGCTCACAGGAGCAATCAAGCTCCAGCCACACCCTGGAGGCCCAGGGATGTCCACATCAGCAACTCCTGAATGACTATGAAATACTGCCCACCTTCTCCAAGCAGGCTTCAGGCTGTTTGCACTGGGAATTTAGGGTCCTTCACACCAAGTGTGTTCCAGAAGGCCGAGGGGGCATATCCATTAACCCCTTGGCCCATCAGAAACTTTACCACGAGGGGTGTGGTGTCGCAAGAGGAGGACCAGCTTGTGTGCCGAGGCCAGGATCCTTCTTGCCTGAGTTTAACAAACATACTGGACACATTATCATTTTCCAGTTATATTTTATCACTGCATTCTCCCAGTCTGACTTTCAAATAACTCTTGGACAAGACTTTACAATAAGGCTTCCCACAATATTGACCGTAACAGCTCAAGCAGGCTGAACAGCCCAGAAAGAATGTTCCTGCTGAGCAAACTCAAACACAGCAGGCTTCGGTGCTCCAGTGAGAGGCCCCAAACGGGGTGTTCTCTGGTCCTATCCAGATAAAGCAAATTACAGATTATCTCCTGGCAAAGGAAAAGCAGAGTTTTTAAATACATTTGAGATGGAAATATAATCTTCTGACAGCTTCTGAAAGGGAGCAGTTTAGCCTGGGTTATTTAGGTCAAACCCAAACCACTTCAGTTTACCCTACGTGGGGTAGGGAGCTGATGCCTTCTCCAGTCTTCTTCCCCAGGAACTAAAGCCTGGAGGAGGTGGCATCTGACTCAAGAATACCTTGAAGGTGATGCTCTCAGGGGAGTAACCCCACAAGGGGAGTTAGCACACCTGGTTCTTCTCTTCACCTGGCTGGTCAGTTGGGAGGTTGCTTCTTCTGGGCCTGTTGCCACCGCTGAGAATAATAGGGCCAGCCTAGATGATTTAGAATTTTCCTTGGGGCAGGAGGGTCTGGGGAACCCTTGAGCAATTTGATCTTCTAGGAAGCCCTGCAGGGTGAACACAGCTCACCTGTACCCTGTTAACGTACTTGGAATATCTGGGATTCACCTGGCCCCGGGAGCGTCCTCCAGTTACAGGATGTACCATCCCAGGCTGGATAACCATCACTGGGGCATATTTCCAGCTTGAGGTGCTCAGTCACTCTCTTTGAAGAGGCAAACGATTACTACTGCACTGAATTTGGGTCCCCAAATGACAGCAACATCATGTGTAGGGGAGAGCCACGACTGTTAACTGGTGCATTTAACCAATTAAATTCGGCTTTGTGTCTCAGAACAATTTGCTTCATTATTAACCAAGCTGGAGGCAATGATGGAGGTGATATTCGGAGGCCTGATAGATTTCAAGGTTTGGGTAAATTCTGAAGAAATTATTTACTTAGTATAGATGTGATTTCAAAGAAACTTCCTCAACTAGTAAACAAACAAACAAATAAATAAAATAAACCTTCAAGTTGAGCATTGGGCTGCAAATTTTGCTTGAAATAGCTGCCATTTTCTTAAACCTACAGCATAACAAGTACCATAGAGTTGGGGCTATGGTATTTGTTTTCCGGGGCTGTTGGGAGGATGAATGGGATACCCCAGATAAAAGGGTGCGTGCCCCCCCCACCCCCAATCAGGCCGGTGAGGAGCCTGCTCAGAGCCTTCTGTCTCTGTCGGTCTGGCACAAAATAGGGCCTCAATAAATATTTACCAAGTGCATGAACGGTTGCCTGCTTTTCTCCTTTTGTTTAGTCACACTCTCCTTTTAAGCTCCTACAAAGAAACCCAGGGCCCTGCATGCTGCCAGTTCCACTAGGGTGTGGATGTAGAGGATGTAGAGGAAGGGGGATGAGGAATCAGTAAGGGAGGCCAGGGATCCGAAACGAGAGGGAGGAAGAGAAAGATATGATTAGAGGCGCAGGGCCAACAAAGAGCCAGACGCAGGCGAACCCAAGCGCTCTGCACCCGGGACGGGCCCCAGGCGCGCCTCCAGCCCAGCGCAGTCCACGCCGCCGGCCTGCACCGGGCGAGGCGCCCCCAGCCCGCACCCGAGGCGGGTCAGTGGCCCCCGCCCCCGGGGCGGTGCCGGGAACACGCGGCGCCTCCGGCGGTCACGTGGGGGCCGCTCCGCCGGGCGGCGCTGCTGCTTCCCGATCGCACCCTCCCAGTGCCGGGGACGCGGCGTTCGTGCTCCCGCCGGAGCCTGGGGAAGCGGAGAGCAGGAGGCGGCCCGGCCCTGCGTCCACAGGATGCCCGCCGCGGAGCCGGGCGCCGCCGTCCTCGTGGAGCAGGCGGAGGCGACGACGCTGCGGGCCGCGGGGCCACGGCGGCAAGGGTAGCGGGGCTGGAGTTGGCCCCGAGGCGCCGAAGGCGGGCGGAGTGGGAGGAGGAGCGGCAGGCATCCTCCGCGGCGCGGCGGGCGGGCGGCGGCCCTGCTGCCCCGGCGCGCCCCTGGCCCGGGAGCCCGGAGAATGCGAGCAGCGCTCCCCGCCGGCCGCCGCCTCCCCCCGCGCCGTGCGCCCGGCGACCCCCGGAGCTGCTCGCGTCGCCGCCGCCCCCCAGCTGCGGGCGCCCGGCCGCTGGCTGCGCTAGGACCCGCCGCCGCCGGTCGCCGAGGGCTGGTAGGAAGGGAGGAGCGGGAGCGAAAGGGCCCCGGAGACCGGCGCCCGCCGGGGCGCAGCGCGGCATGTAGCTGCGGGCTCCCGCGCGAGGGTGTCGGCCCGGCCCCGCCATGGCTGGGACGGACAGCGGGAACCTGAAGACGGTGAGGCTGTGGCGGGACGCCGCCCTGCGCGCCAGGAAGCTGCGGAGCAACCTGCGGCAGCTCAGCCTCAGCGCGGCCGGGGGCTGCCCGGGCACCAACCAGCTCGACTCTCCCGACGCGCCCCAGCTTGTGCTGCCGGCCAACATCGGGGACATTGAGGTGCTGAACCTGGGGAACAACGGCCTGGAGGAGGTGCCCGACGGGCTGGGCTCGGCGCTGGGCAGCCTCCGCGTCCTGGTCCTGCGCCGGAACCGCTTCGCCCGGCTGCCCCCAGCGGTGGCCGAGCTGGGCCATCACCTAACCGAGCTGGACGTGAGCCACAACCGGCTGAGCGTCCTAAGCGCCGAGGTGGTGAGCGCTCTGCGCGAGCTGAGGAAGCTCAACCTCAGCCACAACCAGCTGCCCGCCCTGCCCGCTCAGCTGGGTGCGCTGGTCCACCTGGAGGAGCTGGACGTCAGCTTTAACCGCCTGGCGCACCTGCCCGACTCCCTCTCCTGCCTCTCCCGCCTGCGCACCCTCGACGTGGACCACAACCAGCTCACGGCTTTTCCGTGGCAGCTGCTGCAGCTGGCGGCCCTGGAGGAGCTCGATGTGTCCAGCAACCGGCTGCGGGGCCTACCTGAGGATATCAGTGCCCTGCGTGCCCTCAAGATCCTCTGGCTGAGCGGGACCGAGCTTGGCACCCTGCCCAGCGGCTTCTGCGAGCTGGCCAGCCTGGAGAGCCTCATGCTGGACAACAACGGGCTGCAGGCTTTACCCGCCCAGTTCAGCCGCCTGCAGCGACTCAAGATGCTCAACCTCTCTTCCAACCTCTTGGAGGAGTTCCCTGCCGCGCTGCTGCCCCTGGCTGGTCTGGAGGAGCTCTACCTTAGTCGCAACCAGCTCACTTCCGTGCCGTCCCTGATCTCGGGCCTGGGCCGTCTTCTCACCCTGTGGCTGGATAATAACCGGCTCCGCTACCTGCCTGACTCCATCGTGGAGCTCACGGGCCTGGAGGAGCTGGTCCTGCAGGGGAACCAGATCGCTGTGCTGCCAGACAACTTTGGCCGGCTCTCCCGGGTGGGCCTGTGGAAGATCAGGGACAACCCGCTGATCCAGCCCCCCTACGAGGTCTGTATGAAGGGGATCCCCTACATCGCAGCTTACCAGAAGGAGCTGGCTCATTCCCAGCCGGCGGTCCAGCCCCGCCTCAAGCTGCTCCTGATGGGCCATAAAGCTGCAGGAAAGACCCTGCTCCGTCGCTGCCTCACCGAGGACAGAGTGGAGGGGAACCAAGGAGGAGGGGACAAGGAGAAGAGCCACCCGCCTTCACCTCCTCCCGTGAGCAAGGGCATCGAGGTGACCAGCTGGACAGCGGATGCCTCCCGGGGCCTGCGGTTCATCGTGTATGACTTAGCCGGGGATGACAGTTACGAGGTGATTCAGCCCTTCTTCCTTTCCCCGGGGGCCCTTTATGTGCTGGTGGTGAACTTGGCCACCTATGAGCCGCTCCGCTTTCCCACCACCGTGGGCTCCTTCCTGCATCGGGTAGGGGCCCGGGTGCCTCACGCCGTGGTGTGCGTTGTGGGCACGCACGCCGACCTCTGCGGGGAGCAGGAGCTGGAGGAGAAGTGTCTGGACATCCACCGCCAGATCGCCCTGCAGGAGAAGCATGACGCTGAGGGGCTGAGCCGGCTGGCCCAGGTGGTGGATGAGGCACTGGCCCGGGACTTTGAGCTCCGCTCCGCCAGCCCCCATGCAGCCTACTACGGTGTGTCCGACAAGAACCTTCGGCGGCGCAAGGCCCACTTTCAGTACCTGCTCAACCACCGGCTGCAGATCCTCTCCCCTGTGCTGCCCGTGAGCTGCAGGGACCCACGCCATATACAGCGCCTGCGGGACAAACTGCTCTCAGTGGCCGAGCACCGGGAAATCTTCCCCAACCTCCACAGAGTACTGCCTCGGTCCTGGCAGGTGCTGGAGGAGCTGCACTTCCAGCCCCCTCAGGCGCAGCGGCTCTGGCTCAGCTGGTGGGACTCGGCTCGCCTGGGCCTGCAGGCCGGCCTGACCGAGGACCGGCTGCAGAGCGCCCTCTCCTACCTGCACGAGAGCGGCAAGCTGCTCTACTTTGAGGACAGCCCGGCCCTCAAGGAGCACGTCTTCCACAACCTCTCCCGCCTCATCGACATCCTCAACGTCTTCTTCCAGAGGGATCCTTCCTTGCTGCTGCATAAACTGCTCCTGGGGACCAGCGGCGAGGGCGAGGCTGAGAGCCGGGGTGGAAGCTCCCCGCTGATGGCGCCGCCCACCCCAAGCCAGGATGCGCTCCGGGCCACCCAGCTCCATCATTATGTGGAAGGCTTTCTGCTGCATGGGCTCCTGCCGGCCCACGTCATCCGGCTGCTGCTGAAGCCTCACATCCAGGCTCAGCAGGACCTGCAGCTCCTGCTGGAGCTGCTGGAGAAGATGGGACTCTGTTACTGCCTCAACAAAGCCAAGGGCAAGCCTCTGAATGGGTCCACGGCCTGGTACAAGTTCCCGTGCTATGTGCAGAACGAGGTGCCCCACGCGGAGGCCTGGATTAACGGGACCAACCTGGCCGGGCAGTCCTTTGTGGCTGAGCAGTTGCAGATTGAATATAGTTTTCCCTTCACCTTTCCACCCAGCTTGTTTGCACGCTACAGCGTCCAGATCAACAGCCATGTGGTGCACAGGTCGGATGGCAAACTTCAGATCTTTGCATACAGAGGGAAAGTCCCTGTGGTGGTGAGTTACAGACCTGCCAAGGGGGTCCTGCAGCCGGACACCCTGTCCATTGCCAGCCACGCATCCTTACCGAACATATGGACGGCATGGCAAGCCATAACCCCCTTAGTAGAGGAACTGAATGTCCTACTTCAGGAATGGCCTGGACTGCACTACACTGTGCACATTCTTTGTTCTAAGTGCCTTAAGAGAGGGTCACCGAATCCACACGCTTTCCCAGGTAAGAGGGGAGAGGGATGTGTCTCCCTTGCGGTATGTTTTAAGATGCATTTTGGGAAGATATTTGTTTCTCCTTTGGCAGACTGTTTGCTTAACCTCACTGGCTCCCCAGGAAAGCTTTTCAAGGAAAATAGAGGAGGATTTGGGGACAAGCAAAAGGCAGTAAGTACGTTAGCTATATGAATACAGTCCCCAGTATCATGTATCATACTCTTCTAATAGAAAGACTCAAACTTCCAAGGTGGGTTCCAGTCAAAACATTTCGGATCTCCTTTTCCCTCTTCCCAATTCAGCCCGCCTTTCCTGGAAGGAAATTTCAGATGGTTGAACAGAAGATGAGTGGTGTCTGATGCCGAGCCCTGGGCTATAATGCTTATTAGACACATGTCGAAGGGGTGCTCTGAGTTTGAGATGTCTAGTCTCATATTCTTTTGTTTAAGTTCAGAGTGTGACCATAATGCAGAAATTATTGCTCCTTTTTCTTAAGAAATTCCAGAGAAGAATGTTTCGTAATCGGGGTGAATGATGGATTAGTAAAGACAAAAATGTCAGTCTGTAAGGCATGACTCAATCCTGGGATCACTGTTTCACCCACTGCACTCTAGGGTATGAAAGAGCGATTACTGAAATCTCTAAGGGGAGTTTTTTGGGTATTTCTGGGTAATTTTGTGCTTTACCAACATCTTAAGGCCCGGGTTTTGGTTAAGTGTTAGAGAGTGGAGCTTTATGGAGGTGCTTTGTAAGAGATGGAAGGGACAAGAAACTGACGCGAGTTTTTGGGTTTTTGTTGGTTTTTTTTCCTCTTCTGGGGAGTGTTTTCCAGCAGACTTTTTTTTTTTATTTTTAAACTGTTTCAGGTGAGTGGGAGAATTCCAGGACTGGTAGGATTTTTCAAGCCTGGTTAATTGGTATCTAAGTGTCTATTTGGGAACGGGTCCATTTCTTCACCCTTTGGAACTCTTCTCTAAACAGCTCTGATTTTTGTGAAGCAGGCTTAGTTAACATTCCAAGTGTCCTAAGGACAAACCCAATAATAGCATCACTGCCAGTTTCTCCCCTCGGTCCCCCACCTCTGGGTACATTGAGGGGGGTGATGAAACGGAAGACTGTATGCCACTGTCATCTTTGTCCTGGTCTGAATGCTGCTCGTAATAGTATCGGGAAGGAATTGGACACCAATATTTCCGAAGGTAACATCTCCCCGTTGCCCTAGATCTGGGCTGAGTTTAATTCATCAGCTGAAAAAAGCCACCATATCCAGTTACCAGTCAATTAAGCTGTCCATTCTGTATGATTATCTGGTGTCTCGTCACAGTTCGTGACTTGGTAGCCCTTTCAGTTTGTTTTATATTTGCCATTGTCTTTATTCATGAAAGCAAAATTTTTCTCTATTGTGCCACTAAATTGAAGAAAGTGGTTGAGAATTACATATTCACAGAGCATATTATTGAAGGAGCTACTTAAAGCCAGTTCTTAACACAAAGATGGAGCATTAATAAAACTGGTGTTATTAACAGCAAAGGGGAACACATAGGTTATTGAACAAGTAAGGATCTGTGCAGAGGAATTCGAAGAACTTTGAAGAGTAAACAATGAGGCTGATTTTTTTTTTCTAATCTCAGCTCTTTATTTTTCAACAGTCATAAATTCCACAAACAAGCTGTCTCCAGATGCAGAGACAACCCCATTCTCTTGTTATTGTTTTGCCTTTTTGTCTTTCAAGGAGGTCACCTGGTTTGCGATCCAGGCTATAGGGAAGAGGTGGCTTTCTCAACGTAAAAAGCAATTAAATGATTGAAAATTGTCAAATTATCTTATGTAGTGAGTAGGAATAACTCATCAGCTGTTTTTATAATATGGACTGTAGGTTTCTGTCTTGTTCATGGTCAGAGAAAGAAATTATCTTTTTTGCTTCGTTCAGGATTGATTTCTGTCAAAAGCAGCAGAGGGTACAGAGTAGCAGGAAAAGATGATTATAGTACATTTATTACATTAAGAAGACAAAGAAAAAACCACATTTTCCTCTTTCATAATTTTCTGTGATAGCCATCATTTGTTAGTATTTGTCACAATTCTGAAAGATTTGAGAAGAGCTAACATAATGAAAAGCTAGAAGGTGATGTAGGAACAAACATATAACGTTCGGTGTTCAGTTAGTGAGGGCATACATTTAAAAACATGCTCAATGAGTCCCTGGATTATTAAAATATATTGTAACTCAGCAGAAACCTTTGAATCTCTTGGTAGCCTTTTGTTTCTTTAAGAAGTCATTTTGCTTTTTAGAGACATGAAAAAAGTTGGTAGCCTTTTGTTTCTTTAAGAAGTCATTTTGCTTTTTAGAGACATGAAAAAAGTTGGTTACTTAGTTTTGCATTTTATTAAAGTGTCAGGTTATCTTGTAAATTAGCAATTTTATATACAATGGTGAAAAAACACTGTTAAATTTGTTTCAGCTTCAAGACATTAAGATTAAATAGGAAATTAAAGTGTCTCCTTTGATTTTATATGGAAGAAACAAAGTTGCATTATCTTAAAAAGTGTGTGTGTGTGTGTGTGTGTGTGTGTGTGTGTGTGTGTGTGTGTAAAGCCCATTTTGGCCCTGTGTCTGTGGATGGGACATTGAATTTTCTGGTCTGAGCTGCACTGAGGTAGTTGGCCTAGGGAAGTATAACGCTAGATTTCTCTTTTCTTATTTTGATTTACAAAAGAAATGCAATGTTTTGGAAAATCCTTAGTCACCAGGCCACTTGTTTCGAAAAGTTCTTGTAAAAAAGATCTAAGCACTGTGTCAGAGAGGTCACCTGTTTGTTTCATTTGAGATAAATGGGTTGGGTGATCAGAGAGGCTTTCGGAAACTCAAAGAAGGCCCATGATGCAGCCTACAGGTCAGGTGTGAGTCTTCATTACTTTCTGCAACTTTACTGCCAGCACCTGACAGCCAGGTTGCCGCCTCCTTAACGAGGGAACTCTGTGGAATGTTCTTGGCCTTGAGTAAGTTTCTTCTTGCGGGATATTTATCTATGCTCTCGTTCTTTTCCACCAACATGACATCTAAACCAGGAGAGCTGACTGCTCCTGAGGTTGGATAATGTGTGGCCTACGGGTAAGATGTGGAGGTGAGGACGGAGGTCCACAGCGAGATTCTAGTGCTCTGCTATTTCAGTATTTGAAAGGATGCTGTGTGTTTTTAAATTGGAAGAGTGCATCTTGGTGAGTTGAACTTGGGCCGCGTGTGATTTTTCATGAAATATCCTACTCTCCAAATTATTCAAGGTGACTCTTAAGAATAATTAGAAAGCAACCCAGAGCAGTAGGCAGAGAATTGGTAGATGATCTTTTATATATTTGATCCCTTTCATTCACTCAGTTGCTCAGCACCCTGCCACTTCTCCCTAGTCAAGTGCCTTTTGTCCTTGTTTAATTTCTTACACACTCTGTACCTCTCTGAAGCCCTCAGTGAATTTTGCCTTGTTCTGTAGCTGTTTGTGTAGGTCATAATATCTCTTTGATTAGCTTGTTCACTTGCTTCCTCCAAGCAGGAAACATGCCTGAGGCTTTGTGGCTTCTGTAAGAGCCTCTCAACTGTCTGCTGGATGACTGGTCTTTGTGAGAAATCTCTTTTTTGTTTTCTTTGGTAGTCACACACTCTGTCAGATTCCCAGGTGGTACTCTTGCAGTCATCTCGCTTTGTCCTATGTCCCAGCTTCCCTCCCCCACACTTGTCCCTCTGGTGTTCTCCTCGTCAGTGTATTACTGGCCTTGCCCTTGAATGGGCCCTTCACTTTGACCACTGAAGCAAAGCAAAATTCTTGCCTTGTTCTATCTCAGTTTTAGAGTTCCTGGAATTTGAGCATGACCTAGTTGCTTAGATTGAATTAGTCATTGTTTTTAATTTTGCAAAGGTTATTAAATATCTTTCTGGTTTGGCTTTATTAATACTGACGCTGCTCGGCTTTTGTTTTTGTGGAGAGCCCTCTTTGAACTCTCTTGGGCTTTGTTTCATAGAAACATCAAAACCTTCATCATGCAGTGGATGAAAGAAACTCCCTGCGTAACAGAATTCAAAGACTTGAAAGGCCTTTGGAGTGTTCAAATTGTTTTGAATATTAGGTGCCTCTTCTTTAAACTCTAGAATAAACTCTCAAGTCCATCCCTGCACAAGTTTAGAATTTCCTAGAGAAAGTATTTTTTAATTTGTTAACAGACGTTTTGTGTTGTCCTCTGCCACCTGCTCGTCTCATCCTCCAGGAAGCCTCACCTATTTTAGTTCTTACTCATTTTCTTCATCTGAACACCTAGAACACGTATAGGGTGTACTTCACAGGGTTGTTTTGAGCATTAGGTGAGAGACTGTTGGGGAAAGCAGTTACCCCCCGTGTCTGGAGGAAGTGAGGGTGGGGATGGCTGACATGGGAGTGAGCATTTCTGGTTGATTTCTCCCTTCACCCACCAACTTGCTTCTCTCTATGGGAGTCTGTTTTGATTAAGGATCTGACCATCCATCCATCAGGGAGCTTTTTTTTTTTTTTTAAAACGCAGGGGACCAGTAGTGCTGGTCTCATCTCTTGCCCTCTCTTGTCTGCTGCAGCCGAGGCCCTTCGGGGCTGGAGAGGAGAGTTGTTTGTGTTTCAGGCTCTGCTTGGGGCAGGCCCAGCCAGGTCTCTGTTCCCCTGGTTCAGCTGCTCTGATTGCAAAACCAGGTGTCAGGTTGCTGTCAGGTTTACTGTCCTCTGGGGGCCGGCTACCTTCACTTCAGTGGGGAGGGCTGTGGAGGCCTCATTTTGGCCTGCCTTCCACAAACCTGCTCTGGCACTCGTGAAGCTGACCCTCGGATCCCCATATAGTGCCTCGAGTCGGCATGGCCTTTAGAACCCAGAGTGATTGACAGACATCTCAGACAGCCACAGCATACGTACGATGACGTGTCTTTCTTGAACCACCAAGACCCTCTCCGTGAAAGGTGTGGCAGTTTGCTCTGCGGTTGTACCCTCACTTCTCTGAGTTCTGATGTCTCATGTGACGGCACACCGCGCCCTGGACAGTGCCTGGCACAGGGCCGAGCAGGTAGAAGGGATTCAAAGCGGATTGGGTATTTTTCAAGAACTCAAAAAATTCTAGTGTTTCTTAATTGATTCCTTGGCAGAGTGGTGTTTTTTAGGTTGCTTGTGATGTTTTTTATCTCAAAGTGTGTACTTTTTTTTTTTTTTTTTGTGGTACGCGGGCCTCTCACTGTTGTGGCCTCTCCCGTTGCGGAGCACAGGCTCCGGACGCGCAGGCTCAGCGGCCATGGCTCACGGGCCCAGCCGCTCCGCGGCACGTGGGATCTTCCCAGACCGGGGCACGAACCCGTGTCCCCTGCATCGGCAGGCGGACTCTCAACCACTGCGCCACCAGGGAAGTCCCCTTCTGACTCTTACAGAGATGGGGGAGGAGTGGGCGACGGGCAGCTTATCAGGATGAAGGTGAGTGAAGGGTGGAAGTTGGCTACAGAAAGCTTCCACCACCTGACATCACAGTCACTCTCCTTGAGGCAGTGGGCACTCCCCTCCCTCTTGTCTCATAGCTCTTTTTTTCTTTCCTTTTTCTTTTATTTTTTTGGGAATTTTTGAATTTTTTTTATACAGCAGGTTCTTATTTGTTATCCATTTTATACATATTAGTGTGTACATGTCAATCCCAATCTCCCAATTCATCACACCATACCCGCCTCCCCCCCGCCCCCATTGTCCACTTTCCCCCCTTGGTGTCCATAGGTTTGTTCTCTACATCTGTGTCTCTATTTCTGGCCTGCAAACCGGTTCATCTGTACCATTTTTCTAGGTTCCACATATATGCGTTAATATACGATATTGTTTTTTTCTGAGTTACTTCATTCTGTATGACAGTCTCTAGATCCATCCACGTCTCAACAAATGACCCAATTTTGTTCCTTTTTATGGCTGAGTAATATTCCATTGTATATATGTACCACATCTTCTTTATCCATTCATCTGTCGATGGGCATTTAGGTTGCTTCCATGACCTGGCTATTGTAAATAGTGCTTCAGTGAACATTGGGGTGCATGTGTCATTTTGAATTATGGTTTTCTCGGGGTATATGCCCAGTAGTGGGATTGCTGGATCATATGGTAATTGTGGTTTTAGTTTTTTAAGAAACCTCCATACTCTTTTTCATAGTGGCTGTATCAATTTAGATTCCCCACCAACAGTGCAAGAGGGTTCCCTTTTCTCCACACCCTCTCCAACATTTGTTGTTTGTATATTTTCTGATGATGCCCATTCTAACTAGTGTGAGGTGATACATCATTGTAGTTTTGATTTGCATTTCTCTAATAATTAGTGATGTTGAGCAGCTTTTCATGTGCTTCTTGGCCATCTGTATGTCTTTTGGAGAAATGTCTGTTTAGGTCTTCTGCCCATTTTTGGATTGGATTGTTTGTCCTTTTAATATTGAGCTGCATGAGCTGTTTATATATTGTGGAGATTAATCGTTTGTCCATTGATTCGTTTGCAAATATTTTCTCCCATTCTGAGGGTTTTCTTTTCATCTTGTTTGTAGTTTCCTTTGCTTTGCAAAAGCTTTTAAGTTTCATTAGGTCCCTTTTGTTTATTTTTGGTTTTATTTCCATTTCTCTAGGAGGTGGATCAAAAAAGACCTTGCTGCAATTTATGTCAAAGAGTGTGCCTCCTATATTTTCCTCTAAGAGTTTTATAGTGTCCAGTCTTACATTTAGGTCTCTAATCCATCTGGAGTTTATTTGTTTATGGTGTTAGGGAGTGTTCTAATTTCATTCTTTTACATGTAGCTGTCCAGTTTTCCCAGCACCACTTATTGAAGAGATTGTCTTTTCTCCACTGAATATCCTTGCCTCCTTTGTCATAGATTAGTTGAACATAGGTGCGTGGGTTTATCTCTGGGCTTTCTATCCTCTTCCATTGATCTATATTTCTGTTTTTGTGCCAGCACCATATTGTATTGATTACTGTAGCTTTGTAGTATAGTCGGAAGTCAGGGAGTCTGATTCCTCCAGCTCCGTTTTTTTCCCTCAAGACTGCTTTGGCTATTCGGGGTCTTTTGTGTCTCCATACAAATTTTAAGATTTTTTTGTTCTAGCTCTGTGAAAAATGCCATTGGTAATTTATCTGTAGATTGCTTTGGGTAGTATAGTCATTTTCACAATATTGATTCTTCCAATCCAAGAACATGGTGTATCTCTCCATCTGTTTGTATCATCTTTATTTCATCAGTGTGTTATAGTTTTCTGCATACAGGTCTTTTGTCTCCCTAGGTAGGTTTATTCTTGGTATTTTATTCTTTTTGTTGCAGTGGTAAATGGGAGTGTTTCCTTAATTTCTCTTTCAGATTTTTCATCATTAGTGTATAGTAATGCAAGAGATTTCTGTGCATTAATTTTGTATCCTGCTACTTTACCAAATTCATTGATTAGCTCTAGTAGTTGTCTGGTGGCATCTTTAGGATTCTCTATGTATAGTTTCATGTCATCTGCAAACAGTGATAGTTTTACTTCTTTTCCAATTTGTATTCCTTTTATTTCTTTTTCTTCTTTGATTGCTGTGGCTAGGACTTCCAAAACTATGTTGAATAATAGTGGTGAGAGTGGACATCCTTGCCTTGTTCCTGATCTTAGAGGAAATGCATTCAGTTTTTCACCATTGAGAATGATGTTTGCTGTGGGTTTGTCGTATATGGCCTTTATTATGTTGAGGTAGGTTCCCTCTATGCTCACTTTCTGGAGAGTTTTTATCATAAATGGGTGTTGAATTGTGTCAAAAGCTTTTTCTGCATCTATGGAGATGATCATATGGATTTTATTCCTTAATTTGTTAATATGGTGTATCACACTGATTGATTTGCGTATATTGAAGAATCCTTGCATCCCTGGGATAAATCCCACTTGATCGTGGTGTATGATCCTTTTAATGTGTTGTTGGATTCTGTTTGCTAGTATTTTGTTGAGGATTTTTGCATCTATATTCATCAGTGATATTGGTCTGTAATTCTCTTTTTTTGTAGTATCTTTGTCTGGTTTTAGTATCAGGGTGATGGTGGCCTCATAGAATGAGTTTGGGAGTGTTCCTTCCTCTGCAATTTTTTGGAAGAGTTTAAGAAGGATGGGTGTTAGCTCTTCTCTAAATGTTTGATAGAATTCACCTGTGAAGCCATCTGGTCCTGGACTTTTGTTTGTTGGAAGATTTTTAATCACAGTTTCAATTTTATTACTTGTGACTGGTCTGTTCATATTTTCTATTTCTTCCTGGTTCAGTATAGGAAGGTTATACCTTTCTAAGAATTTGTCCATTTCTTCCAGGTTGTCCATTTTACTGGCATAGAGTTGCTTGTAGTAGTCTCTTAGGATGCTTTGTACTTCTGCAGTGTCTGTTGTAACTTCTCCTTTTTCATTTCTAATTTTATTGAGTTGAGTCCTCTCCCTCTTTTTCTTGATGAGTCTGGCTAATGGTTTATCCATTCTGTTTATCTTCTCAAAGAACCAGCTTTTAGTTTTTCTGATCTTTGCTATTGTTTTCTTTGTTTCTATTTCATTTATTTCTGCTCTGTTCTTTATGATTTCTTTCCATCTACTAACTTTGGGTTTTGTTTGTTCTTCTTTCTCTAGTTCCTTTAGATGTAAGGTTAGATTGTGTATTTGAGATGTTTCTTGTTTCTTGAGGTAGGCTTGTATTGCTATAAAGTTCCCTCTTAGCACCGCTTTTGCTACATCCCATAGGTTTTGGATCATGGTGTTTTCGTTGTAATTTATCTCTGGGTATTTTTTGATTTCCTCTTTGATTTCTTCAGTGATCTCTTGGTTATTTAGTAACATATAGTTTAGCCTCCATGTGTTTGTGTTTTTTACGTGTTTTCCCTGTAACTGATTTCTAATTGCATAGTGTTGTGGTCAGAAAAGATGTTTGAAATGATTTCAGTTTTCTTAAATTTACCAAGGCTTGATTTGTGACCCAAGATGTGATCTATCCTGGAGAATGTTCTGTGTGCACTTGAGAAGAAAGTGTAATCCGCTATCTTTGGATGGAATGTCCTGTAAATATCAATTAAATCTATCTGGTCTACTGTGTCATTTAAAGCTTGTTTTTCCTTATTAATTTTCTGTTTGGATGATCTGTCCATTGGTGTAAGTGAGGTGTTCAAGTCCCCCACTATTGTTGTGATTTCCTCTCTTACATCTGTTAGCAGTTGCCTTATGTATTGAGGTCCTCCTATGTTGGGTGCATATATATTTATAATTGTTATATCTTCTTCTTGGATTGATCCCTTGATCATTATGTAGTGTCCTTCCTTGTCTCTTTTTTTAATAAATTTATTTATTTATTTTTGCCTGTGTTGGGTCTTCGTTGCTGTGCGTGGGCTTTCTCTAGTTGCGGCGAGCGGGGGCTATTCTTTGTTGCGCTGTGTGGGTTTCTCACTGCAGTGGCTTCTCGTTGCGGAGCATGGGCTCAGGCGTATGGGCTTCAGTAGTTGTGGCACGTGGGCTCAGTAGTTGTGGCTGGTGGGCTCAAGAGCTCAGGTTCAGTAGTTGTGGCACACGGGCTTAGTTGCTCCGCGGCATGTGAGATCTTCCCGAACCAGGGCTCGAACCCGTATCCCCTGCATTGGCAGGCAGATTCTTAACCACTGCGCCACCAGGGAAGTCCCCTTCCTTGTCTCTTGTAACATTCTTTATTTTAAAGTCTATTTTACCTGATAGTATTGCAACTCCAGCTTTCTTTTGACTTCCATTTTCATGGAATATCTTTTTCCATCCCCTCACTTTCAGTCTTTATGTGTCCCTAGGTCTGAAGTGGGTCTAGTGTAGACGGCATATATACGCGTCTTGTTTTTATATCCATTCAGCCCGTCTGTGTCTTTTGGCTGGGGCATTTAATCCATTTACATTCAAGGTCATTATTGGATGCATGTTCCTGTTACCATTTTCTTAATTGTTTTGGGATTGTTTTTGTAGGTCCTTTTCTTCTCTTGTGTTTCCCACTTAGAGAAGTTCCTTTAGCATTTGTTGTAGAGCTGGTTTGGTGGTGCTGAATTCTCTTAGCTTTTGCTTGTCTGTAAAGCTTTTGATTTCTCTATCGAATCTGAATGAGATCCTTGCTGGGTAGAGTAATCTGGTTGTAGGTTCTTCCCTTTCATCACTTTAAGTATGTCATGCCACTCCCTTCTGGCTTGTAGAGTTTCTGCTGAGAAATCAGCTGTTAACCTTATGGGAGTTCCCTTGTATGTTATTTGTTGTTTTTCCCTTGTTGCTTTCAATAATGTTTCTTTGTCTTTAATTTTTGCCAATTTGATTACTGTGTGTCTCGGCATGTTTCTCCTTGGGTTTCTCCTGCCTGGTACTCTGTGCCCTTCCTGAACTTGGGTGGCTATTTCCTTTCCCATGTTAGGGAAGTTTTCGACTGTAATCTCTTCAAATATTTTCTCTGGTCCTTTCTCTCTCTTCCTTCTGGGACCCCTATAATGCGAATGTTGTTGTGTTTAATGTTGTCCCAGAGGTCTCTTAGGCTGTCTTCCTTTCTTTTCACTCATTTTTCTTTATTCTGTTCCATGTCATAGCTCTTTCTTTCTAACTAGCCCCCTACCCTTCCTTGACATTGGCCTTAAGAAGTGGGAAAGTATAAATGGTAAGGAGAGTGAAGGTCTGATGGTGGCAATGCAGGAAAGAAGGTGTTTTCCGTGGTGTGTCCCAGCTGTTTTGCCTTCTTCCAAGTGCTGTTGCTTTCCAGAAGCTCATTCCAGGTTTCTTGCTGGTTTGAGTTCAGGGGAGACCGTAGAAGAGTTGCTGGCCGGAACGAACGCAGTGATGGTTCGTGTGTGCTATAGTCTGTGGTAACAACTCCCGGACACCACTGCCAGCGGGCCTGACTTATTCATGGAGAGCAAGGAGAAAACATTTTCAGTTATTTTTATTTTTGGCGCAGAATGCAAGAAAACATTTTCTCATTTTTCCTTCCTCGACCTAATCTCTTAGCTGCAAATAGTGATGCCTTGTTTCTTAAAGAGTAAATTAGCGAAAAACCATCAGCAAACTTCTTTCTCTTTAGCTGTCGGTTTACAGATGGCAAGGAATACTGAAGGAGAAAGAAAGTGGGAGTGGGGAGCATGGGAGCAGGGGAGAGGCGTTCGGGTCCTGGTGAGTTACTGAGGTGGGTTTGCATGGCCATCGCGAGCCTGGAGCCTGTTTTACCGCCTCAGGAAGGAACTTCCTGCCCTGGACTGGCAGTCCTAGGCACCCGGGCTGTCCCAGCTGTTTCCTTCGCTTTTGCAAATCTGTGCACAAGGGTGCTTAGGAGAAGGGCAAGGAGGAAAGGAAGTTGTGTTAAGTTGTGTAAGTTGTTAAGTTGTATCAAGACTGCTCTTTGAGGGTTCCCTGTTTTGTGCCTGCCTTTCTGCTTTTTGGGTGGGGTGGCTTACCGAGTCTAGCCCTGCTGCTTTCTTCCTCCTCGTCCTCCTTTTTATCCAGGTGAAATTCACATACATGAAATTAACCTTTTTTTTTTTTTTTTTTTTTTGCGGTACGCGGGCCTCTCACTGCCGTGGCCTCTCCCGTTGTGGAGCACAGGCTCCGGACGCGCAGGCTCAGCGGCCATGGCTCACGAGCCCAGCCGCTCCGCAGCATGTGGGATCTTCCCGGACCGGGGCACGAACCCGCGTCCCCTGCATCGGCAGGCGGACTCTCAACCACTGCGCCATCAGGGAAGCCCGAAATTAACCTTTTTTAAAAAAAAAAAAAAAAAATTTATTTTTGGCTGTGTTGGGTTTTCATTTATGTGTGAGGGCTTTCTCTAGTTGTGGCAAGTGGGGGCCACGCTTTATCACGGTGCGCGGGCCTCTCACTATCGCGGTCTCTCTTGTTGCGGAGCACAGGCTCCAGACGCGCAGGCTCAGTAGTTGTGGCTCACGGGCCTAGTTGCTCCGCGGCATGTGGCATCTTCCCGGACCAGGGCTGGAACCCGTGTCCCCTGGCAGGTAGATTCTCAACCACTACGCCACCAGGGAAGCCCAACCGTTTTCTTTTAATGTAAAGTTTTTTGTTTCTTTTTAATGAGTAACATAGGCAAAATTAAAGTCAAAATTTTATTTAAAGAATTCACGTTATGATTCCCTCCACTGCCAATCACCTTAGTTCCTCAATGTTTGAGTCATAATCTTCAAGATAGTCCTTGTAAAAAGAACTTTTGCTCAGACCACAGTTGTCATATTAGTAAGTCCACAATTGTGTTTAGTTGGGATTCTTTGATCTCTACTTGAATAAGAGATGCTTCAGAAATTCCCCACCTGTAATCTTTGGGTTCCAGTTTCTTCAAGCAATTTACTTTAGGGCCCTGGAAGTTAAATTGTAGGAAGTACATTGATATTTTGGCAGATGATCTAAAATATTGTTCCTTCATCATTTCTAATATTGAAAAGCTTTGTGACATCCAGTTTTCACTCACGAGCCTAGCAAAACATGTTACAGGTCTCCTTGTCACCACTGCAATAAACTTACTGTGATGGAAACAAATCCTGTGTCTCAGTGTGGCCACATCAGTAATATCTGGACACCATGCACAACAGTTCCCATTTGCATCTAGAATGAAGCTTGAAATGAACCATTTTACAGTGAACAGTTCCCTGGCGTTTAGTGTACTCACTGTGCTATGCAGCCACAGCTGTAAGTCAGGTGCTTCTGGAGGGAAGGAGCCAATCAGGTTGGTGGCTTTCTTCCTGGGGCGAATGTTCTGGAATTCTTTTGCCAGACTCTTTGTGGCAACTTTCCTTCTAAGACATGACTTGAGAAGGGATTTTTAAGCTAGGCCTTGAGATGCCACGTTGATGAACATCTTTTAGCACAGCTGCCATGAGAATCCTCTTCCTTAGTGTTGATGAGAGGACAGAAAGTAGGACATGGAGACTTCTGGTCTGTGCTGTGCATATGTGACTTAATTGGGGGCTGACACACAAAGGACATGTAGGAGAGAAGCACAAATAAGTACTGTGTCATTACTGTCTTCTGTACAGTGCTTTTTTCCCATATAGATTTTGAGTAGAGTTCTGGAATGATTGGCAAGGCCATAGGCAGGTATGAGGGTTAAGGGGATGGGGTTGCATTGATTCAAAATTAGGTTGTTACCAGATTAGGCAGACAAGTGTACCATACGTTTATGAGCTGGATGCTGTCATCAATCACTGTTGGGTACCTTCTGTAAACAGAAGTCTGTACCAAACTGGGATTTTTAGGAGAATAAAATAAAATACCTGGCCGTGGTCATGAGGAGCTGAGATGGGATTTTGGTTGATGTAGTTGTTGACTCTGGTACATGTGGAATCTGACTATATATGGAGAAATTCATTGCATGTTTGAGGAATGACTGGAAAAAACTGGCTTTTGATTTTCTAGAAGAAAATGTGGTCATATGGAAAAAAATCAGGTATAATTTTGAATTTGCTTGACATAGTCATTCTTTTCAGTTATCTACAGTTTAGATCATTTGTTTGCAAGAAATCTCAGGCAGATCTCGAGAGGATGCTGAAAAAGGAAAAGGCATTGTTTCTGAGGATTTCTCAAAACTTCCAAAACGAATCAGCCTTTTAAGAGGAGGGAAGTGCCTCCTTTTCAGGAATCTTTTACATGTTTCAGAGTCGTTTATGGATTTGCTTCTGTTTTGAGAGGGATTGCCATCAGCAGTGATTTCTGAACCCCAAAGACTGCGTGAACACTGTCTCCAAAGACAGTCTAAATTAAATCGGGTACTGCCATATTAAAAAGATACGGCTGCTGTTTAGAGATGTCTTTGTTGAGGGACACTTTGTTGCGGTGGTTTACTATTCTTAGCATATTAAATGTTGAGAGAATTAAAGAGTTAATTTTCTTGGGTCCTCCCCGCTCCTAAAATGAAGCATGTGATCTGAACGTTGTATTAGTACTGTGTCACAGTAGTAGTGAATTTGGAGGTAGTAGAACACGCCTCCCTTTCTTTCTTTCTTTCTTTTTTTTTTGAAAAGAGGATGTTTAGAAAAAAGGTAATGGAGAAGGAAAATATGAAATCAAAACAATATTTCTCCTAGGTACTGTTGTTTTATCAACTTTATTACTGTTCCCATGAGATTCTTATTTTTCATGCCATAGAGGTTATTATTGTATTAATCATCACATCAGTCATTCTAAGGGTATAGGGTTGGGAGAAAATATGATAATCAGTGACACTGTTGAGTTCCTGTCATGTTCTAGAGACAGTGCTAAGTGCTTCTTATGGGTGATATCACTGAATCCCCCCAGCAACCCTAGGGGGTCGATATTGTCACTGTCCTGACTTTCAGGGGGAGAAATTGAGTATCAGAAAGTTAAGTGAGTCCCCCAGAATTAGAACACTCTGGGATTTCAGCCCCGACCCTCTGCTTCTACCCTCTGTCCTGCTCTGCCCCTCGGGGTCAGGTTGCCCACTACCCTCCCGGGTACACAAACTCACCTCTGTCCCCCTCTTTCCTAGACATCCATTCTGTGTCACTGCGTGCTGTTCACTGTCTCAGTGTTGGACATACAGGGTCTGGTAAGGCATGGGACCTGCCCACGCAGCGGTCAGCAGAGGTCATGGTCAGGTGCCAGTGAGAGGTATGGTCTCAGAGAGGGGTTCCTGAAAGGGCTGCATTGCAACTGAGTGTGATTTCCAGTCCCAGTCAATCACATGGAGAAGTGGGGAAGGGTATTTCAAATTAGAATGTCTCTTAAAAAGGCGGAGGGCGTTCAGATAGATCAGCAGGCCGTGCCTGGGGATGGGTGTGTGTGCACAAAAGCAGTTAGCAGTTGTCATAAAGAAGAGGCTTCTTGATGGTAAGTATCATTTATGGACTGGTCAGAGTTTGCCAGCGGCCACTGCTGCCCCATGAGCTCGAGTTTTGGGAGCTCTATCCAAGCTCATTCCTTGTCCATCAGGCCGGGCTCTGTCGAGACCATGGAGGGGATTTACGGCTCAGAGAGCTGGAGGGTGGTTTCAGATGATTTGCTCAGGCTCGCGATCAAGTTACTGTCGGGCTGACAGAGCACCTGTCCTGTGTGATCCCTGGCTAAGCGTGCCCCTGGTCCGGTTCTCTGGTCTGAATCCAGAGAGAACACTCACGTTGGCTGCTCCCCCAGCCAGATGGCTGCATGCCTCTGCGATCACTAGGAATGTATCCAGAACATCGATTTTCCTGACTTGAAATCTTACCATAACAGATCCTGCAATGAAGGCGAATTTAGCTATAACACAATTAGCATTTTATTCTGGACTGGGTTTCCCTGTCTTTACTTTGGGCTTTCTTGTGACACCACAGACTGACTGCAAATACTGTTCTTTTAATTAACTTTGCACCGATGGAACAGGATATTTTATGCACTTTGTTTGGACTCCACTTACCACGCTGTGATGGCGTCTTCTTGCACCTTTCATCATATCACCACTGGAGTTTGTCTTCCCCTGCCTCTCAATTTATCAAAATATACTTAGTTACATTTTAGTTGAAATCCTAGGAGGTGCAAGATATTAAAAAACTTTGTTTTGTTTATATTTGCTTAATAGTTTGACTTGAAACACTTGGAATTTTGTGTTGCATTTTAAAACGGAAGCATTATAATATAGTGGTTATTTGCAAGGGCTCTTGAGATTCTGCTGGGTTCGAATCCCTGTTCCACTTGTTAGCTGTGTGACTTTGGTTGTCATAATAGTTTCTGTCTCATAGGCTGGCCCTGCATGTTGAGTTAATACAAGTAAAATGCTTTGAACAATGCTTGACGCATGGCAGGGCTCCCTTAGGTATTAGCTGCTGCAGCGGATGTTTCTACCGTTATTCCAGAAAGCACAAGTCTAAAGATCTATTTAGAAATCTGATAAGCTTATGGATAAAAGTCTCTTTTCATAGGAGTATAGTACAGTGTGATTCCTATTCATGAATACCTTATGCTTTTTTCAAAATGCATTTTTCCCATTATTAAAACATTTGCAAACTTGGAGTATAAAGGGGAAAAAAATACTCATAGTTGGTATCTAACATAATTACACATTTTGCTCTATTTCTTTTCAGTTTTTTTCCCTTTAAGTTTAGGTTTATTAAAATGTGATAATCATATTTTATAAATAATTAAAAAAATTTTTAACCTAAGCTACCATGAGTATGGTTTCATGTTACTAGTAGCTACACAGTAATTATAAATGCTTGCATAATAGTACATCAAGGAAGTGTTTACCTTTGTTTATTTAAACATTAGACAGTTGAGTAGTTTCAAGTTTTGTTGTTATGAGTAATTCTGTGATGACTGTACTTCTTTATAAAAGCTCTTATTTGGGCAGTAATCCTAGAAACAGACTCATTGAGTCAAAGGCAAAGAATGTCTAAGGTTCAGTACATGCTTATGTTGCTTTTCATTTGAGGAACACTGTGCTACCTGCATAGGATTCTAGAATGATTTCACTGCATTTCCTCAGCATTGGGTATCATCTTAAAAATGCACTAACAATGAATGGAAAACAATATATCACTGATAGATCAAATTTTAATTAGGGAACATGCATGTTTTCCTCTATGAATGTTGCCTAATTGTGTTGCTTCTTTTGTGAATTGTCTGATCATGTCTTTTGGGATCGTCTTATTGGTATTTTTTTTTAATCACAGTGATTTCTTATAATCATAGAGTTCAGTTTACATTAACACTTTATATATGAAAGATGATAACCTTTTGACTATCAAACTGTCAGGGAGGGGAACACTTCCCTCTACCCATTTTGGTTCTTTTGGCTGGTCTAATAATTAAGTTGACGCAAGGCAAATTAAGAGGAGGAAAAAAACAAATTTAATTTCACATGGATGGGGGTGCTATAGATAGGGGACCTAAGAACTGACCAAAGCAGGCTGTTTATATACCTTTTAGACAAAGAAACAATAAATTTGTGAAGAACTGACAAGATAAACTTAGGCTTGGGTACTAATTAATGAAGAAGCTAAGCAGAGTTTGTTTATACAGCCTTCTCTACCTTGAGTTCCCTATCT
This sequence comes from Pseudorca crassidens, assembly GCF_039906515.1. Classification (NCBI taxonomy): domain Eukaryota; kingdom Metazoa; phylum Chordata; class Mammalia; order Artiodactyla; family Delphinidae; genus Pseudorca; species Pseudorca crassidens. Next base: position 16,249,553 of record NC_090316.1, read on the forward strand.
CTGGCGATTAGAATATCTCTACTTTCGGGGTTGGGACAAAGGAGGGTCAGAGTCCTTCTTGTAGTGGCTGTTTAACTTTAATTCAAAATAGTATGTCAAAGTGGCATATTTTGGGGTGGCCTGCCCTGACCCCCTTCATCCTTAAGGTGTTTTTGCCTTTTTGATGTTTAAAAAACTTAGGATGTTTTGAAGTTTTAAATTTCATTTGATACAATGTATTGATAGCTTCCTTTGTGATTGAATGAAATACCATTACTATTTTTCTGAATGCAGAGAAGTAACAGAAGGGATCACACAGTGAACCATAATTCTTTACCCATATAACGTCTACTGACCATAAAAAAGTAATACCTGTACGTGGATGGTATATTCAACAGCAAAAACCCCTCTCACCCCCCTCCCCGAGGCCCCTTTCTCCTCAGTAAACTGTTTCTTGTTATTGCTTTCAAGGAAAATAAAACATGTATTTGCAAATATTTTAACCTGAACGAGATCATGCTGTAGTCATTGCTCAGCACCTTGCTTTTGGTCACGTAAAATATATTTTGGAGATGTTTCCATATGAGCAGTTATAAACCTATTGTGTGTGTGTACATACACATATAGCATAATATTCTACCAATGGATGTACTGTTTAGTTAGTCCTATATTGACAGACCTTTGGTTCTTTCCAGATTATTTTGTAGATTTTTTTTTTTTTTTCTCGGTACGCGGGCCTCTCACTGTTGTGGCCTCTCCCATTGCGGAGCACAGGCTCCGGACGCACAAGCTCAGTGGCCATGGCTCACGGGCCCAGCCGCTCCGCGGCATGTGGGATCATCCCAGACCGGGGCACGAACCCGTGTCCCCTGCATCGGCAGGCGGACTCTCAACCACTGCGCCACCAGGGAAGCCCTATTTTATAGATTTTAAACTAAGTTCTCCACCTTCCAGAATTTTATTTCCTTCAGGGTTGGTGACCCCTCTTTGTGTTCAGGACACTGTCGAGATGCAATTAGAAAAAGACAAATCTCTGAGTCAAATGATGGGACTTAAAAAGGGGCTTGGGAATGATAAAAGCTTAACTCTGTCATTTAAAATAAGGGTAATCTTTTTAATTGGCTTCTGTGATGCCTAGTGGAATACCATTGTTTGCAGCATAATTATGCATTTCCCAGCTTAACTCATCCATTATAACATGATGTAATGTTTAGACATACATAGCAATAATTACAAATCTCGCGTGTCTTCAGATAAATATACCACTGATCAAAATAAGACAGTGGCAGCACGAATAGTGCTGTGTCCATGGGAGACATTAATGAAAAATAATTGATAATGAACCGTATCTCATTGGCTCAAAACATTGCTTGGTAGAAACATGCCTTTCTATCCCAACTGTCATGTAGAGGCCAGTCCCCCTGTGCCAGCGGGGCCGTTTTCACTTCTGCCCTGTAACTAGCCCCAGAGTTCCACACCATTGTATTTTCTAGACCTCAGCTTCGTGTGTTATGCACAGATGTGCCCTGGATATTTTATCCTGGGACCAGTAGGGGTCAAAATTTAAGAGATTATCCGAACTGTCTGCTTCTCTGTGTGTGTGTGTGTCATGAATAAAGAATGGGTCTAACCCAGCCCACTAAAATGTGTTTGACCTGGAAGAACAGTAAACAATTAAATCCTGGTAGAGTGGCTTGTGTGTTTAAAAAGCTACTTAGTTGTGTATTTTGCTTAAAGCAAACAAAATCATCATCAGTCAGATTCTTGGAGAAAAGAGATTGTTCACAGGGTCCAATGAAGTGTTTGGTCTTTAAAATCCTCCTTCTTATAGTAAATGTCCAGATTGGTTCAGACAGCATGGAGGGAAAGAGGAAGCCACGTTTTCTGAACATGTTATTAAAGCAAATATTGGCTGGGATTCTTGACTCACCTTAGCTGTACATCGACATGGCATAGCTGAGGTGCCTTTGATTCAGGGGGCTTGTTACAGGTGAATCACATGGGGAAGAGCTAAAAAGAGAGATGGGAATTTTCTAGAACGCTGTGACGCCCCAAACAGCTCACTGGTCTCCTGAGAGCTGGGTCATTTCGTGTCCAGGTTACAGAAACAAAAAATGAGATGCGAAGCCCCTGTAGGAGGATGCATCTGTCTCCTTTACTGACACTACTCACCCCCAGATGGCTAGTGAGTGGCATGGCCCTGGTTGTGCCCCCCTCTAGTTTGGGGCAGGTGTTCTTTTGAATTTCTTTCTTTTATTAAGCCTCTGCGGCTATGTATGCCTTCTCCCCTCCCCGAGAAAAACACACATGCTCACCCTCTGGTCACTGTATAATGTAATGTGCATTCCCACTGGCTAGTACCTTGTTTCCATCTTTTTATTCTTGGTGTAGGGAGAAGGAAAATTCACTAGTTTTCTGTTTGGTCGTTTCAGGAATTTGCCTTTGGGGCTCTTGGACCAGGCTTTCCTGTAGCCACACAGAGTTTATCGGTCTGTGTTAGCCTCTCAACCGCTTCTTGAAAACTGTTGATGCCGCTGAGCCTTGACTGTGACAGGGCGTAGCATTAAAATCTCACACAGATAGTGTCCCAAATGATGGCGTCTTGTTGGTTACCAGGGCTGTTAAAATTTTTTTGCTGAGCCAGAAAAAACAGGTGACTGTTTCCAGGAATTGAAAAGCTGCTGCACACCCGGTCCCAGGTGTTCCATGAAGGTTGGATCACTCATGTCATCCCTTTTTACAGTCCATAAATCTTCTGATTTATTTTGCCATCTGGGATTCAAGACATGTTTATTCGTGGGGGGATTTCCATTGAAATCAGAGCCCGCTGTCAAGCAGGAGAAAGAATCAGGAATTAGAATGGTGTACATTGTTCTTTGTTAGAAAAGGACCCTCGTTCTTTGGTTGTAGACAAATATTTGCTTTTGCAGAATCTAGTGGTGTGTCGGTGCCTTAGTTCGCATCCATGCGACAAGCACGCTCTCTCGCCTTCTAAGGACTCAGGTGCACACCGGGCACAATCTGATAATGCTTGGAATCTGGGTGTGTGCTACTGAAAGTACGAATACCTTTCTGCTTCCTACTCCTCTGACTTAGCTAATTTCTGTAATGGGACAGATCTTTATCCCAAGGAGTCTACATAGTTTCCTACGGAGGGTGATATTGGAAAAAATGTCCCTTTAACTATAGCTAGAGATGAATATTGCCATTTCTTGTGTTATGCTAAACCAGCATCAGAGCAAGAGGCCTTACATCTTTTATCTCTCCAAGCCAGTGGATTAGGGAGGAAAGAAGCCTGGATCTCTGGGAAGCCACCCTGAACCTCAGTTTCTTCATCTGTGAATGAGGAGAAATAATTCTAACACTTCCTAAGCATTCGCTCTTGCTATCACAGCCTCCTCAGATGTTATGAGTATTTAAACGAATTCATGCACGCCAAGGGTCCAGAGTAGTTTTTACCACATAGTATTGGGTTGGCCAAAAAGTTCGTTCAGGGTTGTCCTTAAGATGCGATGAAAAACCCGAACGAACTTCTTGGCCAGCCCACTCCATGTTAGCTCATGATCCCTGTTTCCAGGGGAGGAACTTGGTTGGGTACATGTGGCAGGGCCCAGGCTGTCCTCCAGAACCTACGTTCTCTGCCACCACCCTATACTGTCTCTCAGGAGGATGATAGCTTTCCACCTGCCATGAACGGGTGGTTGGTTGAATGAAAAATGGAATAACATGTGCGAAAGACGTGTGTTTAACTCTGCAGTGACAGACTGTAAGCGTTAACTGGGAATCTACAGTGACGATAGGGCGGGTGATGGGGAGTCCGGGGTCAATAGGCCTTGATCCCAGGAAGCTGCAGTTTAGGGAAGTGGTGCACACAGTAAATGTACGGTTGCAGTGCTGTGTAATAAATGCCAAGTTAAGAAAGATCTCCAGGGGCCAGGAGAGGCCTGAGGAGGGCAGCTCTCTGGAACCCCATGGGTGGGGTTGGATGGGTGGGAGCAGGTCTCTAGCTGAGTGGAGGTGATGCTAGAGGACTTTCTGCAAACCACCAGGTCCCCTGAAGTGCAATGGAGCTGGGACGGGGAAGGGGGTCGCACAGATTATCAGGAGCCAGTTCTTGTACTTATCAGTGCACGTGCCATGTCAATATTTTTTAGCCTATCTACCTGATAAGCTAAAATTCTTGGGAGAATTCTTGGCAGCATGATATAAAGCTAAAATATTTTTAGTTGATTTGATGATTTTTTTTTTTTCCCCTAGGGTGAGAAGGGTCAGATGGGGGAAGTGTCAAGTGTACCTTTTGTAAGACCACTCAGGGCAGCGGCATGGAAGATGGACGTGAACGGAGTGGGAATAGAGTCAGGGGATCACTCTGAGGTCATTCAGACGTTATATGATACGGGACCCCAGGCAAGTCCCTAGGAATGAAGGAAACAGTCCCAGATGTGAATGAGGGCCTCTCCGCCTGGCTGGGAGATCTTGGGCGAGCTAAGTACGTCACTGGGCCTCACTTTCCTGTCAAGCTAAGTACCTCTTGGGGCCTCACTTGCCTGCCATGTCTCTTTGATCGGGTATACGGGATGGGATGGATTTTAACCACAGTGAGAAGAAAACTGGGGCGTTTATTTTTAAAACAGAAAGCAGAAGTGATTTGATAAGATTAATTTCAACAGAACTGATATATGTTGCCTGCTGGCTTAATAGTTTTATTAGGGCTTTCTCCCTATGATGGAAACCAAGTGAATTCTAGTAGATGTGTCGTCTTAGGTTTGTAAGTAATGTCATTTGCAGAAGAGTAAAGTTCCCCATTTGTTCCTCAATTTGGAAGGATCGTGTAGAAATCAGCAACTTTAAAAATACCCAGCAACCTTTCACCAATTTAAAATATTGAAAGGATAAATGATGCTGATGGCGGCTGGCTGGGCATCATGAATTATGGATGTGGCGTGCCCTGGAGCTCTTTATGGCTGTGCATGACGAATCATCTTTTGTTCTAGCTTATTTTCATTGGGGTGCTTGTAAAAGAAGAGGTCAAAGCCAATGCATTAAAGAGATCTGTTTGGGGCAGGATGATCGTTTTTTGCCATCCTATTCTGTTAGTTGCTTTCGTTGGCGCTTTGTTTATTCATTGTCAAATTGGTCCGCAGTAGGGTGGGATCTGGGGACAGTGGCGGAGGACCCCCTGTGGAGTTAACAGCTGTGGGTCAGGCTAATGATAGAGCAGGGGGCTCGCACACCCCTTGTTGGTTCCCTGCGTCTCTAAAGCAATTCTCTTCCTGCTCCCTTCTTTCTCTGAGCTGCACCCTCTTTAAATTCTTCAAGGCAGTGGGCGGCCATGAAGTAAAAACGGGTTTATGCTCCGTATAAAAGCAGGTGAGGCCTTAAGCACTTTATAACCTGATAATAGTAAAATAAAATAAATTGGAATAAATTATTCACATGCCCATGATCTTTTCTCCCACTAATTTTCTCTAGACTCTCAATGCAATTAGAGAGGATTAAAAAAACATGAAACACAGCAGAAAATTAGTTTGTGCTCTTTTTTCCCCCTCCCCTCCCCTCCCCTGGCCAAGATTCCTTTAGAATCTGAGTATGCTATCCAAGGTACCATTTAAATTTCATACATGAAGTCATGATGACTGTAAGTGGAAGCTGGTGGTCACATTGCTTATTTTGGTCATTCATCTCTCCTTTCTGTAGTGAAAGCGCTACCTACTTTGTGAGGGCCGAGCCTCCCAGACACAGATATCAGACCTGGCTCACCTAGAATCAATTAGAAAAGGTCTACCCACCGCATTTCGTTTGTGGTTAGGTGAGCTGTCTCATCTGCCCTAAGACGATCGATTGTGGGATGCTCAGAGGCAAACATCGAAATAGTTGGGAGTGGCTCCAGATCGAGGCTCCAGGGCCCACGGCTGCCTCTGGAAGTGCATATCTACCGAGGGCTGGTCCGTGTATTCATCAGACTTCCAGTGTAGTCAGATGCAAAATGTTGGGGCTATTCTGATTTCAGTGGTTAATTACGGTTTTAGCTCATACTAAAATTAAAAAAAAAAATCTTTGCAGGAAAAACTATTTAACTCAGTTTGTCTATATTATTAACTAAAAGACATAACACAGCGTGCATGCAATGTAGAGAAATGGGATAATGCCTGGAGGTTACACATATGTAGAAATTTGCCTGGATACGCATCCACTTAATCCTGTATTCATTCAGCAGAAATTCACGGAGGCCTCCCAGCAAGGGCCGGGCACCAGGGGACTTCCAGCAGGAATCACGTTCAGGGCCTGTTCTCAAGGACCTTGGTCCAGAAAGGGAGATGAGGCTTAGGCACCACTATGAGACATTGTAAAATGGGTCTAGACCCTGTGCCATGAGAATTCAGTAGAGAAAGAGACTCCTTCCAACTGAGTGGGTCATGGAGAAACTAGAATTCCACTTACAGGTGGTGGGAAAGGTATGTTGTGAACAAAGAATTTACAAATGGTCCTTTTTTCTTCTAGGTCTTTTTCATCAATCAAATCCCTGGGCTTTTAACCTGTTAGCTAAAAAAGTGCAGTAATTCATAATTTCTGAATTACTATTAGCCCGTTCTCACGTAATGATACTTTGCATTGCTTTTCAAATCCTGGGATTGAAATAATAATAAAAGAGTAGGAACACTGATTATTTAAAATTTTTTTCTATGCGATACATACAGGGGACATGATGTACCTCCTTTTATTTTTACGCTATTTTTGGAACGTTTATTTTCTTTGCTATCCTAGGAACAGTTAAAGACATATTTCCAGTAGTGTGAGATTACATTTTTAATTTGTGCTATAAACGTGGAACGGTTTATATGGTGAAGAATTCAGTGGGTCTACCTACACTATTAACCACTGTGATTTTAATAAACCATAGCCTTTGTTTAATTGCATCCTCTGCTAGCACAGACTTGAAGAGCTCAATCCATCTGCTTTATTGTCGTTTCCTTCTATCGAGTCCTGTTTTGTTTCCCCTTCTCTACTATACGAATGTGTCTTAGTAATACAGGAAATATTGTGACTGTATTATGTGAAGCTGAACCGTATGCTGAAAGTAGATCATACCAAGCCATTTCTCTCTCTCTCTCTCCCTCTTTTTGCTCAGTATCACCTTCTAAATTTATAGTTATTTGCAAATGATGGGATTATACTTTCAGGATTGTCTTGTATCAGATATGTAGCTCCCCATTCTCTAAAGAAGCCTTATTATGCAAATTAGATGCATTATCTTGATTCATGAATTCATATCGTGATTTTATTTTGGGATCCCTCGAGGTAATCGCTTACTCGGGTGGTTCAGAAGACCAGAGAGATCCAAGTCACACAGTGAACATTTTCCATCACATAAAGGCAGTTCTATCTTCCGCAGAAAATCAATGAAGCAATCACTGTGACAATATGTTGGAGACTGGAGAAAGAAGGTCAATCAGTGGTCATTTAGGATCACTGTTCCTTTTTCCCAACTCTAAGAGTGATCTTTACTGGGTAATCACAGAGCCCTCTTCTAGGTCCCCATTTAAATGCCTCAGTTTTATCCTCTGAAAAAACAATGATCAGGTAGGAGAGCGCTTGGGGCAGGCAAAGGCACTTTACCTGGAAGCGGGGAAAGAGCTTCCCCAGGTTCCTTGGGAATATTTTTCTATTTTCCTGCTTCAAGAAAGAGCATAATAAAAATACTTCAGCAGGAAGTAAAGCTCTCCCCAAATTGCTAAGTCCCGGGAGACCCAGGATTGGAGCATCTTCGCTATCAGCTCCTTTTGAGGCTGGCACGTCGGTGCTTCCTTGCAAAAGTGAGCTCAGCAGGACGTGGAGGACGCCAGCTCTGCAGTGGAAGTGGTCCCTGTCCTTATTGCCCTGTCTTCCCCAGTAAACTAAGAGGACACCAGCTCTCTATAATAACCAGGCTTCTGACCCTTTTTTGGCCTTTTTGGACTATGAAAATTTAGTTTTTCTAAGATACTGAATGTCAATTTTGGGAACAAAAAGTAGTTGGATTAAGGGGCTATAGTTTAATAGCGGTAACTGGATTTTTTTAAAATTGATGTATAGTTGATTTACAATGTTGTGTTAATTTCTGCTGTACAGCCAAGTGACTCAATTACACATATACATTCTTTTTTCTAGTCTTTTCCATTATGGTTTATCCCAGACTCAATTTTTATATGTAATTACTAGGAATTTCAGAGGAGTCACAGGCAGCTCACCTGGAGCAGCCTAAGATTTGACACCTGAGTGACTTAAATTGCACTCCGCAGCCACTTTCTAAAATGAAGAGAAGGTGTCCAGAGAGTAATTGATATCATGTGTCATCTGCTGTTTTTTGGCGTGACTCCCCCCCTGCAGAGCTTTCCTGGACCGTGACCCTTGTTGAGTTAGCAGTCCTTCTGAGTTAAGGTAACTTGTAATCCCTGCCTTTACCAGCTTACACCGTTTGTCTGCCTTCCCTTTTTTTTAAAAAACATCTTTATTTGAGTATAATTGCTTTACAATGTTGTGTTAGTTTCTGCTGTATAATAAAGTGAAGCAGCTACATGCATACGTATATCCCCATATCCCCTCCCTCTTGCGTCTCCCTCCCACCCTCCCTATCCCACCCCTCTAGGTGGTCACAAAGCACCGAGCTGATCGCCCTGTGCTATGCAGCTGCTTCCCACTAGCTATCTATTTTACGTTTGGTAGTGTATATATGTCAATGTTATTCTCTCACTTCGTCCCAGCTTACCCTTCCCCCTCCCCGTGTCCTCAAGTCCATTCTCTACGTCTGTGTCTTTATTCCTGTCCTGCCCCTAGGTTCATCAGAACCATTTTATTTTAGATTCCATATATATGTGTTAGCATACAGTATTTGATTTTCTCTTTCTGACTTACTGCACTCTGTATGACAGACTCTAGGTCCATCCACCTCACTACAAATAACTCAATTTCATTTCTTTTATGGCTGAGTAATATTCCATTGTATATATGTGCCATATCTTCTTTAACCATTCATCTGTCGATGGACACTTAGTTTGCTTCCATATCCTGGCTATTGTAAATAGTGCTGCAATGAACATTTTGGTACATGACTCTTTTCAAATTATGGTTTTCTCAGGGTATATGCCCAGTAGTGGGATTGCTGGGTCATATGATAGTTCTATTTTTAGTTTTTTAAGGAACCGCCATACTGTTCTCCATAGTGGCTGTATCAACTTACATTCCTACCAACAGTGCAGGAGAGTTCCCTTTTCTCCACACCCTCTCCAGCATTTATTGTTTGTAGATTTTTTGATGATGGCCATTCTGACCGGTATGAGGTGATACCCCATTGTAGTTTTGATTTGCATTTCTCTAATGATTAGTGATGTTGAGCATCTTTTCATGTGTTTGTTGGCAATCTGTATATCTTCTTTGGAGAAATGTCTATTTAGATCTTCTGCCCTTTTTTGGATTGGGTTGTTTTTTTGATATTGAGCTGTATGAGCTGCTTGTAATTAATCCTTTGTCCGTTGCTTCATTTGCAAATATTTTCTCCCATTCTGAGGGTTGTCTTCTCATCTTTTTTTATGGTTTCCTTTGATGTGCAGAAGCTTTTAAGTTTCATTAAGTCCCATTTGTTTATTTTTGTGTTTATTTCCATTTCTCCAGGAGGTGGGTCAGAAAGGATCTTGCTGTGATTTACGTCAGAGTGTTCCACCTATGTTTTCCTCTAAGAGTTTTATAGTGTCTGGCCTTACATTTCGGTCTTTAATCCATTTTGAGTTTATTTTTGTGTATGGTGTTAGGGAGTGTTCTAATTTCATTCTTTCACATGTAGCTGTCCAGTTTTCCCAGCACCACTTATTGAAGAGGCTGTCTTTTCTCCATTATATACTCTTGCCTCCTTTATCAAAGATAAGGTGACCATATGTGTGTAGGTTTATCTCTGGACTTTCTATCCTGTTTCATCGATCTGTATTTCTGTTTTTGTGCCAGTACCATACTGTCTTCATTACTGTAGCTTTGTAGTATAGTCTGAAGTTCCCTGCCCATTTTTAATCATTGTATCCAGGCGTTTCCAATTCTACCTTTTGAGTTTAGTTTCTTCAAGGAGAGCTAGGTTTTTATGAGGAAAGAATTTCTAAGCTTCTCATTTTTTGAAACTTTTTTTTTTTTTTTTACCTTAGGTGGACTCTTAATTGACTTGTTTAGGACCTAGATATCCTTTTTAGTAGCTAATTCACACATAAAGGCAAAAGAAATCTCAAGTAATCTTTCGGATGAGAACATTTCAGTGCTGTGTTATATAACTTTATGATATCTCATCTTAGTTCCTGTTTTTCTTCCCTCCCTCCCTCCTTCCTTCCTTTATTCCTGTTTTCTTCTCTTTCTTTCTTTCTTTCTTTTTTTTTAAACAGAGCCTAGAGCCTGTAGTTGAGTTTATCTTGGGATGCAACTGGGAAAATTCACTTTACCTGATAAAGAAAATAAACTTCAAAAGCATCTGGTAGATAGCTGGTATACATTACAGGAAGGGAATAGCTAATTTTATGCTGACTGTAGTTCTATAAGATGATGTAAATATGTTTGAATATTTTAGGGGAAAGAAATGTAAAAAGTGATTTCACCCAAACAGTTATTTGTGGTCTTCTGCATTTGGACCTGTCTGAAACACATCCAAGTCAACAGAAGAATATTGGGAATGTGAATTTGGTCCAAGGAATGTTGAACATATTTTTGCTATGTCATTTTCAGTATGAAGGCACTGTGTCACTAATGTGTGAGCTGGAGGGAAGAAGGGGCGGAGGAGTGGGGGCAGGGCCATCTTGTTGCACAGTTCCACTGCAGGCAGCATGAGCAATGCCCCTGGCATCATGCCCTGAACAGCCCTCTTGGCCATTGGCAACAGGCCTGGTTGGCTTGTGGGTAGAAATATCTTTGTTCACTCATTTATTCATTTGTGGTTATAGCTGGTTAGGGGTGAAGTCCAAACTCAGAATGAACCAGGTCACAGCACCCCAGGGAAATCGGTCTCTAAGGCTGGCCATAGGGGTAGGAATCAGATGGTCAACACAGAGGTTAGCAACGTTTTGTTGATGTGGTCTGGAGAAATCTAAGGAGTAGAGACCAAGAGTCCAGGGGGTCATGGCTGGTAGAACAAGAGCATAAATGAGAGCCTGTTGTTGGTGAGGTCAACTGGGTAGGAATTCTTTATGCCCCCACCTAAGCAGGAAGTAGATGAAGGGCTTTGAAGCTCCCTGGAATGTGTAGAAGGAGCCACTGTTAATTTCAGAAAGGGATGGGGGGGATGGAGTGGGCAACAGCATCAATTGGAGGTCTTATGCTGTATCCATTGGGAGTGAATTGTCCCATAGAGAATCAATCACCAGTTATTAAATTATTTAAAAATAGGTATTCTAAGTTGAGGGATTTATACTACCTGACTTCCTTTGAAGGAAGGAACTGCTGTGGTGACAGAAAGCAAATCAGGGGCTGATGGTGTGGGCAGGGGATGGACTACAAGGGAACTTTTGTGGGTGACGGAAATATTCCACATCATGATTGTGGTGGGGATGACAAGACTGGATTCTAAGTTGAGGGATTTATACTGCCTGACTTCAAAACTTCCTTTGAAGCTACAGTAATCAAGACAGTGTTGTATTGGTGTAAGGACAGATAAATCAATCAGTAGAACAGAATAGACCCATATATATGGTTAATTGATTTTTGACAAAGGTACAAAATAATTCAGTGAGGGAGAGATAACATTTTCAAAAATAGTGTTGAAACAATTAGTTATCTGTATTCATAAAAATGAACCTTGACCTCTACCTTGTACCATACACACAAATTCACTTGAAATGAATCATAGGTCTAAATGTAAGAGCTAAGACTGTAAAATCTTATGAAGAAAGCGTAGGAGACTCCTATGCTTACGAAGAAAGCATAGGAGAAACTCCTGTGCTTACGGAAATTTTGCTATATAGGACTTAATCAAAATGCAAAACTTTTGGTCTTCAAAAGACCTGTTAAGAAAATGAAGAGGCCGTCCATAGTTCAGGAGAAAATATTTGCAAAACGTATACCTGATAAAAACCAAAACAGAACTCTTACAAGTCAATAATTATAAAACCAAATTAAAAACTGGGCAAAAGGTTTGAATAAACACTTCCCCAAACAGGATATAGGAATGGCAAATAAGCATATTAAAAGATAGTAGCATCACTAGTCATTAGAGAAACACAAATTAAAACCCGTAGGAGATATAGCTACCCACCCGCTAGAATGGCAAAGATTAAAAAGACTGACCAGACAAAGTGCTGGTGAGGATTTGTAACAACTGGGGTTCTCCTCATTGCTGCTGGGAATGTAAAGTGGTGTAACCATTGGAAAACAGTTTGGTAGTTTCTAATAAATTTAAACATGCATTTACCGTACAATTTAGCAATTTCATTCCTTGGTATTCACCCAAGAGAAATGAAAATCTGTGTTTATAAAAAGATTTATACACAAATGTTTATAATAGCTTTTTTCATAATGGCCAAATACTGGAAACAACTTGTCTGCTAAATAGATAAATTGTGGTATATTACTTAGCAATAAAAAGAAGTGAACTACTGATGAAACAGTGTAGATGAATGTCAAGAGCATTGTGCTAAGTGAAAGAAGCCAAACACAAAAATGTACGTACTTTTGGGCTTGAATCCAATTATAGGAAATTCTAGAAAGGCAAAACTGCTGTGGTGACAGAAAGCAAATCGGGTTGATGGTGTGCCCAGGGGATGGACTACAAGGGAACTTTTGTGGGTGATGGAAATATTCCACATCATGATTGTGGTGGGGATGACAAGACTGGATACGTTTGTCGAACTGCATCAAATATTACACTTAAAATTAGGGAATTTTATTATATGTAAATTATACCTCATTAAAGCTAATTTTAAAATAAGTTCTGGTTAAAATAATTCCTTCGATATCCTGAAACACATTTTTTCACATTAACGTGGTATGTGCCTTGTGATCCTATCCTTTGTATATGAATTTTTTTAATTAATTAATTTTTAAAAATTATTTTTATTTATTTTTGTCTGCATTGGGCCTTCGTTGCTGCGCGCGGGCTTTCTCTAGTTGCGGCGAGCGGGGGCTACTCTTCGTTGCGGTGCGAGGGCCTCTCATTGTGGTGGCTTCTCGTTGTGGAGCACAGGCTCTAGGAGCACGGGCTTCAGTAGTTGCAGCACCTGGGCTCAGTAGTTACAGCACGCGGGCTCTAGGGTGCACAGGCTTCAGTAGTTGTGGCACGCAGGCTCAGTAGTTGTGGCTCACAGGCTCTAGAGCGCAGGCTCAGTAGCTGTGGTGCATGGGCTTAGTTGCTCTGTGGCATGTGGGATCTTCCTGGACCAGAGATTGAACCCGTGTCCCCTGCATTGGCAGGCGGATTCTTAACCACTGCGCCACCAGGGAAGTCCTGTATATGAATATTTTGATAAGTGGAACATGTTATGAAGATAAATCCAGATTTCTCACCTATGTTTGTGTGATTGGTTATATTCTATTATGTTGAACCATATGAAATTGTTGATATCCAGTAATTTTTGAACTGTAAAAGTGGCAATTTCCTGTTCAACTAAGAGAAGAAATTTTGTTTGTTTTCTAATTCATTGGAAGGACTTTTGGCAGTGGTTACAGCTCAGGATTATGTGGCAGTGGTCAAATTTCAAGGGTTTTGTAAGCCAAAAAGCCTAAATTTTTGTTCTAAGTTATGCATTTTCTTTTCCCTCATTTTGCTTTTTCAGTTCAGTAGATGTTTCATGTATCTATCGCTTTTAGGGCATTACACTTGGAATTACAATGGATGGATATAAAGATGAGCTTGTTGCCCTTGCCCGGAAGAATTTAGGTGATGAAATTAAAAGACATGTATAGACTTTGCCATAATCACGACTGTGAAATACAGCTCTTAGTCACTGCTGTCTCCATTGTAGTAATTATAGAAAGGTATTTGGATTTTCTTACTGAAGAAATAAGTGCTGTGGATGTGTATATATAAATCTATGTGCGTATGAGCCTAAAGAAAAGCTAGAAACAAGGTCAGCAATTTGCATAATATTCGAGTCTGCCAAGAGCAAGCATCTCTTAACCTTTTTCAAGAAAAGTCTGTATTGTTTGCCGTTACTTAGTGGATGACCTCACACTGACTCTTTCTTTAGTTATCCATTGACTGTATGGAGCTGTTGGTCATAAGTGAGGTGAGCACTGCTTAAGAAGGTTTGCTTCTGGGTGTCTTTGTGGCCTTTTGTTTGGTGTGCAGAAGATGTGGGGAAAGTGGCTGTCACTTCATCCTAAGACTAAATTTCATTGTTTGTTGACTTGGTGACAGGGGCCACACTACGCATCAAATGAAGAACCCTGGGAAACTTCTAAAGACGTATTCTAGAGCATTCAGTACAACACTGTGTCCAGGCTGGTCAACTTGATGCCCAGTTTTCTTAGGTTTCTGAGTGGAGACCCATCTGAGCAAAATGGAAAACAACAGAATGCATGCTAAATTTATGCCTCCTAACTCTGGTGTATTTCCTCCTTCTCTTCTCCTAAATAAGTCCAGGGGACTGAGAGGGCTATTCTTTTTATGTGGAGTGAAGCTATTCTAGCGGTCAGATGAGATTGTTGATAGTTGACACATAGCACATAGGCTGTTATTTTTGGACCTCTGCCCCAGAAGAGCATGTACCCAAGAAATGATGTTATATAAGTGGGATGGGTTTCCATGTTTTGTTCTGTGCTCTCTTTGTGGCGTCTCACAGCTGTTTGTGTGTGTTACCTCTGACAATAGCCTTTACTTTTGATCAAGGATTTGCAGTTCTCAGAGGGAGCAGGCATACTCAAATTAAGTACTGCAGTAGTTTTTTTGGTGCCATTGTGGGGCAGTGGAAGAGAGTCCATGGTTTGGAGCAGCCAGATGTGGCTCAATCCTAGATCCTCCACCCTAAGGTGTATAATCCTGGGCAAGTTGTTTAATTTTGAGCTGCCACTTTCCTTATCTGAAAAGTGGGATTAATGCTGCTGTCACTTAAAACTGTTGAAAAATAGACACTAACTGCCAATATTCTTTTTAAAATAGTCTTTTAAAAATTATCATACAGAAAAAAAAATTATCATATAGTAAAATTGACTTTTTTCAGCATATAATCCTATGACTTTTAACTCATGTATAGATTCATGTAATCACCACCACAATCAAGGTACAGGAAAATCCTATTACCCCCGGAAAACTCCCTCCTGCTGACCCTTTATAATCACATCCTTCCTCCTTCACAAAGACTTGTTCTTGAAAAGGGTCATGGGGTACAAATCATGCTTAATTTATATTTCATATCACTCTAAACTTACGGAAATCTTTAGCTTATGACAAAAAAATGCATATGTCAGGAATCACTTTTCTATTTGTGACAGGAGAATGTGCGTGTGTGTGCACACGCGCGTGACGCACAAAAAGAGCAACATGGAATTTTTTTCTTCTCCCTTCACCCCTTTCTTAGGAAATACTTACATAATCCTGCACATTGGAGAAGCTAAACTCCAGAAAAGTCTAATTCCCAAACGATGTCCTCTGCTTTTGAGATTCTTTCTAATGAAATCATACATTAACATGAAATTTAACAAAATTGTGTTTGGTACCACATTTAACATCAGCTCCAACAAGGTTGTAAAATATACACTTTGTCTATAAAATCCTTCCATCTTTTGAGGCAGTCAGAGTTCTTTGAAAAATGGTATCTGCCCTAAGTTACTTGCAGTCTAATTTAAGAGACAAAACTAAGACAAGCCTTCCTGTCCCTTATGAGTTGAATTGTACCCCGCCTCAAAAAAAAAAAAAAAGACATATTGGAGTCTTAACCCCCAGTACCTCAGAATGTGATCTTACTTGGAGATAGAGTCATTATAGAAGTAAGTAAAAATGAAATCATTAGGGGCCATTAGGGTGGGCCCTAATCCAGTATGACTCCATGTCTTTATAAAAAGGGGAAATGTGGACTCAGAGACACGCACACAGGGGAAGGTACCATGTGAAGCGAAAGGCAGAGATTGGGGTGCTGCATCTATAAGCCGAGAAATGCCAAAGAACCAAAGATAGCCAGCACAGTGCAGAAGCTGGGGGAGGGGCATGGACCAGATTCTCCTTCACGACTCTCGGAAGAAACCACCCTGCCAAACGCCTTGATCTTGAACTTCCAGCCTCCGGAACTGTGAGAAAATACATTTCTGTTGTTTAAGAGTCCAGCTGGTGGTATTTCGTATGGCAGCTCTAGGACATTAATACACTGTCCTTAATAAAAACTGCCAATTTTCAATGGCGGTTTCTTGGTGCACAGGAAGAAAGGACACTGGTGTTTGGTAAATTTGGAGTCTCAGTGTTGATGACCACTCAGTATATGATGTGGATGTTCCCTGGTGCTGACACCTCCATGTGTAGAACACAGTATTTTCTTGACTCTTTTTTTTTTTTTTTTTTTTTTTTTTTGCGGTGCGCGGGTCTCTCACTGCTGTGGCCTCTCCCGTTGCGGAGCACAGGCTCCAGACGCGCAGGCTCAGCGGCCATGGCTCACGGGCCCAGCCGCTCCGTGGCACGTGGGATCCTCCCGGACCAGGGCACGAACCCGCGTCTCCTGCATCGGCAGGCGGAGTCTCAACCACTGCGCCACCAGGGAAGCCCTCTGCTTTACATTTTTTAAAAATGTGGTATTTGAAGGTCCAAATTCATAGGGCATATTTACATAATCTACTTAAAAATTCTCTGATCCCACTGAGACCTCCTGACCTTTCCACTTTTATATTGTCTTCCAGCCCCACTCATGTCCTCACTTCCTCACCCAGTTTAAACTGCGTGGCCCATTACTGACTATTCACCTCAGTTCCCTTAGCCCAGGTTCCATTCTGTGTTCATGTATTTGAACTCAGCTGCAGAAAAACAACCAAGGAAAAAGCAGGCATAGGAAGAAACTTTCTCACCTTCCCACCACTACATTTACCAGCTGACTTGTGCCTGCTCCGCCTTGCCTGTTGTGATACAGGAACCATCCCTGCCCTGGCCAGTTATTCGCAGGACACCTTCTACTCTCTCTACTCAGAAGCCCTTCATCCTACAGTGAGTGCTGCCCCCTCTCTCCTGCTTCACCAGTTTCCCCTCTACTTGATCAATCCTTCAGCAGATCATCAGACTGTAGCATGTCCTTTCTTAAAACAAACAACCAAAGCATGTTTTCACTTTATGGTCCATGCTAGCTGTTGTCTCTATCCTGTTTATAGTAAAGTTCCTTGAGAATGTTGTTCATCCTCCACATTTGCATCCGTACTTCCCATTCCTTCTCTGAATCTCTTTCAGTCCAACTTTGTCCCCACCGTTGATCCAGAGCCGCTCTTGCCGTGGTCTCCAGTGATGTGCGTGTGGTCAGCTGTCGGTTCTCAGCGTGCCCTCCACTTGACCCCGCTGTTGTTCCCTCTGTCCTTCTGGAGACACTGCCTTCCCCAGGCATCCTGTTTCTTCACTGCTTTTGGGACATCATTTGCCCAGCTGTCTTCTTATCTCACTGGGTGCTCAGTCCCCTTTGCTGGATGTGCTTCCTCATCCCAGCATGAAGTGTCCCAGGCCACCAGGGATGGCTCCGGCCTCAGACTTCTGCTCCCTCTCCTCTAGGAGAGATTGGCAGAATTTTCTGAAAAAAGTCTTTTTTCAACAAATCTTTTAAGTTTTGTGGGCCACATAGTCTGTCACAGTTATTCAACTGTGATGGGCACCAAGACAGCCCTAGATATTACGTAAATAAATGAGTGCGACTGTGTTCCAGTAAAACTATTAATCGACTCTCATATTTTAATTTCATATTGTTTTTATGCATCAAGAAATACTACTTTTTTACCAGTTCAAAATGTAAAAACCATTCTTAGCTCACAGGTCATGTAAAAATAGGCTGTAGCCTGTCATACAAACATCAGCCGTAGTTTGCTGATACCTGCTCTGCATCACAAAGTGATGTCATCCAACCCTGGTGTTACTGTATCACACATACGTTGATAAATGAAGAATGTATACTTTCAGCTCTAACTATTCCTTGAATTTCAGACTAACATATTCAGCCCCCTGTGTTATATCTCCACTTGAATGTCCAATAGGCATCTCATGTCTAAAACAGAGCTCTTGATTTTTTTCTCCCCTCTCAAAGCTACTTCTCTGAGTGGGTTCAACTTCAGTAAAAGTACACGGGTAATGCAGCCATCCCAGATTGTGGTGGAAAGGAAGGGTAGGGATTCTGGAGTCAGACGTGTGTTCAAATCCCAACATTCTGCTCCTTGCTAGCTATGGAACCTTGAGAAAGTTACCTGCCTTCTCCCTCTCTTGAAATATGAAAAAGACCTACTTTAAAGGCATGCGAGGATGGCGAATACTGTGCCTGACCTATAATAGGCTCAGTAGATCATAGAAACTACAGTAAGAAGCCACCTATATGTAGATATCAGATGGAGAAAATTTTTATAGTCTATTTACATAATAGAATAAAGATAGCTTACCAAAGCAGAGTATAAATTAGAGAAAACGGACATTCAGATAGGTAAAATAATCGATCAGTTTCCAACTTGCACAGGTAGGGCAACCCTGAAAACTGGACGTCTCATGAACCTCTGGCCAGTTTAGCTCTATTGGAGGATGCTATGGGTTGAATTGTGTCCTCCTCAAATTCATATACTGAAGTCCTAAGTCCTGTTACCTCAGAGTGTGACCTTATTTGGAGACAGTCTTGACAGAGATAATTAAGTTAGAAAGAATTCCTTAGATGGGCCTATTTCAATCTGTCTGGCATCCTCATCTTAAAAAGGAGAAATCTGGAGACAGACAAGCAAACAGGGAAAACACGGACATCTCCAAGCCAAGGAGGGGGCCCGATTCAGATTCTCCTTTGAAACCCTCAGAAGGAACCAACCCGGCGGACACCTTGATTTTGGACTTCTAGCTTCCAGAACTGATACAATACATTTCTGTGGTTTAAGCCACTCAATTTGTGGTCCTTTGTTATGGCAGCCTCATGGGGCACCGATATAGGAAGGATCAGGTAGACTTCATTAGCTTGGCTTCATTGGCTTGACTTACAGTCTCTACTAACACTCTCAGTTGTTTTTCAGTGCCGCTAAGTTGTGCACCCTGCCCCGTATCGCTACTGACGAAAGAGGGTCATGTCATGAGTTCAGAGCTGCAGTTACTCTCTGGGCTAAGTTCTGAGGTCCCCAGATTCACTGATCTCTAAACACCCAGCCAGTGCAAACCCTAGGAGTCTGTGAATTAGAGCTGTGGTTCCCAAAGTGTGGAGTGTAGATTATCAGTCCCGGGAGATCCTCTGAAAAAGGGTTTCTGGTCAATTTAATTTCAGAAAAACTGTATTTTGTAGAGCTGTTTTTGAAAAACACCAAGTATCTTAGCATATGAGGAAGCTTCTGAGAAGTTCCACAGTTAAGAAATGTGATGAGCCTAGTTTAAGCAAGTATTCTTCAAACTTATGTGACCACAGAGCCTGTGTGTGTGTGTGTGTGTGTGTGTGTGTGCATAAAACACTTGTGTATATCCCCCAGAGCTGGTGTTATATAGAATATATTCAATACTTTGAGAAATGCTGATAGAAAAATCTTGCTCTTGTTCATCGTATGGCTTTTTTTTTTTTTTTGTCTGCGTTGGGTCTTCGTTGCTGTGCGCGGGCTTTCTCTGGTTGTGGCGAGCGGGGGCTACTCTTCATTGCGGTGCACGGGCTTCTCATTGCGGTGGCTTCTCTTGTTGTGGAGCACGGGCTCTAGGCGCGCGGGCTTCAGTATTGTGTCACACAGGCTCAGTAGTTGTGGCTCATGGGCTCTAGAGTGCGGGTTCAGTAGTTGTGGTGCACGGTCTTAGTTGCTCCGTGGCATCTGGGATCTTCCGGACCAGGGCTCGAACCCGTGTCCCCTGCATTGGCAGGTGGATTCTTAACCACTGCGCCACCAGGGAAGCCCCATTGTATGGCTTTTTTGACTCAGAATACTTTATCAGTTATGGATATCTTTTACCTATTTGGGTCTGATCCATGAGCATAAACTTTTTTTTTTTACAGTTTTATTGAAGTGTAATTGACATACAGTAAACTGCACATATTTCAAGTGTACAGTTTGATAAGTTTTGACCTATGTGTATTCCCATGAGATCATCACCACAATCAAGATAATGAAAGTATCCACCCGAAAGGCATGAGCATTTTTAATATAGTTGTAATCATAGCATCACATAATCACTTTAAGTAGCACTGACCTAGTCTGTAGCTTTAGGTCCCAGTAAAATAAATAACTCAATATTGAACCCTCTTAGCCTCCAAAACTGGATGGGCCTTTTTTTTTTTTTTTGGCTGCGTTGGGTCTTCGTTGCTGTGTGTCAGTTTTCTCTAGTTGCGGTGAGCGGGGGCTTCTCTTTGTTGTGGTTCGTGGGCTCTCGTTGCAGTGGCTTCTCTTGTTGTGGAGCACGGGCTCTAGGCACGGGGCTTCAGGAGTTGTGGCACGCAGGCTTAGTTGCTCTGAGGTATGTGGATCTTCCTGGACCAGGGATCGAACCCGTGTCCCCTGCATTGGATTGGCAGGCGGATTCTTATCCACTGCTCCACCAGCGAAGTGCCGGATGGGCCATTTTAACAGTTTTCTCATATATCAAAGCATAATAAAAAGATGTTAAAAAAAAAAGTACTTTGATATGTTTATATTTAGATGACATGGGGACATCTCAGTGTATTTCCTTCACTATACAAAAGCTAAGTCTATTCCATAGAGCTATTGAAAGGATTAAATACGACACTAAAAAGCGTAAAAGTGCATTATTATGGCTGGCACGTTATAGGCACTTCCTTCCCTTCTTGGTTCTTTAACCACTCCCTACCCCCTTCTAGTTTGAGTTCACATGGCTATTGCTCTAGCTTGGGTTGTCAGGCTCAAAGGTGGGGAAATGACCCAGGTCATTGTATTAGAGCATTTTGTTGGATGCAGCTCAGGTATTGGAATCGTCTTGGTTTTTCTCAGTGTTTAGAAAATGTTTTACCAAAAGTTGGTGTTGGTGGGTTCTTGATGACAATGTGTATGTGTCAACAAATGGTGCAGTTCAGATGGAACTTTCCTGACTGTAGAGGAAAACTTACCTGAGGTTTTAGGCTTTTTTTTTTTTGGCTGCACTGTGTGGCTTGTGGGATCTTTTTTTTTTTGCAGTACGCGGGCCTCTCACTGCTGTGGCCTCTCGCGTTGCGGAGCACAGGCTCCGGACGCACAGGCCCAGCGGCCATGGCTCACGGGCCCATGTGGGATCCTCCCGGACCGGGGCACGAACCCGCGTCCCCTGCATCGGCAGGCGGACTCTCAATCACTGCGCCACCAGGGAAGCCCGCTTGTGGGATCTTAATTCCCCAACCAGGGATTGAATCTGGGCCCACAGTAGTGAAAGCACCAAGTTTTAACCACTGGACCACTGGGGAATGCCTTGTTTTAGGCATTTTTAAAACTAGTTTGTAACAGTCACTTTTTGTTGGGTTAAAGATAGTTAAAAGTCATATATGTCTATTGAGTTCACAAAACAGAAGACTAATTTTGAACTCATTTTTAACTAAATTATTCTTAGAATTAATTTCATTTTAATTCATCTCACTTAACAGTTATCTGTACTCACTTTTGTTTTTAATTTTATATATGCACTAACTATATATTATACATACCCCACTTATGTGTATCTATATTATGTTTTTAATTATACATTACTTATGTATATTATTAAATGTGGTTGAGGTGACTAGACCATCTGTGGCTGAATAAGAGGAAGAAGAAAATATCTAGGCCCAGAAGATTCACATGTTTATTTTAAGGCAGAAAATGTTTGCATATGTTGGCTTGAACAATATCTCAATTATGGAGTCAGAGATCTGAAAGGGCTATTAAATTAAAAGTAAGCCTATCCTGGGTTGGTTAACTGATAAAAGTTGGGTTGACTATTTAATACATAAACAGTGGGGGCACATCTGGAATTTATTTACCTTTTGTGAACTTTCTGTTTCAACCTCTATTGCTTTGAATGGATAAAGTTTTTGTTTGTTTGTTTGTTTTGTTTCCTTTTTTTCCTGCTTTGTTTAATGGGCTAAGTTTGGTTTTGGCTTTTTTATGATTTTTTTTCCTTCCCTCCCTCCCTCCCTTCCTTCCTTCCTTCCTTTTCTAGAATTTGGCAGTGCTTTCCAAAGTGTTTCCTTCTGCACTGCCTCCGAAACAAAATTATAAACAGGTTGGCTTCTTTTTTGATATAGTATGAAATAGTGTTTTTACTTTTCTGACTTGTAAACGTGTCTGGTTTGGAGTAAGTTTTAACGTTAGGCCTTGAAAGATGAGAACTTGAGTTCTACTCATTTCTCTTTAGCACCTAGAGAATCGTGTTTGTTGTTAGGAAAGTGTATGAGCAGAACTGTGTGGCTGCAGGGTTCCCTGCTTGCAGTAATAACCGAATGCATGCCCGTGGTAGGGAATCTGGCTCATAGGGTTGAAGCTTCATGAACACCATCCGTTAACTCATCAACATTA
This sequence comes from Pseudorca crassidens, assembly GCF_039906515.1. NCBI lineage: Eukaryota > Metazoa > Chordata > Mammalia > Artiodactyla > Delphinidae > Pseudorca > Pseudorca crassidens. The sequence continues at coordinate 16,272,119 of NC_090316.1, forward strand.
CAAGGTGTGTGCTGAGTGCCATGACGATGCTCTATTCTGCGGATGCAAAGATGATAGTCTCGGAATAAGAGGCCAATTTCATTTTTTAAAGTATTAGTGTTTTTAACACTGAACTATGAGACCTTGTGAGTAAAGTGATACAAAGCTAATTACCCAATTATAAGTCTTTGAATTATTGTCTTTTGTGTAATATATGTCCTTGGTTTCCCACCAGTGGACCCCAGAGCCTTACCTAATGCCCTTGGCAATGATCACGCCCTCTTTTCTGTGATCTAAGGCAATTCCAGCAGGAAATACATACACACCACCTTTTTCTTAGCTTCCTTTTCTCCCAACTTGCCTTTTGCTTTCTCTCCTATGATCTCGAAATCAAGGGGTAATGAAGTGGCTCTTCACGAGAAGGTGCAGGAGACTTCTAGGCCAGAGACGTTTCTGTGCCAGGCGGTGCACATCACACCTCCTGGGCACCCTCTGAGGATGACATGAGGTGGGCAGGTCTCTCTGGCACCGTCCTTGCCCGACCCCACCTGACCAGTGGATTCTGTGCCTTGCCCAGCGCCCGTGGCTGCTGGTGCCAAAGACAGCTCGAGAAAAAAGGAGAGCTAGTTTTCCAAATATGGGCCCAAAATCTTCCTTGCAGAGCTGTGCGCATGAGTTGTATGTGGGGAATCCCTGCTCTCAGCAGAAAGGGGGAAGACTGTCCTCTACACTGTGTTCGACACAGACAGACTCCCAGCCTGTGGGAGCTCCCCAGGCTCCAGGATGAAGAGTATTTGGCTCTGTTAACAACTCAGTTTATTCTCTAATCTGTCTTTTCAAATCTGTTTTATGGCCAGTATCCTCTAACTTCCCCCAGATTACCTCGACAGTCACTTGCTTCAGGTGTAAATAATGGCAGAAAGCGGAATGAATGATCTTCACAATTGTTCAGCTTTCCGGGTTCCCACTTGGAGACGGTGTGCATTTGGTAACGTTCGGTTTCCTCATCCACATGACCCTTAGTGAGGAACCAAATTCAAGCCACGCTACTCTCTGCTTTTACGCAGGTTCCTGTGAGGTTAGCAACACAGCTCTGGGTCAAGGAGAGAAGTTCGTAACTCCTGGAAGTTTCAGAAGCTTCAGCTTAGCTCGGGGTTTGCTTCTTCCTCTGGATGTTACTCCTAAAGGAGGAATGGTGGGTGATGTCCAGTCAGGGAAGAACACTTAGAACACTTAGCAAGTTCATGTGTCAGGATTGTAGAATATAGAGAATTCTAGAATAAAAAAATGTTTACTTTCATTGCAAAAAATAGGAATATTTATGTGCTACGTTAGGATTTAGTGGCTCCTTTGCCTGTGTTTCCGAAAGCACTTGGTAAGTGCCTCTAATCCTCTGTGGTAAGCTGCATTGTTCTGGTTCTCACCAGACTGTGAGCTCCTTGGGGTCAGATGCCATGTCTTATTCATCTTTGCTCTTACAAGCCGTAGTGCAGTGTCAGGGTCGCCAGATAAAATATAGGATGCTTAATGAAATTTGAATTTCAGATCAACAGCAAGCAAATTTTATTCTAAGTATGTCCCATATATACATATATTGTTAAATTTGAGTTTTAGATAAGCAACAAATAATTTTTAGTATAAATATGTCTCATGCAATATTCAGATTTAATTGGCGATCCTGTAAACTTGCTAAATCAGGCAACCCTATGTAATGTCCCTTACTTGGAAACAATTTTTTAACCCAAATAGGTATAATTCTATAATGTGACCCCAACTAAGGCCAATCAAGGTGTTCACTGGGCTTGTAGGATGGGAACTGCAAATAGGAGTAATTCCCTCCTTCACAAATAGCATTTGGGAAGATGAACCATTTTACCTACTACAACTGCATAGCCTTGATGGTAGAAAAATGTAGCTAGGACCTGAATTAATGAGTTTTCTAGTGCTTCTGGCCTTCTCTGAGCCAGGCAGTCCTAACCCAAGGTTTTTTTTTTTTTTTTTTTTTGCGGTACGCGGGCCTCTCACTGTTATGGCCTCTCCCATTGCGGAGCACAGGCTCCGGACGCGCAGGCTCAGCGGCCATGGCTCACGGGCCCAGCCGCTCCGCGGCATGTGGGATCTTCCCGGACCGGGGCACGAACCCGTGTCCCCTGCATTGGCAGGCGGACTCTCAACCACTGTGCCACCAGGGAAGCCCCTAACCCAAGTTTTTTATGGTAATAATGAGCAGCCATTTTGGGAGATTGTGCATATTAACTAATAAAATATTTGTCTGGGTTTATGGAACTGTGGTTAAGAGGTACTGGCCTCTTCCTCTCTTTCTGCTGTTTCTGTTCTTCTGAGTACAGCTCTCCAATGCTCCCCTTCCTTCCCGGAAGATGGGAAGGGGCAGGCAGGACAGGAGTTTGTCATTTGTTGAGCTAGAGGGACATCACTTCATGGGATCACTTCATGGGATGTGTGAGTGTGTATGTGTGGGTTGGTGTATATCCACGGTATAAGTAAATAAGCATGAGTGGGTGTTAAATCCCCATTTTTATAGGAGGAGAAAGTAGAGCAGGGAGGGGTGAAGTCAGCAGCTTGAGAAGCAGACATACAGGCTGAGTCAGGCAGCTGCTGTTGCTGAGAATAGAATTGGGACCTCCTGCCTCCTTTGGGTTAAATGGGTTTTTTAGGCTATCTTCCCATCTGCAAAGTAAGGTTCTGAAATAGGTCTGGATATAAATGTTTTTGTGGAAATATAAACAGTTCTGACCTAAGTGTTTGGAAGTGAGGATTCATGCCCTTCTCCCAGAATGTAAATTTGACTCATTAGGGCTAACAGCAATTATAGCCTAATATAAGAGACGGTTAACAGACTTTGTTCTGCTGTCAGCCACATTAGAGCTTTGCATGGTGGGGGGCGCTATGTTGGCTCTACCCTATTAGGGAAAGCAAAAATAGGAAGCTTTTTCTCTAGACTTGAGCACCAAATCAATGTATGGTTATTAAAAGCATCAGTGACAAATGGCCATGACAGTTGGAATCTCAGACTTAATGAAGGGCGATGGTGTCCTGATAACGCCGAATTTGCAAAGAAACAAAACGCTCCCATTGGTTTTGAAGCCATGGAGACCCGCAAATGCCAGATAGAAAACTGGGTGTGGTCCCTAGGAGGAGGAGCTTCAAGATGGCGGAAGAGTAAGACACACCTTCCTCCCCACAAATACATCAGAAATACATCTACATGGAACAGCTCCTACAGAACACCTACTGAACGCTGGCAGAAGACCTCAGACCTCCCAAAAGGCAAGAAACTCCCCCATGTACCTGGGTAGGGCAAAAGAAAAAAGAATAAACAAAGACAAAAGAATAGGGATGGGACCTGCGCCAGTGGGAGTAAGCTATGAAGAAGGAGAGGTTTCCAAACACTAGAAGCCCCTTCGCAGGCGGAGACTGCGGGTGGCCGAGGGGGGAAGCTTCGGAGCCGCGGAGGAGAGCGCAGCAACAGGGGTGCGGAGGACAAAGCGGGGAGATTCCCGCACAGAGGATCGGTGCCGACCGCCACTCACCGCCCGAGAGGCTTTTCTGCTCACCCCGGGCGGGCGGGGCTGGGAGCTGAGGCTCGGGCTTCGGTCGGAGCGCAGGGAGAGGACTGGGGTTGGCGGCGTGAACACAGCCTGAAGGGGCTAGTGCGCCACGGCTAGCCAGGAGGGAGTCCGGAGAAAAGTCTGGAGCTGCCGAAGAGGCAAGAGGCTTTTTCTTGCCTCTTTGTTTCCTGGTGCGCGAGGAGAGGGGATTCAGAGCGCTGCTTAAAGGAGCTCCAGAGACGGGCGCGAGCCTCGGCTAAAAGTGCGGACCCCAGAGACGGGCATGAGACGCTAAGGCCGCTGCTGCCGCCACCAAGAAGCCTGTGTGCGAGCACAGGTCACTCTCCACACCTCCCCTCCTGGGAGCCTGTGCAGCCCGCCACTGCCAGGGTCCCGGGATCCAGGGACAACTTCCCCGGGAGAACGCACGGCGCGCCTCAGGCTGGTGCAAGGTCCCGCTGGCCTCTGCCGCCACAGACCTGCCCCGCATTCCATACCCCTCCCTCCCCCTGGCCTGAGTGAGCCAGAGCCCCTGAAATAGCTGCTCCTTTAACCCCGTCCTGTCTGAGCGAAGAACAGATGCCCTCAGGCGAGCTACACGCAGAGGCGGGGCCAAATCCAAAGCTGAACCCCAGGAGCTGTGCGAACAAAGAAGAGAAAGGGAAATCTCTCCCAGCAGCCTCAGGAGCAGCGGATTAAATCTCCACAGTCAACTTGCTGTACCCTGCATCTGTGGAATACCTGCATAGACAACGAATCATCCCAAAATTGAGGCGGTAGCCTTTGGAAGCAACTGTAGACTTCGGGTTTGCTTTCTGCAAATATTAAAAGCAGCAAGGGAAGAACAACAAGTAACACAACAAGTAACAACAAAGGGAATCCCCATAAGGTTAACAGCTGATCTTTCAGCAGAAACTCTGGAAGCCAAAAGGGAGTGGCAGGACATATTTAAAGTGATGAAAGAGAAGAACCTACAACCAAGATTACTCTACCTAGCAAGGATCTCATTAAGATTTGATGGAGAAATTAAAAGCTTTAGAGACAAGCAAAAGCTAAGAGAATTCATCACCACCAAACCAGCTTTACAACAAATGCTAAAGGAACTTCTCTAGAGAAATGCAAATCAAAACTACAATGAGATATCATCTCACACCGGTCAGAGTGGCCATCATGGCCATCATCAAAAAATCTACAAAAAGTAAATGCTGAAGAGGATGTGGAGAAAAGAGAACCCTCTTGCACTGTTGGTGGGAATGTAAATTGGTACAGACACTATGGCGAACAGTGTGGAAGTTCCTTAAAAAACTAAAAATAGAACTACCATATGACCCAGCAATCCCGCTACTGGACATATATCCTGAGAAAACCATCATTCAGAAAGAGTCACGGGGCTTCCCTGGTGGTTGAGAGTCTGCCTGCCGATGCAGGAGACATGGGTTCATGCCCCAGTCCGGGAAGATCCCACATGCCACGGAGCGGCTGGGCCCGTGAGCCATGGCCGCTGAGCCTGCGCGTCCGGAGCTTGTGCTCCGCAACGGGAGAGGCCACAGCAGTGAGAGGCCCGCATACCGCAAAAAAAAAAAAAAAGAGTCATGTACCAAAATGTTCATTGCAGCTCTATTTACAATAGCCAGGACATGGAAGTAACCTAAGTGTCCATCAACAGATGAATGGATAAAGAAGATGTTGCGGGGCTTCCCTGGTGGCGCAGTGGTTGGGAGTCCACCTGCCGATGCAGGGGACACCGGTTCGTGCCCCGGTCAGGGAAGATCCCACATGCCGCAGAGCGGCTGGGCCCATGAGCCATGGCCGCTGAGACTGCACGTCCGGAGCCTGTGCTCCGCAACGGAAGAGGCCACAACAGTGGGAGGCCCGCGTACCGGGAAAAAAAAAAAAAAAAAAGATGTTGCACATATATACAATGGAATATTACTCAGCCATAAAAAGGAATGAAACTGAGTTATTTGTAGTGAGGTGGATAGACCTGAGACTGTCATACAGAGTGAAGTAAGTCAGAAAGAGAAAAAAAATACCGTATGCTAACACATATATATGGAATCTAAAAAAAAAGAAAAGAAAAAAAAAAAAGATCAGAAGAACCTAGGGGCAAGACGGGAATAAAGATGCAGACCTTCTAGAGAATGACTTGAGGATACGGGGAGGGGGAAGGGTAAGCTGGGACAAAGTGAGAGAGTGGCATGGACATATATACACTACCAAACGTAAGGTAGATAGCTAGTGGGAAGCAGCTGCATAGCACAGGGAGATCAGCTCGGTGCTTTTTGACCACCTAGAGGGGTGGGATGGGGGGGTGGGAGGGAGGGAGACGCAAGAGGGAAGAGATATGAGGACATATGTATATGTATAACTGATTCACCTTGTTATAAAGCAGAAACTAACACACTATTGTAAAGCAATTATACTCCAATAAAGTTGTTAAAGAAAGAAAACTGGGTGTGGTATGTTTTCATTAGTCATGCTAATGACGCATGTAACACATCAGGCACTCCTGAATCCTCAGTGCTCTGGAGGAAAGGGTATGGGGGGGTCACGTGGTTGCCGGAGCTGGCTCTCCTTGACAGGAAGCTGGCATCCCACCCCCACTACCTGCATCTCTACAACTGGTCTCTGCAGAGGTGTTTCTGAAGAACATTCAGCCCTTAGGAGGGATCTTGATGACCTGGAATTTACACTAAGCTTCCACTTTGCCCATAGTAAATATTTTCTCTCCATCACCGAGGACTTACTGGGAATGGAGGACATGGTGATCACTTGAAGTCTCACAGGCCTGAAAACCTTTGTTTTATGGGAGGCATCAAAACTTCCTATTTTTCCATTTACCTTAGTTTTAACATTCCTGCTAGTGTTTTCACTCAGATTGACTTCCTGCATTTGTTTTTATTTTAAGCGCATTCTTTGGTTAAAGTGTTACGAAGTGAATGGGAAGAGAAAAATAAGGCAAGGGGAAGGGGTACCTTATTCAAGAATACAGTTTTGTTTCCAGTTCTGTTTGCAACAGTAGCTAAGTGTTTTCCACTTTCTATTCTTCGTTGTTTCACAACACATTAAAACTCCATTTTTTAACGAATATGGTTAAACATAAGATGGCAGCTCCACATGGAGAGTTTGCAGAGGCTCTTTGGTGGAATCCAGACCTCACTTTTAGGAGGGTTCACGTGCACCTATGCATTCGTGAGGCATTTATTTGCTGACTGTCCATCGTGTCCCCTGAGACCCAGTGTCCTCACCTGCCAGCATACTACTCGTTTCAGTGACAGAAACTTGGCAAATATTAAGCGCCGGAAGAATACTGCATATCAATATTTGAGATCAGACAATAAAATCTAGTTCCTGTTAATCAGACACCCAAGTCAAAATCATAGCACAAATGAGAAGTACAGAGTCTTGTCAGCAGAATTGGGCATCCTGAAAACAACCAAAAGCTTAGTGAAAAAGGAAAGCAAACCTGGTACTTTTAGTTTGCTGTAATTCACCTAGCTCTGGAATTTTCTTCTAAACCCTTGAGAGAAACTTACACACGTAACCCTGGGTGGGACTTTTGGACTCTGAAGTACAAAGGTTCTCTGAAGGAGAAGCTGATCGGCTAGAGGTGATTGGTTCCAACCATGGTAAAACAGTTGATGGAGCTGTCAGGGTGGGTATGGGACCCGCTGGAGGAGGGTGGGGCTGGGTGGAGCCAGTCAGGGAGGGAGAGAAGGAGAGGAGAGGAGGAGATCACATGCATGTTGAAGGGCCAGACTGATATGTAGTGCAGGGGCCTGGGAATTCAGGGTCTTGCGATATTATTTCTACTAATAAACTTTGTGACTTTGGACATCTCAACTCTCTGGTCCTGTCTCCTAATCTTTAAAATGAGGGGCTGGATTAAATGATTTTTAAAGTCTCTTCCAGGTTAAAAATTCTGCTCTCACTTGGAAACACAGTGTTAGGAAAATACCAGCACCGAAGTATGCTTTTCTAATATGGGAAGTATATATGGATTGGGTATCAGCAAAAATTACTATTGCTAATATTTTCTAAAATGTATAAAGTGGGAAGTTATTCGAGTGTATTGTGGCACCTGGGTTTAGCTATTTGTGTTTCAGTTAATGGAAGAGAACTTTAAGTGACTGTTAACTTTTACCAAGGGGTGCAGCTCAGAGTTAACAGTTTGTAAGGGCTAACTAGTTTACTAGCTGGTAGTTGCCACAGGATTTACAAGTTTGCAGTCTGATTTTTAGTTTTGGTAGCTCCACATCGAGTCAAGAATAGATGATTCACGTAAAATCATCTTCATAAGAACAGGCATATAATATTGGCTTTTCATTGCTGCTCAAGGGAAAGATTTTAAACTGTTAGGTTGAAGTAACTTAATTTCCTTTGCTTTTCTAAAAGTCTCTACCATCCTGAGAAAGTCTAGTGGTTTCTTCAGAGACCTGGCTGCTTTCTGTCTCAGAGTATTTAAGGAAAGTGCATTTTCTCAAAATGGAATTTTTCCTGGGTCACACCAGGCAATCAGGGCTTTGAGCCATAAACCATCTCCTAGGGTTTGGTTCCCTCTGAGAGAGAGGGAAAGGGGAAACTTTCACCCTTGCTAGAGAGTAAAGCTTGTCTACCCCTATGTGTTTGCAGTTTTTAAAAAGGAGTGGTTTATACAAAAGCCTAGCACCCTTGACCACAATAAAGCAGCACTTAGGCTTCTCATTTTGTGTCCAGGAGACACAGATGCATTTTTCAGCCCATGGAAGGCTCTTTTGGTACCAGATTTGGGCAGAATTCTGAGGGAACAATAAAGGTACAAATGTGTGGCTGGGTAAATATCTTTATAATAACCCCACATTTTATATATATATATCGAATAAAAAAATATGTAAAATATTCCTATATAGTAATATGTATTACTATATGTTACATATTCCTAGATAGTAATATATACTATTATATATATAAATGATCAATATATATTATTACTATATATTACATATTATGCTATATCATTATAGTAATAAATGTTACTGACATAGAATTATATATACATCTGTAGGTATATATAGTTACACACACATACACATGTGGGTGGATGAAGGAATAAAAGTCAGTGAACTGTAAACTTTCAGAGGTAATTGTTTCAGAATGCTGTGTTTTCGGCTGTGTATCTTTACCATGATATTTGGGGAAGAAATGCTAAACTCAGTCAGTTTGCAGTATAAGAGGAAAGTAAGTGTAATGGTGCTTTGAAATCAGAAGTAAGTCTCCCTCCCACTTCCAAAAAAAAAAAAAAGGTTGTTTGATTTAACCACTTTTTTCCCCAGCCGGTTTCATGTGGGGAGGCCCACACTGACTGTGTTTGATAAAAGTAGTTGTGTTTATTTGTGTTAAGTAAACTGTAGGTTGGTGGCTTTCTCTAGTTGTCTGCATTTTTTAAAAGTCCTAATATTAGGACAAAAAGCTTTCTCATTTCTCTGTTGAATATTTTACTTATTGGTTAAAAATGAGTATCCAGCTCTGTTATTAGTCAGAGGGCTTCCCATCAATTCATGAAGTGTTTCAGTATCTCAGTTTTCGGTTCAATGGTGAGGGGATTTTGAGTTCCCCGGGAGTTCTGTTTGGTGTTTCACTTCTGTCTCTTTATATTAATGGCTTTCATGTTTATTTCTTTGCTTGCGATGAAGAAGGAAATGAAATTGGATGACTTTTTTTTTTTTTTATGCTTCAGCCCGACTGGCTCTTTATAAAATGGGGAGTAGAGTCACTCCCTCAAAATGGCTAATGAGTTCAACTGTGTGTAAATTGGGGTCATAGTCCTTTCTTTGAAGAATAGGAGGAGTGCTATTATGATAAACACGCTGGAAATGATTAAAGGTAAAATACAGCAGGACACAAGTGGCTGTTTCAAGCCTTTTGGTGGCAGGTGGGACACCCTCTGAGTCCAGCTAAAAGAGACTGAGAAGAAAGGGATCAGCCAGTGCAGCCCTGGCCGTGGGGATAAAACACTAGTCGCCGGGTGAATGTGCAAGCAGCCCACTTACATCAATGTCTATGTTGCGTTCTGTCTTTTCTCACCTTTTATCATAGGATGGGGAAGATATCCCAAAATAGGGAGCGATATTTGTGTACCGCTTTATCCAACCTGTGTGTGCCGTACCAAATGTACCCCCCCTCCAACGTCTGTGGGCGTTGCTCTTAAGCACGGTTGTGGTAGGAAATTGAGGTTATTCAGCTCTGCAGGCTGTACTGAGTATTGCTTATACTAAGCAGGATATGCCATCAAAGAATCATTTGACTTTAGATGCCTCCTATTTGAAGTGGTTGGGAATAAAAACATTCCTTTCACCATTCATGATCAGGAAGAACTTTAGTCAGTACACGTTTTCTGAAGGGCTAGAATGTAAGGGGAAGCTACTGCAAAATGTATGCCGTGAGGTGTCTTTATCAGGCAGTTAACTCATGACAATTTTAAAGATAGGGCGTTCGTATTTCTTAGTGTGTAACCACTCACTGTCTTATCAATAATGAATTCCTATTCTATTCCATATTATCTTTCTACAATTTAAGTGAATCCTGTCTGCTTCTGAGAATCTTTCTCTCTCAAGACATTTCTGACTAGTTTATTGGAAACAAAAACCCTGTGGTTGTTCCTTCCAGGGATGATAAAATACATTTATTGTCAATGCATGAAAGTAGAAAGAAGAAAATAAAAATCACTTGTAATCTCACCAACTCTATGAGAGCTGGGAAGCCAATGGGGGTATTGGAGCTGAGAAAAAAAAAATTTAAGGAAATTTTTAATTAAATATTTTTAAAGGACCACAGAGGGGATGTGGTGAATACGCAAGGGGGAAAGCAGGAAGGGGAGGTAGGACTGTTGCAGTAGTCTGGGCAGGAAACAATGGTAGCTTGGAATGCATCCTAGCAGTGGAGCTGGTGAGCAGTGGTCAAATTCTAGATCTGATGGGAAGATGGAACTGAAGGGTTTATTGATAGGCTCTGGGTTATGAGAAAAAGAAGTAAAGAAAGACAAAGAGTTTTGTCCTGAACAGCCAGAATGATGGAGTTGCCACTTATTGAGCTGGGAAAGGCAGGGAGAGGGGGAAATTTTGATGGGAAAAATCAAAAGTTGAGTGTGCGCCCGTGTAGTTTTTTATTACGGTACTTATTCAAAACTTTGTCTCATTCGGTCTCCCTGGTGCTTTTCCACAGGGATAAGTGTGCTTTTATTAATAAATCTCAAGGCAACACTAAGCTTAAGGTATGGAAACTTTAAATCAAGGAAGGAAAAATTCCGGATAAAGATCAGAAAGGGCCAGTGAGGAGAAGCATCCCCAGGCGCCTGATAGCGGCCCCAGCAGGAGGGTCTTGTAAAAGGCAATTTAATTAAACTGTAGGCGTCTAACTGAGAGTCGTTCTCCAGACAGCCTCACAGAAGCCCTTTATGATCTTTTGTTCGTGCGTTAGGCTCTAACTGGGTGTGTTTCCAGGTTTGTTCCAGGTTTGGACTTTGTTACCTGACGTGCTGTGTGATGGGGCTGTTATTACTAAAACGAAGTATGGATTTTCCCATGCATCATAGATCAGTTCTAATCATCTTTCCAATATTGGTTTGCACTGTGAAAGTCGTTTTTTGTTTTTCTTTTTAATAGAACTGTCTCTGCCTTTTACATGAACTAACCTAGAAAACTCCATTATTTGTTCTGATCATGCCTGAGAAAGAATGGCAATTTTTATGTATTTATTTATTTTTTTACGGTAAAGAATGGCAATTTTGAAGCAGAATCTTTTTTTTTTTAAGCCACTTTATTATCGTTGCATATGGCTCAAGGCGAGCTTGTTTAAATCTTTAAGGGCAAAAGAACATATGTTCATTTAAAATACCAAGGGAGGTTACAGCTTACTTGGTTTTAAATGTCCTCATAGTCTTTATTCCAGCTCAAATGAGTTTTTTTCCTTCCTCCTTCATCTTTTATTGTTGTTGTCGTTCAACCTCACCCAAGAGTTGCTTCATTAATGCTGATAGTATTTGGGCCTTCTTTTAAAAATAAAGCAACAACCTAAGTGCCCAGGATTAGAACTTAAATTTGCTTATTTAGCCATGTTGATGGAGCATCCTGTGCGCCAGGCACTCTTTGAGGGGCTGGAATGCAGCAGTGACGGTCAACACCCCGGCTGTCCAGGAGCTGAAGATCTAGCTTGGTGTGTGTGTTGGGGGGATGGGTAGGTGATCAGTAACCCAGTATGAAAATATACACGTTAAGCTTTGAGTGAATATAAGGAGAGTCAGGACATAGAGAGCGATGGGCAGTGCGTGGGATTATCTGAGGAGGCATCTGAAGCTGAGATCTGATCTTGCACCAGCCTCCTGGTTTACGACAGAGAATGTGGATGGAAGCCAGCCCTGCCTCTGCAGAATTAAAGCATTTTAACTGTGTAGTTTTAGATCTTCTCAGATAAGAAGCCGGTGCAAGGGTCCTGCTAATTTTTAACGACGACAGGAGTGATGTATGTGCCCGTGCATATTTTATTTGTATTTTTGTAAAGAAACCTGGTTAAGTGCGAATAGAGCGGTATTTGAAGAAAGTGGTACTGTTTCCCAAAGGGAACAAATAGCACATTTGAAGCCAGCCTCTGGTGAGAACATCTGTGGGTTATTTTTACCATTTTTAAGAGAGGTAGTCATATTGGGACAGTGATCGTATGACTTAGAATCATATCATTTTTAGGTCTGAAATGGAGGAACTTATAGAGACTGTGTAGTCTGATGTCTCTCATTTCTTTGAATGACAAAGCTGAAAAGGACAAGCTCCGCCCCGGGTTTCCCTGCTGGTTAGTGGAGGGGCTGACACCATGGTCCAGGGTTCTTTTCTTCTCCATCTACCATGCTTTTCCGTGTGATTAAAATCTGTGTCTCTATGCCTTTCAGCAAGATGTCCATGCAGTTAGGGCCCCAGAGAAGCACAGATGTTCAGTTATTTTAAATTGATCCTACAATTATTTATAAAATGTCTCTGCTGTTTATAGTTTGTCCTCTTTATGCATAATTCTGCCCCAGATAATGATAAAACAGAGAAATAATTCTTCAGTTTCTACTTTGCCATTTTTGGTTTGTTTTTACCAAACCTTAGTTTTGACCTTAGTGTAAAAGCTGAATTTAAAAGAAATGCTAGTCTCTCATTTTCAGCCTATAAGATATGAGTGGATTTGCTAGTGTTGATGGGGAAGGGGCACGGGGTGACATCCGGGGGAGAAATGACCGTGTCTCTACCTTCCCTTCTCTCTCCTTTTCCCCTTCCCTGCCTTGCCCCATCCACCCTGTATCCATCCATCTTTCACTCTAATTCTTTCTCTCTCACACAGACCTCCTCTTTTTCTCTCTCACATTCTTATGTGCAAACCTATTTTTGTTTGTTTTCACGTTGGTTAAAACCATGCTGTTGTAAATCCAAATTGCCAAACCACAAAGAGATAGTAGAGATAACATGGAGGGGCATGCAGTATTCTTCTGGCTTATTTCACTTGGTATAATATTCTCGAAGTTCATCCATGTTGTGTCATGTGTCAGAATTTCCTCTTTTTTTTTTTTTTTTTTTTTTTTGCGGTACACGGGCTTCTTACTGCTGTGGCCTCTCCCGTTGCGGAGCACAGGCTCCGGACGTGCAGTCTCAGCGGCCATGGCTCACAGGCCTACCTGCTCTGCGGCATGTGGGATCCTCCCGGACCGGGGCACGAATCCCTGTCCCTGCATCGGCAGGCGAACTCCCAACCACTGCGCCACCAGGGAAGCCCTATACCACATTTTGCTTATTCATTCATCTGTCAGTGGACACTTGGGTTGCTTCCACATTTTAGCTCTTGTGAATAATGCTGTTATCAACATGGGCATAGAAATAGTTCTTTGAGATCTTGCTTTCCATTCTTTTGAGTATATACCCAGAAGTGAAATTGCTGGGTCATATAGTCATTCTGTCTTTAATTTCTTAAGGAACTGCCATAGTGTTTTCCACAGCAGCTATACCACTTTACATTCCCACCAGTACTTGTTATTTACTGGTTTTTTGATAGTAGCCATCCTAATGGGTGTGAAGTGGTATCTCACTGTGGTTTTGATTTGCATTTCCTTAACGATTAGTGATGTTGAGCATCTTTTCATGTGCTATTGGCTATTTATATATCTTCTTTGGAGAAAATCAAGTATTTGCTTAACTGCTATTTAAAATATTTTGTCCTGAATGTGTAGCAGGATAACTTATTTGGTCATCTGCATCAAGAATATATAAAGATTGTTATACAGGAGAAACTAACAACATTGTAAAGCAATTATACTGCAATAAAGATGTTTATATATATATATGTGAAGAGCTTGCCCAAATTAGCAGAGCACTTGCATCATCGTTTAAGAACTGCAGTGTTACGAACATCTGGTTGCTGATTACATATTGATAACAGTTTCTGTGTCAAAATGCCACATGAATATTTAGAGACGCAGAACTTAGTTATGTTTTGCCAGAGTTACAGGCCACTGTTCCCGGATTGCTGTTCCTAACTCAGTCCAACTTGTACAAAAACATCTAAAAAAATTTACATGGAACTATTCTTACTCTCTACATTAGGCAGAATGAAACTCATACACATGTAAAGAGGCAGTAGATAAACAAGGAGACGACTATTACTGTGGGGAAGAAAAAGGAAGAAAGATTGGTTCACCTACAGAAAAATGATAAAATTCAGAGGAGAAAAGCAGTCAGATTTTTCAGACCCATGTGAGGAGAAAGGGGGACAAAAGAAAGCCAGCTCCACTTTATTTTTTCTCTCCTGAATTAATCTTGCACGTAAAAATTTCGAGTTCATGGATAGACGAATCTCTACACCCAGAAGTGTTTAAAATAGAAAGCTGGGTACTTTTTTCTAAGAAGTCTAGAGCCGTTGATAGTAACAACTTGAAACAGCCCAGAGAAGTAGACTTTTTTGAGTGAGACACAATCCAGAGTCTGGTACTACTCAAGCTACACCTTTTGTGGGAAACAACAGAGTAGCCTGAAATTTGCATTTGAAACAATAAACTCCCTCCTGCACCAGAGCCTGCACAGAATTGTTCAATTGTGTTTAAAAAGAAATCCCTTACTTAAGTGTTTGGTTTTCTCCTCCACCTCTTCCTCCCTGACTTGTATATGTTGTTTTAGAGCAGGTACATCTTAGGTCAGAGTTCAGCAAACTTTTTCTGTAAAGAGCTACATAGTAAATATTTTCAGCTTTGTAGGTCAGAGTCTCTCTGGCAACTACCCAACTCTGCTGTTGTAGCAAAGTGGAAAAGCAGAGTTGTACCATCTTGGAAGGCAGCCATGGATAATCGTTAAAAGACTGGCCATGGTTATATTCCAATAAAACTTTATTTACAAGAGCAGGCAGTGGCCCTAGTTTGGTGATCCCTGTTCTAACTAATTTCAGGAGGCCATGGGAAGTTTAATCTCAACGCATGGTTAATGAGAGCTGTCTCCAAATGTTGAGACATTTGGAGACAGCTCTCATTAACCATGCGTTGAGATTAAATGTCTCTTCTCTGGTATTTTTGGGGTCCCAATTTTTTTTTTTTTTTTTTTTTTTTTTTGCGGTACGCGGGCCTCTCACTGTTGTGGCCTCTCTCGTTGCAGAGCACAGGCTCCGGACGCGCAGGCTCAGCGGCCATGGCTCACGGGCCCAGCCGCTCCGCGGCATGTGGGATCTTCCCTGACCGGGGCACGAACCCGTGTCCCCTGCATCGGCAGGCGGATTCTCCACCACTGTGCCACCAGGGAAGCCCCCCAAATATTCTTAGAGGGTTAAATGATCTTTTAAATTTTTAATTTGAAACCTTATTCAGTGACTAGAATCTTGAGGGAGTAAGAGATTAAAGCTTTATAAATATTTATAAATGCTAAAAATTAAATTGCTGAGATAAAATTTTGTTCTCATGAAAAGATAATTATATAACAAGTTTGGAATTTGCTCTCAATTTTCATTTCCTTGTGGAAACATCTTCATTGTGAGGAAAATTAGGGAATTAATGAACAAATGTTTCCTGAGCAAGAACTGTGGTGTTTAACTGGGGCCTGAGGGCATCTACTGGGACGGCTGTCACATACTTCGTGCTCGAAGGCACTTACCATCTTGGAAAGATGCTCAAGGCCCGTGGGAGAGGATATTTTTTAAAATGTGTTTTAACTTTTTTGGGGTATTTTATTTTAAAATAAACCCATTTTTGAGGTACAATTTACATATAGGAAAAATGCACCTATTTTAAGCGTTTGATAAATTCCATGAGTTTTGACATGCAGCCACCATCCCAATCAAGATATGGAACATTTCCGTCTTCTCAAAAGGTGTCCCAACCCTCCCCCTGCCAAACCCCAGACAACCATTGATCTGCTTCCTGTCACTGTAGACTGGGATTGCCTGTTCTAGAATTCACGTAAATGGAATCACAGAGTATGTACTCCCTTGCGTCTGGCTTAGAGGTTGCCAAACTTTCTTGGCTCACAAGACCTTTAGAGAATCAGTAATTTTTCTTGGAGTCACAAGTCAAAAGCAATACCTAACAGTTCCAATAGGTCCAGAGAACACAGTAGAAGTACTTGGCATGGTGTTCATCTTGGCTGCGTTTCCCTCCGAAATTTAAAATACCCTCTGGTACCTGTGAGTTCACCGTGGGGCCCTTGGGTGACATAGTGCAGAGTTTGGGAACCCGATGTCTAACTTCTTTAACTCAGCATAGCTTTTTGAGATATATTCATGTTGTTATGTGTGTTAGTAGTTTGTTCCCTTATTGCTGAGTAGTAGTCCATTTCGGAAAATACCACGGTATATTCATTCACTTGATGGGGGCATTTGAGTTGTTTCCACTTCTTGGCTACTGTGAACAAAACCAAATAAGCATTCGTGTGTGAGTCTTTGTGAAGGCAGAAGCGTATTGTCATTTCTCTAGGAATAGAATTTTTGGGCCATGTGATAAATGCATGTCTAACTTTATGAGAAACTGCCAACCTTTTCCAAGTGATCGTACCATTGCATTCCTGCCAACAATGTATGAAAATTCTAGCTGCTCCAGTTCTTGCCAATACTCGGTATTGTCAGTTTTTAAAAATTTTAGCCATTCTACTGAGTATGTTGTATATCTTAGCATCGTTTCAATTTGCGTTTCCCTGAAGACTAATGATGAGCATGTTTGCAAGTGTGCTTATTTGACATTTGCGTGTGTGTGTGCGCGTGTGCCTGCACGTGAGTGGTGTCTATTCAGATCTTTTGCCCGTTATTCAATTGGGTTGCTTGTCTTCTTATTACTGGGTTGTAAGATTTTTTTCTTTTTTTAACATATTCTGGGTACAAGTCCTTTGCCAGATATATGTTTTACAAAGAGTTTCTCCCAGTGGGTGGCTCTCCTTTTCATTTTCTTAACAGTATCTTTTGAAGAAGAATAGTTTAAAATTACAATTTATCAGTGTTTGTTTTTTTTTCTAGTTAGTACTTTTTTATTTTTTGGCTATCTCAAGGTTAAGATTTTCACCTAGGGCTTCCCTGGTGGTGCAGTGGTTAAGAATCCGCCTGCCAGTGCAGGGGACACGGGTTCGACCCCTGGTCTGGGAAGATCCCCCATGCCGCGGAGCAACTAAGCCCGTGCGCCACAACTACTGAGCCTGTGCTCTAGAGGCCACATGCCACAACTACTGAAGCACACGCGCCTAGAGCCCATGCTCCGCAACAAGAGAAGCCACCACAATGAGAAGCCTGTGCACCGCAACAAAGAATAGCCCCCGCTCGCTGCAACTAGAGAAAGCCCGCACGTAGCAATGAAGACCCAACACAGCCAAAAATAAATAAATTTGTTAAAAAAAGAAAAATTTTTTTTCACCTAAATTGTTTTCTATAAGTTTTATAATTTTGACTTTTACATTTTGGTCTAGGATCCACTTCAAGCTATTTTTTATGTATGCCATGAAATGAACGTAGAGGTTTGGATTTTTTCCATACAGATTTCTGGTGGTTTCACTAGCATTTGTTGAGAAAACTGTCTTTCCCTTTGGAATTAACTAAACCCTTTTGCCAAAAATCAGTTGACCATGGATGTGCTTGTCTGCTTCTGAACTCTTCTGTCCCATTTATCTATGTCTATTCATGATACCTTGATTATTGTAGATTTACAATGAGTTTTGAAATCAAGTTATGGAGAAAGATGTATTTTTAAGTTTGATTTCTTTTATCAAACTGTTTTCTCAAATACTTTATTCTAATTGCTTCTGAAAACGAAGTAAGCATATTTCTTTTTAGTCTTGGACATTAAAGTGACGTTAAAGGTAAGGGAAGTACGCTGAGAATATAGCACAGTGATCCTGCTTCAGCACCAACTTTGATGACCTTTGGCCTCAGTTTTCCTGCCTGTCAATGAGAAGCTTTTGACTCCGGAATAGTCCCCCGCAATGTCCCATTTAAATCTAATAAACTGTCATCTTAGATGGATCATAAGCGATTTCCTCTTCTACTTGTGTGCTTTGCTGTGATTCAGGTTTTAAAATAGCCAAGCATAAACAATACTGAAAACCAGATAGCTTCGTGGAAGCAGTGCCTGACACTAAATAATAACTTAGTACGCTCTTAGTCGAAGTGCTTCAGGAAAATCTTGATGCCAGTGGGACTCTTTCATTTATTTTAGGAGATTTTACAGTCATTCCTTCCTTAGGCCTTTTATCTTGGTGTTTCCCAAGTCATTAGCTCTTGGTTACTGGGTCCGCAGACCAGAGGCTGTGGGGCTGCCTCTCCTATCAGGGTCCATGGATAAATCCCAGGATTGGAGGGAGCTAGAGGTGGTCTCACCCCCTGATCTTCAAAGTGTGGTCCTCGGACCAGCAGCCTTGGCATCATTTTGTCAGAAAAGCAGAATATCAGGTTGCACCCCAGACCTCCTGAACCAGGTGTGCACAGGTATGTACCTTCAAGGTTGAGAAGCACTGATCAGGCTGGGCGGTGAGCATCGTCTCTGTGGCCTTCGCACCAGACCGTCTGGCCTCGGGACACCTCTGAGGGTGTAAGCCCATTAGAGAACATCTGTTCCATTTGTGGATAGTTCTGTTCAAGTTTCTTTTTTCTCTTAATCTCCATCAGGCCTCCCATCTGCATTTCCAGGTAGGAAAAGATAGTCAGAGAAACGTAGAAAGAAGGGATGGTTCCTATATTGTGAAAGTCAAAACATTTCCAGAAATCCTCAGCAGACTTCTGCTTACATTTCATCGAGGAGACTAACTGTCCCACGGCTCCCCAGACCTTCAGGGGGATCTGTGTAGGCAAGAACGAGGCACATGGTCTTCCCTGACACATTCCCCAGGGTCCTGTAGTGTGCAAGTCTGTGTTACAGTGTTTCTGGAAGGTGCCTGAGAAATGGACAACAGTAGTTACCTCTTCGGAACAGGCTGGCAGTCAGAAGTAAGAGGGACATTTATTTTTCACTTTATATTGTTCTTTCCTGCTGAGATTTTTTTTTTTTTTTTTTTTTGGTAAAAAAACAATGTGTGTTAACTTTGAAGAAAGGAAGTTGACAGGAAGTTGACAGAACCCCTTGGGTACAGCTGTCCAACCAGTTCCTCAGAGCCTGGGGGCGTCAGCCTCAGCTGTGAGATGAAAGGTTAGATTAGATCCTATCTTGGACTCCTGGGTCTGAGCCTCTTCCAGTTAATTACACAATCTCCAGGAACCAGAGAAGGGGATTAAGAGTCAGCTCCTTGAGTCACAAAAGAAACCTAGCATCCTGAACAGGTTCTTATTGAGACTTTGTTATGGGCTGAATTGAATCCCCCCAGTCCCCAAATTCATATGTTGAAGTCCTAACCCGAACTACCCCAGAATGTGACTGTATCTGGAGAGAGGTGAGAAGGTTAAATGAGGTCATGAGGTTGGGCCCTAATCCAGTATGACTGTGTCTTTATAAGAAGAGGAGATCTGGACACAGACACACACACAGAGAGGACCATGGGAAGACACAGGGAGAAGACAGCCACCTACAAGCCAGAGAAGAAACCAACCCTGTTGAAACTTGGATTTCAGGCTTCTGGCCTCCAGCATTGCAAGATAATCCTTTCTGTTCTTTAAGCCACCCAGTCTGTGGAACTTTGTTAGGGCAGCCCTGGCAAACAAATACAGTCTTCTGTCCCTTTAAACTTTTATGGGGATAGTTTTGTGTTTTGCAGAATCGCCAGGATAGCTTGAGATTGCGCTGGACTTGGTTACTTCATCTAGTCCTGTCCCCAGGGAACCTGGAAGTATGGAACATGGGCTGGGAGCAGAGCTGGGTCTCTGGCAGGAAGAAGCACGTGTCTGTTACCGTGAGGCCAGCGCCAGCCTCTCCCCAGGGCCTCATTGCCACGCACACCTCGCTTCTGGGTTACTTGGAACCCCTCCTTCAGCTTGCTCGCCTCTTTTCTGATCCATCTTCTATCCTTGACCTTCAAAACCAATGGATGCTCTCCTGCGCTCTTGATTTTTTGCATGGCCTCTGGCTGAGAAGTCCATCTTGACCACAAATGGTTTTGCCTTTTAGGGAAGATCTGCACCTGGGCAGCTGGTGAGATTCGAGGGCGAATCCTGTGTTATAAGAGTTACCTTATGATACCTATTGGCAAGAATATATTCTACTTTTGATGAAGCAGGAAGGAGTGTGTGTGAGTGACACACACACACCCCCACACCCACCCACTGGGGTCTCACACCTTCTCCAGCCCAGCACTCTGTCTGAGCCGGATCTTGGCCTTGACGGGGGCCGAAGGACTCTGAAATGGCCTGCAGTCTTCCAGTTTAAGGGAGACTCGATCTTTCCTGGGGCTCGATGAGGGCCAACTTTCTGAGCCGGGGTGGGCAGCGACTGCCAGGCACCCAGGCGTGCCCTGGGAGGGACTCTCAGGCCTGCGTTTCTAGGAGATGGCCGGGTGACTGAAGGTGAGCAGAGGCTGGCCTCGGGGCACTCTGCTCCCTGCCGAGCACCTCAGGAGGAGGCCTCATTTGTGAGTCTTTGCCAGCCTGCTTACCAGTTTCTTCTCCCGGAAGCAGAGAGCATGGGTAGGAGGGGGCAGCCTGGATGGGCAGCGTGTCCACCTTGCAGACACACTGGTGGTTTCGGAGCAGAGAGCCCGCACAGATGGAAATATTTAGGTCTGGCCAAGTGGCATGTAGCTGTGAGATCCTGGAGGACACTGTACTGATTGTGGCTCAGTGGGGAATGAAAAGGACTTTTATTTATATGGAAAATAAAATCTCACCACTTTTTCTATGATTTACCGTTGTTTCCTCAGGCCAGGGAGATTTGCCGTGATGAGGACAGAGTAACAGGCCTTTCGTGCAAGTGCTCAGCTTTCCATTGTGCCCGCCACTGCTGAGCTCTTTGACGCCCAGGGAGGCAGACGCATCTCTGGGTGGAGCGTTTTTCTGGCCGTATAATTTCATCAGCCCTGACTCTGCTCCGTGCTAAGCGTGAGGCTGAGCTCGCAGATAACACTCCTCTTGGTGCCAGTGGGATTCAGTACCTCGTGTGGAAGCGGGGGGAGGGATGCACTGGGGAGGCGATGGAGGGTGGCTGTGGAGAGCCCGGGACGTGTTTGTTTGCCTTATTTAAGAGATTGTTCTACTTCATGCTGCATTTGCGAGGCGTTTAACTTGAGAAGCCTAGAAAATTCAGTAGAAAATACATTTTCACAGTATTTTAAGCTGGAACAGACTATTTTAAGCTGAACAGACCCTGGAGATGAACCATTTCAGCTTCTTCCTTTTGAAGCTGAAGGCCTGAGGCCCAGAGGAGTCGGGGTTTGCCAGGAACTGGCAGGGACTTAGCACAGCACCAGGGTCAGAACCCAGGGCTCGATGCCAGGCTCCTGGCGCCTTCCCTTTCAGCAGGGATGCTCACCCGGCCTTCGCGAAAGTGTTTCCCTGGATACCAGAGGGATATGTTGTTAATCTCAAAGCCAAGGTTTCAAAAGTGTTTTTTATAATAATTTATTAGAGCTACATAATTCGTGGCAAATAATAACATAGTTAATGCACAAAATGGATACTCTCAATAAAAGCCAATTATTAATTATTATGCTCTGGAGCTCCAGTGGCGCAGTCAGTTAGCGCGCAGTACTTATATAATTATTATGTTCTGGTAAGAGCTCTTGAGCTAACTTAAGGGGGAAAAGGCAGGATTATGTGAAGAGTAGAGCCATCCCCAGGATCCAGGGAAGCCCCTGTGTACCAGGCTCTCTCTGTGTCTCCCTCATCCCGCCGCCCAGTCTGTTGGTACCCGCGGCCCGTCATTCTCTTCGTCCGTCACCCTGTCTCCCGTCTCCGGCCCCCCTGCCCCCGACTTGGCCCCCTCTCCCCGCCTCCATCCCCCGTCTCCCCTCTTGGGTTCCCTCGCATCTTCTGCCCCCCACCTCAGGTGTGGTCGCCCCTCAGTGCCAGCTCCGTCTCTCGCTATGGACTTGCCCCGTTTTCCCTTCTGCCCTCAGACCAGCTTGCTCTGCAGCTCACACGTGATCTGAGTGACTGTGCCCGCCTCACTCTGCTTCAGTCACCCCTCCCCACAGACCAGTTCTGTCTCTCACCCCACTTTCCAGTTCCCAGGGAGCCCTCCGACACACCTCCTCCAGCTTTTCTCACCGGGCGGCGTGTTGCTGCCTCACTCAGGAATGGACTGCCTGTGGCCAGGTGGCCGGCCCTGGTCTAGTTCTGGGGCCGGGGTCTTGGGGGCCTCAGGAGCTCTGGGGACGGAAGCCGGCCTCGTGCTAAACACTTGTGCATATGTGACCTCATTCAGTCCTCACAGCGACCCTGTGACGTATCATCCCCAGTAGGGATGTGGAAACTCGGGCCCAGAACCGGTAAACCCATTGCCTGGGGACCCACGGCTGACAGGCAGCCTGCAAAGGCCGTCCTGCACCCTCCTCCTCCTCGTGCTGGGCTGTCCTGAAGTTACTCAGTGGATCCTTAATAAGTCAAAACGCTCTGATGCTAAGTAAACGCACTGTCTTTTGCATGAGTTTGGATGTTACTCCTAAGGCTTCTGAGTTATCCGTACGGGCTTGATATCGATAGGATTTTATAAAAACCTCACTTGAGCCCCTCGTGGTATCTACCAACAGCTTCACATGCTTGGGATCCAGGAGGATTTCTTTGATCTAGATCAAGTCCTTGTAGAAACACCTAAGTAAGGTTTAAACATCACTTGCTGGTTTGCAGCATTTTTATTAATTTTATTTTATTTATTTTTGCCGTGTTGGGTCTTCGTTCCTGTGCGAGGTCTTTCTCTAGTTGCAGCGAGCGGGGGCCACTCCTCATCGCGGTGCACGGGCCTCTCGCTATCGCGGCCTCTCTTGTTGCGGAGCACAGGCTCCAGAAGCACAGGCTCAATAGTTGTGGCTCACGGGTCTAGTTGCTCTGCGGCATGTGGGATCCTCCCAGACCAGGGCTCGAACCTGTGTCCCCTGCATTAGCAGGCAGATTCTCAACCACTGCGCCACCAGGGAAGCCCAGGTTTGCAGAAGTTTTAAAAGCTCCTCCATCCCTTTTAAAGAAAGTGTGAAGCTCGCGTAAATCAAATTTGAATAATGAGTGGTGATTGACTTGTCTCTTCATAACCGCTGGCATCAGGAAAGATTTCATATGGACATGAGAACTGTATGCCTGTCTGCAGCGAGGTGAACATTCCTGGACTATCCTCCTTGCTGAACAAGGGTTGTAAGTACTTCGCTGCATTCCGTGAAATTTGCTGTGATGAAATCTAAGAACCAAGCGGTGCCGGTGGGGAGAGGCTTAGTAGTAAGTGACCTTCCATTTCCACTTCCTCCTCGTTGTTTGACCTCCTGCCACAGGGACCTTGGAGGCATCCCGTAAGGGAAACCCCTAATCCCCCAGCAGTGCATTCCGGCTCCATCTGGCAGCTGCTTCCTCTCACACCCAAGGCCAGGCAGGCAGTGGCCTCGGACCTCGATGGGCGGCCAGCGTGAACGCATGTGTGACTGACGCCCAGATCCGGTCCTGTCCTGACTCAGCGTGTTCTCGCATCTCCTCAAGGGAGGAGAGCTAGGAAAGGATGCTGAAACTAGAGGCCTTTACTTGCTGGAGAGCTTTTCTCTGTCACTTGTGCTTTTTCTTAATCAAATGTGTGCTTTGGGTTTGTGAAAGCTTCCAGTAGCTTCTCCTACTAGATTGTTTAATGCCATGATGCAAGTGGTACCTCGGCAGGAGTCTGGAATCACACTTGACACTTGGCCAGGGCCCAGATTCCCTGACTGTCCAGCAGGCTGAGGTTTGCCACAGGGCGCCCCCGAGTTGGAGGTGCCCCCAGAACAGGAATCAGCCCCACGGCTGGGCCTGGGGAGACCACAGGGTCCCTTGTGGGCACACAGACCCACCCTCCAAGGGGCCGTGAGATTGTTTAGGAAATGGGGGTGGCCGAAACAAAAGAACCCCATTAAAAAAAAGAATGTGTGACATGAGTCCGTTTGTGTAAAATTGTTTGTGGGAGTGAGGGAGGGGCAAGGAAGAGAAAGACATTGAGATGTGATGAATAAAGAAATTGGGAACAAATATAGTTCTCACTCTTAACACGACTGTCAGATGAAAGAAAGGAATGTTGCGCTCATGCTTATGGTTTGATTTTGCCTGGTGGAAGAGAAATCAGTCCCAGAAATCCCTGCTGTGTGTATATGTTTTATCTGCATGTCTGAGCCAGGAGAAAGGGAAGGAAGGGTCCACACCAATCCATCCCATGATATTTGGGAGGTGGGTAAGGGGGAAAAGGGATTATAGCCTATTCTTTATATATTTTATGTTAATTTGCTTATTAAAACCAGCACATGGTAACTTTCATAATTCAAAACAATACATTTAAAGAAATCTTTAAAAAACAAGAAAGCCGTTCTAGGTGGGAAACAGGGCAAAAATTAATTTACACTGAGGGTAGATTATTTTAAGTTTTATGCCTAATGGGCAGTCTGTGTAAATGGTGTAAAACTCAAAGGGTACATAAGGCTCTATGGGGAAAGGAAAGTCTCCTCTCCACAGCCATCTGTCTCTCCTGAAGGCAGCCAGTTTTGCCAGATTCCTGCACGTCCTTTCAAGATGCTCTGTGTTTTTACAAACATACATTTGTAAAAATAGGGCAAGAGAGAGTCCTGCCCCCGCCAAAAAAAACAGCAGCGTAATGTAAACACTGCTTGGGTCTTTTTGTTGGACATGTTGCTACATATAGAGCTGTCTGACTCCTTTTACACTGGTTGTATGATATTCCATTCTATAAACTGGTATTATTTAACCAGCCTGCTGCTGAACAGGTGTTTCAGTTGTTTTCAGTCTCCTACTTTGGAAACAATGCTGAAGTAAGTACCTGAGACTGTATCCTTTGACATTTATGGGTATATCCGTAGAATAAGTATTGTGAAGTGGATTGCTAAATTTCTCTCCAGAGAGGAGGGACAAATTGACACTTCCTTCAGAAATGTGTAAAAGTACTAGATATTCTTTAGAGAACAGTGCTGCCTTGGAGGTGGGTATAATATAAAGGCAGCAATAGGGATTTTAGGGAAGGCATTAGGAGAGTCAGGACCTTTTCAACTGCTCCTCTAAGGTACTTCTCTTTCCAGAAGTTATTTTTGCTCAAACCTTGGTTTTTGTTTCGGATTAATAAAGTCGTGAGGAAGAAATAAACATATAGTGAGCTGCTATTACGTGCCAGACATTGGGTTAGGTCAGTTGCAAATATCATTTAATCCTTGTAGCATTCCCATGAGGTATGTATTTGACGTTTACTATCCACAGTTCACAGATGAAAAAAAATGAGGCTCAGAGAGGCTAGGTAACTTCCCCAGGGTCACACAGTGGATACGTGGCAGAGCCAGCTTTCCGACTTTGTCAGAGTGCTCATGTTCTTTTCATCTTTCTCCTTCTCTCTCTCTCAGAAATTTAGTGATCTCTGTAGCTCTAGAATTGCAGAAAATCTAGGGATGCACTGAACGATGAACTAGGTGTATAGAAGACTGGTGTCACATGGTTGAACTAGGAGTACGTGTCACTGCTTGTGCCTCAGGAGTCTTTTAAGTAGATTTGTGGGGTGTACAGAGGAAGTCTGCTGTTGGATTATATGGATGGTCCTTAATGTACAAAGGGCTGTGTGGCAAAAATTCTTTAACTCTGAAGGAGACGACACAGCCTAAGTAGGGTCTGCACAAAGCCAGTCAGCTTTTGCTGAGCTCTGGTTATAGTAAAGGGCAGAGGAAAGAAGAGGGGCTGAAAACAAGGAGACAAAAGTCATTTTAGGAAAAAAAGTCCATTTAGTGAGCTCTAGGGAACACTCAGCCTGCTGCCATACTAACTCATGAATTACAGTGGATTGTTGGTAAGCAAGACAAGAAACCAGGGAACAAACAAAACAAACAAAAATCAAGAGATTGTTTCTTACTGAACTCTTCTCAAATGAGATCAAGGAATTATGGTGAAATGCCACAGCTGTAAATCATTTCTGCTCCTGGTGGGGTTAGAAAGGGCTTATAATATTTACCCTTTTTTTTTCAGACAGAATTTAGGTCTGAGCAAAACCTTTTGTGTCCTCCAACCTCAAAGTTTATTGGGGATGGGAGTCCAAATTTGCTTTGACATACCATAAAAAGAATCTCATGAGCAGAGGGTCAAACTAATTTTGTAATATATGAATTATGCCCAGTGTTATTTTAAATAGATTTTTTTTTCTTTTTTTTTTTGTGGTACGCGGGCCTCTCACTGTTGTGGCCTCTCCCGTTGTGGAGCACCGGCTCCGGATGGATAGGCTCAGCGGCCATGGCTCACGGGCCTAGCCGATCCGCGGCATGTGGGATCTTCCCGGACCGGGGCACGAACCCGTGTCCCCTGCATCGACAGGCGGACTCTCAACCACTGCGCCACCAGGGAAGCCCTTTAAATAGATTTTAAACTAAAATATATAAATAAATTTTTACTGATCTATATGATTCTGGGTTCTGAAACTTCTGCATGTCACATGCCTCATACATAACACACAGTGTCAGCCCCAGGAGACAGAAAACACTCCAGTGAAGCAAGCCAAAGAAACAGGATTCGAACAAGGTCAAGTGATGTGTAGACCAGGATTTTTCAGTTCTTTCCTGTCATGCTGAAGCTTCCAGCTCGTGAATAACAACACGTTTCCCTTGTCCTAGACACCCAAGAGTATGTCTCCTCTCTTGGGCATAAGAATCTCTAGAGTTACGTATGTGTAGTAAAGAGTGGACCCAGCTGGCATACTCACAATGACCACATTGTGTTGCTCGTACTTTAAACTAATACATTGCTCCACGCTGAAGTTGCAATAAATGATATATTTGCTTTCTAGACATGAATGAGATGCCTTATTGGATATACTCCAGGAAGGCCAGAGAAACTGGCTTCTAATCCATACGGAATAATTCACTGGTGAATTTCTTTCAGGATAGCCCATGATTTATCTAGAATATAATCTTTACATATCTGGATCCTTCAAACTAGACCAAAGGGAAAATCTGGGCTGCAAGCCTCAGTTAGAAATGTGGGATGGTGCTATGCTGACAGCTGATGGTCCCTGACCTGTATCTTCTGAGACTAGAACCCAGTGTGGTGGATGACCAATTCATGCATTGAACAAAAGAAGACCTCCTACAAGGCAGTGTATGTGTTCGTTACAGGTATGGCACTTAGGGCTAAGTACCATAAGGACTTCAAGAAAAAAAAAAGGTAACACATTGAAGCATATATGATAAGGAGGCACCACAGTCCAGAGCACGAGCTCTGGAATCACACAGGCTTGGTGCGAATCCCGGCTAAGCCACTACCATCTGTGTACCCTGAAGAACAGTCGAAGGTTTAAATGCTGTTTTACCAAATTTCGAAAAAGAAGTGAAGAAAGAACCTATCTGCCGGGAAGGGACATCGTGGGGTGCAGCATCCAGTCGGGGCAGGGCTCTGCATCCCCTGCTCAGAAACCTTCTCCGCCGGCTCATGGTGATGCTGGCAGCTGAGCAGCCCTGGCGAAGGCGCTCCTGTCTCCAGGGCTCGCGGACAAGCTGGGGAGGTCCCCGGAGGAGGCGGCCACACCCTGGCAAGATCTGGGTGGCTCCTGTACTCAGCTCTGAGCAGGTTCTGGACTCTGAGCCCCCTGCGGGGGAAGGGCTGGCCGATACGTACCCAGGTGCTGAAGGGCCTGCAGAGCCGGTGCCCAGGCAGGGTGAGCTCTGGAGGAGAAGGCTTCCACAGTCCCAAACAGTCTCCACATGGTGGCCCATCCAGTGCCAAACACCTGCCACCCACAGCAAGAAGTCCCAGCTGCTAGAAAGTCCAGAAGGGGTCGGGCTCTGGGGCCCCGCCCTTTGCCCAGGTTTCTACACGGGCTGGGCTTGCGTGTGCCCCCCACCCCTCCCCCCACCCACCCTTTGTGACGTGTACAATGGACATGTCATAAGCGCCAGGCTGAGCCATCCAGCGTCCAGTGCATGCTAGACCTCGAGAGGAGTTAAAAGCTAGGGAGAAGCTGTCCCAGTTTCACACTCTAAGATGGCTCAGCGCACAACCGGTTCTATGTGGGCAATTTACTTTGTCAATTTCGTACCCGGCTCCGCCGCCCCACCGTGGGGCTCTGGTGGGCTGTCACCCGCTGGGTTTGCCCTCCCGGGAGGCTGCCACATCTGACTGGGAACCCCCCGCTGCTCCAGCGCCTGCCTTCTGCCCTGGTCCCGGGCTGTCCTACTGGGATCGAGTGCCTTTATCGTCTGGCTTTTACACGCACCAAAAAGGCAGGATCCCATCTAGCAGGCCAGGTACTCCCGTCTGGGGATGCTTCCCTCGGTGAACTGCAGGGACTCGCCAAAGAAGCCCGTGCTGTCTGCTCATAATTCATGATGTTCGGCCACTCGAGAACCATCAAGATTCCTCCACCGGGGTGCAAATTTACCCTCCTGCGTTCACCACCTGAGCGGGCAGTCAAGGTTAGGAAGCCGGTACCATCCAGTCACCTCCCACTTCCTTGCCCAAAGGAGAGTGAGGTGAAGGTCCAAGAAGAGCCCCGAAGAGGCATGGCAAAGATGGAGGATCACACAGAGACTGAAGGAGAGGACGATCGGAAGAGGGGCCACCGTAGCAGTGGGGATATACCATTGACATCCAGGCCCCAGGAGGCCAGTGGAGTCCTCACTTCCCTCAAGTGCAACGCTGAGCCTCTGGACCTCCTTCCTGAGCACCCAGAAGACAAGTACTATTCTAAGTGCTTAGCAAATATTAACTCAATCCTCATAACTGCAACCCTATAGGTAGGTATTATTCGTAATATTCACCTTTTTTTTTGGGAAACTGAGGCCCAGAGAGGTTGAATAGCTTGTCTAATGTCACACAGTAAGTAGGTGGCAAAAACCCAGGATTAAAACCAGACCGTCTAGACTTTCATCACGTTGCTGTGTCACCTTAAGTTGTGTTTAGGTAAGGGGCTAAGTTGACAAGACTCTGAACTAAAAGGAGAAGGGAGAAATGAGAAAATGAGTGATCCTCGAAACTAGAGAGGATTTAGACTCAGAAATTTCTGGTGATGAGACCCAGAAGAACAAGAACTTGGTTGGAATATTAACTTGGGGTAGTATCTGAATCCATTGAGAAATGCTTTTGTTTTCTTTAAAATTTAGAAAGGCCAGTTGGATGAAGATTAATGAAAAAAAAGTAGAAAGGAAAAGAATAAGTGCCTTAAGTGAGACATAACCTCTTCCCTCTAAGTAATAGGGGTGGAGGTCTTGTGGGAAAGGATGGAGCTCTCTCTACCAGGTTTGTTAGCCAGGACGAACAAGGAGAAAAATGGCAGCCATTGTACCGGTTTTGATGATCCCTCAAAACCAAGGCTTCAGTTTCCAAGAATGGCAAATGGTAGCATACCTACCACGTGTCAGACATGCCACTGTGTTTCCAGTTTCTCCATTTTAATTGGAGAAATAGTTCCTGTGAGGTACGCATTAGTTCCCTATGGCCGCTGTAACAAATTACTACAAATGTGGTTGCTTTCAACACACTTATTTTCTTATGGTTCTGGAAGACAGAGGTCCAAAACCAGTTTCCCTGGGCTGGAACCAGGAGTTGACAAGGCCATCCATCCTCCTTCTAGAGGCTCTAAGCGAGAATCTGTTTCCTCGCCAGCATTCCTTGACTTCTGGCCACATCAATCCAACTCCAACTTCATCATCACATTCTCTCTGGAGTAGAAACTCCCTCTGCCTCTCTCTTACGAGAACACCAGTGGTTACATCTGGGTCCATCCAGGTAGTCCAGGAGAATCTCCCCATCTCAAGACCCTTACTTTCATCCCATTGGCAAAGTCCCTTCTGCCATTTAAGGTGACATTCACAGGTTCTGGGGATTAGAATGTGGACATTTGGGGGCAATGGTGTCATTCAGTCTACTACAAGGTAGATGCTATTATCTTTCTCAGATGCAGGAAATGAAGCTTAGGGAAGTAATTTGTCTCAGGTCTATAATTTCCAGAGTAGAGATTTAAATTCTGGCAGTGAGACTTCAGGACACACTCTAAACAACTTTAATCTGTGTCCTTAACTACTGCATAATCCTTGGTTAAGAGTCACACTTAGGTATCAAGACCCAATTGAATAAAACACTATGTACTGTCTCCTCTTTCACTTTGTCTGGTGTATTTATGAAGCTTGCCCAGAGCAGAAGAGTTCAGAAAATTGTTATGCAGGTTTACTAAGAGAAAGCATTTACTGTTTGATATGCACTGAGTAATGGAAGGCTTTTTTAAAATAGAATATGCCAGCAAGTAGTGTTATCACCATTTTACATATTTAAACAACTAGACAACGACAACGAAAAGCTACAGATGCAAAGGTGTCAGGGACATGTCTAAAGGCAGCCTGCCAGAAAAAGGGCTGGTACCAGATGCCAGATGCCCAGGTCTGAATTCATCCTATCCAGTCCTGATTAAGCACCTGTTCAGAGGGATTGTGGCTCATCACCCAACACCTGAGGCTTTATATCCCAGCTTCAAGACGGAAATACTGTACTGACCACTAACTCATAATCTTCTATCCCCATCCTTTGTGGGACAGAACTTGGCACTTCTAAGATCCTTTTCTGCTTGAGAAAGAGCAGAGCAGCCTTTGCTTCTCCGGCTGTGACCTACCGTGCTTTGCAAAGGTGATGTGGCAAGTGCAGCTGCAGACCCATCTCCAGTATCGCACATCTATGGAAAATTCCAGTCAGGTTTTAGACCCAGTCACAGTACATTTTTCTGAGGATCAGTAATGATTTGCTGAGGATCAGTAATGCTCTCTGTATGCTGGCTGACAAGGGCATGATCTCTGTGCTTACTATACTCCATCTGTCGGCTCCTCTCTGACACAGTTGTCCGTGGGATTCCTTAGGAATATTTGCGGTATTTAGGCACAATTTCAGGAGCTGCTCTTTCCTGTATCCTCTCATTTCTTAATCAACGTTTCCCAGTTAAGACTATAAATAATTCAACTTGGGTGGGTTATCGGAGGCATTCTTTCCTACTCTACTCCATTTGAATCTCTGTGCTCTTTAAGTTTCACATACGTGGCATCACATATCTCCCATCATCGCTATTTTCAGCAGTCAGGGCTACAAAGGTAATTGGCAAATTCATTAGCCTTTCCATTTCTTTCCCTCTTGGTTGTTTAAGAGTGATTTGCGGGCTTCCCTGGTGGCGCAGTGGTTGAGAGTCCGCCTGCCGATGCAGGGGACACGGGTTCGTGCCCCGGTCTGGGAAGATCCCACATGTGGCGGAGCGGCTGGGCCCGTGAGCCGTGGCCGCTGGGCCTGCGCGTCCGGAGCCTGTGCTCTGCAATGGGAGAGGCCACAGCAGTGAGAGGACCGCGTACCGCAAAAAAAAAAAAAAAAAAAAGTGATTTGCTAAATCGATGTTTTGCAAAGCTCAGTGGTACAGAGACAATATTGGAATTCTGCCCTGGAGAAATAGACCTTCTGTCAATTGTTCTCCTTCTCTTATAGAACAGAAAAGAGATTCATCTTTCACACAGTTACTCAAGGTTTCTCTACTTGCATTGCCAAGGATCTGGATAAGACTGGGAGTACTCCACATTTTCTGTTGGAAGGTACTTTGCGTTCCATAAAACTAAATCCACACCATATGAGAACTTTAGTCTAACCTCTCATCTACTGATTCATGAAGTTTGACTCACTGAGATTTCCCCTCCTCATACTATTGTGAAGAAAAGAATTGTTGGCCAAATCCATGGTCAAATGTTTGTATTATGTTTCCTAGTTTGTCAGTTATCTTTATGTTTGGATTGCCTTTTGTCGTGCAGAATTCTTTCATTTTTATGAAGTCAAATCAACTCTTTTTCTTTATGATATCTCAGTTTCATGTTCTGCTTAGGGACAGACTTCCTCATAACAAGAATATGATTTCTTATCCTATTTTACATTCTTCTAGGTATTTGTTTCTTGCAATAGAATATTACCAAAGGTATGCTGCACATGCAGTCCTCGCTCTGAACAGTTTGCCCATGCATGAATTTCAGTTACCATGATTTAGTGAAATAATCCCAGGGCCCCAACGAAACAATCAGATTTCAGTTACTGCCATATTAACTGAGGAAGTGCATAAAGTACAAACTTCACAGCTAGTTCTTAAGTCCACAAATCTCCCTGGATATAACAGATGTGTATCATGATCAATGAACAATCAGGTCCCTTCTTTCAAAGTCTGTAGGTGCTTGGTCACTGTGCATGTTATTCAGTTCACGTATAGACAGTAAGATCCATGTATTGCTTGGAATTGAACCGTTTAATCTTCAAGTATCTTGGAATTTTCCAGCTTTGTTTTTGTTATTGATTTCCAGTTTGACCTCACTGTGGTCTGAGAACAGACTTTATATGATTTCTGATGTTTGAAATTTGTTAGAGTGTGTTTTATGGCCCAGAACGTGGTCTTTCTTGGTGTATACTTCATGTGAGGTTGAGACAATGTGTATTCTACTCTTGTTGGATGAAGCGGTCTGTAGACATTTATTATATCCATTTGGTTGATGGCGTTGTTGAATTCAGCTATGTCTGTACTGATTTTCTGCCTGATGGATTTGTCCATTGATGATAGAGGGGGGTAGAAATCTCCAACTATGATAGTGGATTTCTCTCTTTCTCCTTGCAGTTCTATCAGTTTTTGTCTCATGGATTTTGATGCTTTCTTGTTAGGCACATAAGCATTAAGAATTGTTATGTCTTCTTGGAGAATTGACCCCTTTTTCATTATGGAATGCCCCTCTTTGTGCCTGATAATTTTCTTTGCTCTGCTTTGTCTGAAATTGATACAGCTTCTTAAACCTTCTTTTAATTAGTGTTAGCATGATGTATCTTTCCCCAGCCCTTTACTTTTAAGCTATATGTGCCTTCATATCTAAAGTAGATTTCTTATGTTTGGATCTTGTTTACCGATCCTCTGTGACAATCTCTGTCTTTTAATTGGTGTATTTATACCATTGGTGTTTAAAATGATTACTGATATCATTGGATTAATATCTACCATATTTGTTACTGTTTCATATTTATTGCCATTGTTCTTTGTTCCTTTTTTATATTCCACTCTTTTTCTGCCATTTCTGGTTTTAATCAAGCATTTTATATGATTCACTTTTCTCTTCCTTGAAAATCCAGACACGATGGACTGGTGAAATTAACTGCAGTGCATAGTCCTTTAGTGATGTAGTGTTACAGAAGCATTGCATAGTCTTATGATTAGGTCTCAGTCCTGTAATGAGCATGTGCTCCTCAGCTATGAATGTCACAATTGCCTCTCAGTATTTTCCCTCACCTTAGGTGAAACGCAGTGGCTGGATATTTCCCTTCCCCCAGGTCAGTTAGGCTCTGACAAAACCCCATAGGTTAGGCCTCTGGTAAAACAGTTTCTCCTGAGGGCAGGCCTTATGAAGAATAGCAGAATGCTCTGGTGTTTTCAAAATTGCTCCTTTCACCCTCCCTCTGCCAGAATTCCAAGGGGACTTGCCTTTGACCTTCACCTGGTAATCACAACCTGGTAGAGCTCAAGAGACAAAACTCGTAATAGGATAGGGGCTTCCCTGGAGTTTTGACGTCACAGACTTTTCCACACAAGCCTCCAGCAATCCATCAAATACAGTTCAGGTTTTCCTACCTCACTATTGGTTTCCACAGAGATTTCTGCTCTTGGGTTTCTGTTCCGGTAAGTTGTTATTCTCTGTATCTGCTATTCTGCCTCTCCAGTTTTGGGCACAGTGATTTTTCCTGTGACCTCACTTCTCTAATGAATCTAAGAAGAATTGTTGATTTTTCAGTTTGTTCAGATATTTACCTGTTAGGACAGAGTGGCAACTTCCAAGCTCCTTCCATGCTGGACTCAAAACTAGACGTCTCATAAGTCTTTTTACAATGGAATAAAACGTTAATTCTCAATATTTCTAATGTTTTAGGTTGCACTGTATTAACTAAATATAAGGTTTACTAAATTTTAAGTCTATCTATAACTTTATAACCAACAAGAGAGTTTCTAGTACTTTTGTCAGAAAGATTTTAAGGTCATAGAACAACAATATTTTCCCAGTCGATCATTAAGATCAACTTTGCGCAGTTCAGCTTGTATGATCATTTTTGTAGTTCCACAGTGAGGACAGCCTGTATTTTATTTACCCTATATTTTATTTCTCATATATACATGGGTTCCTCTTCTGGTTTAATAATATACTGATGTACTGTTATAGCTTATTAGATTTTTTTTAAACTACTGAAATTTGGAGTGTGTTTTGATATTGGATAAGGACATTTCTTTCCTCATTACAACTTTACCCTACTTTAAAATATCTGCTTTATGGTGATAAATCCCTCTTGATCATAATGACTTCTTAAAAATACGTTGCTGGAATCTATTTGCTAATATTAGTTAGAACTTAAGATCTTAAAAGAAATGTGCTTCTAGTTACTTTTTGGGTAAATTTTCCATATCTGATTTTTGTATTAGGACTCTTCTAGCTTTTTTAATACATTGGAAAATAACTGATGTCTTTCTAAGGTGTATATCTTTGATTATATTTTCTAATTTCATAAAGCTACTTGTATTCTCTACTCAAAATATGCGTAAATATTGGCTGCATATAACATCAATAATCAGCCATTTTGTCCAGATTTTCAAGTGTGTTGGTATAAAGCTAGCATAGTATTCTTTTGTAATCAAAAAAACAAATTCTCTCTGTTTTATAGCTAGTCCCATCTCTATCATATTTGCCAAATATTGCTTATTTTACTGGTCTTTCTTTTGGTTTTATTTGTCAAGTTGACTGCTTTTCTTCTCTATTTTTGATGTTCTCTTGATTAATTTTGTCCTCCCACTCTTTTGGATTTACCTTATTCTTTTTCTCCGTCTACTGTCCATTTCCTGTAGCTTCAAGAGCCATTTTCAACAACTCGGTGAGCTCTGCCGGCTGTGTCACGGCCACTTCATCATATGCCATTAAAACCTAATCTCATACACTGAGTGAAGACTCAGCAGCCTTGTCTTGCTTTCACAATTGTTCTATGGCCTTGCATCCTTCTTCTTCTCCTAAATTAGCACTATCATCAGGGAAGATTCTAGTGGGCCGCATGCTACTTATAAGGCTTGCCTTTCCTCCAGTTTCATAATAAAAGAAAAAACATTTCCACCTTTTTTTTGATGTTGATCGAAAATTTAGCAACACTTCTCTGCACTGTATTCAAATCCAGAAATATAAGCAAGTCTTCATGCACACAGGCTCACTGAAATGTCATAATTTTAAACTGTGTATGACCTTGGACAATGACCTTTCCAAATACTCCATGAAATGTCATAATTTTAAACTATGTATGACCTTGGACAATGACCTTTCCAAATACTCCATGCTCCCCCTTTCTTCCTAGGTGTTCGGAGTTTTTCATTCCTACAACATCTTTTACACATGGTCAATTTGTGTCATAAGCTCTTCCTCCCTCCCACTCTGAGTCTATATCCAAAGGAGACATCATCATTATTTGAAGAGATGTCTGTACTCCCATGGTCATTGTAGCATTATTCACAAGAGCCAAGGTATGGAAACAACCTAAGTGTCCATAGTAGATGAACAGATAAAGGAAATATGGCATATATATATATATATATATATATATACACACACACACACACACACACACACAGAGAGAGACATATACATACAATGGAATATTATTCAACCTTTAAAAAGAAGATAATCCTATCATTTAAGACAACATGGATAAAACTGGAGGACACGATGCCAAGTGAAATAAGACAAATAGTGCATGATATCACTTATATGTGGACTCTAAAAAAATAACTAAATAAACTCTTCCTTCCCTGGACATTTTCCTCAGCAGACTCTAGCAGCCTCTACTATGCGTCTCATCTTTTTTTCTTTGTACCATATCACAACCCCAGGGAACCTGGGGTAAATACAGGGAACCTGTATTTACTGATGTGTATCTAGATTATAGTTTACCATTGTTCTTTTTCTTCGTAATCCATTCCTTCCACTTCTGGCATCAGAACCTCATTTTTCCTTTGGAGAAGTCCTTGTGATTCAGGTAGGCTGGGTGTCTCCTCGGCAGTGATGCTCTGACTGAAGCACAAAGCCCGTGTAATCCTACAACGTTCTGAAACAGTATTGGCCATAATGACTTGGCACTTGCAGTCCATAGCAGAATGCGTAGGTGAAGGATGTACGGCTAGATAAAGGCTAGAGCCACAGTGAGGAGGAAAATAGGAGGGCGATGGCTCCCACATCGGTGAGCTGGGGTGGGGTTCGGGGGCATGGCTGCAGCGAGGATGAGAGCTGACACCAAAATACAGGGCAACAGGAAGCTTGCTTAGGTGGAATTGTTAAAAGTGTCACTGCTAAGAGGAATGGGGCCATTTGTTATTTTTGAAAGTCAAATGTTTGTAGATTGGCAACTGTCTATACTTTTTGTTTCAAATGGCTTCATTAGACTAATAACCTCTGATACAAATGGGCTTCAATTAAAAAGCCTGGATATAATTTGGTGTAATATCTCAGCTCAAGAAATAAGGAGATTTTTCCTCCCATAAAAGCCAGGGTAAATTTTCTCGTAAGTGGTAGAGGTTATTATGGTACTTACTCATTTTTTCTGTTCATTTAATCAAAATTGGTGCAATTTCCACTTGATGGAGATTAGATGGTGCTCTTTTGAGCTAATGTTGTGAGTCAGTCACTAGACTACTTTGTGCTTCAAGACTGAAAGAAGCCATTGTCCTTATGTCTTCTTGCCCTTAGCCTTGTCTTCTCCGGGTAGTTCTGGGGGATAGTGTTGGATG
The DNA here is from genome assembly GCF_039906515.1 of Pseudorca crassidens. Lineage (NCBI taxonomy): Eukaryota > Metazoa > Chordata > Mammalia > Artiodactyla > Delphinidae > Pseudorca > Pseudorca crassidens. The sequence goes on from NC_090316.1 coordinate 16,309,040, forward strand.
AATTGAAGCTTATGTCTCACCTCTAAGTGATGATACTCTTCAGCTTACAATAGGCAGAGAGTAATTCCCTGAGATGGAAGAGGAAGCCAAGCTTACAGGTCTCTAGATGGTTAGAGATGGAGGGAGTATGTTTACCTGGACTTACTCTGCCATAGGTGTCAGCTCTTACACGTCTATCCCTCAGCAGCAGACGCTGGTGTGTTTCCATATTACTGCTATGCCCTGAAAGTTTATAACCATCAACTGTGTTTAACCACTTTGATCTATTAATTTAATAGCCATTGGTAGGTAGTGTCACCTGCCAATTATTATTAGGTATTAGATAGTATCTACTATTATTATTATTAGAACTTTCTATATGATTGAGTATAGCTTCAGTTTGAGTTTCATCTAACAGAATATACTTTTTTGTTTTACAAATATCACGTGAGACACACATGAAATAATCATAAATAAAAGCTGAAAAAAGAATCTCAGCAAAAAAGATGCATGCTTATGTGACATTTCTGCCTTCTAGGGCTTTGCTCTGAGATTCCCTAATTTTTCAGTTTGGAAGTCATGGGATATGGTAAATGAAATGTATCCTTCCCAAATCTGTCAAGCATTTCATTTTGGTGGGGAGGGTGGTCATGCTGTAACACCAGTTGGTGTTTCTTGCTGATAGTTTGGGGTTTTAGTTAACTATAGGGTTTGTTTCTAATTGAGATATAGTTGAGATGTAATTGGCGCACAGTCTGAAAGTACACAATTTGGTAAGTTTTGAGCTGTGTATTTACCCATAAAGCCATCACCACAATCAAGAAAATGAACAAATCCCCCTCCCTCGGGAGTTTCCTCTGGGTCACTCTGATCCCTTCCTGTCTGCCACCTCCACCCCAGATAACCACTGATTTACTATAGATTAGTTTCCATTTTCTGGAATTCTATATAATGGGATCATACAGTATGCACTCTCTTCTGGTCTGGCTTCGTTTCCTCAGCATAGTTATTTTTGGATTCATCTGTGTTGTGTATACCCATGGTTCATTCCCTTTTATTGCTGGCCTGTATTCCATTGTATGGATATACCACAGTTTATCATCTGCTCACCTTTTAATGGACATTTGGGTTGCTCCTGGATTTTGGCTACTTCGGATGAAACTGCTATGAACATTTATATAGAGATCTTTGATTGGATTTATGCGTTCTCTTCGGTAAAAGTTTAAGAGTGACTAGCTGGGTCACATGGCAGGTGTATGTTTCCACTTTTCAAGAAATGCCACCAGCAGTGTTGGGAGTTCCAGTTCCTCCAGTCCTCACTAACGCTGGGTGTGGTCAGCCTTTTTTGTTTAGACACTCTAATAGATGTGAATGAAGGGTATCTCGTTCTGGTTGTGGTTGCATTTCCCTAATGAGTAATGATGTTGAGCATCTTTTCATGTGCTTATTTACCATTGGTACACCTTGATTGGAGAAATGTCTGTTCAAACTTTTTTTTTTTTTTTTTTTTTTGTGGTACGCGGGCCTCTCACTGCTGTGGCCTCTCCCGTTGCGGAGCACAGGCTCCGGACCCGCAGGCTCAGCGGCCATGGCTCACGGGCCCAGCCGCTCCACGGCATGTGGGATCCTCCCGGACCGGGGCACGAACCCATGTCCCCTGCATCGGCAGGCGGACTCCCAACCACTGCGCCACCAGGGAAGCCCTGTTCAAACTTTTGCTGCCCCCTTTTTATTGGGTTTTTTTCTTCTTACTGAGTTTTTAGAGTTCTGTATATATTCTGTATACAAACCCTTTTATCAGATACATGCTTTGCAAATCTTTCCTCCTAGTCTGTGTCTTTTCATTCATTGTCTTTGGAGGAACATAAGTTTTTAACTTTGATGACGGGTTTATCATTTAGAAAGAAACTATTTTATTCACAATATCAAAAGTACTTTAAGACTTATAAAAACACTTCCACTTTCAGCTAAGATAGAGTAACAGAGACTGTATTTACTCTTGCACCTGGGAAAAAACTCCAGCGAAGTATATAAAATGATGATTTTCAAGACCCTGAGCATCAGGTGACAAAGGACAATGATCCCGAGATATGGGAAACAAATGAGGTGAGTCCCATAATTGGCCCAGCGTAGTGCCTTGAGAGTGTCCAGGCTGCGGTGCAGAGGGCGGAGCTGAGACAGACCCTCTGAATTAAGGAGCCCAGGGTGACCAGAGTTTGCAGGACACAGGACCGGAGAGAAGAGACCTCCAGAGGGTTCCCTGGAGAAGCCAGCAGGGTGCTGATCAGCGCATGTGTGTGAGCAAACTCTCTGAGACTGGGGAAAGTGGGCGGTGCTAAGGTCTCATTTCAGCTCCTCCTACCCACCCCCAGAGCGCTAAGTAACTTGTGGCATCTCTGTTCCCTATTCCCCACCCCCACTCTCTAAATAACCCATTTCCAACGATAGTTAAGAAGAGGGCATTTTTAGCTACACTTAACAGGTCTTCCTAAAGAGTCTCTGAGTCTTGTAATTCTCAGAATTTAGAATACCTTTCAAGATGTTGGCATTAGAATCTTCCCAAATGGGTCTTGAGTTTGGCATGACTTTTAGTTTGTAAAAGATGCGAGAACCAGGTAGGACAGAAAAGCAGAGTGAGTTCCAGAGCGGAGCACTCCTGGGTTGTGTGCCAGGCCTGGCGTGTGGAGGAAGCAATGATACGCCGAGAAGTCTGACACCTGCCCAGCTGGGCCTTCGTGTGCCCTTGGGAAGAGGAGGGTGTAGACTGTGGCCCTGACGGCCTGACTGTGCGCCACACCAGTGTCAGATTTGGAACCACAGACCTGAGGGAGCTCGAGAAGCCGCCTTGTATATGCCATCCACTTATGGACTCATCAAGCGATCGATTCTTCTTCACCATCTGTCTCAGGCCTGCTATGGTCCGGGCACTGTGCTGGATGCTTGGATCCAACAGTGAGCGTGAGAAGTCCCCACACTCGTGACTCTTACATTCTAGTAGAGGAGACACACCATCAACCAGTATATGTCAGGCGCACAGAAGTACCCTAAGAAAAATAAAGCAGGTGATGGGATGTGGGTGACCAGGAGGTTGGGGGTGGTCAGGGAGTTCTTTCTGAGGTGGTGACATCTGAGCAGAGACTTGAATGAAGCTCGTATGGGGAGGGGGATGGGGACCTAAGTGGTGAAAACGGGGTCCTGAGGTGGGAGTGTGCTTTATAAGGAAGCCAGTGGGGCTAGAGCAGGATGAGGAAGGAGTGAGGGGCAGGAGAATGGAGCAGATGACACCGGACCCTGCAGATGTGTGAGTGACAAAGGAGGCGGCAGAGGATCTGAGGAGATGAGTAACATGGTCTGACGTGCCCTGGGAGGGAATTGCTCTGGCTTCAGTGGGGAATAGACTGTGGGGTCAGGAGACCGCCATACATCCGGGTTGATGGTGGCATGGACCAGGGAGCTGAGGAAGTGGTCGGATGCCGATGGGTTTGAAGCTGGAGCAGTGGGACGTGCCGATGTATTCAGTGTGTGGTGTGAGAGAAGAAGGGCGTAAAAAATGACCCCATGTGTTTTGTCCAAAGTAACTGAAGGACAGAGTGGACACTCACAGACACGGGAAGCCTGGGAAAGGAGTAGCCTGGTGGGGCATGAGGCCAGTGGGAATCAGGAGTTTGATTTTGGTGTTTAATCAGTGTTTAATAGGCAATGAGATCTCAGTTGATATTCAGGCCGGAAGTCAGGACTGGAGGTGACCTGAGACCACGGCCAGGGGAGTGGACTGAGCTACCCCGAGAAATGGTTCTTTCCCCTGAGGAAGCCAGTCCTGTTTGGGGGTCCCATACTTTCTAACGGGTGTCAACACTTTTCATGATTACATTTTCTTTGCACTGAGGCTTCATTTGAAAGCCAGCTGCACCTGCCCGCAGGAAGGTGTACCTGAAAAATAAGAAAAAATAGACTTAAATAATTAAATAAGAATTCTTTCTTGTTCACAGTTACAACTTTGCAGAGGCTGGAGAGTCTAAGGAGGGCTCGGTTTCCGTTGGTCCTGCAATGTAACATTTTTCAGGACGCCAAGGATGCTTTTTGTTTAAAATGGCCTCAAGTCCAGGCTGGATCTTCTGGGAATGAAACTTGGGTGGGGGGAGTAGATAAAGAAAAGCTGGTGTTGGAAGAGGGTCCTGGCTGGAACACGGTCCCAGTAGTGTCTGTTTATGCAAGTGGGAGATATTATTCATGTGCAAAATAAGGCGGCTGAACCGTCTCAAGCTTTCTTCCAGCCTCCAGCCTCAAGGCTCTGTGGGTCTGACCCTAAGTCTGTGGGGTCTCTCAGCAACCCCTCACCCAGAGGAATTCATTTCTCCTGCCCCCTCCCTTCCTCCAAGAAAACCGATCCGCAGGAATTCTTAGCTTCGTTCTGAGACCTGAAGCCAAAACACAGTTTCTGATCATCCTTCAGGACTTCAGGTGCCTCCCTTAGTCCTTCAAAACCAGGTCGATTTTGACAAGGCTGCCTGGACAGTGTTTCAAATTTCAGTTCAGGTCCTAAAAGTTCCTCCCGTTTTTCAGTTGAAAGGAGAACTCAGGTTGGAGGGAGACAGTTTTAGTCTGAAGGCTTTTATGAAACTGTCTGTATTCACTCACTCCTCTGAGCCTGGAGCCGTTTCCAGTAAGAAGGAGGTGACAGGCTCTCCAAATAAAGAGTCACCTTTTGAAAGCACTCCAGCCCAGCAGCATGGGGGCTTTTGATGATCCTGACTTGCGTCTTGAGAAGGGGGCAGGCCAGCGCTGGGTTTGGGCTCTGTTCCTCCCCCCGCCCCCCCTTAGCGTACTTTGATCTGTGAAGCATGTCTAATCGTCGGCCAAGTCTGCTAGAACTTTATCCAGAGCCGGAAAAGGGGAAATATTTTTCCTTTCTTGGGTGGATTTGTATTTATATAAACCCTTAGCAATGCTGATGGAGCCAAGTGGCCGGCACACACGTCTGAGGAGCTGGAATGACTGAGTGGCGGGAACAGGCAGGGCAGCGTGTCCCTCTGTCCCTGGTCAGCTTTGACACGGGTCAGACCTACTGAAGGTCAGGAGAGGGTGGTATAAGTCTTCACGTGCATTTTGCTGAAGGATGTGCTTGTTCGTAAGGCCGTTTATGCAATGGCTTGAGCTGAGCCAGCAACTGATTAGTTAACTCCAGGTCGTAACTCCAGTGAGACACCTGTATGTGTATGAATGATTCGGTCACTTTCTCTCTTTTGTCATCACTAAGAGTATAGGGTTGTGGAAGGCCTTAGCTGTCCTCTGAAACTTTAACCTCGGAAGCTTGACCTTTTCACAGTGTGTCCCGTTATTGATTTTACTTGCATGAATCTGTCTACATCTTTTTGGTCAAGCCCTTGCCATTTCTCCTGGGTAGTGAGTTTTTACTCTTCTTTTATTGAGGTAACATTGATTTATAAGTTTCAGGTGTACATTATATTTCTACATCTGTACACCCTACAGTGTGCTCACCACCAAAAATTCAGTTTCTATCCATCACCGTCTATTTCCTCCTTTTTACCCTCCCCCCATCCCTTCCCCTCTGGGAATCACTATTCTGTTCTCTGCATCTACCTGTTTTTGTTTAGTTTGGTTTGTTCATTTAGTTATTATTAGTTTTTTATATTCCACATATGAGTGACATCAGACAGTATTTGTCTTTCTCCATCTGACTTCTTTCACGGTGATGAATTTAATTTTTTTTATTCTTTTGGCCGTGCTGCACAGCATGTGGGAGCTTAGTTCCCCTGACCAGGGATTGAATCCGTGCCCCTTGCATTGGAAGCACTGTGTCTTAACCACTGGACCACCAGGGAAGTCCAGGGTGGTGAATTTTTAAAGCCTGCTTACCATCGATATGAAGGCTTTCTTGTCCTAAAACCACCTTGTTGAAGTGGTACCTCACTGTTCTACATTTCTAGGATATAGCATGATTCGCTTTCAGATATTCTCGAGGAATCTTGTACAGAATCTAAAGACAGGCTCTCTTGTTCTTGTGATATCGCGATTTGTATATTATCTGGGCTAGTCTGGGACTGATAAAGGTGCTGACAACAGCCAGTGTATAGAACGTTGATATAAAGCAATCTGTTATTTTGCTATTTTTGACTCTTTTAGAACCAAAAGCAAACCCAGTGTAGGCACCCCAGTTTCTGGCAACTTCCCTGGAGTAATTCTGCTACATATTTATAAACACCACTGGAGCCACGTTTACCTGCTGTCTCGGGGTGTTTATCCTGGTCTCCAGGAATGTTTATTTTGTGTCTCTTGGGGTCTCATACTTCAGCAGGGAATCTTCCCAAAGTTTCTCCCTGGCATCTCATCCCAGTTCTGTGATGGACACTTGGGGAAGGAAACTCCTTGGGCACCCTGGGACTCTTTCAGCAGGTGGAGAGAATCCAGGCGGAAAAGCAGCCTGGAGGAGGAGGAGAAGATGGGGACTTTTGTTCCACCGCAGGTGATGGAAATAGGGGGGCTGTAGAAGGGGAATTTCAAAGCACTGAGTTATGAGGAAGTGGTGGGGAGGAATGGTACGAGGGTTGCATGTGGTCAAATACAAACACAAAAAAGAAAAAAACGACATTAGGAAAAGGAAGTGTAAGCTTGTAATGTGAGGGAAGAAGATTTACAAAGAAATTTTGTCAGCAGTTCCCGCCCCCCCCCACCGCCTTGGTTGAACTTTTGCCAAGTGCTTGATCTGAGGTCCCAGCTCTTTTGATCCAGAAGAGACCTATGTGATGATCCATCCAGGAGGGGCCCTGGACCAAATGCCACTATTCTCAGTTTAGCATACCTGAGATGTTCAGTCACCTCCTGTTCCTCAAACAAACAAAAAGCTTTCTGAAATTAAAAGCAAACATTACTATGAGGACAGTCATCTTCTGTCAGGAATTGGGTTAAACAAGGAAAAGCTAGGCTTATCTGCTCCAGATGGGCACCTGCCATAAAAGGAAAAATTTCAAAGTGTCCATCGTGTGTGCCCGGCTTGCGGGGACGCTTGGCTTCCACTGAGTTACTCATCAGGAAAGTCTGAGTGCTTCACAGGTTAGCATCAAGGAATGAGTCAGAGAAGAAATCAAGAGTGTGGCCTTTGTCTTTCCTTCTGCCTGTAACTGTCACCACAGTCACCACCTTGGAGGATGTTGGGAAGACGCTGAAGTGTTGAAATTTCGTTTGTTCGGTGCAGCCTAATGACAAGCCATGAAGACTCGCTGAAGATAGGTACTGAGTTATACCTTAGTTCAAGGTCATCTCTAAGAACCCCAACTGGCCTGCTTCTGTTTTGCTTACAGGTTGTCCTCTCTTAATGATAAGACTTTACAAATTGTCCCCAAAGCTTCAAGGCACAGAAGGGCATTTCTAAGTGATTCTTTTTTTTAAAAACAAAGTTCCAGCATTTAGAATCAAAACTGGACTTGAGAATTGAACAAATCTGGGAGACGTAATACCTCTGCACTGTTAAATTGCCTGGAACCCAGTGGATTCCTACACGGTGAAGAACTGCAGGGCTATATGGCGAAAGTGAAAACAGTTCTGGAAGACAGTCACAATGTCTGAGGATGTAAGTTTTTGCAGCTACCTTTGCACTTCATAACTTAGGATGTATCCGATTAAGTGGTCCTGTCAACTTGACTTCTTTCCAAGAGGAACAGATTGAGCCAAAAGCAAACTGCTCACAGGGAGAACACAGCATCCCTGCAGTGTGGGGGACCCCTCTCGGAGTCCCAGAGCTCCCTAAGAGTATATGGTGAGGCCCAAGTGCTGGATGGTATCTGTGGGCACCCGAGCTGACCTCCCTGTGGCCCAGCAGGAAGATGCCTGAGAATCTAGGGGTACCCCAGCCAATTTCCTGGCGAGTTCAGCAGTATCCCCCAGGGCACATCCCCAGAGAGTTTCGAGGGTGGACTAGCTGGCTTCCTCATTGATTCAGCAGCAACCCGGGGCGGGGGGGGTGGGTAGCTTTTCAGGGACTCTAGTTGGTGCCCATCTAGCCTCAGTCCAACAGCATGATCCCCACCTTCCCCTCAAAGACAGCTTCTTGGGGAATTTTGTCAGCACCCAGGGGACAGTTCCCTGCTGGCTTTAGCCAGCTGTGGACTGGTCTGGCCTGGGCAGCCCAGCAGGCTTTTCCCCTACTCAGAGGCTGTACCACACCCCATCTAACCAACAAGGTCTGAATCTCAGCTTTGCCCAGGGCTCTCCCACGCCCGGGTTCTTCTTCCTGGGCAATTCTCCCTCAGCCTTGGAGTTATCCTTTAGAGTTTTCTTTCCTCTTGGTAGTAAATTCACTGTAATAGGTTAATAATTATTTATATTAAAGCTTACTCTGTGGTTCTGTCTCCTGAGGAGACCCTGACTGATCCACACAGCCAGTAAATCTTAGCCAGGATTGCAGCTAAGGCTGTCTGATTCCAGAACCAAACTAATTGGTATTGTTTCTCTATGACCAGCAGTTTCATATACATTGATTGTTGTGATTAAAGTGCTTTAGACTAATTTTTTGTTTTTTAAATTTTTATTGGAGTATAGTTGATTTACAATGTTGTGTTAGTTTCAGGTGTACAGCAAAGTGAATCAGTAATACATATACATATATCCACTCTTTTTTAGATTCTTTTCCCATATGGGTCATTACAGAGTATTGAGTGGAGTTCCCTGTGCTATATAGTAGGTCCTTGTTAGTTATCTATTTTGTATATAATAGTGTGTACACGTCAATCCCAGTCTCCCAATTTATCCCTCCCCTGCCCCTTCCACCTGGTAACCATAAGTTTGTCTTCTACATCTGTGGCTCTATTTCTGTTCTGTACCTTTTTTTTTTTTTTTTTTTTTTTTTTGCGGTACGCGGGCCTCTCACTGTTGTGGCCTCTCCCGTTGCAGAGCACAGGCTCCGGACGCGCAGGGTCAGTGGCCTTGGCTCACGGGCCCAGCCGCTCCGTGGCATGTGGGATCTTCCCGGACCGGGGCACGAACCCGTGTCCCCTGCATCGGCAGGCGGACTCTCAACCACTGTGCCACCCGGGAAGCCCTGTAATATTTTTTTAGATTATACATATAAATGATCATATGATATGTGTCTTTCTCTGTCTGACTTACTTCACTCAGTATGACAATCTCTAGGTCCATCCATGTTAAATGTCATCATTCTTTGTTATGGCTGAGTAATATTCCATTGTATATATGTACCATATCTTCGTTATCCACTCCTCTGTCAATGGACATTTAGGTTGCTTTCATGTCTTGGCTATTGTAAATAGTGCTGCAATGAACACTGGGGTGTATGTATCTTTTCGAATTATGGTTTTCTCCAGACATATGCCCAGGAGTGGGATTTTGGATCATATGGAAGCTCTATAAGTCTTTTAAGGAACCTTCATACTGTTCTCCATAATGGTTGTACCAATTTACATTCCCACCAACAGTGTAGGAGGGTTCCCCTTTCTCCACACCCTCGCCAGCTTTTATTGTTGGTAGACGTCTTGATGATGGCCATTCTGACTGGTGTGAGGTGATACCTCATTGTAGTTTTCATCTGCATTTCTCTAATAATTCATGTGCTTTTGGCCATCTGTGTATGTCTTCTTTGGAGAAATGTTTATTTAGATCATCCACCCATTTTTTGCTTTTTTTTCTTTTTCTTTTTTTGTATTGAGCTGCATGAGCTGTTTATATCTTGGAGATTAATCCCTTGTCAGTTGCATCATTTGCAAATGTTTTCTCCCATTCTGTGGATTGTCTTTTTGTTTTATGGTTTCCTTTGCTGTGCAAAAGATTTTAAGTTTCATTATGTCCCATTTGTTTATTTTTGTTTGTATTTTCATTACTCTAGGAGGTGGGTCAAAAATAATCTTGCTGCAATTTATGTCGGAGAGTGTTCTGCCTATGTTTTCCTCTGAGAGTTTTATAGTATCCGGCCTTACATTTAGGTCTTTAATCCATTTTGAGTATTTTTGCATATGGTGTTAGTGTTCTAATTTCATTCTTTTACATGTAGTTGTCCTGTTCTCCCAGCACCACTTACTGAAGTGACTGTCTTTTCTCCATTGTATATTCTTGCCTCCTTTGTCATGGATTAGTTGATCATAGATGTGTAGGTTTATTTCTGGGCTTTCTGTGCTGTTCCACTGATCTATATTTCTGTTTTTGTGCCAGTACCATACTGTTTTGATGACTGTAGCTTGGTAGTATAGTCTGAAGTCAGGGAGCCTGATTCCTCCAGCTCCGTTTTTCTTTCTCAAGATGACTTTGGCTATTCGAGGTCTTTTGTGCTTCCATACAAATTGTAAACTTTTTTGTTCTAGTTTCTGTAAAAAATGGCATTGGTAATTTGCTAAGTATTGCATAGACTGACTTCTGATAAAAATCTGTTTTCAATAGCAAGCACATGTTATTTCACCATTGTTGTTTTTTTTAGTGGAAATGTCTACCATACAGATGGCTTTCTTACCACATAACCCACTCTGGAAAAGACGTGGACACCCCTGTTTATCTTTTCAAAAGAGCAGTTCATCACGTTGGCCTCCAGGGCCTTTGCGCTGGGCTCCTTTCTCTCTTTTTTACATTCTTTTTTATAATTAATTTATTTTTATTATTTATTTATTTTTGGCTACGTTGGGTCTTCTTCGTTGCTGCACGCGGGCTTTCTCTAGTTGCGGTGAGTGGGAGCTACTCTGTTGTGGTGCGTGAGATTCTCATTGTGGTGGCTTCTCGTTGTGGAGCACTGGCTCTAGGCACACGGGTTTCAGTAGTTATGGCATGTGGGCTCAGTAGCTGTGACACATGGGCTTAGTTGCTCCACAGCATGTGGGATCTTCCTGGACCAGGGTTCGAACCCATGTCCCCTGCATTGGAAGGCGGATTCTTTTTTTTTTTTTTTTTTTTTTGCGGTACGCGGGCCTCTCACTGCTGTGGCGTCTCCCGTCGCGGAGCACAGGCTCCAGACGTGCAGGCTCAGCAGCCATGGCTCACAGGCCCAGTTGCCCCACGGCACACGGGATCCTCCCGGACCGGGGCACCAACCCGCGTCCCCCACATTGGCAGGCAGACTCTCAACCACTGTGCCACGAGGGAAGCCCAGAAGGCGGATTCTTAACCACTGGACCACCAAGGAAGTCCCTCCTTTCTCTTTTTTATCTTTTATCCCGTCTCCGTTGTTACTTTGCTTGTCCACTCAGCAGAGTTGAGCACAGCTGGTCACTCCCTTTTCTTGAAGGAGTTTGGTTTCCTTTGTGAAGCCACGTTCTTCCTGTTCTCCTTCTGCCTCCTTGGCAGTTCCTGGCTGGCCTCTCTCCTTTTCAGCCTCTAAACTTTCAGTGCTCTAAACTTGGAGCACCCCAGACTGTTTCCTTTTTCTTCTTTATCTACTCAATTTCCTGGGTGATGTCATTCACTTGTATGCCTTTCCAGATCATGTGTTTGCTGATTCCTCCCAAATCTCTACCTCCAGTCTTAACCTTTTCCTGCAAATCCAGAACTGAATGTGTAATTCCACAATTAATATCTATCACCCTGTTGTCTAACAGTCAGATCTAACTTGGCCAAAACAGAACTCCTAATTTCTCCCCTTCCCACTAACAGTCTTCTCGCTTAGTCTTGCAAGTAGTACCACCAGCTGCCGTCTTCCCACACCAAAGGTTTGGAATTATCCTTGGTTCGTCTCTGCATCTTACCTCCACATCCAATTCACTGGCAAGTCCTGCTGACCGTCTATGAAACATAACGCCAGTCTCTCCAGACCAGGCCTCCACCACCTCTCACCCGGGCTCCTCTGTGAGCCTTCTTATGGCTTCCTTGCCTTCATTTTGCCATCCCACACAGCAGCCAGAGGGATCCTTAGATCAGATGTCATTACTCCATTCAAAACCTTCCATATGGCTCCGCACCACTTAGAATCAAAACCAAACATTTTCCCCTGTCTGCAGAGTCCATGATCTGGGCCTCGCTGTCTTGCCTCTTCGTCTTGTCCCGTTTCCCCTTCACCCCATGATCTAGATTCTTCTCTGGGCAGCCAAGCATGTTCCTACTTTCATGACTTTGCATTAGCGGTTTCCTCTGCCTGGAATGTTCTTCCCATGGCTTGCTTCTCTTTGTCGTTCAGCTTTCAGCATAAATGTCACCTCCTCAGAGAGGCATCCTGGGCAACCCAGTCGCTCCCTATCTCATTAGCCTGTTTTAATAATCTGTGTAACAAGTTTTTAATAAGTTATGTAGTTTGTTCCTTACTAATCTTCCTTCTAGACCGTAAGCGCCACGAAATCAGGGGTCTTCGTGTACCTTATTCGCTGCTGTTCTCTCAGAGCCTGTGGTGCTGTCTCACATTAGTTGGTGGTTGTTATGTACCTGTTAAATGAATGAGTGGACTCAGTGGCAGAACCAGGCCTAGGACATAAGATTTTCCTCTTTCGTTTCACATCTAATTTATACCAGGATGTCTTTTGCCAGTAAAGTTATCCTAGCTCCAAGTTATTGATATCTCCTGTTTACTTAAAGGCTATGGTAAAATTTCCAAAAACAATTCCAAAGCCAAATTACCTTTAATCCATTTTGATTTTAAATTTACCTTTAAACTTCACCTTTCACTTCAATATGTTGGAAAATACCACATTCAATGACATTTTATGACCTATATCCTTTGGTTTTTAAACTTAAAATTGTTTCCATTTATTCCAAGTGACTATTATAAAATGGTACTTTAAGACACTTTTATAAGTTGGGAAGCTCACACTTCCATAGTTGTGCATAATTTTTACCTCTGTGAAAACAATGTTGGCCGGAGATGGAAGGACCAGATCTGTTTGTGCTCTTGACACAGGCTCACTGTGCTACTTCCTGCACATCAGTTTCTCTTCTAAAAAAAGTCATAATTCATAGTCACAAAATGGATTTTTTTAAAAAAACAGGACTACCAAAAAGTACAACCTAGTCTATTGATTTTATTTCTTTGGAACAGCAGCCAAGCTGGAGCTGCCCAACCCTGGGCCTGAGGGAGGTGCTGTGCTGAAGCTCAGCCGTGGGGACCGGCCCCTAAGACGGCATGAGGTGGCCAGGTCTGCAAATGTCGGTTTTGTGGGAACCAGTAGGTACTGAGAGATCTGTTCTGCTCCCTTTTCTCACACTCTCAAGTGTGCACAGTGGTGCATTTTTCTTATTTTTTATTCAGGTGTACTTGATTTACAGTATTATGTTAGTTTCAGGTGTACAGCACAGTGATTCATTTTTGCAGATTATACTCCATTATACGTTATTATGAGATAATGGCTATAATTCCTTGGGCTATACAGTATATCCTTGTTGCTTATCTATTTTCTGTATAGTACTTTGTATCTGTTAATCCCCTACTCCTAAACTGTCCCTCTTCCCCTTTGGTAACCACTAGTTTGTTTTCTGCGAGTCTGTTTCTGTTCTGCTATATACATTTGTATTATTTTTTAGATTCCACATATAAATGGTATCATACAGTATGTGTTTTTCTCTCTCTGACTTATTTCACTAGACGTAATATTCTCTAGGTCCATCCATGTTGCTGCAAATGGTAATATTCCATTATATGTATATACCACATCTTCATTATCCAGTTGTCTGTTGATGGGCACTTGGGTTGCTTCCATATCTTGGCCATTGTAAATAGTGCTGCTGTAAACACTGGGGTGCATGTATCTTTTCAAATTGGTGTTTTCATTTTTTCCCAGATACATACCCAGGAGTGGAATTGCTGGATCCCATGGTAGTTCTATTCTTAATTTTTTGAGGAACCTCCCATACTGTTTTCCATAGTGGCTGCACTAACTTACATTCACAGTGTTTACCTCTCCTTTGTATATACTTTCTGGCCTTTGTTTTGTTTTAAGACAAGATGTCCTTTTATCTCTGTCTGGCGTTCGTCTTCATATAAAAGGGACCGTGGAGTTCTCCCATCTTTGCTGCCTTTGATAACTCAGTGGGCTTGCAAAGTGGGAGCCTTCCTGCTCCTCAGGTTCTGAGGATGCTGCCTTTGCCCTGAGGGGATGTGGGAAACATGCGTTTGTGTATCATTGCATTTCATCCAGAGTCACACTTAAAAGACAGCAGTGAACTTTGCGGGGTGGAGAAGTGAGCTTCAGAATATTCAAGCTGAAAGAGGCCTTGAAGAAATCTGGATAATTCCTTATTTAATAGAATCTATATAATTGCTTGTTTTAATTTCCAGACCACTTCTGCTGTTTTGAGGGATGTTCATAACTCAGATCTTTACCCTGGATCAGGAAGTGGGTTTTATTTGTACTGAAAAGACATGTTTTAGGCTTTTAATATCGTGGTTTGGGTCGTCAGAGTGATACATTTTTAGTATTTTGCATAATGTGCCCAGTATTTGTGAATTCTGATGATTAGCAGAAAAAGACCAGCCATTTCACTTATCTCCTGTAGTTTAAAAATAAATCGTAATAAAACTTGGTGTTCTATTCTTCCACAGGGGAAAAACAGCTAATGAGCGTTCACTAGCATTTTAATGCCAGAAATCTTGAGACAGAGTGATTAAGTAAGAATAGCTTTTCATAACTTTAATAGGCACAGGGAGACTGTGTAGTGGCCTAATACAGCCTCAGTAGATGCGGTGGTCTGTTCATCCAGCCAAGTTTCTGCTACTTCAGGAAGACTGTGTAAAAACCGCACATGAATAGAGAATATCCAACAGAGGAGAAAGCATCAGCATTTAAAGCTGGCATCTCCCTTCAGTGTGAAGCATTCTTAGCCTTTTTTTTTTTAATTGACTCAAGCATAAGAATAAACAAATAACCTCAGGACCATTTAATCTTGAATGACCCATTTCACTCCACATCCAGTTGTGTTCCTTATCAGTTTATGTTTCTAATGAGAACATACTTTCAAATTTACTTTCTACACAGAAATATTGGTCTCATAATTTTTAATGACTACAGAGAATTCTGTCTTCTGAATTGTGTCATAGGTTTTAATCATTTCCCCTTTGTTGAATATTTGAGAGGGTTACTAAGTTTTCACTGTGTTATGAATAGTGTTGCTATGAGCAATCATTGTATAATTTTTGTAAGAAAGGCCCACTTCCTTGAAGCGAATTCCTAAAAATGGAAATATACCAGGTCACATGAATATTTCTCCTTCCTCTATTGGTAACATTTTCTATAAATATAACATTTTTTTTGCAGCTGCCACCAACTTTGGAATTTATCTTTTTTATTAGCGTTTGCTAGTGATGACTGATGTCATGATTGACTGATGTCATAAATGACTGATTTAGTGATGACTAAATTCCCCACATTTCCAGGTCTTTTCCAGTCCTGGAAATCAGTCGTTCTCTAGCATCACATAACTTCCTAGGGGGCATCCACTGCACAGTACCATAGTTCTTTTTTTTGTGGACTTGACTTTCTCCAGTGCCGAAGCCCTCCACATCACAGGCCTTGCTTTAGACTGCTGTATCCCTGCAGCTCCTCACACAGTAACATCTCCCTAATTAGGTGCTCAACCAATAGCCTGTGCTTTAGTTTGAAAATCAAGTTTGTGTTACGGAAATCGGAGCCAATTAGCTTCTATTTTAGTCGCCAACACGTTAGGAACCACTATTCGTGTTACTGATAAGATAGTTTTTTTTTTGTTTTTTTTTTTGAGAGGAAAAATCCGTTTCTCTTACTTTCTTAATTTAGCAACTGGGCACGTTTCCGAAATCCTCAGAATCTGGCCCCAAGCACTAGCTTGTCGGAGTGCACGCATGTCTTGGAGCTCGTGAACTGTTCTGTTTCTTGCTCATCTGCACAGCACCAAGTGAATTTTTCGTATGCATGAAATTTCTCAGTGCCTTCGACTTTCCTGCTGTTTCAATGGCTGGCAGTGCTGCTAGGGGTACGGCCCACACAAAACCAGTTCCCTGGACCTGGGTGATTCTGGGCATCTGGGGCAGGGTGGGGGGCGCTAAAGCTCTTGGTTTAATAGAAATTGATAGCCAATGCTTAATAGTCAACTGTAAATTATTTCCGGTTCTCTGGCAAAACCTACACTATTCCCAGCAAGGAAGCCAGCGGTGCAGGAACGGGAGCCTGGGGTCGCGGCTTGACATCTACATTTGTTATCCTGGGCCCTCAGGCACTTGCAGGAAGGAGGAGCAGAGGCCTGTGTGAAATTGCCACCAGGAGAGAGTTCTTGGGGGAAGCCAGAGATTCCCAGTCTGGGTTCAAGCCTTGGGGGTAATCTTGGGACAGAAAGTAGAAACAAAGTATCAGGTGAGGAAGCAGTGGAGGGCGGTCCGGACTGGGGGTGTTAACAGGCCTGGGTGGTTCAGAGCATTCTCTTGGTGCAGTTCTAGCCCCATGGTAGGCGGTGGGTTTAAAGCTCTCTGTGGGACTCCGAGCAAATCTGTTAAACTCAGAGACCTTCTGACTTGTAAAGTGGTATTTGGACTGGATGACTTCCAAGTCTCAGTCTGGTGCAACATGCTCTTACTTTGGTTCATTTTATGACTTCGAGAGCATTTAATGTTGACGTTTTTAATTTGCCTTTTTATATTTTGAGATCTTTTCCTAGCTGGTGTTGGAGCAGAATTCTGATACCCATGTATCCATGATACAAGCTAATGATGCTAAACTAACTTTTGCAGTCATTCGGTGTTTACATTAGTTTGGTTAAGGAACTCAAATTACATTTGGTTTGTATTCTGCAAAGCCATATAAAATTGTTCAAACCAGGAAACAGCTGTCTTTCATAAAAGTACAAAGATGTCAATGGTTAGTTCATTACTCAATAATAGCATTTTTGGATTACTTTTCTAGGAGAGATGTGTTCTGGAGTAAAGAAGCAGTCCCCACTTTGGGGGGACGGGTATCAGAGGGTGGCAGCAAAAGGTAAGGGCCCCAGAGATGGGTTCCCAAGGTCACAGCCCGAGTCTGCCCCTTGCTCCCTTGACTCTGGGTACATCACATAACCTCCCTGAACGTTAGCTTCCTCATTTGCAAAGTGAGGATAAACCTTATAGTAACATTGTGAAGATGAAATGAGATGTACACTTAAAGCTGTCCATTCAGTGCTGGCACATGGGCACGCTCTACCGATGTGAGTTCGCTGAAGGTGAGACGTTTAGATACACGGCATTTGCAGTCAAAGGATTTTTTTGTATCCTCACATGAATGGCATATACTTTGGGGTCCCCAGAATTTCAAATCAGTAATACAAGTGATGGCTGTTGATGTTTTATTTCCAGTAGCATCTTTCCCCAGTTGGCAGATGTTTTGGTTTCATTTATTTACTTTCTAGGTATAAGTAGGGGAATTTAGGCAATAATGCACCATTGTCCACCAAAAGCTGTTTTTTGAATTTTCTGAGCAAGAGCTGGCCATGAAAACAGAGAAAGGGCAGAGGGTGCTACTGGGTAAGCGGACAGTGGGGAGGAAAGCAAGAAACGGAAGGCATCACTGCTCTTGGGGATTTGATGATCTGGTTGGAGAGATCGTATCTGGGGCAGGCAGAGTACGCAGGTATCCTTTGGGGTGACTTACTAGCTCCCATTACTCATAAGAGAGCATTGTGTTGGTCCTTTACAAATCCGCACACATACCTACCCAGGAAATCCTCTTGCCAGCATGAACCAGCCTGTTTACCTTGATAACACACCTTTAGTCAGCTGCATTTCCAGATCATTAATACGGGGCTTTGTTGCAAGGCTGCTGTGAATTCCATCTGCCCCCATCCTCATTATGAACACCTCCTTGGCAGCCCTGCTTCTCCGGGCTCGAGGGATCCTGGTGACGTCTAGATAAAGATCTCTGGAGCCCATCTGGGGAAAGGAAGGTGAGGAAAAGAGTGGCAGATGCTGTCTTTGTCCGGAACGGTAGCCTTCCCGCCATCACCATTAGAATGTTCTCCACAGTGATGCAGATGAGCCAGTGGGAGCAGAGCCAGCTCTGCTCTGGTTGCACATTTGTTCTCTGATTCCACTGTCTGCAGACCCTTCCCGTCGTCCTCACTACCTGCCCTGCTCCCTGTTTCCTCTACCCCCTCTCTAAGGTGGCCTCATTTTTGAAGGCAAATCTCACTAATGCATATTTCTCTCTCCTGCAGGGGAGTTGCTGAGTCAGCCCAGACCAGAAGGCGTGGCAGAGATCATTTGCCCCAAGAATGGCAGCGAGCGAGTGAATGTTGCCTTGGTTTACCCACCCACACCGACTGTGATCAGCCCATGTTCCAAGTGAGTTCTGAACCCGCAGCCCCTGTCCCTCACTCCTGAGAACAAAAATCCAGGTTAAAGTACCTTTCATCAAACCTGGAAATGCTCCCCCAGGGCAGACCTAGTTATCTGGGCAACAGCAAAACTATGGCTTATACAGCAAACTAGGAACTTTCATTTTTTGTTATTTGTGATGTTTTTTTTTTTTTTACTTTTGCTGATAAAAGAACATTTTAAAACAGCTTTTTTGAGATTTTGTTCACATATTATACAGCTCACTTGTTTAAAGTGTATGATTCATTGTTTTTTAGTATATTTGCAGGTATATGCAACCAAAAAGAGCGATTTTTTTTTTTTTGATAGAGAGTCATAATTCTGTCATTGTAGTATGAAGTGGGCCCTCATTTTAGAAAACAGCGAGGGCTCATTAAATAAGAAAAGCTGGCAGAAAATCTGTAGCAGATCCTTTTTTCTTGTGGGTCTCTGATTCTCTATCAGTCCTCGACAATCAGAAGCTGTGTGGTTTTTTCCCACCTTCCCCAAAATGGACTTAAAGACACAGAATGTACCCATGTGAACTAACTTTTGGATACAAGGTTAGCTTAGCGTTAAACTCAGATGATAAACTTAGGTTAAACTCGTCTGTTTGGTTTCTTCTGTAGTGTTAAGAACTGAACAGGCCACTTTAGACTGAGATGAAATACCTTTCTACTGCAAATCTTGAAAAGCAGTAAGTAGTCCCTGGTCCTCTGGGTGATATCAACAAAGTATTCATGAAGGAGACTTCAAGCATTTTTCTTCCTAGTTGACCACATAGAATATTTTTTCCATATCTAAGCTTTGTATAGGGATGTTGGAAAGTTCGTATTTGAGAATGGTGACCTGGTACGGCCTCTTGAGAAACTTGCTGTCAGGCTGCATTCCTGAGAGTTTGTGTGATAGGAACTTATGTCTCCGACCCTCCAAGTATCAGCTTTCCTGCCCTTGATATGCTGTCTGCAGAGCAAGGGTCTGCTGGGGATTTCTCCAAACTGGGTGACTCATTAGACAGAACATCCCTAATCCGTCTTTGCTGCAAAATGTCACTGAACACCCAAGGGCAAGTCTTTTCTCATGCTCTTCTATTCAGAATGCTTTTTAAGGTTAACTTATCACTAAAATATGACCCTATGACATTGTGAAACCTTGAAATGCTTCTTAGGGTTACCCAGTAACTAAATATGAACCAGAACATTCCCCTGTCCTGAGCATACCAAACATCAGAAATGTTACCATTCTCTGAATTGGTATACACGGGTGCCTTTCTTACACATAGGGTAAGGATAAAGGGATATGATAAAAAACAGGGTCTGGAACGGAGGGAAACAATTGTGCAATAGGCTTTGCAGGGGTGTAGATTTTCCTGAGCCAGGAGAGACGGTAACCTATTGTTTTGCCATAGCCACGTGGCATTTAATAGACGAGATAGAGGTTGGAGTTAAAATATCCACTTGCACGAGAAACCACAGTGGCGCCGAGCCAGAGTTAGTGTCTTCTCACCGGCTTCTGTTGTACTGCCACAGAACGACATTTACACCAAGCTGCAGAAATGCTATCAGCTCCGCTCTCTTCCAGTTTATCATACCTGAAATGAACAAGCAGCTTTAAAGCCCTGGGTAATCAGAGCCACATGACCTGAGACTTCTAGATGCTGGAGGGGATACCTTTAGGGACTGAACTGCTTTTGACCCAGCTCTGTGAACAGGTTTACTTTGAAATGGATTTTTAAGAAAAGGTCTCATACAGTGGATGGCAGATTTAGAGGGTAACTCTCAATTCTAAATGAAGGAATATCCTTGAGAACAAACTCTCAATTCTAAATGAAGGAATATCCTTGAGAACAAAATGGAAACAAACAGTCAGGCCCTGCACAGCCCAGTGGAATCTCTAATTTACAAGTGGATGGCAATGTATTGGAAGTGGGATTTGGGGATCGATGAGGAAAGCTGTCCCAGGAGGTGGTCGTTAGGTCCAGGCAGCTTGGGTCTGAGCCTGAGAGCTTCTGAGAGTTAGTTAGACTTAGGGTCTCAGCGGACAGTAGAAATTGGTAGGCTGGAGTTATTGCCCTGGTTTTGCAACTCCAGCCCCAGTTAACTTAGGCAAGTCACTAGGGAGTGACCTTTTACTGCTCTCTCCTCCTCTAAAATGTAGGTCGATGGTCAAGATCAGACTTTCTTCATCAGGCACGTGTGTA
This sequence comes from Pseudorca crassidens, assembly GCF_039906515.1. Taxonomy (NCBI): domain Eukaryota; kingdom Metazoa; phylum Chordata; class Mammalia; order Artiodactyla; family Delphinidae; genus Pseudorca; species Pseudorca crassidens. Next base: position 16,329,448 of record NC_090316.1, read on the forward strand.
TCAGAATTTCCAGGGCCAGGCACTAGTCTTTAAGAAAACGAGTCACTCAGATGATTGTCATGTGTGTGCCAGACATTCTGCTCGTTGAGATCCCCTCCAGGGCTCCCAGGCCAGTGAGTCTCATCTTCAGGAGAATTCTTAATAATTTTGCCAGGACGATAGGCGGCAACCAGAGCCATCCCAGGAAAACCAGAATAATCACCCTACTCTTAGGTCATTGATCCAGATCTTACAGTGGTTTTAAAAGGCGTCCCAAGCTCTTCGTTGACCAGTTTACCCCTCTCCTTTGTAGGTCAAATGAGACTTGTCATTAACGGCCTGCCTTTGACCATGTGTAAAATAATGGTGCTACTATGAGCTTTATAAGGAAAAACCATTGATGACTGTTATTTGATTGGATCTTCCTTATGAATTCCAAGCTTCTCTATTTCTCATTTTTTAAAATTTCGAGGTGTGTTATTCACCTACAGACAGAGAATAAAGAGCAAGTAGTGATTTTTTTTAAAAAAAGTGACTTATTCTCCTAACTCACCTTGGATGATGGTGAAGTCTCTGCCAGCGTTCCACGGGGAAGAGGTTACACGAAGTGAATGAAAGGCCTGGCCTTCGGCACCTCGCTCTCCAAGGAGAAACGTATCAACTGAGTGACTTCTTGGTCCCTTGGCTGATATCACATAGAAATACGAGTCATTTCCATACTTTGGCAATCCTGGGCTGATTTTCAAGGATATTTGCCTTGGAGATGAGATGAAAATTCGCCTAGTAGCAGATTTGCTGGGTTGCTTTGAAAAATTCTGACCTCCTTAAGGATATGGATTCTGTCTGATAAACATTTTTTTAAAGCTTTGGTATACTTTCATACCATCAAACTTACCCATTCAGCGATGGTTCCTATATTTACAGAGTTGTGCAGCTGTCACCACAATCTCATTTTAGAACATTTTCATCAAAGAGAAATTTCATGCCCATGCCCACCTGCAGTCACTGTGTCTAATACAATACCTAGTTCCACGCAGAAAATAAATAATTTTTAGTGCCACTTTCAGGAATGGTTTTGCTCCCTGGTGTGTTGGTATTAAACAGATTTGTGAGTTTTAAGGAAATTCGTACAAACACTTGTTATCCTTGGCCCAGTGCAGTCTGAAGGCAGTGGAGTGACGTGTACCCCTGCTGCCAGCCCCCTGTTTACTGAACAGTAGAAGGGAAATGGAGTTTCTTGGAGGGAAATCAGCCTCCTTCAGAACTCTACCTATACCTAAAGTACAGGTAGCAATTTTTAAAAACAAAGACTTAGTTGTTAAGAGCAGTTTTAGGTTCACAGTAAAATCGAGCAGAAGGTACAGAAAGACCCCATCTACCCCCTGCCCTGGCCACACACAGCCTCCCCAACCAGACTGGAACATTTGTCACAGGTGATGAACCTACACTGACACCTTGTTATCACCCGAAGCCCACGCTTTACATTAGGGTTCACACTTGATGTTGTACGTTTCATGGGTTTGGACAAATACAGAATGACATGTATCTACCATTACAGTATCTTATACAATATTTTCATTGCCCTAAAAAATCCTCTGCATTCCCCCTCTTTATCACTCCCTCCCCTCTTCCCTCTTAACCCTTGGCACCCACTGATCTTCCTTTTTTTAGCTTTATTGGGATGTAATTGACAGATAAGTAAGATATTTAAAGTGTACACTGTGGTAATTTGATATCCGTATGCACTGTGAAAGGATTCCCACCATGTAGTTAATTAACACATCCATCTGTCACGTATTTATCCTTCAGAACTTCTGAGCAGCAGCCTAAGTGACCTTTAATATAGACAGGGATACTGAGCCTTGGACTTTAGGGATCATAAAGGGCAAAAATATACTTTCAGTGGGAAAAGCAAAGCAGGTACAATAGAAGGATTTTTTTTTTCATTAAAAAATTATTTGTGAATTCCTGTCTCATCCTGTTGCTTTACAGGTTGAGACACTTTAAAATTTCAGCTCAGAAGGGAAGTGTGAACTTCTTTGGGCAAATTGCAGCTTGCTATTTGCCTTTCATTTGTAGATAACTTATGGACTATTTCTTTCTCATTTCCAAAGAGATTTTTCCTCCTTTACCAGTTAAAATATATATTCTGAAAAACTGCCACTTGACTCAATTTGTCTACTGATTTTCATTTAAAAGACATGATTCAGAAGGTTAGCTATGAAAATGTTTTACCTTAAGAAATACTGGAGATACATACAGTGGGTGGGGACAAGATGGCGGAGTAGAAGGACGTGAGCTCACCGCCTCTCATGAAAACAACAAAATCACAACTAACTACTGAACAACTATCAATAAAAAAAATGATGGAACCTACCAAAAAAGATCCTACATCCAAAGACAGAAGAAACCACAACAGCACAGTAGGAGCTGTGCAATCACGATAAAATCAAATCCCATACCTGCCAGGTGGGCAAACCACCAACTGGAACATAACTGTATCATAGAGGTTCTCCCACAGGAGTGAGAGTTCTGAACCCCACATCAGGCTCCCCAGCCTGGGGGTCTGGTTTCAGGAGGAGGAGCCCCCAGAGCATCTGGCTTTGAAGGCCAGTGGGATTTGATCACAGGAATTCCACAGGACTGGGGGAAACAGAAACTCCAGTCCTGGAGAGTGCACACAAGGCCTCATGTGCACTAGGACCCAGGGGAAAAAGCAGTGACCTCACAAGAGCCTGGGCCAAACCTATCTGCTGGTATTGGAGGGTCTCCTACTGGTGGGGGGAGGGGGGACGACTTTGGCTCACTGTGGGGACAAAGACACTGGTGGCGGTAGTTCTGGGGAGTACTCATTGGTGCAAGTCCTCCTGGAGGCTGCCATTTTCTCACCAAGACCTGGCCCCAGCCACCAGCCTGTAGGCTCCAGTGCTGGGAGGCCTCAGGTCAGACAAGCATCAGGGTGGGAACACAGCCCCACCCATCAGCAGACAGGCTGCCTCAAGTCTTCCTGAGCCCACAGCTGCCCACTAAACACACCCCTTGACAGGGCCCTGCCCACCAGAGGGACAAGACCCAGCTCCACCCACAAGTGGGCAGAAACTAGTCCCTCCCACCAGGAAGCCTGCACAAGCCCCTTAGATCAGTCTCATCCACCAGGGGGCAGACAGCAGAAGCCAAGAAGAACTACAACTCTGCAGCCTATGGAATGGAAACCACAATGACAGAAAGTTAGACAAAATGAGCCAGCAGAGGAATATGTCCCAGACGAAGGAACAAGATAAAACCTCAAAAGAACAACTAAGTGAATTGGAGATAAGCAACCTAACTGAAAAAGAATTCAGAGTAATGATGGTAAAGATGATCCAAGATCTTGGAAAAAGAACGGAAGCATACATCGAGAAGATACAAGAAATGTTTAACAAAGAGCTAGAAGATCTAAATAACAAACAAACATAGATGAACAATACAATAACTGAAATGAAAAATACACTAGAAAGAATCAATAGAACAAATGAGGCAGAAGAACGGATAAGTGAGCTGGAAGACAGAATGGTGGAAATCACTGCTGTGGACAAGAATAAAGAAAAAAGAGTGAAAAGAAATAAGGACAATCTAAGAGAACTCTGGGACACCATTAAACACACCAACACTCACATTATAGGGGTCCCAGAAGGAGAAGAGAGAGAGAAAGGACCTGAGAAAATATCTAAGGAGATAGTAGCTGAAAACTTCCCTAACATGGGAAAGGAAACAGTCACCCAAGTCCAGGAAGCACAGAGAGTCCCAGGCAGCATAAACCCAAGGAGGAACACACAAAGGCACATAGTAACCAAACTGACAAAAATTAAAGACAAAGAGAAAAAATTAAAAGCAACAAGGGAAAAGCAACAAAACATATAAGGGAATTCCCATAGGTAATCAGCTGATTTCTCAGCAGAAACTGCAGGCCAGAAGGGAATGGCATGATATATTTAAAGTGATGAAAGGGAAGAACCTACAACCAGGAATACTCTATCCAAGCAAGGCTCTCATTCAGATTTGACGTAGAAATCAGAAGCTTTACAGACAAGCAAAAGCTAAGAGATTTCAGCACCACCAGACCAGCTTTGCAACAAATGCTAAAGGAACTTCTCTAAGTGGAAAAGAAAAGGCCACAACTAGAAACAAGAAAATTACAAATGGAAAATCTCACTGGTAAAGGCAAACATTACAGTAAAGGTAGCAAGTCATCCACACACAAAATGATATGAAAGCCAGCAGTCGTGAAAAGAGAATACAAATGCAGGATATCAGAAATGCATTTGAAATTAAAAGGCCAGCAACTTAAAACAATCCTGTTTTTATATAGATTGCTGTATTAAAACCTCATAGTAACCACAAACCAAAAATCTACAATAGATGCACACACAAAAAAGAATAAGGAATCCAAACACAACAGTAAAGTTAGTCATCAAATCACAAGAGAAGAGAACAAAAGAGGAAAGAAAAAAGACCTACAAAAACAAACCCAAAACAATTAATAAAATGGCAATAAGAACCTACGTATCAATAATTGCCTTAAACGTAAACAGACTAAATGCTCCAACCAAAAGACATGGACTGGCTGAATGGATACAAAAACAAGACTTGTATATATGCTGTCTACAAGTGACCCACTTCAGATCTAGGGACACATACAGACTGAAAGTGAGGGGAATGAAAAAGGCAAATGGAAATCAAAAGAAAGCTGGAGTAGCAATGCTCATATCAAACAAAATAGACTTTAAAATAAAAACTGTTCCAAGAGACAAGGAAGGACACCACATAATGATGAAGGGATCAATCCAAAAAGAAGATATAACAATTGTAAATATAAACGCACGCAGCATAGGAGCACCTCAATATATAAGGCAAATACTAACAGCCATAAAAGGAGAAATCAACAGTAACACGATAATAGTGGCAGATTTTAACACACCACTTTCATCAATGGACAGATCATCCAGACAGAAAATCAGTAAGGAAACACAGGCCTTAAATGACACATTAGACCAGATAGACTTATTGATATTTATATCCATCCAAATGCAGCAGAATACACATTCTTTTCCAGTGCACATGGAACATTCTTGAGGATTGATCATATGCTGGGCCACAAATCAAGCCTCTGTAAATTTAAGAAAACTGAAATCATATCAAGCATCTTTTCCAAACACAATGAGGTTAGAAATCAACTACAAGGAAAAAACTGTAAAAAGCACAAATACGTGGAGGCTAAACAATATGATACTAAACAACCAATGGATCACTGAAGAAATCAAAGACAAAATCAAAAAAATACCTAGAGACAAATGACAACAAAAGCATGACAATCCAAAACCTATGGGGCACAGCAAAAGCAGTTCTAAGAGGGAAGTTTATTGCAATACAATCTTACTCAATCTCAGAATCTTACAATCTTACAATCTCAGAAAACAAGAAAAATCTCAAACAACCTAACCTTACACCTAAGGCAGCCAAAGAAAGAACAAACAAAACCCAAAGTTAGCAGAAGGAAAGAGATCATAAAAATCAGAGCAGAAATAAATGAAATAGAGAGGAAGAACACAATTGAAAAAAAACCAGTGGAAAAAATAAATAAAAACCAGTGAAACTAAAAGCTCATTCTTTGAAAAGATAAAATTGATAAACCTAAACAAAATTGATAAAAAAAGGCAGAGGAACTCAAATCAATAAAATTAGAAATGAAAAAGGAGATGTTACAGCTGACACCACAGAAATACAAAGGATCATAAGAGACTACTACAAGCAACTACATGCCAATAAAATGGACAACCTGGAAGAAATGGACAAATTCTTAGAAAGATACAATCTCCCAAGACTGAACCAGGAAGAAAAAGAAAATATGAACAGACCAATCACAAGTACTGAAATTGAAACTGTGATTGAAAAACTCCCAACAAACAGTCCAGGACCTGATGGCCTCACAGGTGAATTCTATCAAACATTTAGAGAAGAGTTAACACTTATCCTTCCAAAACTCTTCCAAAAATTTGCAGAGGAAGGAACACTCCCAAACTCATTCTATGAGGCCACTATCACCCTGATACCAAAACCAGATAAAGATACCACAAAAAAAGAGAAAATTACAAGCCAATATCACTGATGAACACAGACACAAAAATCCTCAACAAAACACTAGCAAACCGAATCCAACAATGCATTAAAAGGATCATATACCATGATCGATACATCATGATACTACATAGAAAATCCTAAAGATGCTACTAGAAAACTACTAGAGCTCATCAATGAATTTGGTAAAGTTGCATGAAATACACAGAAATCTCTTGCATTCCTATACACTAACAACAAAAGATCAGAAAGAGAAATTAAGGGAAAAATCTCATTTATCGTCCCATCAAAAAGAATAAAATACCTAGGAATAAACCTACCTAAGGAGGCAAAAGACCTGTACTCAGAAAACTATAAGACACTGATGAAAGAAATCAAAGAAGACACAAACAGATGGAGAGATATACCATGTTATTGGATTGGAAGAATCAATATTATCAAAATGACTATACTACCCAAAGCAATCTACAGATTCAATGCAATCCCTATCAAATTACCAATGGCATTTTTCACGGAATTAGAACAAAAAATTTTACAAACTGTATGGAAACACAAAAGGCCCCAAATAGCCAAAGCAATCCTGAGAAAGAAAAACAGAGCTGGAGGAATCAGTTCCCTGACTTCAGATTATACTACAAAGCTACAGTAATCAAAACAGTATGGTGCTGGTGCTGAAACAGAAATACAGATCAATGGAACAGGATAGAAAGCCCAGAAATAAAACCACACACCTATGGTCAATTAATCTATGACAGAAGAGACAAGACTACACAATGCAGAAAAGACAGCCTCTTCAATAAGTGGTGCTGGGAAAACTGGACAGCTACATGTAAAAGAATGAAATTAAAACATTCTCGAACACCATACACAAAAATAAACCCAAAATGGATTAAAGACCTAAATGTAAGGCTGGATACTATAAAACTCTTAGAGGAAAACATAGGCAGAACACTCTTTGACATAAATCGTAGCAATATCTTTTTGGATCCACCTCCTAGAGTAATGAAAATAAAAATAAACAAATGGAACCTAATTAAACTTAAATGCTTTATCACAGCAAAGGAAACCATAAACAAAACGAAAAGAAACCCCACAGAATGGGAGAAAATATTTGCAAACGATATGACCAACAAGTGATTAATTTCCAAAATTTACAAACAACTCATGTGGCTCAATATCAAAAGAAACAACAACCCAATCAAAAAATGGGCAGAAAACCTAAACCGACATTTCTTCAAAGAAGACATACAGATGACCAAGAGGCACATGAAAAGATGCTCAACATCACTAATTATTAGAGAAATGCACATCAAAACTATAATGAGATATCACCTCACACCAGTCAGAATATGGCCATCATTAAAAAGTCTACGAACAATAAATGCTGGAGAAGGTGTGGAGAAAAGGGAACCCTCCTGCACTGTTGGTAGGAATGTAAATTGGTACAGCCACTATGGACAACAGTACAAAGGTTCCTTAAAAAACTAAAAAGAGCTACCATATGACCCAGCAATCCCAGCAACCAAGCAACCAAGCAACCAAGCAACCAAGACCCAGCAACCAAGACTCCTGGGCATATATCTGGAGAAAACCATGGTTCAAAAGGATACGTGCACCACAATGTTGCAGTGCTGTATACTATAGCCAAGCCATGGAAGCAAACTAAATGTCCATCAACAGATGAATGAATAAAGAAGATGTGCTACATATATACAATGGAATATTACTCAGCCATTAAAAAGAATGAAATAATGCCCTTTGCAGCAACATGGAGGGACCTGGAGTTTATCATATTAAGTGAAGTCAGACAAAGACAAATACATGATATCGCTTATATGTGGAATCTTTAAAAAATGATACAAATGAACTTATTTACGAAACAGAAACAGACTCACAGACATAGAAACCAAACTTATGGTTACCAACGGGGAAAGGTGGGTGGGAGGGATAAATCGGGAGATTGGGGTCGACATATACACACTACTATATTTAAAATAGATAACCAACAAGGACCTACTGTATAGCACAGGGAACTCTATTCAATACTGTCTATTGGTCTGTATGGGGAAAGAATCTAAAACAGGGTGAGTATATGCATATGTATAACAGTTTCACTTTGCTGTACACCTGAAACTAACCCACCACTGTAAATCACCTACAGTCCAATATAAACATTTTTTTAAAAGACACACTGGAATGCAACTTACACTCCCATGTGGCTTCTTAACGGACTGGTCCTTGAACATGCAGGAAACAGAAAAGTATCATTTTTATCTTCTGGCCGTTGCCATTTCTTTTGTGGTGCTACCCTATCTGTCTGTGGAGTGGTGGAACTGAAGAAGGAAGCAAATTCTGATTTTGGCAGGTCATGTGTTACAGAATTAGAAAAAATGGGCTGGTTTGAAAATTGCTGGGCAAAGCTTTCTCCTTTCCAGAAAGTATTACCGATAATAAAGGACAAGGCTCACACTGCATTTCAAACTTGGATTACTGCGTATATACTATAGCGTTCCAATTCAAGTAAGATTCCAGCTACTTACTGTTTGCAAGTATTCTCAAACCCATAGTGATTACTTTGCATAGGAATTTTGGCAGTTACATTGTTATGACATAAGGATATTTAAGACCAACTAAGCCTTTTGTAAAAAGTACAAAGATTCTGTGGCCTTTACCTCACCAAATAAATAGGCAAAGTATGTTTAACTGCACTCAGATTCGTAAGGACTCGATTAAAAAACCTTTTTTTTAAGGAATGGATGAATTTGGCTTAATCCCAATGGAGAATTTTTCACTGATCTCAGAAGTGTAAAACATGAAGGATGGGGATGGGATGGAATTTCAGAAGGAAAGGAGGCTTAAATGCGGAGGTTGCCTGTGGGGTGTATCACAATGATTTGCATTGATTTGTTTTGTTCTTTGTAAGGAGTAAGAGGGCTCCTTGCCTTGTTGCTTTCACGACTGGGAGGAATAGTGTTTCTTTGATTATTCAGTCTCCCATCAGCCACATTGATACTGGAATTTGTTCCCTCTCTGCTTAGGTATCTCCACACTTTCTTGGACAATTAAGTGGAAAAGATAGTCTTCTTTCCCTTATGCCATCATTTTTACTGTACCCAATCTGTGACTTTAGGAGCACCAATTTTTAAGGGTAAGTCTCTGGGAAGCAGAGAGGGTTTCTTAAATAGGTAAGGGCCTCCTAAGGACTTGGGGAGTTTAGGGAAAAAAAGGGGGAGGATGGGCTTGGGACGAAGAGATTCCATACAGCAGGACATTTTAAGATTACAAATCTTTTACTTATCCAGAATCAAGACATATTGGAGAATTAAAAATAAGAAAACTGCTCAATTCTTTTGCCTAATTTACTATAATGCATATATCAGTCACCTTAGATCCTTTTTGGAAAAAAGTCATTTTAAAAAACTCATTCTAATGTAACGCAAGAATATAACATCAGGAAAAGCTCAAGCTGATTAACACAGCAAACCATTTTTTTAAAATCCTGAGTTTCCCACTTTGTAGCTAATTGACTATTTATTTATTTATTGGCTGCGTTGGGTCTTTGTTGCTGTGTGAGGGCTTTTCTCTGGTTGTGGCGAGCGGTGCACTGGCTTCTCATTGCGGTGGCTTCTCTTGTTGCAGAGCACAGGCTCTAGGTGCACGGGCTTCAGTAGTTGCAGCAAACGGGCTCAGTAGTTGTGGCTCATGGGCTCTAGAACACAGGCTCAGTAGTTGTGGTGCAAGGGCTTAGTTGCTCCGCAGCACGTGGGATCTTCCCGGACCAGGGCTCGAACCCGTGTCCCCTGCATTGGCAGGCGGATTCTTAACCACTGCGCCACCAGGGAAGTCCCAGCAAACAGCTTTTTAAAAGCAGCGTTGGTATTTACTTTCTCAAGGCAGTTTGACAGGCTCTGCAGTTATGCCCTGAGTTTGAATCCGGCTGTGTGTTAGCGCTGTGACAGGTGCAGATCACAGCAGCACTATCTCCTGAGCCCGTTCTGTGCATTTAGACAGTTTCAGGGGAAGCATTTAGCATCATTCCTTACACAGATGAAGTAGCGCTCAATAAATCCAGCTGCTGTTATTTCTATCAGAAATATTAGTATGTACACCATGCATAACATATAAAGGTAATAACAGAAAACAAAATTTCAAAATCCAAATATAGATGCTAGAGTAAAATCCACTCACTGACTTACCTAGGACTGTTTTGCTTATTAATTGAGGTACCGGCGCAAGGCAGGTAGATGTGTGTGCTGAGTAGGCAGGAGAGCATGCTGGCTCACCTTCCCCTCCACCACCACGAAGGGGTCAAGGTGAAGTACATGCAGATCTGTTTATGAGGCCACCTGCAGCTGCTTAGCAGGCAACCAATGTTGCCTGGGTTCCTAAACCCATCAGTGTCCTAAACCCATCTTCCCGGGATAAAGAGATGAGTGGGATCGTTCCTTTCATATTGTAGATGCCAGTGCCCATGTGCCTGGACAAACTCCTTATACCGTGGGAATGGAAGATTGGAGATACATGAGGCCAAGAGATCAGGAAACGACTGCCGGAGAAAAGACAGTTTATTACAGTTCCTTCGGGGAGGGGCACGCCGTGCCCTGGGGCGGGGGCGGGGCTGCGTGGGGAAGCACCTGTGGGCCAGGAGGCGGAGGGGAGGGGCCTGTGCTGTGGTCTCTGCGGGAAGGTACGGGCAAGGCAGGGGAACACATGTAGGATGGGCCAGTTTGGGTAGTTTCTGCGGGCTCTGGGGCACAAAGACAGTCCCGAGTTGTCTGGAGCCTGGCCCTGGTGTGATCAGGGCAGGTGGAGAGTGGCCTGGAGTGTGAGAGCCTGGTCAACGGGGTGGTCAGGCGTGTGGACTCCGGACTCGCTGGTTTGCATGAGAAGCACGCTCGCGTCTGAGTTGTTCACTACGTGTGGGCACTAACTGGCTGACCCTGGGAGGGGCAGTCTCTCCACGGTGGGCAAGGCCGCAGAGGTCAAAGCATCAGAGGACAGAAAAGACCCGCTTAACGTCAATACAACAGGGTGTGGCTTCACTGTCAGCCTGAGCTTCTAAAGAAGCTGAATGCGTTTGCTGCGTCCCAGGAAGAGCAGGCTCCGAAACCTGAGGGGATTCTGGGGCGAGCCCCCCAGCTGACCCCTCCCTTCAGCTGCGGGCCTGTTTCCATCGTCCCGCCCGGCTGCTCCCTTGGACATGCCGTGGCTCCACAGCGCACATCTCGTTCCCCTGCCCCGGAGCTCTTCACTGCCCGTGCCTCCTCTCGTCTCTGCGCGTCTGTCCACTCAACCCTTGCCGCTCCCTCTTCCCACGCGCAGTCAGCCTTCCACTGCGACCTGCTACCCCACCTCATCGTGTGTCTTGAATGAGCGAATCTGGCCATGGAACTTTTCTCTTCGGCCCGTGCTTTCCTGTCGGTCCTCCTGTCTCTGCCAAGATCCCTGTCATTGAGTCTCACCTGGCCTCCTCCTCGCTAGTCTTTTTGTCCTTGAAACCAATTGATTTTTCAACATCAGACCCCATCAATTTTCTATTGAAAAGCCTTGACTGGCTTCCTGGTGATTATGGTGCAAGTTCAAAATCCCGGACATGACACACAAGGCTTCCCCAGCAGACCCCAGCCACCCTTCTGACTTGTGACACTCCCTTACTGTGGAGGGGCAGCCACACCTGACCTCTGGCCGGCTCTCGGTCCACAGCTAGCTGCCACCCCTTCTCTCCTACCTGATGAAGGCCCATATTCCCTAAGACTCAGGACATGTGTCACCTCCTCTGAGAAGCCACCCCCAGTCCTTCTAACTGTACTCAGACCGTCTTTCCTTCACATCTCCTTAATACTTCTCATCCACCCCCTTACCGAAATGATCTCAGAGTAGCTTGGCTGTTTTTGCCTGTGCCTTTTTCATCACATCTTATTCCTTATTCATTCAGCAGATCTTTGTTGAGTATTTGCCCTCTACGAGGCATTATGCCAACTGTTGAGGGTAGAGAAATAATATAGATCCGCAAGAATCTAATAGCCTCCTTGGGGAGAATGGGAACCAAAGACACAACCAGAGAAACTTGCGAATGTCTAATTCCAATTAAAATGTGACACCTGCAGCGACAGGTGTATCGACAAAGTCCTGTGGACACAGAGAAGAAAGAACTCTGCCGGACAATCAGGAGAAGCTCCAGGAAGTAGCATTTGAGGTGGATCTTGACAGATGAGGGCGAGTTCGAGATGGAAGAGCAGGGAGAGGTGGGGAGGGTTGGTGATTCCATGGCTCTTCTCTTCCCCTGAGCGCCCACACAAGAAAAATGATATCCACGTGGAAAAACGCTCAAACCAGTTTTCCTTTTTCTCCCTTGAACACTGGAATATTCCCTCTAGGTGCCCTTGATTAAGTATCCTTGTGTTTCTCAGTCTTACTAGCGGCTCAGGGGAGCAGACAGCCAGACACAGCTGCCTGCATTTCTCAAGGTTAGATTCAGTGAGAAAAGCGTAACGCAGCACCTCCCCCCCCCCCATGAAGCTGGAACTCACTTCACCAGAGTTAACTGCTTAGTTGGGTTGAGTGTTCACACTGCCATCCTCTTTGCACTTAGATTTATGATGACTTGAGTCTGAGGCAGTTTTCAAAACCTTCTCTACTGGGAAGTTTACTCTATTAATAGGCCTTCCAAAAGTCCATATGCCTCAGTGCCATAGAAATGTGAAACTACCCCTAGGGCCCCAAATATTCCAGCCTTGCTTTTAGCTGTCAAGCATACTTCGGAGTCAAATAACCCTCTTTAAAGGCCTGGCCCTGCTGCCCACTGGTGTGTGCTCTGGGGGAAGTTATTTAACCTATTGGAACCTCAGCTTCTTTCTTGGTGAATGCAGAGCTTACCTGATAGAGTGTTATGAGTTAGGATTAATCAAATAATGCAACATGGCGAACGATGTGATTCCTAGTGTATAGTAAGTCCTTAGTAAATGGAAGGTGCGCATTTTTGGTGATGTTATTAATATTATGCTCAGCCATTTCTTACGTGGGCTAGAGACATGTCTTAGGTAGGTACTGAATTATCAGTTTCCAAAAAATCAGACAGCATTAAGACAGATGTGGGGTGGAGGGTGGGAGAAGCGGGTAATAACCCCTTTATGTCTTTGTATGTTTTATTAAGTGTTGTCAAAACACTTTAAAAACTATCATGTCATGTGTCACTATAGGAAAGCTAAAATAAGGGATGGGAGCATTTGACATGTTTTCGTCTAACCCTTTTATCTGAATTGAATGCCACTTGGTTTAATTAGTTGATGATACAGCAGTTTCTTCATTTTATTTTCATCCAACTCCAGCTTTTAGTTTGGCAGTCTATAAGTAAAATCATGCTTTTTAGTCCAGATAGACACTCATTCTCACTTCTTAGTACTGATATATATTCCTACTGGTAGAGGGTTATTTAGTGTGTCTATGTGTGTTTCCTGAAAGGAAGCAGTGCTGTGTTTAGAGTTCAGGATTCTTAATCAGAAATCCAGTTAAGCTGTGAAATTACAATGGAATAGGTAGTTATAGCTAATTCGTCTAGTTTTCTCTTTATGTCTGATCTTAATGCCATAGACAGAAATGTTTGACTAGGTTTCTAGTAAAAAGCCTCTTTCCTTTGTAGGAACATTGGTTGCCTGCATTTACAATTTTATACGGAGCTCTAGAAGTAGACATGAAAATCAGTGGTGCAAAAAAAAAACCAGTATGACTTGCTGTTCTTATCATTGAGAATATCATTTCCTATTTCCTTTGTTCATTTCTGTGCTTTCTTCTCATCTACTCACATAGGAAGAACGTTGGTGAAAAGCACAGAAACCAGTGACTTTTATGGCTGTGGGATTTCCATGGAGAAAAGAGCATCAGAATGCACCTGGACCATCTTTTGTACCCGGCAAACCCTCCACACTCCCTGGCGTGTTCTGTGAATTTGAGTGCATGTGTGTTCAGGGTGCTTTCAGGGAGGAAGCACACCTAGCCTCTAGACAAGGTGGGGAGAGGCGGGGCGGGGCGGGGGGGGGGGGAGGATGAGAGAGACTGTGGAGCAAATGTTTTACAACCTGAACCTCAGAACTGTGATCCTCCAAGGAGAGCGCTACTTGAAGAAAAAAAAAAAAAAAGTCGAATGGCTTCTCAGGGATTTTATTTTCCGTGCACATATAAGCCATAATTCCAGTACAGGTGGCAGTATTTAGAGCACTCAGATTTCAGTTCTGTTAAATGTGAAAGAGAGATCGACTGACCATTCATTGCTGTTCCGTAACTAGTGTAAAATATGTATATGTTTATCTTTATTTTTATAATATGCAAATACATTTAAATTTATACAGTTTGAAGCTTCTAGAGTTAGTTCACACTGGGTGCAATATTCTGATGAGAACTGTGCCAAGATGGGGCTGATTTCTTATTTTAGTGTAGGACCTTTTGTTTATTCTTTAATTCTTTGCAGATTAAAAAAAAGATACCTATCTCTCTGCCCATGGATTAAGGGTTGGTTCATAGAGTCTGACGATAATCAGCAAGAACTTTAAACATGCATTTCAGGTCAGGCGGTGTCCGTCCTTTTAAATAAAGGTCCCTGCCTGTAACCTGTTGGGCAGGGTAGGAGGATTTTTCCTTTTCTTTGCCCCCACATATCACTAGTGTTGGGCAGAGTCTTCCTTGCTCCGGGCTTTGTGATGACTGTGAGTTGTTACTGGGTGATAGTCTGACGGAGGCCTGGCGATTAAGATTCTTCAGGGGACAGGGATTAAGGGATCCACAAATCCAAGGAAAAGCAGAGTTTTGCAATAGCTTCAGATAACCAGGAGTCAGTTCTGAAGCATGTAAAGAGCTCTGCTAATAAGTCCTTTCTTTTCTGCCCCCAGAAAAGAGTCTGTGAAATTTAGTAGAGCACTCTGAAAGCCTCCACATCTGGTGTAAGACCGGAAGATAGCGAGTTGCCTAACTGGAGAGCATAAGCCCACATTGGTTATTTTATAAATACAGAGCCTCTGATTGGATGGTCTACTGCCAAGAACTAGTAAAACCCTGGTTTTAAAATCTCTGCGAGGTAAAACTTAAAAAGCCAACCAACCAAACTGCTCTCTCTTCTCCTCCTCACCGGGGCCAAACAGCATCTGCTGCAATAGTAACAACATTCTTTGAAGAGTGTGCCTGACTGTTTACATCTGCCTCCTCTGCGTGTTGACTGAAAATGTGTAAAACTGTTTCTCACCCCTGTAAGGCAAGAAAAATGAGTCAGCTGGTATTATTCTTTTACTTCTTCTATAAAGTAGTGACTCTTGGAATGCCACAGTATACGACGTCCCCACATATTTTTGAAAGAAGTAACAAGCAAGTGGCTGCATTGTGAAAAATCGTGAATAATTTTTGTAGATTATTTTGTGCCCCAGGAGGTAACTTTATTAACTCCAGAACCTCAGTGAAACAAGTATGACTTCTTATAATCATAAAATCAAATGGGATCAGACTAGTTCTGCATTTTAATACTTGAATATGACACCTCAAATTTGCATTTTCTTTTAGAACAGTCACGGGATTCACCTTCTTAATCCTTTTGTCACAGCTCTCCTGTGTGTGTGTGTGTGTGTGTGTGTGTGTAAGTGTAAACTGAATGGTAACATTTAATTGCTTTATGGACCATTGAATTGTTGGGCGTAAATGTTTTTTCAATCGGCACAAACAGTTCCTGAACTGTCAAATTAACCAACTTTGACCAGGAAAAGACTTGTAAATGACTTCAGGCTAACTCCCCAGGGGACCATATTAAATGAAAATAAAAAAGCTCCTTTGGGTGACATACCCTGCAAAGTATGTGCTCTTGTCATGAACATAGATGCCCACATTCTTAATATCTGCTATTTTTGGACAAGTGATGTTTTGTGCTGTCATCTGAACCCTAGAGAAGCAGTATAAGAAGAAAGTTTGGCGTCACATATATTTTAGCAAAAAGGTCATCATGATAGAGGGTCATGTGACCAAAAGCAGCTCCAGAAAAGCTAGAGAACTTGCTTCACGGTTGGGGGAGGGTCAGAGATACAGAAAACATTCTGCTCTATAGGAATTTTCTTCATTTATGCAGGAAATTCCATTTTCTCTTTCAACACCTGGGAAGACTCAGCCGGGGAGGCTGACAGGCAATTCATAAGCACAAGGGGAATCTTTTCCAACCAAGACGTCCCTGCCTCGCAAACAAAAGCCCTCCGAGTTTGTTATGGTTTCTATTCCTGCATCTTGTGGTATCAAAACCACTTCCTGGAATTGTAAAAGCGCTGCCAGAACAAATGTTTTTCCCTCTTGCAAGAAAAAACGACAGTGCTTGTATTTCACACTTGTGCACTGGACTCTCTTGAATGAATAAAATGGGAACGGTTTGGTGTCATTCCTGATGAGGTGTGTGTTCTCTTTCATGCCACAGTTTGTGAATTGTAATTGTGGTTTCCTATTTAATTGTCATAACCAGGCAGAAATTTAAAAAAAAAAAAAAGTTTAATAAAAACACAAAGAAATGGTTAAGCAGTTATATTTCCAGAGTTGAGTTATTTCTGTCTGTTTTTGTTTGTTTTGGTTTTATCAGTTAGGAACTCACTACATTCCATTTTTAGTTCTGAAGGCACTTTTGAGCCACAGGAGGTAGATGGCCGCAGCTCTGGTTGTGGACTGAGCTCCCAGGAAGGAAACGAATGAATCTGTTTCATACTCTGCCTCCACCTTCAGGCTGGAGATTCAGGTCTTGAATATCGACCGTCTCTTAAATCAGAACCTTTTTTCAGCGATCTATGTTCCTATCAAAGCTTATAAAATTATGATTGGTTTGCAAGTTCCCTCCTCCTGGCCTTTCTTTGCCCCGGGGAAGGGGTGGGGTCTGTATTTGCGGGCTGAAGGGGCTGACCCTTGGGTACCGATTCCTGCCCCACCCCCACCCCAGCGTTTTGTTCGTTTGTTTGTTGTTGTTTCTAAAGGACTGTTGAGATAAGGATAAGGAAAGGAAAAGCATGTGGCTGCTTCTTGCAGAGGCAACAGCCTCTGGGGAAGGACCTGGTGCAGACGAGCCCTGCCCTGAGGCGCTGGGGCATTGGGGACACGGAAGAAAGGGCCCCCTCCACGAGGAGGGGCCTCATTGTGAGACTCCTGAGAAGGTAGGTGGGGCCACTGTGTGCTCTGAATCCATGTCTCCCTCTGCCAGTGGAAAAGCTGAAACCACGTGCTGATCAGAATTTTCCAGAGTAGCAAAGCATCCCAGTGTTCATAGCAGCACTATTTACAATAGCCAAGACATGGAAGCAACCTAAATGTCCATCGACAGAGTCATGGATAAAGAAGATGTGGTATCTATAGACGATGGAATATCACTCAGCCATAAAAAAGATCGAAATAATGCCACTTGCAGCAACATGGATGGACCTAGAGATTATCATACTAATTGAAGTGAGACAGAGAAAGACAAATATCATATGATATCACTTATATGTGCAATCTAATAAAGAATGATACAAATGAATTTATTTACAAAACAGAAACAGACTCACAGATCTCAGAATCAAACTTATGGTTACCAAAGGGGAAACGAGGGGAGCGGGGAATGAGAGATTAGGAGATTGGGATTGACATGTACACACTACTATATATAAAACAGATAACTAATAAGGACCTACTGCACATACAGCACAGGGAACTCTACTCAATATTCTGCAATAACCTATATGGGAAAAGAATCTGAAGAAGAATGGATATATATGTATATAACTGATTCACTTTGCTGTGTACCTGAAACTAACACAACACTGTAAATCAACTATACTCCAATAAAAACTGTTTTTAAAAAAGTAGGGAAAGAAAAGGTATGCCCCCCATGGACGGGCTGGCTCTTACAGCTGTGTCCAGGTAAAGCAAAGTCCTCAGATTCTGTGCCACCACTAACCCTCCTGAGTTGGAGAGAACACAAGGAACATCAATTGGCTCTTTGGGCCTCGTTTCCCTTCACCAGGAAGCTTGGGGTTCTTTAAACTTGCTAAGTAGGTCACAGACAAGCAGACGTCCCTGGTGACACTTTGAAACGCATTATTCATCACATACATATATCCTTCCCTCCCAAGGCTACGTCTCCTGTTTCATTGTGAGCTCTCTGAAGTAGATTCCTGGTTTGCTTTGAATACAGTGTCCCACAAGTGGTGGATTCAAAAGCTCAGGGTTTCCCTTGCCCGTGAGTTACCCTGCAGTGCTGGAAAAGAGGAACATCACCTGGCAGAACCTGCACTGTTGCACCCAGTAGGGAGGGATGTAGAGTTACTGGAAGAGGTTTAGAAAGCACATGACCCTTTAAAATCTGGGTCTGACAGCATGAGAAAATTCCCCTGGTATCAGAAACCCTATTTGAATATTTAGGCTCAAGAAAGAAATATCTTCATCTTTATACACAAGAAATAACTCATTATTGCCCAAACGGCTCCATGAAACATTCGTGTCTCCTGAGTGACTAAGAAATGTTCCTCTGTAAAAGGGTTCTGAGAACTAGTAAGTTTGAGAAAGCTGCATAAATAAAGCTTAAATTTTTGCTGCAGGATTCAGAACCGTTTAGATGCTGAGATAAATTGTGAGTGTCCAAAAGGGGCACAGAATGCATTTCCACAGGTGCTGGAGTGTGGAGGGATGTCTGTGGACATTCTCTGAGACCAGCGTTTCCAAAGTACAGGATGTCTACTGCCAGTGAGACCCGGGGCACTTGTAGGTGAGGCAGATGTAGGCTCAACCAATAAAGAATCACTTTTCTTTGGAGGCCTTTTACTTTCGTAGGAGGTGGGATTGTACGGTGGTTAAGATCACCCCTCCAGACTGCCTCCGTTGGAATCCTCACCATGCCATCTAGTTACCTTGTGCCTCAGCGTCCTCATGTGTAGGATGGAGAAAACCATCTACCTCATACAGTTGTGATGGATATCAAATGAGCCTCTATGTGTAAAGGACTTAGGACAGTGCTTAGTACCGGTCATCAAATGCAGCTAATGTTATTCTATTAATGTGCGTAGTTCTCTTTTTTACCGGGAAAGCTGGTCTCAAGTTCTTTGTCTTTGACTGTATCTAACTAGAATTCTTAACATTGTTTGTCTTCATCATATTTACTAACTGGTTATTCGCACTGGTGATAAAACAGCTGCTTTAAAAATAAATGCATTTAGAAAGAAATACTTCAAATGTATGAAAAAGAAAAATATTAAGTGAATAAGTGCAGGTGGTACACAAATATAGAAAACATGGTGACGATACGGCAAAAATTATCAAGATGGTATGTGAGCGTCTTGGTAGCGTAATGGAGGGACCCAATCTGGGACCCAGCCTAATGCCAGCTACAGAGGGACCAGGCAATTTCCCCGGAAGTCTGAAGGACAACCCCACCACAAAAGCTTTTAAAGCTACTTCCCCCAGTTTTAAAATTTCTGCTAGAAAACTGTACAGAAAGATTACAGAAGAATGATTATTAGAAAATGAATATTTCTTAAATTTGAAATTTAAAGTAAGTTCTGCATTCTTAAATGTTTCTTTCAGTGCAGCCGAACTTTTCATACAAATACAACTCTGAAACTCGGGAAAATTCGATTTGTGAAAATGTTAATGTGCTTTCGGAAGCCCTTATAGGTATGACACTTTTTCTCTGAATATTTTACTGAAGGCAAACTGAAAAAGTGAACTCACATGTTTCACTCATCAGAAATCAAAGCAAAGTCTCGCTAACCGATTTAGTACACATCAAACAGAACAAATTGCTTGGATTCATTTTATAGTCACTCAGTCCTTGAGAAATCATGGCATGAAATTAAGTTGGGTACAGGCCACATGGCCAGTGAGTGTTGAGGGGCAGATGTATAATGCCTGGCAACCAGTAACGTTCATCTTCTTTTCTCTCCTGCTCCAAAAAGCATGTCAAGATGGCAGCTGAGCTCAGTGGAAATTCTCCCCAGCAAAACAAAGTGGGGAAAATTGTTATTTTTTTTAAAAAAAGAACCACAAACAATTATTTTTAAATTTCTGACAAGGGGCTTCCCTGGTGGCGCAGTGGTTAAGAATCCGCCTGCCAATGCAGGGGACACAGGTTTGAGCCCTGGTCTGGGATGATTCCACATGTTGCAGAGCAACTAAGCCCATATGCCACAACCACTGAACCCATGCGCCACAACTACTGAACCCACATACCACAACTACTGAGGCCCGCGCACCTAGAGCCTGTGCTCCGCAACAAGAGAAGCCACCACAATGAGAAGCCCGCACACCGCAACGAAGAGTATAGCCCCGCTCGCCGCACTAGAGAAAGCCTGCGTGCAGCAACGAAGACCCAACACAGCCAAAAATAATAAATAAATATATTTTTTTAAAAATCTCTGACAATTGTCCTGAGGACATACAGCAAATGGAGAAATAGTCATTCTAGAAAATCTATGAAGTATAAGCTCAGCCAGCACCTGTGACCTTTGAGCCATGACCTCCCTAAACCCTCCCCGCCCACAGCTCCATGTTCTGGAAACGCTACCCTGGGTCCTCTCTTCTGAGCAGGCGTGGCCAAGAAGATGGAGGTTCTCTCTCCCGTCAATGCCCCATCTGGGGCTATGGTTTCACCTTGGGAGAGACAGGCTGCCCTCATCTCACATCCTCCCCAGTACTTTATTGCAGAAGCTCTATTCCAGGCAACAGTGGCCAAGAGACTAGGGCCTCCTTGCACTCGTAGCGCTGAAGCTCCACCACAGGCAGGACAGGCCAAGGCTACCGGGGGCTTGAATGCTCCTGCCCCAGCTCTCAAGTAGGGTGGAGATTCCACCCAGGAGGGGCCAAGAAGACTAGGGGCTACCGTTTCTGCCTCCCTCAGCGCCCACCTGTAGAGCAGGGGTGTCACTCCCAGAAAAAGAGGGTCCCCACCCTCAGTTCCAGTGTAGGGCACAGGGGTTTGTCCAGGGGCAAGGCAGGCCATAAAGATGAAGGTCTCCACCGCTCTGCCTGAGGAGGCTTTCTTTGGAACAGAGCCCAGAGAACTGCGTACCTAAGCGTGTTGTCAAAAGCAATGGCGATCTGGTGGAGAGCATTAAAGGAGGCTGGTAGCTCCACGGTGCAAGTAAAACAGCAGAGCGCCCGGAAGTTCAAGAGAACCAGAGAAAGAGCCCAGGAAGCGTCCTCCTGGGATCCCAGTCAATCTGGGGGTGCTCAGGCTGCACCACTGAGGAGTAATCAGAGCAGGATCGGGACAGACTTCAAAGCATTCCCAAACCAACACAGACCCACCAACACGGCAGAAGCTTCACTGGCACAACACAACCTCTGAAAAAATACTGACTGAACAGTAAGCTACTCCAACCCAGGGGGCTACTCCTAGGAAGCCAAGTTTGTAACTAAAAATCACACTTATTCCTGGGAGCCTGGAAGACTGCATGTCCAAGACGGAGCCCTCTCAGAAGTGATCAGAGAGGGAATTCCAAGCTGCTAGTCCCTGGCTGAATGTGGAGCCAAAAATGTAAATTCCCTGAAGTGTGATAGCAACCTACAAGCTAGACACACACCCAACAGTAAAGGGTAAAAAGCTAACTGAGGAAGGGGCTGAAGCACAACTTTTGACCAACAAGTGGCTTATGCAGAACTGGAGCAACCCCTTGGAAACTAGGCTAAAAGATAAAAATAAGGGGGAAAATCTGAGCAGGGACATCAAAGAACACCCCCCCCCATAAAGGAAATTATGTAAGTAGTGATAAAAACTGTATAATTGCATACATCTTCTCCTTTCTTCTCTTGACTGGTTTAAAACAATTGCACAAAACAATATATAATATGTACTGTTGGTCCCATAACATAATGATGATAAAAGCACAAAGGAGGTGGGTAGGACTAAGCTGCATTGAAGTAAGGAAATGATACCAGATGGTGACTGAAATCCAAAGGAAGAAACAAAGTGAGCCAAAAGGGTAAATAAGAAAGCTTTTCTAACCAAAGTTATAGTGTATGCTCCTTTCTTCTCTCTGCTTCTTTAAAAGGCATGGTAAAGTGATGATTATAACAATGTATTGTTTTGTAATATGTATAACAATAATAGCACAGAAAAGGGTGGAGGAAATGAAGTTATATAGGAGGAAAGTTTCTATATTTCACTGGAACTAAGCCAGTATAAATCTGAGGTGGACTCTGCTAAGTTAACATGTTTATTGTAAGATTTAGAGCAATCCTTAAGAAAGTAATTCAAAAATATATTTAAGAAACCATTAAAGGAATTAAAATGTTACACTAGAAAACACCCACTTACTGTAAAAGCAAGCCGTAAAAGGAGGAATAGAGGAGCAAAATGTTATGAGACATAGAACAAAAATCCGTATGGTAGACATAAATCTACCTACATCATTAATAACACTAACGTGAATGGATTAAGCAACTCAACCAAATGAGAGACTGTCTGATTGGATTAAAAATTATGCTTTCTACAAGAGGCAGATTTTAATTTAAAAATACAAATAGGTGGAAAGTAATAGGATGAGAAAAGATAAGCCAGGCAAAAAACCAAAACAAACAAAAAAACAACCCAAAACAAAGAACAACCACTGCAATAGAGCTGGAGTGGCTACTAATATCAGACAAAATGGATATTAAAATAAGCAAACAAAATGTTACTAGAGACAAAGAGGCACATTTTATTATGAACATTGGTCAATCCATCAGGAAAGAAAGGAAATTTGAGACATGCACAAAAACATAAAGATTAAACAACACAGTACTAAATAACCAATGGTCAAAGAAGAAAGCACTAGAGAAGTTAGAAAATGCTTTAAGATAAATGAAATTGAAAACACAAAATATGGAAATTTATGGGATATAGCTAAAGCAGTATGCTAGAGAAATTTAGAGCTGTAAATACCTATTTTCAAAAGAAGAAATATCTCAAATCAATAACCTAAACTTCACCTTCAGAAGCTAGAAAAAAGATAAGCACACTAAACCCAAAACAAGCAGAAGGGAGGAAATAATAAAGAGCAGAAAAAGAGAACAGAAAAACAGAAAAAAAATCAACAAAACCAAAAGTTGACACTTCGGAGAGGTTCATGAAATCAAACCTTTGGCAGGACTGATCAAGAAAAGTTCAAATTTGAGCGAAGACTCAAATTACTAAAACCTGAATAAAAGGACATCATTACTGACCTCATAGAAATAAAAAGGATTGTAAGAGAATGCTATGAACAACTGTATGCCTGTAACTTAGATCAGTGGTCCCCAACCTTTTTGGCACCAGGGACTGGTTTCGTGGAAGGCAATTCTTCTACAGACTGGTGGTGGGGTGGGGTGGGGGGTAATTCAGGAGGTAATGCGAGTGATGGGGAGAGGCAGATGAAGCTTCGCTCACTCGCTGCTCACCTCCTGCTGTGCGGCCTGGTTCCTAACAGGCCACAGACTGGTAGCAGTCTGCGGCCCGGAGCTTAGGGACCCCTGACTTAGATAACCCAGACAAAATGGACAAATTCCTACAGGCACAAATTATCAAAACCATCTGAAGAAGGAATAAGAAATCTGACTAGATCCAAGAAAAGGGACTGAATTTGTAATTTAAAACCTTCCCACAAATACTAGGACCAGATGGCTTCACTAGTGAAATAAACCAAATCTTGAAAGAACTAATACTAATCCTTTCCAAATTCTTCCAAAAAATAGAATAGCACTCTTGTGCTGCAAACAATACCATCAATAAAGTGAAAAGACAACCCAAAATAGGAGAAAATATTTGCAAATCATATAACTGTTAAGGGACTTCTATCAGAATATATAAAGAACTCTCAAAACTCAGTAAGATAAATAACCCAATTTAAAAATGGGGATAGGATTTGAATAGATATTTCTCCAAAGAACATATGCAAGTAGTCAATAAGTACATGAAAAGATACTCAACATCACTGGCTATGAGGTAAATGCAAATCAAAATCTCAGTGAGGTACCGCCTCACACCCACTATGATGGCTATGATAAAAAAAAAAGATAGACCATAACAAGGGTTGACAAGGATGTGGAGAAATTGGAACTCTCACATATTGCTAGTAAAATTGTGAAGACACTTTGGCAAATAGTTTGGCAGTTCTTCAAAATGTTAAACATAGAGTTACCTATGACTGGATCATTCCACTCCTCTACTCCAAGTTTATACCCAAGAGAAATAAAAGCACACATCCATCCAAAACTTGTCAACAAATGTTTATGGCAGCACAACTCCTGATAGCCAAAAAGTGCAAACAACCCAAATGTGCATCTGCTGATGAATGGATAACTAAGATGTGGTATATTCATACAATGGAATATCATCTGGCAATAAAAAGAAACAAGGTACTGACACGTTATCACTTGGAGGAACCTTAATGCTGGGTAAAAGAAGCCAGTGACAGAAGGCCACATGTTGTATGATTCCATTTATATGAACTATCCAGAATAGGCAAATATGCAGTGGTTGCTTAGGGCTGGAGAGAGGAGGGATAGGAAATAACTGCTAATGGGTACAGGGTTTCTTTTGGAGGAATGTATTGGTCACGGTTCTCTAGAGAAACAGAACCAGTAGCGTATATTGGAAAGATCATAAGAAAGTGGATTGTGTGATTATGGAGGCTGGCAAGTCCAAAATCTGTAGAGCCAATGTCCCATTTGAAGGCCATCTATCAGGAGAATTCTGTCTTATTCAGGGCAAAGTCAGCCTTTTGGTCTACTCAGGCCTTCACCTGATTAGATGAGGCCCACCCACATAATGAAGGGCAATCTGCTGTTGTAAAAGCCAAGGGCCCGGGCTTCCATGAGAACAAAGGCAGAGCGTGATGGGGTCAAATTGAGAATAGAATGATGAGTCTTTCTCATGAAGACACAGAACTGAAATAAAGGAAAATATTTGGGGGCAATGAGTTGTTAGGCAGCCGGCCAGTGGCACGGTAGAGTCCGAGGACATGAAAGCATATAGAGCCAGCAGCCTGTGCCCTAACAAAAGCCCTTCCACAATACTGTGCCTACTGAACACAGTTCCAATTCCTTGGTCAATTGGCATAAATCTCAGGTCACTCTATTCCCTCTACAGGTATGCTTGAGACAATCAGTGCAACCACACCCAATTCTGAGGGAAACACCTGTACCCACAGCACCTGCTGCCCCTCTTCCAGTCCAGCATCGCTGGTTGAAGTAGCAATGGGCAACTGGGCACCTAGGATGCAAAAACTGTCCAGGCCAACCAGTGTCCTGCTGGAAATGCAGAAGACTGAGCCAACCAACAGCAGGAGCAGAGGGAATGTCGTGCTATGGAGAGCCTCGTCAGGGTGGCGGTTATGGCCACTTCCAGACCAAGGTTAAGATGGAGCACACAGCTGGCTGAAGCAGAGGAAGCTGGCTGAACAATGCAGAAAAGCATGCCAGGGACCACACCCCTGTGACTGGGTTTGGACACAGGGGTTCCTGGAGTCCCCTCCATTGTTCCAGTCCAAATATATTCCTAAAGTGGCACACCTCCTCTGAGTCCCACCCATTCCTAGAGGTAATTCAAATTGATCCCTGCATTTGCACCCCAAATACCCAGCTGCAGCAGTACCTCTTTCCTAGGAATTCCTTCACTCAATTATTGGGCACTCTAGAAAACCAACAAAGACCCCACAGTACAGCACAGGGCACTATACTCAATATTTTGTAATAACCTATAAGGGAAAAGAATCTGAAAAAGAATTTGTATATACATATATATATAAAATATCTATTATAAATAACATTATATAATGTTATTTATAATATATACAAATTTATATAAATTCTTTTTTCATATATATACATATATATATATAACTGAATCACTTTGCTTACACCTGAAACTAACACAACATTGTAAATCAACTAGACTTCAATTTAAAAAATGTAAAATTATTGGGCACTCAATACATGCTAGGTGCTGTGCGGCACTGGAGGTTCGGCACTAGATAAGGCAGACTGGGCCTCTGCACAGAGCTATTTTCTCGTGGTCAGAGCCCACTATGTTCGCTACTCACGCTGCATTACCCTCCTCCAGCCCTGTGCCCTGCACTCCCACACTCCCCGAGAGATGCCTTTGGCTCACACTGTTTAGCAAGGTTCCTCTCCATAGAAATCCCCTCACCTGCTAAATGCCGCCCCCTCCCTGCAGCCTCCCAGGATCTCTCAGGCACAATTAACTCCCCTCTTTTCTACACAACTTAGCCCTTCTGTGGCCATCATGGCACTTCTGCCATTCTGCCTCAGAGTTGCAGTTATTTACACGCCTCTGTCATCTTCTCAACTTGAACTCGTTGAGAACAGGAACTGGGCCTGATTCCTATCACTGAATCCTCTCTCCAATGCATACTGGTTAAACCAAACTAAATTCAACTTGTGAGGAGCTGGGGAGAGAGAAAGTGAGGAGGACATACACGCTTTGCTGATTCTCAGCTTCCAATCCAAGCATACGGTCACAAGTCCCTCATTGTCACCCTGTCTCCTAGAGTACAATATAATTGGTGACATGTATCTAATGACTTTGGTCCAGCTGCCTTCCTCCGAATCCAAATCATCCCTAGCTCACAGACAAGCTAGTTATTTTTTCAGCCCTCGCACATGGTCAGTATCGCCCAGCCAGGAAGAAGGCATAATGAACTACTTCCAAGTGCTTTGAACGGGCAAAACTGTGTTTACACAATTACATGCAAACAAGCTAATGTGATGGCATTGCTGAGATTTAATAGTGCTGGGTCAGGAAATTATAGTCCCCTGCTTACACGTTTCACTGCAGATTGGTTTACGTGTCATCGGAAAAGAATCTCGATTTGGAGCTATTCCTTCGTGCACAGGGGGCTTGCTATAAATAAAGGGGTGGGGAAGGGAGTCCTTAAGTGAATTTTATTTCCTCCTGAGAGATGCATACAAAGGCAAGGGGATGACTGTCTCCATCTGGGCTCCAGCAGAAAATTCCACTAACCACGTGCAGGTGGCAGCAGCATAAATAATAATAATAAAGGAGGTTTTCTCATGTGTCCAGGCTTCTCTCTCAACCAGTTCTGCTAAGTGCTGTTGACCTTGCCAAGACTCTATGGGCATAGGCCAGAGACACAGCTAACACAACATAAGAAAGAGCCCTGAGCTTGCAATCGGAGGCCTAGTTAAAGACCCAGAGAGCCACTAACTAGCCATGGATCTGGGGCATGTCCCTGGGCTTCTTTAGGCCTTAAACTGCTTATCTGCATACTCAACAATTGCTTAAAGTTCCTTCCAGGGTTATAGTTGAGTCTTTGCCAGGTCATTAGACTCCTGTCCCACAGCTACAACATTAGTGAGCTGACCCATCCACACGAGGGTCATTTTCTAATCACACGGTTCTCCACGTGACTAACCGTGTGTCTGCCACACGGTGGCCTAAGGTAATGGGGTTTGGCTGGGGTGCTGACACTTTGCCTCTTACTCACACATGGTATTAGGGGAACGGCCTCCAGAACCGCCGTCTCCTTAGCTACAGAGTCTAAAAGGCAGTTAATGAGCCAATTCATGAGATCACTGGCCTTCCAGGATTTTATCACTGGGTTATTTTTAAATTCAAGTGAAAAGAACTAAATGTTCAAGTTCTTAAATGGAGAGGTTGGAGGAGTGATCCATTTTCTGTGCAAGGGTGATCCCTTGTAAAAATGAGAGGGCATTCAACACAGCTAAAAGGAAACAGTCAATCTGGCTTCACCAGAAATGTTTACAACCTGGGGCCCCTATAGAACGCTGTTCTTGGAACCTGTGTTTTGAAAACGTGGACTGACTGGACTATAATGTGAGGCATTTCTGAGGCCAAACTCCCAGACAGAATCCAAAACAGACGTGGGTTGCATTATGAGGATTGTAAAATACAGATGTTAATCAAGTTGCTAAGAGGGATCATCTCAGTAAACAACTTATTTTTGACATCTTGTGTCATCTGGCGCTATAAACATTCCCATACAGTGTGCTTTTCAAGTTTGCCCCTTTTGCACATATGCTGAGGCCATGGCAGTGGAAACTGGACCACTTTGGAGAGCAATTAGGAATAGCTATCAAAAGGCATCAATGTGTCCAAATTTTATCCCACTCTCAGCAATCTATCCCAATATCATAAAGATATGGCAAAAGATCTATGTATAAGAATGTTTCTAGCAAAAATTTAAAGCAACAATGGGGAAATAATTCAGTAGAAATATATGACAGTAAATATCATTAAAATGATGCTTAAGAATGTTTTATAATAACATAGAAAAATTTTTGGTACAATTTTAAGTGAAAAACAGAGGTTGTAAGTTTTTTTGTTTGTTTGTTTTGTTTTTTGCAGTATGCAGGTCTCTCACTGTTGTGGCCTCTCCCGTTGCGGAGCACAGGCTCCGGACGCGCAGGCTCAGCGGCCATGGCTCACAGGCCCAGCCGCTCCGCGGCATGTGGGATCTTCCCGGACCGGGGCAAGAACACGTGTCCCCTGCATCGGCAGGCGGACTCTCAACCACTGCGCCACCAGGTAAGCCCTGTAAGTTTTATATATAATATTTTTTCAACACTTGTGAGAACAAATAGACAAAAAGATGCAAGACAAAATGCTACCAGATTACTTTAGATTTGGGAGGGCAGATGATGTTCCCCCCCCCTCCTTTCCACTTTACTCGGCTTTCCAAATTACCCACAATAAGTTTCACCTTGAAATTATAATATCATTACAAAAAACTGAGTGTCCCTTAGATGACAACCCCTTCCCTCATTGGTGACCTTATTTCCCTGTTCATCACCACCATGCCTTTCTCCCTGCAGACGCAATGGACACAAGAAAATCAAAGCCACAGAATTCACTTCTGCAGGTGATGATTATAAATGTCACAGCCCATATTGACAAGTTTGATGGAGAGTTCCAAGATGGGTGGGTGGGGGGCAATATCCTATCTATCTTCAAACCATTATTTTGAAGACAACAGGAAGAAACATGGCAAAATGGGCATCCATGGACCACTGCTTAGTTCTGAAATCCTAAGCATCACCCAAGAGCCAGATGAACGCAGACTAACCCAGCACATCTCCATCCTCCAGGAAGGCCCTGGCGACTTCACACTTTCTCTTGGAACAGGCTTTTTACTTGGTGAAAGCCTGGAACTACAGGAAGGTTCCAGCATTTTGTCCCCTAAATTAAATCATCCTAAAAGAAGTCAGGGTAGGAGATTGGTTCAAGATGGTGGAGTAGAAGGACGAGCTCTCACTCCCTCTTGCAAGAGCACCAGAATCACAACTAACTGCTGAACAATCATCGACAGGAAGGCACTGGAACTCACCAAAAAAGGTACCCCACATCCAAAGACAAAGGAGAAGCTGCAGTGAGATGATAGGAGGGGCGCAATCACAATAAAATAAAATCCTGTAACTGCAGGGTGGGTGACTCACAAACTGGAGAACACTTATACCACAGAAGTCCACCCACTGGAGTGAAGGTTCTGAGCCCCACGTCAGGCTTCCCAACCTGGGGGTCTGGCAACAGGAGGAGGAATTCCTAGAGAATCAGACTTTGAAGGCTAGTGGGATTTGATTGCAGGACTTCGATAGGACTGGGGAAACAGAGACTCCACTCTTGTAGGGCACATACAAAGTAGTGTGCACATCAGGACCCAGGGGAAGGAGCGGTGACCCCATAGGAGACTGAACCTGACCTACCTGCTAGTGTTGGAGGGTCTCCTGCAGAGGCGGGGGGCACCTGTGGCTCAAGGTGTCCAAGAGACAAGGACACTGGCAGCAGAAGTTCTGGGAAGTATTCCTTGGCATGAGCCCTCCCTGAGTCCGCCATTAGCCCCACCAAAGAGCCTGTAGCCTAAAGTGCTGGGTCGCCTCAGGCCAAACAACCAAAAGGGAGGGAACTCAGCCCCACCCATCAGACAAGCGGATTAAAGTTTTACTGAGCTCTGCCCACCAGAGCAACACCCAGCTGTACCCACCACCAGTCCCTCCCATTAGAAACTTGCACAAGCCTCTTAGATGGCCTCAACCACTGGAGGGCACACAGCAAAAGCAAGAAGAACTACAATCCTGCAGCCTGTGGAACAAAAACCACATTCACAGAAAGATAGACAAGATGAAAAGGCAGAGAGCTATGTACCAGATGAAGGAACATGATAAAACCCCAGAAAAACAACTAAATGAAGTAGAGATAAGCAACCTTCCAGAAAAAGAATTCAGAATAATGATAGTGAAGATGATCCAGGCCCTTGGAAAAAGAATGGAGGCAAAGATCGAGAAGATGCAAGAAATGTTTAATAAAGACCTAGAAGAATTAAAGAACAAACAAACAGAGATGAACAATACAGTAACTGAAACGAAAAATACAATAGAAGGAATCAACAGCAGAATAACTAAGGCAGAAGAACGGATAAGTGACCTGGAAGACACAATGGTGGAACTTACTGCTGTGCAACAGAATAAAGAAAAAAGGGTGAAAAGAAATGAAGACAGCCTAAGAGACCTCTGGGACAACATTAAACGCAACAACATTCGTATTATAGGGGTCCCAAAAGGAGAAGAGAGAGAAAGGACCCGAGAAAATATTTGAAGAGATTACAGTCAAAACTTCCCTAACATGGGAAAGGAACTAGCCACCCAAGTCCAGGAAGCACAGAGTCCCATACAGGATAAACCCAAAGAGAAACACACCGAGACACATAGTAATCAAATTGGCAAAAATTAAAGGCAAAGAAAAATTATTAAAAGCAGCAAGGGAAAAACAACAAATACCATACAAGGGGACTCCCATAAGGTTAACAGCTGATTTTTCAGCAGAAACTCTACAAGCCAGAAGGGAGTGGATGATATACTTAAAGTGATGAAAGGGAAGAACCTACAACCAAGATTACTCTACCCAGCAAGGATCTCATTCAGATTCAAGAGAGAAATCAAAAGCTTTAGAGACAAGCAAAAGCTAAGAGAATTCAGCACCACCAAACCAGCTCTACAACAAATGCTAAAGGACCTTCTCTAAGTGGGAAACAGAAGAGAAGAAAAGGACCTACAAAAACAAACAGAAAACAATTAAGAAAATGGTAACAGGAACATACATAACGATAATTACGTTAAACATGAATGGTTTAACTGCTCCAACCAAAAGACACAGGTTTGCTGAATGGATACAAAAACAAGACCCATACATATGCTGTCTACAAGAAACCCACTTCAGACTTAGGGACACATACACACTGAAAGTGAGGGGATGGAAAAAGATATCGCATGCAAATGGAAATCAAAAGAAAGCTGGAGAAGCAATACTCATATCGGATAAAATAGACTTTAAAATAAAGAATATTACAAGAGACAAGGAAGGACAGTACATAATGGTCAAAGGATCAATCCAAGAAAAAGACATAACAATTATAAATATATATGCACCCAACATAGGAGCATCTCAATACATAAGGTAACTGCTAACAGCTATAAAAGAGGAAATAGACAGTAACACAGTAATAGTGGGCGACGTTAACACCTCACTTACACCAATGGACAGATCACTGAAACAGAAAATTAGTAAGGAAATACAAGCTTTAAATGGCACAGAGACCAGATAGATTTAATTGATATTTATAGGGCATTCCATCCAAAAACAGCAGATTACGCTTTCTTCTCAAGTGCACATGGAACATTCTCCAGGACAGATCACATCTTGTCTATGTGACCAAGCCTCAGTCACAAATCAAACCTTGCTAAATTTAAGTAAACTGAAATCATATCAAGCATCTTTTCTGACCACAACGCTATGAGATTAGAAATCAATTACAGGGAAAAAAACGTAAAAGACACAAGCACATGGAGGCTAAACAATACATTTCTAAATAACCAAGAGATCACTGAAGAAATCAAAGAGGAAATCAAAAAATACCTAGAGACAAATGACAATGAAAACACGACGATCCAAAACCTATGGGATGCAGCAAAAGCAGTTCTAAGAGGGAAGTTTATAGCTATACAATCCTACTGCAGGAAGCAACAAACATCTCAAACAACCTACGTTACACCTAAAGGAACCAGAGAAAGAAGAACAAACAAAACCCCAAGTTAGTAGAAGGAAAGAAGTCATAAAGATCAGAGCAGAAATAAATGAAATAGAAACAAAGAACACAATAGCAAAAATCAATAAAAATAAATGCTGGTTCTTTGAGAAGATAAACAAAATTGATAAACCATTAGCCAGACTCATCAAGAAAATGAGGACTCAAATCAATAAAATAAGAAATGAAAAAGGAGAAGTTACAACATCGTCATAGTTACAACATAGTTAAACCACAGAAATACAAAGCATCCTAAGAGACTACTACAAGCAACTCTACGCCAATAAAATGAACAACCTGGAAGAAATGGACAAATTCTTAGAAAGGTACATAACCTTCCAAGGCTGAACCAGGAAGAAATAGAAAATATGAATAGACCAATCATAAGTAATGAAATTGAAACTTTGATTAAAAATCTTCCAACAAACAAAAGCCCAGGACTAGATGGCTTCACAGGTGAATTTTATCAAACATTTAGAGAAGAGCTAACACCCATCCTTCTCAAACTCTTCCAAAATACTGCAGAGGAAGGAACATTCCCAAACTCATTCTACAAGGCCACCATCACCCTGATACCAACACCAGACAAAGATACTACAAAAAAAGAAAATTACAGACCAATATCACTGATGAATATAGAGGCAAAAATCCTCAACAAAATACTAGCAAACAGAATCCAACAACACATTAAAAGGATCATACATCATGATCAAGTGGGATTTATCCCAGGGGTGCAAGGATTCTTCAATATACGCAAATCAATCAATGTGATACACCATATTAACAAACTGATGAAGAAAAACCATATGATCATCTCAATAGATGCAGAAAAAGCTTTTGACAACACCCACTTATGAAAACAACTCTCTAGAAAGTGGGCATAGAGGGAACCTACCTCAACATAATAAAGGCCATATATGACAAACCCACAGCAAACATCATTCTCAATGGTGAAAAACTGAAAGCATTTCCTCTAAGATCAGGAACAAGACAAGGATGTCCACTCTCACCACTATTATTCAACATAGTTTTGGAAGTCCTAGCCACGGCAATCAGAGAAGAAAAATAAAAGGAATCCAAATTGGAAAAGAAGAAGTAAAACCGTCACTGTCCGCAGAAGACATGATACTATACAGAAAGAATCCTAAAGATGCCACCAGAAAACTACTAAAGCTAATCAATGAATTTGGTAAAGTTGCAGGATACAAAATTAATACACAGAAATCTCTTGCATTCCTATACACTAATGATGAAGAATCTGAAAGAGAAATTAAGGAAACAGTCCCATTTACCACTGCAACAAAAAGAATAAAATACCTAGGAATAAACCTACCTAGGGAGACAAAAGACCTGTTTGCAAAAAACTATAAGACACTGCTGAAAGAAATTAAAGATGATACAAACAGATGGAGAGATATACCATGTTCTTGGATTGGAAGAATCAATATTGTAAAAATGACTATATTACCCAAAGCAATCTACAGATTCAATCCAATCCCTATCAACTTACCAATGGCATTTTTTACAGAACTAGAACAAAAAAATCTTAAAATTTGTATGGAGACACAAAAGACCCCAAATAGCCAAAGCAGTCTTGAGGGAAAAAAACAGGGCTGGAGGAATGAGACTCCCTAACTTCAGACTATACTACAAAGCTACAGTAATCAAGACAATATGGTACTGGCACAAAAACAGAAATATAGATCAATGGAACAGGATAGAAATCCCAGAGATAAACCCACACACCTATGGTCAAGTAATCTATGACAAACGAGGCAAGGATATACAATGGAGAAAAGACAGTCTCTTCAATAAGTGGTGCTGGGAAAACTGGCCAGCTACATGTAAAAGAATGAAATTAGAACACTCCCTAACACCATACACAAAAATAAACTCAAAATGGATTAGAGACCTAAATGTAAGACCGGACACTATAAAACACTTAGAGGAAAATATAGGAGGAACACTCTTTGACATAAATCACAGCAAGATCTTTTTTGATCCACCTCCTGGAGTAGTGGAAATAAAAACAAATAAACAAATGGGACCTAATGAAACTTGAAAGCTTTTGCAAAGCAAAGGAAACTACAAACAAGACGAAACGACAACCCTCAGAAGGGGAGAAAATATTTGCAAATGAATCGACGGACAAAGGATTAATCTCTAAAATACATAAACAGCTCATGCAGATCAATATTGAAACAACAAGCAACCCAATCCAAAAATGGGCAGAAGACCTAAATAGACATTTCTCCAAAGAAGACATACAGATGGCCAAGAAGCACATGAAAAGCTGCTCAACATCACTAATTATTAGAGAAATGCAATTGAAAACTACAATGAGGTATCACCTCACACCAGTTAGAATGGGCATCATCAGAACATCTACAAACAACGCATGCTGGAGAGGGTGTGGAGAAAAGGGAACCCTCTTGCACTGTTGGTGGGAATGTAAGTTGATACAGCCACTATAGAGAATAGTATGGAGGTGCCTTAAAAAACTAAAAATAGAACTACCATATGACCCAGCAATCCCACTACTGGGCATGTACCCAGAGAAAACTATAATTCAAAAAGACACATGCACCCCAATGTTCATTGCAGCACTGTTTACAATAGCCAGGTCATCGAAGCAACATAAATGCCCATCGACAGACGAATGGGTAAAGAAGATGTGGTACATATATATATACAACAGAATATTACTCAGCCATAAAAAGGAACAAAATTGGGTCATTTGTAGAGATGTGGATGGATCTAGAGACTATCATACGTAATGAAGTAAGTCTGAAAGAGAAAAAGAAATATCGTATATAAACGCATATATGTGGAACTTAGAAAAGTGGTACAGATGAACTGGTTTGCAGGGCAGAAATAGAGACAGAGATGTAGAGAACAAACATATGGACACCAAGGGGGGAAAATGGCGTTTGGGGGTGTGGTGGTGGTGGTGGGATGAACTGGGAATTTGGGATTGACCTGTATACACTAATATGTATAAAATGGATAACTAATAAGAACCTGCTGTATAAAAAATAAAATAAAATTCAAAAATAAAATAAAATAAAAGAAGTCAGGGTAGTGCTAAGGTAAACCAGAGAGCAGATTCAAGCCTTGGGACTTTGGGCCATGTCCACCATAGGAGCTTTTCCTGGAAGTTTGCCTCGTGGGATAACCCTGAATGTGCTTTGTAAGTTACACAGCACAGGAAGAAATCACATATGAAATGCTGGAGCTGGGGGTGGAATCACAGAGGAAGAGGAGGTTATAGAGCATACACAGGGGTTTTAAAATACATTCAAAGACAGAGTCTGGAGGAAGATCCCCCAGAGTATTAACATCTCTGAATGACGAAATTATTGGTGTTGTTATTTTCCCTGTGATGCTATCCTGTATTTTCCAATGTTTGTATGTGTTGTGTTTGTAAGGAAAAGAGTTATTTTTATTTTTAACATGATAATTGAGGGATATGCATAAAAGTCCATAGAAAAGACTCAGAAGGTGGTGGAGTAAGAGATCAATCTTCGTTTTTTTTTAATACTTTCTTTGCATTTGCTAATTGTTTTGCAATGAAACTGCATTCCATTTCCCATCAGAAAAAAAACCACAGTTTTTTTAAATGCATCCTCAATGGATTGTGGAGAAATGTTTTGTTTTCACAGCTAAGATGAAACAGGGTGGGAGGGGGAGGGATTTTCTCAGTGATTTGTTAGGTCTGGTTCATTAGAGGTCCACCTCAAGCCCAATGCTGTCAAAATTATTTACTAAGCATTTATTAAATAGTTAGGACTGTGCAAGAGTTCATTTGCTTCATTCATTCATTCAGAAATATTTTTATAACTATGTTTGCCTGTCCTGAAGAAACTTTCTGTCTTGCTGAGAATATAGATAAGTTAACAAACTATTACAGTCCTTCCTCAATATCCACGGGGGCTTGGTTCCAGGATCGCCCCCTGACCCATGCCATACCAAAATCTCAGGATGCTCACGTGCCCTATATAAAATGGTGCAGGGACTTCCTTGGCAGGCCAGCAGTTAAGACTCTGTGCTTCCACTGCTGGGGCCACAGGTTCAATCCCTGGTTGGGGAACTAAGATCCTGCATGCCATGCAGCATGGCTGAAAAAGCAATAATAATATAAATAAATAAATAAAATGGTGCAGCACAGTTTGTGCTCTGTATCCAAGGGTTCTGCATCCACAGATTTGGATCTGCAGTTGGCTGAATCTGAGGATGCAGAACTGGAGGATACAGAGAGCCAACTGTATAGTACAGCAGTGGTTCTTAAAATTTAGCATGCATCAGGATCATCTGAGGGGGTACTTCTTAAATCACAGGTTGCTGGGCTCTATCTTCAGACTTTCTGAGTCGGTCAGTCTGATCCCAGATGATATTGGTGCTGCTGACCTGGGCTTCGCCCTTGGAGGACCACTGCATGATAAATGCTTGAAAGAGAGATAGTAGGTAGGGTGCTCTGGGAGCTCTGAGTTGCACCTCCATCAGATGGTGCGTCCCTATTGAAAGCTTTGAAAGTTGGGATGGGGGGAAAGGGAGAGGACAGGCCCGCAAGGCAGGATTTGCAATTAGTCCATAGAATCCTTGAAGCCTTACCAGGTAGATCTCTAGCCTACCATGCTGCCTCTTTCTGGATCTGACAACAGCCATTAACTCTTTTCCTGCTACTCTCTGGGACAGAATTCTCCCAATTCCATTTCTCTCCTACCTCCTCCCAAAACATTTTCCAGGCTCCAATGAAATCAGATATTCTACCTCTTCCAAAAAAGGATAGGCTTCCACCTGTAGTTGGCTAAAAATTGGCCTCAAAATAAAAAGGATCCCAAAGTACTAAAACCGTGTTGAAGCCATGATGTAGGTGGAATGTTTGTGTCCCCCCAGAATGCATGTGTTGAAACCTAACCCCAAATGGGATTGTATTAGGAGGTGGGGGCCAATGGGAAGTGATTAGATCATAAGGGTGGAGCCCTCATGAATGGGATTAGTGCCCTTATAAAGAGTCTCCAGAGAGTGCCTTTGCTTTCTCTGCCACATGAGGACCCAGTGAGAAGCTGACCTGGTCTATGAACCAGGAAGCCAACCATCATCAGACACGGAATCTACCAATACCTTGATCTTGGACTGCTAAGCCTCCAGAACTGTGAGAAATAAATTTCTATTTTATATAAGCACCCAGTCTATGGCATTTTGTTATAGCAGCCTGAACGGACTAAGGCACACCATTAGACACATGAAAGCATAAACACGCCACTAGTGAGACAGATCACTAAAATTCAAGCCCTTTAAGAAGGAGGCTTTGATAATAATATGAGTACTATTAGGGCCTGCAGAGACTCTTCTGGGCATGGGAGGAAGACAAGGACCAACACCCACAACACTGGAAATGCTAATAAAACTGACCATGTTGGGTAAAGCCTTTGCTGAGGATGCAGTGACCCTGTGTAGTGACTCTGTTTTATAAGTGCATAATGTAACCAATGGTTTATCCAAGCCTGTGATCATAAAATGTTACAAAGGCTTCCTATATTATTAAAATAGTAAGGCCACTTATAAAATATTTTATGGATGAAGGTCAAAAAGATGATTACAGTGTTCCCTGGGTAGAAGTTCAGCTATATACAGGCTAAAAGCCAAACAGAAATGTCACAAGCTTCATTTTCTGCACCCACGAACATTGTATTTTGTCAACTAGGGCAGAGTTTAAATGTACCAGGACAGCTAACTCTTTAAAAGGATCCATAGAGCATATAATATTGCAGTAGTATACATACCCTCTAATTTATATTTTATATAAACTTGGAGTTTTACATATTAGGTGTCAGGGGTTATATCTGCAAATCTGAACGTCTGTAAGAGAGTCAGTATGTCATTACCTCATTTTTTCTCTTGAACAAATGTGTGTGTTTAAGGACCAAATATGAGAACAGCATAGAGAGGGGAAATTTTGGAGTCAAATTCATGCATGTGAAATGATTTGTAGATCTCTCTTTTAACCTGGTGAATATTACTACCCACTTGTTCTTGTTGTTTCTTTCCCTTTCCTTGTCTTGCAGCTGATCTGATTTCTATTCCTCTATGTCTTAGGACACTACTTAGGTCAGTGAGAATACCATCCGTGAGAACGTTTTTCCCCAAATGCTTCATTTTACATTTTACCTCCAGATAGGTTATGGATAGAGTTGATTTAAGCTCTTGTTTGTACATTAATTCAGGGCATCAGAGTTTCATGATTCTCTTTTAAAAGTGCTTATCTTGCATGTAAGAACTAGCCTGGTGAGCAAAAGATGAGGTGGAAATTATTATACCCAGTTTACAGA
Source organism: Pseudorca crassidens (assembly GCF_039906515.1). Lineage (NCBI taxonomy): Eukaryota > Metazoa > Chordata > Mammalia > Artiodactyla > Delphinidae > Pseudorca > Pseudorca crassidens. Next base: position 16,367,942 of record NC_090316.1, read on the forward strand.
TAGGAAAACCAGGACAATATAAATAAAAATCTTTGTTTTGAAATGGCATTTGTTCTTTAGAAATACACCAAAATGGTCCTGGAAATATGTTTTACTACTTGTCAGAAAAAAAAAAAGATTTTTTTAATACACACCTAAATAAATTCCAAAGAGGAATAAGGAGGTTAAACGTAAAAACTAAAATGAAACAAACACTGGGAAAACAGTGAATATTTACTTGATTTCAGAATAGGGTTGGATTTTCTAAGAGCCATAAAGGAAATGACCACATTTGATTATTATGTATATCTTTTAAAAGTTCTGTCCATCTAAAAATACCATAGACAAAATAAATGAAAGACAAATTTAAAAAAATATTTGCAACATACATGAAGCGATGGTATACAATAAAAAGAAACTGTAAAAATTAATTAAATTTAGCAAAATTATTGAACAACCTGGACAATTCACAAAAGGAGAAATGCAAATAGCAAATACACATATGAAAAATTTGGACTACATTATTTATGAAATGCACATTATGATTGTGCACACCCAACTAGCAAAGATTTTTAAAGATGCAAAATTCCTGCTAATGAGTGTGGTTTAGTGGATGTACACATACACAGCTGTCCCTTGGCATCCTCGGGGAATTGGTTCCAGTACCCTTGCCATACCAAACTCTGCAGATACTCAAGTCCCTTATATAAAACAGTGCAGTACAGTTTGCTCTCCATATCTTCAGATTCTTCATCCACAGATATGGAGGGCCAACTGTACTATATAAAGTATAAGACTTTGTGGGCAACTGGCAGTAAGTATTAAGTGCCTTAAAGGTGCCTATTACCTTTTTTCCCCCTGGTCCCCTTGGCCTTGTATCTTTTTGGTTTTACAAATTTATTGGGGTATGATTGATATACCATAAACTGCACATATTTTAAGTGAACAGTTTGAAAAGTTTGATACACATACACACCCATAAAACTATCATCACAATCAAGCAAATGACCCCCAAATGTTTCTTTGTGTCCCTTTATGATCTATTCCTCTTTCCATCTCCATCCCCAAGTAAATGCTGCTGTGCTTTCTGTCACCATAATTTACATTTTTTAGAATTTCATACACATTAAATAATGCAGTACATCCTTTTTTTGGTCTCTGCTTATTCACTCAACATAATGATTGTGAGACTTATCCATGTTGTTGCATGTGTCTAGTTAATTCCTTTTTTTTGCTGAGTAATATTCTATTTATGAATATAACCATAATTTATTCATTCACATGTCAACTGGCATAAAATTGTCCATTATCTTTTTCTAGATGTTTATTCTAAGGAAATAATAAGAGATTTGTTCAAAGATTTACATACAGGGATATATATTACAGCATTATTTACATTATCAAAAAATATTAGAGGCTATGTCCAACAGTAAGAAATAAATCAAGCAATTATAATCAATCCATTCAAAGAAAATGCAGCATTTAAAAACCACATTTTCAAAGAATTTTTAATCAACACAGGAAAGTCTTCATATATAATGTTAACTTTTTAAAAAGGGATAAAAAATTCATTATATTAATTTTGTACACTTAAATCATTGAAGTACTATTAGAAAGCAGAGGTGAATTCTATTACAACATGTATATGAGGAAGGTTGTCTAAGATTGAAAATCCAGAAGCAAAAAAGAAAAGAAAGAAAAGGAAAAGATTGATAAAAATCGTTTGATAAAAATCTTTTGCCAAAGAAATGAATAAAATCAAAATACACCTGATAAACTGGGAGAAAGGGGACTTCCTGGCAGTCCAGTGGTTAAGACTCTGTGCTTCCAATGCAGAGGCGCTGGTTCAATCCCTGGTTGGGGAACTAAGATCCCACATGCTGTGTGGTGCAGCCAGAAAAAAACCCCAAAAAACAAATGAAAAAACCTGAGAGAAAATATTTGCTATATGTATCACAGATAAATGGATAATGTCCCTAATACATAAAGAACTCTTTAAAATTAAGGGAAGGAAGACCAAAAACTAGATAGAAAATGATACTAACATAGTTAATAATAAAAAAAGAAATCTAAAAATAGCCTAAACATGTGAAAAATGTTCAGTCCCACTCAATTAGGGAAATGCAAATTACAACTTCACTGAGATGCCATTTCTCACTTATCAGATTGGTGACAACTAAAAAGCATGGCAACACATTCTATTAAAGAAATTGTGGGAAATAGATATTCTCATACTTTGCTGGTGGGAATGGAAACTGGTACACCACCTTTGGAGGGGATTTTGGCAATATCTAATAATTGCACATCTATTTAAAACTATTTTTTGATCCAACAATTCCACTTCTAAGAATTTTCCCTGAAGACAGAACTCCAGCAAAATGAACATACATATACATATATTTATCGCAGAATTGTTTGTAATTTCAAAGTATTGGAAATAACCTAAATGCCTGTACATAAGAAGTTGAATCAACTATGGTATATTTATACAGTGTAGTACCTTGCACCTGTGAAAAAGAATGAGGGTCTCTCTGAACTGAGAGTGTCCAAGACACACTGCTGAACAGAAAAAAAAAATCAGTGTGCAAATGAATATCATACATTATTTTCTGTGTAACAAAAAAGTGGGGGAAATAAGAAAATATACTTGTATATGCTTATTTTTGCAAAAGGAATCCCAGAAGGATAGACTATAAATAATTGAGATTGGTAACCTTCAGGGCAGATGGATGGGAACAGGGTAGAATGGATGAAGGAAGTGACACTTTTTAAAGTAAGCTTTTTGTACAGTTTTGATTTTTAGAACCACATTTGTTTCACATACTTAGTGAATAAGTAAACAAATGATTAATTACTAATCAGAATCAATGAGGATATGGAATAAAAACTGCAAATAGAATATGAAGAGAAGCAAATAATCCTATTAGTAATTAAAATAACCACCATAGTGAAAGAGAGCTTGGGGAACCAGTCAAGTAATTTTTGAACACAGTAGTCTGATTTTATACCCTTAGGCTAAAGACAAAAACTATAAACAATTATTGCAGTTAGTAAGTTTGTTTTCCATAGTGGTGTATGCTAGCAATTCTGAAACGACTTTATGTATATTCTTGGATTGAGCAAATAAAGGGATCCAGGCTTTTACTTTCAGAGAACGGAACAACAAATACACAAAGCACGAGGCTAGGATGTGCCCTGTGGTGTTGAATTGGAATTGAAGCTGTTAGCATAAACATATGGTTTTACATATATAAATATAGGAATCAACACGAACCTCAGGACATACACATATATCCCTGCTCTGTTTGCCGAGAACGTTGGAGAGCAATGACATCCCAGTAACAATGAATGCATTTAGTGCCCAGATCTGGTGTCTAAATATCATCCTCCACTAAAAGCAACTACTTCCTTGGAGAACTGGCTAGTTCCAGGGCTGGTGGAGCATCTTGCTATGCAGATAAGGGTGTGATCAAAGGATGATGGGGACTTGTCAAAAGAGCCATATCAAAGGGGCTCCCCCTGACCACCTGTGGGACAATCTGAGCATCAGAATAAATCAAGACAGCAACAGATTATAAATCAGACTCAAATGAGAATCTATGAGTATCTTATATCTTATAGTATTTATATCTTACACTGATATAAATAAGTGGATAAATAAATAAGTGGGGAGGAAAGAAAGTGATCCCTTATAGTAGAACACAAACTAACAAATGAGGGATGGTGGAATTAGAAAATCGCTATTTGGTAACCATCGTAATAATATTCGATTCAGGCAAGAATCATCAAGGATGGTAAAAAAAAAAAAAAAAAAAAGTAGGTAGGGCTTCCCTGGTGGTGCAGTGGTTGAGAGTCGGCCTGCCGATGCAGGGGACATGGGTTTGTGCCCCGGTCCGGGAAGATCCCACATGCCGCGGAGCGGCATGGCTCATGGCCCGTGAGCCATGGCCGCTGAGCCTGCGTGTCCAAAGCCTGTGCTCCACAACGGGAGAGGCCACAACAGTGAGAGGCCCGCGTACCAAAAAAAAAAAAAAAAGTAGGTAAAAATTGGAAGATTAATAGGATTGTTACATAGTATCAAAGTTACCTCCCCACAAGATAGTTTTTTTTATTACAAAGGGCAAAATGGTATCATTTATGGTAGAGCATGTTGGCAGACACCACCTTAACCGACTGACCAAGGTTAACATCACCAGAATGTGTCAAAACCACAACACGTGCCCTTGATAAGATGCCTGGAGGGGAACTCCACCTTGCTTCTGTGCATTTCTGCCGAAGATATGTGGCATGAAACTAATCATGAGGAAGCATCGACAAACCCAAACCTCTTTCACAGGGTAATTGGCCTGTACTCTTCAAAGATGTCACAGCCAGACAAGAAAAGCTGAAGAACCACCCAGATGAAAGGACACCAAAGAGACTAAGCGCCGTAAGTGATGCGAGGCTGGATCCTGGACAAGAACTTTTTTTTTTTTCTTTTGCTAAAAGAGCAATAAGGAGACAACTGGTAAAATGAAATAAATTCTGTAGATTGAATAATACAATAGTATCATTGCTAATTTTCTGATTTTGTTAAACCTAGTATGGGTATCTATAAGACTGGTCTTGTTGTTAGGGAATACACGCAGACACTTTTAAGGGGGCATCAGTTTGCACTGTGCCATTACATGGTGCAAATATATATATATATATACATATGAGAGAGAGAGAGGAAGCAAATGTGATAAAATGTTAATACTTGGGGAATCTGGGTGAAGGGCATTTTGGAATTCTTTATACTATTTTTATAACTTTTCTGTAAACCTGAAACTATTTCAAAATAAATGGTAGAGATAGTGAGAAAAAAAAAGAAAAAAATCTTCTTTCTCAACCTCTCCCTCCCTCTCTCCTCTGTCTCTTTGTCTCTCTGACTCTGTCACTCCACAAACCCACACACAGAAACATGTCCGAAGGAAATGTAGCAAAACTGTTAATGGTGTTTATATCCAGATGGTGGGACATTACGTTTAGAATTAATCTTCTTGCAAAGGCAGCAAAGGCAAAAATAAACAAGTGGAACTACATCAATTAAAAAGCTTCTGCACAAAAGGAAACCGAATGAATGAGAAACAGTAAGATGAAAATACCACCTACCAAACAGAAGAAAAAATTTACAAATGATATATCTGATAAGGGATTAATATCCAAAATATCTAAAGAACTCATAAAACTCAATAGCAAAAAACAATCTGATTAAAGATTGGGCAGAGGATCTGAATAGACATTTTTTCAAAGCCGACATACAGATGGCCAACAAGTATGTGAAAAGTGCTCAACATGGCTAATTACTGGAGAAATGCAAATCAAAATCACGAGATACCACCTCACACTGTCAGAATGGCCATCATCAAAAAAAACAAGTGTTGCCAAGATATGGAGAAAGAGTAACCCTTGTGCACTGTTGGAGGGAATGTAAATTGGTGCAGCCTTTACGGAAAACAGTATGGAGGTTCCTCAAAAAATTAAAAACAGGGCTACTATATGATCCAGCAATTCCACTTGTGGGTATTTATCCAAAGAAAACAAAAACACTAACTGGAGAAGGTACATACACCCCTATGTTCACTGCAGCGTTATTTACAATAGCCAAGATATGGAAGCAACCTAAGTGTCCACTGATGGATGGATGGATAAGAAAATGTGTTATACACACTTGTGTGTGTGTGTGTGTGTGTGTATATATATATATATATATATATATATATATGCATGCAATAGAACGTTATTTAGGCTTTAAAGAAGAAGGAAATCCTGCCATTTGTGACAACATGGATGGACCTTGAGGGCATTATACAAAGTGGAATAAGTCCGACAAAGAAAGAGACATACTGTATCTTCTCACGTATATGTAGAATCTAAACAAACAAAACCAAAAAAATCAAACTCATAATAATAGAGAGTAGAATGGTGATTGCCAAGGGCTAAGGGGTGGGGGAAATGGGGAGATGTTGGTCAAAGGGTCTAAACTTCCGGTTATAAGGTGAATAAGTTCCAGGGATCTAATGTACAGCATAGTGATGATAATAAACAATACTGTATTGTATACTTGAAAGTTGTTAAGAGAATAGATCTTAAATGTTCTCACCATAATGACAACAAAGGTAATTATGTGAGGTGAAGGATGTGTTAACTAAACTAATTGTGGTAAGCATTTTGCAATATGTACTTGTATCAAATCATTATGTCATACACCTTAAACGTACACAACGTTACACGTCAATTATATCTCAATATTGGGGCAATAAAAAAAAATAAAACAAAATTAATCTTTTTTGTGCTTTTATGTTTACACATATTCAACCATTAGTATGTATTTATTCTCATAATATACATACATTTGCAATTTCAAAAAGCGCTAGCAAGGGCTATGGCCCTTAATCTGTCCTGACGGCACCTTGTCAGTGTCAGTTGTCTTGTCCATATCACTACTCTCCCAACTCGTGGTTACACCCATCTGGGCTCTGCCAGCAGCTGCAGCAGTGCCAAAATAGTTCTCAATGGGATCATGATAGTAAGACAGCTGTAGTCTCTAATGACTTGAAGTGTCACATGTTTTTCCCCTGAGGCCATGACTATACCATATGACAGAAGAAATTCTAAAAATGGCAACGTGCATACTCTTTGGTGCAGAAACACCCTGTCACTTTCTGGTGGAAGAAGAGTTCCAGAGTGACGAACTTGGAGTCTGTCTGCACCGTTAACATGTCACTGATTGTTTTTTAAGCAAATTATTATTTATTACAGACTGATAGAACATGCTGTCTCAATCTTTGGGTGCCTAGGAAAACCCAAATTCTTTCCGCTACAGTTTTTAAAATAATTTTTAAAACAGCACTTTTCACAGTGTTGGGCATACATAATAGCCAGGAAATGTTCCTCGGACGAGTTAATCAAAAAATGAATCAAAAAGGTGCGAGTGACTGCTGTGACTCTGTAGTCCGGGTTTTAAAGTTTGGATTATGCAATAGCTTTGACAGTTTCTGACCAATTTATTTAACAGTTTTCTGGTTTCTGCCAGTTGGAGGTGACTTTAGTGGGTCACTGCGTTTTCCTCCGACTTCAGGCAGGAAAGTGTCAACATGTCAGTATCTCAGAGGATTAGGCTGTGCGCCAACATTCTGCAAAACTTCCAGAGGGAGGTTTCACAACTTTATGCCAAAAGACAGCCTAAATCTTTTTTTTTTTTTAAATCATCTGGAATACCATTATCCAGAGATAACCATTATTAACATTTGACGTTAATTCCCTCATCTTGTTCTATGCTTATTATTTTGTTTGCTTTTTTTTTTTTTTAATAGATTTGGAATTACGGTGCATATGCAATTTTGTATCCTGCTTTTTTTTTTTGCGGTACGCGGGCCTCTCACTGCTGTGGCCTCTCCCGCCGCGGAGCACAGGCTCCGGACGCACAGGCTCAGTGGCCATGGCTCACGGGCCCAGCCGCTCCGCAGCATGCGGGATCCTCCCGGACTGGGGCACAAACCCGCGTCCCCTGCATCGGCAGGCGGACTCCCAACCACTGCGCCACCAGGGAAGCCCCCAGCCTAAATCTTATATCACTGAAAATTCAGTCCTAACAGATCAAACTCTTCATTGCACAAAGCTGGGTCTTTAATTTGTGATTTCAGAGAGACTCATGTGTTCAGTTATTCTAGATTCTTCTCATTCCCTTCTGTCACTATGAGATCATTCTCTGAATTTATTCTCAAAAGTTGCCACCATTCAAATATGGAGACAAATCTTAACCCCTCATTAGAAGAATTAGACACGGATTTTCTATTAACCCAATTTCTGAGCAACCTCTCAGTTTGACTCAACCCAAGATATACACTTGTGTAAGATGGTGTGCTCTTTGGGAAAACCCAACTTATTTGTTGATTATTTACAAAATATTTAAGAAACCAAGATAGTCTTTAGAAAACTTGGAGATTTCAAATTAACTTTCTAAATATTAAAAAGGAAATGTATGACAGTAAACATTTATTATTCTGTCTTGAAATCTGGCATTGTGTTTAGTCTCTTTCCAGAAAATAAATGTAAATCATGATGTGAAATTAAATGTAAAAACCTAACGAGATTGGAAAATGGCTTTAGGGTCTTACACTTCAAATATGTCTCTGCTGTTTGCATCAACATTCCTTCTCTCATGAGTATTCATAATCCCACTGCCTTTCAGCAAACATAATAGCCAATACGTATTATAGAGCTATGTAAGGGGACTTATATGTATTGACTCATTTAATCCTTATAATAATCTTATGAAGAAGGTACTATTATATTCTTTTTACATATTAATAGGCACTGAGAGTCAATTGCCTAAAGTATACAGCTAATCAATGGCAGAGCACAGACTCAAAGCCTTGATCCTGACTGTAGAGTGCAAGTGTTTAGCTACTGCATTTTGTCGTGTGTGAATTATTATTAGAGGCAAATTGCAATTCCAAACTCCTTTCCCTTGCCTCCCAGCATGATATATGGGTGATCACCCCTTTTCCTCATCCATTGGTATTTGGTAAATGTTTAACAACCAGCCCTCTGAAGGGCTGATGCGTAGCATTTACCAGTTTCCACAGCCAAGTTCCAAGTGGTTAATTTCAAATTACCAAGAGATGTGTAATATAATCCCATTATACAGTATTTTTATTATAAAGATACGATATAACCTCAAAGAGCACAAAGATAGTAAAATGTCATAAAATAATTAGATAACAATGAGTTTTAGTGTTTAATACCTTTGGGTTTTTTTTTAATTTTTATTTATTTTATTTATTTACTTTTGTCTGTGTTGGGTCTTCGGTGCTGCGTGCAGGCTTTCTCTAGTTGTGGCAAATGGGGGCTATCCTTTGTTGCAGTGCATGGGCTTATTGTGGTGGCTTCTCTTGTTGAGAAGCACAGGCTCTAGGTGTGTGGGCATCAGTAGTTGTGGCTCGCGGGCTCTAGAGCGCAGGCTCAGTAGTTGTGGCGCACGGGCTTAGTTGCTCTGCGGCATGTGGGATCTTCCCGGACCAGGGGTCAAACCCGTGTCCCCTGCATTGGCAGGCAGATTCTTAACCACTGCACCACCAGGGAAGCCCTGTTACTTTTGTTTTAATATAATCTACTTAATTGTAAATTTACATGATCTAATTCTAATTTAAAAAATTTTTCTTAATCCCTGAAAATTTAGCCAATGGGCTCTCAAGAGCCAGTTCTATCAGATAATATATTTTCTGGAAGTACTTTTTAGTGGAATATTGGGAGAAGGGTGAAATTAAGGTATTGGGCTACAATCTCAATGGTGTCTAACTCTGAGCCCTCCTCCGAATTTCTGGGGTTACCAAACTCCTCTTTGTGGAAAACAGCCCAAGGGGTAGGTTTGCCCTGGCCTGCTGAGAGTTTTGCGGTCTGCCTCGCCACCTGGTGGTTTCAGCTTGCAATTGCTGTATTCCCTGCGGCTGACTTCAGGGCACTTCTCAGATGGGGAACATTCTTTACCCTCCAGCATTTTCAGCTACTAAATTAAGCTTCCAGTGAGTAATTTGACTGTTTTAGTTTACAATCTCCTATTCTAAGACCTTTAATATAAACTCCCAGGAGTGGGTCAAAGGCCATCTGACATTAGGAGGATTTTTGTCCTCCACTGAGACTACCACCCCAACTCCAGAGTAGCAGGGAGGGTCTCCAGCCTTGTCTTATAAATGTTAATCAGAATATCCAATGTCCTAACAAATATCCCAACGTTCTTGTCACTATTCTCTACGAGGCTTACAGAGTTCTCAACAAATAGATCTTCAAGCATTCCACCCTGATATCTCACAGTTCCCGAAACTGAAGGCGTAACCCTATCCTCTATCCCATAATCCCTGCTCTTTCCATCATGGACCCTATCTCATTACATAATTTTAAGATAATAAAAATACACGGAGTGAGACAGAAATGACTTGGAGGCTACCTTGTAGTTGTGCTAATCCACATCACGAATCTCTTTAGTGTAACTGATTCTAATGCAATTGAGCCCTAACCCTACATGGGGGGCGGGTGTTGTCAACCATTCTTCCCATCTTCTTCACTTTTGTATCTCCTACTTGGGTATTAATTCAGTCACACAACTAAGGTCTATCAGGCACAGGCATGTTGGTCCCTTGGCTGGGAGATGTGGATCAAAGAAGAATAAGACCCAGACGCAGACCCTGCACTTGAGGGCTCCTCAGGGCTGTGGTGCAGGCAAAGGAATGTATTTGGAAGCCCCAGCCAAGCAGCATTCCGTGGGTGCCAGTAACCCAGAGCAATCACGCCGAAGCAGAAGGACTGGGGACGGCTTCCTGGATGAGCACCTAAGCTGATCAGGAAGTGTGAGTAGACTTCGGACGGAGGGAGAAGACAGGGAAAGACGAGTCAAGGCATGAAATCACAGACTGGAGGATTTTCAGTAGAATTAGCAGGGCTCGTTGGCCAGAGGAGAGCATGTTCACGAGGAAGAAATAATGAGCGATGACTCTGGAAACCAGGCTGGGGACAGCTCTTAATGGTCTCGATTACCATGCGGGAAATGCGGACTTCATGCAACTGGTAATAAATTGTGAGCCTTTCAGTGTTTTTAAGCAAAGGAGAGAATCAGATCCATGATTCAAAAAGTTATCTGTTTGAGCTTTGCTGGGCACATGTGCCGAATGTGGGTTTATTTTCTACCTGGGGACATAGGGCAATTCAAGCTCCTCGTCTAAAAATGGTAAGGACGTGGACACTTCTAGCAAGGGATAAAGAGTGTTGCTCGTTATACTAGTCACTTCTGGAAAGTCCTGTCCCGTGGAATGAACAGCTATTCACCAATAAAAGAGAAGGAAAAGGTGATGTGAGCAAAGGGAAAGCAAAAATACTAAAAAGAAAAATTATCCAAATTAAAAAGGAGGAGGGGATGGAGATAGAGGAAGAGATGAGGGGGAGGGGGAGGGAAGGGTAGCTGGGGAGCGGGACCTGGGGACAGGGAGGTTCTCCCCACAGCCAAGGTGGGAGACAACAGGACTTGAACGTGGGCAGCAGGAATGGAAAAAGGGATCTGCAGAAGGAGAACGGATGGGTTATACTGCTGGGGAGCTCGGGGAGCTGGAAAATTCAAAAAGATTCAGAGAGCATTCCTAGAAAGTGACTTGGTAAACTATCCACAAGAACAAGATTCAAATGTTCACCCATTGATCTTGTATCAATCATTTTACTTCTAGGAGCTTATCCCAAAACAATCACAAATGAGCACAAAATGTGTGTAAAAGATGCTTATCACAGTATTGGTATAGCAGAAAATAACTAGAAACAACCAGGGGAGATATATACATTTTGATACATCTAGAAAAGAGATAAAGTTTTAAAATCATGTTTATCAAGGAAGTTTAACGACATGGTTAAATGCTTTTGATAGATACAATCGTGTTAAGTAAAAAAAAAAATCCGGATTCACAGTGTATAGTATGATGCCAAATTTGTAAAGAAACTCCATATGTATAGAAAAAGAAAAGAAACGCAAGAAAATGTTAACCGTGGCTATCTCCGAATTGTAAGATTATGGACCAATTCTTCTTTATACTTTACCAAGCTTTCTACAGTTTTGTATAATTAGCCTATATTATTCTAACAAACAAAAAATAATAACTGTCGTAAAATATAAAAAGGAAATAACTGAACTTTCTGGCCTAAGTTACTTATAGAAAGTCTTGACAAAGATTGAGATTTGAATAGAGTTTATTACATAGGCACAGAGAATTACATTTTTAAAAAATGAAGTAAAAGCTCAGAATCAATAAAAATGAGAATACCCTTCTTTTAATTATTAAGCTCAACATGGCTGTTATTAAACTTGACATTAACTTATGAGCTTCTGGCAGTTAGGGCACAGAGGAAAAATGGGACCAGCACAATTTTTATTGTGATAACTGGGTCTCACACCAGACCAGCAAGGGAAATACAATATTTCTAAGCACCGCTTTCTAAATTAAGATCTTCAACAGGCTTACAATAGGGGAAACTGAGTGATATAGACAACAACAAGAACTATGATATTTTAATAAATGGATACAATAGTGCTAGCAGGTATCTGTTTGTGATGTTTATAAAATCCTAGGATGTAAGGTGAAACCTCAGTAAAGACAGCTATGGGCAAAATACGTAGCTAAGTACGTACCCTCCTGATGCTTCAGCTAGATCCAAAAATATAGAAACTAGATTGTCTAGAGAGTATTTCTCAAACTTTACTCTGCTTAGGAAACACATACGTTGCTTGATAAACAAAGAGCTTCCTAGGTCCCTCTTCCTAAAGATTTCAGTTCAACTGGTTCAGAGCAGCGTCTAGGAATCTTCGTACGAAATATATTAAATAAACACCCAGATCGTATTTGACACAGGTGGTCCAGGAACCCCATTTACAGAAACATCCACTTAGAGGTGGATTGTTTCCAAGTCCCTTTGGCATCTTGCCTAAATAGCCCTTTTCTTAGCAGGTTGTACTCTTAGCAAGAACCTGTAGTCCTGGAATTCAGAATCAGTAGTTTTTTCTCAGGGCATTTGTTTATAGGGGAGTACCCTTCCTTTGTACTTTTTTCTAAAATCCTTCTGCAGTGATGGTGCGCGGCCACCAGGAGGCTTCTCTTCCCAACCAGCCTTCCCCACCCCGCCCCCAAGTCTATTCATTGCCTTGGAAAACCTCTGGGAGGACCAGCAAAAGATATAAAAGACTCTAATGCCCGGGGAAAAGATGCTTTTGCAAGTCAGGAGCAAAGTGAAGGAGGATCTAATTGATTTGTCAGCTGACAGATGACTGGAAATAACTTTTATGATATACCAAGAGCTACAGAGTGATCTATCTTTCCAAAGGAATGTAAAGACTTCAATAACACTGCAGTAACAACATACGTTCCATTTCACTTATTTATATGAATAACGTTTCTCATCACTTAGATCTTCCATAAGAAAAAATAGGAAGAAGCTGGATGCTGAACCTGGCCTAATTTGAACTAACTTTCATCTATGGATACATGAACTTAGCAATAAAAGCCACATTCATTTAATTAAATGATGTACTTCCAATGCAATTTCACTTCTTACGTTTAATATTTATCGTAATTTGAAAGATATTTAGGCTATTTTGGTTAAAATTATGTACCACTAGCTATAATCAATCCAAAAGAGAAATTTTTAATACTTAGAGGTCTTTGACCATAGAAAACAAAATTTAAAATTTCTGTGTGGGTACGTATATTTTTGTGGCCAAGAAATATGAAGCACAGTTGAAAGAAGACTTTCGAGCTTACATCAAGATGGCAGAGTAGAAGGAAGTGGAGTTCACCTCCTCCTACAAATACATCAAAAATACATCTCTGTGTGGAACAATTCTCACAGAACACCTACTGAACACTGGCAGAAGACCTCAGACTTCTGAAGGGGCAAGAAGAATCTCCACATAACCGGGTAGGACAAAAGGAAAAAAAAAAAAGAGAGAAAGGAATCAAGATGGGACCCTCACCCTTGGGAGGGAGCTGCGAAAGAGCAAAGGTTCCTGCGCCCTGGGGAGCCCCCTCACCGGTGGGGAGATCAGCCAGGACGGAGGGGGAGCTTTGGAGCCACAGAGGAGAGAATGGCAACCGGTTTGCAGAGAGACCTGCACAGACAGTCTGTGCCACCACCCTGCACTCCTCAGAATGAGATGCGCATCCACCAGTGCAGACTGGGGTCTGGGTGCTGAAGCTCCGGCTTTGGAGGTCAGACCTGGGGAAAGGGCTGGCATTGGCTGCACGGAGACAGCCCGAAGGGGCTGGAGTGTGGTGCGGCTGCAATTGAGGGGACGTGCAGAGGGAACCCAGGCCTGCTGTGAGGAGAAGCTCCATTGCCGGAGGGCGTGTGAAGCGAGGGGTGGCGCCCACCACACAGCCTCTTTCTCCACCCACATGATCTCAGCCAAGAGGGCACGGCCTCCGCAGGCTATTGCTGGCTCCGAGAGCGGGAGCAAGCAGCCAACTTCACCACCACTGCGGTTCAGGAGCGGGCACCAGTCTCCGCCATCTACACACCCCCTATCAAAGGGGTAACACTGAGGGAGAGAGGCGACAGGCATCCAAACCAAAAACAGCTCTCGCACCAAAAATATTAAACCCACACAAGCTACACAGGGACGTTCTCACATAAAGATAGCCCTCCAAGACCACAGTAGATAATCATTTCTCCTAAACTCACAGAGTAAGAGAAATATAAGTAAAATGAAGAAGCAGGGGAACCACTCCCAGTTAAAAGACCAAGAGAATTCCCCTGAAAGAACAAACAATGAAAAAGACCTCTTCAGTCTAACAGACACCAAATTCAAAAAGGAGATAATGAAGATACTGAAGGAATTCAGAAAGGTTATTGACAGAACTGCAGATTACTGTAAAAAGGAACTAGAAACTATATGGAAGAGCCAAGAAGAATTAGAAAATTCATTTGCAGAGATGAAAGCTGAACTAAAGGCAACGATAGCAGAATGAATAATGCAGAAGAATGAATAAGTGACCTGGAAGATAGAATAATGGACATCCCCCAATTAGAACAACAGACAGAAACCCAAATTAAAAAAAAAGAAAGCAATACAAGAGACCTGTGGGATAATATAAAGCAGGCCTACCTATGCATAGTAGGGATTCCAGAAGGGAATGAAAGAGGAAAAGGGACTGAAAATGTATTTGAAGAAATTATGGCTGAAAACTTCCCAAAAAAGATGAACCCAAACAGATCTACACCAAGACATATTATAATTAAAATGGCAAAAGTTAAAGAGCGGCTTCTAAAGGCAGCAAGACAAAACCAAAGAGTTAATTACAAGGGAACTCCCATAATGCTATCAGCTCACTGCTCTACAGAAACACTGCAGGCCAGAAGGGAGTGGCAAGATATATTCAAAGTCCTGAAAGGGGAAAACCTGCAACCTAGGATATTCTACTCAGCAAGATTATCATTTAGAATAGAAGGAGAGATAAAGAATTTCTCAGACAAGCAAAAACTGAAAGAATATAGCAATACTAAACCTATCCTAAAAGAAATACTGAAAGGTCTTCTCTAAATAGAAAGGAAGCAAGAAGCTATAGGAAAGAGAAAATTGATCAGAAAGAAAATCACTTAAATAAGCCAGTATACAGATTAAATTCTTTTAAAAAATTTTTTTGTGAAAGCAATGATAACCACAATGAACAGCAAAAGGAAACATGAAGATGTAAAAGAGGACATCAAAATCATAAAATGTGGGGGAGGAGAGTTTAAAAAAATGTAGATTCTTCATTTTTTTGTTTTAGAATGCATTGGCGCCTATATGACTATCAGTCTAAAGCAAGCAGATATAGGAAAGGGCTAACATATTTGAAAAACAGGGTAATCACAAGTCAAAAACACACAATGGATTCACAAAAACCAAAAAGAGAACACAAGCATAAAAGGAAATCATCAAACCACTAAAGGAAAAAAAGAAAGGAACAAAGAAGAAATGCAGTATCAACTAGAATACAAGGTTTAAAATGGCAATAAATACTTATCTATCAATAATTACCTTATATGTCAATGGGCTAAATGCTCCAATCAAAAGACAGAGAGTGGCAGATTGGATTAAAAAACAAGAGCCTACGATAGGCTGCCTACAAGAGACCCACTTTAGGGCAAAGGCCACACATAGATTGAAATTGAGGGGATGGAAAAAGATATTTCGTTCAAACAGTAATGACAAAATACTCAAATCAGGGTCGCAATACTCATATCAGACAAAATAGACTTTAAAACAAAAGCCATAAAGAAAGATAAAGAAGGACACTATATAACAATAAAAGGATCAATACAAGAAGAGGCTATTACTCTTGTCAACATATATGCACCTAATATAGAAGCACCCAAATACATGAAACAAAAACTAACAGACATAAATGGAGAAATTAATGGGAATACCATAATAGTAGGAGACTTTAAAACCCCACTCACATCAAAGGACAGATCTTCTAGACAGAAAATCAATAAGGCAACAGAGATCCTAAATGAGACAACAGAACAGTAGACTTGATATTTTCAGGACATCACATCCAAGAAAACCAGAATACATATTCTTTTCAAGTTCACAGGGAACATTCTCTAGGATTGACCACACACTAGGGCACAAAATGAGCCTCAACAAATTAAGAGTACAGAAATTATTTCAAGCATCTTTTCTGACCACAACAGCATGAAATTAGAAATTAACCACAGAAAAAGAAATGAGAAAAAAATGATTACATGGAGATTAAACAACATGCTACTAAAAAGCCAATGGGTAAGAGATGAAATCAAAGAGGAAATTTTAAAAATACCTTGAGACAAATGACAATGAAAACACAACCATACAAAATCTATGGATGCAGAAAAAGCAGTTCTTAGATGGAAATTCATAGCAATAGAGGTCTTCCTCAAAAAAACAGGAAAAATCTCAAATAAACAACCTAACCTACCACCTAAAAGAATTAGAAAAAGAACAAACAAACCCTAAAGTCAGCAAAAGGAAGGAAATAATAAAGATCAAAGAGGAAATAAATACAATAGAGATTTTAAAAAATAGAAAAAAAATCAACAAAACCAAGAGCTGGTTCTTTGGAAGGGTAAACAAAGCTGACAAATCCTGGGCCAGGCTCACCAAGAAGAAAAGAGACAGAACCCAAATAAACAAAGGAGAAACTGCAACCAACACCTCAGAGATACAAAAAAAAAAAAAAAAAAAGAATATTATGAACAATTATATGCCAACAAATTTGACAACCTAGAAGAAATGGACAAGCTTCTAGAAACATACAGCCCACCAAAACTGAATCAAGAAGAAATAGATAATTTGAACAGACTGATCACTAGAAGTGAAATAGAATCTGTAAAAAAAAAAAAAAAAAAAAGACAACAACAACAACAACAAAAAACACTCCCTACAAACGGAAGTCCAGGACCAGATGGCTTCACAGGCCAATTCTACCAAACATAGAAAGAAGAACTTATGTCAATCCTTCTCAAACTCTTCCAAAAGATTTAAGAGGAGGGAACACTCCCAAAGACATTCTATGAAGCCGCTATCACCTTGAGACCAAAACCAGACGAAGATACAACCAAAAAAGAAAGTTAGAGGCCAACAACTTTGATGAATATAGATGCAAAAATTCTGAACAAAATATTAGCAAACCGAATCCAACAACACATAAAAAAAATCATACACTACGAACAAGCTGGATTCATCCCAAGTTCACAAGGATGGTTCAGCATATGCAAATCAATATGACAAACCACATCAAGAAAAGACAAAAACCACATGATCATCTCAATAGATGCAGAAAAATCATTTGATAAAATTCAACATTCATACATGATAAAAACTCTTACCAAAGTGGGTACAGAGGGAACATATCTCAACATAATAAAAGCTATTTATGACAAACCCACAGCCAATATAATACTCAATGGTGAAAAGCTGAAAGCCTTCCCACTAAAATCTGGAACATGACAAGGATGACCACTCTCACCACTTCTATTCAACATAGTATTGGAAGTCCCAGCCACAGCATCAGACAAGAAAAAGAAATAAAGGTATCCAAATTGGAAGGGAAGAGGTAAAGTTGTCATTATACACAGATGACATGATACTATATATAGAAAACCCTAAAGACTTCACACAAAACTACTAGAACTGATAAATGAATTCAACAAGGTAGGAGGATACAAGATTAACATATAGAAATAGGTTGCATTTCTTTACACTAACAATGAAATACCAGAAAGGGAATGTAAAAAAAAATACCTTTTAAAATCACAGAAAAAATCTTAGGGATGAACCTGACCAAAGAGGTGAAAGACTTAAATGCTGAAAACTATAAAACATTAATAGAGGAAATCAAAGATGATTCAAACAAATGGAAAGATACCCATGCTCTTGGATTGGAAGAATATTGTTAATATGTCCATACTACCCAAAGTAAACTACAGATTTCATGTGATCCTTGTCAAATTATCCATGACATGTTTCCAGAACTAGAACAAATAATCCTAAAACTTATATGGAACCATAAAAGACCCAGAATGGCCAAAGCAATCCTGAGGGAAAAGAACAAAGCACAAGGCATAACTCTCCCAGACTCAGACAATATTACAAAGCTAGAGTAATCAAAACAGCATGACATTGGTACAAAAACAGACATATGGATCAATGGCACACAATAGAGAGACCAGAAATAAGCCCACACACCTAAGGTCAATTAATCTTCAGCAAAGGAAGCAAGAATATACAATGGGAAAAAGACAGTCTCTTCTGCAAGGGGTGTTGGGAAAGTTGGACAGCCACATGTAAATCAATGAAATGAGAACACACCCTCACACCATCCATAAATTCAAAATGCCTTAAAGATTTAAACATAAGACATGACACTGAAAAAAGACATTCACAGAAAGACAGACAAGATGAAAAGGCAGAGGTCTATGTACCAGATGAAGGAACAAGATAAAACCCCAGAAAAACAACTAATTGAAGTGGAGATAGGCAACCTTCCAGAAAAAGAATTCAGAATAATGATAGTGAAGATGATCCAGGACCTTGGAATAAGAATGGAGGCAAAGATGGAGAAGATGCAAGAAATGTTTAGCAAAGATCTAGAAGAATTAAAGAACAAACAAATAGAGATGAACAATACAATAACTGAAATGAAAAACACACTAGAAGGAATCAGTAGCAGAATAACTGAGGCAGAAGAACAGATAAGTGACCTGGAAGACAGAATGGTGGAATTCACTGCTGCGGAACAGAATAAAGGAAAAAGAATGAAAAGAAATGAAAACACAGCCTAAGAGACGTCTGGGAAAACATTAAACGCAAAAACATTCGCATTATAGGGGTCCCAGAAAGAGAAGAGAGAGAGAAAGGACCAGAGAAAATATCTGAAGAGATTATAGTCGAAAACTTCCCTAACATGGGAAAGGAAATATCCACCCAAGTCCAGGAAGCACAGAGTCCCATACAGGATAAACCCAAGGAGAAACATGCCGAGACACACAGTAATCAAATTGGCAAAAATTAAACACAAAGAAAAATTATGGAAAGCAGCAAGGGCAAAACGACAGATAACATACAAGGGAACTTGCATAAGGTTAACAGCTGATTTTTCAGCAGAAACTCTATAAGCCAGAAGGGAGTGGCATGACATATTTGAAGTGATGAAAGGGAAGAGCCTATGACCAAGATTACTCTACCCAGCAAGGATCTCATTCAAATTCAATAGAGAAATCAAAAGCTTTAGAGACAAGCAAAAGCTAAGAGAATTCAGCACCACCAAACCAGCTCTACAACAAATGCTAAAGGAACTTCTCAAAGTGGGAAACACAAGAGAGGAAAAGGACCTACAAAAACAAACACAAAACAATTAAGAAAATGGTAACAGGAACATACATATCAATAATTACCTTAAACGTGAATGGATTAACTGCTCCAACCAAAAGACACAGGCTTGCTGAATGGATAGAAAAACAAGACCCATATATATGCTGTCTACAAGGGACCCACTTCAGACCTAGGGACACATAAAGACTGAAAGTGAAGGGATTGAAAAAGATAATCCATGCAAATGGAAATCAAAACAAAGCTGGAGTAGCAATACTCATATCAGATAAAACAGACTTTAAAATATTTAACAAGAAACAAGGAAGGACACTACATAATGATCAAGGGATCAATCCAAAAAGAAGATATAACAATTATAAATATATATGCACCCATGATAGGAGCACCTCAATACATAAGGCAACTGCTAACAGCTATAAAAGAGGAAATTAACAGTAACACAATTTATGTGTTATGACAGTAACACATAATAGTGGGGGACTTTAACACCTCACTTACACCAATGGACAGATCATCCAAAATGAAAATTAATAAGGAAACACAAGCTTTAAATGACACAGTAGACCAGATAGATTTAATTGATATTTATAGGACATTCCATCCAAAAACAGCAGATTACACTTTCTTTTCAAGTGCGCACAGAACATTCTCCAGGATAGATCACATCTTGGGTCACAAATCAAGCCTTGGTAAATTTAAGAAAACTGAAATCATTTCAAGCATCTTTTCTGACCACAACACTATGCAATTAGAAATCAATTACACAGAAAAAAACGTAAAAAACACAAACACATGGAGGCTAAACAATATGTTACTAGATAACCAAGAGATCACTGAAGAAATCAAAGAGGAAATCAAAAAATACCTAGAGACAAATGACAATGAAAGCACGATGATCCAAAACCTATGGGATGCAGCAAAAGCAGTTCTAAGAGGGAAGTTTATAGCTATACAATCCTACTGCAGGAAGCAACAAACATCTCAAACAACCTAACATTACACCTAAATGAACTAGAGAAAGAAGAACAAACAAAACCCAAAGTTAGTAGAAGGAAAGAAGTCATAAAGATCAGAACAGAAATAAATGAAATAGAAACAAAGAATACAATAGCAAAAATCAATAAAACTAAATGCTGGTTCTTTGAGTAGATAAACAAAATTGATAAACCATTAGCCAGACTCATAAAGAAAATGAGGACTCAAATCAATAAAATAAGAAATGAAAAAGGAGAAGTTACAACAGACACCGCAGAAATACAAAGCATCCTAAGAGACTACTACAAGCAACTCTATGCCAATAAAATGGACAACCTGGAAGAAATGGACAAATTCTTAGAAAGGTATAACCTTCCAAGACTAAACCAGGAAAAAATAGAAAATATGAACAGACCAATCATAAGTAATGAAATTGAAACTTTGATTAAAAATCTTCCAACAAACAAAAGCCCAGGACTAGATGGCTTCACAGGTGAATTTTATCAAACATTTAGAGAAGAGCTAACA
Source organism: Pseudorca crassidens (assembly GCF_039906515.1). Taxonomy (NCBI): domain Eukaryota; kingdom Metazoa; phylum Chordata; class Mammalia; order Artiodactyla; family Delphinidae; genus Pseudorca; species Pseudorca crassidens. The sequence goes on from NC_090316.1 coordinate 16,388,835, forward strand.
CCCATCCTTCTCAAACTCTTCCAAAATATTGCAGAGGAAGGAACATTCCCAAACTCATTCTACGAGGCCACCATCACCCTGATACCAAAACCAGACAAAGATACCACAAAATAAGAAAGTTACAGACCAATATCACTGATGAATATAGATGCAAAAATCCTCAACAAAATACCAGCAAACAGAATCCAACAACACATTAAAAGGATCATACACCATGATCAAGTGGGATTTATCCCAGGGGTGCAAGGATTCTTCATTATACGCAAATCAATCAGTGTGATACACCATATTAACAAACTGAAGAAGAAAAACCATATGATCATCTCAATAGATGCAGAAAAAGCTTCTGACAAAATTCAACATCCATTTATGATAAAAACTCTCCAGAAAGTGGGCATAGAGGGAACCTACCTCAACATAATAAAGGCCATATATGACAAACCCACAGCAAACATCATTCTCAATGGTGAAAAACTGAAAGCATGTCCTCTAAGATCAGGATCAAGACAAGGATGTCCACTATCACCACTATTATTCAACATAGTTTTGGAAGTCCTAGCCATGGCAATCAGAAAAGAAAAACAAATAAAAGGAATACAAATTGGAAAAGAAGAAATCAAATTGTAACTGTTTGCAGATGACATGATACTGAACATAGAAAAAACTAAATATGCCACCAGAAAACTACTAGAGCTAAACAATGAATTTGGTAAAGCTGCAGGATACAAAATTAATGCACAGAAATCTCTCGCATCCCTATAAACTAATGATGAAAAATCTGAAAGAGAAATTAAGGAAACACTCCCATTTACCATTGCAACAAAAAGAATAAAATACCTAGGAATAAACCTACCTAGAGACACAAAAGACCTGTATGCAGAAAACTGTAAGACACTGATGAAAGAAATTAAAGATGATACCAACAGATGGAGAGATATACCATGCTCCTGGATTGGAAGAATCAATACTGTGAAAATGACTATACTAGCCAAAGCAATCTACAGATTCAATCCAATCCCTATCAACTTACCAATGGCATTTTTTACGTTAGTACAACAAAAAATCTTAAAATGTGTATGGAGACACAAAAGACCCCGAATAGCCAAAGCAGTCTTGGGGGAAAAAAGTGGAGCTGGAGGAATGAGACTCCCCGACTTCACACTATACTACAAAGCTACAGTAATCAAGACAATATGGTACTGGCACAAAAACAGAAATATAGGTCAATGGAACAAGATAGAAAGCCCAGAGATAAACCCACTCACCTATGGTCAACTAATCTATGACAAAGGAGGCAAGGATATACAGTGGAGAAAAGACAGTCTCTTCAATAAGTGGTGCTGGCAAGACTGGACAGCTACATGTAAAAGAATGAAATTAGAAAACACCCTAACACCACACATAAAAATAAACTCAAAATGGATTAGAGACCTAAATGTAAGACCGGACACTATAAAACTCTTAGAGGAAAACATAGGAAGAACACTCTTTGACATAAATCACAGCAAGATCTTTTTTGATCCACCTCCTAGAGTAGTGGAAATAAAAACAAAAATAAACAAATGGGACCTAATGAAACTTAAAAGCTTTTGCACAGCAAAGGAAACCATAAACAAGACGAAAAGACAACCCTCAGAATGGGGGAAAATATTTGCAAATGAATCGATGGACAAAGGATTAATCCCCAAAATATGTAAACAGCTCATGCAGCTCAATATTAAGAAAACAAACAACCCAATCCAAAAATGGGCAGAAGACCTAAATAGACATTTCTCCAAAGGACATACAGATGGCCAAGAAGCACATGAAAAGCTGCTCAACATCACTAATTATTAGAGAAATGCAAATCAAAACTACAATGAGGTATCACCTCACACCAGTTAGACTGGGCATCATCAGAACATCTACAAACAACAAATGCTGGAGACGGTGTGGAGAAAAGGGAACCCTCTTGCACTGTTGGTGGGAATGTAAATTGATACAGCCACTGTGGAGAACAGTATGGAGGTCCCTTAAAAAACTAAAAATAGAATTACCATATGACCCAGCAATCCCACCACTGGGCATATACCCAGAGAAAGCCATAATTCAAAAAGACACATGTACCCCAGTGTTCATTACAGCACTGTTTACAATAGCCAGGTCATGGAAGCAACCTAAATGCCCATCAACAGACGAAAGGATAAAGATGTGGTACATATATACAATGGAATATTACTCAGCCATAAAAAGGAACAAAATTGGGTCATTTGTAGAGACGTGAATGGATCTAGAGACTGTCAAACAGAGTGAAGTAAGTGAGAAAGAGAAAAACAAATATCATATATTAACGCATATATGTGGAACCTAGAAAAATGGTACAGATGAACTGGTTTGCAGGGCAGAAATTGAGACACAGGTGTAGAGAACAAACGTATGGACACCAAGGGGCCAAAGCAGAGGGGGGTGGGGAGGGAATGTGATGAATTGGGAGATTGAGATTGACATGTATACACTGATGTGTATAAAATGGATGACTAATAAGAACTGCTGTATAAAAAAATAAAATAAAATTCAAAAACGTAAATAAAAATAAAAATGCAAAAAAAAAAAAAAAGACATGACACTATAAAACTCCCAGAAGAGAACATAGGAAAAACATTCTCTGACGTAAATTATACCAATGTTCTCTTAGGTCCATCTCCCGAAGCTATAGAAATATCAATAAAAGCAAAGATAAACAAATGAGACCTAATCAAACTTACAACCTTTTGCACAGCGAAGGAAACCATAAACAAAACGAAAAGACAACCTACAGACTGGGAGAAAATATTTGCATACATTTCCAAAATATACAAACAGCTCATACAACTCAACAACAAAGAAACAACCTAATCAAAAAATGGGAAGAACTAAATAGACATTTCTTCAAAGAAGACATACAGATGGTCAACAAGCTTATGAAAAGATGCTCAACATTGCTAATGATTAGAGAAATGCAAACCAAAACTACAATGAGGCACCACCTCACACCAGTCAGAATGGCCATCATTAAAAAGCCCACAAATAACAAATGCTGGAGAGGGTGTGGAGAAAAGGGAACCCTCCTACAATGTTGGTGGGAATGTAAGTTGGTGCAACCAGTATGGAGAACAGTATGGAGGTTCCTCAAAAAACTAAAAATAGAGTTGCCGTGTGATCCAGCAATCCCACTCCTGGGCATATATCTGGGCAAAACTATAATTCAAAAAGATACATGCACCTGAATGTTCATAGCAGCACTATTTACAACAGCCAAGACATGGAAGCAACCTAAATGTCCCTCAACAGATGAGTGGATAATGAAGATGTGGTATGTACTTACAATGGAATACTACTCAGCCATAAAAAAGAATAAAGTAATGCCATTTGCAGCAACATGGATGGAACTAAAGGTAATCACATTAAGTGAAGTAAGTCAGAAAGAGATAGACAAATACCATATGATATCACTTATATGTGGAATCTAAAATATGACACAAATGAACTATGTATAAAACAGAAATGGACTCACAGACAGAGAACAGACTTGCGGTTGCTAAGGGAGAAGGGGTAGGGGAGGGATGGATTGGGAGTTTGGGGTTAGCAGATGTAAGCTATTATACAGAGAATGGATAGACAACAAGGTCCTACTCTATAGCACAGGGAACTATATTTAATACCTTGTGATAGACCACAATGGAAAAGAATAATAAAAAAAGAATGTGTATATATATATATATATATGTATAACTGAATCACTTTGCTGTATAGCAGAAATTAACACAACATTGTAAATCAACTATACTTCAATTTTAAAAAAGCATTACCAAAGGATAAAATTCTGGTAGAAATGAAACGGAGTCAAGGAGAAAAGAAATAATGACAAATATCTTAGAAGAGTTCACATGTATATCTTTAAAATGGATGCTGATGGCTATTAAATCTCTATAGTATTTGGATTCTACTGAATAGATTAGAAATAAAACTAATACTAGTATTTTAATGTCAATATTTACAAATACATCACAAATGACATCTTGTGTAGCTATTTAAATGTGATGAAAAATATTGATATCAACTTAACCAAGTGCAAGAAGTGTGTAGATTTTACCCAATTCTATAAGTAAAAAAGTTTGAGGATCGGGCTTCCCTGGTGGCGCAGTGGTTGAGAGTCCGCCTGCCGATGCAGGGGACACGGGTTCGTGCCCCGGTCCGGGAAGATCCCACATGCCGCGGAGCGCCTGGGCCCGTGAGCCATGGCCGCTGAGCCTGCGTGTCCGGAGCCTGTGGCTCCGCAACGGGAGAGGCCACAACAGTGAGAGGCCCGCGTACCACAAAAAAAAAAAAAAAAAAAGTTTGAGGATCACTCTTTGATCAGTGCAGCTCTAGCATTTCTCTATGGGAGGGGCCTGGATACAGTCTTGAGGGTGGGGTAGGGGACGTGGCTGAAAGCTGCATTTATTTGCATAAGAAGTTTATTGTTTTTATATTGCATATTACAGATCACAAAAAACAGTAAAGTTTTCTGGTAGCTGCTTTTATTCTTTTAATTCACATCTTACAAAAGGTTGAAAAGGCATCACTTGTCCATATCCCAAGAATATATTTAATAATTTTATTGTGGATTTGTGAGGACTGGAAGATGATTAAGTCTGTTTGAAAGGAGATGTACTAGGAGAAGTTTTCTCATGAAGCTTCTACTGATTCATTCCAACAAATGAGCATATGCTTGAGGGAGTGTGAAGCTTTCTCACTGAAACATGACATAGTTCTTTGTTGAAATACTTCTCACATATCCGTAATCAGCTGCTCATCCTCCTAGA